>NC_141874.1:577838883-579088883 GCF_056163025.1 Triticum urartu
ATCCCGGGGAATCCGTGTGATCATCCTATGGTCCGCCACCCAAGCTCAAAGGGATCATATTGTTATTCATGCTGGAAACTTCCGTGTGCAGCCACATGCCAATATGGGCTCTGGAATAGTTGAGTAAGTTGTGGGAATACTTTCCATGATGGGCTAGCAGGTGTAGGGGATTGTAGGTGTACCGGCCTATCTATCGGTTAAGGGAACCTCTTCTGAAAGACTGTGTCTCGGTCATCCGTTTCTCAAACATCATGTAGTGCGAGAAATACAACGGAGGAGATCGAGTCTTGTGGGGAAAAGTGTGCAAACCTCTGTAGAGTGTACAAACTAATCATGATTAGCCATGTCCCTGGTTATGGACATCTTGAGTATCTGGTGCTTGAATTATTATGTTAATCTCATCACTTTATTTAATTAATAATTTGTTGGGTTAATGATTACTTTAATTGGGATTGAGATGCGGTTTCCATTCTCAATGTATATCAACTACCATGATAGTTAAATAAAATATATTCCTTTGTTATAGGTAAAAATTGGCTTTTCGCAAAAACATAATAACCATAGAGCCTCCACCAGCCAAATATGCATTTAGTTGTAGCTGTTACATGTTCATTGCTCTACAGTGTTATTTTGACAGCATATTCCATGTGTTGACCCGTTTTCGGGCTGCAACGTATTATGTTGTAGACTTTTCAGACGAAGATTAAGGTGCGCTAGGTCATTGTTGTGCACTCAGCTATGTCGTTGGAGTTGATGGACTCGCTTTATCTTCCAAGCCTTCCGCTGTTATCTTATTTAGATGGCCTTAAGCCATATTATGTAATGAGTTCTCTTCTGAGACTATCGATGTATTAAGTGCGTGATTGAAACTTTGTTATAAATCCTTCAAGTATGGTGTGTCTCAGCATTACCGATCCATATGCACAGAGATTTGACCGTTTGATGTCGGATCGCTACAATTAACACATAGTGAATACATGAACTCCTCAAACTATGGTCATCACCGAGAGTGGGCCTGATTGTTGTCACTCCGGGGTTGCTGGATCATTACACATAGTAGGTGACTATAACTTGCAAGATCAGATCTAGAACATGCATATAATGATGATAACATAAATGGTTCATATCCGAAATCATGGCACCCGGGCCCAAAGTGACAAGCATTAATCATAGCAGTCATAGCAACATCAATCTAGGAACATAGTGGATACTAGGGATCAGGCCCTAACAAAACTAACTCGATTACATGATGAATCTCATCCAACTCCTCACCGACTAGCAAGCCTACGAAGGAATTACTCACTCCCGGTGGGGAGCATCATGGAATTGGCGATGCAGAAGGGTTGGTGATGATGAAGAACGAAGATCCCCATCTCCGGAGCCCCAAACGGACTCCAGATCTGCCCTCCCGAGGAAGACCAGGGCTTGGCTTCGGCTCCGTCTCATGGATCGCGATAATTCTTTCTCTCTGATTTTTCTCTCCAAAAAATATGAATTTATAGCATTGGTTTCAGGGTCAGCAGGGTGACCAGGTGGGTACAACCCACCTGGGCGCGCTAGGAGAGGGGGCGTGCCCTTGTGGGTTGTGCCCACACAGGGTCCCTCTCCGGTAGGTCTTGGCTCCAGAAATTCTTATATATTATAAAAAAATTCCTCCAGAAGTTTCGTTCAATTCCAAGAACTTTTATTTCTGCACAAAAACAACACCATGGTAGTTCTGCTGAAAACAACTTCAATCCGGGGTTAGTTTCATTCAAATCATGCAAACTAGAGTCCAAAACAAGAGGAAAAGTGTGAGAAAAAGTAGATACGTTGGAGACATATCAAAACTTAATGTTTATTTGCTACTCCCTCCGTTTCTAAATATAGTATTTTTAGACATTCAAATGGAATACAACATACGAATGTATGTAGACATATTTTAGAGTGTAGATTCACTCATTTTTCTCCGTATGTAGTCACTTGTTGAAATCTCTAGATAAACAAATACTCCGTATTTGGGAACAGAGGGAGGCTTTTACTCCGTATTTGAGAACAGAGGGAGTATCACCATATGGAGGGAACAGAGGAAGCTTGAAATATGAACATGTCAATGGGAGGGAGTAAAAGCCTCATGCATGCAACATGCAAAACTCACACGTACACATGGACGCACGCAACACTCACGCACCCATGCAGCACACAGCACACGATGCAACACACACGCTCATGCTCAAGTGCTCAACCTACTCCCTGCATCCGTGAAAGACTATACATTTAGAGACTTACACATTGACCAGGGCATAATTAACGCCCAAAAGTACCAGACTTACGTGTGCATGTGACCATTGAAAGAAGAAGATTAAATGAAGGTTGTTGCATGCTATAATTAAGGATAGACATGTAGCCTATAGCTAGAGCACAAGTTGGTGTATTAGTCAATCAATATCGATTTAGATTAAAGGCTAAAATGCATTGGAAGTGTAGATGTATACTCTTTGTTTTTTAGCCGATGTACACTCTTTGTTGGAAGACCGAGGGAGTACATGTGCATGCACTCACATATAGAGCCAGGGTGTTACGCGCGCAAGGGTTGGACTCCTGTCGTGCCTGCGTAAAGTTTTGTTTAACTGATTTCTTTGCTCTGCCAATTGACAGGTGGGACCCAGAAACCAGGTGACAATTTAAACAGTCAACAAAGTGCCACGTCGACTATGTAGCAGGTTAGTAGGGTGCAATACGGTGCTCTACAATGAGCTAGTGATCGTATAACCACCGCAAAACTATATATAGTGACCGTAAAGAGCGTATTGTTACATACGTTGATCGCCAGTGTATTTTTCCCATTTCAAATTAAGCCATATTAACCGGAAAGGACGCAGTATGGACTAGTACTAGTACTGCCGAACGAGGAGAAGCTTGCTTACTACGCCTTTCCCTCGCCCACGTGTGCGGTGGCTCGCAGGACGAGGAGAGGGTTTTGACTATAGCACCCTCTCCCTCTCGCTCGCCCTCGCGGTGGACGTGCAGCAGTTCAATCGGTGTCAGGTTGCCAGAAGGATATTGTACTATAGTATCAGCATTGTTGGACCTTCCGAAGAGGCGAAGATCCAAGTGCAAGGTTCACATGAGTACGAACTATTGAACCTCCCGAAGAGGCAAAGATCCAAGCACAAGGTTTTATAGGAGTTGTCATCCTAGTAGGAGTATGCTACAACTATAGCAAACGATGCTACTGTATGATGCCGCCCCGTCACCTATATCCAAAGTTGTGCCACCTTTTTTTCTCAAAGAGCATGTTGGAGCCCGTGCAACAACCACACAAGTTGCACGTACACATAACACATTTACTAGTAATAAATTCTAAAGGACAAATGCCAGTATGCTACCCAAGTTCATCTCCAATTCATGTGATAAATTTGTGCACGACTAGTCTACATATATTCACAGCGCTACCGTTCACAATTTACCATACCCCACTTACACGTTATAGATGGGCTACATGTCCTCCTCCAGGTTCCAGTCCCAGGTGTTCTTCATGGATGGCACGATCCATAGCGGTGGCAAATGGGAATCATTGTCGCAGCTTTCTAGTCCGGTTCCACATGATGGAGACTGATCCAAGCTGAAGCGGCATAAATCAGGGATAGCGTGTCCCAGCATGTCGTTCATCTGGCGGTGCGCACTAAAGACACAACCATGCTTCATGAACGGCAGGCCTTTGGCGTCGTGTACGGAAGGTGGCATCCGCTTCACAGTGGGGTAGCTGTCCCCAATGAAAAGCGAGTACTCTGCAAGAGTGTTCCTCGGTACCCACGTAGCATCACGGGGGTCGAACTCGGCGCCATTCATCTGGTACACACGGCATCTCAGATCTGGACACATGGTGACGTACACAGTCAAGGTCCATGCATAATAATGTTGTGTTCAAATATGGCAGTCAGTAATACTGTGCAACAAATAGTACTACTCCATTATAGAGGAAGTAAAATAACCGGCTTATTATATATAGCCACTCTTGGCTACATGGATGAGATAGTAAGACATGGAAAAACAAAAATGGTGGCAGCTAGTGGGTTCAAGTCTTCAAGGGCCTAGCTTAGCTATACACGTCCTCCAAGGTAAGAAGTACTCCAACTAGTACTAGTAAGTAGTACAACAACGAAAGAGAAGGCGAGAGGGTTAAAAAATATAATACTAAATGGAATACCTGGGTAGATGGTGATGGTTCGATCGTGGTAGATTGTGTGACCATGTTGCACATCAGTGGTACCATGGGTAACGACTACTAAGATAGTTGATCCCAATATGCCAAAGTCAGCTATAAGGTTCCAGGTTAGACCGAATCGCGGATGCAAATGCACATCCAGGATCGGAGATCTTATTTTGATCCGGGGATGACTGGTCCCTAAAAAATAATGGAGTACCGTTTGGGATGCAAATGATGGTTTGTGCATTCCGTTTGTAATCTCCCGTACCGTAGGATGGCAACCAGATGAAACAAGTCCCCTGGCTTGTCACCACGAAGATGCGGCCTAGATGGCGCACGGCGTCTTCGAACATGTAGGGGTACAAATCTACCGTGGCCAACATGCACCAGCCTCTGCCGTTACTGCCTCTTGCATTGATGGAAATCCTTATGTCGAACACCGCGATGAGATAGTAATCATCGTAGCCGCGTCGCTTTGTCAGCGGGTCCATAATTGCTATGTTCTTCAATCTCATATCGGCATCATCATACTTATTCAAGCCCAGCCAGTCCAAAAGAACGATCCCAATGGTGGAGAAGGGGTCTACGGGAACGGTCGCACTGCTGTGGATGTTGTGCAAAATGATGGTGGTATTCGGCCGGAGGTATGCAAGCCAATCTTCGTTGGCACCAACCCAGACCTATATATAAGACGATGGGCAGTGGAGAAATTACGGGATGGAAATGGAATAACTAAGTACTACATGATCAAACTCCATTACTGACCTACTCATCGGACGAAATCCGACTACCTCCACTACAAAAAAAGACACATCCATGACATTTTGGGCCGAACGAAATTATTTCCTATCATACATATGACACTTCTATGACGATAATTTTGAAAAAACCCGGTATCATCATAGATGTGGTGGGCTCCTACTTCTATGACAAAAAATCATGACAGAAAATGGGCTTTTCGTCCTGGGCGGGCCGGAGACGCAGCTGCATGACATTCTTTGGGACATCCATGACGGAAAAAACCGTGGTAGAAGCGAGGGGGAGGAAAATTTCGGGGAGTTCCCAGTTACGGTGGGAGGCCGGGGGCCGAGCGATGCGCGTTTCTCTCGTACACGTACGCGCGTGTGTGCGAGGCGTTAGCTCTAACTGAACCCGAGCGAGGCATTGGGCTCTAACTGAAACCGAGCGATTGCACTGCAGGCTACGCGTTACTGAACCAGAGCGATCGATCGATGCCTGATAACTGAACCCGATCGAGCAATTCCTTCGCTACTGCTGCTAACTAAAGCCGATCGATTGGATGAACAGCGAGCGTTACGGGGGGAGGGGGGTTGGATGAACAGTGAGCGGTGGCATTGCCTCTGGATGAACATGACCCGTGACATGGATGGCTTGATGAACAGTAGACGGTGGAGGGGTGCCTGTGGAGGGGTGGTTGAACAGGACCCCGTGGTGTGGAGGGCTGGATGAACAGTAGACGGTGGAGGGGTGCCCGTGGAGGGGTGGTTGAACAATAGCCGGTGGAGTAGCACGCGGTGGAAGCTGGATGAACAGGAGCCCTTGGAGGCTGGAGGAGGTCGACGGTAGCCCGTGGAGGCTGGAGGAGGTCGACAGTGGAGATGAACAGTATCCCGTGGAGTCCCGTTTTGTGGTACGCCACACCCCTGCCGATGAACAGGACCCCCGTTTCGACCGTAGGAGGTCCGTTTCGTCCTTTTTGCGGTACGCCACACCCCTCCCGATCAACAGGACCCCCGTTTCGACCGTAGGAGGTCCGTTTCCTCCGTTTTGTGGTACGCCACAGCCCTCCCGATCAACAGGACCCCCATTTCGACCATAGGAGGTCCGTTTCCTCCATTTTGCGGTACGCCACACCCCTCCCGATCAACAGGACCCCGTTCCGAATGTAGGAGGTCTGTTTCCTCCGTTTTGCGGTACGCCAGGCCTCGTTTCCATCCCCTGTTCCGTCCAAGCCCTCCCGATGAACATGACCATGCATTCCGTTCCGACCCAGCCGGTTGGCTCCCACGCGTTCCGTTGCCTCCCGATGAACACGAGGCATTCCGTTGCCTCCCGAGGAACACGAGGCATTCCGTTGCCTCCCCATAAACATGACGCATTCCGTTGCCTCCCCATGAACACGACGACGACGCTGTTTCTCCGTTCCGACCCAGCCATGTACACGAGCCCTGGCTGTACGTATGCGCGAGTAGGCATTTGAGACCCCGCCCGTATGTACACATACGTGGCCGTATTTTCTTTCTTGCACCCTGGCCGCTGTACGTACGTGTTGTACATACGTGTACATGCTATGTGCACGCCTCTACTACGACACGTGCGTGCCTCTACTACGACACGTGCGCGCCTCTACATCGACCAGTATGTAGGTACACGTTCGCGACCAGAATGACAACGCTACGTACGCTTCGACCAGGTGGGTCCCTACTGTCAGGCACTTCCTTGCGTGCGAAGATGTAGCTGGTGGGTCCCAGCAGTCAGGGGGCGAATCGTTTTGTTTTTTTTGCCCGGACGCACTTCCTTGTGTGCGAAGGTGTAGCTGGTGGGTCCCAGCAGTCAGGGGGGAAACGTTTTTTTCGCGAAATACGGTGGCCCGTCGGGTGGGTCCCCGCTGTCAGGTGGACGAATAATTATTTTGCACGTAATAAGGAGGCACTTTCTTGCTGCGGCCGTGGACCCAGCTGTCAGCCTCTCCACGTACAGTCCACGTCCGATGGAAGCCGTTCCTTGACCACGTTGACCACGCCGCGTCGAGAGCACCAAGGCGGTGGACGACGGCGAGGCCTAGGAAGGGGACGACGCGGAGCCGGGGAAGACGCGGCAGTGGATGCCCACGCGTAGAGGAGTACAAGGGCTCACTGGTTCGCTGCGGTGTGAGGCTGCCGTCGCCGCAGAATAACAGGCAGTGTGGGTGAGTATAGGGATGGCCTGGCCAGCGGAGGGAGTAGTAGGGGCGGTGAGGCCTCCGCCGCATCGCAGCCGGCCACGGGAGGTAGGAGCACGAGGCACGACCGGCGGTGGTTTGGGCGGCTGGAGCAAGAAGACCAGAGGTTGAAGAAGCACTACGGACGTTGGATGGACATCGTACGGTCACTGTAGCTAGAATCGTGCATACTGACTAAGTTGACAAAGCCCTCCGTCCCCGTCAACTTAGTAGGCCCACAAGTCAGCCTGCCACTATACTAGGTCCCAGCTAACAGGGGGAGTATTCATTTTTTTGTGCGTAATAAGGAGGCACTTCCTTGCGTCCGAAGATATAGCTGGTGGGTCCGAGTTGTCAGCGGCGGTAATGTTTTTTCAAGAAATACAGAGGCCCTTTCGGTGGGTTCCTGATGTCAGGTGGAGGAATCATTATTTTGCGTGTAATAAGGAGGCATTTCCTTGTGTGCGGCCGTGGACCCAGCTGTCGGCCTCTCCACATACAGTCCACTTCAGATGCATGTCGGTCATTGACCACGTTGACCAGGCCGTGCCGAGAGCACCAGGGCGGTGGACGACAGCGAGGCCTAGGAAGGGAACGACACAGAGGCAGGGAAGACTCGGCAGTTGTTTCCCACGCGGAGGGGAGTACGACTGTATGAGGGTTTACTGGTTCGTCTGCCGTCGCCGGAGAATAACAGCAGGTGTGGGTGAGTAGAGGGATGGCTAGGCCAGCGATGGGAGTACGGTGGGGCGGTGAGGCCTGCGCGGCAGCAGAGCCAGCCGCGGGGAGGAGGGAGCAGGCAGTCCTGCCGGCGCTTGTTTGAGCGGCTGGAGCAGGAAGAGCAGAGATTGAAGAAGCACGACAACCGTTGGATGGCCATCCCATAGTCGCTGCTTGTGCGTCAACCTTTTTTTAGGAAAGCATCAAATCTGTGGAAAACAGCATACAACCCATCTGCCATTATTTCTAATAATTTACAGCCCATTTGCTAATTATTAAGGTTTTTTGGAGCCCATATTCTTTTTGTTAGCATTACAGCCCATATTGTGGCCACGGTTAAAAAATTATACGAAATTTTGCATATTTCGGTGCGGTCCGAACTGTTTTTAATCCCGAAATTTCGACTCACATTCAAACTGATTTTAAAAATAAATTTATATCAATATAAAATCCAACAAATTCTCCACGCATAAAAATTAATGTAATTTAAAATCTCAAAATGAAAAAAAAGATATTTGAAACTAATTGCCGATTTGATGTGTTTTAAAAATGTACAACCCATTTCTCATTATTGATGGGCCATTTTCTCGTCCAGCCGAATGAAAGCTCTCCTCGTCTTGAAAGATTTGCAGCCCAACAGGCCTGAGAAAGCGACTTACTTGGCAAATCACAAAAAAACTGGGTTGTGGCCGTTGACCCAGCTGTCAGCCTCTCCACGTACAGTACTCTTCCGATGGAATGTCGTTGACCACGCCACGCCAAGAGCACCAAGGCGGTGGACGACGGAGAGGCCTAGGAAGGGGACGACACGGAGCCGGGGAAGACGCGGCAGTGGATGCCCACGCGGAGAGGAGTATGAGGGTTCACTGGTTCGGCTGCGGTGTGAGGCTGCCATCGCCGCAGGGCCTGGCTAGCGGTGGGAGTAGTAGGGGGCGATGAGGCCTCAACGGCCGCACAGCCGGCCACTGGAGGCAGGAGCAGGCGGTCTCCCCGGCGCTGGTTTGGGCGGCTGGTGCAAGAAGAGCAACGATTGAAGAAGCAGCAGGATCGTTCGATTCAAATCCAATGGTTACTGCTGCTAGAATCGTTTGTTGACTAAGTTGACAAGCCCTGCATACGCGTCAACTTAGTAGGCCCACAGGTCAGCCTCCCGACCAGTGCGCCCCAGATGTCAGTGGGAGGAATCATTTTTTCGCGTAATAAGGAGGCAGTTGATTGCATGCGGCCAGGCTAGCGGAGGGAGTAGGGCGGGCCGGGGAAGCCTGCGTGGCATCACAGCGGGCCACAAGAGGAGGGAGTAGGCAGTCCCGCCGGCGCTAGTTTAGGCGGCTGGAGCAGGGAGATCGAAGATTGAAGAAGCACGTCGGCCGTTGGATGGACATCCAACAGTCACTGCTGCTAGAATCGTGTGTTCACTTACAAAGCCTTGCGTAAACAAGTCATCCTCGAAATCAATGGCGTCTATAGCCCATTTGCTATTATTTTTATAATTTTTACTCATTTTCTAATTCATATGGAATTTATTGCAGCCCGTTTTCCATTTTTAGAATTGCTGGCCATTTTGTGGTCAGTACTAGGGTCAAAAAATTAACTAAATATGTGGGAAAAATTGAAAATTCGCAAATTTTTGCTGGGGAACGAAATATTCTTAATCCAAAAATTAATAGCCATATAAAACAAATTTAAGAGTAAATTAGTACTATGTCATGTTAAATCCAATGAAATACATATAAGATATCAGTGAAGAACAAAAACAAAAAAAGAAACTTCTATCCCATTTGCTATAATTTTTTTGGAATTTTCAATCCCTTTTGATATTACTTTTAACAGACATTGACCATAGTCTTAAGCCAGGTCAGAATGCATCCCTCCTCGTCTTGAAAGATTTGCAGGACAGTAATTTGGAGAAAACAAATAGGCCTAGCTTGGGTATTCTTCAAAAAGAAATACTGGGCTACCTATTTTCCCAAAGAACTGGTGCATGAGCATTTAGCTTTATTTATTTATTTATTTATTACTTATTTATGTTTAGGGGACCATGAGCATGTACCTGGGCCGGATTCATGTGAGAGCCTCCCTTCCAGTTAATTATGGGCTTCTCTATTGGGCCTTTATCAGTGAGCTGCATGTTATCAACAAGTGGAAAATATGTTCCGTACGAAAAATAGTATGCGCTACGTACGGTACGGGGCACTAAAGGATCGAACCGTGCAACGACTTCCAAAACATTGTGTTTGTCGTTCTAACAACATATTTATTCAACCAACAGACGAAATATACTACTGATTGTACATTGAAAACAGCAGCAGCAACAACCAGGGCTGGGGGTGCAACAGAAGCAGTAAGCAGGCCAGAAGAGTGAAGACGCAGCTCTCTCTTCCAAACCAAACATCAGCCATCATTACAAAAGGGCTACCAAAAAAGAACAAGTGTATGCATCAAACTAAATAAATATCCTACTACACCAAGTGTACACATCTAACTAACTGGCTCAATTAGACGTTACTATTTATTAAGCTGTGGAGATTGGCTGACGGCTTGAACCAGATGGGTGCCTGACGGGGGAAACTCCAGCCAGCAGGTCGAAGTCTGATACTTGCGACCCTCTCTCCTACTTTGGGCTGTAGAGCATGACGGCACATATCAGGGTATGGTGCATGCAGAGACGCATGGTACGCTGTGTACACACAGTTTTGCCTGATGAACGAAACCACGCTGCCATCATGATCCTTGCTGTTGGTTATCTCCTGGTTAATCGAATAATTCAGTCCGATAAATAGAGAGCATGTACCAAGGCTACTTACCAGCCTCCAGTCAAAAATTCCTGAAGTCTCAGAGAAGCTGGGATCCTGCTCAAAGACCTTGCAGTGACTGTGATTGTATTCCGCGAAACAACACGTCCGGTACGTGCGAACGATCATCAATCTTTCGTCGTCGTCTGATCGAGCCAAGAACCACCTGCAACTTCCATGTCGCTTTTCTTTGAAAGGTTCTGGGATTAGGAAGGGTAGGGATACCAGGCGGCGTACAACATCATATCAACTTGGAGCCAAATAAAAAAGGGCTCTTGATTTAGTCAATCTTGTCAATCTTAAGAATAGCATGTTACGAGCATGAATATTTTTTTAGCAAATGTTGATAGTAATATAAGCAAGCCATCATGATATCATAGGAAACTAACATACTGCTGTAACAGCCGTTTGTAGCGATGACTGGAGTAGGCCAGCAATGCGTCCAGCCATAGAAGGAGTCGACAGCGTAAATGAAGCCCTTGTGTTCAATGGCATCAGAGAACCATGGAGGATGTATGATACTGTGATGGACGTGCAGATTTATCCACATACCGCAGTGACTTGTCAGATAGGCGAGACCTCGGTTGAAGAACGCAATTAGCCTGAAGTCTTTACAATTCGCAGATCTTGTGGGCACTTGGCAGATTACAACCTTGAGCAAATCAAACTTGGTATCATGTTGGCTACTGTAAGATTTCGAGTATTCTGGGCCACGGTGCCAAAGCAGTGCAGTGTTAATCGAAGGAAGGTGTCGGATTTCGGGTTCCGGCAGACCCTTGAGGTTCGAACACTGGGTGAACGCGGAGATGTCTCCCCTACCGACCTGTGTCCAATCTCCTTGCGTGATCTAAGCTGGAAACAACGAACAACACAAGGGACACAAGGTTTATACTAGTTCGGGCCACCATTGTGGTGTAATACCCTACTCCACTGTGTGGTGTGGTGGATTGCCTCAGGGGCTGATGATGAACAGTACAAGGGAAGAACAGCCTCGCGATAGGTGTTCTTGAGCTGGTGCGATGAACTGCTTGGGCGAGTTCAGTCGCCTCTCTCTCTCTATCTCTTTTTCGGTCCCTCCTTGTCCCTCTTTTTACTCTGTGGTGGCTAGCTCTATTTATAGAGGCCCTGGGCCTCTCCCCAAATAATGAGCGGGAAGGGCGCCAACAATTGGCCATTTTGAAGGGGAACATCTAGTACAAGTTATCCTGACCAAAGGTGGTCTTCGGCTGCCAAAAGCACTGGTGATGACACCGTCTTGGGCTCGACGGTGACCTTCGTCCTGCCGCTCTGCTGGTCTTGGTCTCGTTGCACCGGAATGGTAACCGTTGCCTGGTGCCTTGTCCTGTGCTTGCCCCCTTTGCACCAAAGGGGAAACAAGGACACTGCACAGGCCGGCGCCCGCCTGGTCTCGATCGTCATGGCTTGCGTCACGGGCTCCTCGTGAGGTACCCCTGCCTTGATCTCTCCGCCTCCTCGCGAGCCTGCCTGATGAGGCTGCCTCTGAGGAAGCTTCCGGTCGTCCGCCCCGCGAGGCTTGGCCCCTCACGAGGGTCTTGAGCTTGAGCTGATGAAGATGGGCCATGCTGGGCCCCCACTTGAGCCATGCCGCAGGCCGCAGGCAGGCAAGTCTGGGGACCCCTGCTCCGAGAACGCCAATAGAAGGGGGATCAATCGCCGGGTGTAGACCTCCACGAGCATCCAGCTGCCGCGACCGTCGACGAGCACCATCCAAGATGTGTTCATGCCGACCCAGTACATCCCATTAATGTAGTTGAGGCTGACGGGGATCGGATCACAGTCAAGGGGATTGATGCTCGCCACCCTATGATCGTTATGCTGTGTGACACGCTGTTTCTGAAGATCAGGCGGCATCATCAAGCAAGGAGCTAGCTTAAAAAGCTCCGGCCTAAGGGCTTTGAGTAGACAGTACAGCCCCGACGAGCACGCGGCGAGCGGCATGGTACTGAGATTGTCCACACGTGAAACAATGAGCTTGATTACCTCTGTGGGGAGCGAATTCCAGCCACTCTTTCGGCGGATGCTGCTCGGTTCTGCCATTGTTAGTGCTTGGGTTTCGGACGAAGGGGGGAGGCGCCTTAACGGGGATGGAAGATTGGACGAGATTATGTGCGGACAAAGATGGAGAAGCAAATATGTGCTGCGGGAAGTGGACAGGTGATGATGACTACAGCACGCCGCTTGACTTACGAGACACATACCAGCAGCGTAGGGTCATGTCGATGCCAGACAACTTGCTTGAGTGATCACAGTACTGGTACTCCCTACAGTGCTATGCCCTAACTTGCTTGAGTAGAGTAGTAGAGTAGGACTCTGCTCTACTACTAGCACCGGAGGAGTATTATATTATAATCTAAAATAGTTACAAACTTCAATGCCCGAGCGTGGAACGACTATGAACCGTGCTCAAAGACCGTGTCTACGTGGTATTTGGACATGGGCGACAACCTCAACGCCAACGGTGCTGCTCCCGTTGCACCGTATGTGTTTCTGTCCTTCCTATTCGAAATTGTGGTAGAATTCATGATTTATTTTGTGCTTATTCGGATTAAATCTCATAGTAACTTGCTCATATATTCAAATGGCGCAACGTCCCCTACAGCCACTCCCGTTTCATGGACGGCCTGGTCGATGCCTCCAAGGAGCCCTTCGTCCACTGCTATGAGTGCCCGATGCCGTTTTGTGGCTCGCCGGCGGACATGGTGCATCACCTCACGGATGGGTGCAACGGTCACTTCTGGCCCTTGGCGGAGAACATCAAGTACGAGATGTGCTACTCATTCACCATGCCGGAGTCGCTGGAGGATCACCATCGCCTGCTAGTCTTGGAGGAGGACGGCAACGTCTTCCTCTTTATCATGGGCACCGGTGAGGTCCGCGCAGGCCGCCGCCCCGTCTCTGTAATGTGCGTCAGGGGCGATGCCGCTGACGCTGACACTGACACGAGGTCGATATACCGGTGCGTGGTCAGTGTTACTACCCCTCCGGGTCGCGTGGGCGGTGACACCGGCCTCATCGAACGGACTTGGACTCTGGGGAGCTGGGACTATCCCGCCAATGTGGACTTGTAAAACCCATGGCATCCTTTACCCACCGACGCGGTGCACGGGGACTCCAAGGAGGTTCACCTGGACATACGCATTATCAAGTTAAATGTTGATCATTAGTCTTCGCTCAATGTAATCCGCTGTCTAAGCATGTGGAGACTTCCATGCAGGATCTTGCTCTATTGGAGTATCGCACATGAATAAAAGTGTATCTGTTTATGGTTTGGTATAGAATCTTCCATGTATGAATTTTTACTACAGTACTGGTGAAAGACTTACGATGAACCATTTCTTACATCTCCTCTGCCCGCTTGCAAGTCATCCTGATTTAATCCCTCTGTCTAGGTGTATAAGGGCATGGTTAATATTACTCAATAGTATAGCCAACTGTTGAC
Source organism: Triticum urartu (assembly GCF_056163025.1). Classification (NCBI taxonomy): domain Eukaryota; kingdom Viridiplantae; phylum Streptophyta; class Magnoliopsida; order Poales; family Poaceae; genus Triticum; species Triticum urartu. The sequence goes on from NC_141874.1 coordinate 577,852,986, forward strand.
TATAAGAAAGTGCCATGTCATCTGTAGCGAACAAGTATAACAATCGATACTCAAAAACTAATTCTTAAAAATCATTTCTTGCAAAGCACAATAAGTGTTATTTCTTCACAAGTTTTGGATGCAGGTTGAACAGTTGAACGCTTTTGTTTGCAAAAGATACCTTTTTATCTATTTCACCCAGATGTTTGTGAGCTCTAGAGATGAAATAATATTCGAAGAAACCTATCGATACCCGTTACACATGAGATGACCGCCACATCCTTTGTCAAAATAAACAACTCCCCGATCAATGCATTTCACTCTTCGGTGCAACGCACGGGCACCTTACTACTATAGATTAGTACGACCAAAAATTGAACTAACATTATATATAGTACGATAAATGCTGATGCATGTCACCTAAAATTATACCATTCAAAACTATGTTCAAATACGAATCCAACGATATAGTTTTTGTTGACATGCACTAACATTTTGTCAGTTAAATCTTCAGTCAAATTCAATGGGGTACTAATAAACCATGACCGATGTAGTACAAGTGTAGAGGCCGGCGCTGCACAGGAGTCTCACCTCTCACCCCGCTCGTGGCGTGGCAGTAAAGCCGTCATATCACAAAACCCAACCACTCCCAGTAATAAGTGGCCTGGTAAAATAAACGGACAAGCAACCATCACATCCCTCCGTCTTTTTTGCATTTCATCTCTCTGCATTTACTTTCTCCGGTTCATCTCGCACACTCGATCCCTAGCTACTACTCCCAAGGCCATTTCTTTTGGCGGCTTCCCCAGCTTTTCCCACAAGACTAGTCACAATGGAGAGTAACAATAAGGCGCCTCACTCATTTATTTGGGCTTCTAAACTACTACTCAGTCCTGGTTTATTCCTCACCATTGTAATTTGTGCTAAATTTTGACCAAAGATTTAACTGGTTTATTCCTCATCATTGTAATCCCCCCGTCTAGGTGTGTAAGTCATCTTACGAAAAACGAATAATCCCAAAACACTTAGGCGCGGTGCATTAACTTCTACCTCGTTTCTTGTTTCTTGACATATCAACCAATAAGAGATAAAGAGTGTGCATGCTTTTAATGACTTGAGATATCAAACACGACATGCAGTGGTTAGTTCATTGCATGCAATACTATTAATTAGCAAATAAACATTAACGTTTCTCGTTTTCTCCTCCTCCTTGGCCATGGTGCACAACCTAAGATAACTTACTCACCTAGACGGATGGAGTAGTGCATGTGACATGCACTAACATTTCATTAGTTAAATTTATGATCAAAATTTGACACATATTACAATGGGGACCAATAAACCAGGACGGAGGTAGTAGTTATGGGATTACTAATCTAGAAGCCTAAAAGAACTGGCCCCTGGTACTCCTACTAGTAGTAGTACTCAAGTTGGAATTCCAATTGCACGACACAACTTGTTAGGCAAAAAATTCGATACAGGGTGTAGGAAGCGGTTTGGGAATTTGCATGCCTTTCCAACCAGTGAGATACTCCGTACAAAGTACGACAGAGAAATAACCATAGAGAAGGAAGCTAAAAGTAAACAATCAAATGAGCATTTTTGCATTTGTTTTGCATTGAATCATTTCACAAGCTTGACTAGTGTTGTTTTTCTACTTTTACAAAAACCACATCATAATGTTAAAACGTGCATTTGCACGTACTAAGTAATAGTAGTACTCCCTCCGTCTAGGTGTATAAGTCTTCCCTCCTTCTTGGTCACGGTGCAAAACCAAAGATGACTTATTGACCTAGATGGAGGGAGTAGCATAGTCTGCAAGCATATATCGAGAGAGACGTGTAGTGCGGTAGTATATAGTAAAGTTTGTGCTATATGCACGTACTTGCAAAATGCGTACGAATACACAAGGTTTCCAAACTTTCCCTTTTACATACTTAATTAAGGAGGCTAAAAATTCCTGAACGTTCGGGATTTATCATTTGCGTCCCAAAACTAATGAGATCGCCTTACGAAACAAAAAGTATACTCCTCCTAAAAGCCACGGCGCTCGCAGGAGCGCTTGTGGCGCGCCATGAGTGCCCTGGTGCGCGGCCGTTTCCCAGTGTGCCGACACAATGCCTCTTCCTCAGCCTCGCAACTCGCGAGGTGCTGATTGGCGGCTTGCCGGCGGGCAAGCGCGATCTCACTGGTGTGGTGATCCGGCGCCAATAGGTACTCCTCCTCGCTGGAAGCGTGCACCCGGTCCACGTACCGCCAAGCGTACATGAGGCGCTTGGGCCCGAATGCACTCAGGGCGTCGGCACGGGCGTCCTCTGCCACCCTCACGGCCCTCGCACGAGCCTTCTGCCAAAGATCCAATTGCCTGACTCTCTCGGACGCGACATAGGCCTCCCAGGCAGCTTGTTCCGCGATGCGCTTCTCTTCCTTGGCCTTCTTCTCCGCCTCTATTTTGGCGCGCTCTCCTGGAGGCAAAGCCTCCCACAAGGCGATATCCATTTCTTTCCAAAGCTCCTCAAGGCTGGGGGGCTCGGCGGGTGGCGCGGCGTTCTCCTTGTAGCGGGGAGCCGACGCGTCCTCCGGCGCGCGTGCTGGCGAGATTGGGAACGCCGACGCGTCCACCTTGACGCGTCGCGGCGAGGAGCAGAACGCCGACGCATCCTCCTCGACTAGTGGCGGCAAGGAACGAAACGGCGATGCGTCGCGTCGCGTCGCGGCATGGAACACCGACGCATCCTCCTCGACTAGTGGCGGCGATGAACGGAACAGCGACTCATCACATAGCGGCAAGGAGCGAAACACCGACGCGTCCTCCTCGACTAGTGGCGGCGAGGAACGGAACGGCGATGTGTGACCGTCCGTGCGGTGCAGCGAGGGGCTCCTAGGGCTTGGGAGGGGCGATGCCATGGTGGTCGACGTGAGAGGGAGGGGGAGGAGATAGCGATGAACGTGAACGTGAGGGGGAGGAGATAGCAATGTCGTGGGAGGCGCAGTATTTATAGCGAGCAATGGTACACCTACGTAAGATATGGACTAAGCTGCACTGACTTAACTGCAGGTCCAGTTGCGTCACTGACATGTGGGCCAAACCCCTATTGGGCCCATATGTCAGTGACACAATGCACCTGCAGTTAAGTAACAGCTACGTGGGCATATTTGTTGGAGTAAATTACGGGGGAGCGAAGGGGTGGAAATATTGCTGGTCACAACGGATTGGACGAGCGTGGGGGGAGGAGAGTCATGCATGCAGATTTTTTTCACATGGGCTTCCTGCAGGTATGGGGAACGGTGCATAATAAGTCATCTTGCATGTCGGGCTAGGTATAGTCTCAACTCATTAAAAACATACACGCCCCACACATGTTCATATTTCAAGGTGCACTAAATTATTGCATGTGATGATTAAGGCCGGCCATAATGGTGGTATGTTAGCTGGTATCATGCACATGGGAATAGCAAATATGCTGATGTGGCAAAGAATTAAAGAAAACAGGGGGGTTAGAGTAACTAGTGTTCATGCATGCATTGGTAAACACATTTTTTTGTGAAGAACGACGGCACTAGTTGAGTACTTTTGCAGACTTCAAAAACTATTCCACCGCCTCTACTATCTTGCTAAGAGTAGGTGAAATTTTTGAATCGAGCCCTTTAAACTAGAAGGGAGGTAGTGGTACTCTAATAGCTAACCTTGTTGTGATGACAAGATAAGACATGGCACGCACCTGGACGGAGGAACTAGTCTGCATTGTGCATTTAAGTTTTGTCTGAAGTCAATGTACCTCTACTTTCACTAGACTTATAGAAAAATGTGTCAACATTCACAATGTCAAATCAATATTTTTACACTCATTATAAAATGTAGTTCTTATACTCATTATAATCAGTATTGTAGATATTGATATTTTTAGTATAAATTTGGTCGTGGGATTTCATTGATGCCTGTCAAAGCGTGGAGGAAGGGGAGCTTAGGGCTTGCATTGCCGGTCTCTAAATAGGTATTTCTCTTCATATTCCTATAATTTTAGAGACTGATTGCGCTTTTGTGGTAGTGTCTCTTGCATCGGGGGACTATGATAGGTCTGCTATGCGTGACCTGAAGATGAAAGCGTTGAGCATCTTGAAGTTGATCAAAAATCTTCAATTGTCAAAGATTAGCCGTTCGGCCAATAAGGTGGCACACTTAATCGCTAAGTATAGCTTTGACAATAGATTAGATGGTATTCTTGTAAATAACGTACCGCCCTGTGTGGTGAATATTGTATCAAATGAGTGTACTGGTGTGGCTGGTTAATTAATATAAGGTGGTGTTCAAAAAAAGTATAAATTTGGTCAAACACTTTGCAAACGGTTGACGGGAGTAAAAAGGACTAGAGGGAGTATCATGCATGCGTAGTAGACAAAAAAATTGCTTGTCTAAAAAAAGGCAAAAAATTGCTCATTTATAGCTGGTCGAAGTCTCAAAGGGCGCGACCGCGCGAGGGAGGCGAAGGTCGTGGGAGGCGCGACGTTTGACGGAATTAAGTGAAGTTACATCCACGCGCTGGCATGGCGTGCAAACAGGCAGAAGCTATACCGTCAGGCCTACGATATGGGTCTAGTAGACATGACATCTAGTGGGTCCCGCATAGTTCTCGAGAACTCTTTGGGGGCTTGCAGCCGTTTATCCACTGGGCAAGCTAGCCACCCCACGCCGTTCGCACGCCCTACTCGTCCCCGTCTTCTACCTTAGAACAGTTCGCTCGTCCCGTCATTTCACATTAGTTCGCTCCCAGTTTTTTGCGGGGTACAACAGTTCAACTTCTCCTAACCCTCCTCCAAAATCCACGGCCTCCCAAATCTCCATGGTCGCCATTGAGTACCAGGTTAGAGCCATCACCGGTGATCAGTTCATCGTCATCTACACACGTGGATCCGAGATGGTGAAAGCATGGCTTGCTCGCTTCCTACACATGTTCAACAGTTCAACGGATGAGTGGGTCGCTGGGCTAGATGTTGAGTACACCACAGTCCTGGGACAAGAGAAGGATCTAAAGGACGAAGAGAGGAAGAAGCCCGCCATGATCCAGGTTTGCGTAAATAACGTTTGCTTGGTCTACCACATATGCCATGCCGACATTGAGTGCCAGGATTTTAAGAACTTCCTCAAGGACAAAAGAGTGAAATTCGTTACTGTAGGCTTTAAGAACGACAGGGATGTCCTGCGTCGGATAGGTCTCGTTGTAGGCCAGCCCTTCGATCTCCAGAAGGCAAGCCTGGTGTCCTCCTCTCAACCTTCAATGCTGACCCTGTCAGCAGCCATGATTGATCCTTCGTACGCTAAACTGAAGAAACCTCATCACAAGTTTCATCATGCATGGGAGTCGAAAACATTAGATGAAGATCACATCCTGTACGCAGCAATGGATGCCTACCTTTGTTTAAATATCTACAAGGGTTGGATGAAGAAGCAGAGCCCAGTGTCCGGTTCAAGCAAAGAAGCGTCGGCGAAGAGGAAGAGGAAGAGGGATGAGGACGAAGTCGAGGACGTGGACTCGGACTCCGAGTAGGTGGCAGTGTCGTCGCTCATTCTGTTTCTACTGCAGTGTCAAGCGGACTAGTTGCTTAGTTTATTTTCAAGGGTGTGTTGTGCTGAGGCCCCAGCAGAACTATGTTCATGTTCTTTCTCGTTATTTGAACTCTTTAGTACGTACAGTAGTACTAGTACTATGTCTTACTACTGTTCTTCTTGCAGTTGGTACTACTGCTCGTATCTTCGTGTTCCTATTGTACTTAATATGTTTATACTAGTAGTATAATTTGGGTCAGTCGATTTGTGAAAGAAGTTCGACGGAGCGAAGGAAGAAGACGGCAGAAGAGGTGGAAGAAGCCCTTCTAGCCATCCATGTTGCATCAAACGGCTCACATGAGTCGACTGACCCAAATTGCTCCTTCAGATTGCAGGATCCACGTGGCATTCAAGGTCTCGAAGGTAGGTTCCGCATCCGCACCCGGTTTGCGGGCTCGACGCGTGCGCGACCGGCTTCCGCCGCGACAGCCACCATGCGCGCCTCCTCCGCGCGGGCGGAGACGACAATGACACACTAGTTCCTCCTCGCCGGCGTGCTGGAGCACGCGCTCCTCCTCCTCTTTGTACGTTGTGTGCATAGACACGGCTCCACCAGCTGCTCGCGTGCTTGGCAGCGCGGCGGCATCACGAGGAGGGCCTGCAGATGACGTGAGCGGGTGAGCCTTCGGCTTCATGGCACAAGGATGGTGGCGACACGGCGGTGATGGGCGAGAAATTGTTGGCCGGAGCAGGAGGGTGCTAGCATGCGCAACGGCGGCGGCATATTGATGAGTGCGCGTGTGGGAGCTTACTTTAGTTTTATATATAAGGTTGGTCAAACTTAAAAGAAAACCATACTAGTACATGTAAACATTAGACTTAGACAGCGCTTTTATTAGTTAGTACCACAGCCATGATACGGAATCCTATGCAAGCGCGTGAACCGCGGCCGCGCGGTCGATCGAACGGTGCGACACTGTGTCGCGCTCGAAGGACATCCACCGAACCTTTTTGTGTGTGTGAAAACAATCCTCGAATATTACTCAATTTTTTTTCCTGTGAAAGTTCTTGACGCTGCAATATTTCCATATATTTGAATTTAGCTCCAGTTCATGTTTATTTGGATTTGGACGTTTTAGGTGCGCCCTAGTTTTTTTAATACTGATTTTTTGTGTGTGATTGAAAGAGAACGTGTGTATGTGTCCATATGTGTGTTGTGGCGGAAGGGCAATGTGGAGAAGGTGTGCGTGTGATACAGACATAGAGAGGTGTGAATGTGCAAATGATCATGCATGAGTGAGACATAGACAGATGCCGATACATTGTGTATACATTGAGAGAACAGTCTTCTAGTTTACTTGTGTGTGTGAGAGAGAGAGAGAGGAGCATCTGTAACACAACAACCATCTCTCTCGATTCGTCCGTCGCTTGCACGGTCGCATGCAACACATGCATCAACGCGCACATTTTGACACCCTCACCTGGCCCCTGCCCACCTCAAGGCCCGCACAATCTCTTCATGAATACCCATTTCTCTCCTTAGGTTTGTTTTCTCTCAATATCTGACACACACACACACAAAGAGACACACACAGCACAACACACACACACTCCCCCGAGCACACAATTCATCCCCATCCAAGGTTATACGGAGACCACTCTCGCTTGTGCTTCTTTGCACCCCAACATGCACAACACCTCAATCTTCAAAGAGGGCATCGAGAAGATCAAAGACGGCGACCACACTGCGCTAGAGAATGCGGGGTCATTTGGAAGCAGGGTGATGTGACAACAGCTGACTGACTCCCCCCACCCTCTCTCTCTTGCACAAAATTACCAATCCCTCTCTCCCCCGCACAAAATTGTCAATCCCTTAACCGACGAGATCCTTCCCCTCTCGTCCATGTTTTTCTAGCTCTCTCATCAAACATGTTGTCTCTTCTCCTTCCACGTATACAGAATCCAGATGCACACGCATCTCATGTATATTACATGTATCCATCTTTCTCACAGACCTAACTTCTTCCTCTCTCTTTCTCTCTCTATCTCTCTCTCTATCTCATTAGGTTTGTCTCCGACTCTCTCGTCCACATACATACAATCTTTCCCGCCCAATCTGCTCCATCTTTAAAATCTCTCTCTGCACGTTTCATTCACACATTGGGATATGTCAAAATGTTGCTTCTATAATGGTTGATGTAGAGTTATGGTTGTTTTTGTTGCATACTACAAAGTAATAACTATGAAATGCATTTAGATTCTCATTTGACTGGGATTATGTGAGTTTGAGCATGTTGTGAAGTACTATAGACCTTGTATACATCTTGGGATTCGACAATGATTGTACTATTGAATTGTGTAGACCATTACATTTGAAGTCAAAAGCCTAATATATTTATTTCACAATTTCAACAAATGATTAGTTCACTACAAACTAAGAAAACAAATGTGTACTCCCTCCGTTTTTATTTAAGTCCGCGTATTAGCATTGGTCAAAGTCAAGTTTTGTAAACTCTCAAAAAGCTTATAACAAAAAATATTAACATATACAATAACAAATAAATACCATTAGATTCATTGTTGAATGTACTTTCACATCATACATATTTGTTATGGTAAATGTTTATATTTTTCAATAAACTTGGTCAAACTTTAGGAAGTTTGACTTCGGTCAAACCTAACATGCAGAGTTTACTACTACTACTCGCTAGTTGCTTAGCCGAATCACTCAACACGCCACACGGGGAGTCCAGTGTCACAAAATTTTGAGGTCGGCGGGAAAATCTCCCACGACCCTGATTCGAGCAGTGGGAAGTTACCATCATAGCCTTCGGAACAGGCCTACGGATGACGCTTGGAAGGGGGATGTTTTCGTAACTTCAGGTTCACCCTACCCAGCCAACCCCACCCCGGCACCTAGAGTAGTACACCTGAATACTCCCCATTTTCTATCCCCACCGCAAAATAGACTTCTCCACGGCACCGCAGCCTTCATGCTCCTCCCTTTTACATCGGCGCACTTGTCCACCGCAGCGCATCTGCCTCATCGACGACCTCGTAAGCCGCACTGGAGCCGGTCCACCGTCGTTGTCATACACGGAGCCTCTTCCTCGGCATCGTTTTCCACGGTCTCAGATCTGCTTCCCGGAAGCCGACGCCAAGCGCAGAAGTACCATCGTCGTGGATAATGAACTGACTCCCGTTGCCGACCATGACTCACAGAGGCCGCCGCGACCATCGTTCTCCTCCTCGATTGGTAATGTGTGTATTGAATCACTTAGAAGTACATGTGCAGTTCCAATTTTGTTCATACCTACCCTTCAAATTTCCTGGGTGCTATTGTTCCCGTAAAAGAAATTGGTTATAGCCTCCATTGTCCAACAGAATATCAGCTTGTAATTGTGCGTCACTCCTGTATCGCGCTGTGCTTCGGTAGGTTTTTCATCTGCAACCAGTAGTGTGGCAAATGATGGAAAGGTTTTTAGAACTAGCAAGATGCCCATGCGTTGCATGCATCAAGATGCATTTGTATGAGTAGTTTATCTTGTGGGAGAAAAGTATGAATGAGGGAAGGCCTTATTTGCAAATCTGGAGAGGGGTATGGGTATCTTTTTGCAAAATTCCCATTTGTTTCCTTCCTATCTGTCAGATATAAATCGGACAGCCTATATTGCAAGAAAAAAAGTATAGAGAAAAAAAGTAGATAGTAAAGGAAGTAGAGATAAATATAAAATATAAAATATAAAATAAATATAACAGTAGAGAAGAGAGTAGAGATAGCATGTTGATATTTTTAAAGCGTCGCGCGTTGCGATTCTGTTGGAGATGCTCTAACATGGCAGACGAGTGCTTTAATGTTGCCCACAAGATGCGCGAGTATTACTAGTAGTATATTTTTCTTGCCATGTTGAGATTTTAAAACCACGAGTGCGAACATGCAGAGGAGCAATGAAGACCAAACACGGGATATTCGGGACATCTTCAAGGAGCGTGGCAAGTTAAAGAGGAGCTGCACCGAACCTGTAAAACGAGCTTTGGTAAGTAACACCCTTTCAATTACTTTTGTGTAGCCTCATGTTCTTCGATGTGTATATGTTGTAGTTTCTGTTTCTCTTAAGCGTGGTGTTCTTCGATGTGTAATAAGAAGAGTCTTAATCGTCCTAATGCTTTTGTTTTTAGCTTGATGTAGGAAGTGGGTGTTCTCACCTTGTAGTCTGTTTTTATTTTTATTTTTCCTTTTGAATTCACTTCTCCGAGTTCTGTTTATCTGGCTTCTACTAAATGGATCTAGGTTGCTCTGAGTATTGATCTAAAAAAGAAGTAACTTCATGTCAGGAGGCAGTTCCTGCGAGGAGGGAAGTATGGTCAACCTCGAGATCATGTTTCCAAAATGAGGCTGGATTACACACAAGGTGCCAGTTCCCAAATGATGCTGGATTAGACACAAGGTGCAAATTCCCAGATGATGCTGGATTACACACAAGCCAGATGGAGTCGTCAGCTGTTCATGTCCTCGTGGCATTAGTAAAGGCTGAAAGAAAGCGTGCAGCAGCCCTTGAGAATGTAGCTGAGTTCTTGAAGAAGCGAAAAGAGAAGTCAGATGATCTCTTCACCCAAGCCAAAGAAGAGATGGAAGAAGCCAGAAATAAGCTAGCAGAGGCAGAGCAGGCTAGGCGTCTCCTGCTATCTAAAACTATTGTCAATACAAAATTTCCTTCATAATAGCTAGGTTCAAATGTTTATCCAGTCAGCATGCCTGTTGTGATGTCCGTGCATCTACTGATGTGGCACAAAATGTTTTTTTCGGGTCATGTAAAAACAGCAATTACTTTCCAAACAATAGCAGGCGAAGCATTGGACATGGTATAGTTCATGCGCAAGCCCGACATTCCAAGTTCAACTTCCACATCAAACTCATGTTCACAGATATCTGCACATTCATACATAATGTCCACAACCATGATTCACTTCAAAGCCAAAAAAATGTGAGGAGAGTTATAAATAAATAAAATCCTCTACTAGTTCCTCCTACCAGTGTGAGCACAACAAGTCAAGACCATGCGTAAATTAATTATATTTTAGTCATTTTTTGTGTTCTAAAATGCCTGCCGGCTCGCCGAAGGACGTGTTGCCGGCACACGCGCGGATTCAATGAAGGCAAGCGGGGCAGTCTTAAGCTGGTTGCACGCGGCAAGGAGGCGTGCTCAGCCGGGCCTGCAGCGAGTGCGGCCCTCTTGGCCGGCGCGCCAGTTCAATTCCTGAGCTATGAGAGGTCGCGTCCGTGTTAGAGCAATCACTCCCTCTAGTCCTTTTTTGTTTGGGTATAACAAAATCTCGTTTTCCATTCACATTTTACAAGTAAAATTCGTGGACAAACTTTGACCCAAAGTACGATGGGGACTAGTAAACCATAATGGAGGTAGTAGTTTTTTTAATCAAAGAAGGGTTTCCCCTTCCGATTTTCATTATGGAAAACCAGCATCTAAATATGAACCATAGTATTTGCCCTAGAACTACCAGGTTCAACATCTCACAACATAAACCCATACAACCTCCATCGCAAAAAAAACCATACAACCATATGCCAAGGAGGTACGTAGTACTATGAATTCCATTTTCGCTCCATACCAATCGTTCTAAAAACTACTTACTACTTATAACGCGCCATTGAAAATCGGAACTCTTAACCCCACTAAAAACGATATTTTAAACATGGCTACTCGATCTGTGGCAACTGGTGAGCCACCGCGCTCCAAGTCGTTCACCTGTGGTCCCGACCATCAACTCCTACGGATCAAATTATCACGCGAACTGACTATTCCTACAAAGGTGCTCCACCACGTACCCAGTACCCGCGAATGCAGCAATCGTGCACCTAGGGTTTTAAGGTTTTTTTGTTAACGTTGCCTTTACGTAACACTCATGTGTGCGAGACAACGAGAGGCCGACTGCGTGCGTGCGCCTCTTCTTCGTATATGTACTCCACCGTTTGTCTGGTGTCCAAAAAATTATAATAACTACTAGCAATGTGCCAATGCGTTGCCACACGATCAAAGTAGATTAATACATATTCACCGATTTGATAGAAAAAAAGTCTAGTTTTGAAATACGTATATCACTAAAAATATGTTATGTTTCACTCAAAATATTCCTTTGGCGGTTTTGATGAGATAAGGGAGGAATGTTGTTGGTTGGAAGATTCGAGAAGTGGTATATGTCTAATTTCTACTCTTACTAGCAAGATGCCCATGCTTGCATGGAACATCAAGATCTTGTGGGAGAAAAGGATGAACGAGGGAAGGCCTTATCTGCAAATGTGGTGAAGAGTGCGGGTAAATTGCCATATTTTCCTTCCTATCCATCAGATATAAATCGGACGACCTACATTGCAGGATGGCAGGCCCACCATCATCACCAACTCTATTTTTATCCCTACTCTTATAAAAAGCATTGTCAGTGATGATCGTGTGCCTGCCATCCTGCAATATAGGCCGTCCGATCTATATCTGACGGATAGGAAGGAAACTATGGCAATTTTGCAAAAAGATACCCACACCCCTCTCCACATTTGCAAATAAGGCCTTCACTCGTTCATCCTTTCCCCCCACAAGATAAACTACTCATACAAATGCATCTTGATGTTCCGTGCAATGCATGGGCATCTTGCTAGTTGTTGCAAAAAGCCCATGTGTGTGTGAGAGAGAGGGAGAGTGGAGGAGGACGGAGTGCATGTGTGACAAAGACACAAGGAGTGTGTGTGCGATAGGTATCAGCTTAAAATGAGGCGATAGTGTGTGTGTGCACGATCAAGAGGGCGTGTCTCAAGAAGGGAAAAATCTACATAGATACAAGGAGTGGGAGAGAGACATGTATGCGATGGTGGAAGCACGAGTGTGCGGGTGTATAAACCTATCTAGAGGCTAGCTAGTCGATAAATGTTTGTGAGAGAAATACGAGTCGGGGTGCAAAAGCGAGAGTTTTGTGTGTGTGTGAGAGAGAGACGGTAGTCGGGAAGGGGAGTGGAAGCAGGAGTTGTGTGTGTGTGTCTGTGAGAGAGAGAGAGAGAGGAGACAGTAGTCGAGGTTGTCTGATCGGTAAACAAATGAATAATGTCAGTCTGGGTTGGAGACGAAAAGGAGACCGCAACAAATGTTGTGTCTACGGGAGAGAGAGAAAGAGTAATTTTAGTGGTATGAGTCATATGTAGAGACATATAGGGTGTGTGAGAGAATCCCATAGAGAGAAAGACAAAGTGAAAGATGAGTGGAGACTATGTGTGTGGCGGTGAAAAAGAAAGCTTAGGTACTGAGTTATACCAGAGTACAATAGAGACGTGAGAGATAATGAAAACCTTGTAATGTATAATGATAGGGAGAGTGTGACACTTCTCAAGGGAGACGTCGAGAGACCATGTTTGCGAGGATAGGAGAAACATGAAGTGAGCATGCGGGTGAGCTAGAGAAAAGAGAGTGATAGCTACCTGAGGAGCATGCATGCGAGAGAGATGGGCGTGAAAGGAGTGAACAAAAAAGGGATTCAAATATTTGAATTCGAGATGATGATACATGTAATCCATACTCAAACCAAAATTGATCTATCAAACATGCATACTCATATGAATTCACGCACATCTATGTTATTTAATATGTAGATATTACTGATCCATACATTTTAGTATAACATAATTTGGTTAAATTTTTTTGAATTCAACCTTAAGATTTGGAGATCGTTGTATTTGTAAATCATATTATACATATAAAGGAGCAGAATTCTTTGTTGTGCTTTTGAAAGTATATATAAAAAAGATGTATATAGAATGTAATTCCAATTGAAAATGGATCCCACCCGAAAAAATAGAATACAAACGGGATTCGAATTGAGTTGGCACGGTAAACGTGCACTCTGCAAAATTTGAACGAAGCGGGGAAAGTCGTAGTAACCGCCCGAAACCAAAATCTGCGAGATGGAAATCACTACTGCCTATCCCTGCCACGCAAAGCCTATCTGCTGGATTTCTATAGGTTCCGATAGGGGTAGGTTTGTAATTTCACCCAAACGTGATGTAACCGCCTCTCACCCGGATTCATACACGGTGGGCGCCAAAACACAGTGTGTCCTCGGCCGAAATCGACACCCTCCCCGATTCATATTCATACACGGTGGGCGCCAAAAACAAAGTCTCGTCGGCAAATATTCGGTGTATGCGAGATTACCGTCCTATCCCCAACCGACTAATGTTGTTGTGATGTAGTAGAAATTTGAAACGAGGGCTAAGTTTGTAAATTTCCTCGCATTTGAGACAAGCGCGCCCTGAATACATGGTTCCCCCCCTTCCTCTCTACCTCCCTTTTCCCCATCCGTACTCCGTGGGCGCCAAAACACCCTCTCCACCCCACCCTCCTCCATCCGCCACCCCATCCACCGCCATCCTCCTCCACCATGCCGGAGCTGATACCCCGATGCCGCCGTCCATTACAAGAGATTGACCTCTCTCATCCACGGCTTTGGACTGGGATCCTAGCATCCCGTCCTCTCGCTTCATCCCCACCGTCGTCCACCTTGCCGGCGCCGCTCCTACAACTGTCTCGTCCACCGCGCCCCGCCGCCACCGTCTACCCTCCTAGATCTGCTTCCACGCCATCGACAGCCATCGCTACCGCAGCGCCGTCAAATTCTCAGCAGATGCGTACACGGCGCCGCACCAGAGGCGGTACTCTTTCGTATCTGCTCAACTTATTTATCGCAGCAAGAAAATAGATCGCCACCTCTTTACTCTGATTTCTTGTCTTGGTTGCGAAGTTGCCTTTGTCCAGTTTGCACCTTCAGATCCGCCATGGCACGCTCAACACTATACTCCCAATGCTTATGGTTTTCCCCTTTTATATTCCACACTAATTAAATCACAGTAGACCAAATTTCGAAATTGGGTCAGTCGATTTTTCAGAGCTCGTCGGAGTTCGCCGGTGCGATCGATGGGGCTCGGGTGGTTGTGGGGCCTCGCCGAACGAAGAAAACTCGACGCGGGTGGGGGTTGGGGCGGGGGTGGGGGTGGGGGTGGCGGAGGAACACATGCGGTGGGGGCTGGTGGTCCGGCCGGCAGCCCGTGCGGTGTTCTGTATGGGAAGAATCAGAGACGAGGAAGAAGAAGGGTTAGGAGACGTAGGATCTTCATCCAACCGCCTGAAATGGTTGAGAGACAGCTGGGAGTTGCATTCTTAATGTGCTCTGGTTCATCATGTGTGGGCACTGCGCAACCAACATTTTATGATCCAAAATCTGCTTGCTCTTCTTTACCATGTTCCTCTTCCGTTCTTCTTTAATATGTACTCTCTCCGTTCCTAAATACAAGTCTTTGTATAGATTCCACCATGGACTACATATGGAGCAAAATGAGTGAATCTACACTCTAAAATGTATCTGGATACATCTATATGTGATCCATAGTGGAAATCTCTACCAAGACTTATATTTTGGAACAGAGGGAGTATGATAGTAGAACAGTATGTTCCTTGTACTGAAGATGAGCAGGGACATTTTCAGTGTAGAGGTCTATACGGTCGGTTGTGATGGACACTTTGAGCCTCTTTGATTCGTAGGATCTTGTAAACATAGGAATACGATTTGTAGTGGCCTGCCCACTTGAATCCTATAAGAATAGCATGGAAATGCGGGGAGCTGTGTCTCCTTTAAGAGTTACACTGATATTAATAGTACCGCACCTTCACTTGAAGAGAGCTGGTATCCGAAGCCTTTCTAGCCATACCGGCAATACTAGAACATATATTCCAGCAAGTTCCACTTTGCTGATTTTACTCTGATGCTTAAGGTTTTCCCGTTATATCTACACTATGATCTGTGTAGCTGCTTTGTGTCGCACTAGCAGCAGTCCACTCTTGAAGCTAAACACTGCAATGACTTGCAAAATTGGCACCAAGGCATTGAGTGCCATTCTGGATGCAATGAAACTCATACGCTCCCCACCTGTTGATTCTTGTTCAGAATATGATCCTAATGACTATTCTAACCTCAAGGAGTCAAAGGCAGATGGCCTGTCCTGTTCACCCATCAAGGCGCCTGTTCTAATTTGGCAATGTTTTATTGATTGCAGGTATCTTGCATATGTTGTCTTGCATTTCTTCTACTTTGTTGCACTGCCATCTGCTTAGTTTACTCATCATATATGTCGAGATGCCATGCCCATACATTATCAATACATATTCCATCTGTCATCATACCATGTTTTTCCACTCAAATGTTGTTCTTGTGCATCAGACATCAAAAAGGAAGAGGGTGATTGCCGAACCTGAAGGAGCACCAGAAAAGTCCTTGAAAAATGTGGTGGTGCCGAAGAAATCAGACAGCACCCCACTTATATTGGCTGTACAACCAGTGACACAAAATGTAGGACCGACTCCAGCAGACTGTACCCATACTTCACTGGCCACACCACTAGCCCCACCACACAGGACCTGCACTCCAGTAAAAGGTATACCGATTTCATTTGCCATAGCACCAACTGTACCACAGAAAATCCCACTCCTGCAAAAAGTACAGCAAGTCCACTGGCCGAAGACCTATCCCAACTATAGAGATGGCCAATTCCTACAGATTGGAACCACATTCCATTTATTCCTAGTTTAAAAGACAATGCTTTCAATGTTGTTAGGGACTACGTGCATATATTCCCATCATGGGAAGATTATTATGAAGACAAACACCATTTTCACATCTTCCTGTCCAACTTACGTGTAAGTGCTATTATTCATGGTTATTATTTTCCTGTTTTCTGCTGATTGAACACATCAATGATTTACATTACATTGTTGTAACTAGGCGAGGGTCAATCTGGATAGTCATGGCGAGCAAAGCTTGCTTGTGCTTTTCAAGGAAGCATTGCAGTAGTATCGGTGTTACCTGAGGAAATCACACTTTGATGGCAAGTCTCGTTCCCAGGATGAGGTACTGTGCTAAATTTCTGGTGAAGTCTCCTGTGCTAAATTTAGAAGACATTGAATGGAAAAACCTTGTTATGCACTGGTCTCGTTCCCAGGATGAGGTACTGTCTATGAAATCACATGATCTTTTCTGCATGTGCCTTACGGATCTTTTTTGCAGGAAATCTGCTCGAAGAAGAATTCAGGTTTGACAAGAACGATAGGATATCGCAAATATGCTACCTGCCGCTTTGCTCTTGTTAGTACATGTTGTCCTATATCACTGTACTTGCATACATACCTGGTTCATTATGTGACGGCAGTATGCATGATAGCTTACTTATCAATTGTTCGCTCCAAATTATCTGATCTGTATGAATGGTTACATTAGTGTAGAATATATCCAATGCCAATGTTTTTTAGCTCTGCATTGTTCTTGTAAGTTCATGTACCATCACTCTGCAGCTTATTTTCCTTTGCCCTCCATTTTCTACACATCAGATCTATATTTACTCTTACCATAAGGTTGGTACTGAAGAAGTTTAGCTGTGCATTGCTCTTGGCTGTACCTTTTGCCTGTATCGTTGCACTTACATTCATAGCTACTTGGTTATGTAGCATCACTCTTCATCTTATCTTAAATATTCTCCATTTTTTCGTATATTATCACATCTATATTTACTCTTAACAAAATGTGGAATAAAGGCAATGCTTTTGAAGAAGATTATGTGGTAAACTTCTTGAATTGCCCCCCCCCCCATCAGCATGGACAAGGCCTTTATAGAGCATGTCTTCACCAATAATGTAAGTTTGTCCATCTCAACCCTTCAAACTTTGTTGTATATATTTGGTTAGGCATGACTGCAACAGCTGTTTATTTTTGGTGTTTGCATCAAATTGCTTGTTTAAAGTTTATTATGTAGTTCATAAACAAAAGTTTGTCCTTTCTCAATTTAAGTTTTCAGTTTTACAACCAAGTTCCTTCTTCATACCATGTAAAATAAACTATACAGAGCAAGTGATCTTCTTTTGCACTGCATGTATGCTTCTGTTCTTCATCTGTAATCCAGTGGTGTGGTGAACCTACCCACTACAACACAATGTCATATTCTGCAATGTCTTAACTATGAACAATGTCATATCGTTCTACTATTATTTAAACCATCTATTTATTTGCCAATCTGAAATGGTATAAATTGACAGCACACTAACCATTGATACTTATGAGTTCTTGATCTGTAATCCAGTGGTGTCGTGAAGCTGCCAACTCCTTCACAATGTCATTTCCTGCCATGTCTTGACCTGAACAATACCATATTGTTTTAATGCAATTTTAAACTGTGTCACTTTATTCGTCAGTAAGAAATGTGATGAATTGTCAGCACTGAGTACATTTATCTGCAAAACCTGTCATATGTCTACTTATTTATCTTTCAGAGTGAGGAAGATATAAGTGTTGAACAAGCGCAGTCTCATCATCTTGCTCAGCTGCTTGCGCTGCAGCTCCCCAACAGGGCTAACCTTTCTTGAACTCTATTTAAGTGCTGTCGGTTTTGTATATTATTTTGTCGGTGTGTTTATTTGCACTGGTGGCGATCTTTGATGCCCAATGTATGTAATCTGCTGTCTGCTTGTGCTTTATTATCATAGTGGCGAACTTTGATGCCCAGTGGATGTAATATGCCGTAATTTCTTTATTGTATAGTCTAGGTTTTTTCTTATTCACGATGTTGCAGTTATTTTACTGTATATATATCCTGTCTTCGCAGTAAACCGGCCAAACCGGAAAATTACGGTACATAATCGGGCCGTCATGCAATCACGATGTAGGTTGGGCCTGAAACGTGCCGAACAGCTCACGGGCCGGCAGCAGCCCAAAATCAACCCCGGCCCATGATTGTGCGAATCAAATCACGGGCTTTTAACAGGCCAAAATTGTCTCGGTCCTTGTTTGGCCCAATCAGATATCGGCTGCGAGCAGGCCGGATGCAAACCGGGCCGTAGTTAGGCCCAACTATATGACGGGCTTTTAACAGGCCGAAATTAGTATAGGGCTGAAATGTTAAATGGGCCCTTAACATGCCAAAACTAATATCAGGCCGAATTACTAAGTGGGCCTTTAGCAAGTGGGCCCAAAAGCATAGTGTCCAGTTGATGGGCCGAATCTGATATGGGACATAATTGAACCCAAAGGCTCTTAAAGGGCCGGACCTGATCTGGGCCGTAATTTGGCCCAGAACATGGTAGGCTTTTAACGGGTCGGATCTCATATGGGCCACTATTAGGCCCGGAGCGTGGCAGGCCATTAATGGACCGGATCAAGTATGGGCCGGCATTTGGCCCAAAACATGGCAGCAAGTTAATGGGCCAGCCTACTAGGGTCCTCAAAATCTTGTGGGCCTATAGCTGCGCCGGCCCATTAATGTCGGCAAAATCTCGTGGGCCTTTAGCTGGGCTGGCCCATTATGATCCACAAGAATCTTGTGGGCCTTTACCTAGGCTGGCCCTTTATGGCACACAAAAATCTTGTGGGCCTTTACCTGGGCCGGCCCATTATGGCCCGCAAAATCTTGTGGGCCTTTAGCTAGGCCAGCCTATTATGGTCCGCAAAATCTCGTGGGCCTTTAGCTGGGCCGGCCCATTATGGTCCACAAAATCTTGTGGGCCTTCAGTTGGTCCGGCCCATTTAAACTTGGTGGGACGGTCCATGTGTCAACATATCATAGGCGCGTCTCGCCCATTGGATGAGTGACACCTGTGCCAACGCGGACCTGACACGTGTCTCCTCGAGCCAATGATGATTTTACACGTGGAAAATCCCCATTGGTCGGGGCTGTTAACGGGTTATCGGATCCAAAACCTGACCCGATAGCTTAACGGCGTTCCGTTACGGTGGATGCCACGTGTCGGTCACCCTTGACGAAAGCACTTCTGTGACGCGCGATTTATCGTCATGGAAGTGGACACTTCCGTGATGATAATTTTGATAATGTCATGGAACACTTCTACGACAGCACAGGTATGAATATCTTGATTCTGTCATAAAATCGTCATGGATGTACATGCATGACAGAAAACACGGCCTACTGTGACAAACACGTATCATCACGGAAGTGTATTTTTTGTAGCGCTCTCAACATTGGCAACTCTAGCGGAGTCAACGTGCAACCATGGCCAGGGAGCGGTGGACTGTTCGAATGATTGTCCCATAGAAGAACCTTCTCCTCGACGACACGTGGAAGACCAACAAGCATGGCCTTTTCCCAAGCTTGTTTAAGCATCGTCTTGAAAAAGTTGGTGCAGGAAGCACCGAGTCTTGCACCAGTGAGGACGTCGGAGCAGCGTGCGATTTCTCCCAGTGGATCGTCGTCCAAGGTCTCCCAGCCCCGATGAGGAGGAGAACCTCCTGGAGAATCCATGGGAGCAGCGACGAACTGCCTTCTCTTCGGGGGGAGGGGAACTGGCGAGGAGGAGATAAGAGCATAGTAACTGCATGGCCTCGTCCCTTCCAACTGTAGCTCCTCGATCGTTCCTTAGCGAAGGGGTGAGGCTATTATTTACTACGTACTTGTATTGTAGCAGTACTAGTACTACTTTCTCAATTAGTAGTGCGATGTATTGTACTTCTAGTATAGTGCGCCAGTTTTGAACTCTTGAATCTCAGGGCCAAGGAGCTACAGTTGGAAGTGGAGGGTGGTACTGTTCTCTAGAACCATCGTTGTACTATCAATGTAGGGAAAGTACACCTACGTAGTGGGTACTCTAGGTGCTCTATTCAAGCGCGTAGCTGGCCTACTCAGTCGCTCCTCTCACGCACACACTAGCAGCCTGTTTATCAGCGACGGTTACTGCGGGGGCAAAACATTTGAGTTATTTGATACAACGAGACTAGGCTTTTCGCTTCCATTTGTGGAGGTGTAATGGATATCGTCGAACTTTGTTAGTAGTTCCTTCTTTTTGAATGAGATGAGGCAAAGCTTTTGCCTCCGTTTCAAAAAAATTCACGCCAAGAGGAATTTCTTTTATAGAGCCGATAATGGAGTGAAGTCCATGCGTGCAACACCACAAGTTACAGAGTAGTAGAGTACTAGCTCTTTACGTACAAAGCCATATTGCATAGTTCCCAATGCCGCACCAGGCTTTTCCGGCTCCTCAGGCTTAATTAGGAGGTGCTAGTTTAAATATGCTAGTACTAGCTGATGAGGAAGCTGCAAGTGAGGTGCGGCTAGGGCGAGGACACGAGCCACGAGATGATGGGAAGGAAAACCCGTTCACGTGGCTAGGCTATATAGTGCACCCAAATTGTGGTGTGATACGTTCGTTCGACTTCAAAACTCAAACTACCTCGTTTTGTGGAGTACTATTTAAAAAAAGGCCGACGTGCGTTCAGCCGGGATCGAACCAACAAAATGAGGTATACACTCTCGCGACCACTAGTAGTACTCGTTGGAGTACAACGCAACCTAGAATCGCCGTTTTTCGCTAGTAGTACATTGTTCCTTACAAGAAACCGCTAATAATGCCAAGAAACCACTAATAATGCCAAGAAACTACTACCACTTGCATATGTGGCAGAATTAAGATAAGACTACCTTATCAACCATTGTACATGCCCTTACCAACCAGCCCTACCAAGAAATGACTACTCTACAAAGTTCCGTTATAGGCACGTTTCAACCCATGTCGCCCCTTAAGTCAACGCCTTCTATTCGACCGGCATGTTAGGCATTATGACTTGTGGGACCTACATGTTAGTCTGCACAAAAATCCCTGAGTGACCTCCTACCTCCGTCCCGTCCACCTAGTCATCCTCGGCCATGGGACGCAGCTACCGCCGCCGATAGAAGGCGAGGTCAAAACCGCCGGTGGTGCGGAGCCCATCTTGCGGCAGCCCGGTTGCCAGCTCCGTTCGGTGCTCGCGGCTGCTAGCTAGCCAAGATAGCTCCGTCCAGCTGCTTGTCTGCAAGGTTTGCTAGCTAGGTTGGCATGGCGGCGCGTTGCCTTGCTCACGCGCGCCGCGTCGCGCTAAAGCCAGCCATCTAGCTCGAGCAAAGGCCATCACGATGTCTTGCTCGCGCGTGAGTCACACTCGGGTCAGCCTGCCAACCCATGCAGAGGCCAGCACGGCGTCCGGCCCGTCCGGTGGAGCGAAGGCCAACTCGCTCATCACCGGTGCCACCAACGAACACGCATCAGTACTGTTTGAAGTAATGTTCAGGAAAAATAATGATTTAAGGGGGAATATAACATGATAGAAGGTCAAATGTGGGTCCCTCGTGTCAACGGTCAAACAAAATGTGTTGGTTTAAGCTGCCTCGTCGGCACGTACGTGTGGGCCAACCCTGTCATAAATGGGTTTAAATGAACCTAATCGGCACTAGGTAGTAGTTTTTGGCATGGATTAAGAAATTTTGGGTATGTTTTTGCTATTTTTTGCACAATAGTTTCTTCCTAAGGCTAGCCGAAAGTGGTAGTTTTTTGTTAAATACTCTACATATTGTAAGTAGAAGTGAAAGTTAAGCTTTGGAAGCCAATAAGCAAGCCTAGTTACATAGTGCCTATGTGTATTGAAAGTAAATATCAACCATGAGTGACTAATATCTTGATGGAAAACTCGAAACTATGGAAATACTAGCATTTTTTGCATGGTTGGAAATACTAGCAATGTTCACGTGCGTTGCAACGGATCATAATTAGAATAATACTTATTCACAAACTTGATACAAAACACTCTAATTTTGATATACATATATCACTAGAGATATATTATGTTTCAATCAGAAAATATTCCTTGGGCTATTTTGGTGAGGTGAGGGAGGGGTGTGGTTGGTTTTAATATACTCTGCAAATTGGTAGAGAAGTGGGATGTTGGTGAGAAAAGGCAACAACTTACCTCACAGTCGTTAGATGTAGATCTAATGGTCAGAAATGACGGATGGCAGACACACCATCATCACCGACTTAGTCTTCAATCGGAGTACTAGCAAGATGTTCGTGCATTGCACAGAACATCAAGATGCATTTTTTATAAAACACTTGTTGCGATTGACCCATGCGGGAGTAATCCCATGTGTAAAAACTAATGATATCTTGAGAAAGAGGAGATAAGGGGAAGAGGAGTGGGGCGTGGTGGTGATTGGTGGTCGGACTTAGCGGAGGCAAGGGGATGGACGACGCCGGTAGCGGCCACCAGGCCAGTTTGTTCCAGAGGCTTCCTTTTTTAATTGCTCAACAATGAGGTTGTTGGAGATAAGGATGAACGAGGGAAGGACTTGTCTGCAAATGTGGAGAGAGGTGCGGGTATCTTTTAGTTTAATTTCCATCTGTCAGATATAGATCGGATGGCTATTGCAAGATGGCACGCATACCATCATCACCAACTCAGTTTTTTTATAAGAGAAGAAATATAAGTATGGAGATACAAACGTATTATCGATACTTGTTTCCGTAAACTAGGATCTACATTCTATTCAATGGCTCAGCATGTGGGGCCTTAGCACAATGACTTCTCGACTGTGTAAAAGAAAGGTTTTCCCATCGCCGATAAGGAGAGGTGACGGCGGCATGCTTTCGGCTTTCTCTAGTCCTAATAGTCATAGTCGGTGGCCTACACATGTGTAGATTTATTCTTTTTCATGTCTCGTGTTCGCCGTACTGCCACGACTGTTGATGAATAGGCGGTAAGTTATTCACAGGGAAACCCTTGTTGAGCGTGTTTGCGAGAGAGAGAGAGAGATAGTGTGCGTGCGTGATATGTCTAGAGACTGAGGCAACAATAAGCGATTCTTTGTGTCTATGTGTGTGGAGGATAGAGAGAGACATGTACACGGGGCTTTGTGTTGTGTAACGTGGAGACACATAGACATAATCAGAGAGTGAGTGTGTGAGATACACATGCAGACATGGTGAGAGATGTGTGAGTTATAGAGACGGAGAATTTTGGTGAGCATCTGAGCTAGAGAGGGGGGTATATATACATACCTAGAGCTGGAGAGAATATGCAAGGGTGTGTGTCTTAAAAGAAGGATCCAGATAGATGGGTGTTTGTGCGTGTCTATGTTTCTTTATGCGCACGTTTGTGTGTGAGAGGGAGTGTGTGTATGTGGAGTAGAGTGACCGCTAATGATGTAAACCTAGTATAAGGGAACGGGGAATGGTGTGACATGTGTGTCAAAGAGTGACAAAGGCATGTGTAGTAGCGGGATAGCATGGGTGCGGGTGGGGAGCAAACTATTTGGAAGAGACATCGAGTGTGTGTCAGAGAGGGGTGTGAGAGCGAGAGCGAGAGCGAGAGAGAGAGAGAGCTAGCAACGGAGAGAGAGAGAGAGAGAGAGAGAGAGGAAAAGAGGTGGGAGAGAGGGGTCGTTTGTGTCCATAAGTGATGTATACATAGGGAGATAATGGTGATGTTGTTTGAAATTGCCTATGTACGGAGACGCAAGGGAAGCGAGTCATTGTGTGTCTGATAGGGACTTCATGAGAGATCTAGAATAGATGGTGTAGAGAACAACATGTGAGATTGAGAATGATGATACATTAGGGAGCTATGGAAAGAGTCATGGCATATATGTATACAGGGAAGGAGCTGGGGCGGGTCCGCATGTGGGAGAGATAGAAAGAGGAGAGTGGTGCACAAGGAGACAAAGTGTGCTTGTTTGCAGTGGGGGTGTTGTGTGAGGTGAGTGTGCGAGAACCACATAACTAGGGAGATAGACGTTTGGGGGCGACATTTTGTGTGTATGGGAAAGATACACTCTACATAGTGCGTGTGCTTGAGAAAGAGAGATGCCACGAGACATAGAGAGTGGGGGAAGAGATGTGTGCATGCCCGAGAGACAAAGTGATAAGAGACCTATATTGGGGTCTGGACGGACTTTAGAAGGGGGGTATTAATGTGCTTGTGTGTTCATGTCTGGGGGAGAGAACGACATGTGTGTGGGGGGAGATGGAGGGGTGGGGGGGGGGTTGGCTTCAGATAATGAGTGAGGTGTCTATATTTGAGGGACTTTAGCGTAATTGAGATATATATGGTCAATAGTGTGTGCACTCATGGTTGATCAATTTGTTTCACAGTTTGGACTATGAGATAACGATACTTTTGAACATGCGTGATATACCTTGATGTACCAAAATTACAAACCTAAGATTGGAATTTTGGAATTCGACTCCATCATTAGCTTTTGTAATTCATTTAAACGGAGGTACATTTTTTAAGCCAGGATTTCATGATTTCAAATTCATATGTCAAACCTAGAGATATACACATACGGGCATGTTCAAACTTTATAATCATCCACTTTATTCATACACATACACATTTTTGCTTTTGTCATCATATTTAGGATAAACACATTTGGAATTTCATTTGAATTGGACCGTATGATGGTATTTGCTTATACTAGCTCAATGATCCATATTGGAATTGAATGGACAATGTAAGTTTCGAGTTGGAGACATTGATTTTCAAAACTTGCACTTTTTTGCGTGCAAAACGAATAAATTCTCGGCCATGATATCATAGTCGGTCGTTCAAGAGCAGAACACTTATAATTTCAGGCGCCAAAAGCTTTCAAACTTCCTGCTCACATCGAAATATCTTGCGCCCGAAAGTTTAGCCCTGCGATATTCCTGTTTTACCCCTGCCATATGACCGAAAAAGGGCTGCTTTGGTAACTCCATTGTTTTCCCCTCTTTTCGCCCAACATTCTTCCCCAGAGCCCCTCCCCCTCCCCTTCCCGACACCCCCAACCATGACAAGCCGCCGAATCTAGTCCTCCGCCACAGCGGTGGACCTCACACCCCGTCAGATCTACCTTTCGCACCTTGGAACCCCCAACTGCCAACTCACCAGTTCACCGGAGCCGCTTCAGCGACTGGCTTGTCCACCGCTCCAGATCTCCTTAACCGCCATCATGGTCCACCACACCGGATCTGCTTAACCGGCACCCTCGTCCACCACAGTGTAGGCCCTTCACTGACTCCCTCGTCCGCCCCATCGCCGGCCTTCATACAAGACCTCGTCCGCCGCAACAGATCCACCTCACTGAAAGCACTATACACCGCACCCGCCGAAGCCTTCGTCCACTACACCGGACCCGCTCCACGGATGCCATATTCGACTCCACCGGCCCTGCTTTACTGACGCTGCAGCCTCATCAGGTTATTTAGATTTTTACTCCTTCGGTTTTTCTCTTCTTTATCGTGCAACTGTTCACTTATCACAGATGAGCTTTCTTGTATATCGACAAGCGTTGCAACCGAAGCACCGGAGCCGCTTCAGCCACGGCGACAGCCGGCCCAAACTCAACCGCAACACGAGCACCATCGATGATCCTTAGCTATCAAGTATGACAATAATACCCATACGCCGCCGAGAATCAGGTACTATTATCCAACGGCCGTCGCCTACGTTCACTTTCTTAGCATAAGCACTGCACCTTTGATTTTATTCAGGGCATCATTCAATTTTTCATGAGATACGTTATTCTGCTTGCACCTGTAGGGCCATACTTCTGGCAGTGAACATGTTACATGTGCTAAATTACATACCATTGCACATATAGTTAATATGCTTTAGTTTTGTCCTAATTATTATTGTACTTCCTAGATATCACTGCCTACTATTTTACTTCTTGCATGCTATATTTATGATAATGGTGTTATTCTGATGCCACCTGTTGGTTCCATCAGACTGCTTCATGTTCTCTATGCTTAACTACACATAAGCAAACTAGCATGTGGTTCCATTGCTTTTTGTTTGTTTTACCCTACATTTTCTGACGCTAGCTATTACATCACTGCTCCGAGCCTCTGTTCATTACTTTTTTGTGTGTTCTTGATATTTCCAAGTTCCATGACTAATTTGATGCTTCTATTAATTATGGAGCTGCCAACCCCATCATGCAAAATATTTGTTCTTTTGGGGCTGGCACCTCGAACAAGCACAAAAATAGAGTGAAGCAGATATATTGTCGTGTAGGCACACACCCTTTTTTCATTAGTTTAGATGAACCATTGATGATCAATTCGAACCAGTGCATGCGATTAAAATTAATTTTACCAAAATAGAGGGTACAGAATAAACTACAACAACTAGATTTGCAACCACAGGATGCTGACGATATCTTCAAAGAACATTGCAATAGCAACGAGGCTTCACAACAACATATGGTAAGCCAGTGTGTTTTAGTACATGTGAAATGTAATGCGTGTGGGCTGCTTTCTTGGCTTGTGCCCTCAACCTGTAATCCTACAGAATTACAAATAGTTCAGTTGTCTGCTTTGTTGTATTGCTTAATATGAATGCTTGTTTGTTACTTGTTAGGCTATACCTGAGTTGGCCAATACGTCAGCAGTGCCCGATGTACTATCGTAAAGAAATGCATGCCTAGTTCATTTGAGTCCTTAACTTTTCCTCTGAACTTCAATATTGACTTCGTAGTTTATATGAGGCCACACTATTAAGTGCTTTCTCAGATTATTTGAACTTCTTAGATGTCGTGGCAACTTAAATATAGCGGTGGTACACTCCCTCTCAACTAGGGATGTCAACTGGGTCCTGTTTAATCCCAATTAAAGTCCACTAGTGGTATGATAGTTCGAAAGAGTTTTTGTTTTTTGAGCAAAACGAACTAGGGAGCTAGCAAAAACTAAATAGATGGAACTGGTGGATGTTGTTTATTTGCCACTTGCATCCCTAGTTTCATCTTACCATTTTAATTTCTTTTCAGCTGTTGCTGCTTCGAACCATTTAAATATAGCTTGCCATGCTCGGCAATAATTCGTATGTTGTTTACCATGTAAGCTTACTGCCTGGATCATGCGATAACTATCTCTTACTTATGTCCCGCGGAAACCTTTCAGGATGCCATTCACACTAGACACAATGTACAACCCCAGAATCTATTTGTGGAAGCAGTGCACCATCCATGTTACCAGATGGTAGCAGTTCAGAGGCAACACCGCCGGAGAGCAATCTGAGCATATATATTATAGTTCTTGAGGCTCTACTAGCTAAAGGCAGAAAGAGATGGTGTGGCTGCCATGAATGAGGTAATCTTGATCTTGAGGCTGGAAATTATGCAATTAGCGGCACACATTATGCAAGAAACCCAAGAATTGGAGGAAGTAAGAATGTTGCATTTGAAGATGGAGGAGGTCATGCTATTTCTGCTATCTGAAGCCCAGGGTAATCCCAGTTCTTCTTTAGATACCAGTTGAAATTGTCAATAGATTATTGTACTTGCATGTTGTGTCATGTCTCTGAATGGATTATGTTGTAAGACCCCTATGTTGTCCATGTGTTGTAATGATCCGAATTTTGTAGGCGAGGTAATCCTCAGTACTTGTTTGATTGACATAAGGTGAACTATTTTTCGTGTGAGCATAGTGTATTGGATAAAATAACTGTTTGACTCAAAGTGTACCCAACCTACTGAATTCAAAGATCACAACGTTTCCAAATCATAATCATATATAAAGGTGGAATAAATCTTTATTGTGGTTTTGAAGAAATAAATAACAAAACATAGAATTATCTGTGGATATTCGTAATCGAATGCAAATTGGATTTGAATTTAGTTGCCAGGGCCCATGGCAAACGTGGATGCTAATTCTCCCAAATTTTGAACAAATCGGCTAAACACCCACTATCATTTGTGGGCTGCCTGAAGCAAGTGTTTGCGATATGGAAATTACTGTCTACCCCTGACACTTTGACATCCTTATCGACCAGATTTACACTGCTTTCAATAGTGGTAGACTAGTAGCTTCAATCAGATGTGACACGACTGCCTCTGAGTCCATTCAGACACGGTGGGTGCCAAACATGGCCGGCAAAACACATTTGATTCAAGCTCGTCCGAAAGACATGTGTCTCTCCCTCCATTTCCCCACTCATTCACGGTGGGCATCAAAACAAACTCTCCTCGTCCAAAATCGATGTAGGCAAATATTTTAAATAGGGGCAGATGTGTAACTTCCCTCAGACGTGACACAACCGCCCTACCTGTCAGCCCCATTCATACACCATGGGCGGCAAAACACCCTCTCCTCGCCCGAAATCGCTACTGGCAAATATTTGGGAGATGCGAGATTACCGTCCTATCCCCAACCGACGTGATGTCCGAAATTTTAAACGGAGGATAAATTCGTAACTTTCCCACATTTCAGACAAGCGCATCCCAAAGTTTGTGATCCCCCTCTCCCTCCATTTCCCCATTCATACACTGTCGGCGCCACAACAACCTCCCCACTGCGGCCAGCCTCCTCCGTCCGCCACCCCATCCTCCACCTTGCCGGAGCGGCTACCCCTACCCCTGTCATCCACTGCAAGAGATGGAAGTCTCTCATCCACGTCGCTGGACTAGGATCCTTTCATCGCATTATCTCGCTTCATCGGCACCGTCGTCCACCTTGTTGTTGCCGCTCCTACGATCGCCTCGTCCACAGCAACATGATTTATCCCCCGACCCGGCCGTCTGCCGTCTAAAGTCTTCTTCCCCGCCGTCGATAGCCATCGCACCCGCAGCACCCTCAACGTATCAGCGAGGGCCTACACGGCGTCGCAAGAGAGGTGGTACTCTTCCATATGTGCTTAAGTAATTGATCTCACCCGGAAAATAGATCGTAAATTGTTTACTGTACTTTTCTTGTCCGTACCAAATCGTAGTGGCTAGTTGAAAGAAAACATTGGTTACGAGGTAGCTTTGTCCGGTTTGCACCTTCAGATCCGCCATGGCATGGTCACTATACTCGTAAAGCTTATGGTTCCCCCCTTTATGTTCACTACCATCATCCTAGGTTCTTCATGTCGTGCTAGCACTGCTCCTCAAGACCTCAACCCATCAAGCGAAACAACATGCCACTCATAATTCCAAAGCTTAGGTGTTGAAATATGAATATGATATGATGCTCATATTACTAAAACAAAGAATGTTTAATTGGTCACCTAATGTTCCTATATTCGTTTCGAAAAGCATGTGCGCCACCCACTAGTCCAGCTAGTTCCGGTTTCCTGATTTTACTCTTGATGCTTAGGGTTTTCCCCTTTTATCTACTCTACTGTGATCTGCGTAGGTGCTTTCTATCGTACTAGCATTACTCCACCCTTCAAGCTAAACAACACAACACTCAAAATTCCAAAGCTTAGTTGTTCGATATGATTATGATATGATACCGATATTAGTTAATAGACACATTTAATTAGTTAGCTAAAGGTCCCACTTGAGTTTCCGAATGCATGTCGCGACATATAGAGAGACAGCAAAATTGCATTTCTTTGTCACTTGTTGACTGTACTTTCTTGTCCATACCAAATATTAGTTGTTATTTCAAAGCAAACATCGGTTCCTAACTATCCTTTGCAGGGTTTGCAGCTTTAGATCTGCCGTCCCACTGCCACGGTCCACACTATACTCATCATGCTTACGGTTTCCCCATTTTATGATGACCACGATCAGCCTACGTGGTTCGTGTTGTAATAGCACTTCTCCACCCATCGAGCTAAACAAGCTTAGTTGTACAAATCCAAATATGATATTACGCTGATATTAGTAAAACTGAGAGATGTTTAATTGGTCAGCTAAATGTTGCTACTTTAGTTCGAAATGCATGCGAGTCACATATGGAGATACTGGAAGCAATATTATTTCTTTGTGGGCTCTGGTTCGTCATGGGTGGGCAACTGACATTGTATAGAAAGACTTGTAATATCTTCAATCTGCTTGCTCTTCTGCTCTTCGTTAAGATGATCCTCTTCTCTTCTTTAATAAGTATGTTCCTTGTTGGGAAGAGTAGCAGAGACATTTGCGAGCGATTGGTCAGGTCGAGTTGTTCTCCATTAGTATATTTTCAATCTGTCAGGTCAGGTCGACTTGTTCTTCTTTACTATATGTTGAAGCTGTCATCTGCGAAGTATCATCACTTCTGGAGCTCTCATATTTTGAGTAGTAGGCCACATTATATTAATGCACACACCAAATTACAGCATGCATGTCATCTCTCAGAAGAATTGCAGAGATAGCACAAAGGGGTTTACAGGGAGGCAGTATTGGATTAGAATCACTTCTGCATTACAAAGATAATCTCACTTGTTTTTATGTTTTCATGCATGTCAGGTATTGAACATTATCAAAATGAATATGAGAATGGGCGCACGAGAGGAATATTATGGAACAATCCACTGGCTAACAAACTTGGCATGGTGGAGGATGGCATATCTTATTCATCCATCAAGGTGCTTGCTCTAACTTGGCAAGGTTGTATTGGTCGCACATATTTTGCATCTAACCTCTTGCATTACTTCTACTTTATTACACCATCTGCTTAGTTTAAGCATCATATATGAGTATATGACATACCTATCCATTTTCTGTATCTATTCCATGTGTCATCATACTATATTTTTTTCATTCAAATGTTGTTCTTTCGTAATAGATGTCCAAAAGGAATAGGGTGAGTGCAGATCCTCAAGGAGTGCAAACTAGGTATTTGGAAAAGGTAGTGATACCTGATAAATCAGATAGATGAACAGCCACAAAAAACATAGGCCCAACTGTACCACACTTTACCCCTACTCCACTAGCCAAACCCCTATTAGAACTGCTGAGAGCCCAGCGTCAGGTACTGTCTATGATATCAATTCAAAATTTGAACTCCTAAATTTCTGCATGTGCCTTACCTTCTCTCTTGTATGAAAACTAATTTCATATGAATCTCCTTGCTCAAAGGATCATAGGATCTCACAACAATACTGGGCTCTGCATTGCTCTTGTTAGTACCTCTTGCCCTTTGTCAGCATACTTACACTCATTACTGTTTGATTATGTAGCACCACTATAAATGTTCGCTTCTTTATCCTCCCTTTGCTTGAAATTATAAGATCTATATTTAGTCTTATATAAATGTAGAATTAATACAATGGTTATGAAGTTTTGGATTGCTCATGTAAGTACCCGTTGTCATGTACTCCCTCTGTATCGAATTAATTATTGATCAATTGGATGTATTTAGAACTTATTAGTGCTAGATACATCCATTTGAGCGACAAGTAATAACGGACGGTGGTGGTATTACTGTACTTGCATCGCAAGATAGTTAATTGTCTAGCATTACTCTGCATCTTATCTTCCCTGCCTTCCACTTTCTCCAAATTATCATATCTACATTTACTCTTACCAAAATGTTGAATAAAGTCAATGCCACTGCACACGTTGATGTCTGCAATCCTCTTGTCAGTACCTTTTGCCTTGTAACCCTCTACTTAATTAATTGCTATTTGATTATGTATCATCAGTATGCACCTGAGCTTCATTATCCTTTGTTTCTTCCAATATTATTTGATCTATATTTACTCTTTGCAAAATGTAGAATAATGGCAACGCTTATAAAGAATTTTCTTTGGGGAATTTATTGAATTATCCTTCCATCAACATGGAGAAGGGCTTTGTCCAGCCCGTGTTAACATGTAATGTAAGTTCATCCTTCTCAAGACTTCAAACTTTGTTCTAGTATAGAGTTGGATAGGCATCATTTCCTCCACTGTTGTTTACTTTGCTATTTACATCTGATTGGATGTTTGCAACAACTACCAGTTTTAAATTGTAGTTGTAAAAACATGTTCCTTATGCAGAACAAATCCATTCATTTGCTTATATAATTTAGAAACCTGTTACGTGTCTCCTTGTTTGTCTTTCAGAGTTGTATCCCTTATGCCCGACAGAACTTTAGGGAAGATAGTGAGCCAAATCATATTGAGGACAGCGAGATGACCCCAAGGTTCTGTCTTGATGAAGACAATGAGTTGAAGCTACTCACCAGCAGGTGTGAGACAACCTCTGTTGTCACAGCCCTAGATCAGCCCTTGTTTGTCTTTGCTTGATCAGCATGTCATCATGTTTAAATTCAAATGAATTTGAATTGGGGATTCAACAAACCCTAGCACCCCTTTGAATTACCAGGTTCAACCAAAATTGGTTTCAATTAACCCAAAATGCCCTTCACAAAATGTTCATCATTTCTGGATTGTGCTAAAACCTCTGGCAAAAATGATGCACATTTGTCCAGGACGCTCTGGATTATTGAATTAATCCATAAAGTATTTGCATTTGGAAATTTAAATACTATAAATATTTTTACATGTCCAAATAATTCTGAAAGTATTTGAGGGCTGTTGTAAATAATTTCACAAGTGCCCACAATTATTTTCAGCATTTTATCAAATGGTTTAGTTTTCAAACTAAATCAGAATAGAGAAAAATAAATAGAAAAACAGATATAAAGGAGAGAGAGAGAAAGTACCCGGCGCTCACCTGGCCTAACTACTGTAGAGGGCCCAGCCCACCTCCTCACCGCGTCGTCTACCTTCTACCAGTAGGAGCAGGGGCGCGTGGCCATCGCGCGCACACCAGCTCCTGCTTCCACCGCGACGCCCCGGCTCTTTTGAACGCGCCACAGAGACGCCCGAGATCGTCTCCCCTGTTCCCCCCGCAGCTCTCTCTTCCCCCTCCTCTGGCTCCCTCTTCCTCTCTTCCCCATGAGCCCGAAGAGCGCGTCGTCGCCGTTGCCGTGGCTATAGGCCACCACCTACCCAACCAGCACCACCACGAGCTATGCCACGACCTCGTGGAGCTACACACCCGATGCACGCGACCGCAGGAGCCCTTCAATGTCGTCCCCGTCGTCCTCATCGACGCCTCTATCCGGTGATCGTCGTCGTTCGGTTCGTGACGTCCAGGGCTTCTCCGGCCTTGACCTCGACTCCGTTCGACCCTGTTGTGAGCCTCCGGCGTTTCCCCCTCGTTTCCCCTCTCCAACTCTTACTCTAGCCGTGCCTTCCGCCGGAGCCGAGAGCTCCCGCCCGCCGGCCATGTCGCCGTCGTGGCTACAGACGCCATAGCTTGCGCCTGGGCACCTCATTGTGCTCGGGTTGCTCCTAGGATATGACCCCAACCACCAGCTGGTCCTGCCGTGCACCGGAACACCGAACCCGTGTGTGTCCGAGCTCCGGCCGCCACAAAGCTCGTCGCCGGTGCCTCTGAAGGCCACCCCAGCTCCAGCCGCCACCACCACTGGATGCCCCCCGCTACCTCCCTGTAGATGCTCCCCGCGCGCCAAGCCGAGGTTTGTAGCGCGAGCTCGAGCAAATCTGGCAACCCTCTGCCATCGGCTTTGGTCACCGGCGTTAAGCCGCCGATGTGGCACACTTAATTAAATGCTAATGACGCCACTAACTAACCCCCTATCTCACTAATGTATGGACCCCATGCTTAATTAACCCTGGGTTTATTTCCTGCTTAGATTAGTTTATAACACAGTCGAACCCACGCGTCAGAATTGACCCTGCTGACATGGCCGTTGACCTGGCCCACCTGCCAGCGACACTAACCAGCCCCGTGTCACTGACGTGCGGACCCCACATGTCAGGTTTGACCTGGACTAGACCCATTGACCTGATGACGTCATGATAATGTCATGCTGACATAGTAAATAATTTATGTATTTAAAATAATTCATAAATTCCAGAAAATAGTTAAAACTTCTAAAACTCATAGAAATTCAACCATAACTCGAAATGAAATAATTTATATATGAAAAATTATCAGAAAAATCCAAAGAATCTGTTTATGGAATTTTCATGCATGTTTCAGTGACCTAAAGCTACTGTATATGGCAATTTGAATTAATGGCATGTGAAATGCCTTATGTGGAGTTTGAATTTGAATCTTGCGTTCAAACCAACTCCATTTAAATCGTTGCTAGCTGCATTAGCTCAAATCATAGCATATTGCCATGTCACATTCATGCATCATATTGTTGCATTGCATTGATTGTGTTCCCTATTGTTTGTCGGTATCTGTCCCCTCTCAGTGGACATAGTTCTGATGATGAGTTCGATGACACCGATGAAGAGCTATACTATCTTCAAAAGTGCGAGGCAAGCAAAGCCCCCTTGTTCATTCCGATACAATCCCACTCTCTCCGTCCTGCTCTATTTTACTGCATTAGGACAACAATGATATATCTGTTACATGATGCGGTAGTTGAACCCCGTTCCTCTGCATGACCTGGCATTGCCACAGTAAATAGATGAAACCCACTAGCATGAGTAGGAGTTGTTTGAGCCCTGATGTGCCTACTCATTCATGCTTGTTTGTCATGCCTGCTACTGCTTAGAGTTGAGTCAGGTCTGATTCATTGGGGATGAATTTGAGGTGTGTGAACATGTCCTACTGTTGAGAGCTAAGTGTGTGAACACGATTTGGTAAAAGGTGTCGACGAGAGGCCATGTAGGAGTACATGGTGGGTTGTTTCATTAGAACCGTCCTTAGGAACTGAGATCTATATGTGTGATTTAAGATCAGCTACTACCACACATTGGGATCCTTAATTAACTCTCTCGACTTATTAACCGCCCCTGTCCTTTGTCCAGGAGTTGCAAGTAGTTTCTGGTGTTTGTAGTATGTTGGAGGCCATGCGCAGTGCTGACCCGAGGGGTGGGCTGTGATGCAGCAGGCACGTGGCCAGGTGTACCGAGTCGCCCGTTTGGTGACCCGGGAACCCTGCACACATCGTTTGGGGCCATAGTGGAAATCTCGGCCGAACTCCCTGCAGATGGAACCTGAGTAGGCGATAAACATGGACTAGGGACTTGTGTGGTTAGTCAGGTCGTGGCCGACATCCTCGCCAGGCTTCCGCTTGAAGGTTGCTGAGATACATGACATGTACATGGAGGTAAGTGGTGAGAGCGTGTGTGAAGATGTACACCCCTGCAGGGTTATCTATTCGACTAGCCGCGTCCACGGTAAAGGACTACTTGGTTGCTTATACAGTTCATAGACAAGTGAAAGTGGATACTCTAAAATGCGCAAGATAAGCATGACTAATATGGATGGCGTTCTTGTAGGGAGACGGGAGCGGATCCATAGTGGTGTTTTGATTTGGTGAATATGTGGACTCGTGTGCGCCACCCGAAAAGAGTTACTTGCAGACGTAGTTCAGGATAGCCACTGGGTCAAAGCTGGCTTGTTGCAGTTAAACTCCACCACCCACTTTGTTGATACTGATGCATATGTAGCTAGTTCTGATGTAAGTCTTGCTGGGTACATTTGTACTCACGTTTGCTTAATTTATGTTTTTGCAGAGAGACTTCAGTCTCACTAGTAGTTCCGCGTGGACTTCGACGTTTAGCTTGTTACCTCAGCTACGATCTTGTACCCTTTGGAGGGTATTGTAGATAGATAGGCTAACTAGCCTTCTCTCTTTTCAGATGTCTGTACTCAGACATGTTTATGCTTCCGCCTGTGCTTGTTGCTTGTATGACTTGAATGCTGGGTCATCAGACCCATGTTTGTAATATCTGGCTCTTAGTAGCCTAATGAATAAATACTTTGAGTCATAGAGTTTTGTTGTGATGCCATGTTGTATTTGCACATATTGAGCACATTGTGTGTATGTTATTGAAATGCTTGGTATGTGTGGGATCCGACAACCTAGTTGTTTATTCTTGGTAGCCTCTCTTATGGGGAAATGTCTCCTAGTGCTTCCACCAAGCCATGGTAGCTTACTACTGCTCCAGAACACTTAGACTGGCCGGCATGTGTCCTTCTTCATTCCCGTTTCTGTCCCTTCAGGGAAATGTCACGCGTTGTTCCTTTAAGTCCTTGTAGCTTTCTACGACTTGGGTTCATACGTTGATGACCGACACGTTCGTTGTTGGGTCATGTATGCCTGTCCCTGTAAGTTAGTGCCACCTTGGGTTTAGGACTAGACATGTCGGCCCGGGTTCTCTATCATATGGATGCTAGCAACACTATCATATACGTGAGCCAAAACGCGCAAACGGTCTGGGGCCAGGTAAGGTGGCACCCGTGGGGATACCGTGCGTGAGGACGCAAAGCGATATGATCTGTTACATGCTAGATCGGTGTGTCTTAGGATCGGGGTCCTAACAACTTTGGTATCAGAGCCTGACTGCCTGTAGGATTACCAAGCCAAACTGGTCGAAGTTGAGTCTAGTAATTGATTGTGGAAGGGAATGTAAGGCTCTTTTTACTCCTTATACCTTATGCCCTTCTGATCTGAGTCATCCTATCTTTCCTACGGGGTTAAGGAACTAGGCTTTCTCTTCTTTCTATTAGGATCACGTGTTACTAATCCGTAGACTTATAAGATTGATGGATTCAAGTCTCAGTTCAGTTTCTACTACCTCCGTGTGATGACAATTGATCTCAGAACCTTGATATTGTGATGTTGAGTGGTTATGCCACCATTTTGCAGGATGTCTCAAATATTTTGAGCATTTACAATCGTTATGTTGTCCGAGTCATCCTAGGTTTCTAAACAATCCGATGCATCTGCAAAATCATTTCCCTCTGTTTTTGATGTCCTTTTTGGGCCAGATTAACCACACTAATTGCTGAGTTGAGGTACTCCATTGCCTCGACATATATGTGGGAGCTATTATTACAACCCTAGGTGTCTTAGAGAACCACCTAGTAATCTAGCCATGATTTGTGTTCCCAGTGTGATGACTTTGGCCATCATTCTCGAAAGCATCCCGTTATGCCATTTAGTTAGTAGGCATTCTATTCCTGGGTTCTTGAACCCGAGATTCACCCTACTTACTTCATGTTGATAGTGTTTGCTAGTTCCTTTAGGATATTAGTAACCTTTGCGATAGTCCTCGAGGTCCGTGGTATATCGTTCTTCCAATACCATGAGCCAATATGGCAGGAGTTCTTTGAACCAACAGATCACAACAAGACTGCTCTTGATGAGTTCTCCATTCTATATTGTGACTCTGCCAGTTCTACCTTTCTGCATGGGTTATCCGGAAGAAACATGTTGAACTTGTTCGACATACCAATCTATGCATCCACAACTCAAAAAGTTATATGCTCTTTGAGTTGTCCATTTTAGTTGTATTCTGACCTCCATCTATCAATTGATGGTCAGGAGTAGTAGTGCATTCTTGTTCATCGATGCCTATTATTCTTGTGGTCCATCAAGCCATTCTATTCTGGAGTGACTAGGAGAAACAAACTCCAGTACCTCGTCCATCTCTGGGATTGGGTCAAAGCAGTTGTATTCCGCAGATCAAAATGCCAATCCAGCTTTTGTTCTATTCTACCTTGGAGTGTTGCTCTCTTTATGTCAGGATTGTCATGAGAATTGCACCATCTCTTGTGAATTCTTGACGCGGTGATACTTTTTGCCATCATTGTTCATTCCTTAGATGCCGTGTGATTGTAACCGGAATGCCAACAAGTGAATCGTGATGTGTGAAATCAATACTCCTATCATCTTCGTTGCTTGGTAGTTACTGGACAATAATCTCATTCTTAGCATGTTGGTTATTGAATCATTACCCTAAGATTGATCGTGCTACCTAGTCCTTATTTCTGGTGCACTCTTTGATAAATGAGTTAGGATTGTGTCAGTACCTCGCTCTTTTGGTCACATCGTCTTGCCCTGGAAAGCAAGATTGTTCTCGAGCTTAGTAACATATTGGTGGTCGTGGTTCGTGATATTCCGAATATCTTCTCGGAAGTGTTACCATGTTGTCACCTGACCGCTATGTTGAGTTTGTGCTCAAGTTGGTTTCTTGTAAACCACCACTTCTCCAAGAATCTGTGTTGGATACCCCTGAGCTAGTTGGTTAAGCCAAACAACAACTTGGAGAGTTGGAAGATAAAATCTTGCCTAGCTTAGTTCATTTCAAGGGATATATTTGTGTGTGTTGAAGAAAGATGATATCTTCATCGAGGTCCCTATGATCGGTTGTTGGACCTATTGTCTTATCAAAACTTTGATTTGAGTGTGGGCTATCCTCAAATCAAATCAGAACCAACAATGTTCATAATGTTGTCTTACTCATGGTTTTTCCTTGAGCATATCCCGTTATATCTTTTGTTCTGACCAATGCTATCGCCTTGTTCACATAGTTGTGGAATTCCATCTTCATGGGAATCTTGATGACTTGTTGTTGAGCCCATCAGCAACATTTTTATCTCCTCCATGATTCATGTTGAACATCCATCTAGTGTTGGAAACTTTTGAAAGCATTATCTTCATGTTCCATTCCTGAAGCATATGTTGGATGAAAGAAGTGACTTTCTTTGATTCACGTGCATTTGGTGCAAATTGCCGCCGAGAGTTCAAGAAAGATTGTTTTTGTTTCCTATAGTACCATCCCAAGTCAGTCATGCATGTGCGAAGTATGCTATGGTTTGACAGGCTCGCTACCTCCACTCCATATGTATCTCCAAGTACACCAAGCCACTGACTGATTTGTTCAAGGAGAAGAACTTCCTTCTTAAGAATCATGACTTATGTAAGTACTATGATATCCTCGATGATGGTTCCCCACCCGAACTCGGTAGTGTTTTGTTGTAAGACTACTGTGTGGTCATGCTTGTTTGGGACAACATGTTCACATGGGTGTAGTAGAACTAGCTCATGTTTTGGAGCCTACTACCATAGTCCATTTCCCGAGAATCTTGCAACATCATCTTGTCGGTTTGTGTTGCAAACTTTATTTTCCAGACATGGTCTAAAATATCTTTCTACCAACCAGATCTGAATCTCAGGCAGATATGATGGTTGGAACATCTCCCAAGAAATATGATTTGGGTTCCAGTAAAGTGGACGCACCTAGCTGGAAGATCTATTATTGTAGTATCTTGAGCAATTTGGCCATCTTCTCCATGAGGATTTCGAGTTACTTATTCTAGAAGTTGATTCCTTATGAATTCTTTGTGCACCCGAAGTCCGACCTACTACTTGATGTTCTAGATATCAAGCTACCTACATCAAGGAGAAGATTAGAAGCGGAGTGCTAAATGTCTCTCGGTCAATCATCCAGGTTTTGTTGCTTGGCGTTGCTAAGGACAAATCTGAGAAAGTGTTGTCTTCCTTTCATCTGTATCGTCCATAACTATTCATCATGGTAGTATGATGTGTTGCCAGGATCCTCGGCACGGATGTTGGTAAGACCTTGATGAGTAAGGAAATGCTCAAGTTCTTGAGAGCACGCTCAGTCACTGGGTTATATCCTCGGCATCATCTGGAATGTGCTTTCCATTTGCTGAGTTGTCTTATAACTCTAGTTTTCTTTCCAAACTGAGTATGCCATCTCTTTGAACTCCTTCAAATGATTGATTGTGATTGCCTTAGGCTGGTATAAAGAGTCTCAATGATCTCTGTATCAAAAGTAATTCTTTTTGCCACTTAAGGGAATAATTCTACAGGTCACCTTCCCTAAGGTGTCACATTATGGAAGCGTGGAAATTATCTCCTCGCTACTTTGAAACCATGCACCATCCTACTCCAGCGTGGAATTGTTGCCTACCAAATTGAACCTCCGTCATCTGTTTCTTCCATCCCTCCTGATGTGTGTTTTGTGTCTCAGCTCAAGAGATGTTTCAACGTCTCACTCCATGAGTTGATCTTGAGTTGCTCGATCTTGATAAGATCAATTCCTGTAGAGTTTATTTCTGTCGTCACTGTGTTGGACAAAGATCTTGAAAGCAAGGATGTCAAGATCAACATGATGCAAGCATTCAATGTTCTTATGAAGTGCAATCTGGAACATGAAGATTGTGTTGGCTTTGTGTCCCCTCTATCTTCTTAACTCTCGTCTTGAATCTCGGGACGAGATTCTTGTTTAGTGGGGGTGAGTTGTCACAGCCCTAGATCAGCCCTTGTTTGTCTTTGCTTGATCATCATGTCATCATGTTTAAATTCAAATGAATTTGAATTGGGGATTCAACAAACCCTAGCACTCCTTTGAATTACTAGGTTCAACCAAAATTGGTTTCAATGAACCCAAAATGCCCTTCACAAAATGTTCATCATTTCTGGATTGTGCTAAAACCTCTGGCAAAAATGATGCACATTTGTCCAGGACACTCTAGATTATTGAATTCATCCATAAAGTATTTGCATTTGGACATTTAAATACTATAAATATTTTTACATGTCCAAATAATTCTGAAAGTATTTGAGGGCTGTTGTAAATAATTTCACAAGTGCCCACAATTATTTTCATCATTTTATCAAATGGTTTAGTTTTCAAACTAAATCAAAACAGAGAAAAATAAATAGAAAAACATAAATAAAGGAGAGAGAGAGACAGAGAGAGAAAGAGAAAGTACATGATGCTCACCTAGCAGCCCACCTGTCCTAACTACTTTAGAGGGCCCAGCCCACCACCTCACTGCGTCGTCTACCTCCTGCCAGTAGGAGCAGGGGAGCGTGGTCACCGCGCGCGCCAGCTCCCGCTTCCACCGCGACGCCCGGCTCTTCTGAACGTGCCACGGAGACGCCCGAGACCTTCTCCCCATGTTCCCCTTGCAACTCTCTCTTCCCCCTCCTCTGGCTCCATCTTCCTCTCTTCCCCGTGAGCCCGGAGAGCTCGTCGTCGCTGTCGCCGTGGCTATAGGCCACCACCCGCCCAACCAGCTTCACCACGAGCTCCACCACGACCCCATGGAGCTACACACCCGACGCACGTGACCGCAGGAGCCCTACAACGTCGTCCCTGCTGTCCTCATCGCCGCCTCTGTCCGGTGATTGCCGTTGTTCGATTTGTGCCGTCCAGGGCTTCCCCGGCCTTGACCTCAACTCCATTCGACCCCGGTGTGAGCCTCCGTCGTTTCCCCCTTGTTTCCCCTCTCCAACTCATCCTCTAGCCGTGCCTTCCGCCGGAGCCGAGAGCTCCTGCCCATCGGCCATGTCGTCGTCCTGGCTACAGACGCCATAGCTTGCGCCTGGGCGCGTCATCATGCTCGGGTTGCTCCTAGGAGATGACCCCGACCACCAGCTGGTCCTGCCGTGCACCGGAACACCAAACCTGTGCATGTCCGAGCTCCGGCTGCCGCAAAGCTCGTCACCGGTGCCTCTGCAGGCCACCCCAGCTCCAGCCGCCACCAGCACTGGATGCGCCCCTCCGCCAGCTCCTCATAGATGCTCCCCGCACGCCAAACCACGGCCTGTAGCACGAGCCGGAGCAACTCCGGCGACCCTCCGCCATCGGCTTTGGTCACCGGCGTTAAGCCGCCAACGTGGCACACTTAATTAAGCGCTAACAACGCCACTAACTAACCCCCTAGCTCATTGATGTATGGACCCCACGCTTAATTAACGCTGGATTTATTTCCTGCTTAGATTAGTTTATAACCCAGCCGGACCCACGCATCAAAATTGACCCTACTGACGTGGCCGTTGACCAGCCCCACCTACCAGCGACACTAACCAGCCCTGTGTCACTGACGTGTGGACCCCACATGTCAGGTTTGACCTGGACTAGCCCCGTTGACCTGATGATGTCATGCTGATGCAGTATATAATTTTTGTATTTAAAATAATTCAGAAATTCCAGAAAATAGTTAAAACTTCTAAAACTCATAGAAATTCAACCGTAACTCCAAATGAAACAATTTATATATAAAAAATTATCAGAAAAATCCAAAGAATCTGTTTATGGAATTTTCATGCATGTTTGAGCGACCTAAAGCTACTGTATATGACAATTTGAATTAATGGCATTTGAAATGCCTTATGTTGAGTTTGAATTTGAATCCCAACTCCATTTAAATCGTTGCTAGCTGCATTAGCTCAAATCATAGCATATTGCCATGTCACATTCATGCATCATATTGTCGCATTGCATTGATTGTGTTCCCTCTTGTTTTTTTTGAATATGTACTGCAAGGCAACAGCCTCACAGCTCTTTATTGAAAACAACAAAGAACAAAGTCCTATTACAAGTCCATACAAGTAAAGAAAAGAGGAAGACAGAAATACTTACAAAGTTACAACCCAAGCAGGGCAAAGAAAAGCACTACCTAAGGAAGGTTAGAGATCCAAGTTAAAAGGCTATCCTTGTATTTACATTTTATCCTACGAGAAAGAAGGGTTATGTCATGGATGAAGTTATGTCTCCAAGCGCTGAAAGAAGGTGTCTCATTCCTGAAAACCTTGCCATTCCTCAAGATCCAAATGTTCCAAGCTGCTGTAAAGACCACTTCAGTGAAGAAAGAATGCCCAAAATCCTTCCTAGCCTTTACTACCATGTTGTAAGTTGTCATCCCAGGTTGTGGGTCCCAGATAATCTGCAAGTAATTCCAGACTCTAATGCTAAAATTACAAGAGAAGAACAGATGTGCACGATCTTCATGGATCAGATATGGACATAGGACACAAGTATGATCTTCCACATGCCAATGCCTTCTGAGTAGCATGTCTCTGGTGTTTAAACGATCTCTCAGCAGTAACCAACTGAACATTTTGATTTTCAATGTACATGAAGATTTCCAAATCCATTGGAAGATTGGATCAACAACAATATGCTGATGCTCATACACATAGAAGGATTTGGGTCTGAAACAACCCTTATGAAAAGGCCAAATCCATGCGTCATGAGTTGCAGAGCAAGAATAATCATGAGTCAGTTGTTGAAGACATTCAAGCTCAGCAAAGGCCTGTGTAGAGATGGGAAAATGCAAATTTGACAAAAACTCCTGGGAAAGCACATCAGACACTGAAAGCTGCTCATCAATAACAAAGGAGAAGAGCCTGGGAAATTTTTCACTGAGACAGGAACCATTAAGCTCAACCATCCATCTGTCAGACCAAAAGAGAATGGACCTGCCATCACCCAACGCTGGAGTAGCCATCTGAAAATATTTGTCAGCCAATTTAAACACATCCCGCCACCAAAAAGATCCACAAAGTGTGGTAGTATGAGGTACAGAGTTGTCATAGTAGGCATTCCAAATAAGGCCAACCCAGGGGATGTCATGATGATTATAAAATTTGTGCAAGAACTTCATAAGCAAGGCCTCATTCTGCACCCTGAGATTAAGCACACCAAGACCCCCTTTGTTTTTTGGTAGGCATACCAAGTCCCAAGCAGCCAGAGATTGTCTTGGAGTATCATAGTTTCCTCTCCATAGACATTGTCTCTGAATCCTTTCAATTTGCTTCAAAATTCCAGTTGTGATGACTAGTGTGCACAGGAAGTATATGGGCATTGATGTTAAAACAGAGTGGAGCAACTGCAACCTGCTACCTTGATTCAGAAAACATGAAGTGGCAGACAATCTTCTTTCAATCCTATGCACAAGGGGCATGAGGTCTTGGATTGAGGGCCGTGTAGTCCCCATGGGTAGACCCAAGTAAAAGGCATGGTTCCTATGCTACATCCAAGCATTGAGGCCAACCTGTTAGCTTCATCAGATGACATGTTCATAGGCACCATAAGGGATTTTGTAAAATTCATAGATAATCCTGTTGTCGCAGCAAAGACATCAAGCATGTCTTTAAGAGCAAGCAGTTGGTAATCAATAGCAGGCAACACAATTAGTGTATCATCAGCATACTGAACAATGGGATAATCCTGGCTGTTGGAAGGGATTGGCAAAGTCAGAATTCCTTTACTGCACATGTCGTTGACAACAGACTGAAGTAGGTCAGCGGCAAGGACAAAAAGAAGAGGTGACATTGGGTCTCCTTGCCTGACTCCTCTCTTACATTTAAAATGGTTACCAGGAACACCATTAAGAAGCACAGAAGAAGAACCAGAAGACAAAATAGTTTGCATCCAAGAGATCCATTTGTCATTAAAACCCTTGTATCTTAAGATTCTAAGAATGGCATCATGCTCAATAGTGTCAAAGGCTTTAGTAAAATCCAATTTCAGC
Organism: Triticum urartu; assembly: GCF_056163025.1. Classification (NCBI taxonomy): domain Eukaryota; kingdom Viridiplantae; phylum Streptophyta; class Magnoliopsida; order Poales; family Poaceae; genus Triticum; species Triticum urartu. The sequence continues at coordinate 577,897,148 of NC_141874.1, forward strand.
AGCACTATTGGTCTCTTTGAAGCATTACACTGGTGGATATACTCAAAGCACCAAGCTAGACAATCCTGAATAGACCTGGATTTAATAAACCCATATTGGTTTTTATGAATACAGAAAGGATGACCTTCTGCAACCTGTTTGCCAAAAGTTTAGTGAGGAATTTCAAACATGTATTTGTCAAAGATATTGGCATGTAATCATTCAAACCCTCAGATGAAAGCTTTTTTGGAATCAAGGTTATGAGAGAACTGTTGATACACTACAAATCAAGGTGCCCCTCAGACAACTCTTTGACCAGTTGATGAAAGTCATCTTTAATTATGTGCCAACACTTCTTAAGAAAAAGGCTAGTGAAACCATCTAGCCCAGGTGCTCTGTTAGGAGGCATTTCCTTAATAACACAATCAATTTCCTGCTCAGAAAAGGGCTTGGTCAAGTCGTCTAGTCCCTGAACCTTCTTAATAATATTTGGCATATCAAAACCCATTTGTGTATTATTTGTGCATCCCATCCTCTGCTTGAACTCCTGCAAAAATAATCCAGCAATTGATGCATGATCAGAGGTCACTTGCCCATCATCAGAAGTTATACTAGAAATAGAGTTATTCTTCTATCTCTTTGTGGCCATGGCATGGAAAAAATTTGTGTTTTCCTCTCCCACTTTAATGTTTCTAATGGTACATCTCTGCTTCCAGTAGATAAATTGCAACCTTAGAGTTTCCTCCAAATGTAACTTTACAATTTTCCTGAAATTTTCCTCAGGACCAGACAAAGGCCTTAACTCCTCAAGACCATCCAAACAAAGAATTACTTTATTGCAGTTGGAAATTAGAGCCTTGGCGGTAGAAAGGCTAATGTGCTAGTGTTTGAGTGCCTGCCTGAGAGCTTTGAACTTTGCAGATATTATAGCAGCAGAAGATCTCTTATGAACTGGCCTACTCCAAGATTCACTGACACAATCAAGAAAACCAGGCAAATTAGTCCAGTAATTTTCAAATCTAAACACTTTGGCCTTGGGAATAGTGGTTTTGATTTGCACCACACATGGCACATGATCTGAAGTGGTTCTAGCCAGAGGAAGGACCATAGTGTTAGGATAAGAACATGTCCATGAAGGGGTTGTAAAAAACCAATCAATCTGTTCAAGCAAAGGAGCAGTTTGCATATTTGTCCAAGTGTATCTTCTGCCCTTGATAGGTAATTCAATTAGGCCCAGATGCCTAATAACCTCATTAAAGATGAACATGTCATTAATATCACCACCTGGTTTATTCCTATTATCCATTGATCGCATGAAATTGAAATCACCCAGTAACAGCCAGTTAGCATCATCAGGGATAATTATATCATGCAACCAATTAATAAAATTATCTCTAGCTGGATTTTGACAGGGTCCATAGACTGAAACTAGAGTCCAGGTTTGGGAGTTATGAACAGACATGAACTCCACCATAATACCAAAACTATTGGACTCAATTAGCTTCCCAGCAAACAAAGCAGTATTCCATACGACTAACAACCCACCCGAGGCTCCAGACGGAGGCACATGGATAAACTGATCAAAACGTCGTGGACAACACTTACGGATGAAATGCTGATCAATGACCTCACATTTTGTTTCTTGGAGGCAAACAATGGAACAAGCACTTTCATCGATTTTCTGACGAACTGCACGCTTTCTGTCATCTGAATTCAGTCCTCGCACATTCCAACAAAGAACTTTCCAATCTCTAACATCATTGTGATTCATTACAGACCATAATTAAGTAACAGCAAAAGACTGTCACATAATGACAGTACCAGTTCAGCCAAGGGATAGCATAAAAGTTCAGACAAAGCCTAAAAGATAAGTGCAGATAAATGGTTTTCACAAGGGTTAACCATAAACCCCACCAAATGAAACGATCAGCTATCATTGGAGCTAGGAGGAGCAGAAGACTTGCAAGAAGAAGCCTCAAGCTTCTCCTTAGTGAGCTTCTCCGACCCAATGCCGAGGCGAAGGCCAACCTACTGTAGCACATTGATTGGCGTGGGCGGCGGCACAGTAGGTTGATCTGCATCGTGAGGAGGAGCCCGCGGTAGTTCGCCATCCACAATAACCTTGCGCTTCTTCTGAAGCTTTGCTGCAGGTTTCTTCTTAGGGGACTTGGCTGGAGTAGAATGCCTGAAGCCATCACATAAGGCTGAGAGCCTGGCACTGCGCCTAACCTCAGACTCAACAATCACAGACTTTGGTTTACAAGCACGAGCTGGACGCTGACTTGGGGCTACAGAGAAATTGAAGGCATACATCTCAACCGCAGACAAAGCTGGATCAACCATGGCACAATCCTCAGCAACATTGTCAAAACAAAGTGCACGAGCAACAGGAGGCTTCCTTGGAATATTCACCATCCGACGAACAGGTGAAGGATGGAAAACCAGCTTGTTCTTCATAGCAGAGTAAGAAAAAGATACCTCCCAAGAGCGCTTAGACAGTAGAACTGGTTTGAAAGGACTGAAGAACTGTAACCCTCGAGGAATGTGCATTGTATCAAAGACTGGCATCATACGCTGAAAAGATCTTGTCCATTGCATTACCGGAGGAAGCTCTGGTATAAAAACTGTCAGAACTTGACCAATAACAACGTGAGGCTGGATCAGAGGAGGCACATAAGCTGCCACAACACCTTGCTGATTATTGACAGATCCCTCAGCAGAATCAACAGGCCCCGAGTTCTCTAAAACCACTGACTCTTGAGAAGCAGGTAGTGCTTCATCCTCATGAATCTCCTCAATAATGACATTGTCATGTTGGTTATGAGGCTGCGGATCATCATTATGAGCATGAGGGTCCTCATTCCAACCCAGCTCTGGAAACTCATGCATGACAAAGTTAACATTATCAAAATGCATGTTCCCGGGCAACGGATGAGGGTTTCCATTGAAAGGCATCGGATCTTCATCAGCTGGCATAATGTCAGCAAATTCTGCAGAGAGCACATAGATAGGTGCTGTCCAAGAAAGACGCATAGCTCCAAAGTCTGCATACGCACGATAGACAACATCCCTAGGTACTTGCTGAGGGCTTGGGAAAGAAACATAAACAAGAGTCCTGACTAGCCGCGGATCATCCTGATGCCAGATATGAAAACGACCAAAGGTGCTAACTGCCTCAGAAATATGCTGTGTTGTGCGGTAGTCCAAAGGAACACCTAACATCATAATCCAGCCCCTACGAAAACCCTGAATAGCTCTGTGATTGATGCCTTGATCATGAGGAACAAACCGAACAAAGTGACCATTGCCAAGATCATAAGGAGGATGATTTATAATGGCATGCCTAGATGCAGGAGATCGGAACTCAAACAAACCAACACCCTCAATCCATTGCTGATCACTAAGAACGTCATGGTGAAGCTGAGTCATCACAAAATCACTAACCAGTTGTCGGAAGTGATGAATCTGTCCAGGTGGCGGCGGAGGCTCAACAAAGCCAATGGCAAACTGCTCATGGCGACGGTCCAGCGCAATGGCTGGAGAGTAGAAAGTCCGGGGCATGCGGGTTGGCCCTCCATCGATGAACTCGAACCCCGGTGGAAGGAACTCAAGAGGATCCAGTGGAAAATTTGCCATGTCTTGCTCTGGTGGATGTGGAGCAGGTTGGTGGTGCACGACAAGTGGTGAAGACGTGATGTGACTCGTCTGCACCGGCGCGTGGGTCGTCTCTATACCCGAGGAGTCCCTAGACGATGGAGTAGTAGGCTGACTCGTGGCGGGCATGGGAATCAACAGTGGAGATTTTTCTGGAGTTTGTTTCATGTGTTTAGCTCTCCAAACATAACCATTATCCTGGGCCCAATTAATGCAATCCCGACGACGATGACCATAACGTGAGCAAGCCAGGAAAACAGGACAAGAGACCGACAAGTGGCCCCACTGGTGACAGTTGGAACAAGTTAGAACTCGGTCCACCATGTCATTGACCATCTCATCAAACAAATCAGCAGCTTCCTGAGTAGACGGGATATCCATTGGCTGGGTGGTGGGCTGTAGCCCGTCATGGAGAGCTGGCCCAACATGGGATGCAGAAGAAACAGGAACAGCCTCAGGTGAATTCCGTTGAATCCGCGGCGGGTCAACAGAACCGAAAACAATCGACGGAGAAGCAACAGTCCACTGGAGATTCGCCGGCGGCGATGGTCGAACAATCAAACGCTCATTTGCCGGGACAACATATCCAGCATCAAAAAGTGTATCAATACAATCCTGCGTGGCCGGATATCTATAACCCTTGCATGCATCGTAGCTTTGGAACGTTGCAAAAGACATTTTCTTTTGCACAGAACCAGAAGATCTAAAAGAGGACTTAGACGGTGGTTTATGCATAGCGATCATCCCAAGCGCCGCCCGTCTCTTAGATGGGCTAACTAAGATCCATTCCGCATCACTTTGCAACTTCCAAAGCTTAAACTCGCGAACCCAATTTGGTCCTCCACGGCCCCAAAGATTAAAATAACATTTGAATTGTGGGCAAGCAAAAGATCGAAGATCAACAATAAAGAAACCAACTTGCTTGGAAGAAACGTTGAAGGAATAAACCTTGTCACGTAAACATGAGACACCCAACTCGATCGCAGATCCACCAACAGCAGCCTCTAGAGCCGCCGCCACAGAATGATCATCAAGCCTGAAAACATGACGGCTAAAGGACACCACCAACGTGAAGTGACCTGTGTCCTCCGTAGGGTGGACCGAAAACCCAGTAGATCTGAAAACTTTATCCGCAAACTCCAAACCCTTGGAGAAGTCCAAGCCAAGGGTTGATCCCGATGAGAAAACCATGACCCCTGAGTGAGGGGGAGACGCCGGAGAGATTGGTAGGGAAGTATCAGGGTTTTAGTGGTGGTGGGAGGAGATCGCCGGAGGTGGGGTGGGAGGTGGGAGACGCCATCGTGTTCCCTCTTGTTTGCTGGTATCTGTCCCCTCTCCGTGGACGTAGTTCCGACGGTGAGTTCGATGACACCAATGAAGAGCTATAGTTTCTTCAGAAGTGCCAGGAAAGCAAAAACCCCCTTGTTCATTCCGATACAATCCCACTCTCTCTCTCCTGCTCTCTTTTACAGCATTAGGACAACAACAATTCATCTATTACATGCTGCGGTAGTTGAACCCCTTTCCTCTGCATGACCTGTCATTGCCACAGTAAATAGATGAACCCACTAGCATGAGTAGGAGTTGTTTGAACCCTGATATGCCTACTCATTCATGCTTGTTTGTCATGCCTGCTACTGCTTAGAGTTGAGTCAGGTCTGATTCACCGAGGATGAATTTGAGGTGTGTGAACATGTCCTACCGTTGAGAGCTAAGTGTGTGAACACGATTTGGTAAAGGTATCGATGAGAGGCCGTGTAGGAGTACATGGTGGGTTGTTTCATTGGAACCGTCCTTAGGAACTGAGATCTGTATGTGTGATTTAAGATCAGCTACTACCACACATTGGGATCGTTAATTGACTCTCTCGACTTATTAACCGCCCATGTCCTCTGTCCAGGAGTTGCAAGTAGTTTCTGGTGTTTGTAGTATACTGGAGGCCGTGCGCAGTGCTGACCCGAGGAATGGCTGTGATGCGGTAGGCACGTGTTTCGGTGTATTGAGTCACCCGTTTGGTGACATGGGAACCCTGCGCACATCGTTCGGGGCCGTAGTGGAAACCTCGGTCGGACTCCCTGCAGATGGAACCTGAATAGGCGATAAACCTAGACTATGGACTTGTCTGGTTAGTCAGGTCGTGGCCGACACCCTCGCCAGGCTTCCGCTTGAAGGTTGCCAAGATACATGACGTGTACATGGTTGTAAGTGGCAAGAGCGTGTGTGAAGAAGTACACCCCTGCAGGGTTAACATCATCTATTCGAATAGCCGCGTCCACGGTAAAGGACTACTTGGTTGCTTATACAGTTCATAGACAAGTGAAAGTGGATACTCTAAAATGCGCAAGATAAGCATGAGTGCTATGGATGGCATTCTCGTAGGGAGACGGGAGCGGATCCATAGTGGTGTTTTGATTTGGTGAATATGTAGACTCGTGTGCGCCACCCCAAAATAGTTACTTGCAGACGTAGTTCAGGATAGCCACTGGGTCAAAGCTGGCTTGTTGCAGTTAAACTCCACCACCCCCTTTGTTGATACTGATGCATATGTAGCTAGTTCTGATGTAAGTCTTGCTGGGTACATGTTTGCTTAATTTATGTTTTTGTAGAGAGACTTCAGTCTCAATAGTAGTTCCACGTGGACTTCGACGTTTAGCTTGTTACCTCATCTACGATCTTGTACCCTTTGGAGGGTATTGTAGATAGATAGGCTAACTAGCCTTCTCTCTTTTCAGATGTCTGTACTCAGACATGTTTATGCTTCCGTCTGTGCTTGTTGCTTGTATGACTTGAATGCTGGGTCATCAGACCCATGTTTTTAATATCTGGCTCTTAGGAGCCTAATGAATAAATACTTTGAGTCATAGAGTTTTGTTGTGATGCCATGTTGTATTTGCACATATTGAGCATATTGTGTGTATGTTATTGAAATGCTTGGTATGTGTGGGATCCGACAACCTAGTTGTTTATTCTTGGTAGCCTCACTTATGGGGACATGTCTCCTAGTGTTTCCACCGAGCCATGGTAGCTTGCTACTACTCCGGAACACTTAGGCTGGCCGGCATGTGTCCTTCTTCGTTCATGTGTTTGTCCCTTTGGGGAATTGTCACGCATTGTTCCTTTAAGTCCTTGTAGCTTGCTACGACTTGGGTTCATACGTTGATGGCCGACACGTTCGTTATTGGGTCATGTATGCCTGTCCCTGTAAGTTAGTACCACCTTGGGTTTACGACTAGACATGTCGGCCCGGGTTCTCTATCATATGGATGCTAGCGACACTATCATATACGTGAGCCAAAAGGCGCAAACGGTCCCGGACCAGGTAAGGTGGCACCCGTGGGGATACCATGCGTGAGGCCGCAAAGAGATATGATGTGTTACATGCTAGATCAGTGTGACTTAGGATCGGGGTCCTGACATCTGTGCAGTCGCTGCCTCAATTAGTTCGACTTCTTCAGTCTCAACTTAAAGCGGAAAGGCTTCACTACTGCAGGATGGTCCAAACGCGACACTACAATCAGAGACCCTTCGAGAAACTGTGTGTGATGCAATGATTGCAAACGGTGGTGTAGGAAAACCGTAAAAAAGGTGCAAAACGTTTGCGATGACAGATGCATCAAACACGGTTCAGAATTTAGTTGTGTGTGCGATGCAGGGCATATGGTTCAGCTCAATGAACTATTTGTGATGAGGAGGCACAAAAGAAACGGGTAGCCAAATGAAGGCGTATGCGATATACAGCTTACGGTTCAGTGGGGTGAACTGTGTGTGATTAGGCAACACAATGGAAACGGTTCAACTGAACAAGATGTGTGTGATACGCGGCAAACAGGTTCGTAATCTGAAATGTGTGCGAAGACTAATAATAACACAGACGATTGCTGCTAAATAAGCCGTGTGAATTGCTCTGTCTACAGTAGAATAACATGTTTATATATATAACTAAAATAAACATCCAATTACATAAGTGACTATACAGATCATTCGCACACACCTCAATAAACAATTGCATGCATTCTAAAGTAGGAGAAACGATCGTCTAGTCATCTACTTCTTGTGACGCTCCCGCCACTGCTATGTGGCTCGATCCCTCCTCTGAGTCAGGAAGAAGACAGTTCCTCATGTGAATGATCCGCCTGTACATCTGGTAGCTTGTGTACGCGTCCATGGCCGCGTACTTGACATGTTGTTCATTCAGTCTCTTGTGCCACACACTGTGCCAGCCAGGCATTCCTGTCCTTATTGCTCTCTTTCTTCATCTTCACTTAGTAGGGGCCAATGATGGTCAAGGCGGGGTCAATCAGGGAGTTCAGTTTGCTTTTGTCGCTGCCCCAGACCTTGTACTGGTGCTGGATGTTGACAAGATTCGGGCATTTCAAGTCACTAACCTTGAGAGCTTTTAGATCGTTGGTGGTGTCGACCATAGTGAAACTGTAGTCGGAGCTATTGATAAACCTGGAGAAACGCTCGCAAGGCCTTGTGGCAAGGTGGAAGTGGTAGACGAGGACGTCATGTCGCACGCACAATTGGGCGACGGCAACCTTCTGATCGTGCCCAGCACGACCGATGGTGTACTCGAGGTTGAAGCCCACCACTCGGTACTTGTCCTCAGCAAGGAACTGCTCCATAGTTTGGATGGAGCTCTCCACCGAGACCGGATCGTTCGTGTACACCACCGAGAGGGCCTTCCCCCTCACGTGGGTGTCCACTACGTGATGCATGGTGAACTGACTGCTGTTGTCGTCGTCGGTCGCTGGGAGTGCATTGGAGCCACGGGGAGCGCCATTGGAACCGCTGGATGTCCTCTCTGTATGTGTCCTCATGGGTGTGCTTATTGTGATGTGTGAGACGAGAGATGAAGGTAAATGGCCGCAAGAATAAAAGGGGGCCGGGCGGCATGGATTGTTGGTGGGTCCGCATGGCAGTTTTTGCAGTGGGTAACTGCATCGTCGTGCCGCGCCCGGCGTAACCGCTTGCACACGAACGTGCGTGATCGTGTGCCGACCCAAAACACTGGCAGCGCTCGTGGAGGGACGAGGGCAGAGCACCCGGAGGGATGCGAGAGCAGAGCGCGTGTGGTGGGACGCGAGCAGAGCGTGCCGCGGCCGCCTGAACCGCAAGCAACCACACACATGGAGGAGTTGAACACGCAACAAATGGTCGCCTACAAGCCGGCCGACAATTGCGTCACTGCGTAGAGCGCAGCCGTGTGGTACCACCTCCGTCTAGTCTATAGTCTCCTTTATATTCCGTGCCATACTTTGCCCTCAAATTTAACCAACAAAATGTTAATGCATGTTTTAAAAATTATATAATTGGAAACTATGTTCAAATACAAATCCAACTATATAAACTTTGGCGACATGCATTCATATTTTATTAGTTAAATCATACTTATAAACCAGGATGGTGGTATAGTAGGTAATTAAATCGCAAATGTTTTTTATTAACCGTATGTGTACGTGGTCTTTCGTCCTCCTCTCACACGTCTTGTTACCCCGCTGCCGCAGACGGCTTACAGCGCAAGCTTGCGCAGCACGCGGGGGCGTTCTTTTTGCCAAACGGTGGTGCCAATGAATTGTAGCGACCAGACCTCAAACAGTCTGATCTCTGTGCTCCGGTGTCATCCCTGGATCAGTAATGCTGACACCACACAGTACTCGGAGGATTTATAGCAGAGTAGCAATCACACACTTATTACATCGAGTGTCTCAAAAGAGAACTTATTACAATAAATATGGCTTAAGGCCATCTAATAACGATAACAGCGGAAGGCTTGGAAGATAAGCGAGTCCATCAACTCCAACGGCATCACTGAGTATAGAATCACGACCTAAAACTCCTTAATCGTCGTCTGAAAAGTCTGCAACATTAACGTTGCAGCCCAAAACGGGTCAGCACATGGAATATGCTGGCAAGGTAACACATAGAGAGTAATGGAATGAACAGCTATACTATATGCATATTTGGCTGATGGAAAGCTCTATGGTTACAATTTTGCGTAAAGACAATTTTTCCCTACTTCAAAGGAATAAATTTATTTAACTATCATGGTAGTTGTTAAACATTGAGAATGGTTGACAGCATTCTCAATCCCAATTAAGCATCATCATTAAACATAACACAACAAAATTAATTTAGAGTAACATGTTGAGATTCACATGAAAATCCAGGTACTAGATACTCAAGATGTCCATAACCGGGGACACGGCTAATCATGATTAGTTTATTACACTCTGCAGAGGTTTGCGCACTTTTCCCCACAAGACTTGATCGCCTCCGTTGGGTTTCTCGCACTACAGAGTGTTTGAGAAGACAGATGACCGAGACATAGTCTTTCAGAAGCGCTAGCACCTTACGATCGGGTAGACCGTACCACCTACATCCCCTAGATCTGCTAGTCTACCACTGTAAGAGTTCGCACGACTTAGTCAACTAAGTTAGAGCCCATAATAGCTTGTGGCTGCACACGGAAGTTTCTAGTATGAATAGTCTCATGATCCCTTTGAGCCTAGGTGGCGGTCCAAAAGAAAACAGGCAAGTCCTGGAATACCCAGGTGCCTCAATCCACCTAGATGTGTGTTTAAGTTGCCACCTTAGATAAACCATTAATTAACAAAACTCACATCTGTCATGGATTTCACTCACCCAATCCACATCTACTAGCATAGCATGGCATAATAAGCAAACGTAGAAGTAACTCCCAAAGGTTTGATAATAAACAGGTAATAGGTACTACCTCAACTACTTCTCATCCCACAATTTAATTAGATCCTAATCATGCAATGTGTGAGGATTGATCTAATGCAATAAAACTGGGTAGTAGAAAAGGTATGATCAAAGTGTTACTCGCCTTGCTGATGATCCGGGAAACCTAGCGATTCCAAGTAACAAGCGGCGCACTCCGGGTACTCTATCGCAGACAAACAAACAAGCATACAATAAGTACTCATCTAATGCACGGGTAAAACTCAAGTAAGAGATCTAACCAGAAGGTTCAACTTAAGAACTCCGGTTGGCAAAAAGAATCAAATCGAACGAAGCAACGAAAGTCAAACGGCGAAAGAAAACAACTTCGTTCTACTAATCTGGATAAAGGGAAAATTTTACAGCAGCAAAATCTTGTTTAAGTTGATTAAACGGATAGAGGGTTTCGAGTCGAAACTCCAGGCGCTTGAATCACCTGATTTCGATAAACGAGCGAAAAGTTAAACTAAAACGAAAATCGGATCAGGAATCGCGATCAGAAAAATCGCGGATTTAATCCGAGAAACAGAAAAACGACGAACGTTCGCTAGAACGAACGAACGGACGAACGCTCGCTATTTAAATAAACCGTAAAAACCGATCTATTTAAAAAACCGAAACTAAAAAAACCGACAGAAAAACTGAATGGTTTTTCGAAAAAAATTAAAAAAAACGGCGTGAATTTCGAGGCGGCGGCGAACCTCGGCAAGCGTGCGGCGGCGGCGGCGCGGCGGCGGCTGCGGCTGGGGGCTGGGGCGGCTCGGGCTAGGGTTTCCCCCGAGGCTGGGCCGGCTTATAAAGCCACCTCGGGCCGGAGTCCTAGCCGGACACGGCCCGTAGGTCGGTTCGTTTTTTTTATTACACGCAGAAGAAAAAAAATAAAAATAAATACTAAACGGACTCCAAAAATTCCGAAATAAATTTTCACGGGCTTCTAAAATCAAGCCGCACAAGGTGAACATTTATTTGGGACCTAAATGCAATTTTTAAAAATGCACATTTTTCCTAAATTCAAATAAAACACCGAAAAACTCCGAAATAAAATCTTATTTGATTTTATTATTAAATCCTCAATATTTCTTTATTTTGGGAAAGTCATTTTATTCCCTCTCTCATATTTTTGTAATAGAAATAATTGATGATAAAATAAATAAAATCAAATGATCCTATTCTCAAAATTTGAGAAAACTCAAATATGAAAATAACGAAATCCCCAACTCTCTCCGTGGGTCATTGAGTTGCGTAGAATTTCTAGGATCAACTAAAATGCAAAATAAAATATGATATGTAATGATGATCTAATGTATAACATTCCAAATTGAAAATTTGGGATGTTACAAACCTACCCCCCTTAAGATGAATCTCGCCCTCGAGATTCGGGTTGGCTAGAAAATAGGTGAGGGTGGTCCTTGAGCAAATCTTCCTCTCGTTCCCAGGTGGCTTCATCCTCTGTGTGGTGGCTCCACTGAACCTTGCAAAACTTGATAACCATGCTGCGAGTGACTCGAGTGGCAAACTCGAGAATCTTAACTGGTTTCTCCTCGTAGGTCAAATCGTTATCCAACTGAATAGTTTCCAATGGCACTGTGTCTCTCAAAGGTATGTCAACCATCTCCGTGTGACACTTCTTTAACTGAGAAACGTGGAACACATCATGAACTCCTGACAATCCTTCGGGCAATTCCAACTTGTAGGCCACTTCTCCCATACGCTCCAAAACTCGATATGGTCCTACCAATCGTGGTGCTAACTTCCCTTTAACTCCAAAATGCTTTGTTCCCCGAAGTGGAGATACTCGAAGATAAGCTCTATCTCCGACTTCGTAAACTGCCTCCTTGCGTTTAGAATCTGCATAACCTTTCTGTCTGGACTGGGCTACCTTGAGCCTATCACAAATCAACTTCACCTTCTGTTCAGACTCTTTAATCAAGTCAGGTCCAAACAACTGGCGGTCTCCAACTTCGTCCCACGATAACGGTGTCCTGCACCTCCTTCCGTACAAAGCTTCGAAAGGGGCCATCTTTAAACTGGTTTGGTAACTGTTGTTGTAAGAGAACTCTACATATGGCAAATTATCGTCCCAACTAGATCCATAATCTAGCGCACAAGCTATCAGCATATCCTCCAAAATCTGATTTACTCTCTCGGTCTGTCCATCTGCCTGTGGATGAAAAGTTGTACTGGATTCTAGCCTGGTACCCAAAGTTTCGTGCAACTGCTTCCAGAACTTTGAGGTAAACTGAGTTCCTCTATTTGACACGATACTCCTTGGAACTCCATGCAAACATACGATCCTGGTCATGTATATCTTTGCCAACTTAGCACTGGTGTAAGTGGTCTTTACCGGGATGAAATGAGCTACTTTCGTTAATCGATCAACTACAACCCAAATTGAGTCATAGCCTGAACGTGTTCTGGGCAATCCTGTAATAAAATCCATGCCTAGCTTATCCCACTTCCATTCGGGTATCGGCAATGGTTGTAGCAATCATGCTGGCTTCTGATGCTCTGCCTTCACTCTCTGACATACATCACAAACTGCTACATATTCCGCAATATCCTTCTTCATTCCGGTCCACCAGAAAATATCCTTCAAATCCAAATACATCTTGGTATTTCCTGGATGAATCGAATATGGTGAATCGTGTGCCTCTTGCAATATCAACTTCCTGATCTCCGGGTCATTGGGTACGTAAACGCGGTCTTTAAACCATAGGGTGTCGTGCTCATCCTCACAAAATCCTTTAGCTTTTCCTTTGCTCAGTTTCTCCTTTATAGCGGCAATCTCTTTGTCTGTCTTCTGAGCTTCCCTGATTCTATCCATCAAAGTTGACTGAATCTCCAATGCTGCTACATAGCCTCTCGGAACTATTTCCACACATAGTTCACGAAGATTTTCTGCTAACTCCCTTGGTATTTCTCCCCTCATTAATGTATTGACATGGCTCTTACGGCTTAATGCGTCAGCTACTACATTAGCCTTTCCAGGGTGATAATGCAATCTCATATCATAATCCTTGATGAGCTCCAATCATCTCCTTTGTCTGAGATTCAACTCCTTCTGCGTGAAAATGTATTTCAAACTTTTATGATCCGTGTACACCTCACAATGATTTCCAATGAGGAAATGTCTCCATGTTTTCAATGCATGCACTACAGCTACTAACTCCAAATCATGCGTAGCATAATTCAACTCATGAGGTTTTAGTTGTCTTGAGGCATAGGAAACAACTCTCCCTTCCTGCATAAGCACTGCTCCAAGTCCTCGACGTGAAGCGTCGCAATACACCTCATAATCTTTGGTCTGGTCTGGAAAAATCAACACTGGTGAGGTAACCAAACGTTTCTTCAACTCCTGGAAACTAGCCTCACATTCCTCTGTCCATATGAACTTGGTATCTTTCTTTAACAACTCAATCATAGGCTTCGCAATCTTTGAGAAATTCTCAATAAATCTCCGGTAGTATTAGTATCCTGCGAGTCCAAGAAAACTCCGGATCTCTCCAACTGTTGTTGGGGTTTCCCACTTGGTCATGGTATCTACTTTAGTGGGATCAACTGCTATACCTTCTCCAAATATAACGTGTCCGAGGAATCCTACTTCCTTCAACCAAAACTCACATTTGCTGAACTTGGCATATAATTGATGTTCTCTAAGTTTTCCAAGTACCAAACGCAAATTCTCCTTATGCTCCTCTTCATTCTTCGAATAAACCAGGATATCATCAATGAACACTACGACGAACTTATCCAAGAACTCCATAAACACTTTGTTCATCATGTTCATAAAATAGGCAGGTGCGTTAGTCAGACCAAATGACATAACGGTATACTCGTACAGCCCATACCTGGTGGTAAATGTTGTCTTCGGAATATCCTATTCTCGAATCTTCAACTGGTGGTACCCTGATCGCAGATCGATCTTGGAAAATACCTTAGCTCCTTGCAATCGATCAAACAGATTGTTGATCATTGGTAGTGGGTACTTGTTCTTGATCGTTACTTCATTCAATCCTCGATAATCAACAACCATCCTTAACGATCCATCTTTCTTCTCCACTAGTAGTACTGGCGATCCCCAAGGTGAAGAACTTGGGCGAATATATCCCTTATCGAGTAACTCCTTAATCTGCTTTTTAATTTCCACCAAAATCCTTTGCTAGCATCCTATATGGTCTCTTTGATATTGGCCCTGTGCCTGGCAATAGCTCAATCAAAAACTCAATATCTCTATCCGGTGGCATGCCTGGCAACTCCTCTGGAAATACTTCAGGGAAATCCCTTACCACTGGTACTTCCTCCTGCACAACTCCTGTTAGGCAATTTACTTGAGTCCTCTTTGGCACATGCCGGGATACATACTTGATCCTTCTCCCTTCTGGGGTGGTAAGCAAAATTGACTTACTAGCACATTCTATATTACCTTCATACTTTGATAACCAATCCATGCCTAATATCACATCCAATCCTTGATATTCCAATACTATTAGGTCTGAGGGAAAAACATAGTTACCAATCCTTAATGTTAACCGATCACACCATAGACTAGCCACCTACTCTGCTCCTGGCGAGGTTACTAACATGGGTGACCTAAGGGCTTGGGTTGATAGGTTATACTTATCCACAAATCCCCTTGAGATGTATGAATGCGATGCACCAATATCAAAAAGAACGAGTGCACTAAATGACTTAACCAAAAACTTACCTATTACTGCATCGGGCTGAGCTTCAACCTCCTCCATGCTAACGTGGTTCACTTGTCCCCTGTTGAAAGGGTTCGGCTTCTTTCCAGAACTTCCATTGCCATTTTGGCCTTCGGGACATTCATTAGCATAATGTCCGGTCTTCTGACACTTAAAGCAAGTGACTTGGCCTAGGTCCTTCTTGGCTGGGGTTGATGGGTTGGTGTGATTCTGGCCGTTCCTTCCTCCATTGCCATTACCATTCTTGGTGCCATTGTGATTGTGCGAGCTACCTCCTCCATGGGTATGCTAAAAATGTCTTCCCGGTCTAGGGGTAAAACGTGGCTTCTGCTGAGCTCCTGAAGTGTACTTCCCTTGTCCATACTTCCTCTTGCGATTCTCAATTTGCTGCTGCTTCCCTTCAATCATAAGAGCACGATCTACCAACTCCTGGTAGTTGTTGAAGGTTGCTACCATCAACTGCATGCTCAACTCATCATTCAGTCCTTCCAGAAACTTCTCCTGCTTAGCTGCATCCGTAGCGACGTCATCTGGTGCATAACGTGCTAACTTACTAAAGTCCTCCACATACTGGCCAACTGTCCGTCCTCCTTGGCGCAAGTTGCAAAACTCACGCTTCTTCATGGCCATAGCTCCTGCTGAAACATGTGCAGTACGAAAAGCCTGCTGAAACTGGTCCCATGTGACAGTGTCAACTAGGAAAGTGGCGGTGAAATTCTCCCACCATGATGCTGCGGGTCCTTCTAGCAAATGTGCGGCAAACTTCACCTTCTCCGCATCTATGCATCCTGCTGTGGTCAACTCCCTAGCTGTCTTGCAGAGCCAATCATCTGCTACTATCGGCTCGGTGCTACTGGAAAACACCGGCGGATTCAGCCTAAGAAAACGGGCTAAGTGGTCAACAGGTGGTGGTGGTGGTGGGTTGTTGTTGTTGTTCCCCTGGTTCTGATTCTGGACTAGCAACTACATCAATGTGTTTTGCTGCTGGATCAACTGGGTGAGCTCCGGTGGGAAGGTAAATCCGGGGTCACGTCTCGGAGGCATCTGAGGGGTTTAGAAAAGATGAGATGTAAGAATAGAGGGGGTTTAAAGAGAAAACACTACCCATATGCACATGAGGCAAAAACAAACAATTCACTTCATTCAATCAAACAAGGGCTCGGACTACTATATTTACATGGTGGACTACTACTACTGATGAGGTGGTCTACTAGAAATATTCTTCAGTTGCAGACTCCATGATATCTGCTCCAGCTTCATCAACATAGTCATCATCGCTACTATCTGGATCCGAATCGGTGCCGTCGATGATGATGTAGTCTTCCGGGCTAATCTCCTTGGGTTCTTCGTCTTCATCTACTGGTGTAGGGCCTCCCATAAATATTCCAATCTTCTTGATCAGGTCGTCATTCTTCTCCACCAGTACTTCAATTTCCTCTTCATAATCTTCACGTGTAGCCTTGAGTTCTTCCTCCAGTTCCTTGATTCTAGTCTTAGCCTTCTTCAGATCTATCATGTCGGCGCACATCTGGTTCTCCTGTCGTCGAATGTGCTGGTTTAACTCTTGGATAAAAGCTGCGATTGATCTATCCTTCCTGGTGCTGATCATCTCCCAGTGTTCATCTCGGCGCCCACAAATCTGGT
Organism: Triticum urartu; assembly: GCF_056163025.1. Classification (NCBI taxonomy): domain Eukaryota; kingdom Viridiplantae; phylum Streptophyta; class Magnoliopsida; order Poales; family Poaceae; genus Triticum; species Triticum urartu. The sequence continues at coordinate 577,913,872 of NC_141874.1, forward strand.
AGATAGTATCCTTGAGATCCTTGCGGTAGACTTCTCCAATGCATCCCATGGCGATGTGAGCTTCCATGCTCTTTCCTAGACTCCAAGTTTGTGCATCAAAAGAAAACTCTATGGGCCTAGTGACTGGCATGAACGTCCTTCCTGGAACTTGAACTTGAATCATCCAGCGCTCTTCTTCAGGTAAAGTGGCGTTGTAGGTTCCGGTGAAGCTTGGTACTCCTATATTCAGGTATCTAGTGACTTCCTTCAAGTGACGTCCAAAGGGTGTATCTTCATCCGGTTGCGTGAACTTGTTCCAGGCATCCGCCATCCTAAAAGAGTAAAAAAGATGAGAAGTCAGAAGAGAAGAGAGATGATAGTGATCTAGGTCTTTAGCTTAGTGGTCGTGTCCTACAGTCAGCGTGTGATCTGATACCATCTCTGTAGCGACCAGACCTCAAACAGCCTGATCTCTGTGCTCCGGTGTCATCCCTGGATCAGTAATGCTGACACCACACAGTACTCGGAGGATTTATAGCAGAGTAGCAATCACACACTTATTACATCGAGTGTCTCAAAAGAGAACTTATTACAATAAATATGGCTTAAGGCCATCTAATAACAATAACAGCGGAAGGCTTGGAAGATAAGTGAGTCCATCAACTCCAACGGCATCACTGAGTATAGAACCACAACCTAAAACTCCTTAATCATCGTCTGAAAAGTCTGCAACATTAACGTTGCAGCCCGAAACGGGTCAGCACATGGAATATGCTGGCAAGGTAACACATAGAGAGTAATGGAATGAACAGCTATACTATATGCATATTTGGCTGATGGAAAGCTCTATGGTTACAGTTTTGCGTAAAGCCAATTTTTCCCTACTTCAAAGGAATAAATTTATTTAACTATCATGGTAGTTGTTAAACATTGAGAATGGTTGACAGCATTCTCAATCCCAATTAAGCATCATCATTAAACATAACCCAACAAAATTAATTTAGAGTAACATGTTGAGATTCACATGAAAATCCAGGTACTAGATACTCAAGATGTCCATAACCGGGGACACGGCTAATCATGATTAGTTTATTACACTCTGCAGAGGTTTGCTCACTTTTCCCCACAAGACTCGATCGCCTCCGTTGGGTTTCTCGCACTACAGAGTGTTTGAGAAGACGGATGACCGAGACATAGTCTTTCAGAAGCGCTAGCACCTTACGATCGGGTAGACCGTACCACCTACATCCCCTACATCTGCTAGTATACCACTGTAAGAGTTCGCACGACTTAGTCAACTAAGTTAGAGCCCATAATAGCTTGTGGCTGCACACGGAAGTTTCTAGTATGAATAGTCTCATGATCCCTTTGAGCCTAGGTGGCGGTCCAAAAGAAAACAGGCAAGTCCTGGAATACCCAGGTGCCTCAATCCACCTAGATGTGTGTTTAAGTTGCCACCTTAGATAAACCATTAATTAACAAAACTCACATCTGTCATGGATTTCACTCACCCAATCCACGTCTACTAGCATAGGATGGCATAATAAGCAAACGTAGAAGTAACTCCCAAAGGTTTGATAATAAACAGGTAATAGGTACTACCTCAACTACTTCCCATCCCACAATTTAATTAGATCCTAATCATGCAATGTGTGAGGATTGATCTAATGCAATAAAACTGGGTAATACAAAAGGTATGATCAAAGTGTTACTTGCCTTGCTGATGATCCGGGAAACCTAGCGATTCGAAGTAACAAGCGGCGCACTCTGGGTACTCTATCGCAGACAAACAAACAAGCATACAATAAGTACTCATCTAATGCACGGGTAAAACTCAAGTAAGAGATCTAACCAGAAGGTTCAACTTAAGAACTCCGGTTGGCAAAAAGAATCAAATCAAACGAAGCAACGAAAGTCAAACGGCGAAAGAAAACAACTTCGTTCTACTAATCTGGATCTAGGGCAAATTTTACAGCAGCAAAATCTTGTTTAAGTTGATTAAATGGATAGAGGGTTTCGAGACAAAACTCCGAGCGCTTGAATTGCCTGATTCCGATAAACGAGCGAAAAGTTAAACTAAAACGAAAATCGGATCAGGAATCGCGATCAGAAAAATCACGGATTTAATCCGAGAAACAGAAAAACGACGAACGTTCGCTAGAACGAACGAACGGACGAACGCTCGCTATTTAAATAAACTGGAAAAACCGATCTATTTAAAAAAACGAAACTAAAAAAACAACGGAAAAACCGAATGGTTTTTCGAAAAAAAATAAAAAAAACGGCGCGGATTTTGAGGCGGCGGCGAACCTCGGCAAGCGTGCGGCAGCGAGGCGGCGCGGCGGCGGGGCGGCGGCGACGGCGGCGGCGGCTGCGGCTGGGGGCTGGGGCGGCTCGGGCTAGGGTCTCCCCCGGGGCTGGGCCGGCTTATAAAGCCACCTCGGGCCGGAGTCCTAGCCGGACACGGCCCGTAGGTCGGTTCGTTTTTTTTATTACGCGCAGAAGAAAAAAATAAAAAGAAATACTAAACGGACTCCAAAAATTCCGAAATAAATTTTCACGGGCTTCTAAAATCAAGCCGCACAAGGTGAACATTTATTTGGGACCTAAATGCAATTTTCAAAAACGCACATTTTTCCTAAATTCAAATAAAACACCGAAAAACTCCGAAATAAAATCTTATTTGATTTTATTATTAAATCCTCAATATTTCTTTATTTTGGGAAAGTAATTTTATACCCTCTCTCATATTTTTGTAATAGAAATAATTGATGATAAAATAAATAAAATCAAATGATCCTATTCTCAAAATTTGAGAAAACTCAAATATGAAAATAACGAAATCCCCAACTCTCTCCGTGGGTCATTGAGTTGCGTAGAATTTCTAGGATCAACCAAAATGCAAAATAAAATATGTTATGCAATGATGATATAATGTATAACATTCCAAATTGAAAATTTGGGATGTTACATGAATCGTCGGTGAGCCCATTCCCATGCAACCTCGCAGGTTCCCGCACAAGCTTCCTGACCAACTCGGTGAAATCCCCCAAAATCCCAATGCTTACCGGCTAGCTATAAAAACCCTCACGGCTGGCGAGTCATGCGTCGCATTTTCCCCTCCATCCCTGTAACTTATCTCGTCTGCTTCTCCCACATTCGCCAATGGCACCGGTCTGTCGTCGTCCTTTAGCCACTCTGCCGTCATCAAAGGACAGCTCCAGCTGGGAGGCTACACCGCGTCGGCGGCGCAGTCCCCGGCATAGTGTAGTGCGTGTGGCGTCCCTGTTGGGTGTGCGCGGAACACCCACCACACGCTCCGCCGCTGGTGCCTGTCGGCAGCTGTTGTCGGCCGCCCTTGCCGCCACACCACCGTCGAAAGTCAGGGCCATCGCCCGCTCCACCGCCGCGGCCCGAAGGCGAGAGATGGCCATTGTGGCTGCCACCCCACTGCCGACCACTGTGGCCATCACCCGCTCCGCCATCGCGGCTCGAAGGCGGGAGGTGGTGGTCATGGCCGCCACCCCGTCGTCGGCCGTCGTGGCCGCCAGCCCATTGTCGACCGCCGGGGTCATCACCCGCTCCGCCGCCGCTGCCCGAAGGTGGGAGGCGGAGGTGGATGCCCGCACGTGCGATAGCGACCTTGTGCGCTACTGCTACCTCTTGAGCACTACGTTGGTTTTCCCCGAAGAGGAAGGGATGATGCAGCAAAGTAGCGTAAGTATTTCCCTATGTTTTTGAGAACCAAGGTATCAATCTAGTAGGAGGCTATGCGCGAGTCCCTCGTACCTGCACAAAATAAATAAATCCTCGCAACCAACGCAAATAGGGGTTGTCAATCCCTACAAGGCCACTTACGAGAGTGAGATCTGATAGATATGATAAGATAATATTTTTGGTATTTTTATGATAAAGATGCAAAGTAAAATAAAGGCAAAGTAAATAGCAAAGGAAATAACTAAGTAGTAGCAGATTAATATGATGAAGATAGACCCGGGGGCCATAGGTTTCACTAGTGGCTTCTCTTGAGAGCATAAGTATTCTACGATGGGTGAACAAATTACTGTTGAGCAATTGACAGAATTGAGCATAGTTATGAGAATATCTAGGTATGATCATGTATATAGGCATCATGTCCGAGACAAGTAGACCGACTCCTGCCTGCATCTACTACTATTACTCCACTCATCGACCGCTATGCAGCATGCATCTAGAGTATTAAGTTAAAAACAGAGTAACGCCTTAAGCAAGATGACATGATGTAGAGGGATAGACTCATGCAATATGATGAAACCCCCATCTTGTTATCCTCGATGGCAACAATACAATACGTGCTTTGCTGCCCCTGCTGTCACTGGGAAAGGACACTAAAAGATTGAACCCAAAGCTAAGCACTTCTATCATTGCAAGAAAGATCAATCTAGTAGGCCAAACCAAACTGATAATTCAAAGAGACTTGCAAAGATAACCAATCATACATAAAAGAATTCAGAGAAGATTCAAATATTATTCATAGATAGACTTGATCATAAACCCACAATTCATCGGTCTCAACAAACACACCGCAAAAAGAAGATTACATCGAATAGTTCTCCACAAGAGAGTGGGAGAACATTGTATTGAGATCAAAAAGAGAGAAGAAGCCATCTAGCTACTAACTATGGACCCGTAGGTCTGAGGTAAACTACTCACACTTCATCGGAGGGGCTATGGTGTTGATGTAGAAGCCCTCCGTGATCGATGCCCCCTCCGGCAGAGCTCCGGAACAAGCCCCAAGATGGGATCTCGTGGATACAGAAAGTTGCAGCGGTGGAATTAGGGTTTTTGCTCCGTATCTGATCGTTTGGGGGTACGTAGGTATATATAGGAGGAAGGAGTACGTCGGTGGAGCAACAGGGGGCCCACGAGGGTGGAGGGCGCGCCTCTTTCGTGTCTTGACGTAGGGTCCAAGTCTCCTTGGTCTTGTTCGTTGAGAAAATCATGTTCCCGAAGGTTCCATTCCGTTTGGACTCCATTTGATATTCCTTTTCTTCGAAACCGTAAAATAGGGAAAAAAACATTAATTCTTGGCTGGGCCTCTAGTAATAGGTTAGTCCCAAAAATAATATAAAAGAGGATAATAAAGCCCAATAATGTCCAAAACAGTAGATAATATAGCATGGAGCAATCAAAAATTATAGATACATTGGAGACGTATCAAGCATCCCTAAGCTTAATTCATGCTCGTCCTCAAGTAGGTAAATGGTGAAAACATAATTTTTGATGCGGAGTGCTACTTGGCATAATTTTAATGTAATTCTTCTTAATTGTGGTATGAATATTCAGATTGGAAAGATTCAGGACAAAATTTCATATTGACATAGAAAATGATAATACTTCAAGCATACTAACTAAGCAATTATGTCTTCTCAAAATAACATGGCTAAAGAAAGTTATCCCTACAAAATCATATAGTCTGGCTATGTTCTATCTTCACCACACAAAGTATTTAAATCATGCACAACCCCGATGACAAGCCAAGCAATTGTTTCATACTTTTGACATTCTCAAAACTTTTTCAATCTTCACGCAATACATGAGCGTGAGCCATGGATATAGCACTATAGGTGGAATAGAGTGGTGGTTGCGGAGAAGACAAAAAGGGGAAGATAGTCTCACATCAACTAGGTGTATCAACGGGATATGGAGATGCCCATCAATAGATATCAATGTGAGTGAGTAGGGATTGCCATGCAACGGATGCACTAGAGCTATAAGTATATGAAAGCTCAAAAAGAAACTAAGTGGGTGTGCATCCAACTTGCTTGCTCATGAAGACCTAGGGCATTTTGAGGAAGCCCATCATTGGAATATACAAGCCAAGTTCTATAATGAAAAATTCCCACTAGTATATGAAAGTGACAACATAGGAGTCTCTCTATCATGAAGATCATGGTGCTACTTTGAAGCACAAGTGTGGTAAAATGATAGTAGCATTGTGCCTTCTCTCTTTTTCTCTCATTTTTTGGGGCTTCTCTTTTTTATGGCCTCTTTTCTCTTTTTTATATATTTTTATTTTTCGTCCGGAGTCTCATCCCGACTTGTGGGGGAATCATAGTCTCCATCATCCTTTCCTCACTGGGACAATGCACTAATAATGATGATCATCACACTTTTATTTAATTACAACTCAACAATTACAACTCGATACTTAGAACAAAATATGACTATATGAATGCCTCCGGTGGTGTACCGGGATATGCAATGACTCAAGAGTGACACAAATGAAAGAATTATGAATGGTGGCTTTGCCACAAATACGATGTCAACTACATGATCATGTTAAGCAATATGACAATGATGAAGCATGTCATAATAACGGAACGGTGGTAAGTTGCATGGCAATATATCTCGGAATGGCTATGGAAATGCCATAATAGGTAGGTATGGTGGCTGTTTTTAGGAAGGTATATGGTGGGTATATGATACTGGCGAAAGGTGCGCGGTATTAGAGAGGCTAGCAATGGTGGAAGGGTGAGAGTGCGTATGATCCATGTATTCAACATTAGTCATGAAGAACTCATATACCTATTGCAAGCAAAGTATTACGCACATGCTCCTAGGGGGATAGATTGGTAGGAAAATACCATCGCTCGTCCCCGACTGCCACTCATAAGGAAGACAATCAATAAATAAATCATGCTCCGACTTCATCACATAACGGTTCACCATACGTGCATGCTACGGGAATCACAAACTTTAACACAAGTATTTCTCAAATTCACAACTACTCAACTAGCATGACTCTAATATCACCATCTCCATATCTCAAAACAATTATCAAGTATCAAACTTCTCATAGTATTCAACACACTCATAAGAGAATTTTATTATTAATCTTGTATACCTAGCATATAGGATTATTTAAGCAAATTTCCATGCTATTTAAGACTCTCAAAATAATCTAAGTGAAGCATTAGAGATCAATAGTTTCTATAAAACAAATCCACCACCGTGCTCTAAAAGATATAAGTGAAGCACTAGAGCAAAACTATATAACTCAAAAGATATAAGCGAAGCACATAGAGTATTCTAACAAATTCCAAGTCATGTATGGCTCTCTCAAAAGGTGTGTACAGCAGGGATGATTGTGGTAAACTAAAAATCAAAGACTCAAATCATACAAGACGCTCCAAGAAAAACACATATCATGTGGTGAATAAAAATATAGCTCCAAGTAAAGTTACCGATAGAAGTAGACGAAAGAGGGGATGCCTTCCGGGGCATCCCCAAGATTTGGCTTTTAGTTGTCCTTAGATTATCTTGGGGGTGCCATGGGCATCCCCAAGCTTAGGCTCTTTCCACTCCTTGTTCCATAATCCATCAAATCTTTACCCAAAACTTCAAAACTTCACAACACAAAACTTAAAGTAGAAAATCTCGTGAGCTCCATTAGCGAAAGAAAATAAAAGACCACTTCAAGGTACTGTAATGAACTCATTCTTTATTTATATTGGTGTTATAACTACTGTATTCCAACTTCTCTATGGTTTATAAACTATTTTACTAGCCATAGATTCATCAAAATAAGCAAACAACACACGAAAATAAGAATCTGTCAAAAACAGAACAGTCTGTAGTAATCTGTAGCTAGCGCAAGATCTGGAACCCCAAAACTTCTAAAATAAATTTCTGGACGTGAGGAATTTATCTATTAATCATCTTAAAAATAATTAACTAAATATCACTTTCCAAATAAAAATGACAGCAATTCTCGTGAGCGCTAAAGTTTCTGTTTTTTTACAGCATGTGTAACAAGACTTTCCCCAAGTCTTCCCAATGGTTCTACTTGGAACAAATGCTAATTAAACACAAAAAACACAACCAAAACATAGGATGGATAAATTATTTATTACTAAACAGGAGCAAAAAGCAGGGAATAAAAATAAAATTGGGTTGCCTCCCAACAAGCGCTATCGTTTAACGCCCCTAGCTAGGCATAACAAGCAAGAATAGATCTAGGTATTGCCATCTTTGGTAGGCAATCCATAAGTGGCTCTCATAACAGATTCATAAGGTAATTTAATTTTATTTCTAGGAAAGTGTTCCATGCCTTTCCGTAGTGGAAATTGGAATCTAATATTTCCTTCCTTCATATCAATAATTGCACCAATCGTTTTAAGGAAAGGTCTACCAAGAATAATAGGACATGAAGGATTGCAATCTATGACAAGATCAATAAAATATACGGGCACATAATTCCTATTTGCAACAATAAGAACATCATTAATTCTTCCCATAGGTTTCTTAATAGTTGAATCCGCAAGGTGCAAGTTTAGAGAGCAATCATCAAAATCATGGAAACCTAACAAATCACACAAAGTCTTTGGAATCGTGGAAACACTAGCACCCAAATCACATAAAGCATAGCATTCGTGATATTTAATTTTAATTTTAATAGTTGGTTCCCACTCATCATAAAATTTTCTAGGGATAGAAACTTCCAATTCAATTTTTTCTTCATAAGATTGCATCAAGGCATCAACGATATGTTTAGTAAAAGCTTTATTTTGACTATAAGCGTGAGGAGAATTTAGCACGGATTGCAACAAGTAAATACAATCAATCAAAGAGCAATTTTCATAGTTAAATTCCTTGAAATCCATAATAGTGGGTTTAGCAACATCTAGGGTTTTAATTTCTTCAATCCCACTTTTATCAATTTTAGCATCAAGATCAACAAATTCCGAATTCTTGGAACACCTTCTAGGTAAAGGTGGATCATATTCAGTCCCATCATTATCAAGATTCATATTTTAAAACAAAGATTTAATAGGGGACACATCAATAACTTTTAGATCTTCATCTTTATTTTCATAGGAACTAGAAGAACACGCTCTTATAAAGGCATCTTTCTTAGCACGCATCCTAGCGGTTCTTTCTTTGCACTCATCAATGGAAATTCTCATGGCTTTGAGAGACTCATTGATATCATGCTTAGGTGGAATAGATCTAAGTTTCAAAGAATCAATATCAATAGAAATTCTATCAACGTTCCTAGACAAATCATCTATCTTAAGAAATTTTTCTTCAATCATAGCATTAAAATTCTTTTGCGAAGTAATAAATTCTTTAATATTAGATTCAAAATCAGAGGGCATCTTATTATAATTTCCATAAGAATTGTTGTAGGAATTACCATAATTGTTAGAGGGATTACTAGGATAAGGCCTAGGGTTGAAATTTCCTCTATACGCGTTGTTACCAAAATTGTTCCTACCAACAAAATTCACATCCATAGATTCATTATTATTCTCAATCAAAGTAGACAAGGGCATATCATTTGGATCATAAGAAACACTCTTATTAGCAAATAATTTCATAAGTTCATCCATCTTTCCAGTCAAAACATTAATTTCTTCTATCGCATGCACCTTTTTATTAGTAGATCTTTCAGTATGCCATTGAGAATGATTAACCATAATATTATCTAGGAGTTTAGTAGCTTCCCCTAAAGTGATTTCCATAAAAGTGCCTCCCACAGCCGAATCTAAAAGATTTCTAGAAGCAAAATTCAATCCGGCATAAAAATTTTGTATAATCATCCACAAATTTAAACCATGAGTAGGGCAATTACGTATCATTAGTTTCATTCTCTCCCAAGATTGTGCAACATGTTCATGATCAAGTTGCTTAAAATTCATAATATCGTTTCTAAGAGAGATGATCTTAGCGGGAGGAAAATACTTAGAGATAAAAGCATCTTTGCACTTGTTCCATGAATCAATACTATTTTTAGGCAAAGACGAAAACCAAGCTTTAGCACGATCTCTAAGCGAAAAAGGAAATAGCTTCAATTTAACAATATCATTATGCACATATTTCTTCTTTTGCATGTCACACAAATCAACGAAGCAATTTAGATGGGTAGCGACATCTTCACTAGGAAGGCCGGAAAATGGATCTTTCATGACAAGATTCAGCAAAGCAGTATTAATTTCACAAGATTCAGCATCAGTAAGAGGAGAAATCGGAGTGCTAATAAAATCATTATTGTTGGTATTGGTGAAGTCACACAATTTAGTATTATCTTGAGCCATCATGACAAGCAAGCAAACTAACACACAAGCAAACAAAAGGTAGGGCAAAAAGAGGCAAATAGAGAAAGAGAGGGAGGATAGAGAGAGAGGGTGCATAAAACGGCAAGGGTGAAGTGGGGGAGAGGAAAACGAGAGGCAAATGGCAAATAATGTAATGCGGGAGATAAGGGTATGTGATGGGTACTTGGTATGTTGACTTTTGCGTAGACCTCCCCGGCAACGGCGCCATAAATCCTTCTTGCTACCTCTTGAGCACTGCGTTGGATTTCCCCGAAGAGGAAGGGATGATGCAGCAAAGTAGCGTAAGTATTTCCCTCAGTTTTTGAGAACCAAGGTATCAATCCAGTAGGAGGCTACGCACGAGTCCCTCCTACCTGCACAAAACAAATAAATCCTCGCAACCAACGCAAATAGGGGTTGTCAATCCCTACAAGGCCACTTACGAGAGTGAGATCTGATAGATATGATAAGATAATATGTTTGGTATTTTTATGATAAAGATGCAAAGTAAAATAAAGGAAAAGTAAATAGCAAAGGAAATAACTAAGTATTAGGAGATTAATATGATGAAGATAGACCCGGGGCCATAAGTTTCACTAGTGGCTTCTCTCGAGAGCATAAGTATTCTACGGTGGGTGAACAAATTACCGTTGAGCAATTGACAGAATTGAGCATAGTTATGAGAATATCTAGGTATGATCATGTATATTGGCATCACGTCCGAGACAAGTAGACCGACTCCTGCCTACATCTACTACTATTACTCCACTCATCGACCGCTATCCAGCATGCATCTAGAGTATTAAGTTAAAAACAGAGTAACGCCTTAAGCAAGATGACATGATGTAGAGGGATAGACTCATGCAATATGATGAAAACCCCATCTTGTTATCCTCGATGGCAACTATACAATATGTGCCTTGCTGCCCCTACTGTCACTGGGAAAAGGACACCGCAAGATTGAACCCAAAGCTAAGCACTTCTCCCATTGCAAGAAAGATCAATCTAGTAGGCTAAACCAAACTGATAATTCGAAGAGACTTGCAAAGATAACCAATCATACATAAAAGAATTCAGAGAAGATTCAAATATTATTCATAGATAGACTTGATCATAAACCCACAATTCATCGGTCTCAACAAACACACCACAAAAAGAAGATTACATCGAATAGATCTCCACAAGAGAGGGGGAGAACATTGTATTGAGATCCAAAAAGAGAGAAGAAGCCATCTAGCTACTAACTATGGACCCGTAGGTCTGAGGTAAACTACTAACACTTCATCGGAGGGGCTATGGTGTTGATGTAGAAGCCCTCTGTGATCGATGCCCCCTCCGGCGGAGCTCCAGAACAGGCCCCAAGATGGGATCTCGTGGATACAGAAAGTTGCGGCGGTGGAATTAGGGTTTTGGCTCCGTATCTGATTGTTTGGGGGTACGTAGGTATATATAGGAGGAAGGAGTATGTCGGTGGAGCAACAGGGGGCCCACGAGGGTGGAGGGCGCGCCTCTTTCGTGTCTTGACGTAGGGTCCAAGTCTCCTGGGTCTTGTTCGTTGAGAAAATCATGTTCCCGAAGGTTTCATTCCATTTGGACTCCGTTTGATATTCCTTTTCTTCAAAACCCTAAAATAGGCAAAAAAACAGCAATTCTGGGCTGGGCCTCCGGTTAATAGGTTAGTCCCAAAAAATAATATAAAAGTGGATAATAAAGCCCAATAATGTCCAAAATAGTAGATATTATAGCATGGAGCAATCAAAAATTATAGATACGTTGGAGACATATCAGCTATACCGAGTTCCTGCGGGAGGAGGAGGAGCGCCTCATCGAGCACGCAAAGAGCCTGACCGCCACACAGTGGCAGCGACACACACCGCCTCAGAGGCGAGGAATTAGGAGATTTACGAGGAGAACCACCGCTTCGAGAGGGGTCATCTGGAGCGGCAGAGGGCGTTCAAGGCGAGCGTCGCTGAAGCTGCATTAGCGGCAGGCACCGCATTGCGGTTGCCCAGCTCGTCGGTAGGCTCCTCCTCCTCTACCTCTTACTGAGCGCGCTCGACAGAGGAGAGGCAGCCAGAAGTAGTACAAAGCCCCTCCGCAGTAGTAGTAGTATTTAGGGGCTATTTTGTTCAGTTCATCTGACTATAGATGTGGTGGAACTGTACAACGTACTTAAAATTAGCTAGTATATATAGTTGAACTAGCTATTTCAGTACGTGGTTGGCAACAATTGGGGAAAAGTTTGGTCGGTTCAGCTGTCGAGTTGAACTGTTTGTATAAATTAAGAATGACTGCTTAATCTATGAATGAAATATATGCTTAATTACTGAATTGTAGTTGCAAAAATTAGATACTGATAGTGATTTTTGGCTTCATATTTTGACAAATCGCAGTGTTACAAGGATTGAAAAATCTTACCAAATTGTTTGTACGTGGTTCCACACGGGTCATCCAAACAATCATTTGCGTTGAAGGGATGCACAAATCGTGCGCTGCTCTCACTTTGCATATGGGTGTTCTATCGAAAACGTTTGCGATCAAGAGCTGCAGAAATCCTGCTCGGCACATTTTCCCTTGGCTTCTTGGGGAAGCTGTCGGTTTGCATACGGGTGTTCTAACTAAAATGTTTGTGATGAGTGTTTTATATTTACAAAGAGAATTAAACTGTGGCTTGGGCACCATAAATGGAGAGGATGCGAGCAAGGCGGGCAGCGTACAGCTCGCACGCTTCGTGGTGGTCCTGCGCACTCAAGGACAGCTTGCACGCCTCTCGGTCAGCCTGCGCACCGGATGACGCTCGCACGCCTCCCGTTCAGTCAAGGTCAAGCAGCTGCCTGCACGGCACCTCCTACATCCATTAAAACCAAGACATGTGGCGTCAAGTGAATGGTTAACAGAATTTTCGATTTACTAGAATTTAAAAACCAGGCATCTCAACATTTTGCCGGCAATCAACGGTGCCCTGGTGTTTGAAATTCATTCCCATTTCTTGCAAGGGTCCTAGGCATGCACCCAAGGACACATATTTGATTTTCAACCAATTTATATGCATCGGAGCATGTGCATGTAGTTAAAATTTGAATTATGAACATAAATGCATTGAAAACTCAGTTAATGCATAAAAATGTTCAAATGAACCCCGAAAAATCACAAACAATCACACAACACTCCTGTTGTTCTATGTTGACACGAGAAAAAATTAAAAGCAATAAGAGGTAATGGATATCGTTTCGTCCACAAAGGTGGGACGTTCCCTACCGAAAACCATCATGCTTGTTGTGAGAAGCTTCGGTTTGTTAGAAGCATATACCCAAACCTGCCCCATATATGACAAAATTTGCACCATGGCATGTTTATGCCGCTCCATGATAGCATGCCAAGTTTCATGAATTTCAGAAGAGTTTTGGATTTACTAGAATTTAAAAACCAGGCATCTCAATGTTTTGCCGGCAATCAACGGTGCCCCGGTGTTAGCAATTCATTCCCATTTCTTGCATGGGACCTAAGCATGCACCCAATGACACATATTTGATTTTTCAACCAATTTATATGCACTGGAGCATGTGCATGTAGTTCAAATTTGAATTATGCACATAAAATGCATTGAAAACTCAGTTAATGCATAAAAATGTCCAAACAAACCCCAAAAAATCACACAGCACTCCTGTTGTTCTATGTTGACACGAGAAAAAAAATTGAAAGCAATAAGAGGCAATGGATATCGTTTCGTCCACAAAGGTGGGACGTTCCCTATTGAAAACCATCATGCTTGTTGTGAGAAGCTCGGGTTTGTGAGAAGCATATACCCAAACCTGCCCCAAATGGGACAAAATTTGTACCACAACATGTTGATGCCGCTCCATGATAGCATGCCAAGTTTCATGAATTTCATACGAGTTTTGGATTTGCTAGAATTTAAAAACCATGCATCTCAATGTTTTGCCGGCAGTCAACGGTGCCTAGGTGTTTGAAATTCATTCTCATTTCTTGCATCGGACCTAAGCATGCACACAAGGACACAGATTTGATTTTTCAACCAATTTATATGCACTAGAGCATGTGCATGTAGTTCAAATTTGAATTATGCACATAAATGCATTGAAAACTCAGTTAATGCATAAAAATATCCAAACGAACCCCGAAAAATCACAAAAATTCACACAACACTCCTGTTGTTCAAAGCTGACACGAGAAAAAGATTGAAAGTAGTAAGAGGCAATGGATATTGTTTCGTCAACAAAGGTGGGACATTCCCTACCGAAAACCATCATGCTTGTTGTGAGAAGCTCTGGTTTGTGAGAAGCATATACCCAAACCTGCCCCAAATGGGACAACATTTGTACCACAACATGTTGATGCCGCTCCATGATAGCATGCCAAGTTTCCTGAATTTCATATGAGTTTTGGATTTACTAGAATTTAAAAACCATGCATCTCAATGTTTTGCCGACAATCAACGGTGCCCCGGTGTTTGAAATTCAATCCCATTTCTTGCATGGGACCTAAGCATGCACCCAAGGACACATATTTGATTTTTCAACCAATTTATATGCACCGGAGCATGTGCATGTAGTTCAAATTTGAAGTATGCACATAAAATGCATTGAAACTCAGTTAATGCATAAAAATGTCCAAATGAACCCCGAAAAATCACAAAAAATCACACAACACTCCTATTGTTCTATGTTGACATGAGAAAAACATTCGAAAACAATAAGAGGCAATGGATATCGTTTCGTCCGCAAAGGTGGGACGTTCCCTACCGAAAACCATCATGCTTGTTGTGAGAAGCATATACCCAAACCCGCCCCAAATGGGACAAAATTTGTACCACGACATGTTGATGCCCCTCCATGATAGCATGCCAAGTTTCATGAATTTCAAACGAGTTTTGGATTTACTAGAATTTGAAAACCATGCATCTCAATGTTTTGACGGCAATCAACGGTGCCCTGGTGTTTGAAATTCATTCTCATTTCTTTCATGGGACCTAAGCATGCACCCAAGGACACATATTTTATTTTTCAACCAATTTATATGCACTGTAGCATGTGCATGTAGTTCAATTTGAATTATGCACATAACTGCATTCAAAACTCAGTTAATGCATAAAAATGTCCAAACGAACCCCGAAAAATCACAAAAAATCACACAACACTCCTGTTGTTCTATGTTGACACGAGAAAAAAAATTGAAAGCAGTAAGAGGCAATGGATATCGTTTCGTCCACAATGGTGGGACATTCCCTACCGAAAACCATCATGCTTGTTGCGAGAAGCTCCAGTTTGTGAGAAGCATATACCCAAACCTGCCCCAAATGGGACAAAATTTGTACCACGGCATGTTGATGCCGCTCCATGATAGCATGCAAAGTTCCATGAATTTTAGACGAGTTTTGGATTTACTAGAATTTAAAAACCAGGCATCTCAATGTTCTGCCAGCAATCAACGGTGCCCTGGTGTTTAAAATTCATTCCCATTTCTTGCATGGGACCTAAGCATGCACCCAAGGACACATATTTGATTTTTCAACCAATTTATATGCACTGGAGCATGTGCATGTAGTTCAAATTTGAATTGTTTACCTGAAATGGCTAGAAAACCAATTTAATGTTTAAAATGTTCAAATGAACCCTGAATAATTTCAATTCTTTTACGACACACATATAGTTGCATGTTCACTCCAGATAAAAGGTCTAGCAATTCATACACCATCCATTGCTGCTGTGACCCCATTATTTAATTCAAATCAAGATGAAAAATCAAGTAGATCACACACAGTATATTATTAGCAACAGTGTGAGATGTAGTACAAAATATCTTGGAGCACCGTCAGTGTATAGTACGCCTACGGCTTATGCGAGAAGGTGCGTCAGCTACAGTCCACATCCAGCGTCTCAAGCACACTAGCTCGCTCCCCAAATATCATTTCACTGTTCAATCATCGCTGATGAAAGATGGGCACGTGGACCCGCGTCGTGAGGGCAACTTCGGTGGCCCACTCCCGCGAGAGCGCGGCCGCAGCCACCATGCGCGTGCTAACAAGGTGCATGAGCGCGGCCGCAATTTGCGACCGGGCGGCAAAGGCAGCCCAAATGGCCGCTGTTGCTTCTCAGGTGGCGGCAGCAACATCTGCCTTGGGGATAGAAACTGGTGAGAGCGGCACAGCAGCTGTCCGTTCCGTAGCGGCGGCCTTAGCCCGCATGGAAGCCGCCCATGACCATGTCGAGGCCGCCCACGCCCAGGTCCTTTTGGTCACCGCACAAATTGAATGAAGCTTCTCCGACAACGATCGGCAACCCACGGCCGAAGAGCTGGCAATCACCGAGAGCGTTCAAGCAGTCGTCCGTTCCTCCGCCGCATACCTTGCAATGACGGAGCCCGTCCAAGCCTAGATCGCGTCCGCCCACGCCCAGCTCGTGGCGCCTTTTCCAAAGATATGGCAGACACGGATGGCGAGATGCTTGCCGAGTATGGTGTGATGGATGCCATGGAGCCCCTTCCCCAGGAGACCGTCGGGCGCGAGCTGGACATGGAGCCGGCGGCGGAGATCAATGAGCACTAGTCATGGTAGTACTCTATGTTTTGTTTAATTAAGAGCACTAATCTTTAATTTGCTAGAGTAATGTTTAGGTCAGCTAGCTCTGTTTAATTGCTTAACTTGCTCGATTAAGAAGTGTGGGTGTGCTGTAGTCTCCTTTGTGTACCCAAATTATGCAATCACGTGGATGACCACTATAACCATGGAAATTCGAACCAAAACTTTTGACATTCAAACTCATCACACACGGGTTAAGCTATCTAAATTGTTTGTGATGTCCACATATCATACACGGTTCTAAATAAGGGACCGTGTCTAATGACACTTTGTGTGCCAGTTTTTTTGCTGAAGCGATTCCAAATTTTTGGCTTCCGCGGAAATATCTACCTCCCCACCCCCTCCCCCTTACCAAAAGCCACATTTCCCCTCTTTCCTCCTTCCTTTCCAAGTTGAAACCTTCACTCCTTGCTTGCAGGCCGCCGCCTCCTCGCCGGCAAACCACCTTCACGCCGCTCGGCCTCGCCTATCCGGGCAAGTAATCCACACCCGACCCCAATCCTCCTCCTCCTTCCACATCCCACATGGCCCGACCGCCGGCGCGAGCGTGACACCTTCCACCCAAATCACCGACCCCTCCACCAAATAAGCGCCGGCCTAAGTCATGGTGCATGGAGTATAGCCAGGACCTCAAGGAGCATTTGGCAGCGAAGAAGCAAATCGCGGCCACACGCGCGGATGAGGTCGCGATGGCTGCCATTCGTGCCGACCCCCAGATCTTGAAGAAGCACCTTGCCATTTGCTAGCTACGCCGATTATGCATGCTCGGTTTACCCGTTGCGTGTGTTGATCCTGCCTTTCCTTCACAAATTCTAGTGAATTGTGCTATCTAATTTTACCATGTAATCTTTTACTCTAGTGTATATGTTCTATATGTCATGCAGTGTGGTGCTCACTTAGTAACTGTTTTGTTAATTAGTTGTCGTCTTCAGTTAACTGTTTGGTTCAAATCTGCAAATGTGATGTTCAATTCTTCAGGCAGCAATTTTGTATTGTCTTCCATGTGAGAAATAAATCGAATTTATCTTTACAAAATTGTGGGTGCATTCTCTTATTGTATACCATGTGAGGAATAAATTGAATTTGGCTGTAGTAAATACATGAGAAACAAATACAATTGCTACAATTTGGTGTAGTCAACTGTTTGGTTAACTCTCTGATCTTCTATTAGGAGTATGTTATATTGTGCAATGTGGTGCTCAGTTAATGTTTGGTTCATTTGTTGTGGTGTTTAGTTAACTTCTTGGTTCAATGTTATATTGTGCAATGTGGTGCTCAGTTAATGTTTGGTTCATTTGTTTTGGTGTTTAGTTAACTTCTTGGTTCAATTCTGCAATGCGATGTCCAATTGTCGTGGGTAGAATTTTCTGTTGTTGTGCATGTGACGAATAAATCAAATTTGGCTGCACTTAATACATGAGAAACAAATACAAGTGCTATATTTCCTAGTTCTTAATCATGCTTGGTTTGGGTAAATGGGTTTTCCGTGTGGCTTCAATTAATGCGATGAATCTGCAATGTGCTTATTTTTCATCAACATATCTTATTGATAGCATGCGAACCCTTACTTAACCTGATGACTAACTACCTTATATGTGTTGCAGGGAAACAATGGGAAGCACTGAGGTTTACCATTGATGTTAGCACGTGCATGGTCCGTTGTCAAATAGCACATTATTATGCAATTGTAGGAACCATTCTAATATTTTGGTTTTTAACATTTTGGTCTTGCACATGTAGGTCCTGTTGTAAGAGGTTTTGACCCACTATTCGGCCCTTTTTGGATATGGGGAAATGAGTTGTCCATGAATATCAATCAAATCAAGAAACTCAGAAAGATTTTTAGGATAAAGAAATTAGCGACAAAAAACAAAAAGATCTTTGTCTACACAATGGAGAAGACATCAGTTCACTACAAGATGGTACTAACTATTATACCTTGCCTTTTTTTATTCCTTTGCCCCATTTCCAATATAGAGAAGATATTTATGCACATCCTTGTTTTCAGGCCTTTCCAAAGCAGTTCACTGATGATTACCTCTCAAACCACCTCTATGGTCAGGAGGCGAGGAAGGTTTTCATACAACACCCACGATTCAATATTGAAGTGTTCCTGAAGAGGTCGAAGGACGGACGGTCAATCATCCACAGGCACTGGCCTAAAGTTGCAAAGACCTTCAACATGAATGAAGGCTCAATATTCGCCTTCCGCTTCAGCAATTTTCCAGATGAGATGCATCTATCTATATACCGTCTATGATGCTAATTTCGAAAGGTTCTACATGTTGCATGTGGAACTTGCTGCTGGTGAAGTTGTGTAATGGGGTAGTTGAGTGCTGAACCTATATCATGTTGTACTCTGATGTATTTCAATTATGAAATTCTGCTTCCTTAATATGGAAATGAAATATATTGTGTGCTTAATATGAATGTCAATTAGATTAATAAATGGATTATTAATAATAGGGCAATTAGCCTGCTAATTGGGTTTTGATATTGCAAACGGTTGTTGAAAAAATACCATGGGCGACAACGCACACAGTTTCTAGGAATAAACCGTGTTGGATCAATGAACAATCACACACGACTTTCTCTTGAAAACTGTTTGCGTTAGGCCACCCTGCGCAAATGTTTACCACATAAAAACTGTGTGTCATGGACAACCTTTGCCACACAGTTTCTTCTACGAACCGTGTGTGCTACATTCAATAACACAAACGATTTAACGGGAAAAATTGTGTGTGATGTACTTGTGAACGGAAACGTTTTCCTTGGAGCGAATGTGTGGGATGTGCATATGAACGGATAGCGGGGACTGACTGTGTGGGATGTACTTGCGACCGGAAACAATTTCAACGTATAATTGTATTTTTTAGCTCTAATGTACGTATTTCTGTATTTGAGTGCTCGTCGGTCGCACATGACCTCATTTTGCCGAACGTGTGTGCGAGGAGGGCATATCCCCGACGGTTTCTGGGTCGTGTGGGAAGGACCCCCCTATCGCCCACACTCACTTGGCGACGGTTCCACATGTCGTCGCAGAAAGGGGTTTTAAACCGTTTGTTTAGGACCGACGCACTCCAGTGCTTGCTTCAGCTCAGCTCCGACTTGAAGTCGAAGATGCACATAAGATGTCAGAGGACTACCTTCCGCACTATGGTGCCATACAGCTAGGGATGGAGCATCTATCGTTGACACAACTGAGGCGCGTTTATATGCACTAGTGGCGACCTTTGATGCCCAGTGTATGTAATACGCCGTCACATTGCGCTTTATTATCACCGGCAGCAAACTTTGATTCCTAGTGGATGTAATATGTCGTAATTTCTTTATTGTATAGTCTAGGTTTATTCTTTGGTCGGTATGCTGTAATTTAGGCCGGAAGGTTCAGTGTATCTCAGTGTTGTTGGTCTTCAGGCCGGCCCGTTACTCATATGGGCCAAAACGTGGGCCTATAATCATCTTGGGCCATTAGCAGGTCTAAACCTATAGTAGTTTCCCGCCTTTAACAGGCCGAGTAAAGTTCTACCCAGCTGGGCCAGAGAATACCATGGGCTTTTAACAGGCTAAAACCTAGATTGGGCCAACGTTGGACCGAAAAATTCATGGGCCAATACTGGTCGAAACTGCCTAAGGCCCATGTTTGGCCCAAATAGGACGAGCAGTTAATAGGCCAAAATATATCTCGGGCCTGTTTGGCCCAATAAAATTATGGGTTTTAAGCAGACCGGTATCCACGTGGGCCATAGGCCCAAAAGTGTCACGGGCCATTATCAGATGGGCTGTAAACAGGCCGGATTCAACGCGGGCTGTAATTAGGCCCAACTGTTCCACGGGCCATTAACAGGCCGATAGGCCTGTTGGGCTGAAATTTATCCACGAAGACTACGAGCCGTTAAGAGGCCTAAAGTTACTTCGGACAAGAAATAGTCCAGTTTCTGCATGGGTCGTTAAAGGGCCTAAAGTTAAACCGGGCCAACAACATCCCAGATGCACCACGGGCCGCTAACAGGCTGAAACTATTATCGGGCCAAACTGGTAAACGGGCATTTAACAGGTTGAAATACAAACCTGTCTTAGAATGGGCCCAAAAGAACAATGTCCTGTTAACGGGCCTGATCCGATATGGGCCGTAATTGGCCCAAAACATGGTAGGCTGTGAACGGGCCTGATCTGCTATGGGCCTCAATTTGGCCCAAAACATGGCACGCTGTTAACGGGCCAGCCCACTAGTGTCTGAAAAAACATGGTGGACCTTTAGCTGGGCCGGCCTTTTCACCGGAATGGGCCTCTATTGGGTCGTGCCACATGTCGACGTATCATAGGCGCCTCCTGTCCAATGAGTGGATGACATCCGTCCCAACGGTAAGCAAACACGTGTTTCCTCCGGCCATACATGTGAAAAATCCCCATTGGTTCGGGCTGTTAACGGGTTATCGGATCCAAAACTGGACACGATAGCTTAATGGCGACCCGTTACGATCGATGCCACGTGTCGGTCACCCTTGACGAAAGCACTTCTATGACGCGCGATTTATTGTCATGGAAGTGGACACTTCCGTGATGATAATTTTGGTAATGTCATGGAACACTTCTATGACAGCACAAGTATGACTATCTTGATTCTATCATAAAATCATCATGGATGTACATACATGAGAGAAAACGTGACCTACTGTGACAAACACATATCATCATGGAAGTGTATTTTTTTGTAGTGATACCTTGCTGCAATTTTTCTTTATTTATTTTATTTGGCGTTCGATCTATCAATCAACTACAGATTTATCTCACGTCCGTTTGCCTATCTTGAGGCGCCGTACCCCGAAAGGGATTGACAACCCCTTTAACACGTCGGGTTACGAGGATTTGTTATCTATGTGCAGGGGCTGTTTACGTTGTGTTGCTTGGTTCTCCTGTTGGTTCGATAACCTTGGTTTCATATCTGAGGGAAATACCTACCGCCGCTGTGCTGCATCATCCCTTCCTCTTTGGGGAAATACCGACGTAGCTTCAAGCGACATCACTGTTATGATGCTAGGAAAAGTGATTGAAATTGTCATTGATCAAACTTGTGCACTTTGCTAGCATTCACACTTCATAAATTATTTCTTTTATCATTTACCTACTCGAGGATGAGTAGGAATTAAGCTTGAGGATGCTGATACGTCTCCAACATATCTATAATTTATTAAGTATTCATGCCATTATATTATCATTCTTGGATGTTTTACAATCATTTTATAGCAACTTTATGTCATTTTTTGGGACTAACCTATTGACCCAGTTCCCAGTTCCAATTGCTATTTTTGCTTGTTTTCTACATTGCAGGAAATCAATATCGAACGGAGTCCAAACACTGCGAAACTTTTTGTGGGTTTTTTATGGACCACAAGACTCCCGATGGGCCAGAGCAGCACCTGGGGGTGCCCCGAGGTGGCACAACCCACCAGGGCACGCCTGGGGGCCCAGGCACACCTAAGTGGGTTGTGCCCACCTCGGTGGTCTCCCGCACCCCCTCTTTACCGTATAATATCCCAAATATTCCAAAACCCTCAGGGTTAACCTAGATCGGAAGTTCCTCTTCTGCAGGCCTCTGTAGCCACCGAAAACCAATCTAGACCCCATTCCAGCACCCTGCCGGAGGGGGAAATCATCACAGGTGGCCATCTTCATCATCCCGGTGGCCACCATGATGAGGAGGGAGTAGTCCACCCTCGGGGCTAAGGGTTTGTACTAGTAGCTATGTGTTTAATCTCTCTCTCTCTCGTGTTCTTGAGATGTCACAATCTTGATGTATCGCGGGCTTTGTTAATATAGTCGGATCATATGGAGTTTTCCCCTCTCTATCTTGTTGTGATGAATTGAGTTTTTCCCTTTGAGATTTCGTTGTTATTGGATTGAATACTTCTACGGATTTGAGAGCACTTGATATATGTCTTGCATATGAGTACTCGTGGTGACAATGGGGTATCATATTGATTCACTTGATATGTGTTTTGGAACTCAACTCGCGGATTCCCGAGGTGACATTAGGGTAACCTACGCATGGGGGTTGATGCATGCTCTTGTATTGGTTTCTCCGGTAGAAATCTTGGGGCACTCTTTGAGGTTCTTTGTGTTGGATTGAGTATTATGAATTTGAAATTATTTGGTGTTATTTTAGTATGAACTCTTAGATAGATCGATCAGATAGAATAGCTTCAAGGTGGTTTCGTACCCTACAAACAATTTCTTATGTTCTCCGCTAGATAGGAACTTCGGAGTGATTCTTCATCGCACTTTGAGGGGTGGTTATATGATCCAATTATATTAGCACTGCTGAGAGATTGCACTAGCGAAAGTATGGACCCTACGCCTCATTTTCAAGCATTGCAATATCGTTTTTGTGCCCGTTTACTATTTGCTACCTTGCTGTTTTTATTTATTCAGATTATAAAAATATGTTTCTACCATCCATGTTACACTTTTATCATCATCTCTTCGCCGAACTAGTGCACCTATACAATTTGCCACTGTATTAGATGTGTTGGGGACATAAGAGATTTCTTGTATTTGGTTGCTGGGTCATTTGAGTGAGACCACCTTCATCCTACACCTCCCACAGATTGATAAACCTTAGGTCATCCACTTGAGGGAAAATTGCTACTGTCCTACAAAACATTGCGCTTAGAGGCCCAACACGTGTCTACAAGAATAAAGTTGCGTAGTAGACATCAGCGAGCTGGATGTCGTAGGTCAACACATCGATCGGCTCGGTTAGACGGCCATCACAGAGGTGGATGCCCCGCATGGTTGTGTTGTAAGTTGAGCAACCAACGTCGGCGACCCCTATCCGACCTCAGCTCGTTGCGCATGACAACGAAAATCATCACCAGGGTACTGATCCTGGGGCTAACAATGCTCCCACACATGCCCTTGTCATGGGTAAGCGCGATTTTCCACATACACCGGTTCAGTTTGAGTTGGAGATCAATGCTTATTCGTCTGATCACACCTCTGGATCTGGATTTTGTTCGGGTAATCCGAGTGGATGAATGCCTTAAACCAATTTCCCCAGACTGATGGTGAAACTCCCACTCAGTGGAAAATTGTAGTTAAGACACTTATTTTTGGTCAGAGGGGGTAGTTCACTATGTATGTTGTTCCACCTGATACTTGGGCTAGTTTCGTAACTCTACATTTTAGAGGCAACGTTGCTTTGTTGTGGTAACAAACTTATGAAGCTATGCATAACATTAATAGTTGGGAAGAATTAGTTGTTGTTATTTCTCAAAATTTTGGTAGGGATAAGTATCATATGCATTTAGAAAGCTTAAAACATCCAATTGGATTCCCCAAAATTACCAGGCAGATGCGGGACCACTGACCAGATGATACGTCCATTTTGCATCATGTTTTCATATTAATATTTATTGCATTATGGATTTTTATTTCACTTTATGATACAATTCTTCTGCCTTTGCTCTCTTATTTTGCAAGTTTCACATGAAGAGGGAGATTGCGTAGTTGGAATTTTGGAATGGAAAGGGCTATATCAGAGGCACTTATTCTGCACCAAGGTAGTCAGAATCCCGACTCGACTGCTAGAATCCTACGACTTCACGACCCTACGGAAGCATGTCGATCCAAATCCCACTATGAATCCGGATCAGGTAGAGTCCATGTTGAGTCGCAATCCAAATCACAGAATCATGTACAATCCCGACTATGCTATGGACTATGTCCGATTCTACTAATTTATCTAAGCTGTTTATTTAGTTGTAGCAGAATAGTATGCCATCATCCAAACCCCTTTTCATATACCTCATGTACCTTTATTCCCCTCCCACGCCCAAACGCCCAGCCGCCAACACCTTTGATCTAGCTCTCAGAAACCCTAGATCAAAATTGAGGGTCAAGCTTGTCAACAAATGGAATTGGCGTGAAAAGGAGGATGCTTCAAGATTGATTGGAGAAGGAGAGCAAGACTCTCCAAGGTTTAGGACTGTAGGTCAGATAGACAAGTGATCGACTATTCACGCACTCTAAAAAGAACCTAAGTAAATTTCGTGCATTCAAGGTTTAAATGTTCTATATATTTCCCTCTCATATATGTTCCACACAAGCGAGCTAGATGGTAGGTTAGTCGTAAAACGAAGTGGAATACAACTAGCATTGATGTGTATGTCCTTTTCTCCATATTCATTGTCAAAACTCTATAGAAACCACATAAATTTCTTGTGTGCATACAAAATATCTTATTTGAGTAAATCTAGTAGAATCCTCGATTCCACGACTCGGTCTTACGACTTGATTCTGTCTGAGGAAAATCGATCCGACTCAGAATCCCGACTATGACTACCTTGTTCTGCACAACTCCAAATGACCTAAAAATTGACTTGGAATATATATAAAATATTTGTGAAGGAATCAACAAAAGGGGGTCCACCAGGCAGCCACAAGCCTGGGGGCGCGCCCCCTGAGCTTGTGGGGCCCCTGGCAGGCCTCCGGAGCCCATCTTAATATGGTGCCATTTGACCTAGAAAAAAAATTAGAAAAGAGGGTTTCAGGACGAAGCTCTGCCGTCTCGAGGCGGGACCTGGGCAGGAGCACTTTGGCTCTTCGGTGGAGCGATTCTGCCAGGGAATCTTCCCTCCGAGAGGGGGGAATCAAAGCCATCGTCATCACCAACAATCCTCTCATCGTAGGACGACCAATCTTCATCAACATCTTCGCCAGCACCATCTCATCTCAAACCCTAGTTCATCTCCTGTATTCAATCTTTTCTCAAAACCTCATATTTGGTACCCGTGGGTTGCTAGTGGTGTTGATTACATCTTGTAGTTGATGCTAGTTGGTTTATTTGGTGGAAGATTATATGTTCAGATCCTTGATGCTATTCAATGCCCCTCTGATCTTGAACATGAATATGAGTTTTGAGTAGTTACTTTTGTTCTTGAGGACATGGGAGAAGTCTTGTTATAAGTAATTGTTGGGGAACGTAGTAATTTAAAAAAAATCCTACGCACACGCAAGATCATGGTGATGCATAGCAACGAGAGGGGATAGTGTCTTCTACGTACCCTCGTAGACCGTAAGTGGAAACGTTATGACAACGTGGTTGATGTAGTCGTATGTCTTCACGATCGACCGATCCTTAGTATCGAACGTACGGCACCTCCGCGTTCAGCACACATTCAGCTCGGTGACGTCCCACAAACTCACGATCCAGTAGAGCTTACGGGAAGAGCTTTGTCAGCACGACAGCATGGTGACAGTGTTAATGAAGCTACCGACGCAGGGCTTCGCCTAAGCACCGCTACGATATGACCGAGGAGGACTATGGTGGAGGGGGCACCGCACACGGCTAAGAGATCAATGATCAATTGTTGTGTCCTAGGGTGCCCCCTGCCCCCGTATATAAAGGAGCAAGGGGGGAGGCCGGCCGACCCTATAGGGCGCGCCAAGACGAGGAGTCCTCCTCCTCCTAGTAGGAGTAGGACTCCCCTTTCTCCTACTAGGAGGAGGAAAGGAAGGGGGAAAGGGAGAAGGAAGGAGAGGGAGGAAAGGAGGAAAGGGAGCCACCCCCTAGTCCAATTCAGTTTGGGCTAGGGGGCCGCGCGCCCTGCCTCCTCTCTTCCACCACTTGGCCCATGAGGCCCAATACTTCTTCCCCGTATTCCCGTAACTCCCCGGTACTCCCAAAAATACCTGAATCACTCGAAACCTTTCCGATGTCCAAATATAGTCGTCCAATATATCGATCTTTACGTCTCGACCATTTCGAGACTCCTTGTCATGTCCCTGATCTCATCCGGGACTCCGAACTATCTTCGGTACATCAAATAACATAAACTCATAATACCGATCGTCACCGATCTTTAAGCATGCGGACCCTACGGGTTCGAGAACTGTGTAGACATGACCGAGACACGTCTCCGGTCAATAACCAATAGCGGAACCTGGATGCTCATATTGGCTCCTACATATTCTACGAAGATCTTTATCGGTCAAACCGCATAACAACATACGTTGTTCCCTTTGTCATCGGTATGTTACTTGCCCGAGATTCGATCGTCGGTATCTCAGTAACTAGCTCAATCTCGTTACCGGCAAGTCTCTTTACTCGTTCTGTAATACATCATCCCGCAACTAACTCATTAGTTGCATTGCTTGCAAGGCTTATAGTGATGTGCATTACCGAGAGGGCCCAGAGATACCTCTCCGACAATCGGAGTGACAAATCCTAATCTCGATCTATGGCAACTCAACAAGTACAATCAGAGACACCTGTAGAGCACCTTTATAATCACCAAGTTACGTTCTGACGTTTGGTAGCACACAAAGTGTTCCTCCGGTAATCGGGAGTTGCATAATCTCATAGTCATAGGAACATGTATAAGTTATGAAGAAAGCAATAGCAACAAACTAAACAATCAAGTGCTAAGCTAACGGAATGGGTCATGTCAATCACATCATTCTCCTAATGATGTGATCCCGTTAATCAAATGACAACTCATGTCTATGGCTAAGAAACTCAACCATCTTTGATCAACGAGCTAGTAAAGTAGAGGCATGCTAGTGACACTATGTTTGTCTATGTATTCACACATGTATTATGTTTCCGGTTAATACAATTCTAGCATGAATAATAAACATTTATCATGATATAAGGAAATAAATAATAACTTTATTATTGCTTCTAGGGCATATTTCCTTCAGTCTCCCACTTGCACTAGAGTCAATAATCTAGTTCACATCTTTATGTGATTACTTCACATCTCCATGTGACTAATACCCAAAGGGTTTACTAGAGTCAATAATCTAGTTCACATCGTTATGTGATTAACACCCAAAGAGTGATCATGTTTTGCTTGTGAGAGAAGTTTAGTCCACAGGTCTGCAATATTCAGATCCGTATGTATTTCGCAAATTTCTATGTCTACAATGCTCTGCACGAAGCAACTCTAGCTAATTGCTCCCACTTTCAATGTGTATCCAGATCGAGACTTAGTGTCGTCTAGATCGATGTAAAAATCTTGTATCGACGTAACTCTTTACGATGAACTCTTTTATCACCTCCGTAACCGAGAAATATTTCCTTAGTCCTTTAAGTATAATTTTGACCGCTGTCCAGTGATCTACTCCTAGATCACCATTGTACTCCCTTGCCAGAAAAATGCTAAGGTATACAATAGGACTGGTAAACAGCATAGCATACTTTATAGAACCTATGACTGAGGCATAGGGAATGACTTTTCATTCTCTTTCTACTTTCTGTCGTGGTTGGGTTTTGAGTCTTTAGTCAACTTCACACCTTTGCAACACAGGCAAGAACTCCTTCTTTGACTGTTCCATTTTGAACTACTTCAAAATCTTGTCAAGGTATGTACTCATTGAAAAAACTTATCAAGCATCTTGATCTATCTCTATAGATCTTGATGCTCAATGTGTAAGCAGCTTTATCGAGGTCTTTCTTTGAAAAACTCTTTTCAAACACTCCTTTGTGCTTTCCAGAAAATTCTACATTATTTCTGATCAACAAGATGTCATTCATATATAATTATCAGAAATGTTGTAGTGCTCCCACTCACTTTCTTGTAAATACAGGATTCACCGCAAGTCTGTATAAAACCATATGCTTTGATCACTTTATCAAAGCATATATTCCAACTCTGAGATGCTTGCACCAGTCCGTAGATGGATCGCTGGAGCTTGCTCACTTTGTTAGCACCTTTAGGATTGACAAAACCTTTTGGTTGCATCATATACAACTCTTCTTTAAGAAATCCATTAAGGAATACCGTTTTGACATCCATTTACCAGATTTCATAAAATGCGGCAACTGCTAACATGATTCGGACAGACTTTTAAGCATCGATACGAGTGAGAAAATCTCATCATAGTCAACACCTTGAACTTGTCGAAAACATTTTGCGACAATTCGAGCCTTGTACATAGTAACACTACTATCAACGTCCATCTTCCTCTTGAAGATCCATTTATTCTTAATGACTCACCGATCATCGGGCAAGTCAATCAAAGTCCATACTTTGTTCTCATACATGGATCCCATCTCAGATTTCATGCCCTCAAGCCATTTTGCGGAATCTGGGCTCATCATTGCTTCCTCATAGTTCATAGGTTCGTCCTGGTCTAGTAACATGACTTCTAGAAAGAATTACCGTACCAGTCTGGTGCGGACCATACTATGGTTGTCCTACGAGGTTCGGTAGTAACTTGATCTGAAGTTTCGTGATCATCATCATTAGCTTCCTCACTAATTGGTGTAGAGATCACTGGAACTGATTTCTGTGATGAACTACTTTCCAATTCGGGAGAAGGTACAATTACCTCATCAAGTTCTACATTCCTCCCACTCACTTCTTTCGAGATAAACTCCTTCTCTAGAAAGGATCCACTTTTAGTAACAAAGATCTTGCCTTTGGATCTGTGATAGAAGGTGTACCCAATAGTTTCCTTTTGGGTATTCTATGAAGACACATTTCTCCCATTTGGGTTCGAGCTTATCAGGTTGAAACATTTTCACATAAGCATCTCAGCCCCAAACTTTAAGAAACGACAGCTTAGGTTTCTAGCCAAACCACAGTTCATATGGTGTCGTCTCAATGGATTTAGATAGTGCCCTATTTAACGTGAATGCAGTTGTCACTAATGCATAACCCCAACATGATAGTGATAAATCGGTAAGAGACATCATAGATCGCACCATATCTAATAAAGTACGGTTATGATGTTCAGACACACCATTATGCCGTGGTGTTCCAGGTGGCATGAGTTGTGAAACTATTCCGCATTGTTTCAAATGAAGACCAAACTCGTAACTCAAATATTCTCCTCCACGATCAGATCGTAGAAAACTTTATTTTCTTGTTACGATGTTTCTCCACTTCACTCTGAAATTCTTTTGAACTTTTCAAATGTTTCAGACTTATGTTTCATCAAGTAGATATACCCATATCTTCTCAAATCATCTGTGAAGGTCAGAATATAACGATACCTGCCGCGAGCCTCAACACTCATCGGACCGCATACATTAGTGTGTATTATTTCCAGTAAGTCAGTTGCTCGCTCCATTGTCCCGGAGAACGGAGTCTTAGTCATCTTGCCCATGAGGCATGGTTCACAAGCATCAAGTGATTCATAATCAAGTGATTCCAAAAACCCATCATCATGGAGTTTCTTCATGCGCTTTACACCAATATGACCTAAACGGCAGTGCCACAAATAAGTTGCACTATCATTATTAACTTTGCATCTTTTGGCTTCAATATTATGAATATGTGTATCACTACGATCGAGATTCAATAAACCATTTATATTGAGTGTATGAGCATAGAAGGTTTTATTCATGTAAATAGAACAACAATTATTCTTTGACTTAAATGAATAACCGTATTGCAATAAACATGATCCAATCATATTCATGCTTAACGCAAACACCAAATAACATTTATTTAGGTTCAACACTAATCCCGAAAGTATAGGGAGTGTGCGATGATGATCATATCAATTTTGGAACCACTTCCAACACACATCGTCACTTCACCCTTAACTAGTCTCGGTTCATTCTGCAACTCCCGTTTCGAGTTACTAATCTTAGCAACTGAACTAGTATCAAATACGGAGGGGTTGCTATAAACACTAGTAAAGTACACATCAATAACATGTATATCAAATATATCTTTGTTCACTTTGCCATCCTTCTTATCCGCCAAATACTTGGGGCAGTTCTGCTCCAGTGACCAGTCCCTTTGCAGTAGAAGCACTTAGTCTCAGGCTTAGGTCTAGATTTGGGCTTCTTCAATTGAGCAGCAACTTGCTTGCCGTTCTTCTTGAAGTTCCCTTCTTCCCTTTGTTCTTTTCTTGAAACTAGTGGTCTTGTCAACCATCAACACTTGATGCTTTTCTTGATTTCTACCTTCATCGATTTCCGTATCACGAAGAGCTTGGGAATCGTTTCCATTATCCCTTTCATATTATAGTTCATCACGAAGCTCTAGTAACTTGGTGATAGTGACTAGAGAATTCTGTCAATCACTATCTTATCTGGAAGATTAACTCCCACTTGATTCAAGTGATTGTAGCACTCAGACATTCTGAGCACATGCTCACTAGCTGAGCTATTCTCCTCCATTTTGTAGGCAAAGTACTTGTCAAAGGTCTCATAGCTTTCGACATGGGCATGAGTCTAAAATACTAATTTCAACTCTTGGAACATCTTATATGCTCCGTAGTGTTCAAAACATTTTTGAAGTCCCGGTTCTAAGCCGTAAAGCATGGTGCACTAAACTATCAAGTAGTCATCATATCGGGCTTTGCCAAACATTCATAACGTCTACATATGCTCCTGCAATAGGTCTGTCACCTAGCGGTGCATCAAGGACATAATTCTTCTGTGCAGTAATGAGGATAGTCCTCAGATCACGGACCCAATCCGCATCATTGCTACTAACATCTTTCAATTCATTTTTCTCTAGGAACATATCAGAAATAAACGGGGAAGCTATGTGCGAGCTATTGATCTACAACATAGATATGAAAATACTACTAGGACTAAGTTCATGATAAATTTAAGTTCAATTAATCATATTACTTAAGAAATCCCACTTAGATAGACATCCCTCTAATCATATAAGTGATCACGTGATCCAAATCAACTAAACCATAACCGATCATCATGTGAAATGGATTAGTTTTCAATGGTGAACATCACTATGTTGATCATATCTACTATATGATTCACGCTCGACCTTTCGGTCTCCGTGTTCCGAGGCCATATCTGTATATGCTAGGCTCGTCAAGTTTAACCCGAGTATTCTGCATGTGCAAAACTGGCTTGCACCCGTTGTATAAGAACGTTGAGATTATCACACCTGATCATCACGTGGTGCCTCGGCACGACGAACTTTTGCAATGGTGCATACTCAGGGAGAACACTTGTACCTTGAATTTTTTTAGTGAGAGATCATCTTATAATGCTACCGCCGAACTACGCAAACCAAGATGCATAAAGGATAAACATCACATCCAATCAAAATATGTGACATGATATGGCCATCATTATCTTGTGCCCTTCATCTCCATCTCCAAGGTACCGTCATGATCTATATCATCACCGGCATGACACCATGATCTCCATTATCTTGATCTCTATCAATGTGTCGTCACATGGTCGTCACGCCAACTATTGCTCTTGCAACTATTGCTATCGCATAGCGATAAAGTAAAGCAATTGTTTGGCACTTGCATCTTATGCAATAAAGAGACAACCATAAGGCTTCTGCCAGTTGTCGATAACTTCAACAAAACATGATCATCTCATACAACAACTTATATCTCATCACGTCTTGACCATATCACATCACAACAAGCCCTGCAAAAGCAAGTTAGATGTCCTCTACTTTGTTGTTGCAAGTTTTACGTGGATGCTACGGGCTGAGCAAGAACCGTTCTTACCTACGCATCAAAACCACAACGATAGTTCGTCAAGTTAGTGTTGTTTTAACCTTCAACAAGGACCGGGCGTAGTCACACTCGGTTGAACTAAAGTTGGAGAAATTGACACCCGCCAGTCACCAGTGTGCAAAGCACGTCGATAGAACCAGTCTCACGTAAGCTTATGCGTAATGTCGGTCCGGGCCGCTTCATCCAACGATACCGCCAAACCAAAATATGGCATGCTGGTAAGCAGTATGACTTGTATCGCCCACAACTCACTTGTGTTCTAGTCATGCATATAACATCTACGCATAAACCTGGCTCGGATGCCACTGTTGGGGAACGTAGTAATTTCAAAAAAATTCCTACGCACACGCAAGATCATGGTGATGCATAGCAACGAGAGGGGAGAGTGTCGTTTATGTACCCTCGTAGACCGTAAGTGGAAGCGTTATGACAACGTGGTTGATGTAGTCGTACGTCTTCACGATCGACCGATCCTCAGTACCGAACGTACGGCACCTTCGTGTTCAGCACACGTTCAGCTCGGTGACATCCCACGAACTCACGATCCAGTAGAGCTTTCGGGAAGAGCTTCGTAAGCACGGTAGTGTGGTGACGGTGTTCATGAAGCTGCCGACGTAGGGCTTCGCCTAAGCACTGCTATGATATGACCGAGGTGGATTATGGTGGAGGGGGCACCGCACACGGCTAAGAGATCAATGATCAATTGTTGTGTCCTAGGGTGCCCCCTACCCCATATATAAAGGAGCAAGGGGGGAGGCCGGCCGGCCCTGTAGGGCGCGCCAGGAGGAGGAGTCCTCCTCCTAGTAGGAGTAGGACTCCCCTTTCCTACTCCTACTAGGAGGAGGAAAGGAAGGGGGAGAAGGAAGGAGAGGGAGGAAAGGAGGAAAGGGGGCCGTCCCCCTAGTCCAATTCGGTTTGGGCTAGGGGGGCGCCCTGCCTCCTCTCTTCCACCACTTGTCCCAGGGGGCCCAATACTTCTTCCCCGTATTCCTGTAACTCCCCGGTACTCCCAAAAATACCTGAATCACTCGTAACCTTTCCGATGTCCGAATATAGTCGTCCAATATATCGATCTTTATGTCCCGACCATTTCGAGACTCCTCATCATGTCCACGATCTCATCCGGGACTCTGACCTACCTTCGGTACATCAAATCACATAAACTCATAATACCGATCATCACCGAACTTTAAGCGTGCGGACCCTATGGGTTCGAGAACTATGTAGACATGACCGAGACACGTCTCCGGTCAATAACCAATAGCGGAACCTGGATGCTCATATTGGCTCCTAAATATTCTATGAAGATCTTTATCGGTCAAACCGCATAACAACATATGGTGTTCCCTTTGTCATCGGTATGTTACTTACCCGAGATTCGATCGTCGGTATCTCAATACCTAGCTCAATTTCATTACCGGTAAGTCTCTTTACTCGTTTTGTAATACATCATCCCGCAACTAACTCATTAGTTGCATTGCTTGCAAGGCTTATAGTGATGTGCATTACTGAGAGGGCCCAGAGATGCCTCTCCGACAATCGGAGTGACAAATCCTAATCTTGATCTATGCTAACTCAACAAGTACCATCGAAGACACCTGTAGAGCACCTTTATAATCAACCAGTTACATTGTGACGTTTGGTAGCACACAAAGTGTTCCTCCGGTAATCGGGAGTTGCATAATCTCATAGTCATAGGAACATGTATAAGTTATGAAGAAAGCAATAGCAACAAACTAAATGATCAAGTGCTAAGCTAACGGAATGGGTCATGTCAATCACATCATTCTCCTAATGATGTGATCCTGTTAATCAAATGACAACTCATGTCTATGGCTAGGAAACTCAACCATCTTTGATCAACGAGCTAGTCAAGTAGAGGCATACTAGTGACAGTATGTTTGTCTATGTATTCGCACATGTATTATGTTTCCGGTTAATACAATTCTAGCATGAATAATAAACATTTATCACGATATAAGGAAATAAATAATAACTTTATTATTGCCTCTAGGGCATATTTCCTTCAGTAATCATGTGAATTTGGTATTCGTTTGATATGTATGTTGCGATTCCCTTAGTGGTGTTGTGTGAGCATCGACTACATGAGACTTCACCATATTTGGGCCTAAGGGAAGGCATTGTGGAGTAGTAATTAGATGATGGGTTGCTAGAGTGACAAAATCTTAAGCCCTAGTTTATGCGCTATTCCGTAAGGGGCTGATTTGGATCCATATGTTTCATGATATGGTCAGATTTATCTTAATTCTTCTTTCGTAGTTGTGGATGCTTGTGAGAGGGCTTAATCATAAGTGGGAGGCTTGTTAAAGTAAGAGCAGCACCAAGCACTGGTCCACCCACATATCAAATTATCAAAGTAACGAACGTGAATCAAACAAACATGATTAAAGTGACTAGATGAATTCCCATGTGTCATCAAGAACGCTTTGCTTGCTATAAGATAATGTTCTGGCAAGTCCTTTGCTATAAAAAGGATTGGGCTACCTTGTTGCACCTTTGTTACTATTTCTACTTGTTGCTCGTTAAAAATTATCTTGCTATCAAACTATCTCTTATCGACAATTTCAGTGCTTGCAGAAAATACCTTACTGAAAACCACTGTTCAAGAATTCACCCGATTAATCAGTTAACGGGCCAGTTAATCGCTACTCATAGCATGGCCGAATCGAATAACACCTATTCGTCACGTTAACTTGTTTGGCCGATTAATTGGCGTGTTAGACCGATTAATCAATTGTCATGTCGATTAGTCCTTGTTGGCCCATTAACGGGTGGGCAAACAAAGCCAAAATTTTGTCCCATAACCCCTTCCGGCCCCATGCCGCTCCTTAATAGATAGGATTAATAATTTTACCTCCTCTTTATGCTTTTCATATGTGTATGGCAGCATATTTTGGTATACTACATAGCAGGGAGGATGAGAGTATGGTATAATACATTAAAAAATCTAGATATATGCTGGCAAGTTTCTATTCAATCTACCAATTAATGGTCGACCGATTAATCCAGTTAATACACTACAAAAAAATACACTTCCGTGATGATACGTGTTTGTCACAGTAGGTCGCTTTTTTTGTCATGCATGTACATCCATGAAAAATTTATGACAGAATCAAGATAGTCATACCTGTGCTGTCGTAGAAGTGTTCCATGACATTACCAAAATTATCATCACGGAAGTGTCCACATCCATGACGATAAATCGTGCGTCACAGAAGTGCTTTCGTCAAGGGTGACTGACACGTGGCATCCACCGTAACGGAATGCCGTTAAGCTATCGGGTCGGGTTTTGGATCCGATAGCCCGTTAACAGCCCCGACCAATGGGGATTTTCCACGTGTAAAATTATCCTTGGCTAGAGGAAACACATGTCGGCTCATCGTCGGGACAGATGTCATCCACTCACTGGACATAAGGCGCCTATGATACGTCGACACGTGGCACGGCCCAACAAGTTTAAATGGGTCAGCCCAACTAAAGGCCCACAAGATTTGGCGGACCATAATGGGCCGGCCCAGCTAAAGGCCCACGAGATTTTGCGGACCATAATGGGCTGGCCCAGCTAAAGGCCCACAAGATTTCGCGGGCCATAATGGGCCGGCCCAGGTAAAGGCCCACAAGATTTTCGTGTGCCATAATAGGCCGGCCTAGGTAAAGGCCCACGGTGACTCTAGCCCATAATGAACAGTAATTTTCTTTATACCCGTTAACGGCCCGTGATTTACATGGGCCGTTTCTAGCCCGTGTTAGCTTTCGGCCTATTAACGGCCCATACATTCTTGGGCTCCTTTTCGGCCCTCGATTACTTCCGGCCCGTTACTGGCCTGTTCCCCTAATGGGCCAAATTCGGCCCATGGAAAGAGTCGGCCCGTTACTGGCCTGTTCCACTAATGGGCCAAATTCGGCCCATGGCAATAGTCGACCCGTTACTGGCCTGTTACCCTAATGGGCCAAATTCGGCCCATGGCAAGAGTCGGCCCATTTCTGGCCTGTTAACCCATTGCGCCGTTTCCAGCTCGTCCTATATTCTAGCCCATTAACGACCCGTTATGCCCGTGACAGAATTAAGCCTTTGTTGTCCTACGGCCTGTTAACGGCCTATTACCATGCTGGGCTGATACCAATTACGCCCGATTATGGCCCATGTAGACCCATTTATCCGAAGGCCCGAGGCCCACCGATTACAGGCCCATTTATCGACGGCCCGTAGGAGACCCATGGATACGGCCCGTATATGGCCCATGGTAGTTGCGGCCACTAGCAAACCAGGGAAAAAGAAGACTAGGAAATAAATAAGGCCGAAACTAATGCTAGGCTATTAAGGCGATTGCACAGATTACATCCACTCGGCATCAAAGATCGCCACCAGTGCAAATATAGGGAACACCCTACACTATACAAAAATGGCTTGCTGTTTTGTTCGGGCGGTGGCTGCACGTTAAGAATAAATTCTATATCGCACCAAAACAAATTACAACTATATAACAAAAGGAAGGTTGGCATAAAACTTAACAGTCTAGGAGATAAATGCACCACCAGAAGTTCAGAAGCTCAATTCATTTGACCTGACTATTACGTTTTCATGTTGTATTGTCCGATGGAGCACCATAACCCTCGCCTTCATTTCCCCTAGGCTCCTGAACAACATAGCAAATGTCTGATAGTTTGGTTTCAAAACCATGCATATCTTGATGACATTGAGCAATGTTTCTCCTTGTTTCACAAAGGGTCTCTGTTATGGAATGGACTTGTGTCTGGAGCACAGATACAATATTTCTTTGAGCTTGCATATCTTGATCATGAGGCAGTTTGGACGATATTGCCTTAACAACCAACCCAGTATTACGCAGGAACATGCTTTTGGCACTGTTAGTGGACAGGTACTGATCCACTGTAGCAAGAGCTCACATTGTGGTTATAGTTGCCTCGCCACCTTCAGAAGGTGGCGGTTCCACCACTTTTTCCATAGCTCACTGAAAAGTTGAGGTTTTACATTAGTAGTACCATAACAGAAGATATTAAGGAGGCAGCAAAACCAAACAAAATAGCTTTGGTCTATATACAGAACTTATTCTGGTGAACCCATGTAAAATATTAGTTGTATTTTATTGCAAAGTACATAATAAAACCAGGTTCCAAACATATGACCATGTACCATCGCTAATGTATTGTCTATTTGTTTTAAAGGAACATCACTCCTCTCTTTTAAACCTTGTAAGGTGCAATGACACGTTAAGACAATTGTGTATAAAATTGAAAAGAGTAATAGACATTGGCTGCAAACCATGCAGTTCAAGGCACAAGTCAGAGTAAGTAGTAGTTAAAAGGCATGAGGATTAAGGACTTACAACAGCGGATTTGACTGGTGTAGTCATGCCCTTCTTCTTGCTAGTGTGACAGTCCTTGAAGATTTCCACAGCATTTGGTTCAGGTACTTTTTGGTCCTTGCGGGCTTTCCTCTGCATTTGGAACAAGTCAATATAGATCTGATAATATGGTACAGCGAAAAGAGTGAAATAGCACCTAATTACAAGAGCCTCGCAGTGTGCAATATAGCTACGAGATCCTGTCGTCTGTTGGAATTTCACTTTCGTACGGTTGGCCTTGTTCTTTGAACAGTTCACCTACAAGAAGATAGATTTGTGTGGCACATGCGTAAATAGGATTTCAACATGTGATCTGATGACATATATATAATGTACCTAATACTTCGGATCGGACTAGTGTTTAACGAGGCCTCTTGAGGGAGTCTTGGATTAGGGGGTGTCCGAATGGCCGGACTATACCTTCAACCGGACTCCTGGACTATGAAGATACAAGATTGAAGACTTTGTCCTGTGTCCGGAAGGGACTTTCCTTGGCGTGGAAGGCAAGCTTG
Source organism: Triticum urartu (assembly GCF_056163025.1). Classification (NCBI taxonomy): domain Eukaryota; kingdom Viridiplantae; phylum Streptophyta; class Magnoliopsida; order Poales; family Poaceae; genus Triticum; species Triticum urartu. Next base: position 577,951,898 of record NC_141874.1, read on the forward strand.
GCGATACGGATATGCAGATCTCCTACCATTGTAACCGACTTTGTGTAACCCTAACCCTCTCCGGTGTCTATATAAACCGGAGGGTTTTAGTCCATAGGACAACATACACAATTACAATCATACCATAGGCTAGCTTCTAGGGTTTAGCCTCTCCGATCTCATGGTAGATCTACTCTTGTAGTACCCATATCATCAATATTAATCAAGCAGGACATAGGGTTTTACCTCCATCGAGAGGGCCCGAACCTGGGTAAAACTTCGTGTCCCTTGCCTCCTGTTACCATCCGGCCTAGACGCACAGTTCGGGACCCCCAACCCGAGATCCGCCGGTTTTGGCACCGACATTGGTGCTTTCATTGAGAGTTCCTCTGTGTCGTCGCCGTCAGGCCTGATGGATCCTACGATCATCAATGGCGAGGCAGTCCAGGGTGAGACTTTCCTCCCCGGACAGATCTTCGTCTTCGGTGGTGTCGCACTGCGGGCCAATTCACTTGGCCATCTGGAGCAGATAGAAAGCTATGCCCCTGGCCATCAGGTCAGATTTGGAAGTTTAAACTACACGGCTGACATCCGCAGGGACTTGATCTTCGACGGATTCGAGCCACTGCCGAGCGCGCCGCACTGTCACGACGAGCATGATCTAGCTCTGCCGCCGAACAGTGCCCTGGAGGCCGCACCCGCATCGGCTTCGACCCTTAATTCGGAGCCAACTGCGCCGATCGAGGATGGCTGGTTGGACGCCGCCTCGGGGGCTGCGATCCCAACGGCGATCGAGCAGAACACCAGCCCCGCACTCTGTGAGACTCGTGACTCCAAGGAGCCGGACTCCTCTCCGGACTCCGAACCCTCTGCGCCCCTGCCGATCGAATCCGATTGGGCGCCGATTATGTAGTTTACTGCTGCGGACATCTTTCAGCACTCACCTTTTGGCGATATTCTGAAGACACTGAAGTCTCTCTCTTTATCAGGAGAGCCCTGGCCGGACTACGGTCAGCAAGGTTGGGATTCGGACGATGAAGAAATTCAAAGCCCACCCACCACCCACTTTGTAGCCACTGTCGACGACTTAACCGACATGCTCGACTTCGACTCCGAAGACATCGACGGTATGGACGCCAATGAAGGAGACGATGAAGAACCAGCGCCTATCAGGCCCTGGAAAGCCACCTCGTCATATGACATATACATGATGGACACCCCAAAAGAAGGAGATGGCGATGGAACAGCGGAGGATGACCCCTCCAAGAAATAGCCTAAGCGCCGGCGTGAGCGGCGCCGCTCAAAATCCCGCCAAAACAAATACGGTGATTCCAGCACGGGAGATAATAATACTCCGGAAAGTGCCGAAGAAAACCCGCTCCAGCAAGATTTAGCATAGGAGGATGGAGAAACCAGCCCTCATGAGAGAGCGGGAGACAGAGAGGTCGAGGACGATAATTGTATGCCTCCCTCCGAAGACGAGGCAAGCCTCGATGACAACAAATTCGTCCTGCCAGAGGATCCCGTCGAGCAAGAGCGTTTTCAACACAGGCTTATGGCCACGGCAAGAAGCCTCAAGAAAAAATAGCAACATCTTAGAGCTGATCAAGATTTGCTAGTCGACAGATGGACTGAAGTCCTTGCGGCCGAAGAGCATAAACTCGAACGCCCCTCCAAGAGCTACCCAAAGCGCAGGTTGCTACCCCGATTAGAGGAGGAAGCACTTGATGCGGCCGACCGGCCACCTCGTGGCCGCGACAGAGAGGCCTCTCGGCCCTCCACTCAAGCCGCACCCCGTACCAAGGCACGGGAATATGCGCCGGACTTACGAGATATGTTGGAGGACAAGGCAAGGCAAACAAGATCGATCTATGGATCGTGTGGGCGCCCCACGGCTCGAGACGGTAACTGTCACGCCGGCCACAAATTCGGCAGGGCCGAACACAGTAGACTAAGCTCATTGGAGCTACGTCGTGATATAGCCCAGTACAGGTGCCGCACACCCACTATGCTTCACAGACGAAATAATGGATCATCAAATCCCCGAGGGTTTCAAACCCGTAAATATCGAATCATATGATGGCACAACAGATCCTACGGTATGGATCGAGGATTATCTCCTTCATATCCACATGGTCCGCGGCGATGATTTCCACGCCATCAAATACCTCTCACTCAAGCTTAAAGGACCAGCTCGGCATTGGCTTAACAGCTTGCCAACAGGATCAATCAGTTGTTGGGAGGACCTAGAAGCCGCATTCCTCGACAATTTCCAGGGCACTTATGTGCGACCCCCAAACGCCGATGACCTAAGTCACGTAATTCAGCAGCCAGAGGAATCGGCCAGGCAATTCTGGACATGGTTCCTAACAAAGAAAAATCAAATAGTCGACTGTCTGGACGCTAAGGCCCTAGCAGCCTTCAAGCACAATATCCGTGACGAGTGGCTCGCCCGGCACCTTGGACAGGAAAAGCCGAAGTCTATGGCAGCACTCACGACACTCATGACCCGCTTTTGCGCGGCAGAAGATAGATCGTTTGCTCGTAGCAACAATATGACCAAGAACCCTGGTAATTCGGATACCAGGGACAGTAGTGGCAGGTCGCGTTGCAACAAGCAGAAGCGTCGCATTAATGGCGACAATGCTGAGGATACGGTAGTTAATGCCGGATTCAGAGGCTCTAAACCCGGTCAGCGGAAAAAGCCATTCAAAAGGAATCCTAGGGGCCCGTCCAGTTTGGACCGAATACTCGACCGCTTGTGCCAGATACATGGCACCCCCGAAAAGCCGGCCAATCACACCAACAGGGATTGTTGGGTGTTCAAGCAGGCAGGAAAGTTAAACGCCGAAAATGAAGACAAGGGGCTGCATAGCGATGACGACGAGGAGCCCCGGCCGCCGAACAACAGTGGACAGAAGGGTTTTCCCCCACAAGTGCGGACGGTGAACATGATATACGCAACCCACGTCCCCAAAAGGGAGCGGAAGCGCACGTTATGGGACGTATACGCGGTAGAGCCAGTCGCCCCAAAGTTCAACCCATGGTCCTCCTGCCCAATCACCTTTGATCAAAGGGACCATCCCACTAGCATCCGTCATGGCGGATTCGCCGCATTGGTTCTAGACCCAATAATTGACGGATTTCACCTCACTAGAGTCCTTATGGATGGCGGCAGTAGCCTGAACATGCTTTACCAGGATACAGTGCGGAAAATGGCCATAGATCCCTCAAGGATTAAGCCCACCAAAACGACCTTTAAAGGCGTAATACCAGGTGTAGAGGCCAACTATACATGCTCAGTCACAATTGAAGTGGCCTTCGGATCTCCGGATAATTTCCGAAGCGAGGAGTTAATCTTCGACATAGTCCCATTCCGCAGTGGCTATCATGCACTGCTCAGACGAACCGCATTCGCCAAGTTCAATATGGTACCGCACTACGCATACCTTAAGCTCAAGATGCCAGGCCCCCGAGGAGTAATTACGGTAAATGGAAACACCAAACGCTCCCTCCGAACGGAGGAGCACACGGCGGCCCTTGCAGCGGAAGTATAAAGCAGCCTCTCCAGGCAGTTCTCCAGTCCGGCCATTAAATGACCGGACACCGTCAAGCGTGCCCGGAGTAACCTACAACAAGACCACCTGGCACGATCCGAGCAGGCGTAGCAATGCGGCCCCAACCCCAGCCCTCACAAAAATGCGACACCAGTACTTCGCGTACATAACTACGCTCTAGAAATACCATGGGTACAGGGGAAGGGGCACCATCATGGCACGCCCGAAACACGTCTTAAACCGCACCAGGGGCTGCCGATTTTTTAATTTTCTCTTACTTCCAGGACTCCACACTTCGGAAGACCTGTTCGGCAGTTCAATTGCCGCACAAACGATGCAAGAACTAGGGAAGCAGATAAGCCACGCCGCATTACGGAACTCCCAGGTGGTCTCTATCACGAGAAGTATACCTGTTTCGCATACTATTCCGCAGCTTGCCCCTGGAACGGACATGTTACATAGTCCAACCTTTTGCTTATCGCATTATTTGTATCGTTCTGCTTTGATCGCAGCCCTCTTTAATAAACAGTGCATAGCTTTTTTCTATTTTTGCATTACTCTTTATATATATATGTTCCTTAATTACATATTGCACCCGTACACTTTGGTGTGGCCTAAATACGCCAGGGGGTTTAGTACCCCTCAATATGGTGTGAGAAGTCCGAACACTTTAACAAGTGCGGCACCCCGAACTTATAGCATTATATGCACCGGCTCCGAATCATGTCTTGGGTCAATAGTTGGGTTTGCCTGGCTCCTATGTTTTGCTGCCTTACGTTCCGCTATATCGGCTAAGGTAGCACTAGGAGAACCACTGCGATTGTGCCACAGTTGAGCTGGGTCAAGCACATCAGTGGAGAAAGCTAAAACTGACTGTCATGATGAAGCGAGAGCTGGTCGCTGTTCGAGAGGTTTTTCGAGTCCCTAACGACTTATGCTGCTTAGAGCGAGGAGCCGGCTCTGTCCGGCCAAGGCGTGGATAGCGCCCCGAACTCGGTCTTCCGAATACCAGGGGCTTCGCAGAAATTTAAAATTATAGAATTCTATGGCTAAGTGAGAGTGTTCACGCATTATAGTCCGATTGCCTTGTTCGTTGGGCTGAGCGCCTCCCTCGAAGGACCCAAACATGGGAACAAGAGCGCTCAGGTTTATCCCCGAACACCCCAGCACTAGCGGCACGGGGGCAGAAGCCGACGACTTGCCATCTCTCAGAATTGATAAACAGCCGCACAGAAGGTAATATTTTAAATTCCAACAGCATTGCTTAGCGCATATGAACAAGTTTTCAACGTACAGGACAAAACGAGCAAGTTTCACTCAAAAATTACATCCCTAGAACATTCATCCGCCACAAGGCAGGCACCCTTCAGAACATCCTTATAATAATTCTCGGGCTTGCGATGCTCTTTCCCCGGCGGTGGCCCGTCCTTCACAAGCTTCTCAACATCCAGCTTGCCCCAGTGCACCTTAGCACGGGCAAGGGCCCTACGGGCACCTTCAATGCAGATGGAGCGCTTGATGACTTCGAGCCTTGGACAGGCCTCCACCAGCCGCCGCACCAGCCCAAAATAGCTCCCAGGCAGAGTCCCTCCAGGCCACAGCCGAACTATGAGGCCCTTCATGGCCTGTTCGGCCGCCTTGTGGAGCTCGACCAGTTGCTTCAGTTGGTCACTCAGGGGCACAGGGTGTCCGGCCTCAGCATACTGAGACCAGAACACCTTCTCTGTCGAGCTGCCCTACTCGGCTCGATAGAATGCGGCGGCATCGGACACACTCCAGGGAAGATCTGCGAACGCTCCTGGAGAGCTCCGGATTCGGGTAAGTAACAAGTAACTCATGTTTATGTGTTTGCCTTGCATAAAGAATGCCTTACCCGCCGCTATCTTCTTCACCTCATCCATCTCCTGGAGGGTCTTCTGGGATTCGGCCTTGGCAGACTTGGCATTTTCAATAGCCACCGCGAGCTCGGACGCTCGCGTCTTTGAGTCAAGCTCCAAACTCTCATGTTTTTCCATGAGAGCCTGGAGCTCTTGCCGTACCTTGCCAACCTCGGCCTCATACTTCTCCCGCTTGGTGCGCTCCGTGGCCGCCCTCTTCTTAGCCTCGACCAGTGCTTGCTTAAGGGTCACCACCTCAGACATGGCCCCTACAATAGCCATGATAATCCTGTCATTTTTTGCAATTGCACCTTTTTATATATATTTAAACAAGGTATTTCTTGCCTTCATTGTCCTAGAGCTGCTTCTTGGCACGCCCGAGCTCTTGCTCAGACCGCTCGAGGTTCTGCTTTAGCGTCTCCACTTCCGCAGTCAGTGCGGCGGACGCAAGCAGAGAAGCCTGCATACGCATATTGACTCCTTTTTGTTAGACTCCTGAGAATTTTATTTGATCCTCTATTCGGCTTTTCTTCCCGAACGCCAAACAGAGCATCAGGGGCTACTGTCTATGCGGTAATATTATTTATACATTATTTACTTACCTCAAAGCCTGTTAGAAGGCTAGTACAAGCTTCAGTTAGTCCGCTCTTGGCAGACTGAACCTTCTGGACCACCGCACTCATAATGGTGCGGTGCTCCTCGTCGATGGAGGCGCCCTGGAGCGTCTCCAACAGATTGCCCGGCGCCTCCGGTTGGACGGGGGTCACCGGCACGATGGGCTTGCTCCTCTTGGAAGGAGGTCCCCTGCCGGACTCTGGAACCTTTGAAGGTTCCGGAGCGGTGTCCGGCCTAGAGCCGGACTTGGAGCCCTGGGGGGTTTCATCCCCTTTACTCCTGGAGTCCGGGAGGTCGCCTTGCGGCGCCTCCAGGACCACCTCCTCCCGGCTTGGAACCTGTTGGGACAACACTTCGGTGTCGTCCGTAGGGCGGGGGGAGGAAGCCGTCGGAAGTGAGTTCACATCCGACGAGTCTAGTGAGCCGCTCGACGACGCGTCGAGCCGGTCTTTGAGTGGGCTGCATAAACATATTCGACATAAGGGAAAGTTGTGCAATAAACGAATACTATGAATTACTTTGGTATTCGGATACTTACGATTTTGCCAGGGGCTTGGCCCTGGGCGGCCACTCCTCTCCGCCGTCGTCGGGGTCGGTGGAGTAGTCCAGAGGAAGGGTTTTCCCCTTCTTGGACCCTCCGGCCTCCCCAGAGAGGGCAGCCTTCCTTTTCTTCCCTCCTCCCGCTGGAGGGGGAGAGGTCTCTTCTTCTTCCTCCTCGTCTTCACGGGAGGAATGCGCCTCGGAACCATCGGATGATGGATCCGACACCTCCTGGCGCCGGGCATTCCTTCGAGTCCCCGTGGCCTTTTTCGCGGCCTTCTTCTCCGACACCACATAGGGTGCCGGAACCAGCAGCTTTGCCAAGCGAGCGTCCGCTGGGCCTTCGGGCAAAGGAGCTGGACAGTTGATCTGTCCGGACGTCACCTGCCAATCCTGTCAAAGGTAAGGGAGCTTAGATCCCGCATGGAGTCAAACTATGGAAAACTAATACCCTGTAAAAGGAAAAAACAGCTTACCGCATGAGCGTGACGCTACGTACTGAATCTGCGATCCTCGGTAGCGGATGCGGGGGCCTCTGCGCCCTTGAAAAGCACCTTCCAGGCATCTTCGTACGTCGTGTCGAAGAGCCTGCTCAGAGTTTGGTGCCGCGCCGGTTCGAACTCCCACAGGTTGAAAACCCGTTGTTGACACGGGAGGATCAGGCGGATGAGCATAACCTGGACTACATTGACAAGTTTGAGCTTCTTGTCCACCTTGGTTTGGATGCATGTTTGGAGTCCGGTCAGATCTCCTTTTTTACCCCACGACAGGCCCGTCTCCTTCCAGGAGGTGAGCCGCATAGGGGGTCCGGATCGAAACTCGGGGGGTGCGACCCATTCGGGGTCGCGCGGCTCGTTGATGTAAAACCACCCCGATTGCCACCCCTTCATGATCTCCACAAAGGAGCCCTCGATCCATAAGACGTTGGGCATCTTGCCCACCATGGCGCCTCCGCACTCCGCCTGGTTGCCGCGCACCACCTTCAGCTTGACATTGAAAGTCTTGAGCCATAGGCCGAAATGGGGGTGGATGTGGAGGTAAATGCCGAGATGTTGAGGACGAAGTTCGGGGCCAGATCGTGGAAATCCAGGCCATAGTAGAACATGAGCCCTCGGACAAATGGGTGAAGAGGGAAGACCAGTCCGCGGAGGAAATGGGGGAGGAACACCACCCTCTCATGGGGCCTAGGGGTGGGGATGAGCTGCCCCTTTTCAGGAAGCCGGTACGCAATGTCGTTAGACAAGTATCCGGCCTTCCTCAGTTTTTTGATGTGTCCCTCCGTGATGGAGGAGACCATCCACTTGCCTCCCGCTCCGGACATGGCTGGAGAAGGTTGAGGTGGGGAGTGCGGACTTGGGCGCTGGAGCTCGAGTGCGCGAGAACGGATAAGCAAGGGAGGAAGAAGGCGTAGGTGAAAAGGTGGATCCTTATCCCCTTATATGGGTGGACGCAACTACGTGTCCCCACCGGCCTGGTAAAACTCGCTTATCTCCAAGCGTCGTAATCAATGGCGCGGTTGGGTTACCCACGCCCGTATTGATGAGAATCCCGGAATAAGGGGACACGATCTCTGCTTTAACAAGACGTGCCAACGAAACCGCCTCGCATGACGCGCTGAGGTGGGATAATGAAACGACTCAGATAAAGGCTTGGTCGTGGTGTGTCACACTACGGAATACGTTAGTAGATTAGATTTGTGTAAATGTTATTCTCCCTATGGCAATACGTGGAAACTTATTTTGCAGAGCCGGACACTATCTTTGTGTTCAAAATCTTCTATGAAGTACTTGGAGGAGGAACCCGCCTTGCAACGCCGAAGACAATCTGCGCGCCGGACTCGTCGTCATTGAAGCCTGGTTTAGGGGCTACTGAGGGAGTCCTGGATTAGGGGGTGTCCGGATGGCCGGACTATACCTTTAGCTGGACTCCTGGACTATGAAGATACAAGATTGAAGACTTCGTCCCGTGTCCGGAAGGGACTTTCCTTGGCGTGGAAGGCAAGCTTGGCGATACGGATATGCAGATCTCCTACCATTGTAACCGACTTTGTGTAACCCTAACCCTCTCCGGTGTCTATATAAACCGGAGGGTTTTAGTCCGTAGGACAACATACACAATTACAATCATACCATAGGCTAGCTTCTAGGGCTTAGCCTCTTCGATCTCGTGGTAGATCTACTCTTGTACTACCCATATCATCAATATTAATCAAGCAGGACGTAGGGTTTTACCTCCATCGAGAAGGCCCGAACCTGGGTAAAACTTCATGTCCCTTGCCTCCTGTTACCATCCAGCCTAGACGCACAGTTCGGGACCCCCTACCCGAGATCTGCCAGTTTTGACACCGACACCTCTCGAGTCTTCATCAGATATATTTTCCACTGGAGATGTTTGGGCAAGTTCACTGTTAGCCTTGCCTTCAAAGTGAGTTTTCCTCAAGTTATACCGATACTGTCGCAGAGCAGACTTGAAAACATGGGTGCAAGCTTGTCTGGTTGCATCATCTGGGCTATCCAACTTGAACCTCATCTGTTGAAAATTATGGGAGTCTCATTATCAGCAACCTAGAAAGTATTGGACAGAGCAAGACGATATTACTAGTTTCCATACATAACCATACTTACAGATAAATGGTCGAGGAAGATGTTGAACTGGGTTTCGTCTTTGTCATTCCTGTAGTGAATCCATGTTGGGAGGATACGTACATGACACCTAACAGCAACCGCTGCCTCTGATACTAACTTGGCTGACTCTGTAGCATCACGTGGCCTTTTTAAACCTGCCTCAAAACAGATCTCCATTCTTCCTCCTCTAGATTTAGTTAACCTATCGAGCATTATCCCTGATGTTTGTTTCCTCTTGCGCCTAGGTGCTAGTCCAACAACAAACATAGGAAGTGTTAGTGTATATCAAACTGTGAGACTACATATAAAGACGCATGCAACTGTAACTTGACTCCAGCAACTACCTTCTTGCTGTTGAAGCTCACAAGGTTCATCTGATATTGCCAACTCGTCTTGTGTCAAGAGTGCTTGGGAAGTAGTGTCAGGTGGCAAGGGAGCTTGGGAACGTGCTGCTAGCTCAGTTGACGCACGAGTACGTCGTGCAGCTGGTAGTACTGTGGTAGGTGTTGCAAGAACTAGGGCTGCCTCTGCCTGTTTAGTGGCAGCTATTTGTTTCTGTTTGTCTTTTTTTTGCAACTCGTGTAGCATGGGATGCCGTGTTTGTAGAATTTTCTGGTGGACTTTGACCTTCTATTGCACCATCAGTACCAGCAGAATCTGCAGGATTCATCCGCTTCTCATTCCGTGCCATTCTGTGTTTCTTCCTCTTTCTCTGTGCCATGTTAAGTCAAGCCGACAAGAAAAACAAATAACAATTTAGTTCTTCAGAACAAATTGATGTGTGATGCAGACGAACTGAACTTTCATGTTAGACAACCACATGATAGGAGGATGTAATATGTATGAAAAACAGGACGGAAGAGAGAACTAGAACTATGATGTGTAAACTAAGAAGAAGACATTTCACCAAATTAGAAGCAATGCAATGGAAGGTAGACACCATATGAAAGATGCTACAAATATCGCTCTACCAAGTTAACAGTGTCTCATCATAAATGGCGTTTAAACAAATGTGAAGCAGTACAAGAAATAAATCATATGCAAGATGCAAACAACATCACACTACCATGTTAGAGGTCTCTCGTCATTAGTGCCATTGCATATTCACAGCATTGCATATTCACAGCTTATGATGTGTAAGCTAAGGAGAAGGCATTTCAACAAATTAGAAGCAATGAAAGCTAGACACATCACTCTACCAAGTTAAAATTGTCTCGTCATAAGTGTCATTTCAACAAATTAGTAATACAAGCTAGAAAAGAATGTGAGATGTAACCTATATCACACTCCGAAGTAAAACGTGTCTTATGATAAGTGATTGTTGCAGGTTACACAACAGTAGTAATTTGATGTAAGAACATGGTGTGATAGACAGATATTGTATGTTCTAGAAACAGGAACACGTGTCTAATTCAAGTATAATGTGTAAAGTAAGCAGATGGAATTCAACAAAATAAGAAGCAATACAAGCTAGACATCACATATAATATGCAACCACATATAACAGTGCCAAGTTAGAGGGAGCACCGGTGATGCTGCACTAGGGGAGACATGCTCATCATAAACACAACTTTGTTGAGTGTCTATGCATGTGTTGTCTTGGAAATCATCTTGGGGGTGTGGACACTACTAGGAAAAGGTCTATAGATGGAATTGACACTAATGGCGCACCAGACATGTGGTGCGCCATTACTATATACTAATGGCGCACCATGTGTTGGTGCGCCATTAGTAAAAAAAATTAATTTTTTTCAAAACTACTAATGGCGCACCGTGGGAGTGGTGCGCCATTACTAGTTGAACTAGTAAACTAGTAATGCTGCACCATGCCACGGTGCGCCATTAGTAACTTGGCCACCACTTCCACCAAATGCACCCCCCCCCCTCGTGGACCGCCTTTTCAGTTTTAAAAAATAAATAAAAATGATGGAAATGTCAAAAAAATTAAAAGAAAATAAGTTTCCCATGTGATATGTGGTCTAGTTGTTATGAAAATTTACAAATATGAATTTCGACTATATTTGCGAAATCTCTCGAGAATTTGTAAAATGGGCATAACTTTTGCGTACGAACTCGGATGAAAAAGTTTTTTATATGAAAAATCATCTACTCGAAAAGTTACATCCGAATTTAATGGGGGGAACCCCGTTAAACATTTTCAAAATCCTCAAAAATCTAACAGAAAAAAGATACGGGGCTTTTAAGATCTGGAGAGGCAAAAAAATTCAAAAAAATTCAAACTTACTAATGGCGCACCTACCCATGGTGCGCCATTACTATCTTCCCGCCTTCAAAATTCAAAATAAGTCAAAAAATAAAAAAAAGTTACTAGTGGCGCACCTGCCCATGGTGTGCCATTAGTATCTTCCCGCCTTCAAAATTCAAAATAAATCAAAAAAATAAAAAAAAAGTTAGTAATGGCGCACCTGCCCGCGGTGCGCCATTACTATGCCGTATATATGGCTGGGCGTGATCCTCTCCTCCTTACCTCTTCATTCTTCTCCTCCACTCCACCTCTCCTCCACTCCATCTCCTCCTCTCCTCCACTCCATCTTCCCTTCTCTCCTCCATACTACCCTCCTCCTCTCCGGCGACCTTCTCCTCCTCCTCTCCGGCGACCTCCTCCTCCTCTCCGGTGACCTCCTCCCTCATCTCCTCCCCTCCCCTCCCCTCACGGTTTCTCCTCCCTCCTCTCCGGTGAGCTCCTCCTCCCTCCTCTCTAGTGAGCTCCTCCTCCCTCCTCTCCGGTGAGCTCCTCCTCCCTCCTCTCCTCCCATCCCCTCATGGTTTCTCCTTCCTCCTCTCCGATGCTCCGGTGAACTCCTCTCCGGCGACCTCCTCCTCCTCCTCTCCGACGAACTCCTCCTCCTCCTCTCCGGCGATGTAGGCGAGCGCCTCTCCGGTGACCTCCTCCTCTCCGGCGAACTCCTCCCTGGCAAAAGAACATGGCAAAAGAACGTACAAGATCCAAAAACAGGAACAAAATTTGAAATAATATCATGCCAAAAAACGAGCAAAAAAACAAGCAAAAAATGGGCAAAAAAATCATGATCTAGATCCAAATTCAAAATTCAAAAATAGCAATGGCGCACGGTGGGGGTCAGACGGTGCGCCACTACTATTTTCCCGCCTTCAAAATTCAAAAATACTAATGGCGCACCAGTGGCCTATACTAATGGCGCACCAGTGGCCTATACTAATGGCGCACCGTGGCCTATACAATGGCGCACCAGTGGTGCGCCATTAGTATACCAGATACTAATGGCGCACCAGTGGTGCGCCACTAGTAAAAAATACTAGTGGCGTGATACTAATGGCGCACCAGTGATGCACCATTAGTAGGCAAAACTGTGCGCCATTAGTAGCCCTTTTCCTAGTAGTGGGAGGAGTAGAAACTGTAGAGGCCCTCTATTCGGAAGGAGCACATTTATCCGCTGCCTTGCTAACTTCCTTCCGCTTTATTGATTTTGAATTGTCAAGTAAAACCGACAAGAAAAAACAATAAAATTCTATCTTCAGAACTCATTCATGCATGATACTGACAATTACTACTTTGATGTAAGGCAAACACATGATACCAGGATGGAATATGTACGAAAAACAGGACGGCATGGCATGTTCACAACTGTTTGTGTAAACTAAGCAGAAACCATTCCAGCAAATAAGAAGCAATGCAAGCTAGACACCACATGAAAGATGCAACCAATATGACTCTGCCAAGTTAAAAGCATCCCATCATAAATGGAATTTCAACAAATTAGAAGCAGCGCATGCTATAAATCATATGAAAGATGCAACTAATATCGCACTGCATATACTAAAGGTGTCTTGTCATGTTGATTGATGCGGGATACAAAAAACAATAGTTTTATGTAAGGACATGCTTAATAGACAGATGTACTATGTACTAAATATAGGAAGGCATGTCACATTAACAGGTATAATGTATAAGCTAAGCAGACTAGCACATGCAGTTTAACCAGATTGGAAGAATTACAATCTAGACACCATATGCAACATGCAACCACATATCACGCTGCCAAGTTAGAGCAAGCACCTGCGATGCTAGTGTAGGGGAAATGCTGTAATCAACTATAGAGCTACGTTCACTATCTTCATCTAGCATTTCTGTTTCTTGAGAATCATGTCGGGAGGCTGATGCTGCATTCTTTAAATGAGGAGTAGTCCCCTTGCCTGCCTGCCTCGTCATAAGTGATTGATGAGGGATACACAAGAACATTAGGTTGATGTAAGAACATGGTTAATACACAGATGTACTAGTATGTACCAAAAATAGAAAGGCATGTCATATTCAAAGGTATAATGTGTAAGCTAAGCAGATGCAATTTAACCAAATTGGAAGCAATACAAGCTAGACATCCGGCTGGAGTGGTGAGCATGATCATCTAGGACTTGAGAGCCCGATGGGAGGCGGGCTGCTTCACCACCATCACAGCTTTTTAGTTGGCTTCCAGACGATGCCTATCTTTGATGGGCTTGTCACTGGCTTGGCCAGTGCCCTGACTAGCTATTTGTCTTCTGGTGCTCACGAGATGGTGGTTCATGTAAAAAATATCTTTCCTTATCTTACCGACTTCGGCCTTTTGAATACAAGCTAGACACCATATGGAACATGCAACCACATATGACACCGCAAAGTTAAAGCAAGCACCTGGGATGGTGGTTCATTGGGAGCGAGGTCATCAACTCCAGAGCTACGTTCCCCGTCTCCATCTACTGACACTACACCCTTTAAAGCGTTGAAACGTGTCTTGCCTAGCCGCACACCAAACTGGAGTGACTTCTCTCTTTTCTTTTTGGCTTCTCTCATGGCAGCAGAGTCTGAAATACCCTTGCATAAAAACACAACAGTGAGAGTAAGGGTGAAGTGTGTGCATAACTAGTGCACTATAAAAGTAGCAGATAGCAGGTGGCTGAAAAATAAATGACAGGAGACATATGATAGCTCTAAAACATTGCATGGCAAACAAAATTAGATTCTACTCTGTATGATTTTGTAATAAATGAGCACAGGAAATGCAGGGACTCCTCCAGCACACCACCACATGTGGTCATATCTAAGATAACAGTCGACTGAAAATAAATAGGTTAGTTGATTTTTTTAATGAACCATCCGATCTATAAGGAATGGGCAGATAGCCTTCGTCTACCTCCCGCCAGTCAGTGTTGACGATCTTTCTCGAACCGCCAGCGACCACCGGCCCAGACCCCTGCCTCCGCCGCCCCGCCCTCCCATCGACCTCACACCACCGCTGTGCTTGGCAGCGCCCCAGGCCATCCCTTTAATCCCGGCCGACCTCCAGATCGGGCGCCAGTAGCTCTAGGCCGCACACTGTAAGTGCATCTAGTGCCACCCCTAGTTAGTTTTGGAGTATTGACGACAAACCTAGTTGAGGGAGTAATGTGTTTGTGAGAATTGCAGGATAACACAGGTAGAAGTCCCTCATTGATTCGGTTTTACTACCAGATATGACCCCTAAAAATGTAGGAAGACATTGAAGCCAAAGGTGGTATATGAAGATATTCACATTGAAGACTATGACAAAAGAAGACACGTTATGAAGCCTATGGAGCTCGAAGACTTAGATATTTCGTAGTTCTTTTTCTTTTGTGTTGAGTCATAGGAACCACCGCACTGTTAAGTGGGGTCCAGGAGAACCAGTCAGAATGACTGAAGTGATGCCTAAATCAAAAACCTATGTCTTCGAGTGAAGACAATGAGAGCGAATCTTGTCCAGAGCCGGACAAGTCAGCTTTGCTTGTAGCCCAAGTAAATTTTCCATGAGAGTTTGAAATCTGACCGTTGAGACACGTGTCAGTTCCTTAGTGACCCAGGGTCATTTCGGACAAATCAGGTCGGGTTGCCAAGTGGCTATAAATAGCCCACCCCCTACAACCATAAACGGTTGGCTGCTCAGATTTCAGTGCACGGCTTTTGTCGTTTGAGAGCAACCCACCTCGAAGCCTTTGAGAGAAAATTCCTAGCGAGGAGAAAAGCCCTAACCACCCAGAGCCAGAGAACATTGGGCATCACTTAAGTCTTCTTGTCTGTGTGATCTGAAGACTTATTACACTTGAGGACTGTGAATCCTCCAGACGGTTAGGCGTCGCGTTCAGAGCATCCAAGAGACATTGTGGATTGCCAGTGAACGAAGTCTGTGAAGGTTTGGGAGTCTACCTTGAAGACTTACCAGAGTGATTGGGCGAGGACTAAGTGACCTTAGCTCAAGGAGAATACGGTGAGGACTTGGTGTCCTGAGCTACGTGTTCAGGACTGGGTGTCCGGGACTGTGTGTCCTAAGGTTTAAATACCTAGCCGCTCCAACCAGACATACAGTTGTCACAGCAACTGGAACTGGTCCAACATATCATTGTCTTCAACGAGTCACTGGTTTCACCTTCACTTCCTTTCACTTACTGTTACTCATTGTGAAGCCATTGCATGCTTGCTCTATCTTTTGTCTTCACAACGTAACTGTATAATTTGTTTGGCTTCATAACTTCTTCCTACGTGATCCTAATTACACTACAGCTATTTGTCACTATGCTTTCACTCTGTTGATACTTGACCATGGCTTGCCTAGTGTAATCTAACTTCCGCTGCATAGTAATAGGTATATCTTTACTGTTTGTCTTCATAACTTCCACGTTTTGAAGACTTTCATAAAAATCGCCTATTCACCCCCCCCTTTAGTCGATATAACGCACTTTCAATTGGTATCAGAGCGAGGTGCTCCCTTGTTCTGTGTGATTCGGTTTAACCACCTGGAGTTTTAGCTATGTCGACTGCAGGGATAATCAAAGTCTCCGCTGCGTGCCCCGTCTTCGATGGAACTGAATATCCCTACTGGAAGAATAAGATGCGCATGCATCTTCAAGCCATTCACGTCAACCTATGGTATGTCGTCGAGAACGGCGTTCACAAGGCTGGAGAAGGTGTCACTGCTGCTGATGTCAAGAAGTTCACTCAACTGGACTCCACTGCCAAAAATATCATTTGTGTTCATCTGACAAAAGGACAGTATGGCCGTGTGAGTGCCTTGAAGACATCCAAGCTGGTCTGGGACTGGCTCTCCAAGGTCAATGAGGGCATCTCAACCCAGAGAGATCAAAGAATCAGTGTTCTTCGCAACCTCTTCAACCGCTTCAAGCGAAATGACAATGAGAATGTCCAGCACACATTTGACCGGCTCACTGACATCACAAATGAGCTTCAAGCCCTCGGCGCCATTGAGATCACCAAACATGAAATCGTCAAGACGCTGCTGAGATCACTTGATAGTTCGTTTGACATCCTAGCCCTGATGATTGAAGAACGTCCTGATTTCAAGACACTCGATCCGTATGACATACTTGAGAGGCTCAACACACATGAGTTTCAGCTTTCTGAGAAAAGAGATATCTACGGTCCAAACTATGGGCGAACTCGTGCCTTGAAGGCAAAAGCTGTTTCCTCATCTGAAGAAGAATCTGACAGCAGTTCTGATGATCCTGAAGACATTGGAAGGGAACTTGCAATGCTAGTGAAGAAGTTCCAAAAATTCACCAAGAAGAAAGGCTTCAGAAAATCTTCACGATCAAGCTCAAGGAATGATGAAGCTTCTGCTCATGACTACAAGAAGAAAACATGTCACAAGTGCAAGAAAACTGGACACTTCATCTCTGAGTGTCCACAATGGGACAATGAGAACAGAAGGAAGAAGAAGAGCAAGGAATATGATTCTGACGACAAGAAGAAGAAGAAATACTCAAAGTCTTCTTCCAAGTCTTCCTCAAAATCTTCATCACACAAGAAGAGCTCATCTGGCAAGGCACGTGCGTTTGTTGGCAAGGAAATGGATTCAGAGGAGGAGTCCGCTTCTGAGGAGGCAGAGGTGGAATCTAAGGAGGAGTCTGATTCTGGCATTGCGAGTCTGGCTACAGCATACGTCGCCAAGTCCATCTTCAACACTGAAGACAATGACTTCATCACCGACACTGATGCAAATGACAAGAACGACTCCACTCCTACCTACTGCTTCATGGCACGTGGTGCCAAGGTAAACACACGCACTTCTCGCTATCAAACATCTAGTGATGATGACTCTGACTGTGATTCAAAACCCAGCTACAAAACACTTGTTAAAATTGCAACTGAACAACAGAAAGCTATGGAACATATTCAAAAACTGTTAGACAGAAGCGATGATCTGTTGGGTGCTGAAATGACTCGATCTGAATCCTTAATTGAAGACATAAAAAATCTTCACGTTAAGTATCAGGAACTTGAAGATCGTCTTGATACTCTCTGAACAACTCATGAAAAGCTTTCCTATGATTATCTTCAAAGGAAGCAAGAACTTGAGAAATTGAGAGCGGCTCATGAAGATCTTCAAAAGGAAAATGAGTCACTTCTCGCCGAACAGATCAGTTCCGCTCAGGAAGGATTTGAACCACCATGTCTTAAATGCATTGAGCGTGATAATGCTACTTCTGTTGCTGAATGTTCCACTGCTACTGCTGTTGCAATATCTTCAACTGTTGATGTGGTAACTAACCCCTCTGCTAATGATACCACTGCTATTGCTGATGAGAATGCTAGGTTGAAGACATTGCTTGAAACAGGGATGTACAAAAGTCTTAAAGGACATCAGACATTATGTGATGTCCTCAAGAAGCAGATTCTGAACCGAAACCCTAGGAAAGAGGGTGCTGGGTTCGTAAGGAAAATAAATGCAGATGGCTCTTACTAGAGACCTGAGCAGTACCCCAAAACCACATGGGTTGCTGCAAAGGAACTTTCAGCAGATCCATCCAATTTATCTGGCTTCACTTGTGCTAACCCCATTATCATTGATGAATCCTTTGATGTAAACTATAAACTGTTTAAGAATTAGAATGGTGAAGTGTTTGCCAGGTACATTGGTACTAACTGCAGGAATGGACCGCCTATGAAGAAGATCTGGGCTCCGAAAAAGTGTCTGGAAAATCTTCCTGTGAATGTCTTCATGACACCTCACTTGAAGAAGACAAACCTCAGACCAAAGGCTTCATACGGTCCAAAGGCTTCATACAAACAGAGGACTCACCCGAGTCACACTAACGCAAATGTTTTGCAGGGAAACCATACTCAGGCATATGAATATGAGAGCGGTTCATCGAAACGTCATGTTCATATGACCAAAAATTATTCTGCTTATTCCTATGAGTATTATTGTCCACCTGCAAGACTGTTTGCTAAGGCTTCAAAGCCAAAATTCTCAGATGCTGCACTTAGACTTATTGCTTCTAAGCCACCCTTGAAGATGTGGGTGGTTAAGAAAGCTTAACTCTCTTTTGCAGGGAAAGGTCTCCAGCAGAAAAACAAAATATTCTGACGCTATTGCTGGGGACCTTAAAAATCTTGTAGGGCGCAAGATAAAATGCCCGAATGGCATCATTATGTACTTCGTTCCTGAATCGCGTGCTACTCTCCCTATTAGTCCTAATCTGGATCTAAGTTTTCATAACCCACTGGTTCGTCAAATGTTTTTGCTTCACAATTCTCTTCGTGAAGCCTATCCCCCTAACTGCACTGTAGGGTACGACACCAGCGTCTTCAAAGTCTTCAGAATGGATTATTGACAGTGGGTGTACAAATCACATGACTGGCAAAAGAGGCCTTCTTATAGACTCAACCTTACGTCCATCCGATAAGAGCCACATCACATTTGCTGACACTAGTAAAATGTTTGAAGGGTATCGAAAAGATGATCTGTACGTGGTAGATTTCTCAGCAGGGCCACAACTTGCAGTGTCTTCTTGCAAAAGCTTCAGAATGCTAGCTTTGGCATCGGAGGCTTGGGCATGCTGGCATGAGGAACCTCCACACCCTTGCGAAGAAGAAGCATGTCATAGGCATCGAGGGCGTCAAGTTCAAGAAAGATCACTTATGCGGTGCCTGTGAAGCAGGGAAGATGACAAGGGCAAAACATGCTTCGAAGACAATCATGACTACTACTCAACCCTTCGAACTGCTCCACATGGATCTTTTCGGCCCCACTCACTACTCAACTTTTACTACTACTGCCTGCCTCTATGGCTTCGTCATTGTTGATGATTACTCAAGATATACTTGGGTGCACATAATCCTTTACAAGACTGAAGTGCAGGATGTCTTCAGACGCTTCGCCAATCGTGCTATGAACAATTTTGGCGCCAAGATAAAACACATCAGAAGTGACAATGGCACTGAATTCAAGAACACTGGCCTTGATACATATCTTGATACCTTGGGCATCACACACGAATTCTCAGCTCCGTACACGCCACAGCAGAATGGCGTCGTCGAACGCAAGAACAGAACACTCATTGAGATGGCCAGAACAATGCTAAATGAATACAAGACTCCAAGAAAATTCTGGACTGAAGCCATTGAGACTGCATGCCATACAATCAATCGTGTTTATCTTCACAAGCTTCTGAACAAGACATCTTATGAACTCCTAACTGGCAAGAAGCCAAATGTCAGTTACTTCAGAGTATTTGGCGCAAGGTGCTGGATCAAGGACCCACACCACACCTCAAAGTTTGCACCAAAAGCACATGAGGGCTTTATGCTTGGATATGGAAAGGATTCGCACTCCTACAGAGTCTTCAATCTCTTTCATTACAAAGTGGTTGAAACAGTGGATGTGCGGTTCGATGAGACAAATGGTTCACAAAGAGAGCAACTGCCAAATGTGCTAGATGAGATTCCAGCTAGTGAATCAATCAAGCTAATAGGAACTGGAGAGATTATACCTTCTGAAGCTCATCCTGAAGAAGAACTTATCATCTCAGCACCTGATCAACATGAAGACTATGCTCAGCCTGAAGACATTCCTCCCAACAACAACACAGATCAGCAAGAGCAAAGTCTTCGCCCTGTACATCCTCGTGTTGCCAATGAAGTGCAAATTGACAGAATAATTGACAGCATCAATGCACCTGGTCCACTCACTCGTTCAAGGGCAACTCAGCTAGCAAATTTCTGTGGGCACTTCGCATTCGTCTCAATATCAGAACCCAAGAAAGTTGAAGAAGCCTTCATGGAACCTGAATGGATTCAAGCTATGCAAGAAGAGCTTCAACAGTTTGAGCTAAATAATGTATGGGAACTGGTTAAGCGTCCTGATCCACGGAAGCACAACATAATAGGCACCAAATGGATATACCGCAACAAACAAGATGAGCATGGTCAAGTTGTCAGAAACAAAGCTTGTCTCGTTGCTCAAGGATATACTCAAGTGGAAGGCATTGACTTCGATGAAACATTTGCTCCCGTGGCTAGGCTTGAAGCCATACGCATTCTGCTGGCTTATGCAAATCATCATAACATACTTCTATATCAAATGGATGTGAAAAGTGTCTTTTTCAATGGCAAGATTGAAGAAGAAGTGTATGTTGCACAACCGCCTGGCTTTGAAAATCCAAAACATCCTGACATGGTATACAAGCTCAACAAGGCACTGTATGGCCTCAAACAAGCCCCTAGGGCCTGGTATGACACACTCAAATACTTCCTGAAGAGCAAAGGCTTCATACCTGGTTCCCTGGATCCCACTCTTTTCACGAAGACATATGATGGTGAACTGTTTGTGTGCCAAATATATGTGGATGACATTATCTTCGGCTGCACCAATCAGAAGTACAGTGAAGAGTTTGGATATATGATGCAAGAGCAATATCAGATGTCCATGATGGGGGAGCTGAAGTTCTTCCTTGGTCTTCAAATACGACAACAACGCAATGGCATCTTCATATCTCAAGAGAAGTATCTCGAATATTGCCTGAAGAAGTTCGGTATGCAAGACTGCAAAGGCTTCACAACACCAATGCCAGCCAAACATCATCTAGGTCCTGACGACAATGGTAAAGAGTTCGATCAAAAGGTATTACCGCTCCATGATTGGTTCTTTGCTTTATTTATGTGCATCTAGGCCAGATATTATGCTTAGTGTTTGCATGTGTGCTCGATTAAAAGCGGCACCAAAGGAGTCGCATCACTTAGCTGTGAAGCGAATTCTTCGATATTTGGCTCACACCTCAACTCTAGGATTATGGTATCTAAAGGGCTCAGAGTTTGATTTGGTTGGATTTTCGGATGCTGATTATGCTGGTGACAAAGTTGATCGCAAGTCTACATCAGGCACATGTCACTTTCTGGGACGATCACTTGTATGTTGGTCTTCAAAGAAGCAGAACTGTGTATCTCTTTCCACTGCTGAATCCGAATACATTGCTGCTGGATCTTGCTGCGCTCAGCTTCTGTGGATGAAGCAAACACTCAAGGACTATGGTATTCATCTGAAGCAAGTCCCACTTTACTGCGACAACGAAAGCGCCATCAAGATTGCGAACAACCCAGTTCAGCACTCGAAGACAAAGCACATTGAAATTCGTCATCACTTTCTCAGAGATCATGTTGTGAAGGAAGACATTGATATCATACACGTCAACACTGAAGAATAATTGGCAGATATCTTCACCAAGCCCTTGGATGAGAAGAGGTTTTGCAAGTTATGGTGTGAGCTAAATATCCTGGAATCCTCAAATGTCCTGTGATCAGGCACACATCCTAACCCTTATGAATATTGATGACTTAGATGTGCAACACACGAAGTGAAGTATATCTTCAAATCAATGAAGATATACATTCTAAGTGTGAATACATTAATGTGGAATTTGACTTTGGAGTGCCACGATAATTGTGCGCCGTGTCTGGGTCTAATACTTCCTATACGGTGGGTAACGCCACCACCAAACGTTCTATTTTAAAGTGTTTCACTCATGGCGTTACCTTGCAATGTCTTCAGAGTTGATTTGGCTTCGAAACTCAACACATTTTCATGATTATCTTCACTATGTTGACTACAGATATATATATATATATGCTAGTGTTCTGTCCTCTACAGCATTCACTTATAGCTATGTCTTCTTAGTTGAATCTTTTGAACTAAGTGAATGTGATCGGACCCTGATCTCTCTATGCTTTCTATCTCAAACTCTATCTCTCCAAGTCATATGCATTCTATTGAAACTGTCGAATGTCTTCACTGCGTCCTTGTCAGCTGAAGATATAGAGACAACCATAAAGTCCGCTTTAAATGCCCATTCCTCCACATAAAATCCGGAGAAGCAGGAATGAACGCCCGACAATCCAGGCGTGCGTGGGACGTGGAACAGACCCAAAACTTCCGCAAACTAGCCACGCGTTCCTCAGATGCGAATCGCCAGTGGCACCTGTGTAATAGCACAGTGCCACCCCTGAGCATATAAATTCACACTTACTGCGGTCATTATCTCCTTCTTCCACCCTCGCAAGAACCCTAGCGCCACCGCTGGCACTCGACGATGCCGGCGACGAAGCGCTTCGCTGCCGCAACCTCTCCGACGCCGTCCTCATGCCGACCGCGGACATCGTTCTCTCCGCCGTCGCCGTAGGTGTCTTTCGTCGCCAAGTTAGGGCACGGAGGACTGAACTGCTCGGCATCATCTCTCACTTCCGTCTAGCAGTTCCAAGTGTGGTAAATAAAACTTCTTTTTTACAGCCCCTTTGATCTCATGGTTCTGTCACTTTCTACCATAAGAAGTTTATCTTCACACGAGTTAGATCTTTCATTCTGCATCTCATAACATGCCTAGTATATTCACTTGTGCTTCATGAAGTAGTTAGATTCCTCACTTGTACTGATCTGTGGGTTCGTACAAATCTGGAACCAACTTCTTATCTATGAGTGAATGTCTTCGCACGATGAGGTCAATGTCTTCTAAACTGATTAATCTTCAAAACCTTCTGAGAATGCATATGACCTCTTCCCCTTCCCTCGCACCTTAATGATGTCACAGGTACATGTCCGTGGGAGAATCCTTCGGTTCTCATAGTCTGCATTCATTTGCAGAATTCCTACAGCAACACATAAACTCTCCTGAAGCCAGTTCCTGTTGGTCCAGCAAAAGAAAGCCTTTGAAGCCTTTGAAAGTTTTGAAGCCTTTCAAGTTAAAGTTTATGGCTTCAGAAGCAGCAGCAAGGAAAGGGGGCAGACAGCGACGCGAAGGAACTTCCAAAGATCTGCCTGAAGACCTGGCAGAAATGTATAAAACAGATCCAGAAGAGAGTTATGGGCAGCGCAAGACCCGAATCCAATGGATTCGACGCTATTGGGAAGAACAATGGTTCAAATACCGCTTCATCACCCAGGAGTATGCTGAGAAAAGTGCCATCAAGAGACCATGGGGGGACGTCCTTTACAAGAATCTCGTACCTAGAACCAGAGATGAAGCCATTGCTCAAGGCTTCTACCCATGCATGGTCCGAGGACCACAGCCTGATGATGCGCATCCGTCGTCACTCCTCTGGTGTCGTGACGACAATCTGTTCAAGCGCAACTTCCAGTTTGCCCAACAATCAGCGAAGCAGAACAAGAAGAAATTTGGGTTAGACTTCAACCCTGGCCCCTCCGCACCAAGGGAAGATGGCACACGCGACACAGAACCCAATATCATCGGTCCATTTGCCAACCTTGAAGGCCTCATCACCCACATCTTAGTCCAAGGGACTGCCGTGAATGACCCTCCAGCTGACTATGAGTCTGATGAAGCTCCTGCTGTACCGAAGCCAAAGCAATCAAAGAAGCCGAAAGCTTCAAAGCCGGCCCCTTCCTCAAAAATCTCAAGGGTGAAGCCATTGGAAACTGCACCTCCTGAAGACAGTGTGCAGTCTGAAGACGTATCCCGCGTCTCCAAGCCCCAGAAGGCCAAAGTGCCTCAGCCACACACCGGCAAAGAGCTCACAGCTGCTGCCATCCTGCGCAGCGAAGCCATAGATCTGTCAAGTGATGAAGATCTTGGAGATGACGCTCTAGAGCAGCTCATCAAGAGCAAAGAAGAAGCTGAAATCTTCAACAATTTGCCTCTCTTTGATGTCGCCATCATCCACAATTTCATCGACAAATGGTTTGCCTCACCAGACATCAGCTTCGAAGATCTGCAGCTGCCCGTTGGCCTCAGCGTCGCATTCCAAGGCGCTATTGCTTCAGAACTTGCTATTGCCCAGCGCATAGTTGAACTGAAGCAGAAAATTGATCATGAAAAGGCTCAGTTCAAGAAGAATATGGCTAGGCTCAGCGTGCAAGAAGTGAAGAGCTTCAAGACCATGTTGCATGAGCTCAAGGAAAATTTTCTGAAAAAGCGTGCAGAAGCTCAGGGCTCACGTGAGTGGATGAAGTCTCTGGCTGAAAGATGTGTACAAGCCTACAATGAGGCTGAGAAACGCAAGGCACTTGGGCGTCCTGGCATCGACCCCAAGATGGCCGCGAAGAAGAAGAAGAAGCCTGCTATGGCTGAACCAGAGGCATCAAGGCAAGAAGCAGTTCCAATTGTCTTCCCAACTGCAACGACTGGCTCGAAGCCAAAGAGCCGGTCAACAGCTTCTGAGCTCAAGAAGACAAGAACTGCTGAGGCTGAAGCCAGGAAAAGGAAAAGCTCTGAAGCCTCTCCTACTGCCCCCAGCAAGAAGAAGAGAAAGATCAAGAAATCTCGGGCTGCTCCCACAGAGCCCTTGATTGTTGAACCTATCTCTATGGTTCGACCCAACACAGAACGACAACTGACAGTTCATGAGCCTGCTTACATAGAGGCTCCTGAAGCTGAAGACATACCAGCAGCCGACCCCATTGCTGCTGAAGACATTGGCATCAGGATAATGTACAAGATGATGCAGCCCTTCCTCAGTATGAACAAAGCGAGCTCATCAGCATTGGTCGTCCTCTGACGCCAATTGCACAAGATGCGTCATGGGCGGATCGTCCTCAAGAGGAAGAAGACTTTGAGGCCCAGCCCACTCCAACCCCACAAGCGTCGTCTGCGTTCCGCAGGCTTCGCAAAGGTCCAAGGCCTCAAGTCTATGCTGAAGACATTCCGGCTGCATCAGCCGAAGAAAATGAAGAAGTACCACAAGATCCCACTCCCCCGCTACACCAAGAAGCAGTTCTCCAGGAGAACGTGCTTGTGACTGACCCTCCAGCTAGTCAAGCGGAGGCTGAAAATGTTGAGGCTGCCGCAACACACACTGAAGCCAATGTGGAGCCCTCCCCACCAAAAGCTTCAGCAGACAACGAAGCTACTGATCCAAACACTTCTGTTCCTGAGTCTGTTGATGGTCCTCAATTTGATTACCATGTTGAGCACAGGCCTCAAGTCCAGAAGCCAGTCCCAAGGCTGCCAAGATTCCCAGGTCCTGCACCAGCACCTGGCTCCTTTGACATCAATAGCTTCAGGGCAGACAATACGTTCTTCAACAGCTCCAAGAACCCCTATTCAAGGGAAAGGATTTCATCAGATAGGTTCTGGAGCTATCCTCAGCGCAGCTACTATTCATGCATCCTATACAACCAAGGTCGCATCTTCCCTCACAAGCGCCTTGATGTTGAAGCCATTGCTGGTCTGCCCTGCTTAGAGGAAGCGCTGGATTGCTTCAAGCAAGTGGGTCTGCTGCAGTTCATAACTGATGAAGAGCACTGGAATGAAGAGCTTCTGTTGCAATTCTATGCCACCCTACACATCAAGGGATACAACAGAGATCCGAAGACTTGGGCCCTGGAGTGGATGACCGGCAATGTCCATCACGAAGCCAATGCATTCGATATCATTGAGCTCACCGGCCTGCCTACTCCTGGAGAACTCTTCGAGGAAGGTTGTCCACTACACACTGAAGCTCTTGAGAGCATATTCCAGAGACCTGAACCAAATATGAGTTAGATGCTCTCCATGATGAAGCCACTGCCTCTCGATGCTCCTTATCCAACAGAGTTCTTTGTTGAAGACTTTGAGTACCTGCCCAGAACAATCTATCACATTATCCGGCGGACTCTCTGGCCTATTAAAGGGCACTCTCCAAATGCCAAGATTGAGGGTGCAATGAAGACTCTGATATTCTGTATCCTTCATGGCAAATGCTTCAACGCACAGGATTTCTTCATATGCCAACTCGCTGCATCAGGCTCAGATCTGTTTGGTTTAAAGTTCTATGCTCCTTGGGTAATGAGACTGATCAAGCTTCACTCTGCGATCTCATATCAGCCCTCAGCCCGCAACCATCGGATCTTCTTGCCAGATGTGGATACCTCTGTTGAAGCTATATATCCTGAGCCTGCCAAGCAACCGTTGAGTCTTCAGAATGCAGAACACCAGAGCTTCACTCAGAACGATGAAGGTGTTGAAGCCATCTCCAGGGTGTATCCTTTGGCTGGCACTACACGTGCGCCACACCCTGCTTCAACTGAAGCCACTGATAATGCAACTGCTTCAAGACCCAAGAAGCGTGCTCGTGTTCTCAATGACCGAGAGCTTCTTGTGGCCCTTCATCAAAAACAAGATAGGCATCACGACTGGCTAAAGCGTCAGATGAAAAGCCTCTTGGTGGATGTTAATCGTCTTCGAAATCTTGCCACCAAGAATGCTTTCGTCACTCATGAAACCTGTCGTCGTACATGGAAAGGGCTCTCAATGATGTGTACTGAAGCTGAACTTGAAGAGGATGGCTTCACTGAGCGATTCAAGTTTGACACCACACCTCCTAGAAGGGCTGTGATGCGCAACACACCATCACTTGAAGACTCTGAGTTTTCTTCATCTGCTGCCACAGTCACTGCCAGAATCATTGATGAAGAAGACGATGCTACATCACCGCCACCTGCTTCAGCACCTCCCAGCTCTTCTGCACCACCAAACACCTCCAACGACCCTGCTGCTCCTGAAAACGAGTAGTCACTCTATGTCTTCAAACCTTTTTGGTCCTTGCTGACAAAAGGGGGAGAAGCATATGGGTTGATAGTCTTCAAGAGGGTCCATATGGGCGGGTGCTTTATGTTTTGCTATATTTTGCTTCGTGCTTACAACTCTCGTTTTTGCTTCATTTGGTTCTTTGAGTTGTAACACTAAAACTCGATGGTCGTCTGCTACTTGTTTGCCACCCTGTTTTGCGAAGATAAATTCCGCATGTGCGACGATAAATTCCGCACTTATCTCATTCCGCAGACGTCCATTTTCCATTATGCATGTCATTATCTTCATATACCTTCACATGCATAGTGGATTGTCATCATAAGTTGAAGTGGATCTCCACAAGAACAACCTGCCATGTGCATTTGCATTCCAAAAGCAAATTAACTTATATGCACATCTTCAGGGGGAGCCCTTGCAACTTATGAAGACAATTCCCTATCCTTTACAAATTTCACAGACTATACTCCTCGTTGAAAACTTCAACTAGTTTGTCATCAATCACCAAAAAGGGGGAGATTGTAAGTGCATCTAGTGCCACCCCTAGTTGGTTTTGGAGTATTGACGACAAACCTAGTTGAGGGACTAATGTGTTTGTGAGAATTGCAGGATAACACAGGTAGAAGTCCCTCATTGATTCGGTTTTACTACCAGATATGACCCCTAAAAATGTATGAAGACATTGAAGACAAAGGTGGTATATGAAGATATTCACATTGAAGACTATGACAAAAGAAGACACGTTATGAAGCCTATGGAGCTCGAAGACTTAGATCTTTCATAGTTCTTTTTCTTTTGTGTTGAGTCATAGGAACCACCGCACTGTTAAGTGGGGTCCAAGAGAACCAGTCAGAATGACTGAAGTGATGCCTAAATCAAAAACCTATGTCTTCAAGTGAAGACAATGAGAGCGAATCTTGTCCAGAGCCGGACAAGTCAGCTTTGCTTGTAGCCCAAGTAAAGTTGCCATGAGAGTTTGAAATCTGACCGTTGAGACACGTGTCAGTTCCTTAGTGACCCAGGGTCATTTCGGACAAATCAGGTTGGGTTGCCAAGTGGCTATAAATAGCCCACCCCCTACAACCATAAACGGTTGGCTGCTCAAATTTCAGTGCACGGCTTTTGTCGTTTGAGAGCAACCCACCTCGAAGCCTTTGAGAGAAAATTCCTAGCGAGGAGAAAAGCCCTAACCACCCAGAGCCAGAGAACATTGGGCATCACTTAAGTCTTCTTGTCTATGTGATCTGAAGACTTATTACACTTGAGGACTGTGAATCCTCCAGACGGTTAGGTGTCGCGTTCAGAGCATCCAAGAGACATTGTGGATTGCCAGTGAACGAAGTCTGTGAAGGTTTGGCAGTCTACCTTGAAGACTTAACAGAGTGATTGGGCGAGGACTAAGTGACCATAGCTCAAGGAGAATACAGTGAGGACTTGGTGTCCTGAGCTGCGTGTTCAGGACTGGGTGTCCGGGACTGTGTGTCCTAAGGTTTAAATACCTAGCCGCTCCAACCAGACATACAGTTTTCACAGCAACTGGAACTGGTCCAACATATCATTGTCTTCAACGAGTCACTGGTTTCACCTTCACTTCCTTTTACTTACGGTTACTCATTGTGAAGCCATTGCATGCTTGCTCTATCTTTTGTCTTCACAACGTAACTGTATAATTTGTTTGGCTTCATAACATCTTCCTACGTGATCCTAATTACACTACAGCTATTTGTCACTGTGCTTTCACTCTGTTGATACTTGACCATGGCTTGCCTAGTGTAATCTAACTTCCGCTGCATAGTAATAGGTATATCTTTACTGTTTGTCTTCATAACTTCCACGTTTTGAAGACTTTCATAAAAATCGCCTATTCACCCCCCCTAGTCGATATAACGCACTTTCACACACGCCCCTAAGATAAACACCAAGGCGCTGCTTCCCCAGCGTAATAGGTGTACTAGCACATGTTACGCCAGGGAATGCTTCCATTAATTGGGAATCAAGTGGCCAGAAATTAAAATTTAGGGGGGCGACGGACCTCTAGCTAAGGTGAAACAGTATATGAGGAGAAACCTTGTGCATCGCGAGTTACTAGGAACATCTAGTATCAAGAAGAAGCAGTCAACTAGTGTCTTTTGTGGGATGAATATCGTGCAAGCAGAAACGTAAGATTTGCACGAATAAGGGAAGAGGAGTAGCTTTTTCGGTTGCCGGTCTGGTCACCTCCGCAAGTCACACCGATTTTCTTCTTTTTATCGGGGAAACCGATGTTCTGGAGGGTGCAGGCTTGGACGAACCCATGGCCAAATTGTTGACTATGTTGCCGTGGCCGTATGTCGGCAGAAGGGAAGCAGATCCGAGGCGGCGAAGGACGGCGTAGAAGGAATAGCTCCGGTGCGGTGGAGAGTGGCGAAGTTGGAGCGGCAGCAGTGAGGCGTAGGACGGCGTGGTTGAACTGGCTCGGGTATGGACGGCTCAGCCTCGGCTTCAACTACTAGTCATGGAGGGCGTTGCGGTTGAGGTTGCGGTGGACGACGACGTCGGGGTATCGGCTCCGGCGTGATGGAGGAGGGCGGCAGTTGATGGGTGGGATGGTGAAAGTGCAACTATCCCTAGGTGGTTTTGGTAATTCATAACAACATATAGCTCATTGAGCTAATGCTATTCCAAGATGATTATTTCAGGAAAGCTCAATGATTGGCATGGCATGGATGTGAAAGTGGAACCCTCAAAATGCTAAGGACAAAGGATTGGCTCAAGCTCAAAAGCTCAAGACTCTTCATTTTATATTTTAGTGATCCAAGATCACATTGAGTCTTTAGGAAAAGCCAATACTATCAAGGAGGGATGAGGTGTTGCTTAATGAGTCTCTTGCTTCATGTGCTTAGTGATATGCTCCAAAACCCTCAACTACTTTCCCATATCCACATATGACCTAAACCCTAAGCCAAACTCGGTCCTACCGATTCTTCCTATCCGGCGCCACCGAGTTTCACTAGTCATTAGCCATTGCCAAACCCTAGCAATTTGGTCCTACCGATAGGGATCTCGGTCTCACCGAGATGGGGCTGCAAACTCTCTGTTTCCCTTTCGTAACTTTTCGGTCTCACCGGAAGAGTGAATCGGTCCCACCGAGATTGCAATGTAAACTCAGTGTTTCCCCTTTGTAACTTTTCGGTCTCACCGAGTTCCACTCGGTCTCACCGAAAGAGAAAATCGGTCCCACCGAGTTTGCCTGACCAACTCTCTGGTTAGCTAATTACCAAATTCGGTCTCACCGAGTTTGTGTAATCGGTCTCACCGAGATTACGTTATGCCCAAACCCTAACCATATCGGTCCTACCGAGTTGCATGTCAGTCCCACCAAAAATCTCTAACGGTCACTAGGTTTACATTTTCGGTCCGACCGAGTTTATTGATTCGGTCCCACCGAGATTGGAAAACTGTGTAACGGTTGGATTTTGTGTGGAGGCTATATATACGCCTCCACCTTCTTCTCATTCGAAGAGAGAGCCATCAGAACACACACACCATTCCAACTCATATGTTCTGAGAGAGAACCACCTACTCATGTGTTGAGACCAAGACATTCCATTCCTACCATATGAATCTTGATCTCTAGCCTTCCCAAGTTGCTTTCCACTCAAATCTTCTTTCCACCAAATCCAAATCCTATGAGAGAGAGTTGAGTGTTGGGGAGACTATCATTTGAAGCATAAGAGCAAGGATTTCATTACCTACACACCATTTGTTACTTCTTGGAGAGTGGTGTCTCCTAGATTGGCTAGGTGTCACTTGGGAGCCTCCGACAAGATTGTGGAGTTGAACCAAGGAGTTTGTAAGGGCAAGGAGATCTCCTACTTCGTGAAGATCTACCGCTAGTGAGGCAAGTCCTGTGTGGGCGATGGCCATGGTGGGATAGACAAGGTTGCTTCTTTGTGGACCCTTTGTGGGTGGTTGCTTCTTCGTGGACCCTTCGTGGGTGGAGCCCTGTGTGGACTCGCGCAACCGTTACCCTTGGGTGGAGCCCTATGTGGACTCGCGCAACCGTTACCCTTCGTGGGTTGAAGTCTCCATCAACGTGGATGTAGGATAGCACCACCTATCCGAACCACAGGAAAAACATCCGTGTCTCCAATTGCGTTTGAATTCTCCAAACCCTTCCCTTTACATTCTTGCAAGTTGCATGCTTTACTTTCCGCTGCCTATATACTCTTTGCATGCTTGCTTGAATTATGTGATGATTGCTTGACTTGTCCTAAATTAGCTAAAATCTGCCAAGAACTAAAATTGGGAAAAGGTTAAGTTTTTATTTGGTCAAGTAGTCTAATCACCCCCCTCTAGACATACTTTCGATCCTACAAGTGGTATCAGAGCTTTGGTCTCCATTTGCTTTGATCTCCATAGCTTTTGGTGGTCATAGCCTTGGTTTCACAACCTAGGAGAGTATGGCGTCTAGCGAGGGAAATTATCACCGTAGAGGTCCTTACTTTGATGGTACTAATTTTGCTAGTTGGAAGCATAAAATGAAAATGCATATTCTTGGACATAACCCCGCCGTTTGGGCTATTGTGTGTGTTGGTTTGCAAGGTGACTTCTTTGATGGGAGAGAACCGAACCGTGAAGCTACCGCGGATGAGTTGAAGATGTTGCAATACAATGCTCAAGCTTGTGATATTCTCTTCAACGGATTGTGCCCCAAAGAATTCAACAAAATCAGCCGCCTTGAGAATGCAAAGGAAATTTGGGACACTTTGATTGATATGCACGAAGGTACCGACTCCGTCAAGGAATCCAAGTTGGATGTGCTTCAAAGCCAACTTGACAAGTTCAAGATGAAGGATGGTGAAGGTGTCGCTGAAATGTACTCTAGGCTTGCTCTCATCACAAATGAGATTGCCGGCTTAGGAAGTGAAGAGATGACCGATAAATTCATCATCAAGAAGATTCTAAGAGCCTTTGATGGAAAATATGATACCGTGTGCACATTGATCCAAATGATGCCTAATTACAAAGATCTCAAGCCAATGGAGGTGATTGGAAGAATTGTTGCTCATGAGATGTCACTTAAGGATAAAGAGGAACTTCACAACAAATCAAGTGGTGCCTATAAAGCCTCATGTGAAGCCCCTACATCATCAAGTGAGAAATAAGACTTCAATGAAGAATTGAGCTTAATGGTGAAGAACTTCAACAAGTTCTACAAGAGTAGAAGCAAAGATAGAAGCTCCAAGTCAAGGTCCTACAATGACAAAAGATCTTCTAGTCGAGAGCGAAACTGCTACAATTGTGGAAGACCCGGACACTATTCCAATGAGTGTACGGCTCCCTACAAGAGAAGAGAAGATTCTCCAAAAAGAAGAAGCAAAGGATCACCACCAAGAGAGAGAAGGAGTAGAGATGATCGTTATGAATGAAGATACTCACGGAGAAGCAAGGATTCGGAAAGGAAGGAAAAATCATCAAGGAGCTACACAAGACGAAGACATCAAGCTCATGTTGGTGAATGGGTATCCGGCTCCGACTCCGACAGCCACTCCGAGAGAAGTTATTACTCCGGCTCCGAAGATACTCAAGATGAAGGTGTTGCCGGTCTAGCACTTGTGTCAACCAACTCCTACGACATATTTGACTCACCAAATGAAGGAATTGGAAGATGCTTCATGGCCAAAGGCCCTAAGGTAACACACCCCGAGTATGTTGATTTCAATAGTGATGAAGATGACTTGTTAGGTGATGATTTGCTTGGTGACAACTCTAGTGATGAATATTATGATGAAAGACCAATTAATCATGCTAATCAAGATAAAACGAATGACAATGATAAGGAGAAAATTGAGGCCCTAACTAAAGAACTAAACACTCTTAAGTTAGCTCATGAAACCATCTTCGAAGATCATCGAGAACTTTTAAGAGCTCATGAGAAATTACGCTTTGAAAAGCTCAATCTTGAGCAAGAGCATGAGTTCTTAAAGGCAATCAATGATGATCTCTGCAAGAAAAGTTCTTCTTACATTGCCAAGCGTTTACTCTTATCCACTTACATGCCTCAAGTCAAGTCTAGTAACAAGAACAAGAAAGATTCTTCCTCTAGTAGTAACAATGATCATGCTAAATCCAATATTGTTGCTTCTAGTAGTTCTCTTGATTCCACTAATGATTCTCTTAGCCAAGTTACACTTGAGCAAGAAAATAGCTTATTGAAGGGACTTATAGAGAAAGGAGTGTACAAAAGCCTTGCCAGGAGTAAGCAATTCGAGGAAATTGTGCGCAAGCAAGGAATGCACCGGAAGAATCAAGGTGTTGGTTTTGAACGAAAGTTCAATGCCAATGGAGTTGAGTGGGAAGAAGATCAATACCCCAAGACAAAGTTTGTCCCTCAACAAGAGAAGTATACTTCTTTCAAGGGGACACAAGCTCAAGATGATCTTCCACCACAAGACTACAAGCAAAAAGGCAAGGACAAGCTTCAAGAGGAAATTGATGCATTTGAAGAAGCTCCAAAGACCTTAGTCAAGTGGATTCCCAAGACTACTTCAAGTTCCACTTCATCAAGTACGACTACAACTCCAAGGATTCCCATCAAGATGATGTGGATCCAAAAGAAGAAGAACTAGAGAGTTCTTGAGGGTGACTCCGCCAACGTACTTCACTCTTATCATTTTGGCAAGAACAAGTGCAATCAACTTCCACATCTTGCACTAGTTCAAGGAGTCACAAACCCTCTTGTTGGTAAGACAAGGGACAAGGTAACCTAAAAGTTTTCATGGACATCATCTTTATGTGCATCACTCTATGTCTATGGATATCCTTGCTTGTTCCTTGTGGGACTAACCCATGTAGGTATTGAAAGTGCAATTCACTCAAATGGATAGCTCCAAGAGATCTACATCAACATTGAGCATCCACATCTCCAATATCTACATGAAGTCATCATCGACAAAACCCAAGGTTAGTTCATCCCTCTTAGGGGGGTATATCACATCTAGGGGGAGCTTTACTCTAAGACTTGAGCTAAAGCAACTCTAAAGATGTGAACAAATCAATGCTTTATGTAAAAGTGGTAACCCCACTTGAGCTTAAACGATGAGTATGACCTATGATCAAGTGTTCTCACTTGACTCCTAAGTCAATATACTCATATATAGATGACCTAGTCATCGCAAATTGCTTGATAGATGCTAGAATTGGTTGTGCATGCCTTGTCACATATTTCATTTGCCATCTTATTGTGTGAGCATGCTGGTTGCATATTTTACTCATTCGAGGACATCCACTTGTTGTTTTGATTGTTTGGTTTTATCTTCTTTTGCCAAGTGGATGGACAAGAATGCCCAAGAACCTCCTCTAGCTATCTATGCTGTTCTCGTCTCAAACTCTATTCATGCTGCATCACAAAATTTGATCAAGTCAGATTCGAACCACTCTGTGTGAGGAGCGCTTGGAGTCCCCGATTCGTCATAGACTTAAACTTCCAAAACCTCTTTATGATTCTCGGTCTGACCGATACTCCACCTTCGGTCCTACCGAGATCATTAAGTTGATCTAGGTTTTCAATCTCGGTGCAACCGATTTGAACATTTCGGTCACACCGAGTTTCAGTAACTGCTTGTAGTTATGAATCTCGGTGCCACCGAGTTGTTCCACTCGGTCACACCGACAGGGTCGGGCTATATATAGTCACGGGCAAAATTTTGGAAATTTCTCCGAACCCCTTCGCCCGCGCGATAGCCTGCTCTGCCCTTGTGGTCTCCGGATCATCTTCTCGCCGCCAGCAGCCTCCAGTCGCTAGCCTCCGTCGCCGTCAACGGGAATTCTGCCCCGCCGTTGTCGCCGTAGCAAGTCCCCGCCGAACTAGGGTATGGACTTGATCTTTGTGCTATTCCCCAATCTGATTCCTAGCACATTGTGATCATATTGATTCTAGCCACGATTGAAACACTCCTATCCAGTCAAAACGCTCATAGATTAGGTTTGATTCGAAAATTCTAGGTTTAGGTTTCCGCCGAAACTATCTCGGACCCACCGAGTTGGCTTATGCCATTGCACAAGTGAGACTCGGTCTGACCGAGAATTACTTATCGGTGTGACCGATTTTTGAACTCAGTGAAACCCTAGCAGTCTCGGTGCCACCAAACTGTGACTCGGTCCTACTGAGTTCACTAGTTTAGGTTCCAAAACTGCTTCGGTGTCACCGAGTTTGAAAATCGGTAGATCCGAGATGATTTCAGTGGGAAACTAAAACTAAGTTTTTGGATCATTCTTTTGCAAAAATCTCTGCATTTTGTGATGCTCATCCACTCTATCTCTTCTATAATCTATTCACAGGGTCAGCAGTCAGTTTGCAGCATGTCTGATCAAAGTGATAGCCAAAATATGTCAGAGCAGCAAGTGGTGATGAGTGAGGGCACTAGTCCCTCAAGTTCTTCTGATGAAGGCAG
The DNA here is from genome assembly GCF_056163025.1 of Triticum urartu. Taxonomy (NCBI): domain Eukaryota; kingdom Viridiplantae; phylum Streptophyta; class Magnoliopsida; order Poales; family Poaceae; genus Triticum; species Triticum urartu. The sequence goes on from NC_141874.1 coordinate 577,987,327, forward strand.
CAGGAGCACTCCAAGCAATTTGCCAAAGGCTGCCATGAGACAAAGGAAGAAGATGACTTCAGATTCCGAAGATGAGGACTATGTGGCAGAGGAAGAGGCCACTTCCAAGAGAATTGAGCCAGCTCAAGGCACTAAGCCAGGCCTGAAAATCAAAAGGCCAGCAGGCAGGCAGCCAATGTCAAAGGCCAGAATGTCAACTGAGAAGCCCATAGAGCCAGTTGCAGCTGAGGGCAAGAAAAGAAAGGAAAGGGTGAAGAAGACTGTGGCTAGAGTGCTTGGCAAAGCTTCCATCATGGAAGAGGAGGATGAAGAAGAGGCAGCTGCACCAGCGCCCAAGGCACCCAAGCTAATGGGAGATGCCATAAAATCAGGTGGAGCTGCTTCCAAGGCCACGCCAGCTCCAAAGCCAAAGCCTAAGAGAAATACAAGGAGCATTCCTGCAGCTGAGAAGAACAAGGCCCCAGTGCCTGAGACTATTGCTGAAGAAGAGGAAGAGAATGTCCTGAGAAAGCTAAAGCCCAAGATCCCAGACCACAACGATGCTCATCTTGTGGCTGAGGATATGAAGCTCAGGAGAGATTCAGGGCTGAGGAAATGGAGAGAAGCAAACCCGTATGCTTCAAGGAGAAGGACTGCCGTGGACTACAGGTTTCCCACCAAGGAGCAGCAGGATTTTTATGAGACTGTTTTGCTAGATAAGAAGCCAATTGTCTGTGACATGAGATGGTTGACTGGACCTACATGAGGGAGAAGGAGGAACACTACCCAGGAGTATATGACAGCTTTAAAGCTTGTGGAGTAGCTGACTTTTTTGGGTAGAAGCTCACAAAGTGGAACGAGGAACTGATCATGCAATTCTACTCCACGGCACACTTTTATCCAGATGGGAGGATCACATGGATGTCTGAGGGTACAAGGTACCAATCCACAGTTGCCGAGTGGGCACAGATCATTAATGCCCCAGAGGAGCAAGATGATGACTTGGATATCTATGCCAAGAAGAAGATGGACCATAACTCCATGTCCAATATGTACAAGGAAATTCCCAATGAAGCTCTTGACACCTTCAAATTTGGGTCTGTGCATTACCTTCTGTCAGGACTGCCTACGATCAATTGGATACTTAGGCACACCTTACTGCCCAAGTCTGGAGATCACAAGATGATCAGAGGCCATGCTATCAACTTGCTACATGTGTTTGATGTGCCTCAGAAGTTCAAGGTGATGAGCCTCATAGTGGAAACAATCAAGAGGACTGCAGCAGATCAGAAGAGGAGCTGCGGATATGCCCCTCAAATTCAGGAGCTCATCAACTCCAAGATGGGCACGGGCATATATCTATTGGACAAGGAACACCTGCCCATCCATCCAGATTTCGAGGACAATCAAGTTGTCATGACTGAGAACAAGCCATCATCTGCCCAAGCATTTGCAAAGAAGGAGAAGGCGAGGAAGGAGAAAGCTGCCAAGATGCCTACTCAAGAGGAGGCATCTGAGTATTTCTTGAAGACCAAACAAGAGCAGCTTGGTTACTTGATTGCATCCACGCTGAGGATTGAGCAAAGTCTGGCCACCCTCACTCAGAATCAGCAGAGCCTAGAGAGAATCGTGGAACAGAAGTTCTATGACTTGGATGTCAAAGTAACGGAAGTTCAGTCTGCAGTGGAGCAGCTCCAGGAGGACATGCAGGAGAGGAGAGGCAGGACTACCACTCATGCCTTTTCTAGAGTGCCACGAGGCCCGAGGTCATCTGCCATGCCAGTTGCTGACACGAGAGCCACCACTTCAGCACCAGCTACAGCCTTAGCTCCAGCGTCTACTTCAGCTCCAACTCCAGCGTCTACTTCAGCATCTACCGAAGCCTTCGTCCTTGGAGTGATCCGGACTCCACCACCACCAGAAGATCAAGCCTGAGCATCGATTTAGCACTATGCATTTTCTAGGAACTTTTTGGTAACTTGTTGCCAAAGGGGGAGAAGATGTATAGATCATAGGCTTCGAGAGAGAGATAGTGTTGTTTTTCTCTCTTGCTTTATTTGGTGGTTTTTCAAACTTGTTTGCTTTTGAGTGCTTGAGATACTATGTCATTATTTGTGAGACATTGATGATCATGTGTTTGATCATAAGCTACACTTAATGCTTGCTTATTGCTATTATCCTATCTATCTTGTGTGATCATTCACTTTTCTTGGTGATGAGTGCATGTATTTCATTCTTATCATTTTGAGCGCTCCACCAAGATGTATGTGACATGGAAGAGTAACCCATGACTCTAACTCTTTGTGCATTTGCAGCCCAAAGCAAATTTTAAATATGCACAAATTTAGGGGAAGCTCTTATTATCACATACTTCTCAAAGCGACGATATATTTCATGCTTATTATCATTTGTCGAAGCTTTGATCTATATGTTGTCATCAATTACCAAAAAGGGGGAGATTGAAAGTGCAACTATCCCTAGGTGGTTTTGGTAATTCATAACAACATATAGCTCATTGAGCTAATGCTATTCCAAGATGATTATTTCAGGAAAGCTCAATGATTGGCATGGCATGGATGTGAAAGTGGAACCCTCAAAATGCTAAGGACAAAGGATTGGCTCAAGCTCAAAAGCTCAAGACTCTTCATTTTATATTTTAGTGATCCAAGATCACATTGAGTCTTTAGGAAAAGCCAATACTATCAAGGAGGGATGAGGTGTTGCTTAATGAGCCTCTTGCTTCATGTGCTTAGTGATATGCTCCAAAACCCTCAACTACTTTCCCATATCCACATATGACCTAAACCCTAAGCCAAACTCGGTCCTACCGATTCTTCCTATCCGGCGCCACCGAGTTTCACTAGTCATTAGCCATTGCCAAACCCTAGCAATTCGGTCCTACCGATAGGGATCTCGGTCTCACCGAGATGGGGTTGCAAACTCTCTGTTTCCCTTTCGTAACTTTTCGGTCTCACCGAAAGAGTGAATCGGTCCCACCGAGATTGCAATGTAAACTCAGTGTTTCCCCTTTGTAACTTTTCGGTCTCACCGAGTTCCACTCGGTCTCACCGAAAGAGCAAATCGGTCCCACCGAGTTTGCCTGACCAACTCTCTGGTTAGCTAATTACCAAATTCGGTCTCACCGAGTTTGTGTAATCGGTCTCACCGAGATTACGTTATGCCCAAACCCTAACCATATCGGTCCTACCGAGTTGCATGTCAGTCCCACCGAAAATCTCTAACGATCACTAGGTTTACATTTTCGGTCCGACCGAGTTTATTGATTCGGTCGCACCGAGATTGGAAAACTGTGTAATGGTTGGATTTTGTGTGGAGGCTATATATACCCCTCCACCTTCTTCTCATTCGAAGAGAGAGCCATCAGAACACACACACCATTCCAACTCATATGTTCTGAGAGAGAACCACCCACTCATGTGTTGAGACCAAGACATTCCATTCCTACCATATGAATCTTGATCTCTAGCCTTCCCAAGTTGCTTTCCACTCAAATCTTCTTTCCACCAAATCTAAATCCTATGAGAGAGAGTTGAGTGTTGGGGAGACTATCATTTGAAGCACAAGAGCAAGGAGTTCATTACCTACACACCATTTGTTACTTCTTGGAGAGTGGTGTCTCCTAGATTAGCTAGGTGTCACTTGGGAGCCTCCGACAAGATTGTGGAGTTGAACCAAGGAGTTTGTAAGGGCAAGGAGATCGCCTACTTCGTGAAGATCTACCGCTAGTGAGGCACCGTTACCCTTCGTGGGTTGAAGTCTCCATCAACGTGGATGTAGGATAGCACCACCTATCCGAACCACGGGAAAAACATCCGTGTGTCCAATTGCGTTTGAATTCTCCAAACCCTTCCCTTTACATTCTTGCAAGTTGCATGCTTTACTTTCCGCTGCCTATATACTCTTTGCATGCTTGCTTGAATTTTGTGATGATTGCTTGACTTGTCCTAAATTAGCTAAAATCTGCCAAGAACTAAAATTGGGAAAAGGTTAAGTTTTTATTTGGTCAAGTAGTCTAATCACCCCCCTCTAGACATACTTTCGATCCTACAGATGGGGTGGCGGACGGAGGACGCCGGGGTTTCGCGGCTAGTGGAGAGGTAGTTTTGGCGCCCATGGAGTACGAATGGGGAATCGGACGGGTGGAGGGAACCATGTTTTCGCGGCTAGTGACGTCATATTCGTCTCTCTCTCTCTAGACCACTCTCATTTCTCGTGCTATCTCTCCCACGCCCCCCCCCGTCAGCCCCTCTATCCATGCCTCTCTCGAATACGTAATACACACACATACCTCTCTAGGCCCCGCCAAATGCATCAACTACACATTCACACATGTTACATCACGTACCCCATTGATCTGAAAATCCCTCTCTTCATGTTTATTTCGCATACAACATTCCTTTTGAATAAAGTGTGTCCAAAAAATTATTTTAGAGTTTCTACATATATACAACATTACAAAGTTATATGGAGGAGTACGGACGCTAATTTGCATTGCATGGTGCCCACAATGATATTTATTCCGCACTGTGAATTTGTATATTTTTATACTATATACAAAGTTAGTCATAATAAAGAGAAACGAAGAGCATCTGTCTCTCCATCGCATACCCCCCTGTATGCCCCTTTCACGTATGCACACAAAACTATCTCCAGGTCCTCTAAAAGTAAGCCCCCAGAAAATTCACGCATGTTTCATCTTTCTCTCGCGATATATGCAATGACGATCATTGTATTTGAAGCGAAAGCACGATACGTACATTGGACTTCAGAATCCACTCATTATGGTCACCATTTATGTTTAGTGGTTATTATGCAGTCACGGGCTCACCGTACAACTCTGTATTTGCTCATGACATGACAAGTTGACTAGTTAAACGCTCCACGTGGCACCTCTAGTGTTGCATCACATTATCTCACTACCATCGTGCCCACCTATCGACTTGTATCTACTCTACATCTACACTCTTATAAAATACATAAAATACACTCTTATAAAAAACAGAGTTGGTGATGATGGTGTGACTGCCATCCTGCAATATAGGCCGTCCGGTTTATATCTGACGGATAGGAAACAATCTATGGCAATTTTGCAAAAAAAAAATGTACCCACACACCTCTCCACATTTGCAAATAAGGCCTTCCCTCGTTCATCCTTTTCTCTCACAAGATAAACAAGGCATACAAATGTATCTTGATGTTACATGCAACGCACGGGCATCTTGCTAGTAAGAATGAAAACAAACGACAAAAACATATTTGGACGGTGGTTCGAAGTCATGACCGCGGGCACAACGGACAAGGTGGCCTTGTATTGGTATGCTGAGCCGTCTGTTTCAACACACAAGAGCTGGTGTGGTGATTATACACACACGCACTGTCGGAGTAATGGGCCCTGTGTGGACTCGCGCAACCGTTACCCTTCGTGGGTTGAAGTCTCCATCAACGTGGATGTAGGATAGCACCACCTATCCGAACCACGGGAAAAACATCCGTGTCTCCAATTGCGTTTGAATTCTCCAAACCCATCCCTTTACATTCTTGCAAGTTGCATGCTTTACTTTCCGCTGCCTATATACTCTTTGCATGCTTGCTTGAATTTTGTGATGATTGCTTGACTTGTCCTAAATTAGCTAAAATCTGCCAAGAACTAAAATTGGGAAAAGGTTAAGTTTTTATTTGGTCAAGTAGTCTAACCACCCCCCTCTAGACATACTTTCGATCCTACAGATGGGGTGGCGGACGGAGGACGCCGGGGTTTCGCGGCTAGTGGAGAGGTAGTTTTGGCGCCCATGGAGTACGAATGGGGAATCGGACGGGTGGAGGGAACCATGTTTTGGTCTGGGACGCGCTTGTTTTTGGCTTTTTTGAACAGAAATGGGACGCGCTTGTTTGAAATTTGGGGAAAGTACAAACTTTGCCCCCCTCTTAAATTTCGGACCTACTGCGGGTCGGGGGTAGGATGGTAATCCTAGGTGTCCCAAATAGTGGGCGGGAGCGATTTCGGCCGCGCGCATGTGTGCTTAGGTGGCCATTGTGTATGAATGTTTTTCGGATGCGGTTGCGTGGCGTCTAGATGAAGCTACAAACCTACCCCAGTTTAGACCTTTGGACATCGGGCCGGTAGGTTTCATGGGTCAGAGTTATTAGAAAAGTAATTTCCTTGTACTACCAAACATTGGTCTCACGCGGTTTCGGGCGAGTATAGGCTCTTTTGGCGCTTCGTTCGAAATTTTGAAACACAAGCATTCACGTTTAGAGTACTCTTGATCTATGAGGATTGACCTAAATATACAACGTTATATTTGACCTTGTATGTTTGAAAACCTCATTAAATTATCCGCTTCTTTTTGAAATTTTGACACTTGAAAATCCTATAACTACGATTATTTTGGAATGGAGGAGCTAAATTTGAATCTATTTTGTACACGACTACATATGCTATTATGAACAAAATCACAGCAAAGATTGGTGCCCCATAATTTAGGTATGGTTTACAAATGCCATGATATCAAATTCAAATAATTGAATGGACTTCATGTTGAATTCGATTTTTTTAAACCACCTTGAGTTGAATTCAAATGTATGCTAGTTCATTGGTAGTAGCTATTTATAATGTCCATTGTGTAACTTTCGTATGTATAATGTGCTTTACACACACAACATGAACTATACTCACATTTATATTCGATTGCTAAAGCGATGCATTGTCTGGAGTTCAAAATACTAACTATGTGGATCAATTGTGTCAAATAATAACATAGACATGCTCAAATTCGATAGAATCTAGATGTCTGATGGATCAATGACCGCTCCTTATGCGAATTGCAAATATCATGATCCCATCCTAATATTTGGATACAATTTATATCTTTAATCAATGTGTAGAGCAGTCTTTTATGTGTAGTTTCACTCTCCATCGGTGGTCTCTCACACATGCTCACACACTCTCTCCCGAGGTGTCTTTCTCGCACACATGCTCTAGATATAACCCTCCCTCCCTCTCGTAACCATTTACAACTGTTTTCACTAACCTTTATCACAAGCACTCTTCCTCTCGCAAACATACACACGCACAATCCTCATCGACCCTTTCTATATACATGGACCTGCCTACGTGTCTCATGTATGCACATTATCTTTACGCCTGTCTCTCACGCATTGTCTCACACCTCTCTTCCTAATCGACGAATGCCCCTTAAAGTTAGGTTGGATTAATAGTAATATCAGAGATAAAAGGGTTACCTTAGTCCGAGAACCTAGGGTTACAAATCCTAGCCGGCTTTGTCAGTGGACACAGAGTCCTTCACAATTCTGCTATCTTTGTCTTGTACGACTAGTCATCCATGGGTCTTCCTAAATGCATCACGGGCCGACCAATGTGGCGCAGAACGGAACAGAACGAAGGGCCTCACCTCGACCCACTGGACCTCACGCGGTGACACACCCTCTGCCCCCACGTCTCATTATCTTCTCACACCCACACATACCAACACAAAAACCACACACACAGAAAATTTCTCCTGGTGCCTCTATTCCCTCCCCCCTTGCATATACACACTCAAGGGAATGGAATCTCTTGTCGTGACGTCATATTCGTCTCTCTCTCTAGACCACTCTCATTTCTCGTGCTATCTCTCCCACGCCCCCCCCCCCCCGTCAGCCCCTCTATCCATGCCTCTCTCGAATACGTAATACACACACATACCTCTCTAGGCCCCGCCAAATGCATCAACTACACATTCACACATGTTACATCACGTACCCCATTGATCTGAAAAGCCCTCTCTTCACGTTTATTTCGCATACAACATTCCTTTTGAATAAAGTGTGGCCAAAAAATTATTTTAGAGTTTCTACATATATACAACATTACAAAGTTATATGGAGGAGTACGAACGCTAATTTGCATTGCATGGTTCCCACAATGATATTTATTCCGCACTGTGAATTTGTATATTTTTATACTATATACAAAGTTAGTCATAATAAAGAGAAACGAAGAGCATCTGTCTCTCCATCGCATACCCCCCTGTATGCCCCTTTCACGTATGCACACAAAACTATCTCCAGGTCCTCTAAAAGTAAGCCCCCAGAAAATTCACGCATGTTTCATCTTTCTCTCGCGATATATGCAATGACGATCATTGTATTTGAAGCGAAAGCACGATACGTACATTGGACTTCAGAATCCACTCATTATGGTCACCATTTATGTTTAGTGGTTATTATGCAGTCACGGGCTCACCGTACAACTCTGTATTTGCTCATGACATGACAAGTTGACTAGTTAAACGCTCCACGTGGCACCTCTAGTGTTGCATCACATTATCTCACTACCATCGTGCCCACCTATCGACTTGTATCTACTCTACATCTACACTCTTATAAAATACATAAAATACACTCTTATAAAAAACAGAGTTGGTGATGATGGTGTGACTGCCATCCTGCAATATAGGCCGTCCGGTTTATATCTGACGGATAGGAAACAATCTATGGCAATTTTGCAAAAAAAAGTACCCACACACCTCTCCACATTTGCAAATAAGGCCTTCCCTCGTTCATCCTTTTCTCTCACAAGATAAACAAGGCATACAAATGTATCTTGATGTTACATGCAACGCACGGGCATCTTGCTAGTAAGAATGAAAACAAACGACAAAAACATATTTGGACGGTGGTTCGAAGTCATGACCGCGGGAACAACGGACAAGGTGGCCTTGTATTGGTATGGTGAGCCGTCTGTTTCAACACACAGGAGCTGGTGTGGTGATTATACACACACGCACTGTCGGAGTAATGGGCCACGGGTAGGCCAACACGAGCCCCACAACCTTTCAAGACATCGGGGCAGGCTGCGCCCCTCAAGACCCCAGGACGAAGAGCAGCCTCCTGAGGAGTCGACGACAAGACGGCCGACCGCCCGCTCACGGCCGAGTCCCAGGGACGACTTCCAGCGAAGCCGGCTTTGGGGAGTCGGCCTGCGACTCCAACAAACCCCACGACCTCATCAAAGGGGACGAGGCAGGGGCGTGGCTACGGCGAAGGCCACCCCCGCCCCTCACCAAGGGCAGGCATGGCCACAGCACGCCGTACCCCGGAAGATCTCCGTGCGGCGTGGCATTGTTGCCATGCCGGCCCTGACATCAGCACCGCAGGAACGAATCCTGCACCCACGACGGCTTGTCTGTACGACCTCAGGAGACGGTAGGAGAACCACCAGTCGGACCCGTCGGGAGTCGGCCCGGGGGAGTTGGCCGAGCCCTCCCCCGGGGCCCACACGCCATTAATCAAGATGTGATGGGGAGTGGCAACAGTGATCGCCCGCCAGGCGGCAGTGCTGTTGCCACGACCTCATGATCAAGCTCGCGTCATCAGAAGCACGGCTACAGTAATCAGCAGCCGGCAAGACCCGCCCGCGGCGGACGCGGCCTGTCGGCTCCGTACCAGGCCAGTCGGCGGGCCCCAGCGGTCGGCAGAGAAGACGGAGGCCAGAGGCACTGATAGCTGGGCCCGCGTCCAGCCGGATTACCATTGTACCCCTGGAGGGTAGGCCTATATAAACCCCCCAGGGCACCCATGCAAAGGGTTAGAACCCGTTAGCTCTAGACCAGATCATATAGAAGGGAGAGAGCTAGCCTTGCCCTCTCCTACCTCCAAGAAACAGCTCAAGGAGCAACCGTGTAAACACTTGGCCATAGTGATCATGCGGAGACCCCGCAGAGCAGCAGTAGGGGTATTATCTCCTTGGAGAGCCCTGAAGCTGGGTAAGATTCGCCGGCGTGCATGTCTTCGCCTCATCCCGTTTCCAGGCACCGGCGACGTTCTACTCGCCCCCACCATGATAAGCCATCCTTGGCATATGTCGCACCAAACCCCCGACATTTGGCGCCCACCGTGGGGCCTGGTGCACCGTCGTCCGGAGATCTGTTCTGGACGGAAACCCTTTTTCTCCCTGGCGAGCGCAGCCAGCCAGGCACGCCAGACGGAGTTTGCGCCGACGCGCTAAGCAGCATTGAGATCGCCTGCGCGGTTAGCTCCTTGGCCGAACTTGTCGGCGAGGTCCGCCTCTTCGACGAACCTGCATCCAACGCAAGCACGGGCGGCCCCGAGAACCTCCTCGCGGGCCTCCTCGATCAACTCCATGTTTCCGGCGAGCCTGTCGTAGACTTGGAGTCCGTAGGCTCCACCGACCTGATGCGGGTCGACTCCGACACCGCGTCGCTCGACGCGTTCCCCATCAACGTGGTGGTCTACGACGAACCTCTCCCCCGCGCAGAGAGCAACGGAAGCACCGTCACCGAGGTGCTAGTCATCAGTCATGACGAGCTCCCCGACGGAGGAGCGCCCGACTCACTCAACGCGGCGCTGCAAGACCTAACTGCGCCCATTCCGGAAGAAGCTGATGCAGAGACGTTGGAGGCGCACCGCCTTCAGCTCGTTGAAGGAGCGAAGAAGCTGGCCAGCACGAGGCGCTTGTCAGAAGCCTACCAGCAGGAGATGGATCGCGCCGTCGGCGGCTCGCCGGCCCCGGCGGGGCCCAGCCGCCTTGGCGCGGTCCGGCAGCGCGGCGTAGCCATCGCCAACCTGTTTGGGGCAAGCCGCCCTGTGTACGCTACACCAGCGGAGAACATCTGAGCCGCCCAGGCAGCGGCGGACGAGCTGGACAATTTCGAGGGTGAAGAACGCCACCTCATGATGGAGCGAGTCCAGGGGCTCCTCGACGCGGCCGCCGCGCAGAACGAGGCCGGCTGCCGCACGGAGGCGCCTCAACGGCCCAACGACGACTGTCGGTGTCAAAACCGGCGGATCTTGGGTAGTGGGTCCCGAACTGTGTGTCTAGGCTGGATGGTAACAGGAGGCAGGGAACACGATGTTTTACCCAGGTTCGGGCCCTCTTGATGGAGGTAAAACCCTACGTCCTGCTTGATTAATATTGATGATATGGGTAGTACAAGAGTAGATCTACCACGAGATCAAGGAGGCTAAACCCTAGAAGCTAGCCTATGGTATGATTGTTGTATATGGAGTTGATTGCCTACGGACTACAACCCTCTGGTTTATATAGACACCGGATAGGGTTAGGGCTACATAGAGTCGGTTACAATGGTAGGAGATCTTGAATATCCGCATCGTCAAGCTTGCCTTCCACGCCAAGGAAAGTCCCATCCGGACACGGGACGAAGTCTTCAATCTTGTATCTTCATAGTCCAGGAGTCCGGCTGAAGGTATAGTCCGGCTACCCGAACACCCCCTAATCCAGGACTCCCTCAGTAGCCCCTGAACCAGGCTTCAATGACGACGAGTCCGGCGCGCAAATTGTCTTCGGCATTGCAAGGTGGGTTCCTCCGCCAAGTCCTTCATAGAAGATTGTAAACACCGAGAGTAGTGTCCGGCTCTGCAAAATAAGCTTCCACATATTGCCATAGAGAGAATAATGTTAACACAAATCAAATCTGCTGACGTATTCCGCAGTGCGTCATCACACTACAGCCAAGTCCTTCACTCGAATCGTTTTCACTTTTCCACCTCAGCGTGTTTTGCGAGGCGGTTTCCTTGGCACGTCTTGTCGAAGCAGAGATCGTGTACCCCCCCTTTTACGGGATTCTCATCAATACGGACGTGGGTAACCCAACCGTGCCACTTATCACGGCGCTTGGGAGGCAAGCGAGTTTTACTAGGCAGGTGGGGACGCACAACCGCATCCGCCCATATAAGGGGACAAGGATCCACCTTTTTACCTACGCCTTCTTCCTCCTTTGCCTATCCATCTCCTGCGCACCCGAGCTCCAGCGCCCAAGCCCGCACTTCCCACCTCAACCTTCTCCAGCAATGTCCGGAGTGGGAGGCAAGTGGATGGTCTCCTCCGTCACGGAGGGCAAAATCAAGAAGCTAAGGAAGGACGGATACCTGTCCAAGGACATCGCGCACCGGCTTCCCGAAGAGGGACAGCTTCTCCCCACCCCAAGGCCCCATGAGAGGGTAGTATTTCTCCCCCACTTCCTCCGCGGACTGGGTTTTCCACTCCACCCATTTGTCCGGGGGCTCATGTTCTACTACGGCCTGGATTTCCATGATCTGGCTCCGAACTTCATCCTCAACATCTCAGCGTTTATCGTTGTGTGCGAGGCTTTTCTCCGCGTCCGCCCCCATTTCGGCCTCTGGCTCAGGACCTTCAACATCAAGCCCAAGGTGGTGCGCGGTAGCCAGGCGGAGTGCGGAGGCGCCATGGCGGGCAAGATGGCCAACGTCCTATGGTTCGAGGGCTCTTTCGTGGAGACCCTAAAGGGATGGCAATCCGGGTGGTTTTATATCACCAAGCCGCGCGATCCGGAATGGACCGCAGCCCCCAAGTTCCAATCCGGACCCCCCACGTGGCTTATGTCCTGGAAAGAGACGGGCCTGTCGTGGGGTGATGAAAAAGAGGTGACCGGATTGCAAACATGCATCCAGTCCCTGGTGAACAAGCCAGTCCGGCCTGTTAACGTAATCCAGGTTATGCTCGTCCGCCGGATCCTCCCGTGCCAACAACGGGATTTTAATCTGTGGGAGTTCGACCCAGCGCAGCATCAAACCCTCAGCAGGCTCTTCGACACGACGTACGAAGACGCCTGGAAGATGCTATTCAAGGGCGCCGAGGCTCCCGCATCCACTTCCGAGGACCGCGGATACAGCTCACAGCGTCACGCTAGCGAGGTATGCCATCTACACCTTTTACAGGATGTTAAGCTTTTTTCATAGTTTGACTCTATGCGGGATCTAAACTCCCTTACCTTTGACAGGCTTGGCGGGCGATATCCGGACTGATTAACTGTCCGGCTCCGCTGCCCGAAGACCCAGCCCCAGCTCTACTAGCGAAGCTGCTGGTTCCGGCACCTTATGTGGTGCCGGAGAAGAATGCCAAGAAGAAGAAGACCACGGGGACTCGAAAGAGTGCCCGCAACGTGGTGGTGATGGACTCGTCATCTGACGAGTCCGAGACGCCCTCCTCCCGCGAAACCGAGGAGGAGGAAGAAGAAAACTCTCCGCCCCCCTAACGGAGGGAGGAGAGAAGAGGAAGGCCGCCCCAACGGGGGAGGCCGAGGGGTCTAGGAAAAGGAAGACCCCTCCGCCGGACTACGCCTCCAACGCCGAAGAGGGCAAAGAGGAGTGGCCAAACAGGGCCAAGCGTCCGGCGAAATCGTAAGTTCGGATATCAGAGTAACTCATGATGTTCCTTTGTTGCACAGCTTTCCCTAATGTTGAATGTAATTATGCAGTCCGCCCCGGGCCGAATTCGACGAATCATCGGGCAGCTCCCTGGACTCATCGGACGTGAACTCAGTTCCGCCCACTGTCTCCCCCCGCACTGCAGACAACGCTGAAGTGGCGTCGCGACAAGCTCCGGGGCAGGAGGAGGTGGTCCCGGAGGAGCCGCAAGGCAACCTCCCGGACTCCAGGAGTGAAGGGGATAAGGCTCCCCAGGGCTCTCAGCCCGGCTTTGTGCCGGACACCGCGCCGGAATCTTCCATAGTTCCGGACCGCGGTAGGCGAACTCCTTCCAAGATGAGCAAGCCTTCTGAGCCAGCGGCCTCCGTCCAACCGGAGGTGCCGGACAATCTGCTGGAGGTGCTTGACGATGCCTCCATCGACGAGGGGCACCGTACTATTATGAGTACGGTGATCCAGAAGGTTCAGTCCGCCAAGAGCGGACTGACTGAAGCTTGCGCTAGCCTTCTAACAGGCTTCGAGGTAAGTAAAAATATGTCAAAATATTACCGCATAGACAGTAGCCCCTGATGCTCTGTTTGGCGTTCGAAAAGAAAAGTCGAATAGAGTCTAACAAAAAAGAGTCAATATGCGTATGCAGGCTTCGCTGCTATCCACCACCGCACTGACTCCGGAGGTGGGTGTCCTGAAGCAGGACCTCGAGCGGACCGACCAAGAGCTCGGCCTTGCCAAGCGGCGGCTCGAGGAGGAAGAAGGTAAGAAATACCTTACAGAAAAAGTGCCTATAAAAAGGCTTGATAGCAAAAAGAGTAACATGATTGTACTGCTTATTGTAGGGGCCACGACTGAGGTGGCGACCCTTAAGCAGGCACTGTCTGAGGCCGAAAAGAAAACGGCCGCGGAGCGCACCAAGTGAGACAGACTTGGGGCTCAGGTCGGTGAGGTGCAGCAAGAGCTTCAGGCTCTCATGAAAAAACATGAGAGTTTGGAGCTGGAGTCGTAGGCGCAAGCATCCGAGCTTGCAACGGCCCTAGAGGCTGCCAAGTCTGCCAAGGCCGAAGCCCAAAAGGCCCTCCAAGAGTTGGAGGAGATGAGGAAGATAGCAGCGGGTAAGGCATTCTTTATGCAAAGCAGAAATATAAAAGTGAACTACCTGTTACTTACCCGAATCCGGAGCTCTATAGGGGCATTCGCAGATCTTCCCCGCAGTGTATTCGACGCCGCCGCATTCTACCGAGCTGAAGAGGGTAGCTCGACGGAGAAGGTGTTCTGGTCTTAGTATTCTGAGGCCGGACACCCTGTGCCGTTGAGCGACCAGCTGAAACAGCTGGTCGAGCTCCACAAGGCGGCCCAGCAGGCCATGAAGGGCTTCATAGTTCGGTTGTGGCCCGGAGAGGCCCTGCCTGGGAGCTATTTCGGGCTGGTGCGGCGGCTGGTGGAGGCCTGTCCGAGGCTTGAGGTCATCAAGCGCTCCGTCTGCATCGAAGGTGCCCGTCGGGCCCTTGCCTGTGCAAAGGTGCACTGGGGTAAGCTGGACGGTGAGAAGCTTGTGAAGGACGGGCCGCCGCCGGGGAAGGAGCATCGCAAGCCCGAGAACTAATACAAGGATGTTCTTGCAGGTGCCCGCCTTGTGGCGGATGAATGTACCAAGGATGTGATATTTGAATGAACTCGCTCGTGTTTATCCTGTGTGCTGAAAACTTGTTCATATGCGCTAAGCAATGCTTATTGAATTTAAAATATTACTTTCTGTGCGGCCGTTTATCAAAAATTGAGAGATGGCCAGTCGTCGGCTTCTGCCCCCGTGCCACTAGTGCTGGGGTGTTCGGGATAAACCTGAGCGCTCTTTTTCCCATAGGTGGGTCCTTCGAGGGAGACGCTCAGCACAACGAACCAGGCAATCGGACTATAATGCTTGAACACTCTCATTTAGCCATAGAACTCCATAATTTTAAATTTCGGCGAAGCCCCTAGTTCGGAAGACCGAGTTCGGGGCGCTATCCACGCCTTGGCCGGACAAAGCCAGCTCCTCGCTCGAAGCGGCATAAGCCTTTAGGGACTCGAAAAACCTCTCGAACAGCGACCGGTCTCTTGCCACATCATGACAGTCAGTTTTAGATTTCTCCACTAAGGTGCTTAACCCAGCTGAACCGGGGCACAATCGCAGTGGTTCTCCTAGTGCTACCTTAGCCGATAGAGCGGAACGTAAGGCACCAAAACATAGGAGCCGGGCAAACCCAACTATTGACCCAAATCATGATTCGGAGCCGATGCATATAGTGCTATAAGTTCGGGGTGCCGCACTTGTGAAAGTGTACGGACTTCTCACACCATTATGAGGGGTACTGAAGCCCCTGGCATGTTTGCCGTACCATGGTGTACGGGTGCAATCATGTCATTTAATAAACATAAATGTGAAAAGAAGATAATGCAAAAAATAGACAAGAAGCTAGGCATTGTTTATAGAGAGGCTATTTATCAAAGCCGAACGATACAAATAGTGCGGTAAGCAAAAGATATTGGACTATTCAGTATGTCCTGACCAGGGGCAGGCCACGGAATTGTATTTAAAACAAGTATACTGCTCGTAACAGGGACCACCTGGGAGTTCCATAATGCGGCATGGCTTGTCTGCCTCCCTGGATCTTGCATCGTTTGTGCGGCAGTCGAATTGCCGAACAGGTCGTCCGAAGTATGGAGTCCTGAAAGTAAGAAAAAATTGAAAAAAAGAATCCGACAGCCCCTAGTACATTTTAAGCCGTATTTTGGGCGTGCCGTTAATGTGCCCCTTCCCCTGTGCCCATGGTATTTCAAGGGCGTAGTTATGTACACGAGGTACTGGTTTCGCTATGTCGCGAAAGCTGGGGTTGGGGCCGCATTGCTACGCTTGCTCAGAGTGTGCTAGGCGGTCCTGCTATGGGTTACTCTAGGTGCGCTTGGCAGTGTCTGGCTTTTTAATGGCCAGACTAGAGAATTGCCTGAGAAGGCTACTTTGTACCTCCGCTGCGAGAGCCGCCGTATGCTCCTCCGTACGGAGGGAGCGTTCGGTGTTTCCGTTGACCGTAATTACTCCTCGAGGGCCTGGCATCTTGAGCTTGAGATATGCATAGTGCGGCACCGCGTTGAACTTTGCGAATGCGGTTCGTCCGAGCAGGGTGTGGTAGCCACTGCGAAACGGGACTATATCGAAGATTAACTCTTCGCTTCGGAAATTGTCCGTAGATCCGAAGACCACGTCAAGTGTTACTGAGCCTGTACAATTGGCTTCTACACCTGGTATAACGCCTTTAAAGGTCGTTCTTGTGGGCTTAATCCTTGAGGGATCTATGCCCATTTTCCGCACTGTATCCTGATAAAGCAGGTTCAGGCTACTTCCGCCGTCCATGAGGACTCTTGTGAGATGAAATCCGTCAATGATTGGGTCGAGAACCAATGCGGCAAAGCCGCCATGACGGATGCTAGTGGGATGGTCCCTTCGATCAAAGGTGATCGGGCAGGAGGACCATGGGTTGAACTTTGGGGCGACTGGCTCCATCGCGTATACGTCCCGTAGCGCACGCTTCCGCTCCCGCTTGGGAATGTGGGTTGCGTATATCATGTTCACCGTCCGCACTTGTGGGGGAAATCCCTTCTGTCCATTGTTGTTCGGCGGCTTGGGCTCCTCGTCGTCGCTGTGCAGCCCCTTGTCTCTGTTTTCGGCCCTTAACTTGCCTGCCTGCTTGAACACCCAACAATCCCTGTTAGTGTGATTGGCTGGCCTTTCGGGGGTGCCATGTATCTGGCACAAGCGATCGAGTATTCGGTCCAAACTGGACGGGCCCTGAGTATTCTTTTTGAATGGCTTTTTCCGCTGACCAGATTTATAGCCTTTGAATCCGGCATTGACTGCCGTGTCTTCATTGATGTCACTGCTAACGCGGCGTTTTTGCTTATTCCAACGTGTCCTACCACTTTTGTCCTTGGTATCCGAATTACCAGGGTTCTTTGATAAGTTGTTACTGCGAGCTAGCCAGCTGTCTTCTCCCGCGCAAAAGCGGGTCATGAGTGTCGTGAGGGCTGCCATGGATTTCGGCTTTTCCTATCCCAGGTGCCGGGCAAGCCACTCGTTGCGGATGTTATGCTTGAAGGCTGCTAGGGCCTCTGCGTCCGGACAGTCGACTATCTGGTTTTTCTTTGTTAGGAACCGTGTCCAGAATTGTCTGGCCGATTCCTCTAGCTGCTGAATTATGTGGCTTAAGTCGTCGGCATCTGGTGGTCGCACGTAAGTGCCCTGGAAGTTGTTGAGGAATGCGGCTTCCAGGTCCTCCCAAGAACCGATTGAGTCTGCTGGCAAGCTGTTAAGCCAATGCCGGGCCGGTCCTTTAAGTTTGAGCGGGAGGTATTTGATGGCGTGTAGATCATCGCCGCATGCCATGTGGATGTGAAGGAGATAATCCTCGATCCATACCGCCGGATCTGTTGTGCTATCGTATGATTCGATGTTTACAGGTTTGAAACCCTCTGGGATTTTATGATCCATTACTTCATTCGTGAAGCATAGCGGGTGTGCGGCGCCTCTGTACTGGGCTATATCACGAGGCAGCTCGGAAGAGCTATGTCTGCTGTGTTCGGCCCGGACGGATTTGTTGTGTCCGGAGTGAAGATCATTGTCACATGCCGTAGGGCGCCTGCGCGATCCGTAGATCGATCTTGTTTGTCTTGCCTTATCCTCCAGTATCTCTCGTAGGTCGGGCGCATTTTCCCGTGCCTTAGTTGAGCGGCGTCGGGGCATGGCTTGGGTGGAGGGCCGAGAGGCCTCTCTGTCGCGGCCGCGAGGTGGCCGGTCTGCCATGTCATGCGCTGGTGAAGTAGGTGCTTCCTCCTCTGATCGGGGTAGCGGCCTGCGCTTCGGGTAACTCTTGGAGGGGCGTTCGAGTTCATACACTTCGGCCGCAAGGACTTCAGTCCATCTGTCAGCTAGCAAATCTTGGGCAGCTCTAAGATATTGCTGCTTTTTCTTGAGGCTACTTGCCGTGGCTAAAAGCCTGCATTTAAAACGCTCTTGTTCGGCGGGGTCTGATGGTATGACGAATTCGTCGTCATCGAGGCTTGCCTCGTCTTCGGAGGGAGGCGTATAGTTATCATCCTTGACCTCTCGGTCTGCCGCTCTCTCATGAGGGCTGGCTTCTCCATCTTCCTGTGCCGAATCTTGCTGAGGTGGGTGTTCTTCGGCGCTATCCGGGGTAGTATTATCTCCCGTGCCGGAATCATCATTTTTGCTTTGGCGGGATTTAGAGCGGCGCCGCTGACGCCGGCGCTTTGGCTGTTTCTTGGGGCGTCATCCCCCACTGTTCCATCGCCATCTTCATCTTTTGGAGTATCCACCATATATATGTCATATGACGAGGTGGCCTTCCAGCTCCCTACAGGTGCTGGTTCCTGTTCGTCTCCTACATCGTCGTCCATGCCGTCGATGTCTTCGGAGCTGAAGTCAAGCATGTCGGTTAGATCGTCAATAGTGGCTACAAAGTGGGTGGTGGGTGGGCTTTGAATTTCCTCATCGTCCATATCCCACCCTCGCTGACCGTAGTCCGGCCAGGGCTCTCCTGATAAAGAGAGAGACTTAAGAGAAGTCAGGATGTCGCCAAAAGGCGAATGCTGAAAGATGTCTACGGCGGTGAACTCCATTATCGGCGCCCAATCGGATTCGATTGGCAGGGGCGCGGGGGGTTCGGAGTCCGGGAAGGAGTCCGGATCCTTGGAGTCACAGGTCGTGCAGAGTGCGGGGCTAGCGTTCGGCTCAATCTCTTTCGGGATCGCAGCCCCCTAGGTGACGTCCAACCGCTCATCCTCGATTGGCGCAGTAGGCTCCGAGTTAGGGGTCGAAACCGATGCGTGTGCTGCCTCCAGGACACTGTCCGGGGGCAGAGCTAGATCATGCCCCTCGAGTTAGTGCGGCGCCCTTGGCCGTGGCTCGAGCCCGTCGAAGATCAAGTCTCCGCGGATGTCAGCCGTGTAGTTTAAGCTTCCAAACCTGACTTGATGGCCAGGAGCGTAGCTTTCGATCTGCTCCAGGTGGCCGAGCGAATTGGCCCGCACAGCGAAGCCGCCGAAGACGAAGATCTGTTCGGGGAGAAAAGTCTCACCCTGGACTGCATCGTTGTTGATGATCAAAGGAGCCATCAAGCCTAAAGGCGACGACATAGAGGAACTCTCAATGAAAGCACCAATGTCGGTGTCAAAACCGGCGGATCTCGGGTAGTGGGTCCCGAACTGTGCGTCTAGGCCAGATGGTAACAGGAGGCAGGGAACACGATGTTTTACCCAGGTTCGGGCCCTCTTGATGGAGGTAAAACCCTACGTCCTGCTTGATTAATATTGATGATATGGGTAGTACAAGAGTAGATCTACCACGAGATCAAGGAGGCTAAACCCTAGAAGCTAGCCTATGGTATGATTGTTCTATATGGAGTTGATTGCCTACGGACTACAACCCTCCGGTTTATATAGACACCGGATAGGGTTAGGGTTACATAGAGTTGGTTACAATGGTAGGAGATCTTGAATATCCGCATCGCCAAGCTTGCCTTCCACGCCAAGGAAAGTCCCATCCGGACAAGGGACGAAGTCTTCAATCTTGTATCTTCATAGTCCAGGAGTCCGGCTGAAGGTATAGTCCGGCTACCCAAACACCTCCTAATCCAGGACTCCCTCAACGACCTTCACCGAGATCAAGGCGCGACGTCTTGGACGCCGACTGGCGGCGCCCGAGGAAGAAGAGAAAAGGAGCCGGCTGTCAACCATAGTCGGACTCGCATTACCACAGAGCGCGACCGAGACAGCTGCCCAAGAGCAGTGGAACGACGGGACGACTGTCCGCCTCCCCCTCCCCGCAAGGAGAGGCGAGTCTCCCCGCCGCCTGTTGACCATCCGACTCTCGGTGATCGCCTTGGCCGCCGAGAGGGAGTTGGAGAGAATGACGCCCACCACCGGATCGACCGAATTCACCGATCCTTGGCACTGGAAGAAGAAGACGAGCTGGGTCCGCCTTGTTTCGGGCCCCGCATTCGGGACGAGCCCTTTCCCAGAGGGTTCACGCTGCCAAGAGACACGCCCAAGTATACCGGCTCCGTGAAGCTGGAAGACTGGCAAGTCGACTACTCCACGGCTGTCAGCATAGCAAATGGCAACAAGCGTGTCGTCGTAAAGTACATTCCGCTCATGCTCCAGGGCACGGCCCGGACATGGCTGAACAGCCTAAAGCCCCGCAGCATCAACAGCTAGGTCGACTTCACCGAAGCGTTCGTCCGCAACTTCACCAGCACGTACAAGCGTCCTCCCAAGCCTCGTCAGCTCTCCTTGTGCATGCAAGGCCCCGACGAGTAGACTTGCGATTACCTCACGCGTTGGGCCGAGCTCCAGAACTCCTGCGAGGGCGTGCACGAGGTGTAGGCCATCGAGTACTTCACAGCCGGGTGCAGAGAAGGCACCCTCCTCAAGCATAAGCTCCTTTGCGACGAGCTAGAAACCCTCGATGAGCTGCTGATCATAGCGGCCAAGTACGCCACGGCCAACTCCTCCATGAAGGCGGAGATTCAAATCAGCACAACTGGCAAAGTGGCCCCTCAAGCTCCAAGAACTCTGGTGGCAGACGCCAGCCGGCGACAACAGCAGGCCGACCACAAGCGCAAGGCCCCGCAGCCGGCTTCCAGCAGCCGACAAGTCGCGACCGTTGAAACCCAGCAGCCAGATGAGCAGCCCCCGCCCAAGCGACAGAAAGGCGGCAAGCCAAACTGGTTGACGGCCTTCTCCTATGAGCAGACCTTGGATGGACCTTGCAAGTTCCACAGCGGCGCAAAGCCGTCGAATCACACCACCCGGAAGGGCCACTGGCTCACTAGGATCGCCAAGGGAGACGGCCTCTTGCCTCCCCCGCCTGCTGGGCAGCCGCCTCCGCCACCGCCCCCAGTAGCCGGCTGTCAGGCCAGTCAGCACAGTACAAGACAAATACCCTGAAGCGCACGGAGCCTACATGGTGTTTACCAGTGTGGCTGATGATCGACGCAGCAGGCGGCTGCAGCGACAAGAAGTGAATGCAGTAGCATCGGAGACGCCAGAGTTCATGCACTGGTCCAAGAAGCCCATCAGCTGGAGCAGGGCTGACCACCCAGAAGTGATGCCAAGTCCGGGCTCCTATGCCTTGGTCCTGGACGCCACCTTTGCTACGGACAGACGAGCCGCACGTTTCTCGCGAGTTCTGATAGACGGAGGCAGCAGCATCAATATCCTGTACAAGGACACCATGGAGAAGTTAGGAATCAAGGAAAGACAGCTTCAAAACAGCCGAACTGTGTTCCACGGCATTGTTCCTGGGCTTTCCTGCTTGCCAATCGGCAAGATCCTGATGGACGTCCTCTTTGGGGACAAAGATCACTTCTGGAGAGAGCCTGTTTGGTTTGAGGTGGTGGACCTTGAGAGCCCATACCATGCGCTGCTTGGCCGACCTGCCTTGGCCAAGTTCATGACGGTCCCCCACTACGCCTACCTCAAGATGAAGATGCCCAGTTCCAGGGGAATTCTGACTGTGGCTGGCGACTACCGGAAGTCGTCTGCTTGCGCGGCTGAGAGCAATCGGTTGGCCGAGTCCCTGGTAATCGCGACCGAGAAGCGGCTCCTCGAGCGAGTTGTGGTGATGGCCGGCAAGCAGCCTGAGGTATCGCCCAACCCAAAAGAGTCGGAGGCTGAGGGTTCGTTCAAGCCGGCCAAAGAGACAAAGAAGATACCTTTGGATCCGGAGCACCCAGAGAGGTACGCTGTCGTAGGGGCAAACCTCGACAGCAAATACGAAGCCGAGTTTGTCGATTTCCTCCGTGAGAATCAGGACATCTTCGCATGGTCCCCCAAAGACATGCCAGGTGTACCGACGGAATTCGCCGAGCACAATCCGATCTGATGCAAAGCCAGTCAGGCAGCCCCTGCGCCGCCTGTCAGAAGAGAAGAGAAGAGTTGTCGGAGAAGAGATAGCCCGACTCCTAGCAGCCGGCTTCATTATGGAAGTGTTCTTTCCAGAATGGCTAGCAAATACGGTCCTGGTACTGAAGAAGAACAAGCAGTGGCAAATGTGTATTGACTACACAAGCCTCAACAAGGCCTGCCCCAAGGACCCATTTGCTCTACCAAGAATCGATCAGGTGATAGACTCCATAGCCGGATGCGAGCTGTTGAGTTTTTTGGATGCATACTCAGGATATCACCAGATCAAGCTGAGCCCGGCTGACAGACTGAAGACCGCCTTCATCACGCCGTTTGGAGCCTTCTGCTACCTCACCATGACGTTCGGCTTAAGGAATGCCGGCGCCACCTTTCAGTGTTGTATGCAGAAGTGCCTCCTCAAGCAGCTCGGCAGGAACGCCCACCTCTACATGGACGATGTGGTGGTGAAGATGGAAAAGCGTGGGACACTGCTAGAAGACCTCAAGGAGACTTTTGAGAACCTGCGCCGGTTCCAGATCAAGCTCAACCCCGAGAAGTGTGTCTTCGGAGTACCAGCCGGCCAGCTCCTTGGCTTCCTGGTCTCTGAACGCGGCATAGAATGCAACCCAGTAAAGATCAAGGCCATTGAGAGAATGGAGGTACCCAGCCGACTGTTGGATGTGCAGAAGTTCACCGGCTGCTTGGCGTCCATCAGCCGATTCATCAGTCGGCTGGGCGAGAAAGCTCTCCCCTTATACCAACTCATGAAGAAGACCACTTTTTCGAGTCGAACCATAAGGCGGATGAAGCTTTTCTCCAGTTGAAGAAGATGCTGACTACTCCACCAGTCATGGCGGCTCCGACTCCAAAGGAACCTATGCTCCTGTACATCGCCGCCACCAGCCGAGTAGTCAGCATGGTCATTGTAGTGGAACGCAAGGAGGAAGGCAAGGCGCTACCTATCCAGAGACCGGTGTATTACCTGAGCGAGGTACTTTCGACCTCCAAGCAGAACTACCCCCACTACCAGAAGATGTGCTACGGCGTGCACTTTGCTGCCAAGAAATTGAAGCCTTACTTTCAAGAGCATCCAATCACGGCGGTCTGCACGGCCCACTTGCCGAGATCATTGGTAGCGGAGATGCTTCGGGCCGAGTGGCCAAGTGGGCCAAAGAGCTGGCTCCTTACACCATCCACTACCAGCCCCACACCGCTATCAAGTCACAAGCACTGGCCGACTTCCTTGTCGACTGGGCCGAGACCCAGTACCTACCTCCAGCGCCTGACTCCACCCATTGGCGGATGCATTTCGACAGCTCCAAGATGCGCACCGGCTTGGGAGCCGGCGTCGTCCTCACCTCCCCCAAAGGCGATAAGCTCAAATACGCGCTACAAATCCACTTTGCCACCTCTAATAACGTCGCCGAGTACGAGGTGCTCATTCACGGGCTCCGGCTTGCCAAAGAACTTGGCATCCGCCAGATCTTGTGTTATGGCGACTCGGACTTAGTGGTCCAGCAATCATCTGGCGACTGGGACGCGAAAGATGCAAACATGGCGAGTTACCGTTTCCTCATGCAGCAACTCAGCGGGTATTTCGAAGGGTGCGAGTTCCTCCATGTGCCAAGAAACGACAACGACCAAGCAGATGCCTTGGCACGAATCGGCTCTACCCGCCAAGCAATACCATCTGGCGTCTCCCTTCAACGCCTCCTCAAGCCGTCTGTCAAGCCTTCACCAGAATCAGACTCCATTTTTGTGCCGGCTCCTCCGGCAGTCGGTATGAGGATTTTGGCGGAAGACCCCAAAGCTGCCACAGTCAAACCCGGCCCGGGGACTGCGGTGGCGGACTCGAAGACTCTAGAACTTGGCCCAAGGACCGCGCTAGTCGGCCTGGGGACTTCATCAACCCAGCAAGCGGCTGTTGACTCCAACCCGCCGCCTCCCAGCCCAACCACCCTCATCCAAGTCGCAGTTCTGGCAGTCGAAGAAATAGCAGCACCCTCATGGGCCCAGCCCATCCTCAAATTCCTGGTGAACAAAGAGCTGCTGACTGATGAAACTTCAGCTCGGCAAATACAACGCCGGGCGGCAGCCTACACCATAGTCAATAGAGAGCTGGTCAGGCGCAGCGTCACTGATGTCTACCAGCGCTGCGTAGAGCCAGAGCAAGGCCAAGCGATTCTCAAAGACATCCAACAAGGCGAGTGTGGCCACCATGCGGCTTCAAGAGCACTCGTCGCCAAAGCCTTTCGACACGGTTTGTTCTGGCCAAATGCCTTGGAAGAGGCCAAGGAGTTGGTCCAAAAATGCAAAGGGTGCCAGAAGTTCAGCTCCAAGCCACACCAGCCAGCTTCTGCACTCAAGACCATCCCCATTGCCTGGCCTTTCGCAGTTTGGGGTCTAGACATGGTGGGACCATTCAAAACAGCACGAGGTGGTTTAACTCACTTACTTGTCGCAGTGGACAAGTTCACCAAGTGGATAGAAGCAAAGCCAATCAAGAAGCTGAACGGTCTGACTGCCGTAACTTTCATCTCCGATGTCACAATTCGGTACGGCATACCACACAACATCATCACCGACAACGGCACAAATTTCGTCAAAGGCGCCTTTGCCCGTTTCTGCGCAACACAGGGCATCCGACTGGACCTAGCGTCCGTCGCCCATCCGCAGTCAAACGGCCAAGTGGAGCGAGCAAACGGCCTCATCCTGTCCGGCATCAAGCCTCGGCTGATCGAGCCTCTGGAGCGCTCGGCTGGCTGCTGGCTCGACGAGCTGCCAGCCGTCCTCTGGAGTCTGCACACGACTCCAAACAAGTCAACCGGCTTCATGCCCTTCTTCCTCGTCTACGGTGCCGAAGCCGTCATCCCAACGGACATAGAGTTTGACTCCCCACGAGTCACCATGTACACCGAGGAGGAAGCAGAAGAAGCACGACAAGACGGCGTCGATCTGCTGCAAGAGGGCTGGTTGTTGGCACTCAGCCGGTCCAGCATCTACCAGCAGAGCCTGCGCCGATACCACAACAGGAAGGTCAGGCCAAGATCTTTCCAAGAAGGCGACCTTGTGCTCCGGCTCATCCAGCGAACAGCCGGCCAGCACAAGCTGTCGACGCCTTGGGAAGGCCCTTTCATCATCAGCAAAGTACTGGGCAACGATTCCTACTACCAGATCGACGCTTAGAAGTCCCGAGCACGCAAGAGGGACGACTTTGGCAAGGAGACAGAGCGGCCATGGAATGCAAATCTCCTCCGAAGATTTTACAATTGATGCAGTATGTACCACGCTACCTTTTGTATTAAAGTACCAAGACTTCGGGCCCCCCGAGACGAGCTCGGGGACTGCCCTCTTTTGTCTGTATGATAAAAATTATGCCAACAAGTATGTTACTCTTTGTCATGCCGCTTGGCACCGGGCTCGACAAGTCGGCCCGGGGACTTGCCGCCTTGCACTATGAAATGCTTCCTACAGCCGGACAAGTAGTGTGTAACACCTAAACCGTCTTCTATCAGAAGCCGCAGCTCGTAGAGCGACTGTACGGTGGGCAGAGGTAAGGTAGAATGGGTGTTCGCATGAAAAATGGTTAAGGACTCAAAGCATAAAACATAGCTCAAGACGACTTCCAGCCTTTCTCGCAAACCGACTCTCGAATAGTCGGATTGCCGTCTTCTATGCAACTTGCTCAAAAACTCTTAAAAACAGCTAAGTACTTGCTTTCCCGAAGTAGCCAAGCACTTGATCCAGCAACAGTCCGCAGAGCGGCTGTCCGATTGGCAAGGCAGGCAACTAAGAGAAAGCGGCAAAGGAAAAAAGCCAAAAGAGCAATGAGCAAGAAAAGATAGAACTCAGATAAATATATTTACATAACAGAGGCCCTTGGCCGAATTTTCGAGCAGAGGTTCAAAATACACCCCGTGGGTGGAATTGTGCGAATTAACAAGTTCTTCAAAGACTACTGAAGCAGACAAAACAAAGATACAGCAGCAGCTTAGGAAGCAGCAGACGGATTCGGAGGGTCGGAGGAGGCGCCAGCGCCAGGCGTCGGGGCGGCCGGCTGGCTAGTCTCGGCTTGATCGCCTCCGGCGGCAGTCGGGTCGATCGCACGTGGCTCGTTGCTGGAGGCACGGTCGAGCTAAGGCTGGCCGTCTGCTCCGTCTTCTGGTGCCTCCGCCTCGCCTCCGTCCTCCGCCTCGCCCTCTTCCTCGACGCTGGAGCCAATCACCTCCGCCAAGTCCTCGTCGTAGTCTGGGTTCATCCCAAACCACTCCAGCGGTACCTCCTCGCCGTCTTCAGACCGCTCGGGGACGAAGATGCTGGTGTCGGTGTACTCGGCGATCGCCGCAGCACGCTTGACGAGAGCGTCTTCCGCGGCTGCCAGCTCCGGCTGGGCCTCCGACCGAAGCGTGGCCAGCTGGTCTAGGTCCAGCCCCGGATACCATGCCTTGACGAACTCCAAGGCCCGGCGCGCTCCAGCTCGGGCCGAAGAGCCCTTCCAGGCCTCAAGACGACCAGCCGCGACCTCCAGCCAGTCGGCCTTCAGGATGGGGGTGCGCAGAGCCTGCATACCCGGCCACAGGACGGCAATCGCCTGGGCACCGACACGCTGAAGCCGGCGCAGCATCCGGTGAGCCGGCCGAAGGCGAGCCTCGATGCTCAGGATGTGCTCGTCAAGAGTTCGGGGGGCGTCGGCGGCAATTTCTGCACCCTCCGCCCTCCGACCATCACGGTCAGCCTCGATGGCTTGGATGGCGGCCTGCGACTGCCTAGGGAAGAAGTCTGCAAAGACAGGAAGAAACGAAGAAGCAAGTCAAAAACCAGGAGTCGGCATGACTTAAGTCGGCAGCTTGAAGAAAGAAAATAAAGAAACTCACCATCAACGATGTCTTAAATCTCATGGAAGCCGGAGGACAGCAGCGCCTCCTTGTCAGACCAGGAGGAGCGCTCGCTTGCGAACTCGGCCGGGAGGGCGGTTTCCGTCTCCTGCACCTCCCTCTGCGTCTTCACAAACAGCTCCTTCTGCTCTGACAATTGAGTGGCCAGCAGATCGCGCTCCGTTGCGAGCTTGCTGCACTCCTCCTCTTTGGCGCGCAAAGCAGAGTTGGCGTCGCTCAGCTGCTATTGAAGAGCAGCGTTGGCCCCTGAGAAGAAGAAAGAAAGAAGGTGTCAAGTCATCAGTAAAGAAGGTCGCCGGGGAGATCCGGCCCGACTGCTCAGCAGTCGGCCCAAATCTCGGGGACTACAGCCCGCGGGTGCGCCAGCGCGCCCCCGCGAAGAAGGAAAAGGACTTACTCCGGCTCTCCGACAGATCGGCGGTCCACTTGCCCAGCTCTTCAAAGTTACGGTTGAAGGTAGTGACGCGGAGGTTGTGGTAATCTTGCGACGAACGTTTCAGACAAAAAGTTAATACCCAAAGTTCATCAATTGGAGTTCCAGGCTGCCTGCTCAGCAGCCAGCCCGAAACTCGGGGACTACACCCAGTGGGTGTGCTGGCGCGCCCCCACAGAGAGGAACAAGAAAAACAAAGACCAAAGGGAAAAAACATACCCGGACGGCTGCCCGCGACGCCAGGAATGCCTTGGTGCAACTCTGGAGAGCGTCGCCCTCAACGCGAAGCTTCGCCTGGACGTCCAGGAGCGCCTGGTTCAGCAGCCCTGTGCCGCCTCCTCGCACCCACCCAATGGGCGCGGCGCTCATCGCTTCGGCGTCTGGGATCGCCGAGCTGGCGGTGCCGGCTTCCAAGGGCGGGGCGCCGAAGTCGCCTTCTCCAGACGGCGGCGCGTTGGCGAGCTGACTTGGAGGAGCAGCCTCGCCACGGCCTTGTATTCGGTCGGCGGCACCGGAGGGTCTGCCGGTTGCTTGCCTCGCGCACCATCAGACGGCGGCGGCGGCGGCGGCGGAACATTCACGTCCGGTGTAGAGGGCTCGCCGCCTTCCCTCTCCACGACGGGGTTCTCCCTGCCGGTTTCCCCAGTCTGCCCCGTAAACTCCGGAGGCGGCGGCGCAGAGTTCAACGGGGTGACGAACACCGCCGACTGGCGGCGCGCGGCTTCCTCAGCCTTCCGCTTCGTCGCGGCGGCGGCTTCGGCCTCCGCCAGTTTTTTCTTGGCGGAGGCCTCTGCCCTATCGGCCTCCGCCTTCTCCAGGCGGAGGGCCTCTTCTTCGTTGCGCTTCTCCTGTGCATGCCGCTCCGTCGCCTCCCGGTGGTCAGCAGCGGGGTCAATCCGCCGAGTGGCGGCGGGCGTCTCCGCTGACCCCATGACGGAGGCGGCGGCGACCCTCTCAAGAGAGAGGGGAGCCCTAAAGCAAGAGGGGCAAGTAGAGACTCAGACAAAGTCACAAAGAAAGAATAAAACTTTGAAGACAGAATACTTACGCGGAGACCAATGGCGGCTTCTTCACTTCCTTACGGAAGCGGATGGCCTTCGCGGCCGCCTCGTCCCGCTGGGTCACCGCAGCCGAACCCTTGGGCTTCTTCGGCCGACTGTCGAACAAGGTCGGCACGGCCCTGTGCTTCTTCCCACCGCCTAGAGCGCCCGGCGCGGCAGAAGAGCCCGCACCAGGCTGGCCGGCTCCTGGCCGATGGCGAGGGGTGACTTCTCCCACGGTGTCGTCGTCAGGCCAGTCGGCGAAAGTGGCCGAAGGCCTGATGTCGCCTGCTGTTCCTCCTCCTCCCTCGGCATCGTCCTACAAAGCCGCCGCCCCCAGATCGGGGTCATCAACGTCGCTCTCCGCCCGGTCGGCGAGGAACTCGCGGGCCGGCCCCGAGGTGCCGGCTGCTGGGTGGAGGAGGGGATTCTAACCAAAGCCGACTGGTCAAAACAAAGCTCGGCAAGAAAGAAGACAATCCAAAGAAAGAAAGGAAAGGTGACTCACCACGGGCGGGGGGTTGGCGCGAGTACGGCTCCTTGCCGAACCGCCTATCCTCCAGGAGCCTGCTGTCCGAGAGGTAGTTCACCATGAAGGCCACCTCTTCGTGAGGCATGTCCTTGGTGCACATCCGACTCGGGTCGCAGTGCCCGCTCATCTGGCATATCATATGGGGGCGGCCTTGGAGTGGGAGAACTCGGCGCGAAACGAAGGCGGCCAGCAGGTCCGGACCAGTCAGATCCTCCGACTGCGTCAGCACTCGGAGTCGCGTGATGGCGCCGACTCCCGCAGGCGTCAGCGACTTGGCCTGGTACGACCAGTTGGGCAGTCGCCCAGCCGGCGGGCCGGCTTCGAAAGCCGGCAGGTTGACCCAGTCCCCCCTCGCTGAGGCGTTCTTGACGTAGAAGTAGGATCTCTGCCACATCTTCACCGACTTGATCAGCGAGATGGAGGGGAAGGGATTGTCGGCCCCCGACCTTCGCATGACGATGAAAGAGCCGCACTGAGCCGGCACGCCCGTAGCCTGGGTGCCGAGCTTGGAGAAGAAGAACTCCCCCCAGAGCTCGAGGGTGGGGAGGACTCCGAGGAAGCCTTCGCACATGGCCACGAAGGCGGACAGCAGCACCACTGCGTTGGGGGTGAGGTGGTGCGGCTAGAGTCTGTAGAACTCCAGGAAGGACCGGAAGAAACTGCTCGCCGGTAGCCCCAACCCGCGCAGGCAGTGCGAGCGGAAGATAACCCGCTCGCCCTCCTGCGGTGCGGGGGAATCTCCCCTTCGATGCAAGACGCACCTGCATGCGATCCTCGTTGGGGAGCCGACGAGTCCGGCGGAGGAACTCGATGTGGTCTTCATGAACTTCGGAGCCGTCCCAGGTGCCGGAGCGCACTGGGAGAGGCGTGGCGGCGGAGGAAGAACTCATCGCGAGCTGTCGCTGCAGCGTTCGCCGGAGCTTGGGCACGCGGCGGAGCGAAGAATAAGAGGAAGGAGGAGAGCGAGGAGCAGCAAGAAGGAAGAGAACGAGGAGTAGTGGGAAGGAGGGGCGCGCGTGCCCCCCTCTTCCCCCTACTTATAGCCCCTTGGGCTGCGAAGCCGAGGGGGCAGACGTGGGGATTTACTGCACCCATGACCCCACGACCCCCACGATCCACGATAAAGTTACTACGCGTAATAACTCCACGGGAATCCCAACTTTCCACCGGGGCCGCAGCAGATCCGCTCGGGCACCGAGGCGCGGTAGTGGCGGGCCCTGCCTATGGGCCTGTCCCGTCACGCGCGTAGGCTGGCAGGACGGCCTAGCCACGTGCCATCGCGTGATAGGCCTAGAACGGGCGGCGGCCTGGAGGCTTAGCTAGCACGCCACTTAAATCCCGCCGTGACGTTCGAAATACTGAGCGAGTCTGAATTGAGTGAGTCCGAGTTGAGCAAGTCCGACTCCTTATAGTCGGCCCGGCAGAAGTCAATCAAAGACCATGTGTTGAGCACCCGGAAAGAGAAACTATTGAGGCTTCTCGGCCGATCGTCCGCGGCGCCTCAAGAGCTTCGGGGACTACTGTCGAAGTAATGGGCCACGGGTAGGCCAACCCGAGCCCCAGAACCTTTCAAGACATCGGGGCAGGCTGCGCCCCTCAAGACCCCAGGACGAAGAGCCGCCTCCTGAGGAGTCGACGGCAAGACGGTCGACTGCCCGCTCACGGCCGAGTCCCAGGGACGACTTCCAGAGAAGCCGGCTTTGGGGAGTCGGCCTGCGACTCCAACAAACCCCATGATCTCATCAAAGGGGACGAGGCAGGGGCGTGGCTACGGCGAAGCCCACCCCCGCCCCTCACCAAGGGCAGGCATGGCCACAACACGTCGTACCCCGGAAGATCTCCGTGCGGCGTGGCACTGTTGCCATGCCGGCCCTGACATCAGCACCGCAGGACCGAATCCTGCACCCACGACGGCTTGTCTGTACGACCTCAGGAGACGGCAGGAGAACCACCAGTCGGACCCGTCGGGAGTCGGCCCGGGGGAGTCGGCCGAGCCCTCCCCCGGGGCCCACACGCCATTAATCAAGATGTGATGGGGAGTGGCAACAGTGATCGCCCGCCAGGCGGCGGGGCTGTTGCCACGACCTCATGATCAAGCCCGCATCATCAGAAGCACGGCTACAGTAATCAGCAGCCGGCAAGACCCGCCCGCGGCGGACGCGGCCTGTCGGCTCCGTACCAGGCCAGTCGGCGGGCCCCAGCGGTCGGCAGAGAAGACGGAGGCCAGAGGCACTGATAGCTGGGCCCGCGTCCAGCCGGATTACCATTGTACCCCTGGAGGGTAGGCCTATATAAACCCCCCAGGGCACCCATGCAAAGGGTTAGAACCCATTAGCTCTAGACCAGATCATATAGAAGGGAGAGAGCTAGCCTTGCCCTCTCCTACCTCCAAGAAACAGCTCAAGGAGCAACCGTGTAAACACTTGGCGATAGTGATCATCCGGAGACCCCGCAGAGCAGCAGTAGGGGTATTATCTCCTCGGAGAGCCCTGAAGCTGGGTAAGATTCGCCGGCGTGCATGTCTTCGCCTCATCCCGTTTCCAGGCACCGGCGATGTTCTACTCGCCTCCACCATGATAAGCCATCCTTTGGCATATGTCCCACTAAACCCCCGACACGCACGCATGCACACGAACTGCATCCATGCAACAGTCACACAAACACATGCACCAACGAACGCACGCAACACTCACACGTACACACACAACCACGCACGCATGCAACACTCACACGCACACACGCAACACTCACACGCACACAGGCACGCATGCATGCACACACCAGTACACCACACGACCAACACACACTCTCACGCTCAAGTGCTCAACCTACACGTGCATGCGCACACATCAGGCCCTGACAGACACATACACAACCAGGTGATTCCCGCGCACGGGTTGGAGCCTTGTCGCGCCTGCATAAATTTGTGTTTATCTGACCTTTTGCCTATGCGAACTGACAGGTGGGACCCACAACGAACATGGTCAATTTAACTAGTCAACATGGCGCCACGCAGACTATTTGGCCAGTCAACAGAGTGCAATCCAATGCTGAGCTGTGAGCAAGTGACCGTATAATCACCGCAAAACGTATATAGTGAACGTAATCAGCTTATTCTGAAGTTCGGTGACCGTATTACGCTTTTCTCTCTGTAGGCCCTCCAAAACTACATCTCTACACGTTCTCGCATGTTACATCTAACAACTATGCAATACAGCACTACTACTACACTCTAACACAATAAATCATGTGTGTTTTTAGTTTTACTAGATATCATATTGTTACTTATAATTATTCAGTTTGCATACATTAAAATTGCCTTTGAAATGTATGGCCAGTATCATCTACCGCGCGGGAAAAGTCCCACCCTTTCCTGTTTAATCAGGTTTGTATCTATGGATCATGCGAAACAGCAAAACTATAGTACTATACAGTACAAGTGACAGTTCACTGGGCCGTCGTAAGAGTGGAGCGCTCGCTTTCATAAATCTTCTAGTCCCTTTCGCCGACATGTGGGACATCAAGCTACCGGGTCCACGTGCCATACCGGAATACAGTGCAGAGCAGCCGGGGTGAAGCACCCCAGTCATGGCGCCGGCGTAGTAATGAGCAATGAGGCGTCAAATCACAAAGCTGCACCTTTCCCGCAGTTAACTTGGAGGGACGAAGCAACCATCATTTCACTCGTTCATGAATCCGCTTCTCCCTCATCTTCTTCAACTTAACCACGTGTTGCTTCTGCCGTTGTTCTTCCCCATGTGGGACGCGGATCGGCTTGGTAAAGCACTGACACGTGGGACCGCATGTTAGAAAACCGCCAGGACAACGTCCTCTGAAAATAAGAAGCCTAATCCTAGACTTACAAAGGGCTACGTAGCTGCTACGTATACTTTCCATCTAATCTATATATGCCCCCCTGATTTTCAGGTGGGGTGGGCCTAATCCTCTCCTTTAATCCAATCAAATAGTCCCACATCACATCAGTTCGTAACTTTACGTAAACCATTACGTGGATGTAGCATTGCTCAAATAAGAAACCTCCCCCGCCATCCGCGCGGCAAAATCACCTCCTTTTTACTAATCTTGATTCTATAATTTTTTAGATCAATATAATTGAGATTTGTATAGATAGCACACAGGAGCAAAACCAAGTGGTACGGTTAATGGCATCCACAATGTGTAGCCAAATGTGAAAATAGCTTTTGGCATCATGGGAACCATTGTGGACGGTGTTGCCAAAGCCAAAAAGATGGAACCGAAGCTCCCTGATGGATTGATTGAAGGAATAGAAAAATGCAACGTCTCTCCTCTTTCTCCCATGCTTGGACGCATGTAGTACAGTATAGAGCACAGAGTCTACTCCCCTGTCCCTTCTATGACAAATCACAAAGCAGTGAGGCGCCAAATCACAAAAGCACGGACGAAGCAACCATCATTTCACTCTTCGCTGACTCCGCTTCTCCATCGTCTTCTTCGAGAAGCCATCTCACCGCATTAGTTATAGTAGTACTAGTAAAGGACTTCCTGGATGCAAATAAGGCGGTTGTCTCGGCTTGCAGGCAGCACTTGCGAACGACTTACCGTGGTCTCCCTCAATGGTGCTCTCCATCGAACACACTTCGCCAAACCACCAAAAAAATATCGTCGACGTCACTGTAATGGGGAAGGAAGTCAAATATAGTTACTACCTCCATTTTTTGTACACAAGGCTAGTATATCAAAATTACAATTTGCAAAGGGCCACTAACACTAATCGAGGCGAAATTGATGGGGTTAGCAACCAAGGACATTAATATCCCCTGCATGCATGCGGAAGTGAGAAGGTTGGTTTGCATGGCGCTGCATTAATCAAGCGATGAGGAGTGAGATGGTTAGCTCTTTGGTATTTAGAGAAAAAAATACACATTAATTGACATGTGAAACGAGGATTTGTATCGACTAAATCCCGCGAAGGAAAACCCAGCCTTTCTTTTTTAACACTAGTACTCCTAGTACGTACGTACTTATCCTGTTTGGGTCTAGGCCTTGCATTGCCAAACTTCGCCACACATTTTTGCCAAGCTTGCCTAAAGTTTTCAAAATGAGAAGGAGGTACACTTGCGCACGGCTATCGCGGTCGCACCGCACCCTCACACGGTCGCTCCTGCATGCCGCGGTCGCACCGCACCCTCACACGGTCGCTCCTGCACGCCGCAAACCCAACCAAGGGAACACACCCTCACTGACACGTGATGTCGCATGTGAACACACCAAACTCAGCCATCCTATCGCTAACACAAAATTTTCGTTCATAGAGTATGTTTATCCAACCGCATGTTGGGGAGTATCCGTACGGCCCATGCGGTGGTCTGTTGGGGAAGAAGAAGAGGTGAGGAAGAAGGAAAGAAGGGTTAGGAGATGTAGGATATTCATCCAACCGCCTGAAATGGTAGACTGACCCAAGTCAGGTGACTTGCATAACAAATATATGTTTTTACATAGCAAAAGATCCATAAAAACAACAACATAAAGAAAAACTATCACTGCTCGCGGAAAGAGACGACCTCGTCGTCTTTGGCTGCCGGCGCGAACCAGCCATCACTGCTGACGTGTGTCTCCGCACCGTGGTTGTCCTCGGCCTCCAGCTACTCGTTCAAGCGGAGCGTGCAGGCGCTCTGCACGGACGAGAGCACAGCCCGGTTCAAGTCGAGGACATCCGGTTCCGCCTACAGGAGGGCCTCGATGGCAGCGGCATCCGCACGCTCCGCGTCGAGTCGAGCCTCCGCCGCCCGGTTCAAGTCCAGGACATCCGGTTCCGCCTGCAGGAGGGCGTCGATGAGAGCGGCATCCACGCGCTCTGCGTCGAGTCGAGCCTCTACCGCCCGGTTCAAGTCCAGGACGTCCGGTTCCGCCTGCAGGAGGGCCTCGATGGCAGCGGCATCCGTGCGCTCCGCCTCAAGTTGAGCCTCCGCCGCCCGGTTCACATCCACGACATCCGGTTCCGCCTGCAGGAGAGCCTCGATGGCAGCGGCAAGCGCGCGTCCGTGTCAAGTTGAGCCTCTACCTCCCGGTCCTCCTTTAGTATCGCCATGTTGAACCGCTGGTCTGCCTGCACCATGGGGGACTCGGACGCCGGCACGAAGTCGACGTCCATCGTCTCATACCCATTGGGGGCCTTCTGCGCCACGACCTCCACCATGAACATTGGATCGGCTTCCTCCTCCTCATAGCTTGGCTCCAGAGAACTCGGGGATTGGCCCGCCGCAAAGCGAGCTTGGGAACAGAGGTCTGTGGCGCCGACCGCCGCCGCGATTTCTATGCGGCGCTCCGGCGTCAGCATCTTGTAGTAACTGATCTTGCGGCGCGCCATGGCTTTCCGGCGAACTAGGGGACGCTTGATGCGGGCTAGGGGATCGAAAGGTGGGGGAATGGGCTAGAGATTTGGTGTGGTTTCAGGGCAGTGGCTAGCGTAGGCCGAACAGCGAAGGTTCTGGTGCGAATAGTGGTTCCGGTGACGACTGGTCAATCGGTTTTGACTGTACATCGCTCTTGTCGCGTTCGCGTTGTAGCCCGGCACGCTGGACCCTCCACATCACTCACCGAATGGAACGCGCTTCGTCTTGCATTTTTGCTCGCTTGTGGGACCACAGTTGAGAGCAAACCAACGTCCCTCCCCCTCCCCCGCCCGCGTCATTTATCATACCACCACTCCCTTTGTTTTATGCGGAGTAAATAAAAACAGAGGGAGTATACCATGGATGAGGATCCCCTGACGTGGCCGAACCCATTGAGTAACTGACATGCGGGGCCTAGCAAGCATGGGGTCCGCCAGTAAGTGACCGAAAGGGAGGGTAAGGCAGGGATACCTACGTCAGAGGATCCACTTCCACTATACTACTTTGACCAAATGTTAGAGTAATAATATATGACAAGCAACTTACACAACTGTTAGAGTAATAATATATGGCATGCAACTTACACAAAGCATATAGGGTCTAATGCATTTTTCGAGGCTAACTTTGACCAAATGTTAGAGTAATAATATATGACATGCAACTTACACAAAGCATACTGTCAAATTCGTATGTGAAAGGAGTTCCAATGATATAATTTTCACATTATACATCTCATGTACTATTAATCTTGTCAATAGTCAAATTGGAAACCATCTCGAGTACAAATCTAGGAGTACGTACGAATCTAACAATATTGATTGGGCGTTGTTGAATGTTGATACCTTTTTGATCAAAGTGGATATACTTTGACTACATATAAAACTTATATGTAAACTAGAAAGGATAGGAGGGAGTATATTGTACGTTCAAAAACGAAACGAACATTGAATACCCTTTATATATGATTCGCGGATGCTATGATCACCGGTTCAAAATTTTGAATCCGCCTTAGGTATCGCGTGCCCCCACTCGTTCCCTCTCGATTTCATCTTGGGGTCCGGAGATCTATTGAAAGAGGACTAGGGTGGGTACATGCGAATGATACTCGGCAGAATGTTCACTTGAGGCATGCGGGAGGATGGACTCGACTGGAGGGCTACATGATCGATGGAGAAGAGGGTTGGAGAGGAATGAGAAATAAGCAAACGCCACATGATTATACTTGAATGGCTCAAATAAACAATAAGTTGTCTCGCTTGGCCTACATAGTGAAAGGCCTAATGCGCAACGCGGATCACTGACGCTCGAATATGGCCGGGAAAACAGGGAAACAGACATGTGGGGCACACCCGTCGGGACGACGTAGCGCAGACTAGTCCAATGGAGGAGCTGGCCCACGACCTCCTCGCCACCGACAACCGTTCGTGTGGGTCGTTGGGGCCAACAACGGGGCGCAGCTCCAGCACCACCTCTGGACACGGCGACCGCGGTGAGCGACACGCTCATATCGTCGCTAGACATGGTCGGTTTCAGTTTGCCGAGGGTGGTGTTAGTGCTGTGGCACGACCAATGGTATGTTTGGTTTGTGCCCAAGGCTGCCCCATCAAAGCATTGGGTAGCCAAAATTTTGGTTGAGGTATTGGTTGCCCATGATTTGGCCGACATTGGAAAGAAAAATGAACTTGAGTTGGCTAGAGTTCATTGGCATGCCAAAGAAATGCCAACCATCCAAACAAAGACCAATCTTTGGGTCATGACCAAAATTTTGGTTCAGGTATTGGTTGCCCATGATTTGGTCGACATTGGCAAGAAAAATGAACTAGAGTTGGCTAGAGTTCATTGGCATGCCAAAAAAATGGCAACCATCCAAACAAAGACCAATCTTTTGGTCATGATCAAAATTTTGGCAAGGTGCACTTTGGCCACAATCCAAACACACCCCAACACCCGGCTCGTCGAGGATGCACGGGGCACCGTGACGCGTCCGCGGAGTGGTGTAGCGCGGCCAACTGCATCCTATGGACCTGAGACCATGCCGGGTCGTCTTGCTTTTTCAATGACATGCGGGGATCGCATGTGAGCAAAGGGCATCTCCAACGTTGCCACGACCGTAGCTGACTACCCTAGTGTTGGGTTTCGTAGTAATTTCAAAAAAATTCCTACGCTCACGCAAGATCATGGTGATGCACAGCAATGAGAGGGGAGAGTATGATCTACGTACCCTTGTAGATCGACAACGGAGCGTTTGGTTGATGTAGTCGTACGTCTCCACGGCCCGACCGATCAAGCACCGAAACTACGGCACCTCCGAGTTCTAGCACACGTTCAGCTCGATGACGATCCCCGGACTCCGATCCAGCAAAGTGTCAGGGAAGAGTTCCATCAGCACGACGGCGTGGTGACGATCTTGATGTACTACCGTCGCAGGGCTTCGCCTAAGCACCGCTACAATATTATCGAGGACTATGGTGGAAGGGGGCACCGCACACGGCTAAGAATATGATCACGTGGATCAACTTGTGTCTCTGGGGGTGCCCCTGCCTCCGTATATAAAGGTTAAAGGGAGGGGGGCCGGCCGGCCAAGGTGTGGCGCGCCAGGAGGAGTCCTACTCCCTCTGGGAGTAGGACTCCCCCCCCCCTTTCCTAGTTGGAATAGGATTCGTGAGGTGGGAAAAGAGAGAGAGAGAAGGAGGGGGGCGCCGGCCCCCTCTCTCCTTGTCCTATTCGGACTAGGGGTGGAGGGGCGCGTGGCCCAGCCCTGGCTACCTATTCTCTTCTTCCACTAGGGCCCACTAAGGCCCATATACCTCCCGGGGGGTTCTGGTAACCTCCCGGTACTCCGGTAAAATCCCGATTTCACCCGGAACACTTCCGATATCCAAACATAGGCTTCCAATATATCAATCTTTATGTCTCGACCATTTCGAGACTGCTCGTCATGTCCGTGATCACATCCGGGACTCCGAACAACCTTCGGTATATCAAAATGCATAAACTCATAATATAACTGTCATCGTAACCTTAAGCATGCGGACCCTACGGGTTCGAGAACAATGTAGACATGACCGAGACACGTCTCCGGTCAATAACCAATAGCGGAACCTAGATGCTCATATTGGCTCCTACATATTCTTCGAAGATCTTTTATCGGTCAGACTGCATAACAACATACGTTGTTCCCTTTGTCATCGGTATGTTACTTGCCCGAGATTCGATCGCCGGTATCCTATACCTAGTTCAATCTCGTTACCGGCAAGTCTCTTTACTCGTTCTGTAATACATCATCCCGCAACTAACTCATTAGTTGCAATGCTTGCAAGGCTTAAGTGATGTGCATTACCGAGAGGGCCCAGAGATACCTCTCCGACAATCGGAGTGACAAATCCTAATCTCGAAATACGCCAACCCAACATGTACCTTTGGAGACACCTGTAGAGCTCCTTTATAATCACCCAGTTATGTTGTGACGTTTGGTAGCACACAAAGTGTTCCTCTGGCAAACGGGAGTTGCATAATCTCATAGTCATAGGAACATGTATAAGTCATGAAGAAAGCAATAGCAACATACTAAACGATCGGGTGCTAAGCTAATGGAATGGGTCATGTCAATCAGATCATTCAACTAATGATGTGATCCCATTAATCAAATAACAACTCTTTGTCCATGGTTAGGAAACACAACCATCTTTGATTAACGAGCTAGTCAAGTAGAGGCATACTAGTGACACTCTGTTTGTCTATGTATTCACACATGTATTATGTTTCCGGTTAATACAATTCTAGCATGAATAATAAACTTTTATCATGATATAAGGAAATAAATAATAAATTTATTATTGCCTTTAGGGCATATTTCCTTCAGTCTCCCACTTGCACTAGAGTCAATAATCTAGATTACACAGTAATGATTCTAACACCCATGGAGCCTTGGTGCTGATCATGTTTTGCTCGTGGAAGAGGCTTAGTCAACGGGTCTGCAACATTCAGATCCGTATGTATCTTGCAAATCTCTATGTCTTCCACCTGGACTAGATCCCGGATGGAATTGAAGCGTCTCTTGATGTGCTTGGTTCTCTTGTGAAATCTGGATTCCTTCGCCAAGGCAATTGCACCAGTATTGTCACGAAAGATTTTCATTGGACCCGATGCACTAGGTATGACACCTAGATCGGATATGAACTCCTTCATCTAGACTCCTTCATTCGCTGCTTCCGAAGCAGCTATGTATTCCGCTTCACACGTAGATCCCGCCACGACGCTCTGTTTAGAACTGCACCAACTGACAGCTCCACCGTTTAATGTAAACACGTATCCGGTTTGCGATTTAGAATCATCCAGATCAGTGTCAAAGCTTGCATCAATGTAACCATTTACGATGAGCTCTTTGTCACCTCCATATACGAGAAATATATCCTTAGTCCTTTTCAGGTACTTCAGGATGTTCTTGACCGCTGTCCAGTGATCCACTCCCGGATTACTTTGGTACCTCCCTGCTAGACTTATAGCAAGGCACACATCAGGTCTGGTACACAGCATTGCATACATGATAAAGCCTATGGCTGAAGCATAGGGGACATCTTTCATCTTCTCTCTATCTTCTGCAGTGGTTGGGCATTGAGTCCGACTCAACTTCACACCTTGTAACACAGGCAAGAACCCTTTCTTTGCTTGATCCATTTTGAACTTCTTCAAAATCTTGTCAAGGTATGTGCTTTGTTAAAGTCCAATTAAACATCTTGATCTATCTCTATAGATCTTTATGCCTAATATGTAAGCAGCTTCACCGAGGTCTTTCATTGAAAAACTCTTATTCAAGTATCCCTTTATGCTATCCAGAAATTCTATATCATTTCCAATCAGTAATATGTCATCCACATATAATATCAGAAATGCTACAGAGCTCCCACTCACTTTCTTGTAAATACAGGCTTCTCCAAAATTCTGTATAAAACCAAATGCTTTGATCACACTATCAAAGCTCTTATTCCAACTCCGAGAGGCTTGCACCAGTCCATAAATGGATCGCTGGAGCTTGCACACTTTGTTAGCTCCCTTTGGATCGACAAAACGTTCCGGTTGCATCATATACAACTCTTCTTCCAGAAATCCATTCAGGAATGCAGTTTTGACATCCATCTGCCAAATTTCATAATCATAAAATGCGGCAATTTCTAACATGATTCGGACAGACTTAAGCATCGCTATGGGTGAGAAGGTCTCATCGTAGTCAATCCCTTGAACTTGCCGAAACCCTTCTGCGACAAGTCGAGCTTTGTAGACAGTAATATTACCGTCGGCGTCAGTCTTCTTCTTGAAGATCCATTTATTCTCAATTGCTTGCCGATCATTGGGCAAGTCAACCAAACTCCATAATTTGTTCTCATACATGGATCCCATCTCAGATTTCATGGCTTCAAGCCATTTTGCGGAATCTGGGCTCACCATCGCTTCTTCATAGTTCGTAGGTTCATCATGATCTAGTAGCATGACTTCTAGAACAGGATTACCGTACCACTCTGGTGCGGTTCTCACTCTGGTTGATCTACGAGGTTCAATAGTATCTTGTTCTGAAGTTTCATGATCATTATCATTAGCTTCCTCACTAATTGGTGTAGGTGTCATAGAAACAGTTTTCTGTGATGCACTACTTTCCAATAAGGGAGCAGGTACAGTTACCTCGTCAAGTTCTACTTTCCTCCCACTCACTTCTTTCGAGAGAAACTCCTTCTCCAGAAAGTTTCCGAACTTAGCAACAAAAGTCTTGCCTTCGGATCTGTGATAGAAGGTGTATCCAATAGTCTCCTTTGGATATCCTATGAAGACACATTTCTCCGATTTGGGTTCGAGCTTATCAGGTTGAAGCTTTTTCACATAAGCATCGCAGCCCCAAACTTTCAGAAATGACAACTTTGGTTTCTTGCCAAACCATAGTTCATAAGGCGTCGTCTCAACGGATTTTGATGGTGCCCTATTTAACGTGAATGCGGCCGTCTCCAAAGCATAACCCCAAAACGATAGCGGTAAATCAGTAAGAGACATCATAGATCGCACCATGTCTAGTAAAGTACGATTACGATGTTCGGACACACCATTACGCTGTGGTGTTCCGGGTGGCGTGAGTTGCGAAACTATTCCGCATTGTTTCAAATGTACACCAAACTCGTAACTCAAATATTCTCCTCCACGATCAGATCGCGGAAGCTTTATTTTCTTGTTACGATGATTTTCAACTTCACTCTGAAATTCTTTGAACTTTTCAAACGTTTCAGACTTATGTTTCATTAAGTAGATATACCCATATCTTCTTAAATCATCTGTGAAGGTGAGAAAATAACGATATCCGCCACGAGCCTCAATATTCATCGGACCACATACATCTGTATGTATGATTTCCAACAAATCTGTTGCTCTCTCCATAGTACCGGAGAATGGTGTTTTAGTCATCTTGCCCATGAGGCACGGTTCGCAAGTACCAAGTGATTCATAATCAAGTGGTTCCAAAAGTCCATCAGTATGGAGTTTCTTCATGCGCTTTACACCGATATGACCTAAACGGCAGTGCCACAAATAAGTTGCACTATCATTATCAACTCTGCATATTTTGGCTTCAACATTATGAATATGTGTGTTACTACTATCGATATTCAATAAGAATAGACCACTCTTCAATGGTGCATGACCATAAAAGATATTACTCATATAAATAGAACAACCATTATTCTCTGATTTAAATGAATAACCGTCTCGCATCAAACAAGGTCCAGATATAATGTTCATGCTTAACGCTGGCACCAAATAACAATTATTTAAGTCTAATATTAATCCCCAAGGTAGATGTAGAGGTAGCGTGCCGACCGCGATCACATCGACTTTGGAACCGTTTCCCACGCGCATCGTCACCTCGTCCTTAGCCAATCTTCGCTTAATTCGTAGTCCCTGTTTCGAGTTGCAAATATTAGCAACAGAACCAATATCAAATACCCAGGTGCTACTGCGAGCATTAGTAAGGTACACATCAATAACATGTATATCACATATACCTTTGTTCACCCTGCATCCTTCTTATCCGCCAAATACTTGGGGCAGTTCCGCTTCCAGTGACCAGTCTGCTTGCAGTAGAAGCACTCAGTTTCAGGCTTAGGTCCAGACTTGGGTTTCTTCTCTTGAGCAGCAACTTGCTTGCTGTTCTTCTTGAAGTTCCCCTTCTTCTTCCCTTTGCCCTTTTTCTTGAAACTAGTGGTCTTGTTGACCATCAACACTTGATGCTCCTTTTTGATTTCTACCTCCGCAGCTTTCAGCATTCCGAAGAGCTCGGGAATAATCTTATTCATCCCTTGCATATTATATTTCATCACGAAGCTCTTGTAGCTTGGTGGCAGTGATTGGAGAATTCTGTCAATGACGCAATCATCTGGAAGATTAACTCCCATTTGAATCAAGTGATTATTATACCCAGACATTTTGAGTATATGCTCACTGACAGAACTGTTCTCCTCCATCTTGCAACTATAGAACTTATTGGAGACTTCATATCTCTCAATCCGGGCATTTGCTTGAAATATTAACTTCAACTCCTGGAACATCTCATATGCTCCATGACGTTCAAAACATCGTTGAAGTCCCGGTTCTAAGCCGTAAAGCATGGCACACTGAACTATCGAGTAGTCATCAGCTTTGCTCTGCCATACGTTCACAGCATCTGGTGTTGCTCCAGCAGTAGGCCTTGCACCCGCAGTGCTTCCAGGACGTAATTCTTCTATGCAGCAATGAGGATAATCCTCAAGTTACGGACCCAGTCCGTGTAATTGCTACCATCATCTTTCAACTTTGCTTTCTCAAGGAACGCACTAAAATTCAACGGAACAACAGCACGGGCCATTTATCTACAATCATACATAAACAAGCAAGATACTATCAGGTACTAAGTTCATGATAAATTTAGGTTCAATTAATCATATTACTTAAAGAACTCCCACTTAGATAGACATCCCTCTAATCCTCTAAGTGATTACGTGATCCAAATCAACTAAACCATGTCCGATCATCACGTGAGATGGAGTAGTTTCATTGGTGAACATCACTATGTTGATCATATCTACTATATGATTCACGCTCGACCTTTCAGTCTCCGTGTTCCGAGGCCATATCTGTATATGCTTGGCTCGTCAAGTATAACCTAAGTATTCCGCGTGTGCAACTATTTTGCACCCGTTGTATTTGAACATAGAGCCTATCACACCCGATCATCACGTGGTGTCTCAGCACGAAGAACTTTCGCAACGGTGCATACTCAGGGAGAACACTTCTTGATAATTTAGTGAGAGATCATCTTATAATGCTACCGTCAATCAAAGCAAGATAAGATGCATAAAAGATAAACATCACATGCAATCAATATAAGTGATATGATAAGGCCATCATCATCTTGTGCTTGTGATCTCC
The DNA here is from genome assembly GCF_056163025.1 of Triticum urartu. NCBI lineage: Eukaryota > Viridiplantae > Streptophyta > Magnoliopsida > Poales > Poaceae > Triticum > Triticum urartu. The sequence continues at coordinate 578,031,204 of NC_141874.1, forward strand.
ATCTCCGAAGCACCGTCATGATCACCATCGTCACCGGCGCGACACCTTGATCTCCATCGTAGCATCGTTGTCGTCTCGCCAATCTTATGCTTCCACGACTATCGCTACCGCTTAGTGATAAAGTAAAGCATTACAGCGCGATTGCATTGCATACAATAAAGCGACAACCATATGGCTCCTGCCAGTTGCCGATAACTCAGTTACAAAACATGATCATCTCATACAATAAAATTTAGCATCATGTCTTGACCATATTACATCACAACATGCCCTGCAAAAACAAGTTAGACGTCCTCTACTTTGTTGTTGCATGTTTTACGTGGCTGCTACGGGTTTAAGCAAGAACCAATCTTACCTACGCATCAAAACCACAATGATAGTTTGTCAAGTTGGTGCTGTTTTAACCTTCGCAAGGACTGGGCGTAGCCACACTCGGTTCAACTAAAGTTGGAGAAACTGTCACCCGCAAGCCACCTATGTGCAAAGCACGTCGGGAGAACCGGTCTCGCGTAAGCGTACACGTAATGTCGGTCCGGGCCGCTTCGTCCAACAATACCGCCGAACCAAAGTATGACATGCTGGTAAGCAGTATGACTTATATCGCCCACAACTCACTTGTGTTCTACTCGTGCATATAACATCAACATATAAAACCTAGGCTCGGATGCCACTGTTGGGTTTCGTAGTAATTTCAAAAAAATTCCTACTCTCACGCAAGATCATGGTGATGCACATCAACGAGAGGGGAGAGTATGATCTACGTACCCTTGTAGATCGACAACGGAAGCGTTTGGCTGATGTAGTCGTACGTCTCCACGGCCCGACCGATCAAGCACCGAAACTACGGCACCTCCGAGTTCTAGCACACGTTCAGCTCGATGACGATCCCCGGACTCTGATCCAGCAAAGTGTCGGGGAAGAGTTCCGTCAGCACGACGGCATGGTGACGATCTTGATGTACTACCGTCGCAGGGCTTCGCCTAAGCACCGCTACAATATTATCGAGGACTATGGTGGAAGGGGGCACCGCACACGGCTAAGAATATGATCACGTGGATCAACTTGTGTCTCTAGGGGTGCCCCTGCCTCCATATATAAAGGTTCAAGGGAGGGGGGCCGGCCGGCCAAGGTGTGGCGCGCCAGGAGGAGTCCTACTCCCTCTGGGAGTAGGACTCCCCCCTTTCCTAGTTGGAATAGGATTCGTGAGGTGGGAAAAGAGAGAGAGAGAAGGAGGGGGGCGCCGGCCCCCTCTCTCCTTGTCCTATTCGGACTAGGGGTGGAGGGGCGCGCGGCCCAGCCCTGGCTGCCTCTTCTCTTCTTCCACTAGGGCCCACTAAGGCCCATATACCTCCCGGGGGGTTCCGGTAACCTCCCGGTACTCCGGTAAAATCCCGATTTCACCTGGAACACTTCCGATATCCAAACATAGGCTTCCAATATATCAAGCTTTATGTCTCGACCATTTCGAGACTCCTCGTCATGTCTGTGATCACATCCGGGACTCCAAACAACCTACAGTATATCAAAATGCATAAACTCATAATATAACTGTCATCGTAACCTTAAGCGTGCGGACCCTACGGGTTCGAGAACAATGTAGACATGACCGAGACACGTCTCCGGTCAATAACCAATAGCGGAACCTGGATGCTCATATTGGCTCCTACATATTCTTCGAAGATCTTTTATCGGTCAGACCGCATAACAACATACGTTGTTCCCTTTGTCATCGGTATGTTACTTGCCCGAGATTCGATCGTCGGTATCCTATACCTAGTTCAATCTCATTACCGGCAAGTCTCTTTACTCGTTCTGTAATACATCATCCCGCAACTAACTCATTAGTTTCAATGCTTGCAAGGCTTAAGTGATGTGCATTACCGAGAGGGCCCAGAGATACCTCTCCGACAATCGGAGTGACAAATCCTAATCTCGAAATACGCCAACCCAACATGTACCTTTGGAGACACCTGTAGAGCTCCTTTATAATCACCCAGTTACGTTGTGACGTTTGGTAGCACACAAAGTGTTCCTCTGGCAAACGGGAGTTGCATAATCTCATAGTCATAGGAACATGTATAAGTCATGAAGAAAGCAATAGCAACATACTAAACGATCGGGTGCTAAGCTAATGGAATGGGTCATGTCAATCAGATCATTCAACTAATGATGTGATCCCGTTAATCAAATAACAACTCTTTGTCCATGGTTAGGAAACACAACCATCTTTGATTAACGAGCTAGTCAAGTAGAGGCATACTAGTGACACTCTGTTTGTCTATGTATTCACACATGTATTATGTTTCCGGTTAATACAATTCTAGCATGAATAATAAACTTTTATCATGATATAAGGAAATAAATAATAACTTTATTATTGCCTCTAGGGCATATTTCCTTCACCTAGCACACCAAAACCCGCGTCCCTCGCGCCGTCGCGCGGTGCGTTCCCAGCCGGCGCCAGCTGCCTGCATTCATGTCGTCCGTTCGTATGTCGTCATTAAGAGGCTCGGTGCCCGCGGAACCAACTCCGGTGACTTAATGACGCACCCGGACACTTGGCCTCACCGGAATGCGCTACTTAAAGCGGCAACGCCCAGCTAACCTCCACACCATAGCACATCGTCCTCCTACCTGGAACCACATCCGCCATGACCGCAAGCGCGAACGCTCTGCGGGAGAGCTTGTCTTCGGGGATGGAGCTCGAGGTCGCCGCCCTCACTCAAGTCGTCGCACAAGCGGTGGCCACGCTGGCGGCCGACGACGGGAGCACTGTCAGCCACGCGTCCTACTTGCCACCGTCCAACGTCCGGCACCGCCGAGGTCGGGGACTCCTCCAAGGATGAGTAGGGCATGGGAGGCGGCAGGGCATGGTGTGCCAACTGGCCGGTCTGTCTCCCGTGTTCTACTTTTCCTCGCCGGAGACCGCACCTTCACTTCACGGGTCTTGAACCCGCCCCCATACATGGAGATCATAGATGGAGGACGTCGGTCGCCGCCGTAGAATAGGTTTAGGGTCGGGTTTCTTTTATTTTTTGTCCTATAAAAGTTCGAAATGTAATGAAAATCTGCCGTGTTTGCATTAATCTCGGCCGATGTATATGAACTTTCACAATAATATACATATTGTAGGAGTACTAGCAAGATGCCCGTGCGTTGCACGGAAGATCAAGATCTTCTGGGAGAAAAGGATGAATGAGGGAAAGCCTTATCTGGAAATGTGGAGAGGAGTGCAGGTAAATTGTCATAGTTTCCTTCCTATCCGTTAGATATAGATCGGACGGCCTATATTGTAGGATCGGACACATCTTTCTACATCTACGGGAACCTACTAAAGGGTTAACGTAAATTGCTTCTCTCTCTCCTCCCCTAATTTTCATGGTGGTGGGCCCCTCCCTCCCCCCAATCTACAATCAACAGCTCACACGTTTCACATTACGTTAATTACATAACTGGGATTACATAGGTGTACCATTACTCGTCCTAAAAAACTCAACTAAGCCAACCTCCCAGCATATCGCGCGGGAAAAGATTCGGCCGTGATGTTTTAGTCAGGATTACCAGATTACTAGTAGTAGTACCGATGGATCGCGTGAAGCAACAGATTTTTTGAGGGGGCGAAGCACCTAGTTTAAAAGGAAAAAATGCGGTACACTCACAGCACTCCTGTCGCGGTCGCATTGCACCCCACACACGTTCGGTCCTGCACACGGCTCACGCAAACAGAACACGCTTCGGCTTGCCTCTTCACTGACACGTGGGACTGCACTTGGGGAAACCGACCATGCGCCAAACTCCCCCCGCCCACCGCGCGAAAATCCTCCCCCCCCACACCCAAAAATTCCCCCCAAATCCGATTCTACCGCCCTTCGGCCAACTAGCCAATAATATTCCCCAAACCCCCCTCCCCCCTGTCCCCCTCCACTCCATTCGCTCCGCCAAAGCCGCCCTCCCCGCCGCGCCGATACGTCGGCGCCGCGGTTCGACGAGCCTCCCGCTCCCACAGTACGCTCTCGTAGACTGCCATCCTCTAGCCGCGCCGCCACCTCTGGCTACGTTCTTGTGGAGGCGCACGGCGGTCAGCGCCGCCACCGCTGGCGACATTCGTGTGGAAACGCACGGCGGTTAGCTTCTCCCACGGTACGCGCATTCTAGACTGAGGCCCCGTTCATGTCGGTGTAGCGCTGAATGTTAGCTGATAGACGTTGTTAATCTGACAGTTTGCCGAAGTAGTTTACTGTCAATATGCTCTGCTTAAGAAGCTTCCTTGCCCTGTTCTGCACTCAATCTGCTTAGCTGAGATGGCATGCCAAGGCCGATTAGTTGCTAAAATATCCTACCATATATTTATTGTGACGTAGATTGCCATGGTCTAGTAGCCAATCTGTTAGTTGAAATAGCTCTACACCATTTTATACTCGATCTTTGTTGCTGTGATGGCCTTTGATAGTTCGATGGCTGTGTGCTCGGCCTCATTGACTGCTGGAACAGCTGCCATAATTTGGCACTCAAATTTGTTTGCTGAATTAGCTTTACATATATTTCGTTACTTAGATTTGCTCGTCCAAATATCTTGCCATAGCTTTAGACATCGACCTAGGTATTTTTTCTGGACTTCATAAAAAAGCATATATGTTTTTCCTGTAATATCTAGTAGAAGAACTAATTTGTATGTCTAACAGATGGACAGGACTTGGATAACTTCTACTCGAAGATTCTCCGTTGCATATGTCGAGGGGGTTGAAAACTTCATGAACTTTATCAGAGCTGAGTACGGTGGTCCGAAATCAGATGTGCTCTACCCGTGTAGCAGTTGTATGAATTCAGTTACAAGACCCCAGTCAACTGTGCAAAATCATCTACACTTGTATGGGATGTCGGTCACATATACTAGGTGGGTTCATCATGGTGAAGCTGTGAACGTCAATGTTATTGACTACGTGGAAGCAGCAGATCACCATCTTGATCTGCCTGATGCTCAGGTGGAAGAGGAGGAGGAGGTGGTGGTGGAGGAGCCAGTGAGTTTGACCAACTTTGAAACAATGCTACGAAATGCTCGTGCATTCCCTGAACTTTCACCTGCAGAAGAAAAACGGTGGGCCCACATGTTGGAACAACGCAACGTTGCTGTCACCCCAGGAAATAAGCTGTCAATATTCTCAGCTATGGTCACCTTTCTTCAGGTGAAGACATCTGAGCGGATGACCAACAAATCATTCGATGCGATGTTGGCTGCTTTCCATGAATCTTTCCCAGATGCGTCTGAGCTGCCACACACCTAGAGTAAAATGAAGAATTTCCTTCGTGTAGTTGGAATTGGATATGATATGATCCATGTTTGTAAGAATAATTGTGTTCTGTTCTGGAAGGATTATGCCAACTTAAGTGAATGCCCGAAATGCAAATCATCGAGATGGAAAGATGGCGATGTTGTGAAGAGGATTCCTCATAATGTTCTGAGACATTTTCCAATTACACCAAGATTGCAGAGGTTGTTTCATGATGCTGAAACAAGAGAGGATGTACTGTGGCATTCTAGGAACCAGGAGTACAGAGATTAGAATGTAATGAGCCATCCATCTCATGGTAGTGAGTGGAAAATCTTCAATGATAAACACAAAGAGTTTGCTGATGACCCGAGAAACATTAGACTTGGCTTAGCTTCAGATGGATTTAACCCATTTGGCCACCAGAGCGCCACATATAGCATGTGGCCAGTGCTTGTTATCCCTTACAACATGCCTCCAAATGTCTGCACCAAAGAATCAAACTACATGATGGCCTTGCTCATCCCAGGTCCAAAAAGTCCTGGAAAGGATTTTGATTTGTTCATGTAGCCTCTTGTGGAGGAACTTCAACAGCTATGGAAGGGTGTTCTCACTCGAGACCTATATAGCAGCCCACCAGTTGATTTCTTTCTGCGTGTTGTTATAATTTGGTGCATCCATGAGTATCCGGCTTTGGGCACTATGTCAGGGCGAACGACACATGGTTACAATGCATGTGTTCGCTGTGACAAGAATCCGCTGTCATACGCAATACTTAGCAAGATCTGTTACATTGGACACCGCCGTTTCCTTGCCAAGGACAAGCCGCATCCTAGAAAATACCGAAGACATGTGTTCAATGCAAAGCATGAAAACCGTTATGCGCCAAAGAGGCTCACCACCGATGAGTTGCAAGTGGAATTAGAGAAGGTCAGGCATATTACACCAGGAAACCATCCTGGTAATGGTAGCGGGAAAAGGAAGCGTGGTAGGGTAGAAGAGAGATTATTGTTTACCCGCAGGTCCACTTTGTGTGACTTGGAGTATTGGAAAGATTTGGATCTGAGGCATAATCTTGATGTGATGCACATCGAGAAAAATATATGTGACAACATTATCGGCACACTTCTTAATATTGAAGGCAAGACGAAAGATACCTTAAAATGTAGGATTGATTTGACACACCTAGGTATCAGAAAGGATTTGCAGGTGCAAGATGAAGGTAAACCACGGGATATGGCACCAGCTGTGTACGTCTTGGACAAGATAAAAAGAAAAGAATTTTGCGAGGTCCAGTCACGTGTGAGATTCCCACATGGATTTGCTTCCAACCCTGAAAGGAGAGTCAGTGCAGATGGAAACAAGGTACAAGGGTTGAAAACTCATGACTGCCACGTCCTACTTCAAAGGGTTTTACCTGTTATCCTTAGAGGATTGGGCCGCCCTGACTTATACAGAGCAGTTGCATAGTTGGGACAATTCTTCAGGGAACTCTGCAGTAGGAATATCAAGATAGATGCTTTGGAGTGTCTTAGAGACAAGATACCAACTATCCTATGCGACCTTGAGAAGATATATCCTCCAGCCTTCTTTGATGTGATGGTGCATTTGGCTGTTCGTCTACCTGATGAGGCACTACTTAGAGGTCTAGTACAGTATGGCTGGATGTACCCTATTGAAAGGCGGCTAGGCACTTTCAAGGGCTATGTTAGGAACAGAGCTAGACCCGAGGGTTCCATTGCAGAGGCCTACATTGCTACAGAAGCATTGACATTCTGCTCAAAATACATTGAAACAGCTGATCAGCTTAGCAAAGAGGTGGGTGAAGACAATCCCGGGCTCAATGTTTTCGATTATTCTGTTTGTGTTACAGGGAAGAGTCGACAAGAGGACAAACCTAAAGATTTGGAAAAAATGGTTTGGTATGTGTTAAATAACTGTCCTGAGATACTACCTTATATCAAGTAAATGCAGTACTGCAGCTTATACATCGTAATCTACTAAACTTGCAGCACATTCTTATATATTTAGATGTTTGATGCGATCACTATGTTGTGCAGCATCTAGGAAGAGGAGTTACGGCCGCAAAATCCAAGAAACATTGACAAACTGATTATGGCAGGATTTGCGAAATGGTTCAAGAACCATGTAAGCTTTTGAAGTGCACTGTCAGTTCTTTTTAATATATTGAGTACATAAGATGATCAGCTTGTCTATTTTCTAACCATAGGTTAAGAAGATGCGGGAGGATGGGCAGGCAGTTGATGATGCCCTTTACTCACTAGCTGTCGGGGGTTGGGTGCGACATATGCCAATGGATGGCTTATCATGGTGGGGGCGAGTAGAACGTCGTCGGTGCCTAGAAACGGGATGAGGCGTAGACACGAACGCCGGCGTACTTTACCCAGGTTCGGGGCTCTCCTGGGAGATAACACCCCTAGTCCTGCTCTGCAGGGTCTCCGCATGATCACTAAGGCAAAGTGAGTACAAAGGTGCTCCTCGAGCTGTATTTGTGGATAGAGGAGGGCAAGGCTAGCTCTCTCCTTACTCTAAGGTCTGGTCTAGATCTAATGAATCAGAACCCTTTGCATGGGTGCCCTGGGGGGTTTATATAGGCCTACCCCCCAGGGGTACAAGGGTAAACTGACTGGGCGCAGGGCCCAGCCGTCAGTCTCTTCGCCTGCTGGCCCTTCCGCCGACTGCTGGGGCCCGCCGACTGGTGGGCCTCGCCGACTGGTCCGGTACGGAGCCAACAGGCCGCACCCGCCGCTTGCGGGTCTTGCCGGCTGCTGATTACTATAGTCGTGCCTCTAATGACGCAGGCTTGGTCATGGGGTCGTGGCTACAGTCCCGTCGTCTGGTGGGCGACCACTGTAGTCACTCCCTGTCTCGTCTTGTTAATGGCGGGGGAACCCGTAGGAGGGGCAGGCCGACTCCCGGGGGCCGGCTTCCTACAGGTCCATCTTTTGGCGCTCATGCCGTCTTCTGGACTCTCACTGACTGGTAGGGCCCGTCTTCCGTGGATCGTACTGTCAGAATGTCATGGATACAGGACTCCGCCCACTGTTGCTGGCGTCAGGGATGGCATGGCACAGTGCTATGCCAGATGGAGATCTCCGCTGGTACAGCGCGCTGTGCTCTGGCCATCCCTGGGAAAATGGGAGGGAGTGGGCTTTACTATCGCCACTTCATGTCCCATCCCCCCTGATGAGGGCATGGGCTTCGTTGGCATCGTGGGCCGACTTCCCGCGGTCGGCGACTCCGGGAAGCCGCCAGTCGGAGTCAGCCGGTCTCGATCTCATCCGCAGGACTCGAACGCTTACGGGCGGCCGGCTGTTTCTCCAGCTGCCCTCCTGAAGTCGACTCTCCGTCCGTTGTCTTGAGGGGCGCAGCAAGCCCCGATGTCTTGAAAGGCTATGGGCCTCGGTTTAGCCTACCCGTGGCCCATTACTCCAACAGTAGTCCCCGAAGCTGATGAGGCGCCGCGGATAATCAGCCGAGGAGCCTCAGTAGCTTCATTCTCCGAGTATTTGGGGTGGAGACTCTGGTTGACTCTGTCAGGCCGACTGGTAGGAGTCGGAGTCACCTGACTTTGACTTCTCCAAGAAATACTTTCGAATCCCCTGGTGGGAATTCAGTGGCGTATGAGCTAAGCTTCCTGGCCGCCACCCACTTCGTGCCCACCACGTGGCAACCAGTGGCCGGGCCAGCCTGCCTACCCATCCGCGAGATGGGACATACCTGCTGGCGGGGCCTGCCACTACCATGCCTCGGCACGCGAGCGGATCCGCTGCGGCCGTGGGGGCGGTTGAGGTTCCCACGGACTTACCGCGCGCAGTAACTTTGCGCGATAAACGTGGGGGCATGGGGTAGTGGGCGCAGTAAATTCCACAACCACCCCCTCGGCTTCGCGGCCCACTGGGCTATAAGTAGGGGGAGGAGGGGAAACGGCGGAGCACGCGCGTCCCACCTGCCCACTGCTTCTTCTCCTTCTTCTCCCTTTCTGCTCCTTGAGCCTTGTCAAACATTGCGGCGGTCCGCTCACGATGAGCTCTTCCTCCGCTGTCACGCCCCCGACGGCGCACTCCGGCACCTGGGATGGTTCGGAGGTCCACGAGGATCACATCGACTTCCTCCGCAAGACACGTCGACTGCCCGGCGAGGACCTCGTGAGGGTCCGCCTCGCGCGGAGGGGGGTGATTTCACCGGCGCCGCAGGAGGGCGAGCAGGTCGTCTTTCGCTCGCACTGCCTGCGCGGCCTGGGCCTACCGGCGAGCAACTTCTTCCGCTCCTTCCTTGAGTTCTATGGACTCCAGCCGCACCACCTCACCCCCAACACGGTGGTGCTGATGTCCGCCTTCATCACCCTATGCGAGGGCTTCATCGGCGTTCTCCCCACCATGGAGCTCTGGAGGGAGTTCTTCTTCTCCAAGCTCGGCACCCAAGCCGTGGGCGTGCCGGCTCAATGCGGCGCGTTTATCGCCGTGCGGAGGTTGGGGGCCGACAACCCGTTTCCCTCCATCAGGCTGATCAAGTCGGTGAAAATGTGGCAGCGGTCGTACTTCTACGTGAAGAACGTCTCCGCGGAGGGAGACTGGATCAACCTGCCGGCCTACATAGCTGGCCCGCCGGCTGGGAGGCAGCCCAACTGGTCGCACGAGGCCCGGACGTTGACGCCTGCAGGAGTTGGCGCCATTGCGCGGCTTCGAGTACTGGCGCAGTCAGAGGGCCTGACAGGGCCGGACTTGCTGGCCGCCTTCGTGGCGCTCCGAGTGCTGCCCCTCCAAAGTCGCGCCCACATGATCTGCTAGATGAGCGGGCACCGAGACCCGAGCCGAATGTGCACCAAGGAGATGCCTCGCGAGGAGGTAGCCTACATGGTGAACTATCTTGCGAGCTGCGACCTCAACGAAGAGTGGCAGATCGGCAAGGAGCCGTATTCACGTGCTGCCCCTCCGCCTCTGGTGAGTCGTTTCCCTTCTCACTTTTTCTTTGATTCTCCTGACATCTTTACTGCCGAGTCCGTCTTGCTCGTTCTGACCAGTCGGCCTTGGTCAGAACCCCCTCCTCCAGCCAACAGCCGGCACCATGGGGCCGGACCGCGAGTTCCTCCCCGACCGAGCGGAGAGCGATGTGGACGACCCCGACTTGGGGGCGGCAGCCTTGGAGGACGACGCCGAGGGGGGAGGCGGCGTGTCAGGCGGTCCGAGACTTGGGGCCAGTCTTGAGGACTGGCCTGATGATGACGAGGAGGTTGTCCCACGCCACCAGCCAGGAGCCGGAAAGCCGGGCGCGGGCTCGTGAGCCCCGCCGGACGCTCAAGGCGGCGGCAAGAAGCGCAGGGCCGGGACGAGCCTGTTTGGCAGCTGGCCGAAGAAGCCCAAGGGCTCAGCCGCGGCGACCAAGCGGGACGAGGCGGCCGCAAAGGCCAACCGCTTCCGCAAGGTGGTGAAGACGCCGCAGCTTATTTCAGCGTAAGTACCACCTCCCTTCGTACCTTCACATTTCTTTATTGAGTCTGTCTGAAATTTCTTTACTTTATTTTCCCGGCTTTAGGGCCCCTCTCTCCCTTGAGAAGTCGGCCGCCGGCTCCGTCGTGAAGTCGGCGGAGACCTCCTCCACCACCCGGCGGATTGATCCCGCCACCGACCTCCGGGAGGCGACGGAGTGGAACGCACGGGAGGCGCGTGAGGAGCAGGAAGTCGCCCGTCTGAAGAAGGCGGAAGCCGACAAGGCAGAGGCCGCCGGTCTGAAGAAGCTGGCGGAAGCCGAGGCCGCCGATGCGGAGAAGAAGCACGCAGAGGAGGCCGCACACCGCCAATCGGCGATGTTTGTCGTCCCCTTGAACTCCGCGCCACCGCCACCGGAGTTCTCGGCGCAGACTGGGGAAGCCGGTGACGAGAACCCGGTCATGGAGAGGGATGCCGACGTCACCGCCACGCCAGAAGTCATTGTGCCGCCACCGCCACCCTCCGGAGGCGCGCCAGGCGGACAACCGGCGGACCCGTCAGCACCGCCAACTGGAGGCGCGGCGGCGACGTGCCTGGCCCTCGAGGTCAGCACGCCGACGCGCCGTCATCTCGCGAAGCTCTGGGCCGACGGCGACGCCATCAAGGAGTGCACCAAGGCATACCTGGCGTCACGAAAGGCCATCCGGGTATGCATTCTTCCTTTTGCTTTGCTTCCTTGTTTTTCTTTGTGGGGGCGCGCCAGCGCACCCACTGGGTGTGGTCCCTGAGTTTCGGGCCGGCTGCTGAGCAGGCGGCTCGGAACTCTAATCGGCGAGTTCCAAGTACCAACACTTTTTCTGAAATTTTGATGCAGGATTACCACAATCTTCGCGTGACCTCCTTCAACGCCAATGTTGAGGAGCTGGCCAAACGGACCGCCGACTTGTCGGACAGCCGGGGTGAGTCTTCTTCTTTCTCTGCGGGGGCGCGCTGGCGCACCCGCGGGTTGTAGTCCCCGAGATTCGGGCCGACTGCTGAGCAGTCGGGCTGGATCTCCCCGGTGACTTTTCTTCTTTGTTGACGACTGACATCCCTCCCCCTCCTTCTTCAGAAGCTAACGCCGCCCTTCAGCAGCAGCTGGGCGAAGTCAACACCGCGTTGCGCGTCAGGGAGGAGGAGTGCGGCCGGCTGACGGAGGAGCGCGACCGGCTGGCTACGCAGCTGGCGGAGCGGAAGGAGCTGCTCCAGAGGGCCCAGAAGGAGGCGGAGGACAAGGAGACCGCCCTTCTCGCCGAATTTGCGTCCGAGCGCTCCTCCTGGACCGACAAGGAGGCGACGCTGGTCTCCGGCTTCCAAGCAATCGAAGATCTTGTCAATGGTGAGCTTCCACTTGTTTCCTTTTCTGGGCTGCCGACTGCTAGTCGAGTCAGCCTTAAATTTTTAACTTTGTTTCTTCGCTCTTCTTCCTTAGCAGACTTCTTCCCCGGCCATTCTGATGCCGCCAATCAAGCCATCGAGGCTGACCGAGAAGCACGGAGGGCGGACGGTGCACAGGTCGCCGCCAACGCCCCCCGAACTCTTAACGAGCAGATTCTAAGCATCGAGGCCCGTCTTCGGCCAGCCCACCGGATGCTGCGCCAGCTTCAACATGTCGGTGCCCAGGCGATTGCCGCCCTATGGCCGGACATGCAGGCACCACGCACTCCCAGTCGGACTGCCGACTGGCTGGAGGTGGCAGCTGTTGCGGAACGTAGCAATAATTCAAAATTTTCCTACGTGTCACCAAGATCAATCTATGGAGTCATCTAGCAACAAGGGAGGAGTGGATCTACATACCCTTGTAGATCGCGCGCGGAAGCGTTCAAGAGAACGGGGTTGATGGAGTCGTACTCGTCGTGATCCAAATCACCGGAGATCCTAGTGCCGAACGGACGGCACCTCCGCGTTCAACACACGTACGGAGCAGCAACGTCTCCTCCTTCTTGATCCAGCAAGGGGGAAGGAGAGGTTGATGGAGATCCAGCAGCACGACGGCGTGGTGGTGGAAGTAGCGGGATTCCAACAGGGCTTCGCCAAGCGCTGCGGGAGGAGGGAGATGTGTCATGGGAGGGAGAGGGAGGCGCCAGGGCTTAGGTGTTGCTGCCCTCCCTTCCCCCCACTATATATAGGGCCAAGGGAGAGGGGGGCGCAGCCTTGGCCCTTCCTCCAAGGAAGGGTGCGGCCAGGGAGGAGTCCATCCTCCCCAAGGCACCTCGGAGGTGCCTTCCCCTTTTAGGACTCTTTCTTTCCCTTATCTCTTGGTGCATGGGCCTCTTGGGGCTGGTGCCCTTGGCCCATATAGGCCAAGGCGCACCCCCTACAGCCCATGTGGCCCCCCGGGGCAGGTGGCCCCACCCGGTGGACCCCCAGGACCCTTCCGGTGGTCCCGGTACAATACCGGTGACCCCGAAACTTGTCCCGATAGCCGAAATAGCACTTCCTATATATAATTCTTTACCTCCGGACCATTCCGGAACTCCTCGTGACGTCCGGGATCTCATCCGGGACTCCGAACAACTTTTGGGTTACCGCATACTAATATCTCTATAACCCTAGCGTCACCGAACCTTAAGTGTGTAGACCCTACGGGTTCGGGAGACATGCAGACATGACCGAGATGACTCTCCGGTCAATAACCAACAGCGGGATCTGGATACCCATGTTGGCTCCCACATGTTCCACGATGATCTCATCGGATGAACCACGATGTCAAGGACTTAATCAATCCCGTATACAATTCCCTTTGTCTATCGGTACGATACTTGCCCGAGATTCGATCGTCGGTATCCCGAGACCTTGTTCAATCTCGTTACTGGCAAGTCTCTTTACTCGTTCCGTAACACATCATCCCGTGATCAACTCCTTGATCACATTGTGCACATTATGATGGTGTCCTACCGAGTGGGCCCAGAGATACCTCTCCGTTTACACGGAGTGACAAATCCCAGTCTCGATTCGTGCCAACCCAACAGACACTTTCGGAGATACCTGTAGTGTACCTTTATAGCCACCCAGTTACGTTGTGACGTTTGGCACACCCAAATCACTCCTACGGTATCCGGGAGTTGCACAATCTCATGGTCTAAGGAAATGATACTTGACATTAGAAAAGCTTTAGCATACGAACTACATGATCTTGTGCTAGGCTTAGGATTGGGTCTTTGTCCATCACATCATTCTCCTAATGATGTGATCCCGTTATCAATGACATCCAATGTCCATGGTCAGGAAACCGTAACCATCTATTGATCAACGAGCTAGTCAACTAGAGGCTTACTAGGGACATGGTGTTGTCTATGTATCCACACATGTATCTGAGTTTCCTATCAATACAATTCTAGTATGGATAATAAACGATTATCATGAACAAGGAAATATAATAATAACTAATTTATTATTTCCTCTAGGGCATATTTCCAACAGTCTCCCACTTGCACTAGAGTCAATAATCCAATTCACATCGATATGTGATTAACACTCAAGGTCACATCCCCATGTGAATAACACCCAAAGAGTTTACTAGAGTCAATAATCTAGTTCACATTACCATGTGATTAACACTCGATGAGTTCTGGGTTTGAACATGTTTATGCTTGTGAGAGATGTTATAGTCAACGGGTCTGAATCTTTCAGATCCGTATGTACTTCGCAAATCTCTATGTCATCTTGCAGATGCAGCTACTACGCTATATTTGGAGCTATTCCAAATAACTGTTCTACTTGGAGCTATTCTAAATTGTTGCTCCATTATACGTATCCGGTATCTCTATTCAGAGCTATCCGGATAGGTGTTAAGCTTGCATCGACGTAACTCTTTACGACGAACTCTTTTACCACCTCCATAATCGAGAAAATTCCTTAGTCCACTAGTTACTAAGGATAACTTTGACCGCTGTCTTGTGATCCATTCTTGGATCACTCTTGTACCCCTTGACTGACTCATGGCAAGGCACATTTCAGGTGCGGTACACAGCATAGCATACTGTAGGGCCTATGTCTTAAGCATAGGGGACGACATTCGTCCTTTCTCTTTCTTCTGCCGTGGTCGAGCTTTAAGTCTTAACTTCATACCTTACAACTCAGGCAAGAACTCCTTCTTTGACTGATCCATCTTGAACACCTTCAAGATCATGTCAAGGTATGTGCTCATTTGAAAGTACCATTAAGCGTTTTGATCTATCCTTATAGATCTTGATGCTCAATGTTCAAGTAGCTTAATCCAGGCTTTCCATTGAAAAACACTTTCCAGATAACCCTATATGCTTGCCAGAAATTCTACGTCATTTCTGATCAACAATATGTCAACAACATATATTCATCAGAAATTCTATAGTGCTCCCACTCACTTCTTTGGAAATACAAGTTTCTCATAAACTTTGTATAAACCCAAAATCTTTGATCATCTCATCAAAGCGTACATTCCAACTCCGAGATGCTTACTCCAGTCCTTAGAAGGATTGCTGGAGCTTTGCATACTTATTAGCATCTTTCAGGATTGACAAAACCTTCCAGTTGTATCACATACAACCTTTCCTCAAGAAAATCGTCGAGGAAACAATGTTTTGACATCCTATCTGCAAGATTTCATAAATAATGCAGTAATCGCTAATATAATTCCAACAGACTCTTAGCATCACTACGAGTGAGAAAGTCTCATCGTAGTCAACTCCTTGAACTTGTCGGAAAACATCTTAACGACAAGTCGAGCTTTCTTAATGGTGATACTTACCATCATTGTCCGTCTTCCTTTTAAAATCCATATGTACCTAACAGCCTTACGACCATCAAGTAGTTCTTCCAAAGTCTACACTTTGTTTTCATATATGGATCCTCTCTCGGATTATATGGCCTCGAGCCATTTTGGAATCCAGGCCCACCATCGCTTCTCCATAGCTCGTAGGTTCATTGTTGTCTAGCAACATGACTTCCAAGACAGGATTACGTACCACTGTGAAGTAGTACGCATCCTTGTCATCCTACGAGGTTTAGTAGTGACTTGATCTGAAGTTTCATGATCACTATCATAAGCTTCCACTTCAATTGGTGTAGGTGCCACAGGAACAACTCCTGTGCCCTGCCACACACTAGTTGAAGAGACGGTTCAATAACCTCATCAAGTCTCCACCACCCTCCCACTCAATTCTTTCGAGAGAAACTTTTCCTCAAGAAAGGACCCAATTCCAGAAACAATCCCTTATTGCTTTCGGATCTGAGACAGGAGGTATACCCAACTGTTTTGGGTGTCCTATGAAGATGCATTTATCCGCTTTGGGTTCGAGCTTATCAGCCTGAAACTTTTTCACATAAGCGTCGCAGCCCCAAACTTTTAAGAAATGACAGCTTAGGTTTCCCTAAACCATAGTTCATACGGTGTCATCTCATCGGAATTACGTGGTGCCCCTTTTAAAGTGAATGTGGTTGTCTCTAATGCCTAACGCATAAACTATTGTGGTAATTCGATAAGAGACATCATGGTATGCATCATATCCAATGGGGTGCAGTTATGATGTTCGGACACACCATCACACTATGGTGTTCCAGGCTGTATTAGTTGTGAAACAATTTCCACAATTTCTTAATTTTGTGCCAAACTCGTAATTCAGATATTCATCTCTATGATCATATCATAGATATTTTATCCTCTTGTCACGACGATCTTTCAACTTCACCCTGAAATTACTTGAACCTTTCAATAATTCAGACTCGTGATTCATCAAGTAAATATACTCAACATCTACTCAAATCATCTGTGAAGTAAGAACATAATGATATCCATTACACGCCTCAGCACTCATTGGACTACACACATCAAAATGTATTACTTCCAACAAGTTGCTTTCTAGTTCCATTTTACTGAAAACGAGGCTTTTAGTCATCTTGCCCATGTGGTATGATTTGCATGTCTCAAGTGATTCAAAATCAAGTGAGTCCAAATGGTCCATTTGCATGGAGTTTCTTCATGCATATACACCAATAGACATGGTTCGCATGCCTCAAACTTTTCAAAACGAGTGAGTCCAAATGTCCATCAACATGGAGCCTCTTCATGCGTTTTATACCAATATGACTTAAGTGGCAATGCCACAAGTAGGTGGTACTATCATTACTATCTTATATCTTTTGGCATGAACATGTGTATCACTATGATCGACATTCAATGAACCATTCATTTTAGGTGCAAGACCATTGAAGGTATTATTCAAATAAACAGAGTAACCATTATTCTCCTTAAATGAATAACCATATTGCGATAGACATAATCCAATCATATCTATGCTCAACGCAAACACCAATCTCGATGGTAGAGGGAGCGTACGATATTTGATCAACCTTGGAAATACTTCCAACACATATCGTCATCTCACCTTTAGCTAGTCTTCGTTTATTCTGTAGCTTTTATTTCGAGTTACTAACACTTAGCAACCGAACCGGTATCTAATACCCTGGTGCTACTAGGAGTACTAGTAAAGTACACATTAACATAATACATCCAATATACTTCTATCGACCGTCTTCTCATCTACCAAGTATCTAGGGTAATTCTGCTCCAGTGGCTGTTCCCCTTTATTTCAGAAGCACTTAGTCTCGGGTTTGGGTTCAACCTTGGGTTTCTTCACTACAGCAGCAGCTGAATTGCCGTTTCATGAAGTATCCCTTCGTGCCCTTGCCCTTCTTGAAACTAGTGGTTTCACCAACCATCAACAATTGATGCTCCTTCTTGATTTCTACTTTTGTGGTGTCAAACATCGCGAATATCTCAAGGATCATCATATATGTCCTTGATATATTATAGTTCATCACGAAGCTCTAGCAGTTTGCTGGTAATGACTTTGGAGAAACATCACTATCTCATCTGGAAGATCAACTCCCACTCGATTCAAATGATTGTTGTACTCAGACAATCTGAGCACAAGTTCAACAATTGAGCTTTTCTCCCTTAGTTTGCAGACTAAGAAAATCATCGGAGGTCTTATACCTCTTGACGTGGGCACGAGCCTGAAATCCCAATTTCAGCCCTCGAAACATCGCATATGTTTCGCGATGTTTCAAAACGTCTTCGGTGCCTCAACTCTAAGCCGTTTAACTGAACTATCACGTAGTTATCAAAATGTGTATGTCAGATGTTCGCAACATCCATAGACAACGTTCGAGGTTCAGCACACTGAGCGGTGCATTAAGGACATAAGCCTTCTATGAAGCAATGAGGACAATCCTCAGTTTACGGACCTAGTCCGCATAATTACTACTATCAACTTTCAACTAAATTTTCTCTAGGAACATATCTAAACAGTAGAACTGAAGCGCGAGCTATGACATAATTTGTGAAGACCTTTTGACTATGTTCAGGATAATTAAGTTCATCTTATGAACTCCCACTCAGATAGACATCCCTCTAGTCATCTAAGTGATTACATGATCCGAGTCAACTAGGCTGTGTCCGATCATCACGTGAGACGGACTAGTCATCATCGGTGAACATCTTCATGTTGATCGCATCTACCATACGATTCATGCTCGACCTTTCGGTCTCTTGTGTTCCGAGGCCATGTCTGTACATGCTAGGCTCGTCAACTCAACCTAAGTGTTTTGCGTGTGTAAATCTGGCTTACACCCGTTGTATGTGAACGTAAGAATCTATCACACCCGATCATCACGTGGTGCTTCGAAATGACGAACTTTCGCAACGGTGCACAGTTAGGGGGAACACTTTCTTGAAATTTTAATGAGGGATCATCTTATTTACTATCGTTGTTCTAAGTAAACAAGATGCAAAAACATGATAAACATCACATGCAATCAAATAGTGACATGATATGGCCATCATCACTTTGCTCCTTTTGATCTCCATCTTCGGGGCTCCATGATCATCATCGTCACCGGCATGACACCATGATCTCCATCATCATGATCTCTATCATCGTGTCTTCATGAAGTTGTCTCGTCAACTATTACTTCTACTACTACAACTAACGGTTAGCAATAAAGTAAAGTAATTACATGACGTTTATGTTGACACGCAGGTCATAAATAAATTAAGACAACTCCTATGGCTCCTGCCGGTTGTCATACTCATCGACATGCAAGTCGTGATTCCTATTACAAGAACATGATCAATCTCATACATCACATATATCATTCATCACATCCTTTTGGCCATATCACATCACATAGCATACCCTGCAAAAACAAGTTAGACGTCCTCTAATTGTTGTTTGCATGTTTTACGTGGCTGCTATGGGTTTCTAGCAAGAATGTTTCTTACCTACGCAAAAACCACAACGTGATATGCCAATTGCTATTTACCCTTCATAAGGACCCTTTTCATCGAATCCGATCCGACTAAAGTGGGAGAGACAGACACCCGCCAGCCACCTTATGCAACTAGTGCATGTCAGTCGGTGGAACCGGTCTCACGTAAGCGTACGTGTAAGGTTGGTCCAGGCCGCTTCATCCCACAATGCCACCGAATCAAGATTGGACTAGTAATGGTAAGCATATTGAACAAAATCAACGCCCACAACTACTTTGTGTTCTACTCGTGCATAGAAACTACGCATAGACCTAGCTCATGATGCCACTGTTGGGGAACGTAGCAATAATTCAAAATTTTCCTACGTGTCACCAAGATCAATCTATGGAGTCATCTAGCAACGAGGGAGGAGTGGATCTACATACCCTTGTAGATCGCGCGCGGAAGCGTTCAAGAGAACGGGGTTGATGGAGTCGTACTCGTCGTGATCCAAATCACCGGAGATCCTAGTGCCGAATGGACGGCACCTCCGCGTTCAACACACGTACGGAGCAGCGACGTCTCCTCCTTCTTGATCCAGCAAGGGGGAAGGAGAGGTTGATGGAGATCCAGCAGCACGACGGCGTGGTGGTGGAAGTAGCGGGATTCCAGCAGGGCTTCGCCAAGCGCTGCGGGAGGAGGGAGATGTGTCATGGGAGGGAGAGGGAGGCGCCAGGGCTTAGGTGTTGCTGCCCTCCCTTCCCCCCACTATATATAGGGCCAAGGGAGAGGGGGCGCAGCCTTGGCCCTTCCTCCAAGGAAGGGTGCGACCAGGGAGGAGTCCATCCTCCCCAAGGCACCTCGGAGGTGCCTTCCCCTTTTAGGACTCTTTCTTTCCCTTATCTCTTGGCGCATGGGCCTCTTGGGGCTGGTGCCCTTGGCCCATATAGGCCAAGGCGCACCCCCTACAGCCCATGTGGCCCCCCGGGGCAGGTGGCCCCACCCGGTGGACCCCCGGGACCCTTCCGGTGGTCCCGGTACAATACTGGTGACCCCGAAACTTGTCCCGATAGCCGAAATAGCACTTCCTATATATAATTATTTACCTCCGGACCATTCCGGAACTCCTCGTGACGTCCGGGATCTCATCCGGGACTCCGAACAACTTTCGGGTTACCGCATACTAATATCTCTATAACCCTAGCATCACCGAACCTTAAGTGTGTAGACCCTACGGGTTCGGGAGACATGCAGACATGACCGAGATGACTCTCCGATCAATAACCAACAGCGGGATCTGGATACCCATGTTGGCTCCCACATGTTCCACGATGATCTCATCGGATGAACCACGATGTCAAGGACTTAATCAATCCCGTATACAATTCCCTTTGTCTATCGGTACGATACTTGCCCGAGATTCGATCGTCGGCATCCCAATACCTTGTTCAATCTCGTTACCGGCAAGTCTCTTTACACGTTCCGTAACACATCATCCCATGATCAACTCCTTGATCACATTGTGCACATTATGATGATGTCCTACCGAGTGGGCCCAGAGATACCTCTCCGTTTACACGGAGTGACAAATCCCAGTCTCGATTCGTGCCAACCCAACAGACACTTTCGGAGATACCTGTAGTGTACCTTTATAGCCACCCAGTTACGTTGTGACGTTTGGCACACCCAAAGCACTCCTACGGTATCCGGGAGTTGCACAATCTCATGGTCTAAGGAAATGATACTTGACATTAGAAAAGCTTTAGCATACGAACTACATGATCTTGTGCTAGGCTTAGGATTGGGTCTTTGTCCATCACATCATTCTCCTAATGATGTGATCCCGTTATCAATGACATCCAATGTCCATGGTCAGGAAACCGTAACCATCTATTGATCAACGAGTTAGTCAACTAGAGGCTTACTAGGGACATGGTGTTGTCTATGTATCCACACATGTATCTGAGTTTCCTATCAATACAATTCTAGCATGGATAATAAACGATTATCATGAACAAGGAAATATAATAATAACTAATTTATTATTGCCTCTAGGGCATATTTCCAACAGCAGCCGGGCGTCTTGAGGCCTGGAAGGGCTCTTCAGCCCGGGCTGGGGCCCGCCGGGCTTTAGAATTCGCCAAGGCGTGGTATCCTGGGCTGAGTTTAGCCCAGTTAGCCATGTTCCAGCTGGAAGCTCAAGCGGAGCTGGCAACGGTGGAGGACGATCTTGTCAAGCGCGCCACGTAGATCGCCGAGTACACTGACACTAGCGTCTTCGTCCCAGAGCGGGCTGAGAATGGCGAGGAGGCGCCGCCGGAGTGGTTCGGGCTGAACCCGGACGACAGCGAGGACTCGGCGGAGTTGATCGACTCCATTGGCGAAGAGGAAGGCGAGGAGGAGGAAGGAGACGAGGAGGAGGCGCCAGAGGTCGAGGCAGACGGCCAGCCCCAGCCCGACCGCGCCTCTAGCAATGAGCCGCACCCAAGTGAGCTAGCTGTCGCCAGAGGTGATCAGGCGGAGACCAACCAGCCGACTGCCCCGGCAACTGGCACCGCCAACCCTTCCGGTCCTTCGAGTCCATCCGTGGCTTCCTAGGCTGCCACTTTATCTTTGTTTTACCTGCTTAGCGGTCTCGATGAACTTGTTATTTTGCACAATTCCACCCACTGGGTGTATCTTGAACTTCTATTTTATGATTCGACCAAGGGCCTTTCTATGTAAATATTTATCCGTATTCTATCTTTTCTTGCTTACTGCTCTTTGACTTTTTCCTTTCCGCCTTCCCTTAGTTGCTGTTTTGCTAGTCGGACAGCCGCTCCGTGGACTGCCGCTAGATCGAATACTTGGCTTCTTTGGGAAGGCAAGTACTTAGCCTTTTAGAGTTTTTAGCAAGTTAATTTAGGAAACGGCGAGCCGGCTGCTAAAGAGTCGGTTGTAAAGGGTTGAAAACCGGCCTTAAGCTATGAGCGAGCTTTGAGTCCTTAGCCATTTTTCATATGGACACCCATTCTACCTTACTCCTGTTCGCCGGGCAGTCGCTCTGTGATCTGCGGCTTCTAACAGGAGACGGCTTAAGTGCCGCACATTACTTGTCCGGCTGTAGGAAGTCGTTTCATAGCTCAAGTCGGCAAGTCCCCGAGCCGACTGGTCAAACCCGGTGCCAAGTGGCATAACGAAGAATAACATATTCACAGGCATAACTCATTATCATAAAGATAAAAGAAGGTAGTCCCCGAGATCTTCTCGGGGGGGCTGAAGTCTTCGTACTTTAGTACAAAAGGTAGCGTGATACATACTGCATTAACTGTAAAATCTTTGAAGAAGATTTGCATTCCATGGCCGCTCCGTCTCTTTGCCGGAGTCGTCCCTTTTGCGTGCTCGGGGCTTCTGAGCGTCGATCAGGTAGTAGGAGTTGTTACCCAACACCTTGCTGATGATGAAGGGGCCTTCCCAGGGTGCTGAGAGCTTGTGCTGACCAGCTGTTCGTTGAATCAGCCGGAGCACAAGGTCTCCTTCATGGAAAGATCGCGGCTTGACCTTCCGATTGTAGTATCGGCGTAGGCTCTGCTGGTAGATGCTGGACCGGCTGAGTGCCAACAGCCGGCCCTCTTCCAGCAGATCGACGCCGTCTTGACGTGCTTCCTCTGCTTCCTCCTCGGTGTACATGGTGACTCGAGGGGAGTCGAACTCTATGTCCATTGGGATGACGGCTTCGGCACCGTAGACGAGGAAGAAGAGCGTGAAGCCGGTTGACTTGTTTGGAGTCGTGCGCAGGCTCCAGAGGACGGCTGGCAACTCATCAAGCCAGTAGCCAGCCGAGCACTCCAGAGGCTCGACCAGCCGAGGCTTGATGCCGGATAGGATTAGGCCGTTCGCCCGCTCTACCTGGGCATTGGACTGCGGATGGGCAATGGACGCTAAGTCCAGTCGGATGCCCTGCGTCGCGCAGAAACGGGCCAAGGCACCTTTGGCAAAGTTTGTGCCATTGTCGGGGATGATGTTGTGCGGTATGCCGTACCGAATTGTGATGTCGGAGATGAAGGTCACAGTGGTCGGACCATTTAAACTCTTGATTGGTTTTGCTTCTATCCACTTGGTGAACTTGTCCACTGCAACAAGTAAATGAGTCAAACTGCCTCGTGCCGTCTTGAATGGTCTGACCATGTCCAGGCCCCAAACAGCAAAGGGCCAGGCAATGGGAATAGTTTTGAGTGCCGAAGCCGGCTGGTGAGGCTTAGAGCGGAACTTCTGACACCCCTTGCATTTTTGGACCAAGGACTTGGCGTCTTCAAGAGCAGTCGGCCAGAAGAAGCCATGGCGGAAAGCTTTGGCGACGAGTGCTCTCGAAGCCGCATGGTGGCCACACTCGCCTTGATGGATGTCTTTGAGGATTGCCTGGCCTTGCTCTGGCTCCACACATCGCTGGTGAACACCAGTGACACTGCGCCTTACGAGCTCTCTATTGACGATGGCGTATGCTGCCGCCCGGCGTTGTACTTACCGAGCCGAGATCTCATCGACTGGCAGCTCTTTGTTCACCATGAATTTGAGGATGGGCTGGGCCCATGAAGGTGCCGTGATTTCTGCAACAGCCAAAACTGCGACTTGGATGAGGGCGGCTAGGCCGAGAGGTGGCGGGTTGGAGTCGGCAGTCGCTTGTTGTGTCGATGAAGTCCCCGGGCGGGTTGGCGCAGTCCTCAGGCCGGGCTCTGAAGTCTCCGGGCCGAGTTCTGAAGTCTCCGGGCCAACTGCCGCAGTCCCCGAGCTGGGTGCGACTGCCACGATTCCTGTGCCATCCGCCGGAATACTCGTGCCATCTGTGGCGGCTCTTGAGTCGGATCCGGCTACTTCTGGAGGAGCCGGCACGAAGATGGAGTCTGACTCCGGTGATGGCTTGACGGACGGCTTGAGGAGGCGCTGGAGGGCGACGCCGGACGGTATCGCCTGTCGGGTGGAGCCGATTCGCGCCAGGGCATCTGCTTGGTCGTTGTCGTTTCTTGGTACATGGAGAAACTCGCACCCCTCAAAATATCCGCTGAGTTGTTGTATGAGGAAGCGGTAGCTCGCCATGTTTGCGTCCTTGGCGTCCCAATCGCCTGACGACTGCTGGACCACCAAGTCGGAGTCACCATAGCACAGGATCTGGCGAATGCAGAGCTCTTTGGCTAGCCGGAGCCCATGAATGAGTGCCTCGTACTCGGTGACGTTGTTGGAGGTAGCAAAATGGATTTACAGCACATACTTGAGCTTGTCGCCCTTGGGAGAGGTGAGGACGATGCCGGCTCCCAAGCCGGTGCGCATCTTGGAACCGTTGAAATGCATTCGCCAATGGGTGGAGTCGGGCGCTGGTGGTAGATACTGGGTTTCGGCCCAGTCGACGAGGAAGTCGGTCAGCGCTTGTGACTTGATGGCAGTGCGAGGTTGGTAGTAGATGGTGTAGGGGGCCAAATCTATGGCCCACTTGACCACTCGACCTGAAGTGTCTCGGCTGCCGATGATCTCGGCTAGAGGAGCCGTGCAGACCACAGTGATTGGATGTTCTTGGAAGTAAGGCTTCAATTTCTTGGCGGCAAAGTGCACACCATACCACATCTTCTGGTAGTGGGGGTAGTTTTGCTTGGAGGTTAACAGTACTTCACTCAAATAATATACTGGTCTCTGGACTAGTAGTGCTTTGCCTTCCTCCTTGCGTTCTACCACAATGACTGTGCTGACCACTCGGCTGGTGGCAGCGATGTAGAGGAGCATGGGCTCCTTAGGAGTCAGAGCCGCCAGGACAGGTGGAGTAGTTAGCATCTTCTTTAGTTGGAAAAATGATTCGTCCGCCTTGTGGTTCCACTCGAAAAAAGTGGTCTTCTTCATGAGTTGGTATAGGGGAAGAGCCTTCTCGCCCAGCCGACTGATGAATCGGCTGATGGACACCAAACAACCGGTGAACTTTTGTACGTCCAGCAGTCGGCTGGGTACCTCCATCCTTTCAATTGCCTTGATCTTCACAGGGTTTCATTCTATACCGCGTTCGGAGACCAGGAAACCAAGGAGCTGGCCGGCTGGTACTCCGAAGACGCATTTTTCTGGGTTGAGCTTGATCTGAAACCGGCGCAAGTTCTCGAAGGTTTCTTTGAGGTCTTCCAGCAGTGTTCCATGCTTCTCCGTTTTTACCACCACATCATCCACGTAGACATGAGCATTCCTGCCGAGCTGCTTGAGGAGGCATTTCTGCATGCATCGTTGGAAGGTGGCGCCGGCGTTCCTCAAGCCAAACATCATGGTCAGGTAGCAGAAAGCTCCAAATGGTGTGATGAAGGCAGTCTTCAGCCTGTCGGCCGGGTCAACTTGATTTGGTGATACCCTGAATATGCATCCAAGAAACTCAACAACTCGCATCCGGCTATGGAGTCTATCACTTGGTCGATCCTTGTCAAAGCGAACGGGTCCTTGGGGCATGCTTTGTTGAGGCTAGTGTAGTCAATACACATTCGCCATTGCTTGTTCTTCTTCAGTACCAAGACCGGGTTGGCCAGCCATTCTGGAAAGAATACTTCCATGATGAAGTCGGCTGCAAGCAGCCGAGCTATCTCTTCTCCAACAACTCTCCTCTTCTCTTCTAACAAGCGGCGCAAAGGTTGTCTGACTGGCTTGGCATCAGATCGGACGTGTAATTTGTGCTCGGCGAATTCCATCGGGACACCTGGCATGTCTTTGCGGGACCATGCGAAGATGTCTCGATTCTCACGGAGGAAATCGACGAGCTCGCCTTCCTATTTGTTGTCGAGGTTGGCACCTACGACAGCGTACCTCTCTGGGTGCTCTGGGTCCAAAGGTATCTTCTTTGTTTCCTTGGCCGGCTTGAACGAGCCCTCAGCTTCTGACTCTCTGGGATTAGGCGATATCTCCGGCTGTTTGCTTGCCATCGCCACAACTCGATCTAGCAGTCGCTTCTCAGCTGCGATCACGAGGGACTCGGCCAGCCGACTGCTCTCTGATGTGCAGGCGGACGACTTCTTGTAGTTGCCATTTATGGTCAGGATCCCCTTGGAACTCGGCATCTTCATCTTGAGGTAGGCATAGTGGGGGACGGCCATGAACTTGGCCAGGGCTGGCCGGCCAAGCAGCGCATGGTATGGGCTCTCTAGGTCCACCACCTCGAACCATATTGACTCTCGGCGGAAATGATCTTTGTCTCCGAAGAGGACGTCGATCAAGATCTTGCCGATTGGGGAGCAGGAAAGGCCAGGAACTATGCCGTGGAACACCGTACGGCTGGACTGCAGTTGCCTCTGCCTGATTCCTAACTTCTCCATGGTGTCTTTGTACAAAATGTTGATTCTACTGCCGCCGTCTATCAGGACTCTGGAGAAGCGAGCAGCTCACTTGTCCATGGCAAAGGTGGCGTCCAAAACCAAAGCGTAGGAGCCGGGTTTGGGCATTACTTCTGGGTGGTCAGCTCGGCTCCAGCTGATGGGCTTCTCAGACCAATGCATGAATTCTGGGGTGTCAGTTGCTACTGCATTCACCTCCTGCTGCTGCAGTCGCCTGCTGCGTCGATCGTCGGCCACACTGGTGAACACGACATAAGCTCCCTGCTCTTCGGGTACTTGTCTTGTACTGCGCCGACTGGTCGGACCGCCGGCTGCTGGGGCGGAGGAGGCGGCTGCACCGCAGGTGGGGGAGGCAAAAGTTCGTCTCCCTTGGCTATCCTAGTGAGCTAGTGGCATTTCCGAGTGGTGTGGTTGGATGTCTTTGCGCCACTGTGGAACTTGCAGGGTCCATCCAGAGTCTGCTCATATGAGAAAGCCGGCTGCCAGTTGGACTTGCCGCCCTTCTGGTGCTTGAGTGGGGGCTGCCCCTTTGGCTGCTGATTTTCGACTATCGCCACCTGCCTGCTGGTGGAAGTCGGAGGTGGGGCTTTGTGCTTGTGGTTGCTCTGTGGTTGACGCCGACTGGTGTCTCTGGCCGGGGTTCGGGGAGCCTGAGGAGCCACTTTGCCGGTCGCGCTGACTTGAATCTCTGTCTTCATGGAGGAGTCGGCTGTGGCGTACTTGTCCGCTATGATCAGCAGCTCATCAAGGGTTTCCGGCTCATCACAGAGAAGCTTGTGCTTGAGGAGGGTGCCCTCTCGGCATCCTGCAGTGAAGTGCTCGATGGCCTGCACCTCGTGCACGCCTTCGCAGGAGTTGCGAAGCTCGGCCCAACGCATGAGGTAGTCGCGGGTTGACTCGCTGTGGCCCTGCACACATAAGGAGAGCTGGCGAGGCTTGGAGGCCGCTTGTACGTGCTGGTGAAGTTACGGACGAAGGCTTCAGTGAAGTCGACCCAACTGTTGATGCTGCGGGGCCTGAAGCTATTTAGCCAAGTCCGGGTCGTGCCTTGTAGCATGATCGGAACGTACTTCACAGCAACACGCTTGTTGCCGTTTGCTATGCTGACGGCCGTGGAGTAGTCGACCAGCCAGTCTTCCGGCTTCACGGGGCCGGTGTACTTGGGTGTGTCTCTGGGGAGTGTGAACCCTTTGGGGAAGGGCTCGTCTTGGATGCGGGGGCCGAAGCACGATGGACCCAACTCATCTTCTTCTTCAAGCGCCAGGGATCGATGGAGATGGTCGATCCGGTGGTGGGCGTCATTCTCTCCGACTCCCTTTCGGCGGCCAAGGCGGTCGCCGAGCATTAGGTGATCAAAAGGAGGCGGGGAGACTCGCCTTTCCCTCCGAGGAGGAGGAGGCGGACAGTCATCCCGTCGTTCCACTATTCTTGGGCGACCGTCTCGGTCGCGCTCTATGGTGATGCGAGTCCGACTGCGGCTGGCATCCGGCTCTTTGTCTTTTCTTCCGCGGATGCCGGCAGTTGGCGTCCGAGACTCCACGCCTTGGTCTCGGCGTGGAAGCAGGTTGTCACTCCGTCGGTGCGGCGCATCAGTGTGGCAGCCGGCCTCGTTCTGCTCAGTAGCCGCGTCAAGGAGTCGTTGGACGCGCTCCGTCATCAAGCGACGCTCTTCGCCCTCGAACTTGTCCAGCTCGTCCACCGCCGCCTGGGCGGCTCGAATGTTCTCCGCGGGCGTGGCGTAAACGGGGCGATTCGCCTCGAACAGAACGGCGATAGCCGCACCGCGCTACTAGAACGTGCCAAGGCGGCTAGGCCCAGCCGCAGCCGGCGTGCCGCCCATAGTGCGGTCCATCTCGCGCTGGTAGGCTTCTCACAGGCGTCTCATGCTGGCCAGCTTTTTGGCACCTTCGACTAGCTGAAGGCGGCATGCTGCTACGTCTTGAGCTTGCGTTGGTTTTCCCCGAAGAGGAAGGGATGATGCAGCAGAGTAGCGTAAGTATTTCCCTCAGTTTTTGAGAGCCAAGGTATCAATCCAGTAGGAGCCCACGCTCAAGTCCCTCGTACCTGCACAAAGCGATAGCTACTCGCAACCAACGCGATTAGGGGTTGTCAAGCCCTTCACGATCACTTACGAGAGTGAGATCTGATAGATATAATATTTTTGGTATTTTTGGTATAAAGATACAAAGTAAAAAGTAAAGGCAAAGTAAAAAATCAAAGCAAGATTAAAGTGATGGAGATTGATATGATGAGAATAGACCCGGGGGCCATAGGTTTCACTAGTGGCTTCTCTCAAGAGCATAAGTATTCTACGGTGGGTGAACAAATTACTGTTGAGCAATTGACAGAATTGAGCATAGTTATGAGAATATCTAGGCATGATCATGTATATAGGCATCACGTCCGTGACAAGTAGATCGAAACGATTCTGCATCTACTACTATTACTCCACTCATCGACCGCTATCCAGCTTGCATCTAGAGTATTAAGTTAAAAACAGAGTAACGCCTTAAGCAAGATGACATGATGTAGAGAGATAAATTCATGCAATATGAAATAAACCCCATCTTGTTATCCTCGATGGCAATGATACAATACGTGCCTTGCTGCCCCTTCTGTCACTGGGTAAGGACACCGCAAGATCGAACCCAAAGCTAAGCACTTCTCCCATGGCAAGAACTACCAATCTAGTTGGCCAAACCAAACGGATAATTCGAAGAGACTTGCAAAGATAACCAATCATACATAAAAGAATTCAGAGAAGATTCAAATATTATTCATAGATAGACTTGATCATAAACCCACAATTCATCGGTCTCAACAAACACACCGCAAAAAGAAGATTACATCGAATAGATCTCCACAAGAGAGGGGGAGAACTTTGTATTGAGATTCAAAGAGAGAGAAGAAGCCATCTAGCTACTAACTATGGACCCGAAGGTCTGAGGTAAACTACTCACACTTCATCGGAGAGGCTATGATGATGTAGAAGCCCTCCGTGATGACGGCCCTCTTCCGGCAGAGCTCTGGAATAGGCCCCAAGATGGGATCTCATGGATACAGAAAGTTGCGATGCTGGAATTAGGTTTTTGGCTCTTGTTCTGATCGTTTTGGGGGTACGTGTGTATATAGAGGAGGAAGAAGTACGCCAGAGGAGCAACGAGGGGCCCACGAGGCACGGGGGCGCGCCCCCCACCCTCGTGACCGCCTCTTTTGTTCCTTGGAGCAGGGTCCAAGTCTCCCGGATCATGTTCGGTGAGAAAATCACGTTCCGAAGATTTTATTCCGTTTGGACTCCGTTTGATATTCCGTTTATCCGAAACACTGAAATAGGCAAAAAACAACAATTCTGGGCTGGGCCTCCGGTTAATAGGTTAGTCCCAAAAATAATATAAAAGTGGAAAATAAAGCCCAATATAGTCCAAAACAGTAGATAATATAGGATGGAGCAATCAAAAATTATAGATACGTTGGAGACTTATCAGGCATCACCAAGCTTAATTCCTGCTCGTCCTCGAGTAGGTAAATGATAAAAAGAGAATTTTTGATGCGAGTGCTACTTGGCATAATTTCAATGCAAATCTTCTTAATTGTGGTATGAATATTCAGATTAGAAAGATTCAAGACAAAAGTTTATATTGACATAAAAATAATAATACTTCAAGCATACTAATAAAGCAATTATGTCTTCTCAAAATAACATGGCCAAAGAAATTTATCCCTACAAAATCATATAGTCTGACTATGCTCCATCTTCACCACACAAAGTATTTAAATCATGCACAACCCCGATGACAAGCCAAGCAATTGTTTCATGCTCTAACTTTTTCAAAACTTTTTCAATCTTCATGCAATACATGAGCGTGAGCCATGGATATAGCACTATAGGTGGAATAGAATGGTGGTTGTGGAGAAGACAAAAAGGAGAAGATGGTCTCACATCAACTAGGCATATCAACGGGCTATGGAGATGCCCATCAATAGATATCAATGTGAGTGAGTAGGGATTGCCATGCAACGGATGCACTAGAGCTATAAGTATATGAAAGCTCAAAAAGAAACTAAGTGGGTGTGCATCCAACTTGCTTGCTCATGAAGACCTAGGCAATTTTTGAGGAAGCCCGTCATTGGAATATACAAGCCAAGTTCTATAATGAAAAATTCCCACTAGTATATGAAAGTGATAACATGAGAGACTCTCTACTATGAAGATCATGGTGCTACTTTGAAGCACAAGTGCGGAAAAAGGATAGTAACATTGTCCCTTCTCTCTTTTTCTCTCATTTTTTTATTTGGGCCTTTTCTCTTTTTTTATGGCCTCTTTTTTTGGGCTTCTTTGGCCTCTTTTTTTCCGTCCGGAGTCTCATCCCGACTTATGGGGGAATCATAGTCTCCATCATTCTTTCCTCACTGGGACAATGCTCTAATAATGATGATCATCACACTTTTATTTTTCTTATAACTCAACAATTACAACTCGATACTTAGAACAAAATATGACTCTATGTGAATGCATCCGGCGGTGTACCGGAATATGCAATATGACAATGGTAAATGTGTCATGAACGGAACGGTGGGAAGTTGCATGGCAATATATCTCGGAATGGCTATGGAAATGCCATAATAGGTAGGTATGGTGGCTGTTTTGAGGAAGGTATATGGTAGGTGTATGATACCGGCAAAAGGTGTGCGGTATTAGAGAGGCTAGCAAAGGTGGAAGGGTGAGAGTGCGTATAATCCATGGACTCAACATTAGTCATAAAGAACTCATATACTTATTGCAAAAATCTAGAAGTTATCAAAGCAAAGTATTACGCGCATGCTCCTAGGGGATAGATTGGTAGGAAAAGACC
The DNA here is from genome assembly GCF_056163025.1 of Triticum urartu. Classification (NCBI taxonomy): domain Eukaryota; kingdom Viridiplantae; phylum Streptophyta; class Magnoliopsida; order Poales; family Poaceae; genus Triticum; species Triticum urartu. The sequence goes on from NC_141874.1 coordinate 578,062,368, forward strand.
ATCGCTCGTCCCCGACCGCCACTCATAAGGAAGACAATCAATAAATAAATCATGCTCCGACTTCATCACATAATGGTTCACCATACGTGCATGCTACGGGAATCACAAACTTTAACACAAGTATTCTTTAAATTCACAACTACTCAACTAGCATGACTTTAATATTATCACCTCCATATCTCAAAACAATTATCATGCTTCAATCTTTTCTTAGTATTCAACACACTCAAAAGAAAGTTTCACAAATCTTGAATACCAAGCGTATTATTAGGCAAATTACCATGCTATTAAGAGACTCTCAAATTAATTTAAGTGAAGCAAGAGAGATCAATAGTTTCTTTAAAACAAATCAACCACCGTGCTCTAAAAGATCTAAGTGAAGCACATAGAGCAAAACTATAATGCTCAAAAGATATAAGTGAAGCACATAGAGCAAAACTATAATTCTCAAAAGAAATAAGTGCAGCACATAGAGAAAAACTACTACACTCAAAAGATATAAGTCAAGCACATAGAGTATTCTATCAAATTTTAATTCATGTATGGCTCTCTCAAAAGGTGTGTACAGCAAGGATGATTGTGGCATACTAAGACACAAGGCCACAAATAATACAAGACGCTCCAAGCAAAACAAATATCATGTTGGTGAATAAAAATATAGTTCCAAGTAAATTACCGATGGAAGTGGACTAAAGAGGGGATGCCCGATGATTGTGGCATACTAAGACACAAAGCCACAAATAATACAAGACGCTCCAAGCAAAACAAATATCATGTTGGTGAATAAAAATATAGTTCCAAGTAAATTACCGATGGAAGTGGACAAAAGAGGGGATGCCTTCCGGGGCATCCCCAAGCTTTGACTTCTTGGTGTCCTTGGATTATCTTGGGGGTTCCATGGGCAACCCCAAGCTTAGGCTCTTTCCACTCCTTGTTCCATGATCCATCAAAAGAATTCACCCAAAACTTGAAAACTTCACAACACAAAACTCAAAATAGAAAACTCGTGAGCTCCGCTAGCGAAAGAAAACAAAAGACCACTTCAATGTACTGTAATGAACTAATTATTTATTTATATTGGTGTTAAACCTACTGTATTCCAACTTCTCTATGGATTATAAACTATTTTACTAGCCATAGATTCATCAAAATAAGCAAACAACACACGAAAAACAGAATCTGTCAAAAACAGAACAGTCTGTAGTAATCTGTAGCTAGCGCAAGATCTGGAACCCCAAAAATTCTAAAATAAATTGCTGGACTTGAGGAATTTATCTATTAATCATATTCAAAAAGAATTAACTAAATAGAACTCTTAAAATAAAAATGACAGCAGTTCTCGTGAGTGCTAAAGTTTCTGTTTTTTACAGCAAGTTCAACAAGATTTTCCCCAAGTCTTCCCAACGGTTCTACTTGGCACAAACACTAATTAAACATAAAAAACACAACCAAAACAGAGGCTAAATAATTTATTTATTACTAAAAAGGAGCAAAAGGCAAGGAATAAAAAATAAAATTGGGTTGCCTCCCAACAAGCGCTATCGTTTAACGCCCCTAGCTAGGCATAAAAGCAAGGATAGATCTAGGTATTGCCATCTTTGGTTCTAGAGAGAAATAGAGCAAACTTGTTATCTATGGAATTAATCTTTCTATTTTGACAGAGTACATGTCCATTAATGGTAGAAGATAGATTAAGAATGTTGCGGAAATTGGCATCTAGGCTAGCTTTTATTTCTTTAATAGATTCTTTTTGGTAAGAAAGAAAGAGAGATGTGATTTCAGCTTTCTCATTAATGGGGTGCCAAAATATACTTTTCATGCTCTCATAGGTATCTATGGGGTCCCCTTAAAGAAAACCCCCCGCGAAAATAGAATCTAAAACTTGTTTGAATGAAGCGGGTAGCCCAACATAAAAGCTTATTAAGTAAACCTCAATTTGATATTGGGGTACATAGCTAGCCCGGATCCTTAACAGCCTATCCCAAGCATCTTTCAAAGATTCATCAAGTAAATAACAAAAAATTCCAGAATCATCTTCATCAAAATTACTAAGGTTTTCATTGATAACTTCGGCAAGTTGTTCCATAGCATTCCGATTCATGAGTTTAGATAAGATAGGAGGATTGTCTAAAGTACTAGAACTTGGGAGAGAACCCCCAACTCTTTTTGGTTCTGACATGGCAAGGGAAAAGAGGCAAATAGAGAGGGAGGATAGGGAGAGAGAGGGCGAATAAAACGGCAAGGGTGAATTGGGGGAGAGGAAAACGAGAGGCAAATGGCAAATAATCTAATGCGAGAGATAGGGATTGTGATGGGTACTTGGTATGTTGACTTTTTGCGTAGACTCCCCAGCAACGGCGCCAGAAGTCCTTCTTGCTACGTCTTGAGATTGCGTTGGTTTTCCCTGAAGAGGAAGGGATGATGCAGCAGAGTAGCGTAAGTATTTCCCTCAGTTTTTGAGAACCAAGGTATCAATCCAGTAGGAGCCCACGCTCAAGCCCCTCGTACCTGCACAAAGCGATAGCTACTCGCAACCAACGCGATTAGGGGTTGTAAAGCCCTTCACGGTCACTTATGAGAGTGAGATCTGATAGATATAATATTTTTGGTATTTTTGGTATAAAGATGCAAAGTAAAAAGTAAAGGCAAAGTAAAAAAGCAAAGCAAGATTAAAGTGATGGAGATTGATATGATGAGAATAGACCCGGGGGCCATAGGTTTCACTAGTGGCTTCTCTCAAGAGCATAAGTATTCTACGGTGGGTGAACAAATTACTGTTGAGCAATTGACAGAATTGAGCATAGTTATGAGAATATCTAGGCATGATCATGTATATAGGCATCACATCCGTGACAAGTAGATCGAAACGATTCTGCATCTACTACTATTACTCCACTCATCGACCGCTATCCAGCTTGCATCTAGAGTATTAAGTTAAAAACAGAGTAACGCCTTAAGCAAGATGACATGATGTAGAGAGATAAATTCATGCAATATGAAATAAACCCCATCTTGTTATCCTCGATGGCAACGATACAATACATGCCTTGATGCCCCTTCTGTCACTGGGTAAGGACACCGCAAGATCGAACCCAAAGCTAAGCACTTCTCCCATGGCAAGAACTACCAATCTAGTTGGGCAAACCAAACGGATAATTCGAAGAGACTTGCAAAGATAACCAATCATACATAAAAGAATTCAGAGAAGATTCAAATACTATTCATAGATAGACTTTATCATAAACCCACAATTCATCGGTCTCAACAAACACACCGCAAAAAGAAGATTACATCGAATAGATCTCCACAAGAGAGGGGGAGAACTTTGTATTGAGATTCAATGAGAGAGAAGAAGCCATCTAGCTACTAACTATGGACCCGAAGGTCTGAGGTAAACTACTCACACTTCATCGGAGAGGCTATGATGATGTAAAAGCCCTCCGTGATGACGGCCCTCTTCCGGCGGAGCTCCGGAACAGGCCCCAAGATGGGATCTCATGGATACAAAAAGTTGCGGCGGTGGAATTAGGTTTTTGGCTCCTGTTCTGATCGTTTTGGGGGTACGTGTGTATATATAGGAGGTAGAAGTACGCCGGAGGAGCAACAAGGGGCCCACGAGGTAGGGGGTGCGCCCTAGGGGGGCGCCCCCCACCCTCGTGACCGCCTCTTTTGTTCCTTGGAGCAGGGTCCAAGTCTCCTGGATCACGTTCGGTGAGAAAATCACGTTCCCGAAGATTTTATTCCGTTTGGACTCCGTTTGATATTCCGTTTATCCGAAACACTGAAATAGGCAAAAAACAGCAATTCTGGGCTGGGCCTCCGGTTAATAGGTTAGTCCCAAAAATAATATAAAAGTGGAAAATAAAGCCCAATATAGTCCAAAACAGTAGATAATATAGCATGGAGCAATCAAAAATTGTAGATACATTGGAGATGTATCACGTGCCTCCAACGTTTCGGCGTCGGCGTCTTCGGGAATGGGCGCCGCCAGGTCTTGTAGCGCCGCGTTGAGCGGGTCATAATCACCCGGCCAGAGTGCTCGTGATGATCAATGACAAGCACTTCCGTGATGGTGCTTCCGCCGCTCTCCGCGCGAGGAAGCGGTTCGTCGTAGACCACCATGTTGGAGGGGAATGTGTCAAGCGACGCGGTGTCGGAGTCGACCAGCATCGGATCGGTGGAGCCTACGGACTCCAAGTCCCCAGCCGGCTCGCTGGCGACATGGAGTTGATCGAGAAGACCCGCAAGGAGGCTCTCGGGGCCGCCCATGCCCGCGTCGGATGCGGGATCGTTGGAGAGGCGGACCTCGCCGACAAGATCGGCGAGGCAACTAGCTGCGACGGCGAGTTCAGCGCCATGCAGCGCGTCGGCGCAGACTCCGTCTGGCGTGCCGGGCTGGCTGCGCTTGCCAGGGAGAAAAAGAGTTCCCGTCCAGAACAGGTCTCCGGACGACGGTGCACCAGGCCCCATGGTGGGTGCCAAATGTCGGGGGTTGGGTGTGACATATGCCAATGGATGGCTTATCATGGTGGGGGCGAGTAGAACGTTGCCGGTGCCTGGAAACAGGATGAGGCGTAGACACGAACGCCGGTGTACTTTACCCAGGTTCGGGGCTCTCCTAGGAGATAACACCCCTAGTCCTGCTTTGTGGGGTCTCCGCATGATCACTTAGGCAAAGTGAGTACAAAGGTGCTCCTCGAGCTGTATCTGTGGATAGAGGAGGGCAAGGCTAGCTCTCTCCTTACTCTAAGGTCTGGCCTAGATCTAATGAATCAGAACCCTTTGCATGGGTGCCCTGGGGGGTTTATATAGGCCTACCCCCAGGGCTACAAGGGTAAACTGACTGGGCGTAGGGCCCAGCCATCAGTCTCTTCGCCTGCCGGCCCTTCCACCGACTGCTGGGGCCCGCTGATTGGTCCGTTACGGAGCCGACAGGCCGCACCCGCCGCTTGCGGGTCTTGCCGGCTGCTGATTACTGTAGCCGTGCCTCTAATGACGTAGGCTTGGTCATGGGGTCGTGGCTACAGTCCCGCCATCTGGTGGGCAATCACTGTAGTCAGTCCCTGTCTCGTCTTGTTAATGGCGCGGGGAACCCGTAGGAGGGGCAGGCCGACTCCCGGGGGCCGGCTTCCTACAGGTCCGTCTTGTGGCGCTCATGTCGTCTTCTAGACTCTCACTGACTGGTAGGGCCCGTCTTCTGTGGATCGTACTGTCAGAACGTCGTGGGTACAGGACTCCGCCCACTGTTGCTGGCGTCAGGGATGGCATGGCACAGTATTGTGCCAGACGGAGATCTCCGCGGGTACAGCACGCTGTGCTCTGGCCATCCCCCGGAAAAGGGGAGGGAGTGGGCTTTACTGTCGCCACTCCCTGTCCCATCCCCCCTGATGAGGGCATGGGCTTCGTTGGCGTCGTGGGCCGACTTCCCGCGGTCGGCGACTCCGGAAGCCGCCAGTCGGAGTCAGCCGGTCTCGATCTCATCCGCAGGACTCGGACGCTTATGGACGGCCGGCTGTTTCTCCAGCCGCCCTCCTGAAGTCGGCTCTCCGTCCGTTGTCTTGAGGGGCGCAGCAAGCCCCGATGTCTTGAAAGGCTATGGGCCTCGGTTTAGCCTACCTGTGGCCCATTACTCCGACACTAGCAATGGGTCCTGATACTCGGGTAAGACATTATGAATCTTGCATTGTTGAAGATGTGCGCTACAACACCCTTGCATGATACGAAGGCAGGAAGACACAAAACAGTGCCATCATGAGCACGGATACGTATGACAAAGAGGCAACTGAAATGTATGCTAACATAACAGACATTATTCACTTGCAGTATATCTCCAGTTTCGAGGATCATCGGTGTGTGGTTCTGTTGTGCTGTCATTGGTATAACCTGTTTTCCAGGATCGCAAAACCCAGAGCTGATGATTATTTCAAATCCATCAATGTCAAGGCGGCGTACCAGACAAACGAGCCTTTTATTTTGGCAAATCAAGCAACACAGATATTTTTCTTGGAAGACACATTTGCACATAGCGATGACTGGAGAGTATTGCAAAGGTTTGAGTAGAGGAATTCGTTTAATGAAGTTGCACAACAAGATGATGCTTACACTGCTCGTGATGTACAAGATAACACAGATGTTCCTAATATCTTTGAGAACCATCACGTCAATGACGCCGGCGAAAAGATTGTCTGTCGTGCTGTGGACATACAAGAGTTGATCAAGAAGAAGCCAACGTTCGAGGATGTTGAGGGCGAAGAAGAAGATGACACCATGGGGAATTACGATTCAGACTGATACACATGGCAAAGATGTTGACGCTGCTGCTACGGATGATGATTACATTGCTTTTGTCGTATTTGCCTATCAGAAGACGTTTTTTTATCTACTATGTGAAATTGTGTTTGCTATGACAACTGAAACCTGATGAACATGTTGTTTAGTATTTTGCTGTGAGAACATCACTTGTTATGTATGCTAATTTGTGTTTGGTGATTGTATGACAACTAAAACATGATGAGATTGTTGTTTAGTTGTACTCATATTTGGCTGTGAAACTTGAATTTGATGACATAGTTTGCTGTTGGACCGCAATTTGCTCGACGTCTTCGAATGAGAACAAAGCTGACCCGATAGGGCCTCTGCTATTTATTTATTTATATGAGCAAAAGGGGATACCCCCTGATTTCCGTTAATAGAAATCATTAGATGTTCACAACACTACGCCCAGCCTGCTACACAGGTTTCATTCATTACTAGTTTCAGCAAAGTGCTCATGTCGTAGCCACTGAATACATCACGAGTGCTACATACACTGCAAATAAAGAGACAATCATCCTACAGAGCACATCGATTTTGCCCATTATCTTCACAAGCTCTTTCATCTCCTCATTGCTGTCAAGGCCGTTCAGCAGCTATTGCTTGGCCATGATCAGAGGAACTGCATCTTTAAGCTTCTACTCTGCATCTTCCTCTTCTGCCGTTCCTTCAATTACTTGTCCAACACCCCAACCTGCTGGTATTGGGATTCCTCGGCTAACCAAATAATCAGTGTAGTTGCATTCCCCCACATCAGCAAGTTCCCAAAAATACAAATCACACGAATCTTCCCTTTTCTGCATGAATCAAATTGGTAGATTATCAACCAAACTATTAAAAAAATCAGCAATTGAAAGCAGCAGAACAACACTTAAACATATTATTACCCCATGATTCGGGCATTTGTAGAAGACTCGGCCAGGGTTGCGGATTGTGGTTGAGACGCGACAGATGACTCTGCGTGATTTGCAGCAGTGGCACCACACCAACGGCAGTGGGTTGCGATGAGCAATCGGCTGCGGTGCGCGTGCCGGCAAGGGTGTGATGAGACCCACAAGCGATGGTACGGGTTGCAACTTGGTGCATATCTGGTTGTTGCCTGCTGAAGAGCAGGTGGACGAGCAGCCAGCGAACATGGTTGCTGCGGCCAGAGCTTCTGATGCTAGGCAGAGTAAGTAGAGAAGAGGAGAAGCGAACGTTGGATACGTCAGTTTCATTACTTGCAGAGTAGCATAGCACCATATATAGTCATAGTCTAGGTTTGGATTCGAACCAGCTACAGGAGCATGTCTTTCTTTTTTCTAAAACTCGGCAATGTCTCATTACTGGTACACTAGCTTGTTCTGTACACCTTCCCAAGTCTTTGATTTTCTTTCCCTTTTTTGTGAGGAAGGAAGGAGAGTTCCTGGGACTTGAACCCAAGACCTCTCGGTTGAAAACCAAGGGTGCTAGTCACTTATGTGGCGAACGTTCCCTCTGAGGAGGACGGCAGACGAACGCATTCTCCTTGCAGTTTTCTTCCTATATATAAAAAGTATGCTACTTGGTGTCCGCTTAGTCAACAAAACGATTGTGCCAACCTTGACCGTTGGATTGACATTCAACGTCTGTCGCGTTTCTTCAGTCTCTTCTTCCTCGAGCCGCCAAAGCCAAACCAGCGCCGGCGGGACCGCCTGCTCCCGCCTCCCATGGCTGGCTGTGATCTGCCCCAGCTCTTGTTCGTTCCCGTCTGAGGCGTCACCATCGTCCTCCACCTTGGTTCACTTGCCACGGCGCCACCCTCCGGTGTTGTCAACATGGTCAACAACCGAGAGGAATAAGGAGATGAATGTACATGGTGAGGATGACAGTAGGGACCCAGCAGCGCGCGCGGTAATTTTGTTTTTTCGGGACGGAGAAGGGTATCACTGGGTTGTGCGGAACCCGTGGCCCATCTAGCCCAGGCTTTTATTTCATATGTTTAGCACATGACCAGCCCAGTTTGTTTTTTTCCTTTCTGGAAATTGCTAGCCAGCTATTTTGTTTTTTGCAGAATAACCAGCGTAGGCCTACTTGCTTTCCTACGCCCTGCTGGGCCGGAAATCTTTCAAGACGAGGAGGGATGCATTTTGCCCAGAAAATGGGCTATAAGTAATAAGAAATGGGCTATAAGTAATAATTAATGGGCTGTAAAATGAAAAAATACAGCAAACAGACAATTAGTTCCAAAATACTGTTTTCTTTCGGATTTTGATATTTTAAATTTCATTGTTTTTGTGCGGGTAAAATTTCATTGAATTTAAATTAAGGTATATTTAGATTTAAAATTAATTAGAATCTAGCTAGAAATTTCGGGCTGTATGCTGTTTGGGACAGATTTGGAGGCTGACTTGTGGGTCTACTAGGTTGACGTGTACTTTGGCTTTGTCAACTTAGTCCACAAACGATTCTAGCAGCAGTGACCGTTGGATGTTAATCCAACGGCCGTGCTGCTTCTCCAAACCAGCTCCGGTGGGACTGCCTGCTCCCGCTCCCGTGGCCGGCTGTGCTGCCGCACAGGCCGCACCGCCCCACCCTACTTCATTGCTGGCCAGGCCATTCCTCTACTCACCCACACCTCCTGTTATTTTCCGGTGATGGCAGCCGGACCAGTAAACCCTCGTACTCCCCACCGCGTGGACAACCATTGCTGAGTCTTCCCCGGCTCCGTGTCGTTCCCTTACTAGGCCTCGCAGTCGTCCACCGCCATGGTGCTCTCAGCGCGGCCTGGTTAACTTGGTCAACGAACGACATCCATCGGCTGTGGACTGTACGCGCAAAATAATGATTCCTCCACCTGACAGATGGGACCCACCGGAAGGGCCTCTATATTTCGTGAAAAAACGTCCCCCCCCCCCCGCTAACATGTCGGACCCACCAGCTATATCTTCGCATGCAAGGAAGTGCCTCCTTATTATGCACAAAAAAAATGAATACCCCCTGCTTGCTAGGACCCACCATAGTGGGAGGATGACTTGTGGGCCAACAAAGTTGACGGGGACGGAGGGCTTTGTCAACTTAGTCAATATGAATGATTCTAGCTCTAGTGACCGTACGATGTCCATCCAACGGCCGTAGTGCTTCTTCAACCTCTGGTCTTCTTGCTCCAGCCACCCAAAGCAGCGCCGGTCGTGCCGCATGCTCCTGCCTCCCGTGGCCGGCTGTGCTGCCGCGGAGGCCTCACCGCCCCCTACTATTCCCACTACTGGCCAGGCCCTGCGGCGACGGCAGCCTCACACCGCAGCCGAACCAGTGAACCCTCGTACTCCTCTCCGTGCGGGCTTCCACTGCCGCGTCTTCCCCGGCTCCGCGTCGTCCCCTTCCTAGGCCTCGCCGTCATCCACCGCCGTGGTGCTCTCTGCGCGACGTGGTCAACGTGGTCAAGGAACGACTTCCATCGGAAGAGTACTGTACATGGAGAGGCTGACAGCTGGGTCCACGGCCACAGCCCAGTTTTTTTGTGATTTGCCAAGTAAGTTGCTTTGGCAGGCCTGTTGGGCTGCAAATCTTTCAAGACGAGGAGAGCTTTCATTCGGCTGGCCGAGAAAATGGCCCATCAGTAGAGAAATGGGTTGTACATTTTTAAAACACATCAAACCGGCAATTAGTTTCAAATATCTTTTTTTCATTTCAAGATTTTAAATTACATTAATTTTTATGCATGGAGAATTTGTTGGATTTTATATTGATATACATTTATTTTTAAAATCAGTTTGAATGTGAGTCAAAATTTCAGGATTAAAAACAGTTCGGACCGCACCGAAATATGCAAAATTTCGTATAATTTTTTATCCGTGGCCACAATTTGGGTTGTAATGCTAACAAAAAGAATATGGGCTCCAAAAAAACCTTAAGAATTAGCAAATGGGCTGAAAATTATTAGAAATAATGGCAGATGGGTTGTATGCTGTTTTCCACGGATTTGAGGCTTTCCTAAAAAAAGGTTGATGCACAAGCAGTGATTGTTGGATGTCCATCCAACGGCCGTCATGCTTCTTCAATCTCTGCTCTTCCTGCTCCAGCCGCTCAAACAAGCGCCAGTGGGACTGCCTGCTCCCTCCTCCCCGCGGACGGTTGTGCTGCCGCGCAGGCCTCACCGCCCCACCATACTCCCATTGTTGGCCTAGCCATCCCTCTACTCACCCACACCTTCTGTTATTCTCCGGCGACGGCAGACGAACCAGTAAACCCTCGTACAGTCGTACTCCCCTCCGCGTGGGAAACAAATGTCGAGTCTTCCCTGCCTCCGTGTCGTTCCCTTCCTAGACCTCGCTGTCGTCCACCACCCTGGTGCTCTCGGCGCGGCCTGGTAAACATGGTCAACGACCGACATGCATCTGAAGTGGACTGTACGTGGAGAGGCCGACAGCTGGGTCCACGGCTGCACGCAAGGAAATGCCTCCTTATTACGCTTAAAATAATGATTCCTCCACCTGACATCAGGGACCCACCGATAGGGCCTCTGTATTTCGTGAAAAAACGTTAGTGCCTCCTTATTACGCACAAAAAATGAATACTCCCCCTGTTAGCTAGGACCCAGTATAGTGGCAGGCTGACTTGTGGGCCTACAAAGTGACAGGGACGGAGGGCTTTGTCAACTTAGTCAATATGCATGATTCTAGCTCCAGTGACCATATGATGTCCGTCGAACGGACGTAGTGCTTCTTCAACCTCTAGTCTTCTGGCTCCAGCCGCCCAAACCAGCGCCCGTCGTGCCTCATGCTCCTGCCTCCCATGGCCGGCTGCAATGCGGCAGAGGCCTCACCGCCCCCTACTACTCCCACCGCTAGTCAGGCCATCCCTCTACTCACCCACACCCCCTGTTATTCTGCGGCGACGGCAGCCTCACACCGCAGCGAACCAATGAACCCTCGTACCCCTCTACGCGTGGGCATCCACTGCCGCGTCTTCCCCGGCTCCGCGTCATCCCCTTCCTAGGCCTCGCCGTCGTCCACCGCCCTGGTGCTCTCAGCGCGGTATGGTCAAGGAACGGCTTCCATCGGATGTGGATTGTACGTGGAGAGGCTGACAGCTGGGTCCACGGCCGCAGCAAGGCCTCCTTATTATGTGCAAAATAATTATTCCTCCACCTGACAGCGGGGACCCACCGGATGGGCCATCGTATTTCGCCCCCCTGACTGCTGGGACCCACCAGCTACATCTTCGCACGCAAGGAAGTGCTTGACAGTCGGGACCCACCTGGTCGAAGCGTACGTAGCGTTGTCATTCTGGTCGCGAACGTGTACGTACATATATACTGGTCGATGTAGAGGCATGCATGTGTCGTAGTAGAGGCGGCCAGGGTGCAAGAAAGAAAATACGGCCACGTATGTGTACATACGGGCGAGGTCTCGAATGCCTACTCGCGCATACGTACGGCGAGGGCTCGTTGACATGGCTGGGTCGGAACGGAGAAACAGCGTCGTCGTCGTGTTCATGGGGAGGCAACGGAATGCGTCGTGTTCATGGGGAGGCAATGGAATGCATCGTGTTCATGGGGAGGCAACGGAATGCGTTGTGTTCATCGGGAGGCAACGGAACGCGTGGGAGCCAACCAACTGGGTCGAAACGGAATGCGTGGTCGTGTTCATCGGGAGGGCTTGGACGAAACAGGCGATGGAAACGAGGCCTGGCGTACCGCACAACGGAGGAAATGGACCTCCTACGTTCGGAATGGGGTCCTGTTGATCGGGAGCGGTCTGGCGTACCGCAAAACGGAGGAAACGGACCTCCTACGGTCGAAAAGGGGGTCATGTTGATCGGGAGGGGTGTGGCATACCGCAAAACGGACGAAACGGACCTCCTACGGTCGAAACCGGGGTCCTGTTCATCGGGAGGGGTGTGGCGTACCGCAAAACGGGACTCCACGGGATACTATTCATCTCCACCGTCGACCCCCTCCAACCTCCACGAGCTACTGTTCATCCACCGTCGACCTCCTCCAGCCTCCACCTGCGACTATTCATCCACGGGCTCCTGTTCATCCAGCCTCCACCGCGCGCTACTCCACCGACTACTATTCAACCAGCCCTCTCCACGGGCTCCTGTTCAACCACCCCTCCACGGGCTCCTGTTCAACCACCCCTCCACGGGCTACTATTCATCCTGCCCTCCACCATCTACTATTCATCCTGCCCTCCACGGGGTGGTCCTGTTCATCCAGCCCTCCACGGGGTCCTGTTCATCCAGCCCCAACCGGCTCGATCGATCGGGTCATGTTCATCTAGAGGCAACACCACGGGGTCCTGTTCATCCACCCCCACCGGGAACTGTTCATCCACGCCCCCCCCCCCGGCAACGCTCATTGTTCATCCAGAGGCAGCATCGATCGGCTTCAGTTAGCAGCAGTAGCGAAGGAATCGCTCGATCGGGTTCAGTTAACAGCCATCAATAGATCGCTCGGGTTCAGTAATGCGTAGCCTGTAGTGCAATCGCTCGGGTTCAGTTAGAGCCCAACGCCTCGCTCGGCTTCAGGTAGAGCCAATGCCTCGCACACACACGCGTACGTGTACGAGAGAAACGCGCATCGCTCGGCCCCCGACCTCCCACCGTAACCAGGAACTCCCCGAAATTTTCCTCGCCCTCGCTTCTACCACGATTTTTTCCGTCATGGACGGCCCAAAGAATGTCATGCAGCTGCGTCTCCGGCCCGCCCAGGACGAAAAGCCCATTTTCTGTCATGATTTTTTATCATAGAAGTAGGAGCCCACCACATCTATGATGATACCGGGTTTTGTCACAATTATCGTCATAGAAGTGTCATATGTATGACAAAAAAATTGCGTTCGTCCCAAAATGTCACGGATGTGTCTTTTTATAGTGATAGGCCGATTCACCGATTAATCGCTACTCCTAAACTAACCGAGCAACTATCAGTTAACGATTTCTTGAACATTGCTGAAAACTGCTTGCCATTTCCTTCTGCTCCTCATTGGATTCGACAGTCTTACTTATGGAAAGGACTACGATTGATCCCCTATACTTGTGGTGTTGGGAAACGTAGCATGCAATTTCAAAAAAATTCCTACGCTCACGCAAGATCTATCTAGGAGATGCATAGCAATGAGAGGGGGAGAGTGTGTCCACGTACCCTCATAGACCGAAAGCGGAAGCGTTTGACAATGCAGTTGATGTATTCGAACTTCTTTTAGATCTGACCGATCAAGCACCGAACATACGGCACCTTCGAGTTCTGCACACCTTTAGCTCAATGACGTCCCTCGTCCTCTTGATCCAGCAAAGGTGTCGAGGAAGAATATGAGTTCCGTCAGCACGACGGCGTGGTGACGGTGATGGTGAAGTGATCCGCGCAGGGCTTCGCCTAAGCACTACGAAGATAGGACCGAAGGCGTAAACCGTGGAGGGGGGCGCCACACACTGTTAACGATTGTTGTTGTGTGTTCTAGGCGTCCCCTCCCCACATCTATATAGGTGGGAGAGGGAGGGGAGCAGCAAGGGGGCACCCCAAGTAGGAGGAATCCCACTTGGGGTCCTCCCCAATTCAGCCTCCCCCCTTCCTTTTTATTGCCGGAGAGAAAAGGGAAGGAAGAAGAGAGAAAGGAAGGGGGCGAACCCCCCTTTTCCTTATCCAATTCGGCCAACTTCCATGGGGGGCGGGCGCGCCACCCCTTGTGTGTGTGTTCTACCTCGTTTAGCACTGTGTTGGTTTTCCCCAAAGAGGAAGGGATGATGCAGCAAAGTAGCGTAAGTATTTCCCTCGGTTTTTGAGAACCAAGGTATCAATCCAGTAGGAGGCTACGCGCGAGTCCCTCGTACCTGCACAAAACAAATAAATCCTCGCAACCAACGCAAATAGGGGTTGTCAATCCCTATAGGGCCACTTACGAGACTGAGATCTGATAGATATGATAAGATAATATTTTTGGTATTTTTATGATAAAGATGCAAAGTAAAATAAAGGCAAAGTAAATAACTAAGTAGTAGGAGATTGATATGATAAAGATAGACCCGGGGGCCATAGGTTTCACTAGTGGCTTCTCTCGAGAGCATAAGTATTCTACGGTGGGTGAACAAATTATTGTTGAGCAATTGACAGAATTGAGCATAGTTATGAGAATATCTAGGTATGATCATGTATATAGGCATCACGTCCGAGACAAGTAGACCGACTCCTGCCTGCATCTACTACTATTACTCCACTCATCGACCGCTATCCAGCATGCATCTAGAGTATTAAGTTAAAAACAGAGTAACGCCTTAAGCAAGATGACATGATGTAGAGGGATAGACTCATGCAATATGAAGAAAACCCCATCTTGTTATCCTCGATGGCAACAATACAATATGTGCCTTGCTGCCCTTACTGTCACCGGGAAAGGACACCGCAAGATTGAACCCAAAGCTAAGCACTTCTCACATTGCAAGAAAGATCAATCTAGTAGGCCAAACCAAACTGATAATTAGAAGAGACTTGCAAAGATAACCAATCATACATAAAATAATTCAGAGAAGATTCAAATATTATTCATAGATAGACTTGATCATAAACCCACAATTCATCGGTCTCAACAAACACACCGCAAAAAGAAGATTACATCGAATAGATCTCCATAAGAGAGGGGGAGAACATTGTATTGAGATCCAAAAAGAGAGAAGAAGCCATCTAGCTACTAACTATGGACTCGTAGGTCTGAGGTAAACTACTCACACTTCATCGGAGGGGCTATGGTGTTGATGTAGAAGCCCTCCGTGATCGATGCCCCCTCCGGCGGAGCTCCGAAATAGGCCCCAAGATGGGATCTCGTGGATACAAAAAGTTACGGCGGTGGAATTAGGGTTTTGGCTCCGTTCCTGATCGTTTGGGGGTACGTGGGTATATATAGGAGGAAGAAGTACGTCGGTGGAGCAACAGGGGGCCCACGAGGGTGGAGGGCGCGCCTGGGGGGTAGGCGCCCCCCCCCTACCTCGTGGCCTCCTGTTACGTGTCTTGACGTAGGGTCCAAGTCTCCTGAGTTGTATTCTATGAGAAAATCATGTTCCCGAAGGTTTCATTCCGTTTGGACTCTGTTTGATATTCCTTTTCTTCGAAACCCTAAAATAGGCAAAAGAACGGCAATTCTGGGCTGGGCCTCCGGTTAATAGGTTAGTACCAAAAATAATATAAAAGTGGATAATAAAGCCCAATAATGTCCAAAACAGTAGATAATATAGCATGGAGCTATCAAAAAATATAGATACGTTGGAGACGTATCAAGCATCCCCAAGCTTAATTCCTGCTCGTCCTCGAGTAGGTAAATGATAAAAACAGAATTTTTGATGCGGAGTGCTACTTGGCATAATTTTAATGTAATTCTTCTTAATTGTGGTATGAATATTCAGATCCGAAAGATTCAAGACAAAGGTTCATATTGACATAAAAATGATAATACTTCAAGCATACTAACTAAGCAATTATGTCTTCTCAAAATAACATGGCCAAAGAAAGTTCATCCCTACAAAATCATATGGTTTAGTCATGTTTCATTTTCGTCACACAAGAATGCTATCATCATGCACAACCCCGATGACAAGCCAAGCAATTGTTTCATACTTTAGTAATCTCAAACCTATAAACTTTCACGCAATATATGAGCGCGAGCCATGGACATAGCACTATAGGTGGAATAGAATATAATGAGGGGGGTTATGTGGAGAAGACAAAAAAGAAGGAAGTCTCACATCAACGAGGCTAATCAATGGGCTATGGAGATGCCCACCAATTGATGTTAATGCAAGGAGTAGGGATTGCCATGCAACGGATGCACTAGAGCTATAAATGTATGGAAGATCAACAAAAGAAACTAGTGGGTGTGCATCCAACTTGCTTGCTCACGAAGACCTAGGGCACTTGAGGAGGCCCATTGTTGAAATATACAAGCCAAGTTCTATAATGAAAATTCCCACTAGTATATGAAAGTGATAACATGAGAGACTCTCTACTATGAAGATCATGGTGCTACTTTGAAGCACAAGTGTGGCAAAGGATAGTAACATTGTGCCTTCTCTCTTTTTCTCTCATTTTTTTTCTTTTCTCTTTTTTCGGGCCTTTTCTCTTTTTTTGGGGCCTTCTCTTTTTTATGGTATTTCTTCTTTTTTTATATATTCCTCACTTCGGACAATGCTTTAGAAAATGATGATCATCACACTTCTATTTATTTACAACTCAATGATTACAACTCGATACTAGAACAAAGATGACTCTATATGAATGCCTCCGGTGGTGTACCGGGATATGCAATGGACCAAGAGTGACATGTATGAAAGAATTATGAACGGTGGCTTTGCCACAAATACTATTTCAACTACATGACCATGCTAAGCAATATGACAATGATGAATGTGTCATGATGAACGGAATGATGGAAAGTTGCATGGCAATATATCTCGGAATGGCTATGGAAATGCCATAATAGGTAGGTATGGTGGCTGTTTTGAGAAAGATATAAGGAAGTTTATGTGTGAAAGAGGGTATCATATCACGGGGTTTGGATACACCGGCGAAGTTTGTGCCAACTCTCAATGTGAGAAAGGGCAATGCACGGTACCGAAGAGGCTAGCAAGGATGGAAGGGTGAGAGTGCGTATAATCCATGGACTCAACATTAGTCATAAAGAACTCACATACTTATTGCAAAAATCTACAAGTCATCAAAAACCTCGGTACTACGTGCATGCTCCTAGGGGGATAGATTGGTAGGAAAAGACCATCGCTCATCCCCGACCGCCACTCATAAGGAAGACAATCAAATAACACTTCATGTTTCAAATTTGTTGCATAACGTTTACCATACGTGCATGCTACGGGACTTGCAAACCTCAACACAAGTATTTCTCAATAACACAACTACTCAACTAGCACGACTTTGATATTATTACCTCCATGTCTCAAAACAATCATCAAGCATCAAACTTCTCTTAGTATTCAACACACTCATACGAAAGTTTTATTATTAATCTTGCATACCAAGCATATTAGGATTTTAAGCAAATTACCATGCTATTAAGACTCTCAAAATAATCTAAGTGAAGCATGAGAGATCAATAGTTTCTATAAAACAAATCCACCACCATGCTCTAAAAGATATAAGTGAAGCACTAGAGCAAAATTATATAACTCAAAAGATATAAGGGAAGCACATAGAGTATTCTAACAAATTCCAAATCATGTATGGCTCTCTCAAAAGGTGTGTACAGCAAGGATGATTGTGGTAAACTAACAAGAAAAGACTCAAATCATACAAGACGCTCCAAGCAAAACACATATCATGTGGCGAATAAAAATATAGCTCCAAGTAAAGTTACCGATAGAAGTAGATGAAAGAGGGGATGCCTTCTGGGGCATCCCCAAGATTGGGCTTTTAGGTGTCCTTGGATTATCTTGGGGGTGCAATTGGCATCCCCAAGCTTAGGCTCTTGCCACTCCTTGTTCCATAATCCATCAAATCTTTACCCAAAACTTGAAAACTTCACAACATAAAACTTAAAGTAGAAAAACTCGTGAGCTCCGTTAGCGAAAGAAAACAAAAGACCACTTCAAGTTACTGTAATGAACTCATTCTTTATTTATATGGGTGTTATACCTAATGTATTCCAACTTATCTATGGATCATAAACTATTTTACTAGCCATAGATTCATCAAAATAAGCAAACAACACACGAAAAACAGAATCTGTCAAAAACAGAACAGTCTGTAGTAATCTGTAGCTAGCGCAAGATCTGGAACCCCAAAAATTCTAAAATAAATTGATGGACGTGAGGAATTTATCTATTAATCATCTTAAAAAAGAATTAACTAAATATCACTTTCCAAATAAAAATTACAGCAGTTCTTGTGAGCGCTAAAGTTTCTGTTATTTACAGCAAGTTCAACAAGAATTTCCCCAAGTCTTCCCAACGGTTCTACTTGGCACAAACACTAATTAAACACAAAAAACACAACCAAAACAGAGGCTAGATAATTTATTTATTACTAAACAGGAGCAAAAAGCAAGGAATAAAAATAAAATTGGGTTGCCTCCCAACAAGCGCTATCGTTTAACGCCCCTAGCTAGGCATAACAAGCAAGAATAGATCTAGGTATTGCCATAATAGTAAGATAGATTACTAAAACTCATTTCATGTTCTCTACGTTCAGCAGCAAGTTTTCTTTGGGGCAAGCAAAAGTAATCAAAAGGGCTAAATTTATTGGGACAAAAGTCTCCAAGATCAACCTTGGGAGGTATAGGTTTCTCCTTCGGTCCTTCATATTGCACAACCAATTCATCATTATAAGCATTCTTTTGACAGAACTTTGTGAGCCTATATTCAAGAGAATATCCCAATTCATTATTTTGAATAGCCAAATCAACATTAAGTTCAGAAATTATATCAACTAAAACATTGGTAGGCACCCTTTTTCTAAGATTTTCATTGAAAGCAACATAGTCTAGAGATTGAAAACGCATTATTTCTTCTTGATCAAAGAGGATGGCCTCTATGGGAGGACGGCCAGCGTCCACCCTATAATGCGCAAAGATTTCTTTGGCCTCTTTTATTATGAATCGAAACTCATGAGCCAAAAAGATAGTAATGGCACGCTTAATAGAAGAATGCTCAATATTAGAAAATTCTAGGAAAATCCTTTGTATGGAAGGATGCATGTGCATGAATTGCCTTTCAAGTTCAACTATAAGCATGGCAATAGCGTCCGCAGGACTACTAGTTCTAAGAAGGATAGAACTACCCATAGAGGGTAAAGCACCGGCACAAGTAAACAAATCTTGAATAACTCCTTTTCCAATAATATTACCACTACCAACACGGTATCTTTTTATATGTGATATAGTGGGTTCTTTAGTAGGAGCATCAAAATTATTATCGACAATAGTATCCCCAATTTCAGACATAGAGGCAGAAGGTAAAGAACTAGCCATAACGACAAGCAAACAAAAAGCAAGCGGACAAAAATAGGCAAATAGAGGGAGGATAGAGAGAGAGGGCAAATAAAACGGCAAGGGTGAAGTGGGGGAGAGGAAAACGAGGGGCAAATGGCAAATAATGTAATGCGGGAGATAAGAGTATGTGATGGGTACTTGGTATGTTGACTTTTGTGTAGACCTCCCCGGCAACGGCACCAGAAATCCTTCTTGCTGCCTCTTTTAGCACTGCGTTGGTTTTCCCCGAAGAGGAAGGGATGATGCAGCAAAGTAGCGTAAGTATTTCCCTCAGTTTTTGAGAACCAAGGTATCAATCCAGTGCGCGATCCCTCGTACCTGCACAAAACAAATAAATCCTCGCAACCAACGCAAATAGGGGTTGTCAATCCCTATAGGGGCACTTACGAGACTGAGATCTGATAGATATGATAAGATAATATTTTTGGTATTTTTATGATAAAGATGCAAAGTAAAATAAAGGCAAAGTAAATAACTAAGTAGTAGGAGATGGATATGATAAAGATAGACCCGGGGCCATAGGTTTCACTAGTGGCTTCTCTCGAGAGCATAAGTATTCTACGGTGGGTGAACAAATTATTGTTGAGCAATTGACAGAATTGAGCATAGTTATGAGAATATCTAGGTATGATCATGTATATAGGGATCACGTCCGAGACAAGTAGACCAACTCCTGCCTGCATCTACTACTATTACTCCACTCATCGACCGCTATCCAGCATGCATCTAGAGTATTAAGTTAAAAAGAGAGTAACGTCGTAAGCAAGATGACATGATGTAGAGGGATAGACTCATGCAATATGAAGAAAACCCCATCTTGTTATCCTCGATGGCAACAATCCAATATGTGCCTTGCTGCCCTTACTGTCACCGGGAAAGGACACTGCAAGATTGAACCCAAAGCTAAGCACTTATCCCATTGCAAGAAAGATCAATCTAGTAGGCCAAACCAAACTGATAATTCGAAGAGACTTGCAAAGATAACCAATCATACATAAAATAATTCAGAGAAGATTCAAATATTATTCTTAGATAGACTTGATCATAAACCCACAATTCATCGGTCTCAACAAACACACCGCAAAAAGAAGATTACATCGAATAGATCTCCACAAGAGAGGGGGAGAACATTGTATTGAGATCCAAAAAGAGAGAAGAAGCCATCTAGCTACTAACTATGGACTCGTAGGTCTGAGGTAAACTACTCACACTTCATCAGAGGGGCTATGGTGTTGATGTAGAAGCCCACCGTGATCGATGCCCCCTCCGGCAGAGCTCCGGAATAGGCCCCAAGATGGGATCTCGTGGATACAGAAAGTTGCGGCGGTGGAATTAGGGTTTTGGCTCCGTTTCTGATCGTTTGGGGGTACGTGGGTATATATAGGAGGAAGAAGTACATCGGTGGAGCAACATGGGGCCCATGAGGGTGGAGGGCGCGCCTGGGGGGTAGGCGCGCCCCCCTACCTCGTGGCCTCCTGTTACGTGTCTTGACGTAGGGTCCAAGTCTCCTTAGTTGTATTCGATGAGAAAATCACGTCCCCGAAGGTTTCATTCCGTTTGGACTCCGTTTGATATTCCTTTTCTTCGAAACCCTAAAACAGGCAAAAAACAGTAATTCTGGGTTGGGCCTCCGGTTAATAGGTTAGTCCCAAAAATAATATAAAAGTGGATAATAAAGCCCAATAATGTCCAAAACAGTAGATAATATAGCATGGAGCAATCAAAAATTATATATACGTTGGAGACGTATCAGTGTGCTCCCCTCTCATGGCCCATATGGCCCATATACCTCCCCGGGGGGTTCCGGTAACCCCCCAGTACTCCGATAAATACCCGATAAGTTCCAGAACACTTCTGGTGTCCGAATACTATCATCCTATATATCAATATTTACCTCTCGACTATTTCGAGACTCCTTGGCATGTCTGTGATCTCATCCGGGACTCCGAACAACATTCAGTCACCAAATCATATAACTCATATAATACTAAATCGTCATCGCGCGTTAAGTGTGCGGACCCTACGGATTCGAGAACTATATAGGCATGACCGAGACACCTCTCTGGTTACTAACCAATAGCGGAACCTGGATGCTCATATTGGCTCCCACATATTCTACGAAGATCTTTATCGGTCGAACCGTTATGACAGCATATGTTATGCCCTTTGTCATTGGTATGTTACTTGTCCGAGATTCGATCGTCGGTATCCACATACCTAGTTCAATCTCGTTACCGGCAAGTCTCTTTACTCGTTCTGTAATAGATCATCTTGTAACTAACTCATTAGTCACTTTGCTTGCAAGTCTTCTTATGATGTGCCTTATGGAGAGGGCCCAGAGATACTTCTCCGATACTCGGAGTGACAAATCCTAATCTCGATCTATGCCAACCCAACAAACACCTTCGGAGATACCCATAGAGCATCTTTATAATCACCCAGTTATGTTGTGACGTTTGATAGCACACAGGTATTCCTTCGGTATCCGGGAGTTGCATAATCTCATAGTCGAAGGAATATGTATTTGACATGAAGAAAGCAATAGCAATAAGACTGAACGAACAATGCTAAGCTAACAGATAAGTCTTGTCCATCACATCATTCTCCTAATGATGTGATCCCGTTCATCAAATGACAACTCATGTCCATGGTTAGGAAACCTTAACCATCTTTGATCAATGAGCTAGTCAAGTAGAGGCTCACTAGGGACACAGTGTTTGTCTATCTATTCACACATTTATTTAGGTTTCCGATCAATACAATTCTAGCATGAATAATAAACATTTATCATGAATAAGGAAATATAAAATAACAACTTTATTATTGCCTCTAGGGAATATTTCCTTCATGTGGGTCATCAAGACTCTTTTCTAGCATCGTTGCTGGGGAGTGAAGCGCCTTTGGTGTAATTTGGTAAGGAAACATTTATATTACGTGCTGAAATTTACTGTCACTTGTCACTATGGAAAACAATGCTTTGAGGAGTTTCTTCGGGGTATCTTGACCTCGATCGAAAGCACAAAGAGTTGCCCCTCAACCTAGTGCACCTACTGAAAATATTTATTATGAGATTCCTTCAGGTATGTTAGAGAAACTGCTAGCTAATCCTTATGTAGGAGATGGAATGATACATCCTGATATGCATTTAATCTATGTGGATGAAATTTTTGGATGGTTTAAGCTTGCAGGTTTATCCGAAGATGGAGTTAAGAAGAAGGTTTTCCCTTTGTATTTGAACGGGAAAACATTGACATGGTATAGGCTATGTGATGATATTGGAACATGGGATTGGAATCGATTAAAATTGGAATTTCATCAGAAGTTTTATCCTATGCATCTGGTTCATCGTGATCGGAATTATATATATAATTTTTGGCCTTGCGAAGGAGAAAGTACCGCTCAAGCTTGGAGGAGGCTTAAGTACGTGATGTGCACATGCCCCAATCATGAGCTCTCAAGAGAAATTATTATTCGACATTTTTATGCTCGTCTTTCTCATAATGATTGACCTATGCTCGATTCTTTTTCTACTGGTTCTTTTATGAAGAAAACTATTGAATTCAAGTGGAATCTTTTGGAAAGAATTAAACACAACTCTGAATATTGGGAGTTCGACAAAGGTAAAGAGTTAGGTATAAATCTTGAGTTTGATTGTGTTAAGTCTTTTATGGAAACCGATGCTTTTCACAAGTTTAGTGCTAAATATAGACTTGACTCTGAGGTAGTAGCCACATTTTGTGAATATTTTGCTGCTCATGTTGATCTCCCTAAGGAGAGGTGGTTTAAATACTATCCCCCTATTAAAGAAAAGATAGAGGAACCCGTTATAGTTAAAGATGAAACTATCATTTATAATGTTAATCCAGTTGTGCCTACTGCTTATATTGAGAAACCTCCTTTCCCTGTTAGGATAAAGGAACATGCTAAAGTTACAACTGTGGTTAACAAAAGTAATATTAGAGCACCTAGACTCTCTAAAAATATTAAAGTTGAACCTAATGTTGCTATGGTTAAATATCTCTTGGTCGATAAGATTGATGGGCATGTTATCTACTTCTGCAAGGAAGCAACAAGAATTGCTAAGCCTGACACTAAAGATAAGAATAAGCCTGTTGTTGGCATGCCTGTTGTCTCGGTTAAAATAGGAGATCATTGTTATCATGGTTTATGTGAATTGGGTGCTAGTGTAAGTGCTATTCCGTTTACCTTATACCAAGGAATTATGAATGATATTGCACCTCCTGAGATAGAAGACATTGATGTTACTATTAAGCTTTCGAATAGAGATACTATTAACCGCTTGGGATTGTTAGGGATGTTGAAGTCTTGTGTGGAAGGATCAAATACCCTACTGATTTTCTAGTTCTTGGTTCTCCACAAGATGATTTTTGTCCCATTATATTTCGTAGACCTTTCCTAAATACCCTTAATGCTAAAATTGATTGCATAGGGAAACCGTCGGTGTTAATTTTGGTGATGTGTCTCATGAGATTAATGTCTCTAAGTTCCATAGGCAACCTCGTGATAAAGAATTGCCTAGTAAATATGAAATTACTGGTCTTGCTTCTATTGCCGTGCCTCCTACTGATCCGTTAGAACAACATTTGCTAGACCATGAAAATGATATGCATATGAATGAAAGAAATGAAATAGATAAGATATTCTTTGATCAAGCGCCTATCCTTAAACATAATTTGCCTGTAGAAACTCTAGGAGGTCCACCTCCTCCTAAGGGTGATCCCGTGTTTGAATTAAAACAATTACCTGACACGCTGAAATATGCTTATCTTGATGAAAATAAAATATATCCTATTATTATTAGTGCTAACCTTTCAGAGCATCAAGAAAAGAGATTACTCAAAACTATGAGGAAGCACCGTGTTGCTATTGGATACACTCTTGATGATTTAAAGGGCATTAGTCCCACTCTATGTCAGCACAAGATTAATATGGAGCCTGATGCTAAGCCAGTTTTTGATCACCAACGACGATTGAATCCTAAAATAAAGGATGTGGTAAGAACTAAAATATTAAAGCTTCTGGAGGTAGGTATAATCTATCCCATAGCTGATAGTAGATGGGTAAGCCCTGTTCATTGTGTCCCTAAGAAACGAGGCATCACCGTTGTTCCTAATGATAAAAATGAACTTATCCTACAAGGAATTGTAACTGGTTATAGGATGGTAATTGATTTTAGGAAATTAAACAAAGCTACTAGAAAAGATCATTACCCCTTGCCTTTTATTGATCAAATGTCAAAAAGATTGTCTAAGTATACACACTTTTGTTTCCTTGATGGATATTCTGGTTTTTCTCAAACACCTGTGTCAAAAGAAGATCAAGAGAAAACTACTTTTACTTGTCCGTTTGGAACTTATGCTTATAGATGTATGCCTTTCGGTTTATGCAATGCACCTGCTACCTTTCAAAGATGTATGACTACTATATTCTCTGTTTTTGTGAAAATATTGTTGAGGTTTTCATGGATGATTTTTCCATTTACGAGACATCTCTTGATGATTGCTTAAGCAACCTTGATCGAGTTTTGTAGAGATGTGAAGAAACTAATGTTCTCTTGAATTGGGAAAAGTGTCACTTTATGGTGAATGAAGAAATTGTCTTGGAGCATAAAATCTCTGAAATAGGTATTAAAGTTGATAAAGCTAAAGTTGATGCAATTGAGAAAATGCCATGTCCTAAAGATATAAAAGGTATAAGAAGTTTTCTTGGTCATTCTGGTTTCTATAGAAGGTTTATTAAAGACTTCTCTAAAATTTCTAGGCCTCTTACTAATCTTTTACAAAAAGATGTTCCATTTGTTTCCAATGATGATTGGGTAGAAGCCTTTGAAATACTTAAGAAAGCCTTAACCTCTGCGCCTATTATTCAACCACCTGATTGGAACTTGCCTTTTGAAATTATGTGTGATGCTAGTGACTATGCTGCTGGTGTTGTTCTAGGACAAAGAGTTGGTAAGAAATTGAATGTTATTCATTATGCTAGTAAAACTCTAGACAATGCTCAAAGAAATTATACTACTACTGAGAAAGAATTTTAGTAGTTGTGTTTGCATGTGATAAATTCAGATCTTATATTGTTGATTCTAGAGTAATTGCTCACATTGATCGTGTTGCTATTAAATATCTTATGGAAAAGAAAGATGCTAAACCTAGGTTGATTTGGTGGGTTCTTTTCCTACAAGAATTTGACTTGCATATTAGTGGTAGAAAGGGAGCGGAGAATCTCGTAGCTGATAATTTGTCTAGAATGGAAACTGTTCTTCATGACCCACTGCCTATTGATGATAGTTTTCCTGATGAACAATTGGCTATTATAAATGCTCCTCGTAATACTCCTTGATATGCAGACTATGCTAATTACACTACTGCTAAATATATACCCCCTAGCTTCACATAACAATAAAAGAAAAATGTGTATTTGATTTAAGACATTACTTTTGGGATGACCCACATTTATATAAAGAAGTAGATGGTGTCACTAGACATGTACCTGAGCATGAACAGGAACAAATCCTACGGAAGTGTCACTCTGAGGCATACGGAGGACACCATGCTGGAGACAGAACTGCACATAAGGTATTACAATATGATTTTTTATTGGCCTGCTCTCTTCAAGGATGCACGTAAGATTGTCTTATCATGTGATGAATGTCAAAGAATTGGTAATATTAGTAGACGTCAGGAGATGCCTATGAATTATTCATTTGTTATTGAGCCATTTGATGTTTGGGGATTCGATTATATGGGACCTTTCCCTTCCTCTAATGGGTATACACATATTCTAGTTATTGTTGATTATGTTACTAAGTGGGTAGAAGCAATTCCAACTAGTAGTGCTAATCATAACACTTCTATTAAAATGCTTAAAGAAGTTATTTTCCCGAGGTTTGGAGTCCCTAGATATTGGTTCACATTTTATTCATGGTGCATTTAGTACACTCCTTGCTAAATATGATGTCTACCATAGAATTGCATCACCTTATCATCTTCAGTCTAGTGGTCAAGTTGAATTAAGTAATAGAGAAACAAACTTGATTTTGCAAAAGACCATTAATAGATCTAGAAAGAATTGGTCTAAGAAAGTTGATGATGCATTGTGGGCATACAGAACTGCTTATAAAAATTCCATGGGTATGTCTCCTTATAAAATGGTCTATGGAAAAGCATGTCATTTGCCTCTTGAGTTAGAACATAAAGCTTATTGGGCAATTAAAGAACTTAACTATGATTTCAAACTTGCCGGTGAAAAGAGGTTATTTGAATTATAACCTACTTTGGAGCTATAAAAATATTTATAGGATTTTATAACTCCAATTCAAATATAATATGGATTAATTCAAAGGCCATAAATACCATGGAAAATATGTGCATCATCTCTGGTTAAGGCTTTCACCTTTTTCCTTAAATCATGAACATTTTTAAGGGCATTTTGGGTTCATTGAAAAATATTTTAGTTAAATCTATTTTATTAATGTGGTGCTAGGGTTTAATCAATCCCCACTTAAAATCATTTGAATTTTAGACATGATGAAAAGAAGAATAACTAGGCTAGGTCATCACCAGACTAGGGGTGTGGCTGATCTTCAGAGGATGAAGTAGGTCGTGGGCCATGCTCGAGAGCACGCGACACCAGGGGCCGGGGCGACCTTTTTGCTTGTTCGGGGGTGGCATGGTGGACACCGGTATTACGTCGATGAAGGTGATGGGGACACTGATGTTTTACCCAAGTTTGGTCCACATGGTGCGTAAAACCCTACTCCTGCTGGTTGCTTTCTTAGGCGGGAAGAGCTTACAAAGATCGTGGAATGCCTGCTTGTCTCGCGAAGGGAACGAGCGGGTTTTCCTTTCTATCTAGCCTATCTAAGATCTAACCTGAACTAAATCCTCCTCCCTTTATAGCTTGGGCCTCCTTTTATAGTGCAAGGGTCACCAACATGGCTATAGATAGTACACTAGACACTGTGTATATACAGTGGGATACCTACTACATACCTACCACATTAAATGCAGGGGCATGTGTCTTCTTCTCCTGAGCCCGGGAATGGACGCACATCCCATCACCGCTGCTTAGCATAACCGCCTCTTATTACCTTGCCACACACGTAACTGGTGTTAGGCATGCGAAAGAAGGGGTTAGATGTTTGACATGGCACAACCACTCAAGGGGAAGGCGACCTCGGCGCGCCACGCGATGGAAAAGGCCCGCGAGCTGCACCGCTGCTGGGCCAGGCCACTGTGGCAATAAGGTGTTGTCACCCTAGTGGGTCGAACCTGGAGTGTTGTGGATTAGGTTGAATGAGTCATTCCCAGGGGAGCGTCTCCTTTGCGGGAGCCCATGCCTTGGGTGTTCCCAAGAAAGGATGTTGCCATCTTGACATTTTCTTACACCGTATTGTTGGTGTGGAAGTCGAGGGCCATCGAAAATAGTACCTCCCAATGACCTGTCTGGAGGTCTTTCGAGCCCTGCTTCGCTTGTATCTTCAGAGAAGAGCCTTGGACGACTCTTCAGCTATGCTCATGTCTTGGTGATCTCCCAGCAAGAAGCCATTGTAGACCCCGCGCGGGAGGGTTCGTGGGTACTTGATACCCGCGACACCAATAGTAGGGGCCAACAATGGAATCTCGGTTGGAAGAATTAATCAAGTCAAATGGGATCTTGAAGGAGAATATCTGAGTAAGTACTAGAGTAAGTGTCATTCATTTCCATTCAGATGACCAGATCATTTTTCTCTTATTTGGATTGACATAACTGAATGAAACCCTTTAGGTTTTCCTTCTAGTGGAGGCACGACTAGTGCACCCACTAGGTGTACCCCCCTGAGACTACGATCAATTGTTGGCAGCTGGCTACAGTCTCAAGTACAAGTAATTCTAATTCTTCACAGATCTAGATTGTTTATGTTAAATCCATGGATTCACTTAGGTTGTAGATTAACCGATGGAATTGATGTTTTTTCTTCTAATGGGGGCACAATGAGTGAACCCACTGGGTGTAGCCCCCGAGAATCTGATTAACTGCTAATAGTTGCTTACAGTCTTGAGAACAAGTGGCTTAGAACTTCATTGATCTAGATTGTTTACATTAGATCCATGACTTCACTTGGCTTCCTGGTGAACCGAGGGGATTTGAGATTTATTCTGTTCCGGCGAGGCGCACGATCCATGTACCCATTGATGTCTACTATGCAACCTTCTTCTTGTAGACTCATGTTGGGCCTCCAAGCGCAGAGTTTTGTAGGAAAGTAGCAATTTTCCCTCAAGTGAATGACATAAGGTTTATCAATCAGTGGGCGGCGTAGGATGAAGATGGTCCCTCTCAAACAACCCTGAAACTAAATAACAAAGAGTCTCTTGTGTCCCCAACACACCCAATACAATGGTAAATTGTATAGGTGCACTAGTTCGGCGAAGAGATGGTGATACAAGTGCAATATGGATGGTATGTTGGGGATATTACTACTGGACGTAAACTGGCCAGAAGTAGCCGGATTAACTTTATGAAGATTAGAAGCCCATGAAGATGTGAAGATGATGGCGCTTTACGAAGGCCCAAGGCCCAGAAGTGAGTTAAGGCCTATAGATGTAAACCGGCTTAATCATGTAACCTGCTTTGTAAGATAGGAAGTGTAGAGACCGAACCGAAAATGTTTATGATCCGGCTTCGGGACTCTGTAAACCGACGAGTGCCACCCGTGTATATAAGGGGACGACCCGGCAGCGGTTCAGGAGGGAGACAACAACTCGAGAGCCAGAAAAAGCGGATTCGCTCCCTGGCCTTCGAAACCCTAGCAATACCAATCACAACTAGACGTAGGCTTTTACCTTCCTCGAAGGGGCCGAACTAGTATAAAACTCCCCGTGTCCCCTTGTCCGGTTTAACCCCTTTAAGCTAACCCGTTGCGATGGCTCCACGACTAAGTCCTTTCACAAGGACATCTGCCGTGACAAACCCACGACAGTTGGCGCCCACCGTGGGGCTATCGCATGATGGTTTCGAGTTCTTGAAGGGTAGCTTTGATGGACTCAAGGGATACGCTATGGGCCGGATGACGAAGAGTCGTCGCGGCAAGCTCTACATCGACAATGCAGGATGGGGTCCCGAGGCCGATTCAATTGAATATGGGTACCGGGTCCCCTTTGGTGGGATTCACGTCTTCATCGGCAAGATTGGCGAACCGGCCCCTGAGCCGGACACCTGCACCGACATCATCGAAACGGCTCAGCGTACAAGTTCTTCGCCGGTTCAGCCTATGATGAAGCACGTCTTCGTAGGTGCTATCCATGGAGCAGAATACGAGGACGGACCGGCGTCCGATGGAGAAACCGTTGTCTGTTCCGACGAGGAGTCTTCTGGAGAGACCGAATCGCTCTATCAATTACAAGATGGCCAGATTGGTGGGGGATCTGAGGGCAACAGTATTCCGGACCCCCCTGATCTGCCAAACCGAGCCGCTATCTTCATGGCCGGTACACAGTCGGCGCCTCACTCATCAACTGCTGCGGCAATGCTCTCTGGTTCAACAACAGCCACACTGGCAGGGGCGGGAGGCTCTGCGCCGCCTCCGGCTCAGGTCCTGTCTGACCTGTTCGACGCTTTGGCAACGTTAATGGCTGCAGAGGTGGATGCAGCAGCCAGGGATCAGCACAACGCGGAGATTGCAAAGGTAAAGGATCAGATAGCCCAGGCTAAAGCGGACCTAGCGGCGGAGAACTCTAGGATGGCTACAGAACGGGCTGAATTGGAAGCACAGGCCTACCGGATTAGGCTGGATCAGAACGCTTCCGAAGAGGTCCTGAGAAGAAGGTACCGATCGCATATCTCATCGGGTTATGAGCCACGAAATCTCTTCAACACACCAGGAGCAGGAGCTAGTCACCAGCCAGTACTGAACCGGGCAGAGGCACCAAGAACAGGAGCGCTGGTTCAACTGCGCACGATGGACCCACCTCGTCAGAACAACGTTGTGCCACAGTATGTACCAACACCTCCCGGGCACTATTCCAACCTGTTGGACAATATTGTGGCCGCCGCTTCATGCCTGGCAGCTCTCCCAACCGACAGCGAATCACCAGTTGTGATTGAGGCACGTCGAGCCAGAGATCTCCTTTAAATGGCGCTAAATCAGCAGCATGCATATTCACACAGTCGCGAGAGGATTCATTCCACTCCCCGTCCGAGCAGGAGCTATAGTAGACATGTTGAGGATGAACCGGCCGTATCAAGCAGTGCACGCCGCCGTAATTCGCCGTGAGGACACAACCCGACAGGGGGAGATGCTAATGCACAAGATGTTGTGGATCATGGCCGCGCGCGTCGGGAGGCCGAGTTAGCAGCTCGACACGGAGCGCGTCAACATACTCCGATTCACCCTACCGCTTCAGTAGAACCAGGGGTGGTATTCAGTTCCTTAGGGGTGCCGTGTCTCACCCCCGCTTTGCGTAATGTGAGACTGCCCAAGGGTTTCAAAGGACCTCGTAAGGTGCCCAATTACACCGCCGATTTGCAACCAGAGGCGTGGGTTGAAAGTTACGAGATGGCAATGGAGATGCTGGATGTGTACAAAGCGGTATGTGCCAAATACTTCACCATGATGTTGGAGGGAATAGCTCATACTTGGTTAAAGATCTTACCAGTTAATTCTGTCGGATCATGGGCCGATTTGAAGCACCGGTTTATCCAGAACTTCAAGGATACTTGTAAGAAGCCGATGTCAATCGTGGATCTAGCCGCTTGTGTCCAAGAGGAAGGGGATTCCATGACCCATTGGGTCAAGCGGGTCTCAGCAATTTTGCACTCATCGGATCGTATCAATGCAGATACCGCAGTACTAACGTTGGAGGGGAATTGCCGTTTTCTGCCGCTCAAACAGAAGTTAGGGAGGCTCAAACGTCACTGCAATGATATGTCAACACTCATGGCTGCTTTGGTTAAATACACCGATTCAGATAGTACCAAGGACCCGGACTCAAAGGAGGACAAACCGGGGAAAGGGAAGAAGAACGGCAATGCCAAGGATCAGCAGCATAATCCGGCAGGCCATGGGAACAGTGGTAAGCGCAAGGCCGACAGCAGCTTGGACTTTGTTGCTAACACCAATGCTCAGGAGAATGGCCAGCACCGTAAGGGCAAGCAGCCCCAGAGGGGCGGAGGTTCAGGCCCCAATTTGGAGCGCCTGTTAAATCAACCCTGTCCAAAGCATGGATCAAAGGAGAAGCCAACATGGCATCTTTGGAAGGACTGTTATATCATGCGGGATTTCAAGAACTCCAATATGTTCCAGTATGATAATGGCCCGCCCGGCGGTTCAGGAGGTGGTTTCCACGGGCCGGGTTACGGAGGTGGCGGTTCCGGTTTAGGGTTTCAAGGCAACCAAACCGGACACATCAATCAAGGGCACCAAGGCAACCAGGGAGGTTACAACCATCAGGGGAACCAGCAGCAGCAGTCGGGTTACCAGAGCAATCCCAAGCAGTTAAATAGCGGGCAATATCATGTCTTCACTACTAGTTTGTGTAAGCGTGATCAGAAGCTTCACAAGAGGGCAGTAAACTCTGTTGAACCGGCAGTGCCTCAGTATTTGCGCTGGTCTGAGCAACCCATTTTTTGGAGTAGAGAGGATCACCCACCCCGGGTTGACAATCCGGGTCACTTGGCCCTGGTGGTGGCCCCTCAAGTTGGGGGGTACAAGTTCACCAAAGTGCTCATGGATGGGGGAAGTAGTATCAATATCCTATATTATGATACATTCCGCCGTATGGGGTTGACAGATAAGAATCTTAAACCATCAAATACCGTTTTCCATGGTGTGGTGCCTAGTAAATCTGCACAACCAGTAGGCAAGATAGCCTTAGAGGTGGCTTTTGGAGATGACTATGATTCGAGGTCAGAAACATTGACTTTTGAGGTGGTAAAAATCAAAAGCCCGTATCACGCCCTATTTGGGCGGCCGGCTTATGCTAAGTTCATGGCGAGGCCGTGTTATGTTTATCTACAGCTTAAAATGCCAGGTCATAAGGGGACTATCACAGTACATGGAAGCAGAAAGATCGCTTTGGAGTGTGAGGAAGGTGATGTGGCTTATGCTGAGTCAGTTTGTACCATGGAGGAGTTGAAATTCTATAAGGAGCAAGTTGATCCGGCAGATATGACCTCTTTGAAAAAGCCGACTATGGAACATGATCCGGCGTTGAAGCTCAAATCGGCTACAGACACTAAGATGATTGATTTTGTTCCTGGCGACTCATCCAAGCAATTCTGCATCAGCGCTAACCTGGATCCCAAATAGGAAAGCGCGCTCATCGAGTTCATCCGTGAGAACTGGGACATCTTTGCATGGAAACCTTTTGACATGCCAGGTTTACTGAGGGAACTCGCTGAGCACACACTTAAAATTGATCCTAAGTTTAAACCGGTTCGGCAGTTTCTCCGCCGCTTCAATGAAGAAAGGAGTAAGGCTATCGGTGAAGAGGTAGCTCGGTTGTTGGCCGCAGGGTTTATCGTGGAGGCCTTTCATCCAGAGTGGTTGGCTAATCCGGTGCTAGTTCTTAAGAAAAACGGCACTTGGCGTATGTGTGTGGATTACACATATTTAAACAAGGCTTGCCCTGCAGACCCCTTTGCTCTCCCCCGCATTGATCAGATAATTGATGCTACGGCAGGTTGTCACCGTTTGTGTTTTCTGGATGCTTATTCTGGTTATCATCAGATCAAAATGGCGGTTAAGGACCAGGAGAAGACAGCTTTCATAACTCCCTTTGGAGCCTTCTGCTATGTCTCCATGCCCTTCGGACTCAAGAGTGCCCAGGAAACTTATCAGCGTTGTGTTCAGAATTGCCTTCATAAGCAGATTGGGCGCAATGTTCATGCATATGTGGATGATATTGTAATAAAGTCCAGAAAGGAGGAAACATTGATAGATGATTTGAGAGAAACCTTTGACAACCTTCGGGTTTACAAGATGATGCTCAATTCGAAGAAGTGTGTCTTTGGTGTCCCTGCAGGCAAGCTCTTGGGTTTTCTGGTGTCAAACAAAGGCATTGAGGCTAATCCGGAAAAAAATTCAGCGATCACATCTTTGGCTAAACCGGTGTGACGCCCCCGACTCGACCGTACACTAATCATACACGCAATTGTGTACGATCAAGATCAAGGACTCACGGGAAGATATCACAACACAACTCTAAACACAAATTAAAATAATACAAGCTTTATATTACAAGCCAGGGGCCTCGAGGGCTCGAATACATCAGCTTGAATACAAACGAGTCAGCGGAAGCAACATTATCTGAGTACAAACATGAGTTAGACAAGTTTGCCTTAAGAAGGCTAGCACGAAAGCAACAACAATCGAAAAGGCAAGGCCTCCTGCCTGGGAGCCTCCTAACTACTCCTGGTCGTCGACGGTCTCCACGTAGTAGTATGCATCGACGATGGCATCTGGATCCTGGGCTCCGACATCTAGTTGCATCAACCGGAAAGAAGAAGAAAGGGGGAAAAGGGGGAGCAAAGCAACCATGAGTACTCATCCAAAGTACTCGCAAGCAAGGATCTACACTACATATGCAACATTATCAAAGGAAGGCTGTATATGTGGATTGGGCTGGAGAAATGCCAGAATAGAGAGAAGACCTAGTCCTATCGAAGACTAGCATCTTCTGGAAACCACCATCTTGTAGCAACAGGAGGGAGTAGAGTAGCATAAAGTAAAGTAGTAGTAGTGTTATCAACCTCGGCCAGAGATCCTTTCTCGACTCCCTGCGAGAAAGCAATCCTAGAGCAATACTATCCAAGTGTCATCACAATCCAATTCTCATCACCATCCAGTTCTCATCACAATTATCCAGTTCTAGTTGTATCGATCGGGATACAACTCCAAGTGTCCGTTACCGTAGGACAGGCTATCGATAGATGTTTTCTTCCCTGCAGGGGTGCACCGACTTACCCACCATGCTCGATTAACTCCGGCCGGACACACTTTCCTGGGTCATGCCCGGCCTCAGCCAAACAATACGCCGCAACCCGACCTAGGCTTAATAGAGAGGCCAGCACGCCGGACTAAACCTATGCCCCCAAGGGTCATGGGCCATCTCCCCGGGAACTCCTGCACATTGCGTATGCGGCCGGTGAGCAGACCTAGCTACCTCCTTCAACAAGGCAGGTGCTTACGCAGTCCAACCCGGCGCGTGCCGCTCAGTCGTTGCCATCTATTAAGCTTCGGCTGATGCATACGACGCATAACGCCCATACTATGCCCACGAGATGGTTAGTGCTATCAGGCCAGAGGCCCCTCAGATCAAATATCCAAATCGTAGTGGATTAGGAACGCGCGGTAACAAGCAGAGACTCACGAAAGATGTGACCCCGTTGCCCCATCTCGAGGACTTGCGGCAAGGGCTAGGAATGCTCGACCACGCCTCATAATTATCTCGCGGGCACCCTCCAGGTCAACCCAACTCCACATCACTCGTAATTAAGATCGCGCGGGTACCCCTCAGGGCCGACCCGTCTTTAGTAACATGGTTCAGTGTAAAGTCATAGTAACCATAGCAACTGTGTGTCCAAACATCAAGGGGAAAACCCGAGGAATCACCCCCGGTGAATTCCACTCGATGTAATCATCAAGGTGAACATAAGAGGAACCACCCCCGAGGTTCACACTTGAGGGGTTGCACGACAGAGTCGTATCGGAAGTGGTTAAGGCGGAATCACCCTCGATGACCACGACCGATTAGCTACGCTACAAGGTTAACATCAGAAGTGCTGTAGAGGTCTCACCCTCGGCACTCGATAGTAACCCAATAGTGTCGAGTAACTAAGGGGAAAGTAATGTGCGGTGCCGGGGCCTGGTCTTCGATCCCGTTGATCAGGTCTTCAATGATGAAGCAGGGGTAACAAGGACAAGGTGGGGGTCACTGATGGATCACTAACCAACCTATACTAAGCAGTTTAGGATAAGCAGGTAAGGTAACAATAAGCAGGTTACAAAAGCAGGCTATGCATCAGAATAGGAGCAAACAATAACAGTAGCAAAATCTAATGCAAGCATGAGAGAATGGAATGGGCGATATCGGAATGATCAAAGGGAGGGCTTGCCTGGTTGCTCTGGCAAGAAGGGGTCGTCGTCGACGTAGTCGATCACAGGGGCATCGCCAGCGGTCTCGGAGTCTACCGGAAAGAAGTAAAGGAGGGAAACATAATAAATAACAGGGCAACAAAGCATGACAAAGCAAAACATTGCATTGGGGGTGACCTAATGCGGTGCTACACGTTGCAGACGAAGTGAGGAAATAACTGGAATGTTTTCCTGGTTTCGGACATCTGTTATACAAATGAACCGGAGGGGAAGGTTCCATGTTTGAAGTGATGGAGACATCTGATAGGTATTTGGATAGCGTATCCGGGTTCATCTCATTTTTCTGGTCAACTTTCATATAGAAAACATTTTCATCTGAGCTACATTTTATTTTCTATGATTTTTCGAAGTTTAAAGTATTTCTAGATTTTCTTGTATTTGATTTAATCCGAATTGACCAAGTCAATTTGACTAGTCAAAAGGAGAAGGTAAGGCCCACAGGGCATATGCTGTACCTAAACAAACAAATAAAACCAACCTAATTAAAAAGGACCAACATGGCAACAACACATCAGGCTATTTAGTCCCCTAATTTTAATCCTAAAACTAACCTATCTCTAACCAAATTAGCCGGCCAGCAGCACAGCCGGTGCACATCGTCTACACACGCACATCCATCACCAAGAAATAGCAACAGTAACTGGCCACATCAGAGAGCAGCAACGCAAAGTAGAAGGAGAGCAAGAGCATCAATTGCAAGCAGCAGCGACAGCATAGCATAGCAGCGGCAGCAACTTGCAGCATCGCTAGCGGCGGCCGTGGGCAGTGGCGAGGCGCGGCGGATGCAGTGAACGGAGGCGGGGCGCAGCCGCGTCCAACGAGCAGGGGATACGGGGCGGGGCTCGCGCGAGCGCTGGGGGCGGTCGGGGCGTGCGGGTGCTACAGTAGGCAGCGGCAGGCGCGTCCAGACGCGGCGAGCTACAGGGGTAGCGGCAACGGCCAGAATCGGCATATAAGTAGCGGCTTGAGCTATGGTTAGGCCCTACGGGACGCGGGGAACATGACGCATCGGACGGGATCAAGAACGCGAGTGGGGGATGGCCGGAACGACGGCTACGGCGACGTCCGAGTAGCGGTAGTGGCGGCGCTCGACAGAATCGAGCCCGCAGGCTCGGATTCGATGAACCGAGGGGGTAGACGACATCTACACAGCTCCTGGAGCACGCACACACCCTCAGACGAGGCTAAGTGGCACGACAACGACGTGCCCGTCGGCCATGGCGGACGGCGGCGCCGGTCTCAAGCAGGGGAGGTGGCTACGGTGCACGGGGTGGAATGGGAGGGGGTCGAGGAGGATCGCGAGCTCACTATGAGGGCGACAACGAGGTCAGATGGCTCGGGGAGGCTCGGACGACGCGGATCAAAGCGGTGGTCGATGGCGGCCGAAGGTGGACGAAGGCGACGGCGCGAACGATGCAGGGGCGCCGAGCTCGAACGGGTGGTCATAGATGACGTAGAAGAGCACTGCGGAGCTCCTGAACTAGCCCCAAGCCCGTGGGGACGAAGGTGGCCGTAGGGACGGGGTCAGCCATGGTGTCAGAGGTTTCAGGCGCCGACGAAATCGAGACAAAGAGCGGGCGAGGGGGAGAGTGCGGATGGTCTAGGGTTTCAGCAGAGCAGGGGTATCCTTGTAGGTCGCCAGGGAGCTTCGAATGGCTGCCGCGTGGCCATCGGCGCCTTGGACGTGCACCCTGCGTCCACGGAGGCAAGTGAACAGAGGGGGAAGGAGGAGAGGAAAATGGGTCGGTCCTAGAACAGTAAGCGTTGGCCCAAGTGCATATGCACATCCCCCCCCCTTTTCTTTTCTTCTATTACTTTAATCCTTTTCTGTTTTGCAAAAATGGAGTTGTGCCACATAATTACTTTACAAAAATTAGTACTGCCATAAGAAGGTTTGATGAGCATTTGAATTCATCTGAAATTTTGCATAAATGCAAATGGATTAAACGGTTGTTTTGGGCACTATTTTAAAATAGGCTAGGAGCAATTTAACATTTCAAAAATACTGGTTTCTACCTGACAATTAGTTAGTGAACTTCTGTAACCCAACGAACATTTTTGTTTTACAGTTTGAAGAAATAACAATTTTAAATTTATACCAAATTTGAAATTGAATTTGGTTTGGATCAAACTGTGGTTTAGAAAATTGATTGCGATGACATGGCACCATTAGTGTGTGGTTCTGTTGTTTAGCTACCGGGGTGTTACAACCGGCGTGTATCAATGACGTTCAACATCTGGATGGCCGGATTACAGCTTTGAGCCGTTTTATCAGTCTTATCGGGGAGAAGGCCATCCCTTTCAGATGCTCAAGAAAACAGATAACTTTGTCTGGAGCGAGGCAGCTGATAAAGCGTTCGAGGATCTGAAGAGTCAGTTAGCTGAACCGCCCGTGCTTGCAGCACCGATCGATAAGGAGCCGTTATTGCTATATGTGGCTGCTAATGCCCGAGCTGTTAGCGTGGCTATCATGGTGAAGCGCAAGGAGGTTGGCAAGGAATATCTGGTTCAACGGCCGGTTTATTATATCAGTGAGGTGCTCATTGAGTCAAAGCAGAGGTATCCACATTGGCAGAAGCTGGTGTATGGAGTGTTTATGGCAAGCCGGAAGCTTAAACACTATTTTCAGGGCCATCCCATCACAGTGGTCAGTTCATCCCCTCTGGGAGATATCATTCAAAACAGAGAAGCAACTGGCCGGATTGCTAAGTGGGCTATCGAGCTTGGACCTCATGGCCTCAAATATATACCCCACACAGCGATCAAATCCCAGGCACTCGTGGACTTCATCAATGATTGGACGGAGTTACAGGCACCAGAAGAGAAACCAGATAATACGTATTGGACTATTCATTTTGATGGATCCAGGCAGTTGGAGGGCTCGGGGGCTGGAGTCATACTAACTTCCCCATGAGGTGACAAGTTTTGTTATGTCCTCCGTTTAATGTTCCCTTGTACTAACAATGCAGCTAAATATGAGGCTTTGCTCCATGGTCTTCGGATGGCTAAGGAGATGAACTTAAGCCGGGTTAAGTGCTTCGGGGATTCAGATCTGGTGGCTCAACAGGTGTCTGGCACTTGGGATTCTAAAGACCCACTCATGGCTGCATATCGGCGAGAGGTGGACACAATGGCTGGTCACTTCAAGGGTTATCAGGTGGACCATATAGACCGGCGAAAGAATGAAGCAGCAGACGCTTTAAGTCGTCTTGGTTCTCAGCGTAAACCGGTTCCGCCAAATGTCTTTCTTGACGTATTGCATAATCCGTCAGTCAAGGTACCAACCGAAGAAGAGTTGGCTATTCCGGATCCGGAGGCTCAATTGGTGGCAGCTCTGCACGTCGTACCGGATTGGACAATCCCATATCTGGCTTACATGAACCGGGGCGAGTTACCAGACGATGAAACATTGGCTCGACAGATAATCCGGTGTTCCAAGTCCATGACCATACTCAACGGGGAGTTACATCATTACAGCGTTTCAGGAGCAATTCAGCGTTGTGTTTCTCCTCAAGAGGGTTGTGAGATTTTGCGAGAAATCCATGAAGGAGATTGCGGTCACCACACCGGGTCAAAATCTTTGGTTGCTAAAGCTTTTTGCCACGGTTTTTACTGGTTGACAGTGCATGCTGATGCGGAGGATTTAGTCAAGAGATGTGACGGTTGTCAAATATTTGCCCGCCGTGTGCACATTCCGTCTCAAGAGCTGAGGATGATTCCCATAACTTGGCCGTTTGCGACTTGGGGGCTTGATATGGTTGGACCCTTCAAGCGATCCAAGGACAAAAAGACCCACCTGTTAGTAGCAGTTGATAAATTTACCAAATGGGTGGAGGCAGAACCAATCAGTAAGTGTGATGCGGCCACGTCGGTTAAGTTCATCAAAAAAGTGATATTCCGGTTTGGCTTTCCACACAGTATTATAACTGATAATGGTACTAACCTGTCAAAAGGGGAGATGGAGGAATTTTGCCAACGTGAGCACATCCGGCTCGATCTAGCATCAGTGGCTCACCCCCAGTCTAATGGTCAAGCGGAGAGGGAAAATCAAGAAATTCTACGAGGTATCAAACCCAGGCTTATGGTTCCTTTAAAGCGGACACCGGGTTGTTGGGTTGAGGAGCTACCTTTTGTGTTATGGAGCATCAACACCACACCCAATAGGTCTACGGGTTACACACCTTTCTTCATGGTTTATGGAGCGGAGGCAGTTCTTCCTAGTGACATCCGTCACGACTTGCCCCGTGTGACAACCTACGTTGAAGCTGATAATGAGAAGGCACATCAAGATTCCCTGGACCTGTTGGATGAAGAGCGTGATCTTGCAGCAGCACGTTCGGTGATTTATCAACAAGATCTCTGACGTTATCACAGCCGCCGGGTTAAGACCAGAACCTTTTAAGAAGGCAATTTGGTGCTCCGGCTCATCCAGGATCAGACTGATATGCAAAAGCTATCCCCACCTTGGGAAGGACCCTTTGTGGTCAGCAAGAATCTGCACAACGGGTCTTACTACCTCATTGATGTTCGAGAGCACAAAGACTCGCGTAAATCGGAGGAGGAGACCAAGAGGCCATGGAACATAGCTCTTCTTCGGCCTTACTATACTTGAAGCCATAGGCTCTTCATATGTACATATTTATGACGATGTATATATCATATATTAAACTGGAGCCTCCGTTACAGCGGGCTATCTGTTCTTTTTACATCATGTGTGTGCTTACAAGAGTTTACTGACAAAGCAGAGTTTTTTGTTAATCCGGTCTCAGCAGTCGCATGGATATAAAGAAAATCACTAGGGGGCTTGGTCATATCTAAACCATAGCTACACCTCTTGATCGGTTTGACACCACAAAGGGATATCACTAGGGGGCTTGGTTGTTGTCACACCATAGCTACACCTCTTGATAGGCGTTTAAGCCACAAAAGAAAAATATGTGGAGCCAAAGAGAGTGTTGCACAAAGCACAGACTCAAACATGGGCACACACTGAGCACAGCTCACAAAGTTACTTGGGGGCTCTTTTTGCAAAGCAACAAAGAGTTTGAAAGGACCCTTGTAAATGGCTATCAAGCCACGGCTTGGAAGCCTGGTGTATTCACCTAAAACGCCGAGTTAACCTGCCTTCATCAAGTAAGCCACCCCTGTCCAGGTAATCCTGGTATGACCCGCTGAACGTTTGACAAGTAAATCTTTTACAGGTCCTGAACTTGTCAAAGTTAAAATGACGATTGGTTAATTGGAGGCCCATCTTAAAAGGCTTTGTTAAATGGTTTAACTCAGAGGCCTGGCAGCCCATGAAAAGCCTCGATTTGGAGCCTAGCAGCTCGTAAAAAGCCTTGCATATTTCCTTTTTGAGTTTTATTTGTTGAAATTCATAGGTGTCTTCTGATAACCCGGCGTCCTTGACCCGGCTTGCC
Organism: Triticum urartu; assembly: GCF_056163025.1. Classification (NCBI taxonomy): domain Eukaryota; kingdom Viridiplantae; phylum Streptophyta; class Magnoliopsida; order Poales; family Poaceae; genus Triticum; species Triticum urartu. The sequence goes on from NC_141874.1 coordinate 578,103,203, forward strand.
TTTCAAACTACAAGTTGTCGGCACATGATCAGTTATAAACCGGTGTCCATTGACTCGGTCTGGTTTGACTAAATCGCGAGTGCTATAAAGAAAATCCGGTAATTATCCCGGTCCGGTTTATTATATAATCCGGCATTATAAGGATGGGGTTATCAACGTTCCAAATTGGTATTAACACCTTTGTTGTATGCACCGTTGGTCAACCAATGAGGTATGTTGCATATATTGCTTTTATACAAACACTTCGATTATTCATCTACGTATTGTATATTTGTTGGGCATCATGACCCGTCTAGCGGTAAAACGCTAGATACTTTTAAGTTGTTGTACCCAGGAACACAATTCATCATGGGCTATGCATAAATATATCCCAAAAGGTGGTACAAGTTGTCACGAGGTATTACAAAACATGCTCGATGGCATGGCAGATAACAGAGTTTTGGCTATCTTATTACAAGAAGCTTTTAAAGTGGCTCCAATGGCATAATTGTTTTTCAAAATATCGGCACACAATAGCCAGTAAAACCGGCGACCGGTTTACGACGCTTCGTCTGGACAGTTTGATGGTTGAGGGTCAGTTGGTGTGGGCACTTCTTCATCCCTCCCCAGACGCTGGAAATCAACCGTTGACCAATCGATTCCAGTTAAAGCTTGAAATATTGCCTCTTCATGGATAAGATTGGATGGGTTAACATCAGGAGCATAAGTGTGCTTACGAATCGGAGGGACAAGTTCTTCAACTTCATGGATTTCGGCAGGCTGTCTTTTCCCTTCAGCGTCATAAGCCGGTTGAAAATGGGACAAGTCTGTGTCTTCGGCCAGCTTGCTGGCTACTGGCCGCATCTCTTTGGTCAGCCGCCGGAGGTCATCATTGTCGAAGTTTGAACCGTCCTCCTTCACGCCTGGGTATCCTTTAATGATATCCTCTGCTTCAAGGTCTGGAATCTAGGCTTTGGCTCAAATAAGTGCGGTTAAAGCTCCTGCTCTAGCAGCTGCCTTCTTCAATTCGGCAATCCGGGCTGGTAACATGGCCAGCTTCTCCAGTGTTTCTTTTATCAAGATTGGGGACGGTTTGTTGTAAGCCACCGTGCAAATAGCCCGCTGAGACCCAGAGTACAACTGTTCAATCAAAGTATACGCCGCTTTGAGCTTCATCCGCATGTATGTACCAAGATGAGCAATCCGAGTGCCTACCAAGGGTTTATATCAACATTCTGGTCAGAGATAAGGTTCATTGACTTGCGCAAAACACATAAGAAGATACTTACCAAAGATAGCAGAAGTCATAGCGTTGATGTGCCGTTTCAAGCCAGCTAGTTCATCTACAACTGGTTTCAGGGCTGCCTCAGCGTCTTCGGCTCTTTTGGTTAAACCGGATTTTTCGGTTTCCCAGTTAGCACGATCTTTGTTGAAAGATTCCTTCAGCTTTTCCATTGCAGCCAGGGCTTGGGTCAGCTCCTCTTTGGCTTTTGCGGCTTCTGCTTGTTGTGACTTCACATTATCTTGCAAGTCAGAGTTTCGGGCATCTCTATTTCTCAGTTCAGTTTGCAACATTGAAGGTATATTAAACAACAGGATATATATGTTCTAAGTACAAAGCGTATAACAAGTTATGCACTTCATACTTGGGGGCTAATGCCTATTTGCTCTAAAGTACTACATTTTATACAAGTCTCCAGAACAATGCAAGCATTATCCTGGACACTTGGGGGCTAATGCCTATTTGCTCTAAAGTACTACATTTCATACAAGTCTCCAGAACAATGCAAGCATTATCCTGGACACTTGGGGGCTAATGTACGTCTGTTCTAAAATGGATGCATGGACTAAAACCCGGATTAACTTGCCAAGTTAAACCGGCCTTTGGGGGCTATGCTGCGGAAAGCTATCTAATTGTTTAAAGATGAGTCTTGGTTCTTATTAGAGACCTGACATTTTGAGGATCAATGATGAGAAACTTAAAGTGCTACAAAGACCCGGTTTATGATTAACATCATAAAACGGCCCTTGGGGGCTACTTGGGCTAGTATTTCAACTTTGAATCTACGAACAAAGGGAGATGAAAATACCTCATATCGCTCCTTCATCAAATTCACCAAACCGGCTTCATAGTCCCGGTTTGACTGAAGACGGTTCAAGAAGCCAGAGTGAAGTTCTTCAGCATTGAGATGAGCATAATTTGATAAATCACTACTCCATTTGCCTTTTTCCCTAGCAGCCTGCTCTTCTTTGGCACTATGTTGAGCCAAGATTACGGGATGGCCAGGAGAGCTGTGGCCCATTCCAGTAATGATAACATCGTCCCCTTGGCCTTTAGTGTGTTTGGCTGGTGATAATGGAGTCTCAGCATCTCTCACCGGACTAGCCCGGTTTGGCTCTGCCAGTCAGTATCAGGCGCGGCAGGTTCAGCGTCAGTTGGTTCATCGGTGTTTTGGCCTTGAAGGGGCGGGTCGTCAGAAGCGGCTTCAGGATGAGGGCCTTCCGGTTCACCAGTCTGGTCCGGTTCGCCTCTCGGTTCTTCTTCAAAAGTGGTTGGGTCTGGCTTTGTCTCTGCAAACAAAATTAAAGAGAGGGTTAACATTTTATTCCAGATTTACAACATAGTGAGATAAACGGTTACAAAGCTTACCCAGCCACAGTTTTGAGAGGGGGGAGTTGAGTTGTTGTCGATTCACCAGAGGATGAGGGAGGTGTCACCTGATAATTTGAATCGGACGGATTAAGAGGTTGTCTGAAATAACCTACCTTGGGATAAGAATTGTCAGGAGTAGGAGAGACCTCAGACCGGCGCTTCCAAACCGGGGTGTCAGGTAAACCGGTTGAAGTAACCTGTTGGCCACTGTGTCGGGTTGTCCGGCGAGCTTCATGCTGTTGATTCTTCAAAAATAAATGTTGGATCCAAATGAGCAAGACGATGAGAAAAGCTTACTTTCCAGACTGCTTGATGGGTTTTTTGTGTTGGCTTAGAGTCTGAACCGGAGGAAAGGGTAATTACCTCAACATCATCAGCTTGATTGCCTTCTGCGTCCTCCTGAGGAAGATCATTGTTAATGAGATGCATGAAAAGGGAGCCAAGTGAGTCAAGTTCTACCTCAACTTCCGGATCATCGGCATCATCATCAAGTTCCATGTTGATCCGGTCAGCCATCTTCCGTTTTGACGTCCGTTTGACGGCTTTGGTTTTGGGGCGAGATGGTTTGACCATTTTATCCCCGATTAGCTTTGCTGCTTTTTCTACAGTTTTCTGTTTCCAGAAGGGATCATCACCCTATACATACATACACAGAAGAAGGATTACAAGTTGCACAAATTAAAAGATATCAAAGATGAAAAGGAAGAATAGTGCTTACAGCAGGCGGTTTGTTCTTGGTATAGAAGGGATTCAAGCCGGTTTGACTACAAACTAGTTCCGATTCATTCAAAATTTTCTTTACACTTTCCGTGACTTCTTCATCAGTCACTTGAATGTTGCAATGGCGTTGAGGGTCTTCAACCTCACCAGTGTACTCACACATTAAACCGGGACGCCGGCTCAGCGGCAAGATGCTCCAAGATATCCAACAGTGCACGAAATCAACACCTGTTAAACCGTTGGCCATAAAAGCCCGGAGTTTGGCGAGTTGAGGGGCATATTTCGCCCTTTCTGTGGAACTTAAGCGTTGCGGCATCAGATGGGTGTTGGAAAGCCGGTGATCACGAAAGCCTGGGAGGGGGTTCTCATCTTCAGGAGAAGTGTCTCTGCAGTAAAACCAAGTCTGGTTCCATTCCTTTGGGTGGCTGTGCAGTTTGGCATGAGGAAATTCAACTTCTTTCCGCTTCTGAATTGAGACACCACCAAGTTCAGTGTTGGGGCCATTTACAAATTATGTGCGCCGTTTTAGGTGAAAGAAGTCCCGAAACAGCTCCGCAGTTGGTTCTTCCTGTAAGTACACTTCACAGAAGACCTGGAAGTTGCATAGATTGGATACTGAGTTGGGCCCGATGTCTTGAGGATGGAGTTGGAAATTGGCAAGCACATCTCGGTAAAACTTTGACCCTGGCGGTTTGAAGCCACGGCCTATGTGGTCGACAAAGACCACCACCTCACCCTGCCTCGGGGTCGGAGGATTTTCTGCTCCTGGAACTCGCCATTTAATCTCAGTCTTCTTAGGCAAGGTACCAATGCTAACCATATCATTCAATTGTTCCTCGGTAACCCGGGAACGAGCCCAGTTGCAAGCGGTAAATTGCTTGGCCATTATAGAGCAAAAAAGCTGTGGAAGAAACGCTGGTTTACAGATCATTCAGGATGACACACAAGATGTAATAATATCAACATATACTGGTACATAAGATTGCGTAAACCGGAGGCTGATATAATAATGAAGGACAAGGTTATATCAAGGATATGAACATATCGTTAAACCGGAGTTGGCAATTCCATACAAGAATTTATTAAATACAGGTTATAAGGGGAAGTACATTGGCGGTTCAACAAGGGGACTAATGGTGTATACCAGATTGTCATTCTTGCAAAAGTTAAACCGCCTATATTGGTGTGAGGAGTACAGATCTAAAAATACCTAAGTAAGGGGAAACAAATTTCACAGAGTTATATGAAAATTTCGGATCTAAGGTATGACAGAAACTGGAAAATATTCAGGTTCAAGCTTCAGGTATTTAAACAATTCAGCAGATTCAGATAAGTTGGTCTTGATGTAAAGAGAGACTCTAATGAGCAGAAAATGAGACGGCTACGGTCACGCAAGGATAATAGGTCCAACCTAACCTGGGATGCTACAGAGAATAAAAGAGAAGAACAGCACTGAGTTTTTCGATGAACTCCGACAAGCAGTGAAACCCTAAAAATAAGATCTAGGGTGGAAGGAAAAAGGGTTACCAGTATCACAGGAACGGCGAGAGATGCCATAGTATTCTGGTACGTTCAGGGTGATGCAGCGGCCGGAGTCAGAGCAGAGGCGACAGTCGACGGTGGCGGCGGAGCTCTAGAGGATGAGCAGCGCAAGGAAGATGACGCGAAGAGGCACGAGGGGAAAAAAGTGAAAATGACTCACCGGTCTTATTTATAAAGGCAAGGGATAGGTGTTAGGCGTGAAAATCGAGGAGCCAAAACTTGGAAGTGAGGCGAAGTTGTCGCCTCGATTATCGGAGAACCATTAATGAAGATGACGTCACGACGGTTTATCACGATCTGAGAAGATGACATCACGGCAGTTTACCAAAATACGAGAAGATGTGGAAGACGAAGTTTTTACTAAGGATTGACATGAAACCTGTTCAAATCAATCTGGGGCCTAATGTTGGGGATATTACTATTGGACGTAAACTGGCCAGGAGTAGCCGGATTAACTTTATGAAGATTAGAAGCCCATGAAGATGTGAAGATGATGGCGCTTTACGAAGGCCCAAGGCCCAAAAGTGAGTTAAGGCCTGTAGATGTAAACCGTCTTAATCATGTAACCTGCTTTGTAAGATAGGAAGTGTAGAGACCGAACCGGAAACGTTTATGATCCGGCTTCGAGACTCTGTAAACCGACGGGTGCCACCCGTGTATATAAGGGGATGACCCGGCGGCGGTTCAGGAGGGAGACAACAACTCAAGAGCCAGAAAAAGCGGATTCGCTCCCTGGCCTTCGAAACCCTAGCAATACCACTCACAACTAGACGTAGGCTTTTACCTTCCTCGAAGGGGCCGAACTAGTATAAAAATCCCCATGTCCCCTTGTCCGGTTTAACCCCTTTAAGCTAACCCGTTGCGATGGCTCCACGACTAAGTCCTTTCATAAGGACATCTGCCGTGAAAAACCCACGACATGGTAGATATAGGTTTTTGTAATATGAAAATATAAAAATAGCAAGGTAGCAAGTAACAAAAGTGAGCGAAATGGTATTTCAATGCTTCGAAACAAGGTCTAGGGCTCATACTTTCACTAGTGCAAGTTCTCTCAACAATGATAAAATAATTGAATCATATAACAATCCCTCAACGTGCAACAAAGAGTCACTCCAAAGTCACTAAGAGCGGAGAACAAACGAAGAGATTATTGTAGGGTATGAAACCACCTCAAAGTTATCCTTTCTGATCGATCTATTGGGTTATTCCTATAAGTGTCACAAACAACCCTAGAGTTCATACTAAAATAACACCTTAAGACACACGTCAACCAAAACCCTAATGTCACCTAGATACTCCAATGTCACCACAAGTATCCGCGGGTTTGATTATACGATATGCATCACACAATCTCAAATTCATCTATTCAAACCAACACAAAGAACTTCAAAGAGTGCCCCAAAGCTTCTACCAGAGAGTCAAGACGAAAACGTGTGCCAACCCCTATGCATAAGTTCACAAGGTCACAGAACCCGCAAGTTGATCACCCAAACATACATCAAGTGTTCTCAAATTCTTAAATACTCAATCCGATAAGATAACTTCAAAGGGAAAACTCAATCCATTACAAGAAGGTAGAGGGGGAGAAACAACGTAAGATCCAACTATAATAGCAAAGCTCGCGGTACATCAAGATCGTGCCAAATCAAGAACACGAGAGAGATATATCAAACACATAACTACTGGTACATACCCTCAGACCCGAGGGTGAACTACTCCCTCCTCGTCATGGAGAGCGCCGGGATGATGAAGATGGCCACCAGTGATGATTTCCCCCTCCGGCAGGGTGCCGAAACAGGGTCCCGATTGGTTTTTGGTGGCTACATAGGCTTACGGCGGCGAAACTCTCGATCTAGGTTCTGTTCTGGGGTTTTGGGGATTTATAAGAGGTGTTGGCGTCGCGGAAAAGTCAAGGGGGCCCACGAGGTGACGACAAGGACGGAGGGCGCGCCCTAGGGGGTGGGGGCGCCCTCCACCCTTGTGGTGGCCTCGGGACTCTTCTCCGATATCTTTTCTTTCCAGTATTTTTTATATTTTCCAAAAATATTCTCTGTAAATTTTCAGGTCAATTGGACTCCGTTTGATATTCCTTTTCCGCAAAACTCAAAAACAAGGGAAAAAAATAGAAACTAGCACTAGGCTCTAGGTTAATAGGTTAGTCACAAAAATCATATAAGATAGCATATAAATGCATATAAAACATCCAAGATAGATAATATAATAGCATGGAACAATCAAAAAGTATAGATATGTTGGAGACGTATCACTCATCGTGTATAGCCCCCAAGACTCCGAGTGTTTGATTGTAAACGCTTGGACTCTACTTAAATTTTGTCTTTATCTTGTGTAGAAATCATGTGAACTTAGCTCCAAGTATTTGGAGCTGGAAAAAGAATTGGAAAAGGTACACCAAGAACTCGACAAAGAGCAAACTAAGAACAGTCGGTTGGAGAAGGAGAAGGTCGCCATGGGAGGTAAACTTTGTTATCCAAGTGAACTTCAAACTAATCTTAAAACCGGATTCTGAGTGTAACAATCTCAACAGAGGTTCATGCTGAAAATGCACTCTTAACCAAATGATCGTGGAATTGTGTGTGTGTAGAATCTGCAAAAAAAGGCTCTGGAGGACAAGGGCACCATGCTAGCCAAAGCTTGGGAAGAAAACCGAGTGAAAACTCAAAGGGTTGAAGAGAGACTGTCTGAACTTCGAGAAACCAAAGAGCTCAAACAACACTTTTAGGACGAAGTTGCGGTGTCGAAGAAGGAAATCAATGACCTTAAAGCTTCCGAGCAGGAATGGTACATGAAGTATCTCGACATGTCTGATCTTATGGAAAAGAATAAAATAGTATGAAAAGGATCTCGATGATCTTACTCGGGGCATGGCAGAAACTAAGACCTTCTTGGTAGGCTAGTTGGATGATGTTAACCAGAGGCTCGATGGTAAACCTGCATGTTCTTCCCGAGTGAATTTTGATAAATGAAGTTCATGAACTTGCTCTTACTCCATTAAATGTTCTGAATTCCCTTGTGTAGTGTTTTGCCTAGATCCAAGAATAGAGGCACATAGGGTGCAGAAGGAACTTCAAGCATACATGATGGATATCGCAGATACTCCTTGGGCATCCACTCGGGTTGCTGAATTTGTTATCTAACCGAAAGAATGTGCTGAATCAGCAAATAACAGCACATCCCAAGTGAAAGAATCTATGAAGAAGATGAATGCAACTTTGCATCCTGGAGAAGAGCTTGGTGAAGATCTGTCTGCATGTATGGAACAACTTGGGCAGCTACCAGGGCGAGTGTCAAGGTGGAAGAAATCCTCTACATGGTGTGGAGCTGATGTTGCTCTTGCTCTCATTCGGGTACACATACCATGATAAATGAAGGGAAGCTGAAATGAGTTGGTGTAGGAAATCTAGAGGACCAACACTTTGAAGATCATATGGAAACCTTTATCGAAGTTGCCTGTCAGATCACCTCTTTTATCGACCTGGATACCTTGGTCGAGCCGATTGAAGTACCGGATACTCCCCAAGATAAATGACGTTGCTCTTAACCTTGTGGTCGTGGGTTCGAGCCTCACGGTGGATCGACAATAAGATAGGGGGAGGAATGAGGCCTAGTCTAGTCTCTAGTGAGACACAGGGGGTTGATAAAAGGATGTATACATGTTTAGGATCCTCACGGTGGAGGTAAAAACCCTAGTCTTGTTATCCGGGGTGAGTGTTCTTCGGTATGAGTTTGAAAGTACAAAGTTCCGAACCCATAACCCGATGATGAGGGTGCTTATATAGAGTTGGTTATCCCCTTGCATGCTACGTTACAGGTGAATTTAAGCCTAACAGTACATGCCCACTACTAGCAGTAGCGAGCGCCTTAATGAGTGGATGAAGCACCATGCTTCATGGTTGTGGTAACACTCCAATTAATGTTACTGGCTATTGAACTCTTGCCGCCAAGTGAGGATATGTTTTTCTTGGTTTGAACCGAGTCTAGGGATCTCCACTCAGGTAGTTTGTCCAAAGTGACCACACCTCCAACATACTGGTTGGCATATTCGTATCTGATGAATGTGGGCTTGGGTCCCCATGGGCTTCTGTTGGGTTTAGGTCACCGTGGGCCTACCGAGTGGGAGATAACCTCATCGACTGGAATCTAACCGATGGCTCGTCATCGATTCACTCACTTCTGGCGAGCCCCGACCCTCATAGACCCTTTCCTTGGTTCACGGCGCCGTCATGGAGACGCCAGACACCTCGGTGACGAGGGCAGCTTGCCTGGCTGTGCGAGCGCATGTCCGCCTACCTGCCCACCTTCATGCGTGCCTGCCTGTGATATGACGTGGTGAGGGATCCAAGGATAGCGTAGCCTGCCGCTATGGCCACTGGTGCGGTGGCGGATGGAGGCCGGGGCAGAAGATGTGGGCGCAGCCACCAGACAAACGGAGAAATTTTGCCGTAATTGTTGGATGGCTCCCAACATGTCCACGAACATTTGTGGCGTCAGTTTAAGGACTTGCGTTGCATATGCCTTCAAAACGTGGTACTTAGAGGGATTATATACATTTTTTTGTTTTACAACAATCCAAGATAAAACACCTTAGGCCTTGTTCGGTTAATCCCCACCACAAGGGGATTGGAGAGGATTAGAGAGATTTGATGTGGATTTTGACTTGCGGAAGATTTAATTCCTGCCAATCTGCTCCAAACCCCTTAAAATCCTGTGGAACCAAACAAGCCCTTAGGGATTCCGTACCGAGAAAATGAAATGAAATCACCCTGGATGGATCTCCGCTTCTCCGGTCTTCAAATCCACTCCACGGTCCACGCCACGCCAGTCCGCTGGAGGTGGAAGGATGACGCGACGCTTCTTTTATACAGCGCCGGCAAACGGAGGCCTGGGCGGTCGCCGGATTCAGGAGCCGGCGGGAGGAACGGGTGAGCTGGGGGGAAGGGGATTCTCCCTCAGCGCCATCATCAGCGCGGAAGAGGAGAACGACGAGTGAGGTGTGGGCTGCGGCCCGTGAGTGGTTGGCCTTCTCTCCCTGAGCCTCCATGCCCCGATAAAGCCCATCTAGTTTCCTAACCCCCAGCTCCCATCCCATCTCAGGCGGCCAGGCACCCACGACGAGCCGGCGGCGACGCCTCTAGCTAGCAGGTGAGCTCGGAGGCGATCTCGGGCTACGGCTGCGCGGCGTCAGCGCATCGAGGGAGGACGGAGATCCCCGCGCAGACGCGCTTGGGCGGCGCCGTCGTGCTGCGACGGGGGGCGGAGGATGCGGCCAGCCAGGTTCACGCCTCAATCTCACCTCTCAGGCCTCCAATAATGTATGGTTTCGCAGCGCGTAACTCCTAGTTTCGATCTCGATGTTTTTCTAGTAGTTAACAAATCTCTATAATATTCCATTCCATGTTTGTGTAGTTGCATCAGTCCACCGCTTCATATTTCCTGGATTGTTCTGTATGATCCCCTCTCTCCGGTTCACCTTCCAAGCGTGATGTCTATGCTTGATTGAAGCAATGAGGATCTTGCTCCGGGCGTGCCGCCATTGCTGCAGGCTGCCATTTTTCTCTCGGGCTGCCGGAGCTGCCTTCACTGTAAGAGCACTACCTTGGTGATCAATGTAAAATTCGAGTGTACTTGGGTTCCATAATTTCTCTTCTTCTTAATCAACTGGAATTTAAGATAAATGCTTTTGCACTTGTCCTAGGCAAATTGCGGCGGGGGTCCATGGAGGCGGCATCGCGTTCTAGCTGTGCAGTGTCTTCCCATGAGAACAACTGCCGGCTCGATTCTGCCATGGGAAGCGCCATCCCGTGTAACTCTACTGAGGACGATCGATGTTGCTCTCAAGGATGGCAATGTCGACCAGGCGCTGCGAGCATTTGGCAATTATAAAAGCCTGCATGGCCTTCCCGAGCCAAGGGTATTGAATGGTGTGATTGTGTCACTGTCGTACACATCTAGTCGAAGGTGGCTTCAGAGAGCGTATGACTTGGTTCTGTCAGTTTATCAGTGTAACAGCAATCTTCTCAACTCTAGCTCGCTGACAAGGCTAGCTCTGGCACTTGCAAGAGATCAGACACCTGTCCCTGCCTCTGCAGTCCTTAGGATCATACTGGAGAGCGGCAAGCTTCCTGACGCTGATATGTTGAGCATGGTGTTTTTGCACATGTTGAAGTCACAAGTAGGATCCTATCTTGCAGCTGATGTTCTGGCTGAGACCTGCGAGTGTTTCTTGGATCAAATTTCAGATAGGCGACAGCTGAAAAAATTGGACCCAATAAAGAACAATGTCACCTTGTTCAATATGATTTTGGAGTCTTGTGTTAACTTCAAATGCATCATCACAGCCCAGAAAATAATGGAGCTGATGTCATTGGTCGGGGTTGTGGCTGATGTGAATACAATGGCGGTCGCTAGCCGGGTCTGTCAAATGGTTGGGCAGCGAGATGAATTGATGACCATGAAAGGAAGCATCAATTCTTTCTCCTCTTTGCCATTCTCTCAGCAATATCTACATTTTTACGACAGTTTATTGAGCTTGCAATTCAGTGGTAATGACATGGATGCTGCTGCAGATCTTATAATCGATCTGTATCGGCAACAAAAGTCATGCACTTTCTCCGACAATGATGTGCAGAAACAAGGTGTGATACAAATTGGCTCTGGTAACCTAAAAAGTGGATACAGAATAATGTTTGACCCCACAAAATTGGACAAAGGTTTTGTGTTAGATACAAAATACCAGTCTGGACTTGTTGTTCCTATCAGTGGAAATCTTGTTCCTAGTGAAAAGGCTGTTGCTAAACTTATCGTAGGCTGTGTGAAAGCAAAGAAACTGGGTGCATTGTCTAGCTTCTGTATTACATTGCATAAGGAAGAACTAAAGGGAATTTCTGCTTCAGATGTGATTAATGCATGCATTCAGATGGGATGGTTGCATGCCTCTCATGATATCCTGGATGCTTTAGAGTCAGCTGAGATTCCAGTCGGGGTTGGTACTTACATGTCTCTTCTCAGAGAATACGAGAATAATCATAAACCCGAAGAATTCAATTCGCTTCTCCAACAGATACAGAAAATAGCATCTACCATGGCGGAATTTCATACTAGTCCATCATTTACCATAAAGGACATTGCCAAAATAGTCAAGGATGAGATCCCCCAAACTAAATCATCTTTGCTTTCCAGTTTGGTTGAAGAAACTGAACACTATAACCCTGGAGACCACTTAACCTTTGAGTTCAATAATTCAATTCTTTTCTTCTGCAAGGCAAACATGATGGAAGATGCTCTGGGCACATATAAACGCATGAGAGAGCAAAATATTAGACCCAATCTGCATACCTTTTGCCATATACTGTGTGGATATTCGTCATTAAGCATGTATAGGGAGATTACCATACTGTGGGGAGAAATAAAACGCAGACACGAGTACAGAGAAATATCTGTGGATAGGGATTTGCTTGACTGCTTAGTTTTGGATTTCCTGAAAGGTGGCTATTTTTCAAGGGTGATGGAGGTTATAAGTTACATGTCAACCCATAATATTTACTGCGACAAGTGGAAATATAGGCAGGTCTTTCTGAAGCTGCACAAGAATCTGTATAGGAACTTGAATTCATTGCATGACAAAACAGAAGCTCAGAGCAAAAGGATTGATGATGTCCGAGCTTTCAGGACATGGGCAGGCATCAAATAGATAAAGCCGAGTACAGTGCTGTAATTCTCTTGCTTTTTGGAAACACTTTCTGTTGCATAGCCCAGCAGTGCAGCATTCTTCTCCAATGTAACATATCATCAAAGTCTGGTAATTCTAGAGAGTGGATCACATTTGAATTGGGCAAACCGTTGGAGGGAGAAGTCTCTATTTTCATAAATTGTGACACTATGCTGCAACCTATGTGGGTTGTGCCCAGTATGCTCTATTCATGTCCCTGATGATCAATTGTGTTGATGCATGGTTATCACTGCTCGCGGTAGCAGCAGCTTCTGTGGCAGTATGATGCACATATGAATTTGTACGATATCTTGAATTTATGTAGGTGTGCTGTGGTCCAACAAGTTTTGAACCTTTGATGTGTAGGATCATGTTGGCACTGCTCGGTTATATTTGGAGTATAAGGATGCCGTGGTTGATTTCCAGCCTCTTAGTTACAGCATGCTCGGTCATTTCAAGCCAACCCTACCAGATTATTCTCAGCAACTTGCTCTTTCAGCAGAGAAACGCAGCAGTCGCTCTTTTGCAGTCAGTGTAGGAGATGTTCTGGGTGGCAAGAGCTCTTAAGTTTTTGCAGTTAGTTCTGTAGTTGAGTGTTTGACTACTTACTGACAGATGTTCAGATCTTAGCAAGAGATGTGTCATTGCTACCAGTTCGGTGTGCTGTTTAAGCACTTGTTGATTCTGTTGCTGGAACCGACGAGTTTCAGGTGTAGTTTTGCCTTAGGCTGCATGGTGCGGCCTTGTGGAATTTATGAATGTGCGAGCAAGGGATTCTCCTTCAGGTGCATGGTTTGGTTTTCAGGTTGCTGTTGCTGTGAGAAATTGATCCGCGCAGCAGCACTGATTCCTCGCTTTCGTGGAGGTAAACCGACCGTTTTTCAATGCAAAACAGCAAAGATCAGCCAAACCCTAGGGTTGCTAGGGCTAGGCAGAAGCTACGAGCTAGGTGCTGGAAAGAAAAGAACATAGGAGAAAAAGTAACGTAAGGTTGTGAAAGGATCGATTGGGTTTTTCAATCGGCCATATACCCACATATATAAAGGTATGCCTGGTTTTTGGCAAATTGGAGTTGGACTCCTGACGTGCTGTTTCCTTGGCACATAAGCCAAAAGGCTTTTCCTAATCTTTCTGTAAAAGCATCAGCCTGGGCCCAATACTAGTAGACTTTTCATATTAGCTCTGTTTTGGCAGAATAGCTGATTATGCAAAATCTTTTCCATCTTCAATTTTCCAAACCAGACTTCTTTCCTTTTTTCTCTCCATGCGTGAGCTCTAACACACAATTTTGTTCCATCCATCCTGCTGCACGTAGCCTCTGTACTTGCAACCATGTGTGCATTCTCAAACCATTAGCTTGGCCATCAAAACTAAATAATCTGGGCAGCCAGATCCAAATTAGACTATCAACACATGCCCCCTGTTTTTGGTGTAATTTTATTTACCAAAAACACCATGGCAATGTCTTAGGACGATGTCAACCGCTTCACCGGCCATATCAACTGCTTAGGGCGATGTCTAAATAACACATCGGTCAAATTTTGCTTAGGGCGATATCTGAAATCATATCAGCCATATAGTGCCATCAAGCTTCTTGCCACATGCTAGGATAGTACTTCTTCAAATATTTACCATTGAGAGCTTTGGGCAAACCCAGGCAGAAGCTACGAGCTAGGTGCTGGAAAGAAAAGAACATAGGAGAAAAAGTAACGTAAGGTTGTGAAAGGATCGATTGGGTTTTTCAATCGGCCATATACCCACATATATAAAGGTATGCCTGGTTTTTGGCAAATTGGAGTTGGACTCCTGACGTGCTGTTTCCTTGGCACATAAGCCAAAAGGCTTTTCCTAATCTTTCTGTAAAAGCATCAGCCTGGGCCCAATACTAGTAGACTTTTCATATTAGCTCTGTTTTGGCAGAATAGCTGATTATGCAAAATCTTTTCCATCTTCAATTTTCCAAACCAGACTTCTTTCCTTTTTTCTCTCCATGCGTGAGCTCTAATACACAATTTTGTTCCATCCATCCTGCTGCACGTAGCCTCTGTACTTGCAACCATGTGTGCATTCTCAAACCATTAGCTTGGCCATCAAAACTAAATAATCTGGGCAGCCAGATCCAAATTAGACTATCAACACATGCCCCCTGTTTTTGGTGTAATTTTATTTACCAAAAACACAATGGCAATGTCTTAGGACGATGTCAACCGCTTCACCGGCCATATCAACTGCTTAGGGCGATGTCTAAATAACACATCGGTTAAATTTTGCTTAGGGCGATATCTGAAATCATATCGGCCATATAGTGCCATCAAGCTTCTTGCCACATGCTAGGATAGTACTTCTTCAAATATTTACCATTGAGAGCTTTGGGCAACCCCCCCCCCCCCCCCCCCCCCTACAAAGATTGTACAAAATATGAACTTCTAGGAACAATCTCTACAACCTTATATGGACCTTCCCAACTCGGCAACCACTTGCCGAATTTATTATTTCTAGTTTCAATAGGCAAAATCATTTTCCACACTAAGTCTCCTATTTGGAACGATTTTTCCCTCACTCTTTTGTTATAGATAAGCTTTAGCTACTCTTAATTTTTTTCCTTTTCAAATTCTCGTAAGGCTCTTAATCTTTCTTCTGGAACATCGTCAATTCTATCCATCATCAAATTATTATAGTCTACAGCTGACAAACCATTTTGTCTGGCTACTCTAAGAGCTTGCAAATTAACCTCTACAGGTAACACTACTTCCTGTCCATACACTAACTCAAACGGTGTCACTTGAGTTGCTCCATGCTTAGATATCCGATGAGCCCATAAAGCCTTCGAAAGCACTTCATGCCACTTTCTTGGATGCTCCTTAATTTTCTTCTTTATAAGCTTAATTAAAGTTTTATTGATAGATTCGGCATGTCCGTTAGCTTGAGCATAATAAGGTGATGAATTTAACAATTTAATTCTAAAAGATTCGGCAAACTCACGAAATTGATGAGACATAAAAGAAAAACCTTGATCTGTAGTCAAAGTTTGAGGAATACCAAACCTGCGAATAATATGCTCCAAGACAAAATTAATCACTTCCTTATGGGTCATATTTCTTAAAGGAATTGCTTCAGTCCATTTGGTAAAATAATCTGTAGCTACTAGGACGAAGCGATGACCTTTAGATGAAGCAGGATATATTTGACTAATAAAATCTAAACCCCATCCTCTAAACGACCATGGCTTAATAATGGGATGCATCATAGCTGCAGGTGCCAATTGAACATTTCCAAATTTCTGGCATTCTTCACACCCTTTATAATAGCGAAAACAATCCCCTAACATCGTCGGCCAATAAAAACCTGCTCTTTTCAATAACCATTGCATCTTATGAGCCGATCTGATGTGTTCCGCATAGCCCTTCATGTACTTCACCCATAGCTACTCTTGACTGATCAGGACCTAAGCACTTTAAAAGTAATCCATCTATCGTTCGGCGGTACAACTCACTATCTAGCAAAGTATATTTTAAAGCTTGTCGCCGAATTTTTCTATCTCTTGTTTTCCCAGGATCCTTTAGATGATTAATCAGAGGAGTTCTCCAATCATCTGGTTCTAAATTAGCTGCTGATTCGGTTATTTGTGACTCCCGCACCGAATCTTCTTTGCTATGTACTATTTGCTGCTGGATTGAACAAGAACCTGCTGCATCCTTTAGAAAATTAATAGCCAACAGATCAGCATTACTATTAACAGCATCTAGCATCGGTTTCTCTAATATGAAAAACTTTCCTCTACTGATTTGGTATCCGGATGCTTGCTGCGCTAAGCAATTAGCTCTAGAATTCTCTTCCCTAGGTATATGACTGATAGTGAAAGTATTCAGAGACTTAATTATATCTAAACATCGGTCTAAATAGCTGTTTAATAATCCATCAAAACATTGAAATTCATCACCAATTTGCTGGACTACCAGAAGTGAATCTACAAAATCCTCTATATCCTTTACACCCATATCTACTAAATTTTGTAAACCAAACAACAGAGCTTCATATTCAGCTTGGTTATTTGTACAAGGATATTCCAAACGGACCGATGTTTCATAAACGACATTTTTTGGTGAAATTAAAACATTACCGATGCCTTGTCCCTCCCTACAAACTGATCCATCAAAATAAAACTTCCACGGGCTCACACTAACATAATTACTATCTTCTTCATCCTTAATCCTATGATCAACAATAAAATCAGTGATGACTTGACCTTTCATAGCACGCAACGATTCATATGCCAAGTCATATTCTATTAGTGCATAAGCCCATTTTCCAATCCTACCACTAAGAATCGGCTGCTGCAGCATATATTTAATCACGTCGGCTTGGCAAGCTACTACACATGTACTATAAAGTAAATATGGCCGAAGTTTTGTACATGCATAATATAAAGATAAACATAATTTTTCAACAAACACATACCGACTCTCAGCGTCAAGCAAGCGGCGGCTCAAGTATGCAATGATGTACTCCTTCCCGTCGTTCTCTTGTGCTAAAACTGCGTCGATCACCTTGTCTTGTGCAGCAATGTATAACCTGAATGGCACACCAGACTTGGGTGCTCGAAGCACCGGAGGGCTTGACAAATACCGTTTTATATTATTAAAAGCCTCTTCTGTTCTGCCCCCCAAGTGAATTTGGCTTCATGTTTTAACCGAAGTAAAGAAAGAAACAATTCAATTTTTCCCGCAAGGTTAGATATGAATCGTCTCAAGTAATTAATTTTTCCTAACAATTTCTGCGCATCCCTTTTACATGTGGGCTCCTCCAATTTTCTGATTGCCTCTACCTTCTTAGGATCAATCTCTATGCCATGCTCATGAATTATAAAACATAAGAACTTACCAGCCGATACACCGAAAGCACATTTGAGTGGATTCATTTTCATCCCATACCGATGCATTCTTTCAAAAGCTAATCGCAAATCGGCTAAATGATGATCAAACCCATCCGATTTAACAACTACATCATCAATATATATTTCTAATACGATGCCTAGAAGATCATGAAAAATCAGATTCATAGCACGCTAGTATGTAGCTCCAGCATTCTTCAATCCAAAAGTCATAACATTCCACTCAAATAAACCAACAAAACCAGGGCATTGAAAAGCAGTCTTAAACATATCTTCTTCGGCCATAAATATCTGATTATAACCAGCATTACCATCTAAAAAAACTGATTACTTTATGTCCAGAAGCATCGTTAATCAACATGTTGGCTATAGGCATAGGATATTCATCTTTAGGGGTAGCCTTATTCAAAACCCTAAAATCAATACATACTCTAATCTTATCAGTATTTTTCTTTTCAACAGGAACAATATTAGAAATCCATTCCGCATATCTACACGACCGAATAAACCGAGCTTTTAACAACCGATCAATTTCATCTTTGATGCGGTCATATATCCTAGGATTGAATCGCCTAAGGGGTTGTTTATGCGGCCTGAAACCAAATTTAATAGGCAATCTGTGTTCAACTAAGTCCCTACTCAAACCGGGCATCTCAGTATAATTCCAAGCAAAGCAATCAACAAATTCCCTGAGTAATGCACATACCTTTCCTCTCTGATAGGCCCCCATATTAGCATTAATAAATGTAGGTCTAGGGACACTTCCATCACCAATATCAACTTCTCAAGTGGGTCAGCCGATGAGAATCCTTGTCCAAGCTTCTCCATATCATTGAAATCCTCAATAGCTTCATGCATATCGTTCTTTCCTGAACGATATTCCTCAACACACCTTTGCATCCATTTAACACTATCTTCCTTATTCATTGTTCACAAGGACAAGTCATTAAGCCGACTACACTAGCCGGCTGTGCATGTACAGGAACAAAACCATCTCTGCCAATACTAATATAATCACAATCTGATAAATCTCTACCCGTCAAGCGTCGCATCTCACCGTGTTGCCAATCAACCGGAGCCTTAGCTAAAGCAATGCGGACCGAATTATCCGCCTCAACCACTTCAACATCATCATCAACCCACTGAATCAAACATTGATGCAGAGTAGAAGGGATGCAACAATTTGCATGAATCCAATCACGCCCCAAAAGAACATTATATCGGCCTTTGACATCAACAACAAAGAAAGCAGTCGGTAATGTTTTGCTACCAACCGTGAGCTCCATAGAAATAACACCCTTAGCTTCAGACAAGTCTCCTGAGAACCCACTAAGTCCCATATTGGTTTTCATCAATTCTTCCTCTTTTCGGCCCAACTTAGAAAAAACCGAAAAAGGCATGATATTAACACCGACACCACCATCAACAAGCATGCGACCAATAGGTTTACCATCAATGTGACCCTTGATAAAAAAGGCTTTAGGTGTTTTCCATGCTTCTCTGGTTTCTCAAATGTAACACTTTTTGGGCCAAGAACAAGTTCTGCAACTTCAGCCTCTTCAGCCTTAGGCGCACGAAATTCAGCGGGTAGCTCAAATACCATATTAATGTCCATATCCGCAGGCATATCCTATTTATCCTTAGAGTTTCCATCCATAACTATGTTGTAGGATCAAAAGTATGTCTAGAGGGGGGTGATTAGACTACTTGACCAAATAAAAATCTAGCCTTTTCCCAATTTTAGTTCTAGGCAGATTTTAGCAACTTAGCACAAGTCAAGCAATCAACCTACACATGCAATTCTAAGAGTATAGCAGCGGAAAGTAAAACAATTGCATATGAAGGTAAAGGGAGGAGTTTGGAGTGTGCAAACGCAATTGGAGACATGGAGATTTTTGGCGTGGTTCCGATAGGTGGTGCTATTGTACATCCATGTTGATGGATAATTCAACCCACGAAGGGTAACAGTTGCGCGAGTCCACGGAGGGCTCCACCCACGAAGGGTCCACGAAGAAGCAACCTTGTATATCCCACCATGGCCGTCGCCCATGAAGGACTTGCCTCACTCGGGTAGAACTTCACGAAGTAGGCGATCTCCTTGCCCTTACAAACTACTTGGTTCAACTCCACAATCTTGACGGAGGCTCCCAAGTGACACCTTGCCAATCTAGGAGACACCACTCTCCAAGAGGTAACA
This sequence comes from Triticum urartu, assembly GCF_056163025.1. NCBI lineage: Eukaryota > Viridiplantae > Streptophyta > Magnoliopsida > Poales > Poaceae > Triticum > Triticum urartu. The sequence continues at coordinate 578,122,911 of NC_141874.1, forward strand.
AATTGTGTGTTGATGATGAACTCCTTGCTCTTGTGCTTCAAATGATAGTCTCCCCAACACTCAACTCTCTCTCACAGGATTTGGATTTGGTGGAAAGATGATTTGAGTGGAAAGCAACTTGGGGAAGGCTAGAGATCAAGATTTATGTGGTTGGAGTGGAATATCTTGACCTCAACACAAGTGTAGGTGGTTCTCTCTCAGAAAATGTATGTTGGAAGTGTAGGCATGTTCTGATGGCTCTCTCCACGAATGAAGAGTGGGTAGAGGAGTATAAATAGCCTCCACACAAAATCTAACCGTTACACACAAATCACCAAACTCAGTGGGACCAAATCATGAAACTCGGTCAGACTGATTTAGTTCAAAATGTGAACGTTAGGATTTTCAGTGGGACCGACATGTCAACTCAGTGGGACCGATTTTGTTAGGGTTAGGGCATAACGTAATCTCTGTGAGACCGATTACACAAACCCGGTGAGACCGATTTTGGTAATGGACTAACAGAGTGTTGGTCAGGCAAACTCGGTGGGACCAATTCGCTCATCTCGGTTGGACCGAAACGTTACAAAAGGGAAACATAGAGTTTGAATTGCAATCTCGGTGGGACCGATCGCTCACCTCGGTTTGACCGAAACGTTACGAAGGGAAACAGAGAGATTACAATCCCATCTCGGTGAGACCGAGATCCCTATCGGTAAGACCGAAAAGACTAGGGTTTCTGGTAGTGGCTATGTCAACCGAACTCGGTGGCGCCGGATAGAAAGTTTCGGTGAGGCCGAGTTTGACTTTTGGTTTGGGACATATGTGGATGTGAGAAAGTAGTTGAGGACTTTGGAGCATATCACTAAGCACTTTGAGCAAGAAAGCCATTAGGCAACACCTCGTCCCCTCTTAATAGTACCGGCTTTTCCTATGGACTCAATGTGATCTTGGATCACTTAAAATGAAAAGATGTAGAGTCCTGAGCTTTGAGCTTGAGCCAATTCTTTGTCCTTAGAATTTTGAGGGATCCGCTTTTCTCATCCATGCCATGCCAATCATTGAGCTTTCCTGAAATCTTTATCTTTAAGTAGCAATAGCTCAATGAGTTATATGTTGTTAGGAATTAGCAAAACCACCCAGGGATAGTTGCACTTTCACATGTCATCAGCACTATTGCCTTCCTCCCTTGCGATGCGCTTCTCTTTCCAAGTCATATTCGAGGGCACCATTGGTTTATCTTTATTGAACCACTCATCGTGCTTCTTCTTAGCTAGTTCCTCTCTAATTTCCAATGCCCGCAGCCGCTGCACCCTTCTTTTCTAAGTATGTGTGAGCCCTGTCAGGCACCATCAAAGCTTCGGTTTAATTCCTGGTGCCACTGACCTAATTCTGCTGCCCCCGAGTTCCTCGGTCTGTACTGATGTGCTGCTGCTTGGGGAGCAAACATTCTGTCTTTGGCCGAAACAATTTTGTATTAATCAGTTGTGCTATCGGTCCCATCTTTCTGCATATTGGGCCCCAAATCAGCATGTGAGTTGCTTTCTTTTGCTGGAATTTCCTCTTGCTGCGATGTATAAGGCCCCTGCTGCTGCAATGCACCATTACTAATCTTTTCTGAACTTGAAACTCTTTTTTGAACATAACCAAATTTGAAACCTTCAATCATGATTGTTTCTGGATCAGGGGCAACACCTCCAGCTGATTTGAGCTTACCATTATGAGCAGCAGGCAACCCAGGTTGGTTCGTAATAGCACAACCGAACTTAAATTCATCATGTACAACTGAATATTTTACATCACCCTTAGATCTGACCGGTACCCATGCAAACTTCTGGCCGCCTATGTGAACCTTGCCATCCGCATTGTGTCTAGGCAATCTGCTCTGCGCAAATCTTTTGCTGGATGAGCTATCTTCAGCCCCTTTGCGTGAACCATATTTACCTCGCACCACAATAGCATCACGTGATCTTGCTTCATGATTAAATCGAGCCCTTTTCTCATGCATGTTTGGTCTGAACATAGGCCTAGGCGGGATCCATCCTGGTTGAAAGTACCCTGCTGGCCCTATAGGATATGGCGCCCAAGGATTAAAACCCCATGGAGGAATTTGTGGATACATAGAAGGTGCACAGCCCCAATATGCTGGCTCCATTGCAAAATATGGTTGTTGGTCATATGAATTTCTCTGCCATTGCTCATGACCGATAGGTCCAGAAGGAGATCTAGGACGCTTATTACCTCCAAGCCGGTTAAACACATTGGTGGCCTTGAGTGAAGTGTATTTATCCAACAACATGTTAACTGTCGGCTTTGGTCTCGAAGCTTGTCTCCTTCTTCCATTGACTTTCCACCCTCCTACTTCTGGATTTTTTGGTTTGATCATCCGTGGAGGAGCATTATCATCAACAACATTTTTCTTTCTTGAGGATTCGGTCTGATCCGACCGAATAAGCATTTTCTTATTCTCAAACTCAACCACATTGATAGGAAAAGGATCACTATCGAGCTTCATCTTAGTACCTTCTGTAAATATCAATCTTCCGTCATTAATGGCCGATTGCACCTGTCGTCGAAACACATTACAATCATTAGTAGCATGAGAAAAAGAGTTATGCCATTTACAATAAGCTCTTCTACCCAGTTCTTCTTGAGATGGAATCACATGCCGTTCTTTTATTCTAATTAACTTCCCTTGCAACAACATGTCAAAAATCTTGTCACACTTACTAACATCAAAAGTATATTTGATTTCCTCTCTTTTAGCTGGTGTGGGATTCAGGACAGCACATGCGAAAGGTTTTGACTTAGGTGCTCGAACCCATCACTACAAAAAAATACACTTCCGTGATGATACGTGTTTGTCACAGTAGGTCGCTTTTTTTGTCATGCATGTACATCCATGACAAATTTATGACAGAATCAAGATAGTCATACCTGTGCTGTCGTAGAAGTGTTCCATGACATTACCAAAATTATCATCACGAAAGTGTCCACTTCCATGATGATAAATCGCGCGTCATAGAAGTGCTTTCGTCAAGGGTGACCGACATGTGGCATCCACCGTAACGGAACGCCGTTAAGCTATCGGGTCGGGTTTTGGATTCGATAACCCGTTAACAGCCCCGACCAATGGGAAATTTCCACGTGTAAAATTCTTATTGGCCGGACGAAACACGTGTCAGCTCGTCAGTGGGTCAGATAGGCGCCTATGATAGGTCGACACGTGGCACGGCCCAACAGAGGCCCATTCCTATGAAAAGGCCAGCCCGTTTGACTTGGTCAAAAGGTGGCGGCCCGGCCCATGTAAAGCCTGTTAACGGCCTATTCGCATATAGCCCATTTACAGCCCGCTAACCCAAGGCCCGTTACGCCCTATCCGAATTAGGCCCAGTAGCGTCATCTGGGCCACCCAATATGATTCTAGCCCGTTTTCACTTCTGGCCCATGTATGGCCCATGACGTCTTTCGGCCCATATGAGGCCCTATGTAACTCTTGGCCTATTAACGGCCCGTGGTGAAACTGACCCGTAATGAACAGTGTATCACTTTACACCCATTTAACGGCCCGTGGTGAAACTGGCCCGTAATGAACAGTGTATCACTTTATACCATTAACGGCCCGTTATTCCATTGGGCCATTTCCAGCCCATGTTATCTTTTGGCCTTCTCAGAGCCCATTTATTCTTGGGCTCATTTCCAGCATTTGTTTACTTACGGCCCGTTACTGTCATTTTCTACTTGTGGGCCAAATTCAGCCCGTGGTTACAGTCGGCCCGTTTGTGGTCCATTAATACGTTGGGCCGTTTTCATAGCATCATCAAATACGGCCTATTAACGATGGCCCGTTATGGTCGGCCCATGAACGGACGATTCCAACTCTAGCCCGTTTACGGCCATAATGCGGCCTGTTATTGGCCCATGTTTGGCCATCGATCATACTGCCCGTATAAGGCCCATTGATGATACGGCCCATAGAAGGCCCATTGTTTCTACGGCCCGTAGAAGGCCCACTGTTTCTACGACCCGTAGGAGGCCCAGTGTCACTACAGTAAGTATTAGCCCATGGTTATTGTGGCCTAGTTTTAAAAAATAGGTTATTGCAGCCACTAGCAAACCGTGGAAAAAGAACTGCAATGACTAGAAGCAAACAAATAAACAAGACAGCAAGGAAATAAATAAGCAAGCAACTTACGCTAGGCTATCACGGCTATCACACATATTACATCCACTGGGCATCAAAGTTCGCCACCAGTGCAAATAAACATGCCGACAAAAGAATATACAAAACTGAGAGCACTTCAGAAGGCACTAGGCCTGGCCAGGTCGGGCCCCCCAAACAGCTGAAGAAGCTGAGTAGACCTCAGTTGTGTCAACGATAGATGCATCAACACTAGATTTAAGGCATGATGGTGCGCACGGTAGTCCTCTGACATCTTCATTGCATCTTTGACTTCAAGTCGGAGCTGAGCTGAAGCAAGCCTTTCCGCTTTAAGTCGAGACTAAAGAAGTCGAACTGATTGAGGCAGCGACTGCACAGAGGTTGTCTCACACCTGCTGGTGAGTAGCTTCAACTCATTGTCTTCATCAAGACAGGACCTTGGGATCATCTCGCCGTTCTCAAGATGGTTTGGCTCACTATCTTCCCTAAAGTTCTGCCTGGCGTAAGAGATACGAGTCTGAAAGAGAAACAAGGAGACACGCAACATGTTTCACAATTATATAAGCAAATAAATGGATCTGTTCTGCATAAGGAACATGTTTTTACAACTACAATTTGAAACTGGTAGTTGTTGCAAACATCCAATCAGATGTAAACAGCAAAGCAAACAACAGTGGAGGAAATAATGTCTATCAAAATCTATACTAGAACAAAGTTTGAAGGCTTGAGAAGGATGAACTTACATTACTTGTTAACACGGGCTGGACAAAGCCCTTCTCCATGACGATGGAAGGATAATTCAATAAATTCCCCAAAGAAAATTCTTTATAAGCGTTGCCATTATTATACATTTTGCAAAGAGTAAATATAGATCAAATAATATTGGAAGAAATAGAGGATAATGAAGCTCAGGTGCAGACTGATGATACATAATCAAATAGCAATTAATTAAGTACAGCGTTACAAGGCAAAAGGGAGAGAGGTACTGACAAGAGTAATGCAGAGCCCATTATTGTTTTGAGATCGTATGATCCTTTGAGCAAGGAGATTCATCTGAAATTAGTTTTCATACAAGAGAGAAGGTAAGGCACAAGCAGAAATTTAGGAGTTCAAATTTTGAATTGATATCATAGACAGTACTTGACGCTGGGCTCCCAGCAGTTCTAATAGGGGTTTGGCCACTGGAGTAGGGGTAAAGTGTGGTACAGTTGGGCCTGTGTTTTCTGTGGCTGCCGATCTATCTGATTTAACAGGTATCACTACCTTTTCCAAATACCTAGTTTGTACTCCTTGACGACCTGCACTCACCCTCTTCCTTTTGGACACCTATTACGAAAGAACAACATTTGACTGGAAAAACATAGTGTGACGACACATGGAATAGGTACAGAAAATGGATAGGTATGGCATATACTCATATATGATGCTTAAACTAAGCAGATGGTGTAACAAAGTAGAAGTAATGCAAGAGGTCAGAAGCAAAATATGTGCGACCAATACAACTTTGCAAAGTTAGAGCAAGCACCTTGATGGGTGAATAAGATAGGCCATCTTCCACCATGCCAAGTTTGTTAGGCAGTGGATCATTCCGCAATATTCCTCTCGTGCGCCCATTCTCATATTCATTTTGATAATGTTCAATATCTAGCATGCATGAAAACATAAAAACAAGTGAGATTTTCTTTGTAATGCATAAGTGATTCTAATCCAATACTGCCTCCCTGTAAACCCCTTTGTGCTATCTCTGCAATTCTTTTAAAAGATGCCATGCATGCTGTAATTTGTTGTGTGCATTAATATAATGTGGCCTACTACTCAAAATATGAGAGCTCCAGAAGTGATGACACTTCGCAGATGATAGTTTCAACATATAGTAAAGAAGAACAAGTCGAACTGACCTGACAGATTCAAAATATACTAAGGGAGAACAACTCGACCTGACCAGTCGACCGCAAGAGAAGAGTATCATCTTAAAGAAGAGCAGAAGAGCAAGCAGATTGAAGATATTACAAGTCTTTTAATACAATGTCGGTTGGCCACCCATGATGAACTAGAGCGCACAGAGAAATACTATTCTTTCTGGTCTCTCCATATGTGGCTCACATGCATTTCGAAATTAAAGTAGGAACATTTAGCTAACCAATTAAACATATCTCAATTTTACTAATATCAACAATAATATCAGATATGAATTTGTACAACTAAGCTTGTTTAGCTCGATGGGTGGAGAAGTGCTATTACGACATGAACCACGTAGGCTGATTGTGGTCATCATAAAATGGGGAAAACATAAGCATGATGAGTACAGTGTTGACCGTGGCAGTGGGATGGCAGATCTGAAGCTGCAAACCGCGCAAAGGGTAGTTAGCAACCGATGTTTGCTTTGAAATAACAACTAAGATTTGGTATGGACAAGAAAGTATGGTCAACAAGTGACAAAGAAATGCAATTATGCTGTCTCTCTATATGTCTTTTTTTTGAATATGCTGTCTCTCTATATGTTGCGACATGCATTTGGAAACTCAAGTGGGACCTTTAGCTAACCAATTAAATGTGTCGGTTAACTAATATCAGTATCATATCACAATCATATTTGAACAACTAAGCTTTCGAATTCTGAGTGTTGTGTTGTTTAGCTTGAAGGGTGGAGTAATGCTAGTACGACAGAAAGCACCTACGCAGATCATAGTAGAGTAGATAAAAGGGGAAAACCCTAAGCATGAAGAGAAAAATCAGGAAAGTGGAACTAGCTGGACCAGTGGGTGGCGTACATGCTTTTCGAAACGAATATAGGAACATTAGGTGACCAATTAAATGTTCTATGTTTTAGTGATATGAGCATCATATCAGATTCGTATTTCAACACGTAAGCTTTGGGTTGAGGTCTTGAGGAGCAGTGCTAGCACGACACGAAGCACCTACGATGATGGTAGTGAATATAAAGGGGGGAAACCATAAGCTTTACGAGTATAGTGCCCGTGCCATGGCGGATCTGAAGGTGCAAACCGGACAAAGCTACTTCGCAACCAATGTTTGCTTTCAACTAGCCACTACGATTTGGTACGGACAAGAAAAGTACAGTAAACAAATTACGATCTATTTTCCGGGTGAGATCAATAACTTAAGCACATATGGAAGAGTACCACCTCTCTTGCGACGCCGTGTAGGCCTATGCTGATACGTTGAGGGTGCTGCGGGTGCGATGGCTGTCGGCGGCGGGGAAGAAGACTTTAGACGGCAGACGGCCGGGTCGGGGGATATATCCTGTTGCCGTGGACGAGGTGGTCGTAGGAGCGGCAACGACAAGGTGGACGACGGCGCCGGTGAAGCGAGAGGAGGCGATGAAAGGATGCTGGTCCAGCGTCGTGGATGAGAGACGTCCATCTCTTGCAGTGGACGACGGGGTAGGGGTAGCGGCTCCGGCAAGGTGGAGGATGGGGTGGCGGACGGAGGAGGCTGGCCGCAGTGCGGAGGTTGTCGTGCCGTCGACGGTGTATGAATGGGGAAATGGAGGGGGGGTCTCAAACTTTGGGACGCGCTTCTCTGAAATGGGGGAAAGTTACGAACTTATCCCCCGTCTAAAATTTTGGACATCGCGTCGGTTGGGGATAGGACGGTAATCTCGCATCTCCCAAATATTTGCCGGTAACTATTTCGGGCGAGGAGAGGGTGTTTTTCCGCCCACGGTTGGCGCCCACGGTGTATGAACGGGGCTGACGGGTAGGGCGGTTGTGTCACGTCTGATGGAAGTTACACATCTACCCCTATTTAAAATATTAGCCTACGTCGATTTCGGGCGAGGAGAGGGTGTTTTGCCGCCCATGGTTGGCGCCCACGGTGTATGAACGGGGCTGACAGGTAGGGCGGTTGTGTCACGTCTGATGGAAGTTACACATCTGCCCCTATTTAAAATATAAGCCTACATCGATTTCGGACGAGGAGAGTTTGTTTTGCCGCCCACCGTGTATGAATGGGGAAATGGAGGAAGAGACACATGTCTTTCGGACGAGCTTGAATGAAATGTGTTTTGCCGCCCACGTTTGGCACCCACCGTGTCCGAATGGGCTCAGAGGCCGTCGTGTCACGTCTGATTAAAGTTACTAGTCTACCCCTATCGACAGCAGTGTAAATCCTGTCGATAAGGATGTCAAGTGTCAAGGGTAGACAGTAATTTTCATGTCGCAAACACTTGCTTCGAGCAGCCCACAAATTATAGTGGGTGTTTAGCCGATTCGTTCAAAACTTGGGAGAATTAGCATTCACGTTTGCCCTGGGACCTGGCAAACTAAATTCAAATCCAATTTGTATTCGATTACGAATATCCACAGATAATTATACGTTTTGTTTTTTATTTCTTCAAAACCACAACAAAGATTTATTCCACCTTCATATATGATTATGATTTAAAAATGCCGTGATCTTCGAATTCACTAGGTTGGATACACCCTGAGTCAAACAGTTATTTCATCCAATACAATATGCTCACACGACAAACAGTTCACCTTATGTCAATCATACAAGTTCTGAGGATTACCTCGCCTAAAAAATTTGGATCATTACAACACATGGACAACATAGGGGGTCTTGCAACATAATCCATTCAGAGACATGACACAACATGCAAGTACAATAATCTAATGAAAATTTCAGCTGGTATCTAAAGAAGAACCGGGATTATCTTAGGCTTCAGATAGTAGAAACAGTAGGACCTCCTCCGTCTTCAAATGCAACATTCTTACTTCCTCCAATTCTTGGGTTGCTTGCATAATGCGTGCCGCTAATTTCGTAATTTCCAGCCTCAAGATAAATATTACCTAATTCATGGCAGCCACACCATCTCTTTTTGCCTCTAGTAGAGCCTCAAGCACTATAATATATGTGCTCAGACTGCTCTCCGGCGGTGTTGCCTCTGAACTGCTACCATCTTGTAACATGGATGGTGCACAGCTTCCACAAATAGATTATGGGGTTATACATTGTGTCCTAGTGTGAACGGCATCCTGAAAAGTTTCCGCTGGACATCAGTAAGAGATAGTTATCGTATGATCTAGGCAGTAAGCTTACATGGTAAACGACGGACGAATTATTGCCGAGCATGGCGAACTATATTTAAATGGTTCGAAGCAGCATCAGCCGAAAAGAAATTAAAATGGTAAGATGAAACTAGGGATGTAAGTGGAAAATAAACGAAATCCGCCAGTCCCATCTAGTTAGTTTTTGCTACCTCCCTAGTTCATTTTCCTCAAAAAAACAAAAACTCTTTTGAACTATTACCACTAGTGGACTTTAATCGGGATTAAACCGGACCCCGTTGACATCCCTAGTTGAAAGGGAGTGTATAACCGCTATATTTAAGTTGCCAAGGCATCTAAGCAGTTGAAATAATCTGAGAAAGCACTTAACAGTGTGGCCTCATATAAACTACGAAGACAGTCTTGTGATGAAGTTGAGAGGAAAAGTTAAGGACTCAAATGAAATAGGCATGCATTTCTTTACGATAGTACAGCAGGCACTGCTGACATATTGGCCAACTCAGGTATAGCGTAACAACAAATAAGCATTCAAATCAAGCAATACAGCAAAGCAGACAACTGAACTATTTGTAATTCGGTAGGATTACACGTTGAGGGCACATGCCAAGAAAACAGCCCACTCGCATTACATTTCACATGTACTAAAACACACTTGCTTACCATATGTTGCTGTGAAGCCTAGCTGATGTTGCAATGTTCTTTGAAGATATCGTCAGCATTCCGTGGTTGCAAATCTAGTTATTGTAGTTTATTCTGCACCATCTATTTAGGTAAAATTAATTCTAATCGCATGCAATGGTCTGAATTGATCATCAATGGTTCATCTAAACTAATGAAAGAAGGGTGTGTGCATACACGACAATACTCCCTCCGATTCTTTTTACTTTGCGTATAACTTTTTCTCAGTTTTCTCGTATTAGTCTGCGCGTTGTCGATTCCTAGTGCTGGTTTCCTTTTGTGCCCCGCCCCATCCACCTCTGCCCTAATTAATTGGCAAATTAGTCCAGAAAAATTAAACCAGTGCCCTCCTTGGTATGCGGGTCAAGAGTTATGCGCAGAGTAAATAGAATCGGAGGGAGTATATCTGCTTCCCTCTATTTTTATGCTTGCTCGAGGTGCCAGCTCCAAAAGAACAAATATTTTGCTTGATGGGGTTGGCAGCTCCATAATTAATAGAAGCATCAAATTAGTCATGCAACTTGGGAAGATCAAGAACACACAAACAAGTAATGAACAGAGGCTCGGAGCAGTGATGTAATAGCTAGCATCAGAAAATGTAGGGTAAAACAAACAAAAAGCAGCGGAACCACATGCTAGTTTGCTGACGTGTAATTAAGCATAGAGAACATTAAGCAGTTTGATGGAACCAACAGGTGGAATCAGAACAAAACTAAAGCATATTAACTATATGTGCACTGGTATGTAATTTAGCACATGTAACATGTTCACTGCCAGAAGTATGGCCCTACAGGTGCAAGCAGAATAACACGTCTCATGAAAAACTGAATGATGCCCTGAAGAAATTCAAAGGTGCGGTGCTTATGCTAGGAAAGTGAATGTAGGCGCCGGCCGTTGGATAATAGTACCTGATTCTCGGTGGCGTATGGGTATCGTTGTCATACTTGATAGCTAAGGATCGTCGATGGTGCTCGTGTTGCGGTTGAGTTTGGGCCGGCTGTCGCCGTCGCTGAAGCGGCTCGGGTGCTATGGTTGCGGCGCCTGTTGACATACAAGAAAGCTCATCTGTGGTAAGTGAACAGTTGCACGATAAAGAGAAAAACTGAAGGAGTACAAATCGAAATAACCTGATGAGGCTGCAGCGTCGATAAAGCAGGGCCGGTGGAGTTGAATATGGCGTCCGTGGAGCGGGTCCGGTGCAGCGGATGAAGGCTTCGGCGGGCGCGTTGTACAGTGCTTTCGGTGAGGCGGATCTGTTGCGGCGGACGAGGGCTTGTATGAAGGGCCAGCGAAGGGGCGGACGAGGGAGTCAGTGAAGGGCCTACGCTGTGGTGGACGAGGGCGCCGGTTAAGCAGATCCGGTGCGCTGGACCATGATGGCGGTCAAGGAGATCTGGAGCGGTGGACAAGCCAATCGCTGAAGCGGCTCCGATGAAGTGGTGAGTTGGCAGTTGGGGGTTCCAAGGTGCAGAAGGTAGATCCGGCGGGGTGTGAGGTCCACCTCTACGGCGGAGGACTAGATTCAGCGGCTTCCCATGGTTGGGGGGGGATTGGGGAGGGGAAGGGGAGGGGCTCTGGGGAAGAATGTTGGGGGCAAAGAGGGGAAAACAATGGAGTTACCAAAGCAGCCATTTTCCGTTCATGTGGCAGGGGTAAAACAGGAATATCACAGGGCTAAACTTTCGGGCGCGTGATATTTCGATGTAAGCAGGAAGTTTGAAAGCTTTTGGTGCCTAAATTATAAGTATTCTGCTCTCGTACGGCCGACTATGATATCATGGCCGACAATTTGTTTGTTTTGCACGCACAAAAATGTGCAAGTTTTGAAAATCAATGTCTCCAACTCGAAACTTAGATTGTCCATTCAATTAAAATATGGATCATTGAGCTACTACAAGCAAATACCATCATACGGTCCAATTCAAATGAAATTCCAAATGTGTTTATCCTAAATATGATGACAAAAGCAAAAATGTGTATGTGTATGAATAAAGTGGATGATTATAAAGTTTGAACATGCCCGTATGTGTATATCTCTACGTTTGATACATGAATTTGAAATCACGAAATCCCGGCTTAAAAAATGTACCTCCGTTTAAATGAATTACAAAAGCTAATGATGGAGTCGAATTCCAAAATTCCAATCTTAGGTTTGTAATTCTGGTACATCAAGGTATATCACGCATGTTCAAAAGTATCGTTATCTCATAGTACAAACTGTGAAACAAATTGATCAACCATGAGTGCACAATATCTCAATTACGCTAAAGTCCCTCAAATATAGACACCTCACTCTTTATCTGAAGTCAACCCCCCCACCACACACACACACACACACACACAGAGAAGTCGTTCTCTCCCCCAAACACCAACACACGAGCACATTAACACCCCTCTCTCTTGTAAAGTCTGGACCCCGACATAGGTCTCTATCACTTTGTCTCTCGGGCATGCACACATCTCTTCCCTCACTCTCTAGGTCTCCCGCTATCTCTCTTACCCAAGCACACGCACTATGTAGAGTGTATATTTCCCATACACACAAAACGTCGCCCCCAAACGTCTATCTCCCTAGTTATGTGGTTCTCGCGCACTCACCTCACACACCACCCCCACTGCAAACAAGCACACTTTGTCTCCTTGTGCACCACTCTCCTCTTCTATCTCTCCCACATGCGGACCCGCCCCAGCTCCTTCCCTGTATACATATATGTCGTGACTCTTTGCATAGCTCCCTAATGTATAATCGTTCTCGATTTCGCACATTGTTCTCTACACCATCTATTCTAGCTCTCTCATGAAGTCCCTATCACACACACGATGACTCGCTTCCCTTGCGTCTCCGTTCATAGGCCAATTTCGGACAACATCAACATTGTCTCCCTATCTATACGCCATTTATGGACACAAACGACCCCTCTCGCCCCCTCAATTCCTCTCTCTCTCTCTCTCTCTGGCGCTAGCTCTCTCTTTCTCTCGCTCTCACACCCCTCTCCCCCACACACACTCGATGTCTCTTCCAAATAGTCTGCTCCCCCCGCCCGCACCCGTGCTATCTCGCTACTACACATGTCACACCATTCCACCTTCCCTTATAATAGGTTTACATCATGAGTGGTCTCTCTACTCCACATACACTCTCTCCCTCTCACACACAAACGCGTGCACAAACACACACAGACACGCACAAACACCCATTTACCTGGATCCTCATCTCTCCTCATGTCTGCATGTGTATCTCACACACTCACTCTCTAATTATGTATATGTGTCTCCATGTTACACAACACAAAGCCCCATGTACATGTCTCTCTCTATCCTCCACACACATAGACACAAAGATTCTGTTATCATTGCCTTAGTCTCTAACATATCACACACGCACATTCTCTCTCTCTCTCTCTCTCTCTCTCTCTCTCTCTCTCGCAAACACGCTCAACAAGGGTTTCCCCGTGAATAACTTACCGTCTATTCATGAATCATGAACAGTCGTGGCAGTACCGCAAACACGAGACGTGAAAAAGAATAAATCTACACATGCTTAGACCACCTAGTATGACTACTAGAACTAGAGCAAGCCAAAAAGCGCGTCACCGTCACCCCCTCCTTGTCGGCGACGGTAAAAATCTTCATTTTACACAGTCGAGAAGTCATTGTGCTAAGGCCCCACATGCCGAGGCGTTGAATAGAATGTAGATGCTAGTTTACGGAAGCAAGTATCGATAATACGTTTGTATCTCCATACTTATATTTCTTCTCTTATAAAAAGCCGAGTTGGTGATGATGGTATGTGTGCCATGTTGCAATATAGACCGTCCGATCTATATCTGACGGATGGAAAATAAACTAAAAGATACCCGCACCCCTCTCCACATTTGCAGACAAGGCCTTCCCTCGTTCATCCTTATCTCCAACAAACCTCATTGTTGAGAAATTAAGAAAGGAAGCGTCTGGAACAAACTGGCCTGGTGGCCGCTGCCGGCGCTGTCAATCCCCATGCCTCCGCTCAGTTCAACCACCAACCACCACCACACCCCACTCCTCTTCACCTTATCTCATATTTCTCGAGATATCATTAGTTTTTACACATGGGATTACTCCCGCAAGGGTCAACCACAACAAGTGTTCTATAAAAAAATGCATCTTGATGTTCCGTGCAATGCACGGATCTTGCTAGTACTCCTACACAAGACTAAGTTGGTGATGCCGGTGTGTCTGCCATCCATCATTTCTGACCATTAGATCTACATCTAACGATTGTGAGGTAAGTTGTTGCCTTTTCTGACGAACATCCCACTTGTGTACCAATTTGCAGAAAAACCCATAATTAGTATCTTAAAACCAACCACATCCCTCCCTGACCTCACCAAAATAGCCCAAGGAATATATTCTAATTGAAACATAATATATCTCTAGTGACATATGTATATCAAAATTAGAGTGTATTGTACCAAGTTTGTGAATAAGTATTATTCTAATTATGATTTGTTGCAACGGACATGAACATTTCTAGTATTTCCAACCATGCATTTCTTTTCCTAGTATTCCATAGTTTCGAGTTTTCCATCAAGATGTTAGTCACTCATGGTTGATATTTACTTTCAATCATGTACACATATGCACTATGTAACTAGCCTTGCTTATTGGCTTCCAAAGCTTAACTTTCACTCCTACTTACAATATGTAAAGTATTTAACAAAAAACTACCACTTTCAACCAGCCCTAGGAGGAATCTATTGTACAAAAAAATAGCAAAAACATACCCAAAATTTCTTAATCCATGCCAAAAACTACCTAGTACTCCTACCGATTAGGTTCGTTTAAACCCATTTATGACAGGGTTGGCCCACATGTCCGTGCTGACGAGGCAGCTTAAACCAACACATTTTGTTTGACCGTTGACACGAGGGACCTACATCCGACCTTCTATCCTGTTATTCCCCTCAAATCATTATTTTTCCTGAACATTACTTCAAACAGTACTGATGCGTGTTCGTCGGTGGCGCCGGTGATGAGCGAGTTGGCCGCCGCTCCACCGGACGGGCCGGACGCTGCGCTGGCCTCCGCACGGGTTGGCAGGCTGGCCTGAGCGTGACTCACGAGTGAGCAAGCCGCCGCGCTGGCCTTCGCTCGAGCCAGATAGCTGGCCTAAGCGCGGCGCGTGCGAGCAAGCCGCCACGCTGCCTTGCCAATCTAGCTAGCAAACCTTGCAGACAAGCAGCTGGACGGAGCTATCTTGGCTAGCTAGCGGCCGCGAGCGCCGGACGGAGCTGGCATCCGGGCTGCCACAACATGGGCTCCGCACCGCCGGCGATTTTGACCTCGCCTTCTGCCGGCGGCGGTAGCTGCGTCCCATGGCCGAGGATGACTAGGTGGACGGGTCGGAGGTAGGAGGTCACTCGAGGATTTTTGTTGGTAAGAGCATGTACAATGGTTGATAAGGTAGTCTTATCTTAAGTCTGCCACGTATGCAAGTGGTAGTAGTTTCTTGGCATTTTAGTGCTTTCTTGCATTATTAGAGCAAGTACAATAGAGCTGAGTCAGCGGGCTATAAGAAATAAACTACTACTACATGTTGGCTATAAGATGGGTTGTAGATGACATGGCACTGGCTTATAGCCAGCAGCTGGCTATACTATTAACCATGCTCTTAGGGGTTTCTTGTAAGGAACAATGTACGTACTACTAGCGACAAAAGGCGATTCTAGGTTGCGTTGTACTCCAACGAGTACTACTAGTGGTCGCGGGAGTGTATACCTCGTTTTGTGGGTTCGATCCCGGCCGAACGCACGGAGGCCTTTTTTTAAAATAGTACTACTACACTTTGCTGCGAGCCAATATTTTACACGGGTAGTTTGAGTTTTGAAGTCAAACGGACGTGCGGCCCCACAATCTGGGTGCACTGGACAACCTAGCCACATGAACGGGTTTTCCTTCCCAGCATCCCATGGCTCCCTTGCTCGCCCTAGCCGCACCTCGCTTGCAGCTTCCAGCTAGTAGCATATTTAAACTAGCGCCTCCCAATTAGGCCCGAGGAGCCGGAAAAGCCTGGCGGGGCATTGGGAACTGTGCAATATGGCTCTGTACGTAAAGTGTTCTACTACTACTCTGTAGCTTGTGGCGTTGCATGCATGGACTTCACTCCATTATCGGCTCTACTATAAAAGAAATTCCTCTTGCCGTGTTTTTTTTGAAATGGAGGCAAAAGCTTTGCTTCATCTAATTCATAAAGAAGGAACTACTAACAAAGTTCGACGAGATCCATTACACCTCCACAAATGGAAGCGAAAAGCCTAGTCTCGCTGTATCAAATAACTCAAATGTTCTGCCCCCGCAGTAACAATCGCTGATAAACAGGCTGCTAGTGTGTGCATGAGAGGAGCGGCTGAGTAGGCCAGCTACGTGAGAGGAGTGGCTGAATAGAGCACCGAGAGTACCCACTAGGCCACTATGCAGGTGTACTTCCCCTGCATTGATAGTACAGCGATGGTTCTAGAGAACAGTAGTACCCTCCACTTCCAACTGTAGCTCCTTGGCCCTGAGATTCAAGAGTTCAAAACTGGTGCACTATACTAGACTAGACTAGAAGTACAATACATCGCACTACTAGTTGAGAAAAGTAGTACTAGTACTGCTACAATACGAGTACGTACTCCTCCGTCACATAATGTAAGACGTTTTTTGACAGTAGTTGGCGTGTACAAAAAATGGCAAAAACATACCCAAAATTTCTTAATCCACGCCAAAAACTACTACCTAGTGCCAAAAATTTCTTACTAGTGCTATTATTTACAGTATAATGCAATCCCATAACGTTCCATAATTCCTTTCTTTCAAAAAAATCACTTCTGGAGAGAAGATTGCTATCTCCACGCGAGCTTCTCATAGGCCAGCGCCACCGCATGCAGTCATGTGAGAGAGAGGGAGACATCCATGCAGCATGCAGAGAGAGGAGAACGCGGGCGGACAGCCAATGGGCTGCATGGGGCATTTATAGCTGCTAACTCCTCCCATCCATGCGCCAGGGGTATTTCCGTCCACAAAGCATGCAGCGAGCCCCTACCTTGGTATCCGGGTCTGCTCTTATGCGCAGAGTAAAAAGAATCGGAGGGAGTACTAGTAGTAAATAATAGCCTCACCCCTTTGCTGAGGAACGATCTACACTTGGAAGGGACGAGGCCCTGCGGTTACTGCTCTCTTATCTCCTCCTCGCCAGTTCCCCTCCCCCCGAAGAGAAGGCAGTTCATCGCTGCTCCCATGGATTCGCCAGGCAGTTCTCCTCCTCGTCGGGGCTGGGAGACCTTGGACGATGATCCTATGGGAGAAATCGCACGCCGCTCCGACGTCCTCACTGCCGCAAGACTCGGTGCTTCCTGCACCAACTTTTTCAAGACGCTTCTTAAACAGGCCATGCTTGTTGGTCTTCCATGCATCCTCGAGGAGAAGGTTCTTCTATGGGACAATCCTTCGAATAGTCCACCGCTCCCTGGCCATGGTTGCACGTTGACTCCGCTAGAGTTGCCGATGTTGAGAGGTAGTTGGATTTTGTCTGATGAGCAGGTCAGTAATGGAGTTTGATCATGTAGTACATAGTTATTCCATTTCCATCCCGTAATTTCTCCGCTGCCCACCGTCTTATATATAGGTCTGGGTCGGTGCCAACGAAGATTTGCATACCTCCGGCCGAATACCACCATCATTTTGCACAACGTCCACAGCAGTGCAGCCGTTCCGGTAGACCCCTTCTCCACCATTGGGATCGGCCTTCCGGACTGGTTGGGCAAGAATACATATGATGATGCCTACATGAGATTGAAGAAGATAGCAATTGCAGACCCGCCAACAAAGCGACGCGGCTACGAAGATTACTATCTCATCGCGGTGTTCGACATAAGGATTGCCATCAATGCAGGAGGCAGTAACGGCAAAGGCTGGCGCATGTTGGCTGCGGCAGATTTGTACCCGTACACGTTCGAAGACGCCGTGCGCCATCTAGGCCGCATCTTCGCGGTGACAAGCCAGGGGACTTGTTTCATCTGGTTGACATCCTACGGTACGGGAGATTACAAACAGAATGCACAAACCATCATTTGCATCCCTAACGATACTCCATTATTTTGCAGGGACCAGTCATCCCCCGATCAAAATAAGATCGCCGATCCTGGATGTGCATTTGCATCCGCAATTTGGTCTAACCTGGAACCTTGTAGCTGACTTTGGCATATTGGGATCAACTATCTTAGCAGTCGTTACCCATGGTACCACTGATGTGCAACATGGTCACATAATCCACCACGATCGGACCATCACCATCTACCCAGGTATTCCATTTTTTTAACCCTCTCGCCTTCTCTTTCATTGTTGTGCTAGTAGTATACTTTGTAGTACTAGTAGGAGTACTTTTTTACCTTGGAGGATGCGTATAGCTAGCTAGGCCCTTGAAGACTTGAACCCACTAGCTGCCACCATTTTTGTTTTTCCATGTCTTACTATCTCATCCATGTAGCCAAGAGTGGCTATATATAATAAGCCGGTTATTTTACTTCCTCTATACCGGAGTAGTACTATTTGTTGCACATTATTACTGACCGCCACATTTGAGCACAACATTATTATGCATGGACCTTGACTATGTACGTCACCATGTGTCCAGATCTGGGATGCCGCGTGTACCAGATGAACGGCGCCGAGTTCGACCCCCGTGATGCTACATGGGTGCCGAGGAACACTCTTGGAGAGTACTCGCTTTTCATCGGGGACAGCTATCCCATTATGAAGCGGATGCCACCTTCCGTGCACGACACGGAAGGCCTGCCGTTCATGAAGCATGGTTGTGTCTTCAATGCGCACCGCCGGATGAACGACATGCTGGGACACGCTATCCCTGATTTATGCCGCTTCAGCTTGGATGAGTCTCCACCGTGTGGAACCGGACTAGAAAGCTGCGACAATGATTCCCGTTACCCACCGCTATGGATCGTGCCATCCATGAAGAACGCATGGGACTGGAACCTGGAGGAGGACATGTAGCCCATCTATAACGTGTAAGTGGAGTACGGTAATTATGAACGGTAGCACTGTGAATATATGTAGATTAGTCGTGCACAAATTTATCACATGAGTTGGAGATGAACTTGTGTGGCATACTGGCATTTGTCCTTTAGAATTTATTACTAGTAAATGTGTTATGTGTACGTGCAACTTGTGTGGTTGTTGCACGGGCTCCAACATGCTCTTTGAGAAAAAAAAGGTGGCACAACTTTGGATATACGTGACGTGGCAGCATCATACAGTAGCATCGTTCGCTATAGTTGTACTAGTACACTCCTACTAGGACGACAATTCCTATAAAACCTTGCGCTTGGCTCTTTGCCTCTTCGGGAGTTTCAACAGTTCGTACTCGTGTGAACCTTGCACTTGGCTCTTCGCCTCTTCAGAAGGTCCAACAATGACGATACTACAGTACAATATGCTTCTGGCAATCTGACACTGATTGAACTGCTGCACGTCCACCGCGAGGGCGAGGGTGAGGGAGAGGGAGAGGGAGAGGGAGAGGGCGCTGTAGTCAAAACCCTCTCCTCGTCCTGCGAACCATCGCGCACATGGGCGAGGGAGAGGCGTAGTAAGCAAGCTTCTCCTCGTTCGGTGAGTTGACGGGACACATCAAAGTAGTACTAGTAGTAGTAGTAGTAGTCCATACTGCGTCCTTTCCTATTAATATGGCTTAATTTGAAACGAGAAAAATACACTGGCGGTCAACGTATGTAACAGTACGCTCTTTACGGTCACTATATATAGTTTTGCGGCGATTATGCGATCACTAGCTCATCGTAGAGCACCCTATTGCACCCTACTGACCGGCCACATAGTCGACGTGGCACTTTGTTGACTGGTTAAATTGTCACTTGGTTTCTGGGTCCCACCTGTCAGTTGGCAGAGCAAAGAAATCAGTTAAACAAAACTTTACACAGGCGCGACACGAGTCCAACCCTTGCGCGCGAACCGCCCTGGCTGTGTATGTGAGTGCATGCACGTGTCCTCCCTCGGTCTTCCAACAAAGAGTGTACTACATGATGTACATCTACACTTCCAATGTGTTTAGCCTTTAAGCTAAATCGATATTGATTGACTAATGCACCAACTTGTGCTGTAGGTATAGGCTACATGTCTATCCTTAATTACAGCATGCAACGGCCTTCATTTAATCTTCTTATCTCAATGGTCGCATGCACACATAAGTCTGCTACTTTTGGGCGTTAATTATGCCCTGGTCAATGTGTAAATCTCTAAATGTACAATCTTTCACGGACGTAGGGAGTAGGTTGAGCACTTGAGCGTGAGCGTGTGTGTTGCGTCGTGTGCTGTGTGCCGCATGGGTGCGTGAGTGTTGCGTGCGTCCATGTGTACGTGTGAGTGTTGCAAGTTGCATGCATGCATGCATGCATGGGGCTTACTCCCTCCCATTGACATGTTCATATTTCAAGCTTCCTCTGTTCCCTCCATATGGTGATACTCCCTCTATTCCCAAATAGTACAGAGTAAAAGCCTCCCTCTGTTCCCAAATACGGAGTATTTGTCTTTCTACAGATTTCAACAAGTGACTAGGTACGGAGCAAAATGAGTGAAGTGAGCGTAGAGGCATAGGGATACTGTAGAAAGGAAGTCCTCGCGATCCATTTATTCCCCATCTCTGTCAGAGAGAACTATTCAACTAGTCTCTTCTTCTTCCTCCTCTCTTCCCCATCGTCGGCCGCACACCATTTACCCCCGCTCACTGCTCGCTCGCCCGCGCCATCTTCCTTGGTAGCTCGCGCGTACCATATCCCCCCGCTCACTGCTCGGCCACACGAGGAGAAGCTTCTTCGCTCGCCCGCCCGAATCCACTTCCCCGCTGGCTCGCAGGCACCGAAAACCCCAATGGCAGAACCGACTGGCACGCAGAGCCGTGATGGGAATTCCCTCCCCGATGTTCTCTTGGAGCAGATCTGTAGTCGTATGGACCTACTCAGCACCGTCCGTCTGGCCGCATGCTCAGTGTATTTGTACCGTCTACTCGTCGGCAACCGGCCGGCTCTTTTCAAGACACCCTGCTTGCTGATGCCCGATCCTCGCAGGTGGCACAGACACCGACTTGACGATCCTACGGAGGTTGCCGTGGTGCCCCTCAACATGCTACCACTACCCGTCCACCTATCCTTCATGCGCGGCCACTACTGGGCGGGCATGAAGGCCAACTGGATTGTCCTCATCCATCACACCGGTAGTCCATGGCGTCTCGTGGATATCTACACCCAGCGAGAGATCACCCTTCCATCGTTGGATACCGCCGCCATCGAGCCTCGCGGCCCGCCGGACACTCCTGCCTACTATGCACGAGACGCGTCAAGCTTTTGGCTCGACCTCTGTTTGCAGAAAGTTGTAATCTGCGAAGTGCCCACACCATCAGAAGACTACATGGATTACAAGCTCATTGCCTTGTTCAACAAGGGATTCGTCTATCTGGAATCCGGTCGCCATACATGGTTATGGCTCATCATCAATCCTGTTGAGGAAACATTTCTGTCTGATGCTATAGTGCATGATGGCATCGTTTACGCGGTCGACGCATAGATTGGCTACCTATATTGGTGGAATCTATCATCGTGTAATTGTTCTATCTCATCTCATCTTTACCTTATGAATACGACTGCCTGTTCATTTGTTACAAATTTAGAATGCATAGCATGTCTATAACCACATCATTGCTATATGTTCCTCTCATTTCCTAGATTTTTATGACCACACATGTTATTGTTAAGAGTTGATATGAGAACAATTGGCATCTAATGATTGTTAGACTACATATTATGAGCATAACATCATGATTGCTATATGTTACTCTCGTTTACAAGATTCTTATAACAACGCATGTTATTGCTTAGAGTTGATATGAGAACAGTAGTAGTAAGTGCTATGGTAGAATATGAGTAGGCGCTGTCATAGCTATTTTCCTCTCATTGTTATATGATGTTTGAACCATGACATATTGCTAGAATATGAAAGCCATTGGCTTATTTTTTAACTTGGGGTATGATTATGACCACAACATTGCAATTCTTTGTCTATGATATGTGTCAATGTTATAATAATCTTAATTCCACACATACTCTGAACATGATTGCTTATTTTTGTCTATGGAGAGGCTGACAGCTGGGTCCACGGCCGCAGCAAGGAAGTGCCTCCTTATTATGTGCAAAATAATTATTCGTCCACCTGACAGCGGGGACCCATCGGACGGGCCATCGTATTTTGCCCCCCTGACTGCTAGGACCCACCAGCTACATCTTCGCACGCAAGGAAGTGCCTGACAGCCGGGACCCATCTGGTCAAAGCGTACGTAGCGTTGTCATTCTGGTCGCGAACATGTACGTACATATATACTGGTCGATGTAGAGGCGCGCACGTGTCGTAGTAGAGGCGCGCACGTAGCATGTACACGTACGTACAGCGGCCAGGGTGCAAGAAAGAAAATACGGCCACGTATGTGTACATACGGGCGGGGTCTCGAACGCCTACTCGCGCATACGTACGGCCAGGGCTCATGTACATGGCTGGGTCGGAACGGAGAAACAACATCGTCGTCGTGTTCATGGGGAGGCAACGGAATGCGTCGTGTTCATGGGGAGGCAACGGAATGCGTCCTATTCATCAGGAGGGCTTGGACGGAACAGGCGATGGAAACGAGGCCCGGCGTACCCCAGAACGGAGGAAACGGCCTTGTGTTCGACCGGCCACGTTCGAAACGGGATCCTGTTCATCGGGAGGGGTCTGGCGTACCGCAAAACGAAGGAAACGGACCTCCTACGGTCGAAATGGGGGTCCTATTGATCGGGAGGGGTGTGGAGTACTGCAAGACGGACGAAATGGACTTGTGTTGGAGCACTACGGTCGAAACGGGGGTCCTGTTCATCGGGAGGGGTGTGGCGTACCGCAAAACAGGACTCCACGGGATACTGTTCATCTCCACCGTCGACCTCCTCTAGCCTCCATGGGCTCCTGTTCATCCAGCCTCCACGGGCTCCTGTTCATCCAGCCTCCACGGGCTCCTGTTCATCCAGCCTCCACGGGCTCATGTTCATCCAGCCTCCACCGCGCGCTACTCCACCGGCTACTGTTCAACCACCCCTCCACTGTCTACTATTCATCCATCCCTCCACACCACGGGGTCCTGTTCAACCACCCCTCCACGGGCACCCCTCCACCGTCTACTGTTCATCCAGCCCTCCACACCACGGGGTCCTGTTCAACCACCCCTCCACCGTCTACTGTTCATCCAGCCCTCCACACCACGGGGTCCTGTTCATCCACCCCTCCAGGGCACCCCTCCACCGTCTACTGTTCATCCAACCCTCCACCACACCACGGGGTCCTGTTCATCCAGAGGCAACGCCACCGCTCACTGTTCATCCAAACCCCCCTGCAACGCTCACTGTTCATCCCATCGATCGGCTTCAGTTAGCAGTAGTAGCGAAGGAATCGCTTGATCGGGTTCAGTTAACAGCCATCGATCGATCGCTCGGGTTCAGTAACGCGTAGCCTGCAGTGCAATCGCTCGGGTTCAGTTAGAGCCCAACGCCTCGCTCGGGTTCAATTAGAGCCAACGCCTCGCACACATGCGCGTACGTGTACGAGAGAAACGCGCATCGCTCGGCCCCCGACCTCCCACCGTAACCGGGAACTCCCCAAAATTTTCCTCCCCCTCGCTTCTACCACGGTTTTTTCCGTCATGAACGGCCCAAAGAATGTCATGCAGCTGCGTCTCCGGCCTGCCCAGGACGAAAAGCCCATTTTCTGTCATGATTTTTTGTCATAGAAGTAGGAGCCCACCACATCTATGATGATACCGGGTTTTGTCACAATTATCGTCATAGAAGTGTCATATGTATGACAGGAAAAAAATTCGTTCGGCCCAAAATGTCACGTATGTGTCTTTTTTTTTGCAGTGCATTCGGCCATACATATATCAACATAATCTTCACTAGCCGAATCACTATCATGTTCTACGACATTAACTGTAGGTTTTTCCTTGTCTTTGCTCTTATTATGTCTAAACCGGCTATATGGTTTAACTTCTTTAGCACGGTTTTCCTGCACCCAAGCCTTTTGCAAAACTTGGTTAACATCTGAAAATTCTTGCCCTTCCAATTTATCTCTAATATGAGCAAGTAAACCCGAAAAGGCAAGATCAGCTAAATATTTTTCGGCTATGGTCAAACTGAAGCATCGGTTTTTGACATCTCTAAATTTTTTAATATAATCATAAACAAATTCATTGTGCTTTTGCTTAACCATTGTCAAATCTAAAGTCTAAGTTCAGTTTCACCACCATAAAAGTACTCATGAATTTTCTGCTCCAGTTGGGCCCATGTTGCAATGGAGTTAGGAGCTAATGACCCACAAGTATAGGGGATCTATCGTAGTCCTTTCGATAAGTAAGAGTGTCGAACCCAATGAGGAGCAGAAGGAAATGATAAGCGGTTTTCAGCAAGGTATTCTCTGCAAGCACTGAAATAATAGGTAAAAGATAGTTTTGTGATAGGATAATTTGTAATGAGTAACAAGTAACTAAAATGCAGCAAGGTGGCCCAATCCTTTTTGTAGCAAAGGACAAGCCTGGACAAACTCTTATATGATGTAAAGCGCTCCCGAGGACACATGGGAATATCGTCAAGCTAGTTTTCATCACGTTCATATGATTCGCGTTTAGTACTTTGATAATTTGGTATGTGGGTGGACCGGTGCTTGGGTACTGTCCTTACTTGGACAAGCATCCCACTTATGATTAACCTCTATTGCAAGCATCCGCAATGTAGCGACCCAACCTCAGACGGTCAAGCCTCTGTGTATCTGTGCCATCCCTGGATCGGTATGCTGGCACACACAGTACATCAATGTATATATCAAAGTGCAATCACATGTATAAATAATGTAAAACGGATATATACCTCATAAGTCTCAGCGGAAACAAACAATCAGGTGTGGAGTCCCATCAACGCCATCGGCAGGTTGAGTGTAGACCGTAACCCTGTACCATACTCTTACTCGTCGGAAGGACATATCTGCAACATGAGACGTTGCAGCCACGTAGGTCAGTACGTTGAATGTACCGGCAAGATCACAATATGAGAAAGCAGATGATAAAACTATTCTATATGCAATATGGCTTTGTGGCTCTGTGTCTGATGTTTTTGCGTAAAAGCTGGTTTTATTTTCCCTACAACAAAGGAATATCAGGAGTCTGTACTACGGAGTTTTCTGTCATGACATGGTTCCACAAACCGATGTCTCATACCCAAATCATCATAAGTTTCCCACAATTATGTTATCAGTCCGGTGTTGAGAGTTCCGAGATAGATCCAAGTCTAGAGGCTCAAATTGTCCGTAACCGGGGACACGGCTAATCGATTAGGTTTTAACCCTCTGCAAAGGTTTGTACACTTTACCCGCAAGATTTGATCCCTCTCTTTACATTCTCGCACTTCAGGGTGTTTGAGAACAAGATGACCGAAACATGGTCTTCCGAAGAGTTCCTCTGACCGCTGTCCGGTGCTCATCCAATCCTATCGTAGTTCTACATCTGCTAGCACCGTCCCAGCCAGAGTCACAACTAAGGTCAACCAAGCCAGAGCCCATAGTGACTTGCGGTTGCACAGGTAAGCTTCCGGGCATGAATTATTCTTCCGTCTCTTTGAGTCTGGGTGAAGCTTTCCGCAAGATGTCATGGCGCTTCTCCATGTATCCCGGCCAACCACTGGTTTCTCCAGGGTGCCCGTCAACCGTCCTTCACCCAGTAGTGTGTATTGAATTCTTGTCTCAAGTCTTGAAATCTTGAGGAGTCCTGAAGATGCAGTCCGTGCCGGTGCCATCATGAAGTTGTCGCCATTGACGTACTCATGCACTCATACCAAACCCCGTCTACTATAGCGTAGCATTAAAACTATATAACGTCCCGAGCTTGATAACAGGGAGATGGGTTCCTACCTCATGCATTCTACTCAACTACAAGAAATCAATATCACTACTGGAGGGATTATTGAAAAGGTGCTACTACATGCAAATAAAACATAGGTATGAAAAACATGGTCAAAGTGAACTTGCCTGGCCAGTTGGTGAAGATATTATCGCTCTTAAAAACATGGTAAACTAGTCGTCACTCTCCGATGAAACCTATACAAGCAAGCATAGTATTCACATAAGCAATCATTCTAGCACTCAATCATAACAATGAAAATAACAACGAAATTGAAATAGGATCGAAGGTAAAAACCAAATAAAACTCCAAATCACTCAAATAAACTTATAGGGCTAATCTACACCACCACAACTCTACCTAACAACAAGTAAAAATCCTAAAACAAAAATACTTAACACAAGGTAAAAAATAATTATTCGCTAAGTAACATAAAGAAATTTATTCCAACATTTTTGGGGTGTCATGTTACTCCCTCTCAACACTTTTGTTCAAGTGTTCTTTGTTAGAAAAGTTTTTTGAATAAAACTCAAATGCCACTTTGAGTTAAAAACAAAAATTTAAATGACAACTTCAAAATGAAATTTTTTCTTTACTTCCCTCTCTCTTTCATTGAAGAAATCATGAGATCATTGAGTGGCATGAAGTTTGAAATATTTCCAAATTCAAATATTTTCAATCAGATTTTTTTTGGAAATTCCTTTTTATTCCCTCTCAACAAAACTTCAAAAGTTTCAAATTCCACTCAATTTCAATCAATCAATCACCCAAGCAATCAAACAAAATATCAAAACTATTTATTTAATATAACATTCCAAAATTTAGAATTTTGGGATGTTACAAACCTATCACACTAAAAATGAATCTCGTCCTCGAGATTCGAAGAGGCTAGCAAGAAAATGTTAGGGGTTGGGGGTCTTCTAGCAAATATTTTGGTCGGAAAGGTCAGGGGTGCTACCACACTTAAAAGCATGGGTATGGTTCGGACAAAACTCATGTACTCCATCCTTTTGGGTTACTGGTGTTGGTGTTCTCATATACTCCGGAATAGCTCTTTCACGAGTGCTCTTTCGGTCGGGGCATAACCTTTTCCTCAAACACGTGTTCTTTCATCCTGGTGACGTTCTTCTGAGACTGGGTCTTCTTAGCTGACTGGTCTGTCGCCAATACTAAATAACTATCGAAATTCTCATGGTGGTCAACCATGTATGGTTTCTCCTACAGAAAAATGGGTTTGGTTGAATCTCACTGTATATCCTACGATTGGCAACAGGTGCCTGGTACATGGATCAATCATCCTACCATTCTATGGTTTTGGCTTATCATGTCGACACTCTTCTAGGGTTTTCAAGGCTCTCTGATTTTCCATCAACATATGATAGTTCATGATAGAAGTCTCTGGTATGGGGGCCAATCCATCCTATGGTACTTGAACCATTACTACATATGCAGACATCGAATCACGTATTCTAACACTTGGGCATACTCACAAGCATTGCAGAATTTCTCTTGTCAACAAACTCAGTTCGAATAAATCCATTGTTTCTGCAAGCTGAACGAGACATCTAACGTTTCCTCACAGCCCTCGGGTTTTCGTATTCTCCTATAAATGTTGGCTGATTAACTCCGAGTTTTCTTCCAAAATATCTTCCTTCAGCAAGAGTGTGCTTGCTTCTTATTAACTCCTGGGCTTGTGGGTTATGGCCCACTTCAAGTCTTGTACAATTTTGACTCATCTATTCGAGGATTATCATTCCATATTCCAACATTACATCTCCTTTAAATCCAATAGCACTTCTTCCCTCATACCCTTGTGGTGACGATCCTACAAAACTCCAAATTATTTGGTCCAGCTCCCTTCTACGGACCGTCATGAATAACACATTTCTTTCTTCATTGACCCTGTGTCTTTACGGAGTACTACCGCACAAAAAATGCACTAGTTTATCCATAAATCATATTATTTTCATATCAAATCTTTTATTACATCCTTAACCATTTTTCGTAAATCCAAATTCCAAAAAGTACTTTATTACAAATGCTGCCACCCACATGGTTTGGTATGGTCAGGCAATACGTCCAACTTTATTAATCTTTTCTCCTTGGGGATTCTTCAGTCCCACTGGAATTGTGCGACATGTGCCTTGAAATCTTTAATCTTTTGTTTCATCATGGTGGCCTTGAGCTTCATCTCCATCATCTCTGCATGCACTTCTCTTAGGTAATCCTGAGTATAACGGAGTCTTGCTTCAAGTATATCTCTGATCTGGCGTATGGCTTCCATGGCCGCTTCACGAACAGCGTCGAAGAAAGTTGCTTTTGGTACACGTGAGATGAAAAAGTACTGCCCCATCGTCTTTGGGCAAACTCCTTTCATACGGTGGAGGTGTACCTCCACATACCAAAGTTCCACTCCTTTTTGCATGAAGGGGTAGCCTTTGTAGACTGCATCTCCTTCAAGGTGAATATGCTTCATCATGTCCTTCACGATCTTCGGGTAATCATGATCACTTGCCAGGGTCATGATCGTTTCCGGGCCCTTAAGGAAAGACTCATAAAGGGTCATCATCTGCAGTTGTAAAACAAAAATGGTGCTCAGAATAAGGTACATATCTCCTTGGGTACACATTCATATCATCCAAACAAAACTTCAAACTCAATTTCCAACATCCAGTTTATGCAGCACAACTCATTTTCTTCCATGTTCACCCAGAATATTAATTTCCAAGATAAAATATAACAACTCCTTAAAGCCTTTCAGCATATGACATATCAACTTTATTGAGTCATGAATTATTACAATCTCTGAGTAATCTATTACATAACTCAACCCCGCATTCTCATGAAAAAGTGTTTTCCTTACTACCCTTATTACTGATATCAACATCTCCACTACTCAGCTCCAGCTTTCTTGCAACAAAAACAAATAACTTTCGGCATGTCTCGAGGCTTCTTGGTGACGGTGCCTACTCCTTGAGTTCCTTGCTTCCTTTCGAGACAATCATTGGCATAATGCCCGACGTCCTTACATTCAAAACATGTAATATGACTCTTGTCCCTCTTTGCAGAAATTGGGTTGTTCTAAGGGTGTCTTTGTTTTCTCTTCCTGGTTTTCTTCGTTCTGATCAAACGTTCTATTCCTTGTGGATCAAACTCCACTGCTTCTGTCGGGAAGTATCCCAGATGCTCTTTTCTTTCCTTGGTGCAATACTGTGAAAAATGTCCTTCTTCTCCACATGAATAACAGGCATTGGAGTAAAATCTGTTGAGGCTTTCTCCATCAGGGTCTTCAACACTTTCCTTAATCACAGGTTCTTTCATAACTTCTCAGAGGGCTTCTTTCATTCCTTCTTCCTGCTTTTGAATAGTTTGTTGCACCATGGGGTAAATGTGACACTGAGCTGGGTAGTGGGTTGTTCCTTCACACAAGAAACAAGTCACCTGACTAGTTGGGCATTCCTCAGCTGGGTGTTTCTCCTCACAATGAGGGCATCCATCCTTGTGTTCCTCCTGGGTGTGTCCTATTTCTCCGCAAATCTTGCAGGCACAAGGTTTATTTCTTAGGGTATCATGGTGCTTCCGGATAAGACGGGATCTTGTTAGAGTCCTCTTGAATTCTTCCCAAGTCCTTGCTCCATTCCATCCCTGTATAGCTTGATGCATCTTCCACCATGTCGCAGCACTTCCTTCAAAGTACTGGAGAGCTTACGATACTTCATTCTTCCTTGAAATCAAATTGCTCCCGAAGTGATTTTCCATGTTCTGAATCCATAGCTCTGCTTCCGGCTGGGTTTTTGGTCCAGAGAATACCAGTCCAACTTCATTCATCATCTACTGGGTCCAAGGGTTTTAGGGTGAGATAAGAGAGGGGTGGGGAGGGATACACAAAATACAAACAATAGTTTTGAAAATGGGTTTTATTTGTGGCTGTCGGAAAAACATCAAACAAATGACAGCTCACAAATCGCCGCATCTAATGTAAGTATATAACATGGGTTTGGTCTTCTAAAGGTCAAATAATTCTTCAGATTCTTCAAGTCTTCGGAGTCTTCAACCGTTGTAGCTTCAACTCTTCTAATGCATGGTGAAATCCTCTTTACTCTGAAATGGTCATCAGTTATCCGATATCTTGTCCTTCTTGGAGCGGCTTTAGTTGATCCTCCGTGTGGTCAAAAGGGAAAGGGGTATATTCTAACAATTTGAGGTAAGAGAGCATATTTGATAAAATCAGAAAAGATGAGAAGTAATAGATTCTTTTGGAAATAAAGTTTTAGAGACTTCCTGTCCTAGGCTTTCCGATTTCTAGGGTCACGTCCTACAGTCAACATGTGCTCTGATACCATATCTGTAGCGACCCGACCTCAGACGGTCAAGCCTCTGTGTATCTATGCCATCCCTGGATCGGTATGTTAGCACACACAGTACATCAATGTATATATCAAAGTGCAATCACATGTATAAATAACGTAAAACGGATATATACCTCATAAGTCTCAGCGGAAACAAACAATCAGGTGTGGAGTCCCATCAACGCCATCGGCAGGTTGAGTGTAGACTGTAACCCTGTACCGTACTCTTACTCGTCGGAAGGACATATCTGCAACATGAGACGTTGCAGCCGCGTAGGTCAGTACATTGAATGTACCGGCAAGATCACAATATGAGAAAGCAGATGATAAAACTATTCTATATGCAATATGGCTTTGTGGCTCTGTGTCTGATGTTTTTGCGTAAAAGCTGGTTTTATTTTCCCTACAACAAAGGAATATCAGGAGTCTGTACTATGGAGTTTTCTGTCATGACATGGTTCCGCCAACCGATGTCTCATATCCAAATCATCATAAGTTTCCCACAATTATGTTATCAGTCTGGTGTTGAGAGTTCCGAGACAGATCCAAGTCCAGAGGCTCAAATTCTCCGTAACCGGGGACACGACTAATCGATTAGGTTTTAACCCTCTGCAGAGGTTTGTACACTTTACCCGCAAGATTCGATCCCTCTCTTTACATTCTCGCACTTCAGGGTGTTTGAGAACAAGATGACCGAAACGTGGTCTTCCAAAGAGTTCCTCTGACCACTGTCCGGTGCTCATCCAATTCTACCGTAGTTCTACATCTGCTAGCACCGTCCCAGCCAGAGTCACAACTAAGGTCAACCAAGCCAGAGCCCATAGTGACTTGCGGTTGCACAGGTAAGCTTCGGGGCATGAATTATTCTTCCGTCTCTTTGAGTCTGGGTGAAACTTTCCGCAAGATGTCATGGCACTTCTCCATGCATCCCGGCCAACCACTGGTTTCTCCAGGGCGCCCGTCAACCGTCCTTCACCCAGTAGTGTGTATTGAATTCTTGTCTCAAGTCTTGAAATCTTGAGGAGTCCTGAAGATGCAGTCCGTGCCGGTGCCATCATGAAGTTGTCGCCATTGACGTACTCACGCACTCATACCAAACCCCGTCTACTATAGCGTAGCATTAAAACTATATAACGTCCCGGGCTTGATAACAGGGAGATGGGTTCCTACCTCATGCATTCTACTCAACTACAAGAAATCAATATCACTACTGGAGGGATTATTGAAAAGGTGCTACTACATGCAAATAAAACATAGGCATGAAAATCATGGTCAAAGTGAACTTGCCTGGCCAGTTGGTGAAGATAGTCGTCACTCTCCGATGAAATCTATACAAGCAAGCATAGTATTCACATAAGCAATCATTCTAGCACTCAATCATAACAATCAAAATAACAACGAAATCGAAATACGATCGAAGGTAAAAACCAAATAAAACTCCAAATCACTCAAATAAACTTATAGGGCTAATCTACACCACCACAACTCTACCTAACAACAAGTAAAAATCGTAAAACAAAAATACTTAACACAAGGTAAAAAATAATTATTCGCTAAGTAACATAAAGAAATTTTCCTATAATAAAATTCTAACAGTACCTAGAACCTCTAACACTATTCTTATTGCTAGCAACTTGTCATACAACAAACAACACCTAGAACCTCAAGAATACTAAGTCTAATAAATCCTAGAAATTACCTACTGTTAAACAATATAATATACGACACACTGGCGAAAACTAGCAAAAGAAACTAATTAAAACTAATTAATAATAATTAAACTACAAATAGTACTAAAAACAGAGTAAACAATACTGTTTACAATAAAAAGCTAATCTAACTAACTCACTAACATGCAAACTAAACACTACTGCGTAGCTAGTCTAATAAGTAACCAGTAGCAAAAAGAATCGGTCAAAAATAATATTCCTAACTCAAAATAGCTCAAATCTAGTGATTTTAGAAAATTCATACAAACACAAATTTAAACTGCTCAAATATGAAATACAATTGAACTAACCGAAACTTCATAAAATTTGTGATCCAAGGCAGTTGGAATCACTCAAAAATACCTCGTAGATAATTAACTGCGGATTTTACAAGATTGAAACTATTCTATTTTAAAAACAGAACGAAAAAAAGACAGGTCGGGATTACTGTAGCTGTTCCGGCGAGGGGCTCGGGCGGAGTGGCTCCGGTGGTCCTTCGGGCGAGGCGAGGGGACGGGCGGGGCAGCGGAGCGGGGCGGAGCAGCTGGTGGCGGCGGTGGGTGGCGGGGAGGGCCGACGGTGGGTGGGGCGGAGCAAATGGCGGCGGCGGCTCCGGCGAACTCCGGCGGGGCGGCTTGGCGACGTGGGGCGAGGAGAGGAGGGACTAGGTGGGGGAATGGATGCGCAAGATGGCTATTTATAGGGGGAGGAGGTCGTCTTGGAGAAGGGGGCGAGGGATTTTGCGAATCCCGCGATTCTGGCGGTGCTCCGGCGGTGGCTGTAGATCGTGAGTATCTTGTCTGGAGGAAGGAGATGATTCGGTTCGGATCGGGCTGAATTTGGCCCAAAAAAACAGTACCTTCCCTTTTTTTAATAACCTGCGAAGAAAAATCATTTTAGAAAATAAAATGAAAACAAAATATAGGAGTATTATATATCAAAATGATCAGAAAAATAAGCCCAATTTAATGGGATATTTTCCAGGGGCAAATAAAATACTTTTTGAAAAGTCTTTTTTTAAATTCAAACAAAAATCAAAATGACTTTCAAAACTCTATGGAAAATTTATTCCAACATTTTTGGGGTGTCATGTTACTCCCTCTCAACACTTCTGTTCAAGTGTTCTTTGTTAGAAAAGTTTTTTGAATAAAACTCAAATGCCACTTTGAGTTAAAAACAAAAATTTAAATGACAACTTCAAAATGAATTTTTTTCTTTACTTCCCACTCTCTTTCATTGAAGAAATCATGAGATCATTGAGTGGCATAAAGTTTGAAATATTTCCAAATTCAAATATTTTCAAACAAATTTTTTTGGAAAGTCCTTTTTATTCCCTCTCAACAAAACTTCAAAAGTTTCAAATTCCACTCAATTTCAATCAATCAATCACCCAAGAAATCAAACAAAATATCAAAACTATTTATTTAATATAACATTTCAAAATTTAGAATTTTGGGATGTTACACGCAACTACAACAAAAGTATTAAGGTAAACCTAACCATAGCATGAAACATATGGATCCAAATCAGCCCCTTACGAAGTAACACATAAACTAGGGTTTAAGCTTCTGTCACTCTAGCAACCCATCATCTACTTATTACTTCCCAATGCCTTCCTCTAGGCCCAGATAATGGTGAAGTGTCATGTAGTCGACATTCACATAACACCACTAGAGGAGAGACAACATACATCTCATCAAAATATCAAACGAATACCAAATTCACATGACTACTAATAGCAAGACTTCTCCCATGTCCTCGGGAACAAACGTAACTACTCACAAAGCATATTCATGTTCATATTCAGAGGGGTATTAATATGCATATAGGATCTGAACATATGATCTTCCACCAAATAAACCAACTAGCATCAACTACAAGGAGTAATTAACACTACTAGCAACCCACAGGTACCAATCCCAGACTTGGAGACAAGAATTGGATACAAGAGATGAACTAGGGTATTGAGAGGAGATGGTGCTGGTGAAGATGTTGATGGAGATTGCCCTCTCCCGATGAGAGGAGCATTGGTGATGACGATGGCGATGATTTCCCCCTCTCGGAGGGAAGTTTCCTCGACAGAACAGCTCCGCCAGAGCCCTAGATTGGTTCCGCCAAGGTTCCACGTCGTGGCGGCGGAGTCTCGTCCGGAAAGATGGCTTATGATTTTTTCCTCATCGAAAGACTCCATGTAGCAGAAGATGGCCATCGGAGGGCCACCAGGGGCCCACGAGGTAGGGGGGCGCGCCCAAGGGGTGATACGTCTCCAGCGTATCTATAATTTTAGATTGCTCCATGCTATATTATCTACTGTTTTGGACTATATTGGGCTTTATTTTCCACTTTTATATTATTTTTGGGACTAACCTATTAACCGGAGGCCCAGCCCAGAATTGCTGTTTTTTTGCCTATTTCAGTGTTTCGGATAAACGGAATATCAAACGGAGTCCAAACGGAATAAAATCTTCGGGAACGTGATTTTCTCACCAAACGTGATCCAGGAGACTTGGACCCTGCTCCAAGGAACAAAAGAGGCGGTCACGAGGGTGGGGGGCACCCCCCCAGGGCGCGCCCCCTGCCTCGTGGGCCCTCGTTGCTCCTCCGGCGTACTTCTTCCTCCTATATATACACACGTACCCCCAAACGATCAGAACAGGAGCCAAAAACCTAATTCCACCGCCGTAACTTTCTGTATCCACGAGATCCCATCTTGGGGCCTGTTCCGGAGCTCCGCCAGAAGAGGGCCGTCATCATGGAGGGCTTCTACATCATCATAGCCTCTCCGATGAAGTGTGAGTAGTTTACCCCAGACCTTCGGGTCCATAGTTAGTAGCTAGATGGCTTCTTCTATCTCTTTGAATCTCAATACAAAGTTCTCCCCTCTCTTGTGGAGATCTATTCGATGTAATCTTCTTTTTGCGGTGTGTTTGTTGAGACCGATGAATTGTGGGTTTATGATCAAGTCTATCTATGAATAATATTTGAATCTTCTCTGAATTCTTTTATGTATGATTGGTTATCTTTGCAAGTCTCTTCGAATTATCCGTTTGGTTTGGCCAACTAGATTGGTAGTTCTTGCCATGGGAGAAGTGCTTAGCTTTGGGTTCGATCTTGCGGTGTCCTTACCCAGTGACAGAAGGGGCATCAAGGCACGTATTGTATCATTGCCATCGAGGATAACAAGATGGGGTTTATTTCATATTGCATGAATTTATCTCTCTACATCATGTCATCTTGCTTAAGGCGTTACTCTGTTTCTAACTTAATACTCTAGATGCATGCTGGATAGCGGTCGATGAGTGGAGTAATAGTAGTAGATGCAGAATCGTTTTGATCTACTTGTCATGGACGTGATGCCTATATACATGATCATGCCTAGATATTCTCATAACTATGCTCAATTCTGTCAATTGCTCAACAGTAATTTGTTCACCCACCGTAGAATACTTATGCTCTTGAGAGAAGCCACTAGTGAAACCTATGGCCCCCGGGTCTATTCTCATCATATCAATCTCCATTACTTTAATCTTGCTTTGCTTTTTTACTTTGCGTTTACTTTTTACTTTGCATATCTATACCAAAAATACCAAAAATATTATATCTATCAGATCTCACTCTCGTAAGTGACCGTGAAGGGCTTGACAACCCCTAATCGCGTTGGTTGCGAGTAGCTATCGCTTTGTGCAGGTACGAGGGACTTGAGCGTGGGCTCCTACTGGATTGATACCTTGGTTCTCAAAAACTGAGGGAAATACTTACGCTACTCTGCTGCATCATCCCTTCCTCTCCGGGGAAAACCAACGCAAGCTCAAGACATAGCAAGAAGGATATCTGGCGCCGTTGCCGGGGAGTCTACGCAAAAAGTCAACATACCAAGTACCCATCACAATCCCTATCTCTCGCATTACATTATTTTCCATTTGCCTCTCGTTTTCCTCTCCCCCCAATTGACCCTTGCCATTTTATTTGCCCTCTCCCTCCCTATCCTCCCTCTCTATTTGCCTATTTTTGCCCGTTTGCTTTTTGTTTGCTCATGTGTAAGATTGCTTGTTTGTCGCGATGGCTCAAGATACTACTAAATTGTGTGACTTCACCAATACCAATAATAATGATTTCCTTAGCACTCCGATTGCTCCTCTTACGGATGCTGAATCTTGTGAAATTAATACTGCTATGTTGAATCTTGTTATGAAAGATCAATTCGCTGGCCTTCCTAGTGAAGATGCCTCTACTCATCTGAATAGCTTCGTTGATTTATGTGATATGCAAAAGAAAAAAGATTTCAATAATGATGTCGTTAAATTGAAGCTATTTCCTTTTTCACTTAGAGATCGTGCTAAAGCTTGGTTTTCGTCTTTGCCTAAGAATAGTATTGATTCATGGAACAAGTGCAAAGATGCTTTTAGCTCTAAGTATTTTCCTCCCGCTAAGATCATCTCTCTTAGAAACGATATTATGAACTTTAAACAACTTGATCATGAACATGTTGGACAAGCTTGGGAGAGAATGAAATTAATGATACGCAATTGCCCTACTCATGGTTTGAATTTGTGGATGATTAT
Source organism: Triticum urartu (assembly GCF_056163025.1). Classification (NCBI taxonomy): domain Eukaryota; kingdom Viridiplantae; phylum Streptophyta; class Magnoliopsida; order Poales; family Poaceae; genus Triticum; species Triticum urartu. The sequence goes on from NC_141874.1 coordinate 578,159,392, forward strand.
ACAAAAATTTTATGCCGGATTCAATTTTGCTTCTAGAAATCTTTTAGATTCGGCCGCGGGAGGCACTTTTATGGAAATCACTTTAGGAGATGCTACTAAACTCCTAGATAATATTATGGTTAATTATTCTCAATGGCATACTGAAAGATCTTATAATAAAAAGGTGCATGCGATAGAAGAAATTAATGTGTTGAGTGGAAAGATGGATGAACTTATGAAATTATTTGCTACTAAGAGTGTTTCTTCCGATCCTAATGATATGCCTTTGTCTACTTTGATTGAGAATAACAATGAATCTATGGATGTGAATTTTGTTGGTAGGAATAATTTTGGTAACAACGCTTATAGAGGGAATTTTAATCCTAGGCCATATCCTAGTAATCCTTCTAATAATTATGGGAATTCCTACAATAACTCTTATTGAAATTATAATAAGATACCCTCTGATTCTGAATCTAATATAAAAGAATTTATTTCTTTGCAAAAGAATTTTAATGCTATGATTGAAGAAAAATTGCTTAAGATTGATGATTTGGCTAGGAACGTTGATAGAATTGCTCTTGATGTTGATTCTTTGAAACTTACATCCATTCCACCTAAGCATTATATCAATGAGTCTCTAAAAGCCATGAGAATTTCAATTGATAAGTGTAAGGAAAGAACCGCTAGGATGCGTGCTTCCAAAGATGCCTTTATTAAAGCGTGTTCTTCCAATACCTATGAAAATCAAGATGAAGATCTAAAAGTTATTGATGTGTCTCCTATTAAATCTTTAATTTGCAATATGAATCTTGATGAGACTGAATATGATCTTCCTTTACCTAGAAGGCGTTCTAAAAATTCAGAGTGTTTAGATCTTAATGATGAAATTGATGAAGTGGGATTGAAAGAAATAAAAATCTAGATGTTGCTAAACCCACTATATTGGATTTCAAGGAATTTAATTATGAAAGTTGCTCTTTAATTGATTGTACTTCCTTGTTGTAATCCGTGTTAAATTCTCCACATGCTTATAGTCAAAATAAAGCCTTCACTGAACATATTGTTGATGTCTTGATGCAATCATATGAAGAAAAACTTGATTTGAAAGTTTCTATCCCTAGAAAACTCTATGATGAGTGGGAACCAACTATTAAAATTAAAATTAAAGATCATGAGTTTTCTGCTTTGTGTGATTTGGGTGCTAGTGTCTCCACTATCCCCAAAACTTTGTGTGATTTGCTAGATTTCCGCGATTTTGATGATTGCTCTCTAAACTTGCATCTTGCGGATTCTACTATTAAGAAACCTATGGGAAGGATTAATGATGTTCTTATTGTTGCAAATAGGAATTATGTGCCCATAGATTTCATTGTTCTTGATATAGATTGCAATCCTTCTTGCCCTATTATTCTTGGTAGACCTTTCCTTAGAACAGTTGGTGCGATTATTGATATGAAGGAAGGGAATATTAGATTTCAATTTCCATTAAAAAAGGGCATGGAACACTTTCCAAGAAAGGAAATAAAATTACCATATGAAACTATCATGAGAGCCACTTATGGATTGCCTACCAAAGATGGCAATACCTAGATCTATCCTCGCTTTTATGCCTAGCTAGGGGCGTTAAACGATAGCGCTTGTTGGGAGGCAACCAAATTTTATTTTTATTCCTCACCTTTTTATCCTGTTTAGTAATAAATAAATTATTTATCCTCTGTTTTGGTTGTGTTTTTTGTGTTTAATTAGTGTTTGTGCCAAGTAGAACCGTTGGGAAGACTTGGGGAAAGTCTGGTTGAACTTGCTGTAAAAAACAGAAACTTTAGCGCTCACGAGAACTGCTGTCATTTTTATTTGAAGAGTGCTACTTAGTTAATTCTTTTTGAAGATGATTAATAGATAAATTCCTCACTTACAGCAATTTATTTTAGAATTTTTGGGGTTCCAGATCTTGCGCTAGCTACAGATTACTACAGACTGTTCTGTTTTCGACAGATTCTGTTTTTCGTGTCTTGTTTGCTTATTTTGGTGAATCTATGGCTAGTAAAATAGTTTATAATCCATAGATAAGTTGGAATAAAGTAGGTTTAACACCAATATAAATAAAGAATGAGTTCATTACAGTACCTTGAAGTGGTCTTTTGTTTTCTTTCGCTAACGGAGCTCACGAATTTTCTATTTTGAGTTTTGTGTTGTGAAGTTTTCAAGATTTGGGTGAATTCTTTTGATGGATCATGGAACAAGGAGTGGCAAGAGCCTAATCTTGGGTATGCACATGGCACCCCCAAGATAATCCAAGGACACCAAGACGTCAAAGCTTGGGGATGCCCCGGGAGGCATCCCCTTTTTCATCCACTTCCATCGGTAATTTACTTGGAACTATATTTTTATTCACCAACATGATATGTGTTTTGCTTGGAGCGTCTTGTATTATTTGTGTCTTTGTGTCTTAGAATGCCACAATCATCCTTGCTGTACACACCTTTTGAGAGACCCATACATGAATTAGAATTTGATAGAATACTCTATGTGCTTCACTTATATCTTTTGAGCTAAGTAGGTTTGCTCTATGTGCTTCACTTATATCTTTGAGCGTTATAATTTTGATCTATGTTCTTCACTTAGATCTTTTAGAGCACGGGGGTGGATTCATTTTAAAGAAACTATTGATCTCTCATGCTTCACTTAAATTATTTTGAGAGTCTCTTAATAGCATGGTAATTTGCTTAATAATAATATGCTTGGTATTCAAGATTTGTGAAACTTTCTTTTGAGTGTGTTGAATACTAAGAAAGGATTGAAACATGATAATTGTTTTGAGATATGGAGGTGATAATATTAAAGTCATGCTAGTTGAGTAGTTGTGAATTTAAAGAATACTTGTGTTAAAGTTTGTGATTCCCGTAGCATGCACGTATGGTGAACCGTTATGTGATGAAGTCGAAGCATGATTTATTTATTGATTGTCTTCCTTATGAGTGGCGGTTGGGGACGAGCGATGGTCTTTTCCAACCAATCTATACCCCTAGGAGCATGCACATAATACTTTGCTTTGATAACTTCTAGATTTTTGCAATAAGTATATGAGTTCTTTATGACTAATGTTGAGTCCATGGATTATACGCACTCTCACCCTTCCACCTTTGCTAGCCTCTCTAATACCGCGCACCTTTCGTCGGTATCATACACCTACCATATACCCTCCTCAAAACAGCCACCATACCTACCTATTATGGCATTTCCATAGCCATTCCGAGATATATTGCCATGCAACTTTCCACCGTTCCGTTCATGACACACTCCATCATTGTCATATTGCATATCCCGGTACACCGCCGGATGCATTCACATAGAGCCATATTTTGTTCTAAATATCGAGTTGTAATTGTTGAGTTATAAGAAAAATAAAAGTGTGATGATCATCATTATTAGAGCATTGTCCCAGTGAGGAAAGAATGATGGAGACTATGATTCCCCCATAAGTCGGGATGAGACTCCGGACGAAAAAAAAGAGGCCAAAGAAGCCCAAATAAAAAGAGGCCATAAAAAAAGAGAAAAGGCCCAAACAATATATATATATATATAAATAAAAAATGAAATGAGAGAAAATGAGAGAAGGGACAATGTTACTATCCTTTTACCACACTTGTGCTTCAAAGTAGCACCATGATCTTCATAGTAGAGAGTCTCTCATGTTATCACTTTCATATACTAGTGGGAATTTTTTCATTATAGAACTTGGCTTGTATATTCCAATGATTGGCTTCCTCAAAAATTGCCCTAGGTCTTCATGAGCAAGCAAGTTGGATGCACACCCACTTAGTTTCTTTTTGAGCTTTCATATACTTATAGCTCTAGTGCATCCGTTGCATGGCAATCCCTACTCACTCACATTGATATCTATTGATGGGCATCTCCATAGCCCGTTGATACGCCTAGTTGATGTGAGACCATCTTCTCCTTTTGTCTTCTCCACAACCACCATTCTATTCCACCTATAGTGCTATATCCATGGCTCACGCTCATGTATTGCGTGAACATTGAAAAAGTTTTGAAAAAGTTAGAGTATGAAACAATTGCTTGGCTTGTCATCGGGGTTGTGCATGATTTAAATACTTTGTGTGGTGAAGATGGAGCATAGCCAGACTATATGATTTTGTAGGGATAACTTTCTTTGGCCATGTCATTTTGAGAAGACATAATTGCTTTATTAGTATGCTTGAAGTATTATTATTTTTTATGTCAATATAAACTTTTGTCTTGAATCTTTCTAATCTGAATATTCATACCACAATTAAGAAGATTTACATTGAAATTATGCCAAGTAGCACTCCGCATCAAAAATTCTCTTTTTATCATTTACCTACCCGGGGACGAGCAGGAATTAAGCTTGGGGATGCCTGATACGTCTCCAACGTATCTATAATTTTTGATTGCTCCATGCTATATTATCTACTGTTTTGGACTATATTGGGCTTTATTTTCCACTTTTATATTATTTTTGGGACTAACCTATTAACCGGAGGCCCGGCCCAGAATTGTTGTTTTTTGCCTATTTCAGTGTTTCGGATAAACGGAATATCAAACGGAGTCCAAACGGAATAAAATCTTCGGGAACGTGATTTTCTCACTGAACGTGATCCAGGAGACTTGGACCCTGCTCCAAGGAACAAAAGAGGCGGTCACGAGGGTGGGGGGCGCCCCCCCTTGGGCGCGCCCCCCTGCCTCGTGGGCCCCTCGTTGCTCCTCCGGTGTACTTCTTCCTCCTATATATACACACATATTCCCAAACGATCAGAACAGGAGCCAAAAACCTAATTCCACCGCCGTAACTTTCTGTATCCACGAGATCCCATCTTGGGGCCTGTTCCGGAGCTCCGTCGGAAGAGGGCCGTCATCACGGAGGGCTTCTACATCATCATAGCCTCTCCGATGAAGTGTGAGTAGTTTACCCCAGACCTTCGGGTCCATAGTTAGTAGCTAGATGGCTTCTTCTATCTCTTTGAATCTCAATACAAAGTTCTCCCCTCTCTTGTGGAGATCTACTTGATGTAATCTTCTTTTTTCGGTGTGTTTGTTGAGACCGATGAATGGTGGGTTTATGATCAAGTCTATCTATGAATAATATTTGAATCTTCTTTGAATTCTTTTATGTATGATTGGTTATCTTTGCAAGTCTCTTCGAATTATCCGTTTGGTTTGGCCAACTAGATTGGTAGTTCTTGCCATGGGAGAAGTGCTTAGCTTTGGGTTCGATCTTGCGGTGTCCTTACCCAGTGACAGAAGGGGCATCAAGGCACGTATTGTATCATTGCCATCGAGGATAACAAGATGGGGTTTATTTCATATTGCATGAATTTATCTCTCTACATCATGTCATCTTGCTTAAGGCATTACTCTGTTTCTAACTTAATACTCTAGATGCATGCTGGATAGCGGTCGATGAGTGGAGTAATAGTAGTAGATGCAGAATCGTTTTAATCTACTTGTCATGGACGTGATGCCTATATACATGATCATGCCTAGATATTCTCATAACTATGCTCAATTCTGTCAATTGCTCAACAGTAATTTGTTCACCCACCGTAGAATACTTATGCTCTTGAGAGAAGCCACTAGTGAAACCTATGGCCCCCGGGTCTATTCTCATCATATCAATCTCCATTACTTTAATCTTGCTTTGCTTTTACTTTTACTTTGCATATCTATACCAAAAATACCAAAAATATTATATCTATCAGATCTCACTCTCGTAAGTGACCATGAAGGGCTTGACAACCCCTAATCGCGTTGGTTGCGAGTAGCTATCGATTTGTGCAGGTACGAGGGACTTGAGCGTGTGCTCCTACTGGATTGATACCTTGGTTCTCAAAAACTGAGGGAAATACTTACGCTACTCTGCTGCATCATCCCTTCCTCTTCGGGGAAAACCAACGCAAGCTCAAGACGTAGCAGGGGGTAGGGCGCACCCCCACCCTCGTGGGCAGGGTGTGGCCCCCCTGGTGAACTTCTTGCGCTCAATATTTTTTATATATTCTGAATATGTCTTTCATGAAGTTTCAGGACTTTTGGAGCTGTGCAGAATAGATCTCTAATATTTGCTCCTTTTCCAGCCCAGAATCCCAGCTGCCGGCATTCTCCCTCTTTATGTAAACCTTGTAAAATAAGAGAGAATAGGCATAAGTATGGTGACATAATGTGTAATAACAGCCCATAATGCAATAAATATCAATATAAAAGCATGATGCAAAATGGACGTATCAGGAGCAAGCGATGTAAACCAAGTAAATGCAGTACCAGATAAAGACAAAGGAAATAATTTCACTCTAAAAATATCTTATGTACCAACTTCATTGCATTGTGCTCAAAATTGTCCTACATGCTCAAAGGTTGATCTACCATCTTCTCCTGTGAACTTAACAAAATCTGGAATTCTAAACCCACGAGGATATGGTGTTGTGTCGAAATATTCAGGGTAGGGTTTTTGATATGCACGTGCTCTACCCTTAGGTTGCAAGCCAAATTCCCTAAATATATTAGCAAGTTGATCCTTAAAATTTTCAGCAGGCTATGGAGAACTAGCTTGTGGCATAGATGCACCATAGGTACGTGGCGGTAACTTTGACAAAGAAGTTTGAGCATGATACATTTGCCGCGGAGAACCATTAAAACACACATCTAGCACCGGCCCGTAAGGAACCCCGGTACCAATAGGTGGCAAGGGTGGTGTGCTATATGCTACTGTTTGATAGTAGGGTTGCTGCAGATTGGAATTAAAGCCAACACTTCGGTTATTGCTACTGAAATTTTGTGGAACCGAAGTCAAAGCAGGAGTAGCAGTAGTAGGTACAAAATTATTGGCCGAATTGCTAATGTAATTCTGGCCACTTTGGTTATTGCTTAACGGGATGTGGGGTTGCACAACATTGGGCACTGCAACGGGTGTATGCATAGGGTTAGGTACATTAGTGAACCTACTATTTTCTGGACGCACCGGCTGTTTCTCATAACGTTCATCATTGGCATGTAGTACCATTGAACGAATTTGACGAGGCAAGCTGATCTGAATATCCTTATTAAATTGCTCTCTGAACTCATCAAATTTGCTAACTACAGATTCAGTAATCGTGCGTGCCATGTCTGTCATTTGTTTGCCGTATTTACTAGCTACAGATGCATCAATTAGATGTGCAATCTCTTCTGTACAAGCAGTTTTACTTACCCCAGCAGGATGACTTGGTGTAGCTACCTTCTGGATGATGTCGTTTCTTGTCCTTTGGAAGCCCACCAACTTCTACTTCAGCTTTTCCACCCTCTCTTCCTCAAGCTCCTGTTCAAGTTTCTACCATTCATCCTCAGGCAGATCCTCAAGTGTGACGGCGATGATGTTGTTGGGGTTCAGATCACTCCCGTCCTTGGGGTCAGTGCTCATTGTGTTCCTCTTCTTCTTCCCCAGTAGAGTCGCCAATTGTGTTGCTGTGAGAAATTGATCCGCGCAGCAGCACTGATTCCTCTCTTTCGTGGAGGTAAACCGATCGTTTTTCAATGCAAAACGGCAAAGATCAGCCAAACCCTAGGTGTCGGTGTCAAAACCGACGGATCTCGGGTAGGGGGTCCCGAACTGTGCGTCTAAGGCGGATGGTAACAGGAGGTAGGGGACACAATGTTTACCCAGGTTCAGGCCCTCTTGATGGAGGTAATACCCTATGTCCTGCTTGATTGTTCTTGATGATATGAGTAGTACAAGAGTTGATCTACCACGAGATCAAATAGGCTAAACCCTAGAAGCTAGCCTATGGTATGATTGTATATTGTCCTATGGACTAAAACCCTCCGGTTTATATAGACACCGGAGGAGGGTAGGGTTACACAAGGTCGGTTACAAAGGAGGAGATATACATATCCATATTGCCTAGCTTGCCTTCCACGCCAAGGAGAGTCCCATCCGGACACGGGACGAAGTCTTCAATCTTGTATCTTCATAATCCAACAGTCCGGCCAAAGGATATAGTCCGGCTGTCCGGAGACCCCCTAATCCAGGACTCCCTCAGTAGCCCCTGAACCAGGCTTCAATGACGATGAGTCCGGCGCGCAGTGTTGTCTTCGGCATTGCAAGGCGGGTTCCTCCTCCGAATACACCATTGAAGAGTTTGAATACAAGGATAGTGTCCGACCCTGCAAAATAAGTTCCACATACCACCATAGAGAAAATAATATTTCCATAAATCTAATCTGTTGACACGTTTTGACAGCATGACATCATGCCATGGCCCGGTTATTATTCGAACCGCTTTTCTCAACCAGCTCCGCACAAAAAGCGAGGCGGTTTTCTTGACACGTCTTGTCAAAGCAGAGATCGTGTCCCCCTTATCACGGGATTCTCATCAATACAAACGTGGGTAACCCAACCGTGCCTGTTGGTATGACTCCTAGATCTTAGGCAAGTCCCAAACGGCCACAAGGAGGACGCCTGATATTCACCCTCTTTATAAAGGGGACGAGGCTTTTTCTTTTTCCCTCCCGTGCTCAATCGAATCCTTCCCCCGCCTCGAGTTCTAACACCCAAAGCTCAGGTCAGGTGCTTCGGACCTTCAACTATGTCCGAATCCAACCTTCAAGGTCGGTGGATGCCTTCCTCCGTCACAGAGGAGGACATCAAGAAGTTGAGGGAGGCCAGATATCTGACCACCGAAATTTCGCATAGGCTTCCCGCCCGAGGGCAGGTCTTCCTACTCCCGAACCCAACAAGAGCGTTGTGTTCGTCTCCCACTTCCTCCGAGGACTAGGCCTCGCTCTGGATCCCTTTGTTAGGGGTCTTATGTTATATTACGGGCTGGATTTTCATGATCTGGCCCTGGATTCCCTTCTTCACATCTCGTCATTTATTGTCGTATGTGAGGCCTTCCTCCGCATTACCCCTCACTTCGGTCTGTGGCTCAAGACCTTCAATGTGAAGCCGAAGATGATCGAGGGGCAGCACGCAACGTGCGGAGGTTCTTTAATAAGCAAAATCGCTGACGCTCCATGGCCAGAGGGTTCCTTTCCAGAGGTGTCCGGATTGTGGCAGCGGGAGTGGTTTTACATCACAGCTCCCCGAAGTGCCAAGTGGGTAGCTGGCCCACCTTTCGCTCGGGCCCCCCACCACAACTGATGTCATGGATCAGCACGGGGCTGAGCTGGGGTCCAGCCAAGGACGTGCCAATACTGCAGAGCCGTATCCGGGATTTCTTCGAGGGAGATTTCAGTCTGGTTATGGTAATGCAAGTTATGCTGGTTCGTCGAGTCCAACCTTGCAAACGCCGGCCCCTCCGCATGTGGGAATTCAACCCGGAAGGACCGCGAGTTATTCAGCATTTCCTCGGCATGACGCATGAAGAGATGTACAAATCGTTCTTCGGACCCCAAATAGAGTTTCCGGACACCACCAAGGACGTGGGCCTGAGCTGCAACCGCCCCGCTACCCAAGTAAGTAATCCCATGCCGAACCTGCTGTCCTTTTATTTATCATGGCATCATTCTAAAGAGCCGCTCTTTGACCAGGACTGGATAACAAAGGCGATGATGATCAGGTGTTCGGCCCCCCTTCCTGAGGGCTTGGACAATCCGGTACAGGACAAGATGCTCGAGCCGGCGCCTTATCTAGTGCCCTCGAAGGAAGATGATGGGGGGAATAAAGAGGGCTAAAGCGGGCCTCACTCGCTACTCATTCCAGCCGGGGGAATACGCACCTCCGCAAGGGAGGACAATCAAAGGGAAGAATCTGACATTCTCTCTCCCCGGGGAAGGAAAAGGACTACCTCTGAAGATCCGGAAACTAAGGTTTCCAAACGGGAGAAGAAATCTTCATCAGAGGGTCCTGCCTCGGAGGGTATTCTTGCCGCACAATGTCCGCGCGGAGGTCAGCCCTCTACCGAGCTGTAAGTAATCGAAAAGTACTTTAATAGTTGAAATATCCTACCTTACTTCCAAAGACAATAACCAGTGCTTATAAATTGTAGTCCGGATCGTAGCTCATCTCGACAGAGTTCGTCTTTGGGGGATCTTCTTCCGGAGATGATGGAGAGCGAAACGCCTCCCCCCGACACCCCGCCTCATGAAGCGGGCGACCTTGAAGTGTCGTCGCGAAGGGTATCTCCGGATCCACGAAGGCCGTAGGATAACCCTTTGGCTACCCGGGATCCCCAGTATCCAGCTCCTAAAGAGAGCGACAACAAGGGTCCATACAGTGTGTGGTCGGACGCGCTGAAGGATCTTCTGGGGCAAGCGGCCATCTCGGAAGCGCATCGTACGCTAATGGGTATGGTAATTGAAAGGATTTCATCGCTGAAAGCGGTTTGCATGAAGCCTTTATGAGTCTGCTGAAAGGCTTCGAGGTACATGAAATAGTGTATGCTTTTGATAGTACCACATACATTAGGTGTGCCCTATGCAGATAGTAGCCCCTGAGACTCTGGTTGTCGTCAAAAATGGCGGCAAATAGAGGATAATAGTCCCAGTTAATAACCAGACCGCCTTTACGTGCAAGTGGCTGAAGCTCCGGTGGCTAGCCGGACTGATGGGTTTGCGGAGCTAAAGCGGCAACTTGATGCGGCAGATGCCGACATCGTGCTTGTCAACAAGCGGCTTGACGAGGCACCGGCTGAGTGATTTCTTTGGTGATCATCACATAATAAGAGTAGCATGATGCCAGTATCTTTAATATGTTGTGACTGCAGATGGAGCTGCCACCGTGGAGACCCTTCGGGCGGAGCTTGCCTGAGCCAAGGAGCAAGCAAGGAGTAGCAATGCGCCCGTTCTAAAGGCGGCCGAAGAGTTAAGGGCCGAACAGGCCGCGCATTGCGAGAGCGAGGAAAAAATAGCCAAGATGGCTATAGAGTTAAAAGATGCCGCTGACCGTTACCAGCTTCTTGAAGAAGAAAAACGGGCGAAGGCGACGGACCTGGAGAAGGCCCTGGTGGCTGCCAAGGAAGCCCGCTCCAAAATTAGAGCGACGAAGGAGGAGCTGAATCAAGCTGCAGATATCGTGTCTGGGAAGCCCTTCTTGTTGCAGACTAAGTTTGGAGATCCAAAGTATGCTCCTCTGGACCGGCTATGGAGTTCTGCGGACGCGTACATGGATTTGGCTGCAAGTGATGCTGATGCGGCTGAGTACTTCAAGGATCAGACAGGTCCCGTAGTGGAAAAGCTGTTCTGGTCACAGTTGCATGCTCCAGTCTGTTCGCTGCTGTTGAATGAGCGATTGGCCGAGTGGGCCGAGCTCCATAGGTTGTCCGGACTTGCCATGAGGTCCGTTGTGGATCACTTGTGGTCGGGAGGGCCAAGGCCGAATAACTACTTTAGCTTAGTGCAACAATTCCTTGGTGTTGTGCCACGCATCGATGCTGTAAAGAGATCGGCGTGCATAGAGGGTGCGAGGATGGCCCTTGCCTGTGTCAAGACATACTGGGCGGAGATGGAGGCCACCACTCTTGCGACACAGGGTTCGACCGTAGGCCGAGTGGCTGCCGAGCACTACTTTGAAGAAGTTCTTGAAGGCGCTCGTTCGATAGAGGCTCAGTGCTCGAAGAATATTATGTTCTAGTGACATGTATTCCCATTGTACAAACAATGTTTTAATGAATTATCAAGGCTATATTTATACTTTTGCCCAAAAGTACTATCATGCCTCCTGTGCGGCCGTTTATGTATATATGTATATAACCTGAAAGTTTGCAGTCATCGGCTTCCGTCCCCGCGCATATAATGCGGGGGTGTTCGCAAAAAATGCATATCCACACTTGATCCAACGTCTTGGTTCATTAAGGAGGTGGTAGCGCAGCGAACGAGGCAATCAGACTATATTGCTTTAACACTTTCACTTAGCCATAGGAGTTTGACGGTGGGGCTACTATATAGCCCCTGGTACTTCTGCGCTCGTCCGAATACGGGGCACGTACGTACATGACCGGGAAATGGCCCTTCGTTAATGCGGAGGAATCCCAAAGATTCTGCTGAGTCATCGAGTGGTTGACCAGTCTCTCGCTATATCATGACAGCCAGTTTTCGGCTTTCTCTACTGAGGTGCTCGTCCGGATGAACCAGGGCACAATCGCAGTAGTTCTCCCAGTGCTACCTTAGCCGATATAACGGAACGTAAGGTACCAAAACGTGGGAGCCGGGCAAACCCAACATTTGACCAATGACATGATTCGGAGCTGATGCATATAGGGCCAAACTCGCGACGCCGAACACTCCCTAAGGTGTTCGGTCTTTATAACATATACCGGGCGAAACAATGCCCTTAATAAGAAACCCCATGTGTCCAGGTATGCGCAATATCCTGACGTGGCCACATGCCAAGAACGTCAGCATCCTTCTCAGTTATGTGGAGTATCCGGAGGATGTGAGCAACAAGAGACAGTAAAAAAGGTTTACGCAGGGTCTTAATCTAAAAAGAAACCTTTGGGTGGGTCCCTGCTGCACGTCTGCGCCTGTGTCTCCGTTGTGCCATGTCCTGGACGGGTGTAGCACGATTATCATCTGTAAAAGGAAAGAACTTAGGTGAAAGTTGCCATGCCAAAAAAGAAGAATTGGTTATTATCAATGAACTATCAAAATTCAGGAGAAGTCAAGTTTAGCCGGGCTGGCCCTGGTTACACGCGGGGAGCCCCTGGTATCGTTTATGAGGGTTTGATCATCAAACCCAGCTCATGTATATGTGATGGAACGCTGGACTCGTCTAACCGTGTCCGTGGTCTTGACGACCTGCCATTTTTTCTGGTTAGTGAGGTCATCTAGTTTGCGTCTGTTAGAGCCGCCGCTCCTCTTCCGTACACAAAAAACGTTCGGTATTTCCGCTAACTGTGATGATGCCACGTGGACCGAGCATCTTAAGCTTGAGAAAAGCATAATGCGGTATTGCATTAAAACGAGCGAAGGCCGTTCTTCCGAGTAGTGCTTGATAGCCACTTCGGAATGGGTCAATGTGAAAAGTTAACCTTTCGCTTCGGAAGTTATCGGGAGAACCGAATACCACCTCTAGTAGTAGAGAGCCCATACAGAGGGCCTCTTGGCCTGGTATTACTCCCTTGAAGGTAGTATTACTGTGGCTAATCTGTGTCGGGTCTATCCCCATTTTGCGGACTGTGTCCTGATATATCAGATTTAGATCACTGCCGCCATCCATGAGGACTCATGTGAAATGGTGCCCATTTATGGTTGGGTCTAACACCAAGGCCGTCAGTCCTTCGCACCGGATATTTGTATCGTGATCCCTACGATCAAAAGTGATTGGGCAGGCCAGCCAGGGGTTGAACCTAGGGGTGATGGGCTCTATGGCGCGTGTGCATCAGAGTGCATGCTTGCTTCTCCTCTTTGTCACATGGATCACGTTTACTGTTTTAACCTTTGGTGGGAACTTTTTCTGTCCTCCGGTGCTTTGCTGGCGAGATTCATCCTCGTCTTTGCTTGGTGTCTCTTCCCCTTTGTGTTTGGCGTTTAGCTTACCGGCCTGCTTGAAGACCCAACATTCTCTGTGGGTATGATTTACAGGTTTGTCTGGGGTGCCGTGAATCTGACAGAGTTTGTCAAAAATTTTGTTTAGGCCAGATTGTCCTTCTCTGCTGTCTTTGAAAGGCTTTTTCCGCTGACCTGATCGGGAGCCCCTGAATCTGGCATTTACCGCCGTGTTATCTGGGCTACCTTCTTTACTTCGACGCTTGTTTTTGTTGCGTCATGGTTTACCATTGTCATCCCTAACTTCGGATGTGCTTGGGTCACTGGTGCTGCTATGGGCCAACCAGCTGTCCTCGCCCGCACAAAAGCGGGTCATGAGGCTTGTTAGGGCTGCCATCGTTCTCGGCTTTTCTTGGCTGAGGTGTGTGGCGAGCCATTCGTCTCAGACGCTGTGTTTAAAAGCTGCTAAGGCTTCGGCGTCCGGACAGTCGACGATTTGGTTCTTCTTGGTGAGGAACCTGTTCCAAAGCTTTCGGGCGGACTCTCTGGACTGTTGGATTATATGACTTAAATCGTCTGCATCCAGAGGTCGGACATAAGTCCCTTGAAAATTGGCCTGGAAAGCATCCTCGAGCTCCTCCCAACTTCCAATTGAGTTTTCGGGGAGGCTTTTCAGCCAGTGCCGAGCTAACGCTTTAAGCTTGAGGGGCAAGTATTTAATGACATGGAGATCGTCTCCACAAGCCATATGAATATGGAGGATAAAATCCTCTATCCAGACTCCAGGTTCTGTGGTCCCGTCGTACGCCTCTATGTTCACCGGTTTGAATCCCTCTGGGAATTCGTGATCCAGCACCTCATCAGTGAAACATAGGGGGTGTGCGGCACCCCTGTATTGGGATGTGCCATGGTGTTCGGACGGTTGTAGTATTCGGTTTTGGTTTTGTACCGGAGCGCGATTCCTAGATCTGTAGATGGATCTGGTCGCGCCGGATTTTTGGCGCAAGTTCTCACGTAGATCGTGTGTTGGCTTATGTGCGTCCTTGTTAGCCGCTCTATCACGCTCACAAGGTGGTGGATCCGGCCGGTTGGCCGTATCATTCTTTGGCTGTGTGGGCTCTAAGGCCTCGTCATCGAATTCCCGTAATAGCTTGCGCTTTGAATAGCTATTTGTGTGGTAACTTCCACCATACTTTGTTACTTTGTTCCACCTGCTGTTGAGAGTATCTTGTGCGGCCTTAAGCCTTTGCTTCTATTTCTTCAGGCTCCTCGCTGTGGCAATAAGCCTTCTACGAAGGTTCTCTTGCTCCAGGTGCGTTTCCGGGATGATGTGTGCATCTTTGTCTGGACTGCTTTCTTCCCCAGACGGGGTTTGATGAGGCTTATCCTTGGCGGCGTCGTGTTCGGACATCGGATCCGTACTATGTTTGTAGTTTGCATCTTGATCGTTTTCTGTCACCGGGGTGGTGCAGTTGTCGTTTCTTCCAGAGTCGAGTGGACTATTCTTTCCTCTTGCGCTGTTATCGCTGTTTTTTCTATGGAGGGACTTAGAGCGGCGCCGCTGACGTCGGCGCTTGGGTTGGTTGGTGGGTGCATCCCCTGCTGTCTCTTCGCCATTGCACTCTCTGGGTGTATCCACCATGTATACGTCATGTGATGAAGTGGTGGTCCGGCGCTCTGTGGGCAGTGGTTCATGTTCGTCTCCGGCATCGTCGTCCATATCGTCGATGTCTTCGGAGTCGCAGTCGAGCATGTCGGTTAAGTCGTCGACAGTGGCTACTAAGTGGGTGGTGGGTGGGCAGCGAATTTCTTCATCGTCCGCATCCCATTCTAGCCGGACATAGTTCGGCCAAGGTTCTCCTGACAGGGAGAGAGACCTTAATGAATTTAGCACATCTCCGAAAGGTGAGTGCTGAAAGATATTTGCGGAGGTGAACTCCATGATCGGCGCCCAGTCGGATTCGACAGGCACGGATGTAGGCGGCTCGGAGCCCGTGGCCGGGGATAAATCCAGTGGTTCGACGACGTGGCTCTCGAAAGGGGTGAAGTCAGTATCTGGCTCTATCGCCATTGAGAGTGCGGCCTCCATGGCGGGGTCTATCCCTCCGCTCTCGGATGGTGCAATTTGCTCCGGATTAACAGCCAGAGTAGCTGCGGATGCGATCTCCCGAACACTGTCCGACGACAGAGTTACGTCTTGCTCGTCGCGACTATGCGGCGCGTCCGGCATGGGCTCGAATCCGTCGAAGATCAAGTCTCCGCGGATGTTGGTCGTGTAGTTCAAGTTTCCAAATCTAACCTGATGGCCAGGGGCATAGCTTTCGATCTGCTCCAGATGGCCAAGCGAATTGGCCCGCAGTGCGAAGCCGCCGAATACGAAGATCTGTCCGGGGAGGAAAGCCTCACCCTGGACCGCATCACTAGTGATGATCGAAGGAGCCATCAAGCCTTATTGTGATGACACAGTGGAACTCTCAATGAAAGCACCAATGTCGGTGTCAAAACCGGCGGATCTCGAGTAGGGGGTCCCGAACTGTGTGTCTAAGGCGGATGGTAACAGGAGGTAGGGGACACAATGTTTACCCAGGTTCGGGCCCTCTTGATGGAGGTAATACCCTACGGCCTGCTTGATTGTTCTTGATGATACAAGTAGTACAAGAGTTGATCTACCACGAGATCAAAGAGGCTAAACCCTAGAATCTAGGCTATGGTATGATTGTATATTGTCCTACGGACTAAAACCCTCCGGTTTATATAGACACCGGAGGGGGCTAAGGTTACACAAGGTCGGTTACAAAGGAGGAGATATACATATCCGTATTGCCTATCTTGCCTTCCACGCCAAGGAGAGTCCCATCCAGACACGGGACGAAGTCTTCAATCTTGTATCTTCATAGTCCAACAGTCCGGCCAAAGGATATAGTCCGGCTGTCCGGAGACCCCCTAATCCAGGACTCCCTCACCAGGGTTGCTAGGGCTAGGCAGAAGCTATGAGCTAGGTGCTGGAAATAAAATAACGTAGGAGAAAAAGTAACGTAAGGTTGTGATGTCTACTATGCAACCTTCTTCTTGTATACGTTGTTGGGCCTCCAAGTGCAGAGGTTTGTAGGACAGTAGCAAATTTCCCTCAAGTGGATGACCTAAGGTTTATCAATCCGTGGGAGGCGTAGGTTGAATATGGTCTCTCTCAAACAACCCTGCAACCAAATAACAAAGAGTCTCTTGTGTCCCCAACACACCCAATACAATGGTAAATTGTATAGGTGCACTAGTTCGGCGAAGAGATGGTGATACAAGTGCAATATGGATGGTAGATATAGGTTTTTGTAATCTGAAATTATAAAAACAGCAAGGTAACAAGTAATAAAAGTACGCGTAAACGATATTGCAATGCTAGGAAACAAGGCCTAGGGTTCATACTTTCACTAGTGCAAGTTCTCTCAACAATAATAACATAATTGGATCATATAACTATCCCTCAACATGCAACAAAGACTCACTCCAAAGTCACTAATAGAGGAGAACAAACAAAGAGATTATGGTAGGGTACGAAACCACCTCAAAGTTATCCTTTCTGATCGATCTATTCAAGAGTCCGTAGTAAAATAACACGAAGCTATTCTTTCCGTTCAATCTATCATAGAGTTCGTACTAGAATAACACCTTAAGACACAAATCAACCAAAACCCTAATGTCACCTAGATACTCCAATGTCACCTCAAGTATCCGTGGGTATGATTATACGATATGCATCACACAATCTCAGATTCATCTATTCAACCAACACAAAGAACTTCAAAGAGTGCCCCAAAGTTTCTACCGGAGAGTCGAGACGAAAACGTGTGCCAACCCCTATGCATAAGTCCATGAGGTCACGGAACTCGCAAGTTGATCACCAAAACATACATCAAGTGGATCGTGTGATATCCCATTCTCACCACAGATAAGCACATGCAAGACATACATCAAGTGTTCTCAAATCCTTAAAGACTCAATCCGATAAGATAACTTCAAAGAGAAAACTCAATCCATCACAAGAGAGTAGAGGGGGAGAAACATCATAAGATCCAAATATAATACCAAAGCTCGCGATACATCAAGATCATACCACCTCAAGAACACGAGAGAGAGAGAGAGAGAGAGAGAGAGAGATCAAACACATAGCTACTGGTACATACCCTCAGCCCCGAGGGTGAACTACTCCCTCCTCGTCATGGAGAGCACCGGGATGATGAAGATGGCCACCAGAGAGGGATTCCCCCCTCTAGCAGGGTGCCGGAACGGGTCTAGATTGGTTTTTGGTGGCTATGGAGGCTTCTGGCGGCGGAACTCCCGAGCTAGGTTTCTTTCTGAAAGTTTTGGGTTATATAAGAGGTGTTGGAGTCGGGGACAAGTCAGGGGGGTTCCCGAGGCGGCCACGAGGCAGGGGGGCGCGCCCCCACCCTCGTGGTGGCCTCGGGACTCTTCTGGCCCACCTCCGGTACTCCTTGGGCTTCTTCTGGTCCAAAAATGATCACCATGAAGTTTCAGGTCAATTGGACTCCATTTGATTTTCCTTTTCTGTGATAGTTAAAAACAAGGAAAAACAGAAACTGGCACTGGGCTCTAGGTTAATATGTTAGTCCCAAAAATCATATAAAATAGCATATAAATTCATATAAAACATCCAAGGTTGATGATATAATAGCATGGAACAATAAAAAATTATAGATACGTTGGAGACGTGTCAGGTTGTGAAAGGATCGATTGGGTTTTTTCAATCGGCCATATACCCACATATATAAGGGTATGCCTGGTCTTTGGCAAATTGGAGTAGGACTCCTGACGTGCTGTTTCCTTGGCACATAAGCCAAAAGGCTATTCCTAATCTTTCTGTAAAAGCATCAGCCTGGGCCCAATACTAGTAGACTTTCCATATTAGCTCTGTTTTGGCAGAATAGCTAATTATGCAAAATCTTTTCCATCTTCAGTTTTCCAAACCAGACCTCTTTCCTTTTTCTCTCTCCATGCGTGAGCTCTAACACACAATTCTATTCCATCCATCCTGCTGCACCTAGCCTCTGTACTTGCAATCATGTGTGCATTCTCAAACCATTAGCTTAACCACCATAACTAAATAATCTGGGCAACCCCTCAAGCCAGATCCAAATTAGACTATCAATAGTTGCATGCGTTGAAATGACATGAATGGATAGATGTACCGAAAATATGCACCTGGGTTGGTTTGTTGTATGGTTGCTAGCCCTGAAACATGTGTTGCACTGAAGCGTATGATGGTACTAACATTGTAGGGATTGTTGCTGCTGTTGTATGCTTGAACTAGCGGGTTGTAGATTAACATGTTATTTATCATTTGCAAAAGTTCACCCCAGGATGCCCTAGAATACCACGGATGTCAACCAATCGACCAAGTTTGATACTACAAAATTTCTCAGCGAAGAAAATGAACTCGGATCTTAGTACCATTATTACTTCAAAACAATTTTCTTTTGAAAGATCCAGAAATTGATGGCTTTTCTGTTATGGAGATTGGGAGCAGTACATACATCATCGCCATAGGCGACATGGAAATAGAAAACCGAAAAAGGAAACTTCAAACATTGTATTTTTATAGCTTTGATTTTGAACTTTTTTCCTAGAATACCAAAGATGCCATTTCTTCGCGAAAATCCACGTGTGAGTAGAGTCCACCAAGTAGCACCCCAGTTTTTTTAAAAAAAATTCTCCAATGTTTTACTGTTCATAATAGTTGTCCCTGGAACGATGTTCCAAAATATTATGTTCAACATATAATCCAACAAGCAGGTGTTAGCTAAATCAAACCCCGAACTCCAAATCCCAGGAATCAACACACTTAACTCTCTAATCCCAGTCCAAATTGAACCCTAATCACGTTTTAGGCCAAAAAATGATGACATGGCAGTAGTCAACCAGGATTGACCTGACTTGTGGGCCAGCAAGTGCTTTTGTTGACTGATGCGCTCGTGTTAAAGGATTTGGGGAATTCTGGTGGTGAGAAGCTAAGGTTAGCGGCGACAGCCAGGGCACAGAGCACGGCGGTGGTGTCGCGATGTTGTGGTCTTGGACCTCTTCCGCTGCCGGCTTCCGCCGTGCCGGTGGAAGGAGGGACACGGATTCGAGGTCTCCTGTTGCTTACAGGGAGAGCCCAATGGCATACGAGCCGGCGAAGATGTGCCATTGCAATTCACTGCAGAAGGCCCGAAGATGGATCTCCTGGAGCCATCAAAACCCCAGTCGGAGGTACTATGCCTGCTTGGATGCAATGGTGAGCCCCATTTATTGTGCTCATATCATTTTCTTCTAGTCATTTTTTCTCTTAGTCTGTGATTGATTTATTGCCACATTTGTGTTGAATAGCATGGTGGATATGGCTTTGTGGAATGACATGATGATCCTTTGCCCAAGTTTTTTAGTGACTTGATTGGAGATTTGAGAGACGAGGTGCGGAGGCTGAAGGGTGAAGGATTTGTGGCTCATATTGAAGATCAATATCCAAATGCGCATGTCTCTGGAAATGAAGCATCTTTAGAGAATGGGGTTATGTCTCTGTAGGTTCAGTTAAGGGAGAAGAATGCAGAACCAGAAGCAATGAAGGGCAAATATATGAATTTGGTGATGGTTTTCGTTGCCTTTGTGCTAGGTGTAGTCCTAGGGAAAATTCTAGTGTACTAAATTTCATGTACTGGTGTCAGTTTGAGTGCTAGGAAAAAAATGCATGTGTAATGAACATGTATGCAATGGTTTGTAATGGAATTTGTGATCTGGAACTGGGTTGTTGACTTGTTATCTATGAATTTGTGACCTGGTAGTCAATGAAAAGCTCAGTTGCAAGGGGATTTGTAATATCTATTATGTATGAATTATATGGTAATGAACAAGTTGAGAATATTAGAACTCTATTGTGAAACATTTCGTATGAATTTTGGCATTTTGATAGCAGCATTTGCTGGCATTTGCATAGCAAAATTACAGTAGTTGAAGTACAACAAACACTCTGAAAAATATAGAAAACATTGCATGAAATTTGATGCACACCAAACATTTCAAGCATTTCATTTGACAGCATTTGCAACATAAATATCTTCTTTGCAAACAACACTTATCTATGAGCAGGAACTGATCTATGATCAGGACAACCACATAGTTCAGTACATGATCACCAAAAGCACTCTAAAGTCATGATAAGAAAAAGTACATAGTACATTACATGATCAACATGAGCATTTCACAAGTTGCCACTTGCAGTTAAGTATTGGTAGTTGCGCAGCAAAGATGCAGGAGCATTCTTTCTTCTATTATTTGCAACAGATGGTCCAGCTTGTGCATTTGCAGATGTTTTCCTAGGAGTTTGAACCTTGAAGCAGCTGTATCACTTGGCATAGGTCCAGATGATCTTGGGGCACTTCCTATTGCAGGTTGAGAAGGTTGTGCACTAACTGCCACAGTTGGAGATGATCTTGGGGTAGATATTGGTGCTGGTTGAGAAGCTTGTGAAGATGGACCATCCTAACACAAAAAAACAATTCATATAAATTCTGTAATATTTAGTAAATAAGCAGTGAAGATGGACTAGCCACCACCATTAATTTTCATGTAAAATCAATAAATTCCACCTTTGTTGTGTCCTTTTTTCTGCTAGTCTTCTTAAGCAGTGCATTCTTCTTCTTGCCTCTCTCTAGATTTTTCTTGCAACCTGTCTTGTTATGTCCAGAAGTGCCACACATTGAGCAAACAATTACAGTGCCATGCTTGATCATTTTTTGCTAGGCTTAGGCTTCTCAGTTTCTTCCCTCCTCCTATCATTATTCTTAGGCCTGCCTGGCATGTTGTCTGGTATGGTTGCATATGTTGGAGCTTGAGGCCTAGGTTTGTCAAAAATTGGCCACATTTCCTCTCCTTCTATAGGTTCCAAACAATGTTCATAAATTTTGTTGAACACTTCAACAAAATAGCAAGGAGCAATTAAACCTTCCACTTTTTTTGCCACACTTGAAGATAGTTGTTATTGCATGGGAACAGGGACGACCTTCTAGCTGGAAGTAGCCCCATGAGCATGTCCGATTGTCAAAACTCACTGTGTACTGCCTTTTTCTCCAAGTGATAAGTTTGACTTCAAATCCATCTTTGCCATTCCAAAGTACCTCCATTAATTGTGTCCTTGCTATGCTGCTTTTCAATTTCTTAATGCACTTGGGCATATTTTTCCATGAAACTTCTGACCCTTTGTTCCTGAATTCTAACCATAATCTTTTTCCTGATTTTTTCTTGCATTGAAATTATTGGATAAAACCTTGCTTCAACAATTGCATGATTAAAAGATTGACACAAATTATTATCAACTGACTCACAATTGGAACCCACTAGAAAAAATGCCCTTGCTCAGTGGACTGGCTCTGTTATCATGATGTCTTTTGCACCCTCTGGTGTTTCCTGGGCAAGCTTAGCTTTATAGTACTTGAAGTCTTGCTTGTTTGCTGCTTTGGCAACTGCCCAGAACTTCTTCTGCCACTCATGTCCCCTATGCTTTTTCCTCCAATTGGCATAGATATGACTAGCACACATCTTGTGCTCGGCAGAAAGTCCTTCATAGCATTTATTAGTCCCTTTTGTTGATCTGAAATGAACACCCATCCAACACCATTGTTATTTATGTCAAGATCTTTAATCAGCAAGACAATAAACCACTTCCATGTATCATTTGTTTCCCTCTCAACAACTGCCCATGCCAGCAGATACATTTGATCATTGTCATCTCTTGCAATAGCACACAACAACTCTCCTTTGACAACACCTTAAAAAAACAGCCATCTAAACCTGTTACTTTCCTGCAACCAGCTTTAAATCCCAACTTTAATGCATTAAAGTTCACATAGAAACTCTCAAATATGTTATGTTCCATGTTTGTTGGGTCCAAACAAACTGCAATAGTGCTTCTAGGATTACTTCTAAGTAGCTCCAGCTGGTAATCAAAAACCCTGTGTAATCATTCTTCATTCCAGCCCTTAACTTGTCCATGACAAGCTTCTTTGCATGCTTGCACTTTGAAGTTGATACATCAGCAAACATGTCCTGAAGAATTGTTGCTTTCATGCTCTCAATTTTCCACATTGGATTTGCTAAAATAAAATGCTCATATCTTTGGGCAATAACCTTTGCTGTGACAAGTTTGTTCTCCCTGTTTTGTGCACAGTGGTACTCATCATTGAAAGTTATAATTTGAAACCTGCTTGTTCCTGAGGTTTTGGCTCCATAAATAAGCCAAGGGCACCTAGGCCATCCACACTTAGCCCTAACTCTATCTGACTCTGACTTCAAAAACACAATGCTTCTTTTTGTCACAATTCCATATCTCTTCAATGCTTTGACAAGTTGATTCTTGCTCCTGAACACCATTGTCAATGAAAAGTGTAGAATTTTTGTGTCATTATTGTATCTTGGATACTGGCTCTTCCTCCTCACCATCTGCGCATCAGAATCTTCATCATAAGAATAATCCTCATTAGATGAATCGTAGCCCCAATGTTTCTCCTCTCCCTCTAACCGATCCTCCATATTTGCAATTAATTCAATTGGGATAGGAGCTATGAATCCTCTCCAAACCAACTCTTTGTATCTCTCATCCTCTTCTTAAATTTCCTAGCGTGCCTTCTGAGCTCAACAACCTCTGAATTTTCTCCACTGTCCTCACTGTGTGGCATGTACTCGGTATCTTCATCAGAATCACTAGTTGAATCTGCAATGTTGCTCTGAACATTCATTTGCTCTGGTGGAATGGTGCTCTGATCATTCACTTCCTCTGTCCTCATATTGCTCTAAAAATTCACTTGCTCTGTCCTCATAGTGTTTTGAACATTCACAGTCTCTGCTAGTCCTTGATCTGGATTGCATATTTGAGAAAATGGAAGTTGAGAACCTACCACATCAACAACCTCACTGGCTACTGTGGTTTTCCTTGCCCTAGGCTACTCAACTTGACTGATGTTCATTTGAGTGAGCACACCACTGTCTCATCTGGCTCTGCACCAATGGCAATGTCAGGTTCTTCAGCTTCGTCACCATCCAGATAAACTATCTCATTCTCAAAGTCACTACCACTGCTGATGTACTCACTATCCTGCTCCCCATGGTATTCAACATAAACATCTGCTATATCTCCAACACAGATGTAGTCTGACATCCTCACACAGCTATTGTCATCGAACAAGAACATCAAACCATCAGCTAGTTCTTTCCCAGGATTATGAAAATACAACTTCATTGATTCATTGAACTCCGGATGGTCTTTCAAATGCCCTCAAACTTCCTGCAATGACTACTTGTCCCTCTCGATCTCTGAAATCTCTTCATCTCCACCCACATAATCCAAAATAGGACCATTGTGGATGAACTCACCTCCAAAATGAAATCTGACATTCAAGATCTCACTGATTAACTGAAACAAACATGAGAATATCACTGCATTGTCCGATCCAAGCAATTGGAATGACAAAAAATGCACTGAGGACCATTGTGGATCCATAACCTAGCTTTATAATCGAAGAAAAGCCCCAATTTTTCTCTCTGGAACCCTAACACTAACAACGCGATCAAAGCATAAATTACGGCCGCCGGAGGAGGAGTACGTCGGAGACAGTACCTTTAACGTTGCTCGTCGTCGCGTCGTCACGATCCCCGCCGCTGGAGCTGATCAGTCGCCTGTCGCCATTGTCGTCACTCGAGCAGGGGAATTCCAGGGGACGCCACGAGCAGGGATGGACTACCCCCTGCGTGGGCTACCTTCGGACTAAGAACAGGGGAGCGCTCTGGGCTACTATGGGCCGGCCCAACTTGTACGCGCCCAACGCGCACAACAACGACCAATCCCAGTTTCGGTCTGCCACATCATCAATTCCTGTTTGGAAGAGCGATCAGGGTTCAATTTGGACCGGGATTAGAAAGTTGAGTGTGTTGATTCCCGGGATTTGAAGTTTGGCGTTTGATTTAGCTAAGGCCTACGAGTTCAAGGTTTAATTTGGCTTTTTTCCGGTGAGTGTTTTTTTTAGTGAGTGGATTTGGTTACGTGTATAGATGCCCAGAATCTGTGTCTCACGCAACGCAAAGTGGCTACCTACAGTCGATTTTCAGCTTTCTGGATTTCGAGAAAACGAACGCGTAGATGTTTTCTTTTTCTCGATCGCTATAGTTGCATTTCAGTCGACTGACTTTTCGCAATGGGTCAGTCGATTTTGGTCGAAGGGAGAAATAGCCAGAGGGAAGGAGGAAATTTTCCGGAGAGGAGGAAGAAGATCGTTGGGCAGGCTACCCCGGTGTCTATCTTAGGGTTCAGGGTGGGGCGGTGGTGGACGGTGGTGGTGGGGGTGGTGTGGGGATTCGCCGAAGAATTTTCTCTGTGCGGCGGGGCCTAGAGGGATGGCCGGGGCGGTGGGGTGGTTCCAGGGAGGGCAGGGCGGCGAGGGCCGGTGGTCCGTGGTGGCGGCTGAGGAAGAAGAACAGCCGATCTGCTTTTTTTTTAAGAAAACTGTTGGGAGGAGGAAGACACAATCTAGGCCGTTCATTTTTATCCGACGCTTCAGATTCATCGAGGCCAGATCGACTAACTCGACGAGATTTCAGTCGACTGGCTCCTAGCCATCCCCTTTCTCGATTTTACTTGCTCTCCCGGGAGGAATTTTTCGAGGACGGCTTCCAATCCACGATCGACTTGGATGGTTATTCCCGCGCGAAGAATCAACTCCCTGTTTCCACTACGGGTCGCCGACCTCCCCATGCTCCAGACCAAGCATCTCCAAGCGATAAGGGCGCGATCACGCCGGCCAACCATTGCGCGCCACCTGTTCCCGTCCCGTCGCCGTCGCATCCCCCAACCAGCCGCGTAACGACGCCGGCCTAATTTTTCCGACGACAACGACGACCACGTTACGGCCTCCTTTTTCTTCCCCGGAGCTTTCATGGCGCGCGCGTCCGCGTCGGGACGACGGGAACGCAGCGCGGGCACCGCCGCGCAGCACAGGACCCGGATAAGGGCATGCGCGCGCGGTGGCACTGGCGAGCAAACATGGCCCTGGCCCGCCGGGACAGCGACTTCCATGGCCCGGAGGGCGTCCACGTCCCCCGCTCGCCTCAAAACCCCGGCCCGCACCCCGCCCTCCTCAGAAGCTCAAAGCCAACGGCCGAGAGAAAAAGCTTGGCTGAGAATCGCCTGGTCACTGCAGCCAATCACGGTGGTGGCGCTGGTGCTAGCTGGGCTCGTCGGACTGTGAGCGAGCAGTGAGCGCGTACGTGCCATGGAGGGGGAGGAGAAGCCGGTGGTGGGCGGGGCCTACTGGGGCGTGGGCGCGAGGGCCTGCGACTCGTGCGCCACCGAGGCGGCCAGGCTCTTCTGCCGCGCCGACGCCGCGTTCCTCTGCGCCGGCTGCGACGCGCGCGCGCACGGCGCCGGGTCGCGCCACGCCCGGGTCTGGCTCTGCGAGGTCTGCGAGCACGCGCCCGCGGCCGTCACGTGCAAGGCCGACGCCGCCGTGCTCTGCGCCTCCTGCGACGCCGACATCCACGCCGCCAACCCGCTCGCGCGCCGACACGAGCGCGTCCCCGTCGCGCCCTTCTTCGGCGCGGCCGCCGACGCGCACAAGCCCTTCGTGTCGTCGGGAGCCCAGGCCGCTGCCGAGGACGACGGGAGGAACGACGCCGAGGCGGCGTCGTGGCTGCTCCCCGAGCCCGATCACAAGGATGGTGCTACCGCGGAAGTCTTCTTCGCGGATTCCGACCATTACCTCGACCTCGACTTCGCGCGGTCAATGGACGACATCAAGGCCATCAGCGTGCAGCTCAACGGCCAGCCCGAGATCGACCTCAAC
The DNA here is from genome assembly GCF_056163025.1 of Triticum urartu. Lineage (NCBI taxonomy): Eukaryota > Viridiplantae > Streptophyta > Magnoliopsida > Poales > Poaceae > Triticum > Triticum urartu. Next base: position 578,185,680 of record NC_141874.1, read on the forward strand.
GGCGGCAACAAAGGCTTCTACTCCGACCACTCCATGAACCACAGCGTAAGGACCATTTCCTGTCTATGCACGAGCAAGGCCAAGGAGGAGCTGCCAGCGTTCTGACTTCTGATGAACATCTTGCTTGGTGACGGGACGCATGCAGGTATCCTCCTCTGAGGCGGCGGTGGTCCCGGACGCGGCGGCGGCGCCGGTGGTGAGCCGGGGGAGGGAGCGGGAGGCGCGGCTGATGCGGTACAGGGAGAAGCGCAAGAGCCGGCGGTTCGAGAAGACCATCCGGTACGCGTCCCGCAAGGCGTACGCGGAGACGCGGCCGCGCGTCAAGGGCCGGTTCGCCAAGCGCACGGGCACGGCGGACGCCGACGCCGACGCCCTGGAGGAGCACGAGGAGATGTACTCCTCGGCGGCGGCCGCGGTCGCCGCGCTCATGGCGCCCGGCCCCGACCACGACTACGGCGTGGACGGCGTGGTGCCGACCTTGGTGTAATTTTGTTGCGTGCATGCACGCAAAGCTTCGTGTAGCATTTGATCAATCAATTGTATATGCATGATTATGCGGGAGCCATCCAGACTTCCGATCCAACCCCCTCCTTAATTTTGCCCGATCCCTGTAATTTTTTACCTGTAGCATATCATCATCATCACGAGCTGGCTAATCTGCATCTACCCTACTCCACTTTTACTAACCCGCTTGCTAGCTGAATCGTTCGCGATACATCTGCTTTAGTGCGGTAACTTTCACGTCATTTTGCTGTCACTGCAATCAACTTGCCTGTCACTTTGCTGCTGTCTTTGTTGCTGAAATTTGACGATCAGGAGAGATCGTGGTCTTTCTTTAATATGCGCGGTGGTGTATCTTTCGCCATTCCGCCACTGGACAAGCTCTGAGATCTCGAATGGGAAATGTCCGATCCGATGGCTGATATGCTTCCTTTTGCCGAGTGCGTGATGGTGCAATCTTTCTCTCTCGCTCACAGCCACCGTTAGTTGGCTGGCTAGCTTTAGGCGTGGAGCAAATGCGACAGTACCTCCTGTAATGCTTTGGGAACCATCTTTTTCCATGGTGAGATTCGATGCTTTCCCCCTTTCCACCGATCAACCACAGGGATACATTGCGCTACAAACTAGGATTTTAGACCAACTCCAACGAGACGACCCATTTCGTCCGCTCGCGTTCGTTCGGGTCGGTGCGGACAAAAGTGACAGCCCAACGCGTCGACCCAAACTCAAATCGTGTCCGCTCGGCGTCCACGTCAACCCATTTCCGGCCCAAAATTGCGTCTGGAATGCGTTGGCGCGGACGCGCCACGCGTCTCCTCGCCGTCCGCCGCGTCCCCACCTGGCGGCCATCCAACTACGACGGTCAACATAATTTATGACGACCGCTCACCTTGGGCCCACGCGTCAGCAACGGCGGTGGTCCTTTTTTAAACCGGGCGTGCAGCAGGGCCGTCCTCATCCACTACCACCCGGCCCCCGTCCCCATCTGGCCACCCCTGCCTCCACGCCGGCGACACCCCTAGCCACCGCCAGCATGGGCTTCTTCTCCGGCATCGGTAGCAGCCGCAAGGGCAAGGCCCCCGCCCGCCATTCTCCCTCCCTCCCCGCCCTGCCTGCGCCGGCGCACGCTCCCCGGCAGAGGCAACGCATCAACGTGCCGTTGCACCAGGCCGAGTGGCGCTGGCACCACTGCGTGCCTCTACCGTACCCCAACGTGACACTACCGCATGACTGGCATTTGGATCTGGAGAGGATCCCAGTGCCGCTGGCGCCGCGGACGGCGAGGGCCCATGCAGAGGAGGTGCGGCGCCGGCGGGCGTTGCTGACGTCGGAGCAGCGCGCCGAACCGCACTTTGCCGTCGACTCGCTCAATTGGGCTCGATGGTTCGCCTTCGAGCACGAGGAGGCGAGGTGACGCGGCATCCGTGGCATCGACCACAGCCTGCCGCCGCCCGCGCTCGTCGTCCACGACGAGGACCAGGAGGCCGAGGCCGCCAACCAGGCGGCCATTAAGGAGAGCAAGGAGGAGGAGCGGTGGAGGGAGGCGGATGAGGCGGCTTTCGAGGCTGCCATGGCGGAGGCCATGGCCCTCTCCGCGGCGGGCGACTGCGTCGTGCCGCCGGTGACCCCGCTGTCCCTGCCCAAAGCCGAGCCGAAGGAGCCGGCCTACCTCGAGCGCTACTCCTGGACCGGAGTAGTGCGCGAGTGGGTCAGCGCTCTGCCGATCTGGCTCGGGGCGACGAAGAAGCAGGAGGCGGCCTACCTCGAACACTGGCGCCGCGTTCGGCTGGCCGAGAAGCGCCGGGAGGGCGAGCGCCTGCAGATGCTCGAGCGCGAGGCCGAAGAGGAGGCGCGTCAGGCCCAGGCAGCGGCGGCACAGCCCGACATCGCCGCCCTATGAAACACAGCGTTCCCCCTCGGCCGGCCCTGCGCCGACGTTGATCGACCTCACCGGTCCCGACGCAGACGTAGACGCCGCCGCCGCCGAGGACGTCTAGGGCAGCGCATCATCTAGTTTTTAGTGTTTAATTAATGTAATGTGGACTTTCGTCGGCCTTCGTGACCGGATTTTATGTTTAATTAAATGCATGTATTTATTTTTAAAATGCTCGCAATACTTTTTTTGACGCGTCGGCGAAATGGGTCGGGACAGTGTTGGGCGCTCGCGCCGGCCCAAACACAGCGTCAGACGTTTGTGTCCGCCGGATCGATCCAAACGGACAAAAAGCGGACAAAAGCGCCGTTCGTTTGGGTCGGCCCGTTAGAGTTGCTCTTACTGGAGCATATTTTGAATTTTATTACTAACAACTTTAGCAAAAAATAATCTCCCTCTTCCCTGTAAACATAAGCTTCACTTCACGAATCAGGTATAGAATTGTTTCGGCAAACCCCTCCGATTTCATTGAAAGAAACCATGGTCTTTCTAGATACAAACTACTAAATGACTAAAACTGAAACAAGATCACCAGCTAGACGAAGTCTAGACGTCCAATGATAATCTATGGTAAGGGCATCTTCAACATCCGTGCATCAAACCGCCGGTCAACGTCTGGACTGTGATGTCCGGACACTATGTGCCCTCCACCGTCGTCAATCAAACATCCATGGAATGGTGCGCACGATTGGAATTCTGCCAAATCGGAAATAAAGCTGGTGGAGGTTTTGGGGAGTCCGACAGAAAAAACCTCCCGGAGCCCTTCCCCCCACTCACCCCCTCCACTATATCCGCACCTACCAAGACCGCCTCCGCCTCTTCACCACCTTGACCACCTGTAGATGCCTTGTACTTCGCTGCCGTTGCACCCACTAGTCTGGCATTGTCCACCCCTTTCCAACACAGTCCATGGCGGACACCACGTCCGTCAAGTGTTCTGCCAAATGCCTTTGAGATTTTCTTTACTTTCTCCTTGTTTAACATGAAGTAAGCATGATGGTGGGGTACTCCGTGAGGGAGTATGCATTGTTGTGCGACGCATGGTTGGCCACAAGTGTGCGGTTTGTAGGCATGAAGAAAAAGGGCACGATATTTTGGCAACATGTGCATTATTGGTTTCATGAGTACAAGCACTACGCACCCTACAATTTAGATGTGATCCATGTGAAGGAAACATGCCCTAGGGGCAATAATAAAGTTGTTATTTATATTTCCTTATATCATGATAAATGTTTATTATTCATGCTAGAATTGTATTAAACGGAAACTTGATACATGTGTGGATACATAGACAAAACACGATGTCCTTAGTAAGCCTCTACTAGACTAGCTCGTTAATCAAAGATGGTTAAGTTTCCTAACCATAGGCATGTGTTGTCACTTGATGAATGGGATCATTCATAGGAGAATGATGTGATGGACAAGACCCATCCGTTAGCTTAGCATAATGATCGTTAAGTTTTATTGATATTGCTTTCTTCATGTCATATACATATTCCTTTGACTATGAGATTATGCAACTCCCGGATACCGGAGGAATACATTGTGTGCTATCAAACGTCACAACGTAACTGGGTGATTATAAAGATGCTCTACAGGTATCTCCGAAGGTGTTTGTTGGGTTGGCATAGATCGAGATTAGGATTTGTCACTCCGAGTATCGGAGAGGTATCTCTGGGCCCTCTCGGTAATGCACATCATAATAAGCCTTGCAAGCAATGTGACTAATGAGTTAGTTGCGGGATTGTGTATTACAGAACGACTAAAGAGACTTGCCGGTAACGAGATTGAACTAGGTATGAAGGTACCGACGATCAAATCTCGGGCAAGTAACATACCGTTGGCAAAGGGAATAACGTATGTTGTCATTACGGTACGACCGATAAAGATCTTCGTAGAATATGTGGGAACCAATATGAGCATCCAGGTTCCACTTTGGGTTATTGACCAGGGAGGTGTCTCGATCATGTGTACATAGTTCTCGAAGCACACACTTAACGTTCGATGACGATTTTGTATTATATGAGTTATGTGATTTGGTGACCGAATGTTGTTTGGAGTCCCGGATGAGATCACAAACATGATGAGGAGTCTCGAAATGGTCGAGAGGTAAAGACTCATATATAGGACCATGATATTCGGACACCGAAATTACTCTAGGGGTACCGGGTACATATTGGGTCACTAAAGGGGGTTTCAGGCATCCTCTCGGCAACTAAATGGGCTTAATGGGCCAACAAGGGGATAGACCAGCCCCTAGGGGGCTGGTGCGCCCCATGTAGGCCAAAATAAGGGGGGAGGAAAAAGGAGAAGAGGGAAAGGAAGGGGAGGGATTCGTCCTCCCCTTCCTTCTCTCCTCCATCTTCCTGCCTTCCCCCTCCGGATGAATATGGAAGGGGGAGGCCGAATTGGGAGGCGCCCAAGTAGGATTCCTCCTACTTGAGACACCCCCTTAGCTGCCTCTCCTCTCCTAGCCATGTGCACCGCTTGAACACACAACATTGATTCCTAGCCGTGTGCGGCGTCCCCCTGATGACCCACAAGTATAGGGGATCTATCATAGTCCTTTCGATAAGTAAGAGTGTCGAACCCAACGAGGAGTGATAACCCGCAAGTATAGGGGATCACAACAGTTTTCGAGGGTAAAGTATTCAACCCAAATTTATTGATTCGGCACAAGGGGAGCCAAAGAATACTCTCAAGTATTAGCAGCTGAGTTGTCAATTCAACCACACCTGGAAACTTAATATCTACAGCAAAGTATTTAGTAGCAAAGTAATATGATAGTAGTGGTAACGGTAGCAAAAGGTAACAGTAGTAAAAGTAATGTTTTTGGTATTTTGTAGTGATGATAGCAATAGCGACGGGAAAGTAAATAAGCGAAGAACAATATATGGAAAGCTCGTAGGCAATGGATCGGTGATGGAGAATTATACCGGATGCGGTTCATCATGTAACAGTCATAACCTAGGGTGACACAGAACTAGCTCCAGTTCATTGATATAATGTAGGCATGTATTCCGAACATAGTCATGCGTGCTTATGGAAAAGAACTTGCATGACATCTTTTATCCTACCCTCCTGTGGCAGCGGGGTCCTTACGGAAACTAAGGGATATTAAGGCCTCCTTTTAATAGAGAACCGGAACAAAGCATTAACACATAGTGAATACATGAACTCCTCAAACTACGGTCATCACCAGTAAGTATCCCGATTATTGTCACTTCGGGGTTAACGGATCATAACATATAATAGGTGACTATAGACTTGCAAGATAGGATCAAGAACACTCATATATTGATGAAAACATAATAGGTTCAGATCTGAAATCATGGCACTCGGGCCCTAGTGACAAGCATTAAGCATAGCAAAGTCATAGCAACATCAATCTCAGAACATAGTGGATACTAGGGATCAAACCCTAACAAAACTAACTCGATTACATGATAGATCCCATCTAACCCATCACCGTCCAGCAAGCCTACGATGGAATTACTCGCGCACGGCGGTGAACATCATGAAATTGGTGATGGAGGATGGTTGATGATGACAATGGCGACGGATTCCCCTCTCCGGAGCCCCGAACGGACTCCAGATCAGCCCTCCCAAGAGGTTTTAGGGCTTGGCGGTGGCTCCGTATCGTAAAATGCGATGATTTCTTCTCCCTGTTTTTTTTCTCCCCGAAACTCAATATATGGAGTTGGAGTCGGAGAGGCAACAGGGGGCCCACGAGGTAGGGGGCGCGCCCTAGGGGGGCAGGCGCGCCCCCCACCCTCGTGGAGAGGTGGTGCCCCCCTGGCCTTCATCTTTTGCAGGTATTTTTCTTATTTTCTGAAAAGTGGCTCCGTGAAGTTTCAGGTCATTCCGAGAACGTCTGCTCCTACACATAAATAACACCATGGTAATTCTGCTGAAAACACCGTCAGTCCGGGTTAGTTCCATTCAAATCATGCAAGTTAGAGTCCAAAACAAGGGCAAAAGTGTTTGGAAAAGTAGATACGTTGGAGACGTATCAACTCCCCCAAGCTTAAACCTTTGCTTGTCCTCAAGCAATTCAGTTGACAAACTGAAAGTGATAAAGAAAAACTTTTACGAACTCTGTTTGCTCTTGTTGTTGTAAATATGTAAAGCCAGCATTCAAGTTTTCAGCACAATTATAACTAACCACATTCACAATAACGCATAGGTCTCAAGTTTACTCATATCAATAGCATAATCAACTAACGAGCAATAATAATAAATCTCGGATGACAACACTTTCTTGAAACAATCATAATATGATATAACAGGGTGGTATCTCGCTAGCCCTTTCTGAGACCGCAAAACATAAATGCAGAGCACCTTTAAAGACCAAGGACTGACTAGACATTGTAATTTATGGTAAAAGAGATCCAGTCAAGTCATACTCAATGTAAACTAACAATAATGAATGCGAATGACAGCGGTGCTCTCCAACTGGTGCTTTTTAATAAGAGGATGATGACTCAGCATAAAAGTAAATAGATAGGCCCTTCGCAGAGGGAAGCAGGGATTTGTAGAGGTGCCAGAGCTCGGTTTTGAAACAGAGGTGAATAATATTTTGAGCGGTATACTTTCATTGTCAACATAACAATCAAGAGATGGCGATATCTTCCATGCTACACACATTATAGGCAGTTCCCAAACAGAATGGTAAAGTTTACACTCCCCCTTCCACCAACCAGCATTAATCCATGGCTTGCTCGAAACAACGAGTGCCTCCAACTAACAAGAGTCCCAGGGGGAGTTTTGTTTGCAATTATTTTGATTTAGTTTGCATAAAGCATGGGACTGGGCATCCCGGTGACCTGCCATTTATCTCGTGAGTGAGGAGTGGAGTCCACTCCTCTTGAGAATAACCCGCCTAACATGGAAGATACAAACATCCCTAATTGATACATGAGCTATTCGAGCATACAAAACAAGATATTTATTTGAAGGTTTAGAGTTTGGCACATACAAATTTACTTGGAACGGCAGGTAGATACCGTATATAGGTAGGTATAGTGGACTCATGTGGAATAACTTTGGGGTTTAAGGGATTGGATGCACAAGCAGTATTCCCGCTTAGTACAGGTGAAGGCTAGCAAAAGACTGGGAAGCGACCAGCTAGAGACCGACAACAGTCATGAACATGCATTAAAACTAATCAACACCGAATACAAGCATGAGTAGGATATAATCCACCATGAACATAAATATCGTAAAGGCTATGTTGATTTTGTTTCAACTACATGCGTGAACATGCGCCAAGTCAAGTCACTTAAATCATTCATAGGAGGATACCACCCTATCATACCACATCACAACCATCTCAATAGCATGTTGGCACGCAAGGTAAACCATTATAACTCATAGCTAATCAAGCATGGCACAAGAAACTATGATCTCTAATTGTCATTGCAAACATGTTTATTCATAATAGGCCGAATCAGGAACAATGAACTAATCATACAAAAACAAAAGATGTCGAGTTCATACCAACTTTTCTCATCTCAGCCAGTCCATCATATATCATCATAATTGCCTTTCACTTGCATGACCGAATAGTGTGAATAATAATAATAGTGCACGTGCATTGGACTAAGCTGGAATCTGCAAGGATTCAATAAACAGGAGAAGACAAGGAAATATGGGCTCTTTTGTCAGATCAACAATAATGCATATAAGAGCCACTTCAACAATTTAATCATGGTCTTCTCCTATCGACCCCCAAAGAAAAGAAAAGAAATAAAACTATTTACACGGGAAAGCTCCCAACAAGCAAAAGAAGAACAAGAAATATTTTTGGGTTTTCTTTTTAATTACCACTACAAGCATGGAAATTAAACTGATTAAAAGCTACAACTAATATATTTTTTTGGTTTTTCTTAAGGTTTATTAAACACACAAGAAGAAAGCATAAAAAAGGAAATTAAACTAGCATGGATGATACAATGAAAAAGTATGAGCACCGACATCTAGCAATGAGTGTGTGAACATGAATGTAATGTCGGTGGGAAATACGTACTCCCCCAAGCTTAGGCTTTTGGCCTAAGTTGGTCTATGGCCACGACTGGCCTGGCGAATATCCATAATAGTAGTTGGGGTCGTACTGCGATGCAGCGACTATCGCCTGCTGAGCTGCAGCGTGGCGACGAGCGGCCTCCTCTCTCCTCTCGTACTCATCTGCCTCGTCTCTGCTAATAGTATATCTTCCTCTTGCCTGATAATCAAAGAAGGCAGGAGCAGGGAGAGTAATACGAACAGCACGGCGTCTGTCAAAGATTAGTCGATACTGGAGAGGTGATTCATTCCTCTCAACAAACTGGTGGTGAACCATAGCATTAAAATCTAGATAAGCAGGAGGTAATTCAATATCATATTCGCGTATGGCTATACCAAGAAAATTAGCTATGCGGGTTGCATAAATTCCATCAAAGAAATCTCCATTAAATCTATTAAGATGCAACCTACGTGCAACAATGGCTCCCAAATTATAAGATTGGTCTCCTAACACAGCACTCCTAAGAATACTAAGATCGGGGACACACATGTGACATGCCTCATCTTTACCATTTATGCATCTACCTATGAAGAGAGCAAAATAATGTATAGCAGGAAAGTGAATGCTCCCTATGGTAGCTTGTGTAATATCTCTAGATTCTCCCACAGTTATGCTAGCAAGAAAATCTCTAAATTCAGATTTGCGAGGATCCCTTATACTACCCCATTGTGGAAGTTTGCATGCAGTGGTAAAATCCTCTAAGTCCATAGTGTAAGATTTATCATAAAGATCAAACATGACAGTTGGAGAATTACGTGAAGTTGAAAATTCAAACCTCCTCACAAAGGTACTGGTGAGGTTGTGATACTGGCTGCACTTCTCTTTCTCGAAGTTCACAAGATCAGCGTTACGCAAATATGTGTTAAATTATTCTTTAATTCCCGCTTGATCCATAAAGTTCTCAGAAGGCCATTCACAAGGACGCACTGGAGCGTTTCTTGGTGGCTCGTCATCAGCATCACACATTGCAAGCCTGGGTCCTTGCTTCCTTGAAGAACCACCTTGGAATATTTTCCTAAGCATATTTCTTCCTCTGAAAAATTCTGAAAATTTGTAGTAACTTCAAAATAAAAGTAAACCAAACTCAATAATATTGATAGCAACTACTCCTACAAGTGCCTAGGGCCTATATCATGCATCAAAACTACTTTTGACCATATAAATTTGACATGCAAGCTCAAGAACAGGGTCACCTAAGCAGCAAAAAATTGCAATGAATAAAGCACTAGAACAAAAACTAATTGGACCAATGGAGGAGTCACATACCAAGGAACAATCTCCCCAAGCAGTTTTGTGAGAGGTGCTTTGAGCAAGGAGATCGAAAATGGCAGCAAAGTGAGCTTGAACTTGTGCTTGAGCTGGATATTCGTGTTAGTGGGAGGAAGAAGAAGTGTATGGGTGAAAGGATAAGTGGAGGAGGGCCACCGTGGGCCCACGAGGCAGGGGGCGCGCCCTCCACCCTCGTGGGCAGGTGGTTGATCCCCCTGCTGTGTTCTCAGTGCCAAATATTCTCAAATATTCTAGAAAAAATCATATTTAAATTTCAGGGCATTTGGAGAACTTTTATTTTCGAGGTATTTTTATATTGCATGGATAATCAGGTAACAGACAGAAAAATATTTATTTTTATTTTATTTAATATAAATAACAGAAAGTAAAAGTGGGGTACAGAAGGTTATGCCTTCTAGTTTCATCCATCTCATGATCATCAAAAGGAATCCACTAACAAGGTTGATCAAGTCTTGTTAACGAACTCATTCCGAATAACATGGAACCGGAGAAATTTCGAATAACACTATGTTACCTCAACGGGGATATGCACATCCCCAATAATAAGAATATCATATTTCTTCTTGACAGTAGGAAGAGGAAATTCAAAACCTCCAAATATAATCGATGGAATTTTTCCAATAGAGTTGATACTATGAACTTGAGGTTGTTTCCTCGGAAAGTGTACCGTATGCTCATTACCATTAACATGAAAAGTGACATTGCCTTTAGTGCAATCAATAACAACCCCTGCGGTATTCAAAAAGGGTCTTCCAGGAATAATAGACATACTATCGTCCTCGGGAATATCAAGAATAACAAAGTCCGTTAAAATAGTAACGTTTGCAACTACAACAGGCACATCCTCACAAATACCGACATGTATAGCAGTTGATTTATCAGCCATTTGCAAAGATATTTCAGTAGGTGTCAACTTATTCAAATCAAGTCTACGATATAAAGAGAGAGGCATAACACTAACTCCAGCTCCAAGATCACATAAAGCAGTTTTAACATAGTTTCTTTTAATAGAGCATGGTATAGTGGGTACACTGGGATCTCCAAATTTCTTTGGTATTCCACCCTTAAAAGTATAATTAGCAAGCATGGTGGAAATTTCAGCTTCCGGTATCTTTCTTTTATTTGTAATGATATATTTCATGTACTTAGCATAAGGATTGGTTTTGAGCATATCAGTTAATCGCATACGCAAAAAGATAGGTCTAATCATTTCAGCAAAGCGCCCAAAATCCTCATCATCCTTTTTCTTGGATGGTTTGGGAGGAAAAGGCATGGGTTTCTGAACCCAAGGCTCTCTTTCTTTACCATGTTTCCTAGCAACAAAGTCTTTCTTATCATAACGTTGATTCTTTGATTGTGGGTTATCAAGATCAACAGTAGGTTCAATTTCTACATCATTATCATTACTAGGTTGAGCATCATTATGAACATTATCATTAACATTACCACTAGTTTCAGGTTCATTACCAGATTGTGTTTCAGCATCAGAAATAGAAATATCATTTGGATTCTCAGGTGTTTCAACAATAGGATCACTAGAAGCATGCAAAGTCCTATCATTTTTCTTTTTCTTCTTTTTAGAAGAACTAGGTGCATCTATATTATTTCTCTGAGAGTCTTGCTCAATTCTCTTAGGGTGGCCTTCAGGATACAAAGGTTCCTGAATCATTCTACCAGTTCTAGTAGCCACTCTAACAGCATAATCATTATTCTTATTATTCAATTCATTGAGCAAATCATTTTGAGCTTTAAGTACTTGTTCTACTTGAGTGGTAACCATAGAAGCATGTTGACTAATAAGTTTAAGTTCACCTTTGACATTAGCCATATAATCACCCAAGTGTTCAAGCATATTTGAATTGTATTTCAATTGTCTACCAAAATAAGCATTAAAATCTTCTTGCTTAGCCATAAATTTATCAAACTCATCTAAGCACGGGCTAGCAAATTTAGTAAATGGGATTTCACCTTTATCATATCTCTAGAGAGAATTTACCTTTACTACCTGTGTCGGGTTATCAAGACCATGAGTTTCTTCAATAGGTAATGGATTAAGATTATATGTTTCTTCAACAGGCGGTAAATTAAGACCATGTATTTCTTCAATAGGAGGCAAATTCTTAACATCTTCAGCTTTAATACCTTTTTCTTTCATAGATTTCTTTGCCTCTTGCATATCTTCAGGACTGAGAAATAGAATACCCCTCTTCTTCAGAGTTGGTTTAGGAATAGGCTCAGGAATTGGCTCCAGAGGTGTCTAATTATTTTCATTTGTCAACATATTGTTCAATAAATTTCAGCTTCATCCAGTGTTCTTTCCCTGAAAACAGAACCAGCACAACTATCCAGGTAATCTCTAGAGGCATCGGTTAGTCCATTATAAAAGATATCAAGTATTTCATTTTTCTTAAGAGGATGACCAGGCAAGGCATTAAGTAATTGGAGAAGCCTCCCCCAAGCTTGTGGGAGACTGTCTTCTTCAATTTGCACAAAATTATATATATCCCTTAAAGCAGCTTGTTTCTTATGAGCAGGGAAATATTTAGCAGAGAAGTAATAAATCATATCCTAGGGACTACACACACAACTAGGATCAAGAGAATTAAACCATATCTTAGCATCACCCTTTAATGAGAACGGAAATATTTTAAGGATATAAAAGTAGCGAGTTCTCTCATCATTAGTGAATAGAGTGGCTATGTCATTTAATATAGTAAGATGTGCCACAACAGTTTCAGATTCATAATCATAAAAGGATCAGATTCAACTAAAGTAATTATATCAGGATCAACAGAGAATTCATAATCCTTATCAGTAACACAGATAGGTGAAGTAGCAAAAGCAGGGTCAGGTTCCATTCTAGCACTTAGAGATTGCTTACTCCATTTAGCCAATAACCTTTTTAGTTCATTTCTATTTTTGCAAGCTAAAATAGCGAAAGAAGCTTCTTGATAAAAACATAACCCTTAGGAATAACAAGTGAATCTTCATCATCACTTTCATCAGTATCATCAGATTCAATATTTTCAATTTCTCTAGCCCTAGCAATTTGTTCATCAAGAAAATCACTGAGTGGCACCGTAGTATCAGGCATAGGGGTAGTTTCATCATAAGTATCATGCATAGCAGAAGTGGCATCATCAATAACATGCAACATATCAGAATGAATAGCAGAAGCAGGTGTAGGTGTCGCAAACTTACTCATAACCGAAGGTGAATCAAGTGCAGAGCTAGATGGCAGTTCCTTACCCCCCCCCCCTCGTAGTTGAGGGATAGATCTTGGTTTTCGGATCTCTCAAGTTCTTCATAATGATAAGCAGATATATATCCCAAGTGACTCAAAGAACAGAGCTATGCTCCCCGGCAACGGCGCCAGAAAATAGTCTTGATAACCCGCAAGTATAGGGGATCGCAACAGTTTTCGAGGGTAAAGTATTCAACCCAAATTTATTGATTCGACACAAGGGGAGCCAAAGAATACTCTCAAGTATTAGCAGCTGAGTTGTCAATTCAACCACACCTGGAAACTTAATATCTGCAGCAAAGTATTTAGTAGCAAAGTAATATGATAGTAGTGGTAACGGTAGCAAAAGGTAACAATAGTAAAAGTAATATTTTTGGTATTTTGTAGTGATGATAGCAATAGCAACGGGAAAGTAAATAAGCGAAGAACAATATATGGAAAGCTCATAGGCAATGGATCGGTGATGGAGAATTATGCCGGATGCGGTTCATCATGTAACAGTCATAACCTAGGGTGACACAGAACTAGCTCCAGTTCATTGATATAATGTAGGCATGTATTCCGAACATAGTCATACGTGCTTATGGAAAAGAACTTGCATGACATCTTTTGTCCTACCCTCCCATGGCAGCGGGGTCCTTACGGAAACTAAGGGATATTAAGGCCTCCTTTTAATAGAGAACCGGAACAAAGCATTAACACATAGTGAATACATGAACTCCTCAAACTACGGTCATCACCGATAAGTATCCCGATTATTGTCACTTCGGGGTTAACGGATCATAACACATAATAGGTGACTATAGACTTGCAAGATAGGATCAAGAACACTCATATATTGATGAAAACATAATAGGTTCAGATCTGAAATCATGGTACTCGGGCCCTAGTGACAAGCATTAAGCATAGCAAAGTCATAGCAACATCAATCTCAGAACATAGTGCATACTAGGGATCAAACCCTAACAAAACTAACTCGATTACATGATAGATCCCATCCAACCCATCATCGTCCAGCAAGCCTACGATGGAATTACTCACGCACGGCGGTGAGCATCATGAAATTGGTGATGGAGGATGGTTGATGATGACGATGGCGACGGATTCCCCTCTCAGGAGCCCCGAACGGACTCCAGATCAGCCCTCCCGAGAGGTTTTAGGGCTTGGCGGCGGCTCCGTATCGTAAAACGCGATGATTTCTTCTCCCTGATTTTTTTCTCCCTGAAACTCAATATATGGAGTTGGAGTTGGAGTCAGAGAGGCAACAGGGGGCCCACGAGGTAGGGGGGCGCGCCCTAGGGGGGCAGGCGCGCCCCCACCCTCATGGAGAGGTGGTGGGCCCCCTGGCCTTCATATTTTTCAGGTATTTTTCTTATTTTCTGAAAAGTGGCTCCGTGAAGTTTCAGGTCATTCCGAGAACGTCTGCTCCTGCACATAAATAACACCATGGTAATTCTGCTGAAAACAGCGTCAATCCGGGTTAGTTCCATTCAAATCATGCAAGTTAGAGTCCAGAACAAGGGCAAAAGTGTTTGGAAAATTAGATACGTTGGAGACATATCAAGGAGCAGAAGGAAATGATAAGCAGTTTTCAGCAAGGTATTCTTTGCAAGCATTGAAATTATAGGTAACAGATAGTTTTGTGATAAGATAATTGGTAACGAGCAACAAGTAACAAAAGTAAATAAAGTGCAGCAAGGTGGCCCAATCCTTTTTGTAGCAAAGGACAAGCCTGGAAAAACTCTTATATAGAGAAAAGCGCCCCCGAGGACACATGGGAATATCGTCAAGCTAGGTTTCATCACGATCATATGATTCGCGTTCGGTACTTTGATAATTTGGTATGTGGGTGGACCAGTGCTTGGGTACTGCCCTTACTTGGACAAGCATCCCACTTATGATTAACCTCTACTACAAGCATCGGCAACTACAACAAAAGTATTAAGGTAAACCTAACCATAGCATGAAACATATGGATCCAAATCAGCCCCTTACGAAGCAACGCATAAACTAGGGTTTAAGCTTCTGTCACTCTAGCAACCCATCATCTACTTATTACTTCCCAATGCCTTCCTCTAGGCCCAAATAATGGTGAAGTGTCATGTAGTCGACGTTCACATAACACCATTAGAGGAGAGACAACATACATCTCATCAAAATATCGAGCGAATACCAAATTCACATGACTACTAATAGCAAGACTTCTCCCATGTCCTCAGGAACAAACGTAACTACTCACAAAGCATATTCATGTTCATAATCAGAGGGGTATTAATATGCATATAGGATCTGAACATATGATCTTCCACCAAATAAACCAACTAGCATCAACTACAAGGAGTAATTAACACTACTAGCAACCCACAGGTACCAATCCCGGACTTAGAGACAAGAATTGGATACAAGAGATGAACTAGGGTTTGAGAGGAGATGGTGCTGGTGAAGATGTTGATGGAGATTGCCCTCTCCTAATGAGAGGAGCGTTGGTGATGACGAGGGCGATGATTTCCCCCTCCCGGAGGGAAGTTTCCCCGGCAGAACAGCTCCACTGGAGCCCTAGATTGGTTCCGCCAAGGTTCCGCCTCGTGGTGGCGGAGTCTCGTCCGGAAAGATGGCTTATGATTTTTTTTTCCTCATTGAAAGACTCCACATAGCAGAAGGTGGACATCGGAGGGCCACCAGGGGCCCATGAGGTAGGGGGCGCGCCCAGGGGGGTAGGGCGCGCCCCCACCCTCATGGGCAGGGTGTGGCCCCCCTACGGAACTTCTTGCGCTCAGTATTTTTTATATATTCTGAAAATGACTTCCATGAAGTTTCAGGACTTTTGGAGCTGTGCAGAATAGGTCTCTAATATTTGCTCCTTTTCCAGCCCAGAATCCCAGCTGCCAGCATTCTCCCTCTTTATGTAAACCTTGTAAAATAAGAGAGAATAGGCATAAGTATTGTGACATAATGTGTAATAACAGCCCATAATGCAATAAATATCGATATAAAAGCATGATGCAAAATGGACGTATCAACTCCCCCAAGCTTAGACCTCGCTTGTCCTCAAGCCAAAGCCTAAATCGAAAAATATGTCCACGTGTTTAGAGATAGAGGTGTCGATAAAAATAAAATACGGACATGAGGGCATCATGATCATTCTTAGAACAACAACTTATATAATTCTTGTCATATGATCTTCTTATGCTAGAGTAACAATTCAATCACAATTTCAAGTATGAATCATAAATTTCACTGAAAACTAACAAACTATAATCTCAGTCATTGGAGCAATTGCAATTTATCATAACATAGGAAAGAGTCAATATAAGAGCTTTTTAGCAAGTCCACATACTCAACTATCATATAGTCATTCACAATTGCTGACACTCTTACAATACTTATGGGTATGGAGTTTTAATCGGACACAGAGAAAGATAGGGGCTTATAGTTTTGCCTCCCAACGTTTTACCTCAAGGGTAATGTCAACAATAATAGTTCATGAAAACTCACATCCAATTAGCCATATATACCAAGATCTTTCCAACATGTTGTGCTTGCCAAAAGATAAAATGTAAAAAAAGGAAAGGTGAGGATCACCATGACTCTTATGTGAGGTAGGAGATAAAAGTAAAAGATAGGCCCTTCGCGAGGGAAGCAGAGGTTGTCATGCACTTTTATGGTTGGATACACAAAATCTTAATGCGAAAGAACGTTACTTTATATTGCCACTTGTGATATGGACCTTTATTATGCAGTCTGTCGCTTTTATTTCTTCCATATCACATGATCATATAAAGCTTATTTTCTCCCACACTAATAAGTCATACATATTTAGAGAGCAAATTTTTATTGCTTGCGCCGATGACAACTTACTTGAGGGATCTTACTCAATCCATAGGTAGGTATGGTGGACTCTCGTGGCAAAACTGGGTTTAGGGATATTTGGAAGCACAAGTAGTATCTCTACTTGGTGCAAAGAATTGGCTAGCATGAGAGGGAAAGGCAAGCTCAATCATGTTGGATGATCCATGACAATATAATTTATCTCAGATGTAAGAAAACATAACCCATTACGTTGTCTTCCTTGTCCAACGTCAACTCTTTAGCATGTCATATTTTAATGAGTGCTCACAATCATAAAAGATGCCAAGATAGTATATTTATATGTGAACCTCTCTTTCTTTATTACTTCCTATTAATTGCAACGATGACCAAAACTATGTTTGTCAACTCTCAACAACTTTTATTCATCATACTCTTTCTATGTGAGCTCATTACTCTCCCTAAGATCCATATGATCTCTTTGTTTATTTTTATTTCTTTCTCTTTTATTTTATTCCCTCAAGATCATGGCAAAACAATAATCAAGCCCTTGACTCAACACTAATCGTTATTATATATAGCTCATGGACTCGATTACATAGAAGGATCATAAAGCAAAACTCACAACTAGATCATACTAAGAACTTTTATTCTACTAGATCAAGATATTATCAAAAGGATCGAACTAAGAAAAGCGGTAAAAATAAAAGTGATGGTGATATGATACCGGGGCACTCCCCCAAGCTTGGCAGCTGCCAAGAGGAGTGCCCATACCCATGTGATTATATCTCTTTTGCCAGTGAAGGAGTTGATGGTTTTGTTGATGGCATAGGCTTGTCGTCCCTCTTCCAAGGCATAGGCTCACCATCATAGAAGGATGATCGAGTCTCCTGAAACGTCAAATCTGCAGCCAAACTCATCCTCTTGAATCTATATTCATACTCACAGTTTTGATTTTGCAGGTCATAGATCTGGGCTTGGAGGTGCTCGATTTTCTCATGAAGCTTGAAGATGGCCTCCCCAATGTCCTTGACGTCCAGCTTGTGGTTGTTGGTGAACTCCGTGATCATAATGTGATTGGAATTGAGTCCACGCTCCACCATCTCCTGACACTTGAAAACTTGTTTCTCCAATGCCTCGAGCCTTGCCTCCGTGCTTCCGGTCTTCCTTGGTCCCTCGACATCGCGGATGTGCAACAACCCCTTAGGCATCTCAATGGTTTGAGGGTGTTGCAGCACTTCCGTGAGGTAGGGGTTGATGACCTTCTCGAAGAACTGGTCCTTGGGGGCACTTGAAGATGACACGCGACCTGGATCTGTCAGAAAAACAGCTCGAAACAAGAACAGGAGATTTTTGCGTGATACGGTGGTCAAAACCTTCGGGAGGTTATATAATGATTTTTTACCGACCAAAATACGTGACGTGTAAGAAAACAGAGTCCGGAGAGCGCACGAGGTGCCCACGAGGTAGGGGGCGCCCAGGGGGGTAGGGCGCGCCCTCCACCCTCGTGGAGCCCTCGTGTCCTTCCCGGACTGCTTCTTATTTTTCTATTTTTCTAAATATTCCAAAACGGAAGAAAATTGCCATTAGAACTGTTTTGGAGTCGGTTTACTTACCGTACCACATACCTATTCCTTTTCGGAGTCTGAAACGTTCCGGAAAGTGTCTCTTATGTATTCCTCCGGGGTTACGGTTTCAATAACATTGGTTTCAACATTTATAGGATTACCTAAGATATAATGTTTAATTCTTTGACCGTTCACCACCTTCAGATTTGTGCCTTCGAAGTTGTTGATTTTTATGGCACCAGAACGATAGACCTCCTCGATAACGTAAGGACCTTCCCATTTAGAGAGATGTTTTCCTGCAAAAAATCTTAAACAAGAGTTGTATAGCAATACATAATCACCTACATTAAACTCACGCTTTTGTATCCTTTTGTCATGCCATCTTTTAACTTTTTCTTTGAACAATTTGGCATTCTCATAGGCTTGGGTTATCCATTCATCAAGTGAGCTAATGTCAAATAACCTCTTCTCACCGGCAAGTTTGAAATCATAATTGAGATCTTTAATGGCCCAATATGCCTTATGTTCTAGTTCGAGAGGTAAGTGACATGCTTTTCCATAGACCATTTTATACGGATACATACCCATAGGGTTTTTATATGCAGTTCTATAGGCCCATAATGCATCATCTAGTTTCTTGGACCAATTCTTTCTAGATCTATTAACAGTCTTTTGCAAAAATAATTTGAGTTCTCTATTGCTCAATTCTACTTGACCACTAAACTGTGGGTCATAAGGAGATGTAATTCTATGATTAACATCATATTTAGCAAGCATTTTACGGAAAGCACCATGAATAAAATGTGAACCACCATCAATCATTAAGTATCTAGGGACTCCAAACCTTGAAAAAATAACTTCTTTAAGCATCTTAATAGAGGTGTTATGATCAGCACTACTAGTTGGAATAGCTTCTACCCACTTAGTAACGTAATCAACAGCAACTAAAATATGTGTGTATCCATTAGAGGCAGGAAAAGGTCCCATATAATCAAAGCCCCAAACATCAAATGGTTCAATAAAAAGTGAATAATTCATAGGCATTTCTTGACGTCTACTAATATTACCAATTCTTTGACATTCATCACAAGATACAACAAACTTACGGGCATCCTTGAAGAGAGTAGGCCAATAAAAACCGGATTGCAATACCTTATGTGCAGTTCTATCTCCAGCGTGGTGTCCTCCATAAGCTTCAGAGTGACACTTGCATAGGATCTATTCCTGTTCATGCTCAGGTACACAACGTCTAATAACACCATCTACTCCTTCTTTATAAAGATGTGGGTCATCCCAAAAGTAATGTCTTAAATCATAGAAAAACTTTTTCTTTTGCTGGTATGTGAAACTAGGTGGTATAAATTTAGCAACAATATAATTAGCATAATCCACATACCATGGAGTAGTACGAGAAGCATTTATGACACTTAATTGTTCATCGGGAAAGCTATCATCAATAGGTAGTGGGTCATCAAGAACATTCTCTAGCCTAGACAAGTTGTCTGCAACGGGGTTCTCATCTCCCTTTCTATCAATAATATGCAAATCAAATTCTTGTAGCAAGAGAACCCATCTAATAAGTCTAGGTTTAGCATCTTCTTTTCCATAAGATATTTAATGGCAGCATGATCCGTGTGAATAGTTACTTTAGAATCAACAATATAAGGTCTGAACTTATCACAAGCAAATACAACTGCTAAGAATTCTTTTTCAGTAGTAGCATAATTTCTCTGAGCATTGTCTAGAGTTTTACTAGCATATTGAATAACATTTAATTTCTTATCAACTCTTTGCCCTAGAACAACACCTACAGCATAATCACTAGCATCACACATAATTTCAAAAGGTAAATTCCAATCAGGTGGCTGAACAATAGGTGTAGAGATTAATGCTTTCTTAAGTATTTCAAATTCTTCTACGCAATCATCATCAAAAACAAATGGTATATCTTTTTGTAATAAATTAGTCAGAGGCCGAGAAATTTTTGAGAAGTCCTTAATGAACCTCCTATAAAAACCGACGTGACCAAGGAAACTTCTTATACCTTTGATGTCCTTGGGACATGGCATCTTTTCAATAGCATCAACCTTAGCTTTATCAACTTCAATACCTCTTTCAGAAACTTTATGCCCCAAGACAATACCTTCATTAACCATAAAGTGGCACTTCTCCCAATTTAAGACAAGGTTAGTTTCTTCACATCTCTGCAAAACTCGATCAAGGTTGCTTAAGCAATCATCAAAAGAGGATCCATAGACGGAGAAATCATCCATGAAAACCTCACAAATCTTTTCACAAAAGTCAGAGAATATAGCCATCATGCATCTTTGGAAGGTAGCAGGTGCATTACATAAACCAAAAGGCATACGTCTATAAGAAAAAGTACCGAACGGGCAAGTAAAAGTGGTCTTAGATTGATCATCAGCTGACACATGTATTTGAGAGAAACCAGAATAACCATCTAGAAAGCAAAAATGCGTATGTTTGGATAATCTTTCTAGCATTTGATCAATAAAAGGTAAGGGGTAATGATATTTTTTAGTAGCCTTATTTAATTTGCGGAAATCAATTACCATCCTATAACCTGTAATAATTCTTTGCGGAATCAATTCATCTTTATCATTAGGAACGATAGTAATACCTCCCTTTTTAGGGACACAATGGACAGGACTTACCCACTGACTATCAGCAACGGGATAAATTATACCTGCCTCAAGGAGCTTTAGTATTTCCTTTCTTACCACTTCTTTCATCTTAGGATTCAGCCGTGGTTGGTGATCACGAACTGGTTTGGCATCTTTCTCCAAATTTATTTTGTGTTGACATAGTGTGGGACTAATGCCCTTAAGATCATCAAGAGTATATCCAATAGCAGCACGGTGCTTCTTCAGAGTTTTCAATAATCTCTCTTCTTCATGCTCTGAAAGGTTAGCACTAACAATAACAGGATATATCTTTTTCTCATCAAGATAAGCATATTTAAGAGTATCAGGTAACGGTTTGAGCTCAAACACGGTATCACCCTTGGGTGGAGGAGGATCCCCTAGGATTTCAACAGGCAAATTGTGTTTCAGGATGGGTTCCTGTTTAAAGAATACTTCATCGATTTCCCTTCTTTCATTCATAAACATATCATTTTCATGGTCTAGCAAATATTGTTCTAAAGGATCACTAGGAGGCACGGCAATAGAAGCAAGACCAATAATTTCATCTTTACTAGGCAATTCCTCTTCATGGTGTTGTCTATGAAATTTAGAGAAATTAAATTCATGAGACATATCACCTAAACCAATAGTAACAACATCCTTTTCGCAATCTATCTTAGCATTAACTGTGTTCAAGAAGGGTCTACCAAATATAATGGGACAAAAGCTATCTTGTGGGGAACCAAGAACAAGAAAATCAGCAGGATATTTAGTTTTCCACACAATACTTCAACATCTCTAACAATTCCAATTGGTGAAAAAGTATCTCTATTGGCAAGTTTAATTGTGACATCAATATCTTCTATCTCAGCAGGTGCAATATCATGCATAAATTCTTTGTATAAGTCATGAGGTATAGCACTAGCACTGGCACCCATATCACATAAGCCATGATAACAATGATCTCCTATTTTTACAGAAATAACAGGCATGCCTACCATAGATCTAGGTTTATCTTTAGCACAAGGTTTAGCAATTCTATCAGTCTCATCACGGAAATGAATAACATGCCCATCAATATTATCAGACAAGAGATATTTAACAATAGCAATATTAGGTTCAACTTTAATTTTCTCAGGAGGTGTATAAGTTCTAATATTGCTTTTACGAACCACAGTTGAAGCTTTAACATGATCTTTTATCCTAACAGGAAAAGGTGGTTTCTCAACATAAGTAGTAGGAACAATAGGATCATTATAAGTGACAGTCTTTTCTTCAACTTTAATAGGCGCAGCTACTTTTACTTCTATGGGAGGATGATATTTAAACCACTTCTCCCTAGGGAGATCAACATGAGTAGCAAAAGATTCACAGAAAGAAGCTACTATCTCAGATTCAAGTCCATATTTAGTGCTAAATTTACGGAAAACATCGGTATCCATAAAAAATTTAACACAATAAAACTTAGGTGTCATACCTGACTCCTTACCTTCGTCGAGGTCCTAATCTTCAGAGTTGCGTTTAATTCTTTCCAATAAATCCCATTTGAATTCAATATTCTTCATCATAAAAGAGCCAGCACAAGAAGTATCGAGCATGGTGCGATTGTTATCAGAAAGCCGAGCATATAAATTTTGAATAATTATTTCTCTTGAGAGCTCATGATTGGGGCATGAATATAACATTGATTTGAGCCTCCCCCAAGCTTGAGCGATGCTTTCTCCTTCGCGAGGCCAAACATTATATATATAATTGCGATCACGATGAACAAGATGCATAGGATAAAACTTCTGATGAAATTCCAATTTCAATCGTTTGTAGTTCCATGATCCCATATCATCACATAGCCTATACCATGTAAATGCATCTCCCTTCAAAGATAAAGGGAAAACCTTCTTCTTAATAAGATCATTGGGCACACCTGCTGAAACGTCTCCGTCGTATCTATAATTTTTGATTGTTCCATGCCAATATTCTACAACTTTTATATACTTTTGGCAACTTTTTATACTATTTTTGGGACTAACATATTGATCCAGTGCCCAGTGCCAGTTCCTGTTTGTTGCATGTTTTTTGTTTCGCAGAATATCCATATCAAACGGAGTCCAAAAGGGCTAAAAACTGACGGACATTTTTTTGGAATATATATGATTTTTGGGAAGAAAAATCCACACGAGACGATGCCCGAGGGGGCCACGAGGCAGGGGGCGCACCCCTGACCCTCGTGTCCACCTCGTAAGGCGGTTGATGCCATTCTTTCGCCTCAAGAAAGCTAATATCCGGATAAAGATCGTGTTAAAATTTCAGCCCAATCGGAGTTACGGATCTCCGGGAATATAAGAAACGGTGAAAGGGAAGAATCTGAGAGGCAGAAACAGAGAGAGATAGAGAGATGATGTCAACTACACAACCTTCTTCTTGTAAACGTTGTTGGGCCTCCAAGTGCAGAGGTTTGTAGGATAGTAGCAAATTTCCCTTAAGTGGATGACCTAAGATTTATCAATCCGTAGGAGGCGTAGGATGAAGATGGTCTCTCTCAAGCAACCCTGCAACCAAATAACAAAGAGTCTCTTGTGTCCCCAACACACCCAATACAATGGTAAATTGTATAGGTGCACTAGTTCGGCGAAGAGATGGTGATACAAGTGGTATATGGATGATAGATATGAGTATTTGTAATCTGAAATTACAAAAACAGCAAGGTAACTAATGATAAAAGTGAGCGTAAACGGTATTGCAATGTGTTGAAACAAGGCCTAGGGTTCATACGTTCGCTAGTGCAAATTCCCTCAACAATAATAACATAATTGGATCATATAACTATCCCTCAACATGCAACAAAGAGTCACTCCAAAGTCACTAATAGCGGAGAACGAACGAAGAGATTATGGTAGGGTACGAAACCACCTCAAAGTTATTCTTTCCAATCAATCTGTTGGGCTATTCCTATAAGTGTCACAAACAGCCCTAGAGTTCGTACTAGAATAACACCTTAAGACACAAATCAACCAAAACCCTAATGTCACCTAGATACTCCAATGTCACCTCAAGTATCCATGGGTATGATTATACGATATGCATCACACAATCTCAGATTCATCTATTCAACCAACACATAGAACCTCAAAGAGTGCCCCAATGTTTCTACCGGAGAATCACGACGAAAACGTGTGCCAACCCCTATGCATAGGTTCATGGGCGGAACCCGCAGGCTGATCACCAAAACATACATCAAGTGAATCACGTGGTATCCCATTGTCACCACAGATACGCACGGCAAGACATACATCAAGTGTTGAAATCTTTAAAGACTCAATCCAATAAAATAAATTTAAAGGGAAAACTCAATCCATTACAAGAGAGTAGAGGGGGAGAAACATCATAAGATCCAACTATAATAGCAAAGCTCGTGATCATCAAGATCGTACCACCTCAAGAACACGAGAGAGAGAGAGAGAGATCAAACACATAGCTACTAATACATACCCTCGGCCCCGAGGGTGGACTACTCCCTCCTCGTCATGGAGAGCACCGGGATGATGAAGATAGCCACCGGAGAAGGATTCCCCCTCCGACAGGGTGCCGGAACGGGTCTAGATTGGCTTTCGGTGGCTACGGAGGCTTCTGGCGGCGGAACTCCCGATCTATTGTGCTCTCGGATGTTTTTAGGGTATATGGAGATATATATGCGGAAGAAATACGTCAGGGGGGCCACAAGGGGCCCACGAGGGTGGAGGGCGCGCCCCCCTGCCTCGTGGCTTCCTCGTAGATCCCCTGATGTGCACTCCAAGTCTTCTGGGCTTCTTCTGATCCAAAAATAAGTTCCGTGAAGTTTCGGGTCAATTGGACTCCGTTTGGTTTTCCTTTTCTGCGATATTCTAAAACCAGGTAAAAACAGAAACTGGCACTGGGCTCTGGGTTAATAGGTTAGTCCCAAAAATGATATAAAAGTGTATAATAAAGCCCATAAACATCCAAAACAGTAGATAATATAGCATGGAGCAATCAAAAATTATAGATATGTTTGAGACGTATCAGCATCCCCAAGCTTAATTCCTGCTCGTCTTTGAGTAGGTAAATGATAAAAACAGAATTTTTGATGCGGAGTGCTACTTGGCATAATTTCAATGTAATTTTTCTTAATTGTGGTATGAATATTCAGATCCGAAAGATTCAAGAGAAAAGTTCATATTGACGTAAAAATAATAATACTTCAAGCATACTAGCAAAGCAATTATGTCTTCTCAAAATGACATGGCCAAAGAAAGTTCATCCCTACAAAATCATATAGTTTAGTCATGCTCCATTTTCGTCACACAAGAATGCTCTCATCATGCACAACCCCGATGACAAGCCAAGCAATTGTTTCATACTTTAGTAATCTCAAACCTATAAACTTTCACGCAATATATGAGCGCGAGCCATGGACATAGCACTATGGGTGGAATAGAATATGATGATGGGGGTTATGTGGAGAAGACAAAAAGGGAGAAAGTCTCACATCAACGAGGCTAATCAATGGGCTATGGAGATGCCCACCGATTGATGTTAATGCAAGGAGTAGGGATTTACATCCAACGGATGCACTAGAGCTATAAATGTATGAAAGCTCAACAAAAGAAACTAAGTGGGTGTGCATCCAACTTGCTTGCTCACGAAGACCTAGGGCACTTGAGGAGGCCCATTGTTGGAATATACAAGCCAAGTCCTATAATGAAAAATTCCCACTAGTATATAAAGTGACAAAACAAGAGACTCTCTATCATGAAGATCATGGTGCTACTTTCAAGCACAAGTGTGGCAAAGGATAGTAACATTGTCCCTTCTCTCTTTTTCTCTCATTTTTTTGTTTTTTTTGTTTTTTGGGCCTTCTCTTTTTTATGGCCTTTCTCCTTTTTTGGGTCTTCTCTTTTTTATGGCATTTCTCCTTTTTTTATTCCTCACTTGGGACAATGCTCTAGAAAATGATGATCATCACACTTCTATTTATTTACAACTCAATGATTACAACTCGATGCTAGAACAAAAGATGACTCTATACGAATGCCTCCGGCAGTGTACCGGGATATGCAATGAATCAAGAATGACATGTATGAAAGAATTATGAACGGTGGCTTTGCCACAAATACTATGTCAACTACATGATCATGCTAAGCAATATGACAATGATGAATGTGTCATGATAAACGGAACGGTGGAAAGTTGCATGGCAATATATCTCGGAATGGCTATGGAAATGCCATAATAGGTAGGTATGGTGGCTGTTTTGAGGAAGATATAAGGAGGTTTATGTGTGATAGAGTGTATCATATCACGGGGTTTGGATGCACCGGCGAAGTTTGTACCAACTCTCAATGTGAGAAAGGGAAATGCACGGTACCGAAGAGGCTAGCAATGATGGAAGGGTGAGAGTGCGTATAATCCATGGACTCAACATTAGTCATAAAGAACTCACATACTTATTGCAAAAATCTACAAGTCATCAAAAACCTCGGCACTACGTGCATACTCCTAGGGGGATAGATTGGTAGGAAAAGACCATCGCTCGTCCCCGACCGCCACTCATAAGGAGGACAA
This sequence comes from Triticum urartu, assembly GCF_056163025.1. NCBI lineage: Eukaryota > Viridiplantae > Streptophyta > Magnoliopsida > Poales > Poaceae > Triticum > Triticum urartu. The sequence continues at coordinate 578,212,309 of NC_141874.1, forward strand.
TCAAATAACACCTAATGTTTCAAATTTGTTACACAACGTTTACCATACATGCATGCTACGGGACTTGCAAACTTCAACACAAGCATTTCTCAAATTCACAACTACTCAACTAGCATGACTTTGATATTATTACCTCCATATCTCAAAACAATCATCAAGCATCAAACATCTCTTAGTATTCAAAACACTCATAAGAAAAAATTTACTAATCTTGAATACCTAGCATATTAGGATTATTTAAGCAAATTACCATGCTATTTAAGACTCTCAAAATAATATAAGTGAAGCATGAGATTTCATCTATTTCTATAAAATAAAACCACCACCGTGCTCTAAAAGGATATAAGTGAAGCACTAGAGCAAATGACAAACTACTCCGAAAGATATGAGTGAAGATCAATGAGTAGTCGAATAATTATGCAACTATGTAAAGACTCTCTAACATTTAATAATTTCAGATCTTGGTATTTTATTCAAACATCAAGCAAAACATAAGTAAGTAAAATGACGCTCCAAGCAAAAACACATATCATGTGGCGAATAAAAATATAGCTCCAAGTAAAGTTACCGATGAACGAAGACGAAAGAGGGGATGCCTTCCGGGGCATCCCCAAGCTTAGGCTTTTGGTTGTCCTTGAATATTACCTTGGGGTGCCTTGGGAATCCCCAAGCTTAGGCTCTTGCCACTCCTTATTCCATAGTCCATCGAATCTTTACCCAAAACTTGAAAACTTCACAACACAAAACTTAAAGTAGAAAACTCGTAAGCTCCATTAGTATAAGAAAATAAAACACCACTTCAAGGTACTGTAATGAACTCATTATTTATTTATATTGGTGTTAAACCTACTGTATTCTAACTTCTCTATGGTTTATAAACTCTTTTACTAGCCATAGATTCATTAAAATAAGCAAACAACACACGAAAAACAGAATCTGTCAAAAACAGAACAGTCTGTAGTAATCTGAATCAAACGTATACTTCTGGAACTCATAAAATTATCAAATAAATTTCTTGACATGAGGAATTTATCTATTAATCGTCTTAAAAAATAAATAACTAAATATCACTCTCCAAATAAAAATGGCAGCAATTCTCGTGAGCGCTAAAGTTTCTGTTTTTTACAGCATGATCATAATGACTTCACTCAAGTCTTCCCAAAGGTTCTACTTGGCACAAACACTAATTAAACAACTAAAAACACATCTAAACAGAGGCTAGATGAATTATTTATTACTAAAAAGGATCAAAAATCAAGGAACTAAAATAAAATTGGGTTGCCTCCCAACAAGCGCTATCGTTTAACGCCCCTAGCTAGGCATGATGATTTCAATGATGCTCACATAAAAGATAAGAATTGAAACATAACGAGAGAATTTTGAATAATATGACTACCACATTTAAGTCTAAGCCACTTCCTATTCATAGGGATTTTGTGAGCAAACAACTTCTGGGAACAATAATCAACTAGCATAGGAAGGCAAAACAAGCATAACTTTGAAACTTTAAGCACATAGAGAGGAAACTTGATATTATTGCAATTCCTACAAGCATATATTCCTCCCTCATAATAATTTTCAGTAGCATCATGAATGAATTCAACAATATAACCAGCACCTAAAGCATTCTTTTCATGATCTACAAGCATAGAATTTTTATTACTCTCCACATAAGCAAAATTCTTCTTATTCGGAATAGTGGGAGTGTCATAAGAGACTTGAATACTGTAAATTGTTTCCACATTAAAAGAGTAATGTTCAGAAAAAGGGTAATCATAATCATGACAAGTTTTATAAATATAATCATCACTACTTTTTATAGCATATGTATCATCACAATAATTATCATAAGTAGGAGGCATGCTATCATCATTATAAATTTGCATATCAAAACTTGGGAGATTAAAAATATCATCTTCATTAAGCGTAGCATCCCCAAGCTTGGGACAAACATTAATTGCAGCAAATATATTCTCAAAAACATCATCTCATCAAACATAGCATCCCCAAGCTTGGGCCTTTTCATATCATAAGCATAATCACTCTCATCATTAATAGTATAGATAGCACCAATAGTATAGCAATTATCATATTCTTCCAAGCAAGTGCCAAAAAGATTTTCAAGATCATAAGAAGTATCATTATCTTCCACAATTATATTTTCATGAGGCACAATAGTAATAGGAGCTGCATTATTTGGGAGAGATATCTTTTTACCTCTCTTCATTTTTCTTTTCTTCTTCTTCACCACATCATGTGTGGGTTCAATCCTCTTTTTGGAGATCCTTATTAATGAGATTGGTTGAATAGGAAGCTCCTCCTCGTTACCTGATTCATCATAAGAAATAATAGGAGGGTATTGGGAAGTCTCTTCCCTTTCATTAGTATTCTCTTCATCTTCTATTTGTTTTCTTTTCTTTATGTAATTGGCAATATAAGGATTTTCAATGCAATTCACCGCACAATACATATAAATCTTCTCTAGATCAAAATCAAGAAATCTATCAAGATTAAACTTTGGAATACCCTCAGTTATATGTTTAATTTCCTCATATCCCAAAAGAAGACTAAGCTCTTTATGATGCTCAAGGGTAATCAAATTATCACAATTTTTGGATATGATTTGGTCACGAAACAATTTGCATTGGAGATTTAAATGACCATGTTCATTGCAAAGTTCACAAGGGGCGCGAAAAATATTGAATTTTTCAGCACAATCATCAAGACTTTCTTGCAAAAGTTTAGTTTCTAAGTGCTTATGCCTCTTGCAATATCTATCTTCCCTATTTGGTGTGTACTTGCAAACCCAATGCACTCCACAAAAATTGACATGCTTATAGGAGACATTTTCATTATAACTAGTGCAATCATCATTAGTACCATGGATATTCAAGGAGTTTGTACTAACAACATTGCAATCATGCTCATCATTCAAAGATTTAGTGCCAAACATTTTAATGCATTCTTCTTCTAACACTTTGGCACAATTTTCCTTTCCATCATACTCACGAAAGATATTAAAAAGATGAAGCATATGAGGCAAACTCAATTCCATATTTTTTTATATAGTTTTCTTTTATAAACTAAACTAGTGCTAAAACAAGAAACAAAAAGATCCAATTGCAAGATCTAAAGATATACCTTCAAGCACTCACCTCCCTGGCAACGGCACCAGAAAACAACTTGATGTCTACTACACAACCTTCTTCTTGTAGACGTTGTTGGGCCTCCAAGTGCAGAGGTTTGTAGGACAGTAGCAAATTTCCCTCAAGTGGATGACCTAAGATTTATCAATCCGTAGGAGGCGTAGGATGAAGATGGTCTCTCTCAAGCAACCCTGCAACCAAATAACAAAGAGTCTCTTGTGTCCCCAACACACCCAATACAATGGTAAATTGTATAGGTGCACTAGTTCGGCGAAGAGATGGTGATACAAGTGGTATATGGATGATAGATATCAGTTGTAGCGACCCGACCTCAAACGGTCAAGTCTCTGTGCTTTAGTGTCATCCCTAGATCGGTAATGCTGACACACACAATACTCGAGGATTTATAACAGTAGCAATCACACACTTATTACATCGAATGTCTCCAAAGAGAACTTATTACAATAAATATGGCTTAAGGCCATCTAATATGGTAACAGCGGAAGGCTTGGAATATAAAGTGAGTCCATCAACTCCAACGGCATAGCTGAGCTGCACGGCAACGACCTAATGAACCTTACTCCTCGTTTGAAAAGTCTGCAACATAATACGTTGCAGCTCGAAAATGGGTCAGCACATGGAATATGCTGGCAAAGTAACATAGTAGAGCAAGAACAGAATAATGCTATCACTACATGCATATTTGGCTGGTGGAAAGCTCTATGGTTACAGTTTTAGGAAAAGCCAGTTTTTCCCTACAACAAAGGAATCGATTTTAATTTAACTATCATGGTAGTTGAAACATCATTGAGAAGGTTCCTCCAACTCAATCCCAATTAAAGTAATTATCAACCCGACAGTATTAATTTAGAGTGATGAGATACTTAAGATACTCCAAGTACTAGATACTCAAGATGTCCACAACCGGGGACACGACTAACCATGATTAGTTTGTACACTCTGCAGAGGTTTGCACACTTTTCCCCACAAGACTCGATCTCCTCCGTTGGATTTCTCGCACTACCTGGTGTTTGAGAAACGGATGACCGAGACACAGTCTTTCAGGAACATTAACTCTCTACTCCGGGCTGACCATACCAAACTTACACCCCACTACCTGCTGATCCACCTCTTCAAGAGCTTCACGTAACTTACTCAACTATGCTAGAGCCCATAATAGCTTGTGGCTGCACACGGAAGTTTCTAGCATGAATCATCTCAGTTCCCTTTGAGCCTGGGTGGCGGTCCATAGGAAGATCACACGGGTACTCCGGGATTTCCAAAAATACAGGCAACACTGGGTACTCCAGGTGCCTCAATCCACCCAGATGTGTATTTAAGTTGCCACCTTAAGTTGAACCATTAATTAACAATCTCACATCTTTCATGGATTTCACTCACCCAAACCACGTCTACGAGCATAGCATAGCAATATAAGCAATGCGTAGAAGTAACTCCCAAGGGTTTGAATGTAACAGGGCAATAGTTTCTACCTCATCAACTACTTCCCAACCCACAAGTTAATAACATCCTAATCATGCAATGTTTGAGGATTGGAACTAATGCATAAAACTGGGTGATAAAGGGGTATGATCAAAGTGTTACTTGCCTTGCTGACGATCCGCGAAACCTAGGGACTCCAAATAACACGCTTCGCACTCCAAGAACTCTATCGCAAACAAACAATAGCATACATAAGCAATCAAGCAAAGAGACACGGGTAAAAGTCAAATAAGAGGATCTAACCAGAAAGTTCAACTTAAGAACTCTGGTTTGCCAAAAAGAATCAAATCAAACGGAGCAACGAAACTCAAACGGCGAAAGAAACAATATCCGTTTACTAATCTATACCTAGGTCAAATTTTATAGTAGCAAAATCTTGTTCAAGTTGGTTAAACGGAAAGAGGGTCTCGAGATGAAGATCTAGGCGCTTGAATCGCCTGATTCCGATAAACTAGCAAAAAGAAAAACTAGAACGAAAATCGGATCAGAAATCGCGATCAGAAATAACCGCGGAAAAATCCGATTAAAGAAAACTGACGAACAGGCTAAAGAACGAGCGTTCGTTGTTTGTAACTAACGAGCGAAAACCGTCGTTAAAACGAACGTACAGACGAACGTCCGCTAAAAAGAAAAACCGGGAAAAACCGGCAAACCGAAAAAAACAAACTAGGGTTTTCTTTAAAAAATGGATCAGTTTTCTTAAAAAGAAACCGGTGCAACCGCTACCTCGTCGGTCCGGCGAGACATGGCGGCGACGGCGGGCGAGGCGGCGGCAGCGACGAGGCGGCGCGGCGAGGCGGCGCGGCGGGGCTGCAGCAGGGCGAAGCGGCACGGCAGCGGGCGGCGGCGGCTGCGGCTGCGGGCGGGGCGAGGCGGTGGCGGGTGGTGGTGGCGGAGGGGGGGCTGTTATTTAAGAGGGGGTGACTTGGGGAGCGGGCAAGGGGCGGCGGGGAGGGGATTCCGGCTCGGACTCCTCGAGTCGGCGGCGGCGCGGCGCGGCCGGTCTCCTGGAAGGAGACGGCGCGCGGGGAGGTGGGCCGGCGGCTGGGCTTCGGCCCAGTTAGCCTCTGCGCACTTTTTTTTAAAAAAAATAATTCCGCTGAAACTAAAAAAATCCTAGAAAATAAAGTAAAAATCTAAAAATACCAAAACAAATTTTCACCGTCTAAATTAAATATTTAGAACGAGATGAACATTTTCTTGGCCCTAAAATGTAATTTTGAAAGCGTGCAATTTTTCTAATGCAAACAAAACTGCAATAAAATCCAAATAAAAACAAATATTCGATTTTAATATTTCTCCCCCAGTATTTCAATTATTTTGGAGAAGTCATATTATCTCCTCTCATATATTTTATTATGAAATATTTTCGGAGAGAAAAATAATTAAAACCAAAATCCTTGTTTCAAAATTTGATAAAATCAAATTTGAAAACCGGGGCAATCCCCAACTCTCTCCGAGGGTCCTTGAGTTGCTTAGGATTTCGAGAATCGCGAGACGAAATGCAATAAAATATGATATGCAAGAAAGATCTATGTATAACATCCCAAATTGGAAATTTGGGATGTTACAAACCTACCCCCCTTAAGATGAATCTCGCCCTTGAGATTCGGGTTGGCTAGAAAATAGGTGTGGGTGGTCTTTGCGAAGATCATCCTCTCGTTCCCAGGTGGCTTCGTCCTCGGTATGGTGGCTCTAGTGAACTTTGCAAAACTTGATAACCTTGTTGCGGGTGACTCGACTGGCAAACTCCAAAATCTTGACCGACTTCTCCTCATAAGTCAAGTCATTGTCCAACTGAATCGCCTCCAAGGGTACGGTATCTTTTAGCGGTATATCGACCATCTCAACATGGCACTTCTTCAATTGGGAAACGTGAAAAACACATCGTGAACTCCTAACAGTCCTTCAGGTAACTCCAACTTGTAGGCAACTTCTCCCATCCGTTCCAAAACACGATATGGTCCTACAAATCTCGGGGCTAACTTTCCCTTAACTCCAAAACGTTTCACTCCTCGCAAAGGTGATACTCGCAGATATGCTCTGTCTCCGATTTCATAGGTTACCTCCTTGCGTTTCGAATCTGCATAACTCTTCTGCCTGGACAGAGCTATCTTCAGTCTATCTCGAATCAGTTTAACTTTCTCCTCAGACTCTTTGATCAAGTCTGGTCCAAACAACTGTCGGTCTCCAACTTCATCCCACATCAACGGTGTTCTGCACCTTCGTCCATACAGGGCTTCGAATGGTGCCATCTTCAGACTGGCTTGGTAACTATTGTTGTATGAGAACTCTGCATAAGGCAGATTGTCATCCCAACTAGATCCATAATCTAGCGCACAGGCTCTTAACATATCCTCCAGAATCTGGTTGACTCTCTCGGTCTGTCCATCCGTCTGCGGGTGAAATGTTGTACTGAACTCCAGTCTCGTTCCCAAAGTCTGGTGCAGCTGATGCCAAAACTTTGAAGTAAACTGTGTTCCTCTATCTGATACGATGGTCCTCGGAACTCCATGCAGACATATGATCCTGGTCATATATATCTTGGCCAACTTTGCACTGGTATAAGTTGTTTTCAGTGGAATAAAGTGTGCCACTTTGGTCAAGCGGTCAACTACTACCCATATAGAATCATAACCTGATTTGGTCCTGGGCAATCCGGCGATAAAATCCATGCCAAGTTTATCCCACTTCCATTCGGGTATCGGCATAGGCTGTAGCAATCCTGCTGGCTTTTGATGCTCTGCCTTCACTCTCTGACATACATCACATACGGCTACATACTCGGCGATATCCTTCTTCATACCTGTCCACCAGAAACGTTCCTTCAAATCCAAATACATCTGGGTGTTTTCGGGGTGTATCGAGTATGGTGAGTCATGAGCCTCCTGTAGTATTAATTTCCTGATCTCTGTGTTATTGGGCACATAAACATGGTCCTCAAACCATAAGGTGTCGTGCTCATCCTTACGAAAACCTTTGGCCTTTCCTTCGCTCATTTTCTCTTTTATCTTGGCAATCTCTTTGTCATCCTTCTGATATTCTCGAATTTTTCCCAACAATGTAGACTGAACCTCCATTGTTGCAACAAAACCTCTAGGAACAATCTCCAAACGAAGTTCCCGGAGATCCTATGCTAACTCCTTCGGCAATCCCGTGCTTTCTAGGGTATTAGCATAACTCTTCCGGCTCAAAGCGTCTGCTACAACATTGGCCTTTCCTAGATGATAGTGCAGCTTCATGTCATAATCCTTTATAAGCTCCAACCATCTTCTCTGCCTAAGGTTCAGCTCCTTCTGTGTGAAAATGTACTTCAAACTCTTATGATCCGTGTACACATCACAATGGTTTCCAATAAGGTAAGGTCTCCAAGTCTTCAACGCATGCACTGCGGCTGCTAGCTCCAAATCATGCGTGGCATAATTTAACTCGTGTGGTTTTAGTTGTCGTGAGGCATACAAAACAACTCTTCCGTCCTACATAAGCACACTTCCAAGTCCTAAACGGGAGGCGTCGCAATACATTTGGAAATCCTTACATATATCTGGCAGTGTCAGCACTGGGGCTGTAGTCAAACGTTTCTTCAACTCCTAGAAAGTTGCCTCGCAATCTTTCGTCCATTTAAACTTGGTATCCTTCTTCAATAATTCCATCATTGGCTTCGCGATCTTGGAAAAATTCGCAATGAATCTCCGATAGTATCCTGCGAGCCCAAGAAAACTGCAGATCTCGCTAACTGAAGTGGGTGCCAACCATTTAGTGACTGACTCAACCTTGGTGGGGTCTACTGCTATACCTTCTCCTGATATAACATGTCCAAGGAATCCGACTTCATTCAACCAAAACTCGCATTTGCTGAACTTGGTATACAACTGATGTTCCCTGGGTTTCTCGAGGACTAATCACAAATGCTCCTCGTGCTCCTCCTCGTTCTTCGAATATACCATTATATCATCAATGAACACCACAACAAACTTATCCAAATATTCCATGAACACCTTGTTCATCATGCTCATGAAATAGGCAGGGGCATTAGTCAGTCCAAACGACATGACCGTATATTCGTATAACCCGTCCCGTGTGGTGAATGTTGTCTTTGGTATATCTTTCTCTTATATCTTCAGCTAGTGATATCCTGATCGTAGATCGATCTTCGAAAACACCTTAGCTCCTTGCAACTGGTCAAACAGATCATTGATCATCGGCAATGGGTACTTGTTCTTGATTGTCGCTTCATTCAAGGCTCGATAATCAACAACCATTCTTAGGGACTTATCCTTCTTCTCGACCAAAAGCATTGGGGCTCCCCATGGTGATGAACTCTGTCGAATGTAACCTTTCTCCAACAACTCCTTGATCTGTTTCTTAATCTCCTCTAGATCATTCGCGGGCATCCTCTGTGCCTGGCAATAGCTCTATCAAAAACTCGATATCTTGATCCGGTGGCATGCCTGGTAACTCTTCAGGAAAAACATCCGGGTAATCCTTTACTACAGGCACTTCCTCCTGAACAACTCCCGTGAGGGTATTTACTTGGCTACTTCTTGGCGCATGCCTAGATATATACTTGATCCCTTTTTCCCTCCGGGGTAGTGAGACAAATTGACTTACTAACACAGTCAATGCTTCCTCCGAACTTTAACATCCAGTCCATTCCTAATATCACATCCAATCCTTGTGACTCCAAGATAATTAGGTCGGACGGAAAAACATGGTTGCCAATGGTTAAGGGTATCTGTTCGCACCATCAACTAGCCATATACTCTTCTCTAGGTGAACTTACTAACAGAGGGGTCCTAAGGGTTTGGGTCGGTAGTTTAAACTTATCCACGAATTCCCTTGATATGTATGAATGCGATGCACCAATATCAAAAAGAACAAGAGCGGTAAATGACTTAACCAAAAACTTACCTATAACCGCGTCTGGTTGCTCTTCAACCTCCTCCACGTTAACGTGGTTCACTTGTCCTTTGTTGAATGGATTGGGCTTCTTCGCAGCGCTCCCATTTCCGTTTCCATTCTTTCCTTCAGGGCACTCCGTGGCATAGTGTCCAGTATCCCCGCACTTGAAACAAGTAACGTGGCTTAAGTCTCTCTTGGTGGGTGTGGCTGGATTGGGGCGGTTCTGATTGTTGCTTGCTCCATTCCCATTCCTTGGGCCAGCATGGTTATGGTTACTTCCTCCATTATGGGTGTGGCCTCCATGGTTATGAACAAGTCCTCCCGAGTTCGGGGTTAGGCGAGGCTTCTGCTGAGCTCCTAAGTTATACCTCCCTTGTCCATACTTCCTCTTACGGTTCTCAATCTACTGCTGCTTCCCTTCAATCATAAGAGCCTTATCTACCAACTCCTGGTAGTTGTTGAATGTTGCCACCATCAACTGCATGCTCATCTCATCATTCAGCCCTTCCATAAACTTCTCCTGCTTTACGACATCTGTGGCCATATCATCAGGGGCATAGCGAGATAACTTGCTAAACTCATCCACATACTGAGCCACAGTACAGTTCCCCTGGCGTAAGTTGTGAAACTCATGCTTCTTCATACTCATAGCTCCAGTTGAGACATGGGTTGTACGGAAGGCTTGCTGAAACTGGTCCCATGTCACCATGGCTATAGGGTAGGTGACAGTGTAATTCTCCCACCATGAGGCTGCTGGTCCATCCAACTGATGTGTGGCAAAACACACCTTCTCAGCATCGGTACATCTTGTAGTGGTTAACTCCCTTCCAATCCTGCGGAGCCAATCATCTGCTACTATAGGCTCGGTGCTACTGGAAAACACCGGCGGCTGCAACCTCAGAAAACGGGCTAAGTTGTCAACTGGTGGTGGTGGATTGTTGTTGTTGTTGTTGCCTTGGTTCTGAACTAACAACTGCATCAGGGTATTCTGTTGCTGGATCAACTGAGTGAGCTCCGGTGGGAAAGCAAATCCGGGGTTACGTCTCGGAGGCATCTAATGGGTTTTAGAGGGGAGAGAATTAGAATAGAATGAGGTCTAATGAGAAAGCACTACCCATATGCACATGAGACAAACACAAACATTTCACTCAATCAATCAAGCAAGGCATACAATCGGTCTAGAACTATCGCAAAAGTGTTCGGACTACAGTATTTACATGGTGGAATACTACTACTGATGTGGTGGTCCACTAAAAATATTCCTCGGTTGAAGACTCCATGATATCTGCTCCAGCTTGGTCTTCAAAGTCATCATCGCTAAGGTCAGAGTCAGTGTCGTCGATGATGATGTAGTCCTCCAGGCGAATCTCCTTGGGTTCTTCGTCTTCTTCTAGTGGTGCGGGGTCTCCCAGAAATACTCCTAGCTTCCTTTCCAGATCGTCATTCTTCTCCACTAGTACAACGATTTCCTCCTAATAATATTCACGTGTAGCCTTAAGTTCTTCCTCCAGTTCCGTGATCCTTTTCATCGTGTTCTTCAGATCTATCATGCATGCGCACATCTGATCCTCCTGGCGTCGAATGTGCTAGTTTAGTTCCTGGATGAAAGCTACAATTGATCTATCCTTCCTGGTGCTGATCATCTCCCATTTCTCATCTCGGCGCCCACAGATTTGGTAGATAGTATCTTTAAGCTCCTTTTGGTAAACTTCTCCAATGCGTCCCATGGTGATGTGAGCTGCCATACTCTTGCCTAGACTCCAGGTTGGTGCATCAAAGGAAAACTCTATGGGTTTAGCATGACTGGCATGAAGGTTCTTCCTAGAACTTGAACTTGAATCATCCATCGCTCCTCTTCTGGTAAAGTGGCGTTGTAAGTCCAGGTGAAGCTTGGTATTCCAATGTTCAAGTACCTAGTGACTTCCTTCAAGTGTCGTCCAAAAGGTGCTTCTTCATCCGGTTGTGCAAACTTGTTCCTTGCATCCACCATCCTAAAGAGTGGAAAATGGAGAGGAGTCAGAAATGAGAAGAGAATAGTGATCTGTGGCTTTTAGCTTAGTGCTCGTGTCCTACACTCAGCGTGTGCTCTGATACCATCTTGTAGCGACCTGACCTTAAATGGTCAAGTCTCTGTGCTTTAGTGTCATCCCTGGATCGGTAATGCTGACACACACAATACTCGAGGATTTATAACAGAGTAGCAATCACACACTTATTGCATCGAATGTCTCCAAAGATAACTTATTACAATAAATATGGCTTAAGGCCATCTAATACGATAACAACGGAAGGCTTGGAAGATAAAGTGAGTCCATCAACTCCAACGGCATAGCTGAGCTGCACAGCAACGGCCTAACAAACCTTACTCCTCGTAAGTCTGCAACATAATACGTTGCAGCCCAAAAACGGGTCAGCACATGGAATATGTTGGCAAAGTAACACAGTAGAGCAAGAACAGAATAATGCTATCACTACATGCATATTTGGCTGGTGGAAATCTCTATGGTTACAGTTTTGCGAAAAGCTAGTTTTTCCCTACAACAAAGGAATCGATTTTAATTTAACTATCATGGTAGTTGAAACATCATTGAGAAGGTTCCTCCAACTCAATCCCAATTAAAGTAATTATCAACCCGACAATATTAATTTAGAGTGATGAGATACTTAAGATACTCGAAGTACTAGATACTCAAGATGTCCATAACCGGGGACACAGCTAACCATGATTAGTGTGTACACTCTGCAGAGGTTTGCGCACTTTTCCCCACAAGACTCGATCTCCTCCGTTGGATTTCTCGCACTACCTGGTGTTTGAGAAACGGATGACCGAGACACAATCTTTCAGGAACATTAACTCTCTACTCCGGGCAGACTATACCAAACCTACAACCCACTACCTGCTGATCCACCTCTTCAAGAGCTTCACGTAACTTACTCAACTATGCTAGAGCCCATAATAGCTTGTGGCTGCACACGGAAGTTTCTAGCATGAATCATCTCAGTTCCCTTTGAGCCTGGGTGGCGGTCCATAGGAAGATCACACGGGTACTCCGGGATTTCCAAAAATACAGGCAACACTGGGTACTCTAGGTGCCTCAATCCACCCAGATGTGTATTTAAGTTGCCACCTTAAGTTGAACCATTAATTAACAATCTCACATATGTCATGGATTTCACTCACCCAAACCACATCTACGAGCATAGCATAGCAATATAAGCAACGCGTAGAAGTAACTCCCAAGGGTTTGAATGTAACAGGGCAATAGGTTCTACCTCATCAACTACTTCCCAACCCACAAGTTAATAACATCCTAATCATGCAATGTTTGAGGATTGGAACTAATGCATAAAACTAGGTGATAAAGGGGTATGATCAAAGTGTTACTTGCCTTGCTGACGATCCGCGAAACCTAGGGACTCCAAATAACACGCTTCGCACTCCGGGAATTCTATCGCAAACAAACAATAGCATACATAAGCAATCAAGCAAAGAGACACGGGTAAAACTCAAATAAGAGGATCTAACCAGAAAGTTCAACTTAAGAACTCCGGTTTGCCAAAAAGAATCAAATCAAACGGAGCAACGAAACTCAAACGGCGAAAGAAACAAGATCCGTTTACTAATATGGACCTAGGTAAAAATTTACAGTAGCAAAAGCTTGTTCAAGTTGGTTAAACGGAAAGAGGGTCTCGAGACGAAGATCTAGGCGCTTGAATCGCCTGATTCCGATAAACCAGCGAAAAGAAAAACTAGAACAAAAATCGGATCAGAAATCATGATCAGAAATAACCGCGGAAAAATTCGATTAAAGAAAACTGACGAACAGGCTAACGAACGAGCGTTCGTTGTCTGTAACTCATGAGCGAAAACCATTCGTTAAAACGAACGTACACACGAACGTCCGCTAAAAAGAAAAACCGGGAAAACCGGTGAACCAAAAAAAACGAACTAGGGTTTTCTTTAAAAAACGGACCGGTTTTCTTAAAAAGAACCAGCGCAACGGCTACCTCGTCGGTCCGGCGAGACACGGCGGCGATGGTGGGGCCAGGCGCGGTGATGCTGCGTCGGGCCGTGGCAGCGGGCGGCGACGGCTGCGGCTGCGGGCGAGGCGAGACGGCGGTGGCGGGTGGTGGTGCCTGTGGGGGGGCTGGTATTTAAGAGGGGGTGACTTGGGGAGGGGGCAAGGGGCGGCGGGGAGGGGAGTCCGGCTCGGACTCCTCGAGTCGGCGGCGGCGCGGTGCGGCCAGTCTCCTGGAAGGAGAGGCGCGCGGGGAGGTGGGCCGGCGGCTGGGCTTCGGCCCAGTTAGCCTCTGCGCACTTTTTTTAAAAAATTAATTCCGCCGAAACTAAAAAAATCCTAGAAAATAAAACAAAAAATCTAAAAATGCCAAAACAAATTTTCACCATCTAAATGAAATATTTAGAACGAGATGAACATTTTCTTGGCCCTAAAATGCAATTTTGAAAACGTGCAATTTTTCTAATGCAAACAAAACTGCAATAAAATCCAAATAAAAAAAAACATTTGATTTTAATATTTTTCTCCCAATATTTCAATTATTTTGGAGAAGTCATATTATATCCTCTCATATATTTTATTATGAAATATTTTCGGAGAGAAAAATAATTAAAACCAAAATCCTCGTTTCAAAATTTGATAAAATCAAATTTGAAAACCGGGGAAATCCCCAACTCTCTCCGAGGGTCCTTGAGTTGCTTAGGATTTCGAGGATCGCGAGAAGAAATGCAATAAAATATGATATGCAAGAATGATCTATGTATAACATTCCAAATTGAAAATTTGGGATGTTACATGAGTATTTGTAATCTGAAATTATAAAAACAGCAAGGTAACTAATGATAAAAGTGAGCGTAAATGGTATTGCAATGTGTTGAAACAAGGCCTAGGGTTCATACTTCCGCTAGTGCAAATTCCCTCAACAATAATAACATAATTGGATCATATAATTATCCCTCAACGTGCAACAGAGAGTCACTCCAAAGTCACTAATAGCGGAGAACGAACGAAGAGACTATGGTAGGGTACGAAACCACCTCAAAGTTATTCTTTCCAATCAATCTGTTGGGCTATTCCTATAAGTGTCACAAACAGCCCTAGAGTTCGTACTAGAATAACACCTTAAGACACAAATCAACCAAAACCCTAATGTCACCTAGATACTCCAATGTCACCTCAAGTATCCATGGGTATGATTATACGATATGCATCACACAATCTCAGATTCATCTATTCAACCCACACATAGAACCTCAAAGAGTGCCCCAAAGTTTCTATCGGAGAATCACGACGAAAACGTGTGCCAACCCCTATGCATAGGTTCATGGGTGGAACCCGCAGGTTGATCACCAAAACATACATCAAGTGAATCACGTGGTATCCCATTGTCACCACAGATACGCACGGCAAGACATACATCAAGTGTTCTCAAATCTTTAAAGACTCAATCTGATAAAATAACTTCAAAGGAAAAACTCAATCCATTACAAGAAAGTAGAGGGGGAGAAACATCATAAGATCCAACTATAATAGCAAAGCTCGCGATACATCAAGATTGTACCACCTCAAGAACACGAGAGAGAGAGAGAGATCAAACACATAGCTACTGGTACATACCCTCAGCCCTGAGGGTGGACTACTCCCTCCTCGTCATGGAGAGCACCGGGATGATGAAGATGGCCACCGGAGAAGGATTCCCCCTCCGGCAGGGTGCCGGAACGGGCCTAGATTGGCTTTCGGTGGCTTCGGAGACTTCTGGCGGTGGAACTCCCGATCTATTATGCACTCGGATGTTTTTATGGTATATGGTGATATATATAGGCGGAAGAAATACGTCAGGGGGGCCACGAGGGTGGAGGGCGCGCCCAGGGGGTGGGCATGCCCCTGCATCATGGCTTCCTCGTAGATCCCATGACGTGCACTCCAAGTCTTCTAGGCTTCTTCTGATCCAAAAATAAGTTCCGTGAAGTTTCAAGTCAATTGGACTCCGTTTGGTTATCCTTTTCTGCGATATTCTAAAACAAGGTAAAAACAGAAACTGGCACTGGGCTCTGGGTTAATAGATTAGTCCCAAAAATGATATAAAAGTGTATAATAAAGGCCATAAACATCCAAAACAGTAGATAATATAGCATGGAGCAATCAAAAATTATAGATACATTGGAGACGTATCAAGAGACAGATCCAATCTCAGAGGGGCTCTCGCTCCTCCCATGCCATGGAGGCCAAGGACCAAAGGGGAAACCCTTCTCCCATCTAGGGAGGAGGTCAAGGAAGAAGAAGACGAAGGGGCCCCCTCTCCCCTTCTCTTCCGGTGGCGCCGGAACGCTGCCGTGGCCATCATCATCATCACCGCGATCTACACCAACACCTCCGCCATCTTCACCAACATCTCCATCACCTTCCCCCTCTATCTACAACGGTCCACTCTCCCGCAACCCGCTGTATCCTTTACTTGAACATGGTGCTTTATGCTTGATATTATTATCCAATGATGTGTTGCCATCCTATGATGTCTGAGTAGATTTTCGTTGTCCTATCGGTGGTTGATGAATTGCTATGATTGATTTAATTTGCTTGTGGTTATGTTGCTGTCCTTTGGTGCCCATCATATGAGAGTGCGCGTGGATCACACCATAGGGTTAGTTGTATGTTGATAGGACTATGTATTGGAGGGCAAGAGTGACAGAAACTTCGACCTAGCATAGAAATTGATGCATACGGGATTGAAGGGGGACCAATATATCTTAATTCTATGGTTGGGTTTTACCTTAATGAATGTTAGTAGTTGCGGATGCTTGCTAATAGTGCCAATCATAAGTGCATAGAATTCCAAGTCAGGGATGACATGCTAGCAGTGGCCTCTCCCACATAATACTTGCTATCGGTCTAGTAAAGTAGTCAATTGCTTAGGGACAATTTCGCAACTCCTACCACCACTTTTCCACACTCAATATATTTACTTTATTGCTTCTTTACTTACAACAGCCCTTAGCTTTTATTTACTTGCTCTTTTTTATTTTGCAAACCTATCCAAAAACACCTACAATGTACTTCTAGTTTCATACTTGTTCTAGGTAAAGCAAACGTCAAGCGTGCGTAGAGTTGTATCGGTGGTCGATAGAACTTGAGGGAATATTTGTTCTACCTTTAGCTCCTTGTTGGGATCGACACTCTTACTTATCGAGAACTGTTGCGATCCCCTATACTTGTGGGTTATCAAGACCTTTTTCTAGCATCGTTGCCGGGGAGCAATAGTGTGGGGTGAATATGTTGGGGAACGTAGTAATTTCAAAAAAAAATCCTACGCACATGCAAGATCATGGTGATGCATAGCAACAAGAGAGGAGAGTGTTGTCTACGTACCCTCGTAGACCGAAAGCGGAAGCGTTAGCACAACGCGGTTGATGTAGTCGTACGTCTTCACGGCCCGACCGATCAAGCACCGAAACTACGGCACCTCCGAGTTCTAGCACACGTTCAGCTCGATGACGATCCCCGGACTCCGATCCAGCAGAATGTCGGGGAAGAGTTCCGTCAGCACGACGGCGTGGTGACGATCTTGATGTTCTACCGTCGCAGGGCTTCGCCTAAGCACCGCTACAATATTATCGAGGATTATGGTGGAGGGGGGCACCGCACACGGCTAAGAGATCAATGATCATATGTTGTGTCTATGGGGTGCCCCCTACCCCCGTATATAAAGGAGCAAGGGGGAGGAGGTGCGGCCAGGCAAGGGGCGCGCCAGGAGGAGTCCTACTCCCACTGGGAGTAGGACTCCGCCCTTTCCATGTTGGACTAGGACTTGGGGGAAGGAGAGAAAGAGGGGAAAGGAAAGGGGGGCGCCGCCCCCCTCCTTGTCCAATTCGGACTTGGGGGGAGGGGCGCGCGGCTGCCCCTTGGCCTCCTCTCTACTTCCTCCACTAGGCCCATTAAGGCCCATTAGGTTACCGAGGGGTTCCGATAACCTCCCAGTACTCCGGTAAAATGCTGATTTCACCCGGAACACTTCCGATGTCCAAACATAGGCTTCCAATATATCAATCTTTATGTCTCGACCATTTCGAGACTCCTCGTCATGTCTGTGATCACATCCGGGACTCCGAACAACCTTCGGTACATCAAAACATATAAACTCATAATGAAACTGTCATCGTAACGTTAAGCGTGCGGACCCTACGGGTTCGAGAACAATTTAGACATGACCGAGACACATCTCCGGTCAATAACCAATAGCGGAACCTGGATGCTCATATTGGCTCCTACATATTCTACGAAGATCTTTATCGGTTAGACCGCATAACAACATACGTTGTTCCCTTTGTCATCGGTATGTTACTTTCCCAAGATTCGGTCGTCGGTATCTTAATACCTAGTTCAATCTCGTTACCGGCAAGTCTCTTTACTCGTCCTGTAATACATCATCCCGCAACTAACTCATTAGCTGCAATGCTTGCAAGGCTTTAAGTGATGTGCATTACCGAGAGGGCCCAGAGATACCTCTACGACAATCGGAGTGACAAATCCTAATCTCGAAATACGCCAACCCAACAAGTACCTTCGGAGACACCTATAGAGCACATTTACAATCACCCAGTTACGTTGTGACGTTTGGTAGCACACAAAGTGTTCCTCCGGTAAACGGGAGTTGCATAATCTCATAGTGATAGGAACATGTATAAGTCATGAAGAAAGCAATAGCAACAAACTAAATGATCAAGTGCTATGCTAACGAAATGGGTCAAGTCAATCACATCATTCTCCTAATGATGTGATCCCGTTAATCAAATGACAACTCATGTCTATGGTTAGGAAACATAACCATCTTTGATCAATTAGCTAGTCAAGTAGAGGCATACTAGTGACACTCTGTTTGTCTATGTATTCACACATGTATTATGTTTCCGGTTAATACAATTCTAGCATGAATAATAAACATTTATCATGATACAAGGAAATAAATAATAACTTTATTATTGCCTCTAGGGGATATTTCCTTCAGTCTCCCACTTGCACTAGAGTCAACAATCTAGATTATACAGTAATGATTCTAACACCCACGGAGCCTTGGTGCTGATCATGTTTTGCTCGTGGAAGGGGCTTAGTCAGCGGGTCTGCAACATTCAGATCCGTATGTATCTTGCAAATTTCTATGTCTCCCACTTGGACTAAATCTCGAATGGAATTGAAGCATCTCTTGATGTGCTTGGTTCTCTTGTGAAATCTGGATTCCTTTGCCAAGGAAATTGCACCAGTATTGTCACAAAAGATTTTCATTGGACCCAATGCACTAGGTATGACACCTAGATCGGATATGAACTCCTTCATCCAGACTCCTTTATTTGCTGCTTCCGAAGCAGCTATGTACTCCGCTTCACATGTAGATCCCGCCACGACGCTTTGTTTAGAACTACACCAACTGACAGCTCCACCATTTAATGTAAATACGTATCCGGTTTGCGATTTAGAATCGTCCGGATCAGTGTCAAAGCTTGCATCAACGTAACCATTTACGATGAGCTCTTTGTCACCTCCATATACGAGAAACATATCCTTAGTTCTTTTCAGGTACTTCAGGATGTTCTTGAACGCTATCCAGTGATCCACTCCTGGATTACTTTGGTACCTCCCTGCTAGACTTATAGCAAGGCGCACATCAGGTCTGGTACATAGCATTGCATACATGATAGAGCCTATGGCTGAATCATAGGGAACATCTTTCATTTTCTCTCTATCTTCTGCAGTGGTCGGACATTGAGTCTTACTCAACTTCACACCTTGTAACACAAGCAAGAACCCTTTCTTTGCTTGATCCATTTTGAACTTCTTCAAAACTTTGTCAAGATATGTGCTTTGTGAAAGTCCAATTAAGCGTCCTGATCTATCTCTATAGATCTTTGTCGGTGTCAAAACCGGCGGATCTCTGGTAGGGGGTCCCGAACTGTGCGTCTAGGCCGGATGGTAACAGGAGGCAAGGGACACGAAGTTTTACCTAGGTTCGGGCCCTCTTGATGGAGGTAAAACCCTACGTCCTACTTGATTAATATTGATGATATGGGTAGTACAAGAGTAGATCTACCACGAGATCGGAGAGGCTAAACCCTAGAAGCTAGCCTATGGTATGATTGTTGTTCTGTATGTTGTCCTACGGACTAAAACCCTCCGGTTTATATAGACACCAGAGAGGGTTAGGGTTACACAAAGTCGGTTACAATGGTAGGAGATCTACATATCCGTATCGCCAAGCTTGCCTTCCACGCCAAGGAAAGTCCCTTCCGGACACGGGACGAAGTCTTCATTCTTGTATCTTCATAGTCCAGCAGTCCGGCTGAAGGTATAGTCCGGCCATCGAGACACCCCCTAATCCAGGACTCCCTCAGTAGCCCCTGAACCAGGCTTCAATGACGACGGGTCCGGCGCGCAGATTGTCTTCGGCATTGCAAGGCGGGTTCCTCCTCCAAGTAGTTCATAGAAGATTTTGAACACAAAGATAGTGTCCGGCTCTGCAAAATAAGTTTCCACATATTGCCATAGAGAGAATAATATTTACACAAATCTAATCTGCTGACGTATTCCATAGTGTGACGCACCACGGCCAAGCCTTTATTCAAATCGTTTCATTATCCCACCTCAGCACGTCATGCGAGGCGGTTTCCTTGGCACATCTTGTTAAAGCAGAGATCGTGTTCCCTTATTCCGGGATTCTCATCAATACAGGCGTGAGTAACCCAACCGCGCCATTGATTACGGTGCTTGGAGATAAGCGAGTTTTACCAGGCTGGTGGGGACACGTAGTTGCGTCCACCCATATAAGGGGATAAGGATCCACCTTTTCACCTACGCCTTCTTCCTCCTTTGCCTATCCATTTTCGCGCACTCGAGCTCCAGTGCCCAAATCCGCACTCCCCACCTCAACCTTCTCCAGCCATGTCCGGAGCGGGAGGCAAGTGGATGGTCTCCTCCATCACGAAGGGACACATAAAAAAACTGAGGAAGGCCGGATACTTGTCTAACGACATCGCATACCGGCTTCCCGAAGAGGGGCAGCTCCTCCCCACCCCAAGGCCCCATGAGAGGGCAGTGTTCCTTCCCCACTTCCTCCGCGGACTGGGGTTTCCTATCCACCCATTCGTCCGGGGACTCATGTTCTACTACGGCCTGGATTTCCATGATTTGGCCCCGAACTTCATCCTCAACATCTCGGCGTTTATCGTCGTGTGCGATGCTTTCCTCTGCATCCGCCCCCATTTCGGCCTATGGCTCAAGACTTTCAATGTCAAGCCGAAGGTGGTGCGCGGCAATCAGGCTGAGTGTGGAGGCGCCATGGTGGGCAAGATGCCCAACGTCTTGAGGGCTCCTTTGTGGAGACCCTGAAGGGGTGGCAATCGGGGTGGTTTTACATCATCGAGCCACGCGACCCTGAGTGGGTCGCAGCCCCCCGAGTTCCGGTCCGGACCCCCAACGCGGCTCACGTCCTGGAAAGAGACAGGCCTGTCGTCGGGCAGCAAAGGAGAGGTGACTGGACTACAAACATGCATCCAAACCCTGGTGGACAAGTAGCTCAAGCTTGTCAATGTAGTCCAGGTCATGCTTATCTGCCAGATCCTCCCATGTCAACAACGGGCCTTCAATCTGTGGGAGTTCAGCCCGGCGAAGCACCGAACACTGAGCAGGCTCTTCGAAATGACGTACGAAGATGCCTGGAAGGTGCTTTTCAAGGGCGCCGATGCTCCCGCATCCGCTACCGAGGATCGCGGATTCAGCGCGCAGCGTCACGCTAGCGCGGTAAATTGTTTGTACCTTTTACGGGGTATTAGTTTTTCATAGTTCAACTCTATGCGGGATCTAAGCTCCCTTACCTTTAACAGGTTTGGCAGGCGAAGTCCGGACAGATCGACTGTCCGGCTCCTTTGCCCGAAGACCTAGCCGATGCCCGCTTGGCGAAGCTGCTGGTTCCGGCACCCTATGTGGTGCCGGAGAAGAAGGCCACGAAGAAGGCCACGGGGACTCGAAAAAGTGCCCGGCGCCAGGAGGTGTCGGGTTCATCATCCGACGGCTCCAAGGCGCATTCCTCCCGTGAAGACGAGGAGGAGGAAGAAGAGACCTCTCCCCCTCCAGCGGGGGGAGAGAAGAAAAGGAAGGCCGCCCTCACTGGGGAGGCCGAAGGGTCCAAGAAGGGGAAAACCCTTCCTCCGGACTACTCCACTGATGCCGACGACGGCGGAGAGGAGTGGCCGCTCAGGGCCAAGCCCCTGGCGAAATCGTAAGTATCCGGATACCAGAGTAATTCATAGTATTCCTTTATTGCACAGCTTTCCCTTATGTCGAATATGATTATGCAGCCCACCCAAAGACCGGCTCGACGCGTTGTCGAGCGGTTCACTGGACTCGTCGGATGTGAATTCGCTTCCGACGGCCACCTCACCCCGCCCTACGGACGACGCCGAAGTATTGTCCCAATAGGTTCCAAGCCAGGAGGAGGTGGTCCTGGAGGCGCCGCAAGGCAACCTCCCGGACTCCAAGAGTAAAGGGGATAAAACCCCCCAGGGCTCCAAGTCCGGCCCTAGGCCGGATACCGCTCCGGAACCTTCGAGGGTTCCAGAGTCCGGCGAGCGACCTCCTTCCAAGAGGAGCAAGCCCACCGTGCTGGTGACCCCTGTCCAACCGGAGGCACCGGACAATCTGTTGGAGGTGCTCAAGGGCGCCTCCATCGACGAGGAGCACCGCACCATTATGAGTGCAGTGGTCTAGAAGGTTCAGTCTGCCAACAGCGGACTGACTGAAGCTTGTGCTAGCCTTTTAACAGGCTTTGAGGTAAGTAAAGAATGTGTAAATAATATTACCGCATAGACAGTAGCCCCTGATGCTCCGTTTGGCATTCAGGAAGAAAAGCCGAATAGAGGATCAAATAAAATTCACATGAGTCTAACAAAAAGGAGTCAATATGCGTATGCAGGCTTCTCTGCTGGCGTCCGCCGCACTGACTGCAGAAGTGGACACGCTAAAGCAGAACCTCGAGCAGTCCAAGCAAGAGCTCGGGCGTGCCAAGAAGCAGCTCGAGGACAAGGAAGGTAAGAAATACCTTGTTTTAAATATATATAAAAAAGTGCAATTGCAAAAAATGACAGGATTATCGTGGCTATTGTAGGGGCCATGTCTGAGGTGGCGACCCTTAAGCAAGTGCTGTCCGAGGCCGAGAAGAGGGCGGCCACGGAGCGCACCGAGCGGGAGAAGTATGAGGCCCAGGTTGGCAAGGTGCGGCAAGAGCTCCAGGCTCTCATGAAAAAACATGAGAGTTTGGAGCTTGACTCAAAGACGCGAGCGTCCGAGCTCGCGATGGCTATTGAAAATGCCAAGTCTGCCAAGGCCGAATCCCAGAAGACCCTCCAGGAGTTGGATGAGGTGAAAAAGATAGCGGTGGGTAAGGCATTCTTTATGCAAAGCAAACACATAAACGTGAGTTACTTGTTACTTACCCAAATCCGGAGCTCTCCAGGAGCGTTCGCAGATCTTCCCCGTAGCGTGTCCGTGCCGCCGTATTCTATCGAGCCGAGGAGGGCAGCTCGACAGAGAAGGTGTTCTGGTCTCAGTATGCTGAGGCCGGACACCCCGTGCCCCTGAGCGACCAGATGAAGCAACTAGTCGAGCTCCACAAGGCGGCCGAACAGGCCATGAAGGGCACCATAGTTCGGCTGTGGCCTGGAGAGGCTCTGCCTGCGAGCTATTTTGGGCTGGTGCGGCGGCTGGTGGGGGCCTGTCCAAGGCTCGAAGTCATCAAGTGCTCCGTTTGCATTGAAGGTGCCCGTAGGGCCCTTGCCCGTGCTAAGGTGCACTGGGGCAAGCTGGATGCTGAGAAGCTTGTGAAGGATGGGCCACCGCCGGGGAAAGAGCATCACAAGACCGAGAATTATTATACGGATGTTCTGAAGGGTGCCCACCTTGTGGCAGATGAATGTTCCAGGGATGTAATTTTTGAGTAAAACTCGCTCGTTTTGTCCTGTGCGCTGAAAACTTGTTCATATGCGCTAAGAAATGCTGCTGGAATTTAAAATAATACCTTATGTGTGGCTGTTTATCAATTCTGAGAGATGGCGAGTCGTCGGCTTCTGCCCTCGTGCCGCTAGTGCTGGGGTGTTCAGGGATAAACCTGAGCGCTCTTTTTCCCATGTTTGGGTCCTTCGAGGGAGGCGCTCAGCACAGCGAACAAGGCAATCGGACTATAATGTGTGAACACTCTCACTTAGCCATAGAATTCTGTAATTTTAAATTTCGGCGAAGCCCCTGGTATTCGGAAGACCGAGTTCGGGGCGCTATCCACGCCTTGGCCGGACAGAGCCGACTCCTCGCTCTAAGCGGCATAAGTCTTTGGGGACTCGAAAAACCTCTCGAACAGCGACCAGCTCTCGCTTCATCATGACAGTCAGTTTTAGCTTACTCTACTGAGGTGCTCGACCCAGCTCAACTGGGGCACAATCGCAGTAGTTCTCCTAGTGCTACCTTAGCCGACACAGCGGAACGTAAGGCACCAAAACATAGGAGCCGGGCAAACCCAACTATTGACCCAAGACATGATTCGGAGCCGATGCATATAATGCTATAAGTTCGGGGTGCCGCACTTGTTAAAGTGTTTGGACTTCTCACACCATATTGAGGGGTACTAAAGCCCCTGGCGTATTTTGGCCGTACCAAAGTGTACGGGTGCAACATGTCGTTAAGGAACATATATTTGTAAAAAAAAGAGTAATGCAAAGAGAGACAAAAGCTATGCATTGTTTATTAAAAAGGGTTGTGATCAAAGCAGAACGATACAAATAATGCGATAAGCAAAAGGTTGGACTATTTAACATGTCCGTTCCAGGGGCAGGCTGCGGAATGGTATGCGAAACAGGTATACTGCTCGTGATAGAGACCACCTGGGAGTTCCGTAATGCGGCATGGCTTGTTTGCTTCCCTGGTTCTTGCATCGTTTGTGCGGCAATTGAACTGCCAAACAGGCCTTCCAAAGAGTGGAGTCCTGAAAGTAAGAGAAAATTAAAAAATCGGCAGCCCCTGGTGCGGTTTAAGCCGTGTTTCGGGCGTGCCATGATGGTGCCCCTCCCCCTGTACCCATGGTATTTTTAGAGCGTAGTTATGTACGCGAAGTACTGGTGTCGCATTTTTGCGAGGGCTGGGGTTGGGGCCACATTGCTACGCCTGCTCGGAACGTGCCAGGCGGTCTTGTTGTAGGTTACTCCGGGCGCGCTTGACAGTGCCCGGACGTTTAATGGCCGGACTGGAGAACTGCCTGGAGAGGCTGCTTTGTACTTCCGCTGCAAGGGCCACCGTGTGCTCCTCCGTTCAGAGAGAGCATTCGGTGTTTCCATTGACCATAATTACTCCTCGAGGGCCTGGCATCTTGAGCTTAAGGTATGCGTAGTGCGGTACCGCATTGAACTTGGCGAATGCGGTTCGCCCGAGCAGTGCGTGATAGCCACTGCGGAATGGGACTATGTCGAAGATTAACTCCTCGCTTCGGAAATTATCCGGAGATCTGAAGACCACTTCAAGTGTGACTGAGCCTGTACAGTTGGCCTCTACACCTGGTATTACGCCTTTAAAGGTCGTTTTGGTGGGCTTAATCCTCGAGGGATCTATGCCCATTTTCCGCACTGTATCCTGGTAAAGCAGGTTCAGGCTGCTGCCGCCGTCCATAAGGACTCTAGTGAGATGAAATCCGTCAATGATTGGGTCTAGAACCAATGCGGCGAATCCGCCATGACGGGTGCTAGTGGGATGGTCCCTTCGATCAAAGGTGATCGGGCAGGAGGACCATGGGTTGAACTTTGGGGCGACTGGCTCTACCGCGTATACGTCCCTTAACGCGCGCTTCCGCTCCCTCTTGGGGATGTGGGTTGCGTATATCATTTTCACCGTCCGCACTTGTGGGGGAAAACCCTTCTGTCCACTGTTGTTCGGCGGCTGGGGCTCTTCGTCGTCATCGCTATGCAGCCCCGTGTCTTTATTTTCGGCATTTAACTTGCCTGCCTGCTTGAACACCCAACAATCCCTGTTGGTGTGATTGGCCGGCTTTTCGGGGGTGCCATGTATCTGGCACAAGCGGTCGAGTATTCGGTCCAAACTGGACGGGCCCCTAGGATTTCTTTTGAATGGCTTTTTCCGCTGACCGGATTTATAGCCTCTGAATCCGGCATTAACTGCCGTATCCTCAGCATTGTCGCCGTTAATGCGGCGCTTCTGCTTGTTGCGACGCGACCTGCCACTACTGTCCCTGGTATCCGAATTACCAGGGTTCTTGGTCATATTGTTGCTACGAGCAAGCCAGCTGTCTTCTCCCACGCAAAAGCGGGTCACGAGTGTTGTGAGTGCTGCCATAGATTTCGGCTTTTCCTGTCCAAGGTGCCGGGGAAGCCACTCGTCACGGATATTGTGCTTGAAGGCTGCTAGGGCCTCTGCGTCCGGACAGTCGACTATTTGATTTTTCTTTGTTAGGAACCGTGTCCAGAATTGCCTGGCCGATTCCTCTGGCTGCTGAATTACGTGGCTTAGGTCATTGGCGTCTGGTGGTCGCACATAAGTGCCCTAGAAATTATCGAGGAATGCGGCATCCAGGTCCTCCCAACAACCGATTGATCCTGCTGGCAAGCTGTTAAGCCAATGTCGAGCTGGTCCTTTAAGCTTGAGTGGGAGGTATTTGATGGCGTGGAGATCATCGCCGCGGGCCATGTGGATATGAAGGAGATAATCCTCGATCCATACCGCAGGATCTGTTGTGCCATCATATGATTCGATGTTTATAGGTTTGAAACCCTCGGGGATTTGATGATCCATTACTTCGTCTGTGAAGCATAGTGGGTGTGCGGCGCATCTGTACTGGGCTATATCACGACGTAGCTCCAATGAGCTTTGTCTACTGTGTTCGGCCCTACCGGATTTGTGTCCGGCGTGACGGTTACCGTCTCGAGTCGTGGGGCGCCCACGCGATCCATAGATCGATCTTGTTTGCCTTGCCTTGTCCTCCAACATATCTCGCAGGTCTGGCGCATTTTCCCGTGCCTTGGTACGGGGTGCGGCTTGGTGGAGGGCCGAGAGGCCTCTCTCTCGTGGCCACGAGGTGGCCGGTGATGGGTTTCGTAGTAATTTCAAAAATTTCCTACGCTCATGCAAGATCATGGTGATGCATAGCAACGAGAGGGGAGAGTATGATCTACGTACCTTGTAGATCGACAACGGAAGCGTTTGGTTGATGTAGTCGTACGTCTCCACGGCCCGACCGATCAAGCACCGAAACTACGGCACCTCCGAGTTCTAGCACACGTTCAGCTCGATGACGATCCCCGGACTCCGATCTAGCAAAGTGTCGGGGAAGAGTTCCATCAGCACGACGGCGTGGTGACGATCTTGATGTACTACTGCAGCAGGGCTTCGCCTAAACTCCGCTACAATATTATCGAGGACTATGGTGGAAGGGGGCACCGCACACGGCTAAGAATATGATCACGTGGATCAACTTGTGTCTCTCTGGGTGCCCCTGCCTCTGTATATAAAGGTTCAAGAGGGGGAGGCCGGCCGGCCATTATAGGGCGCGCCAGGAGGAGTCCTACTCCCTCCGGGAGTAGGACTTCTCCCCCAATCCTAGTTGGAATAGGATTCATGAGGTGGGAAAAGAGAGAGAGAAGGAGGGGGGCGCCGGCCCCCTCTCTCCTTGTCCTATTCGGACTAGGGGGGAGGGGCGCGCGGCCCAGCCCTGGCTGCGTCTCCTCTTCTTCCACTATGGCCCATTAAGGCCCATATAGCTCCCGGGGGGTTCCGGTAACCTCCCGGTACTCCGGTAAAATCCCGATTTCACCCGGAACACTTCCGATATCCAAACATAGGCTTCCAATATATCAATCTTTATGTCTCGACCGTTTCGAGACTCCTCATCATGTCCGTGATCACATCCGGGACTCCGAACAACCTTTGGTACATCAAAATGTATAAACTCATAATATAACTATCATCGTAACCTTAAGCGTGCGGACCCTACGGGTTCGAGAACAATGTAGACATGACCAAGACACGTCCCCGGTCAATAACCAATAGCGGAACCTGGATGCTCATATTGGCTCCTATATATTCTACGAAGATCTTTTATCGGTCAGACCGCATAACAACATACGTTGTTCCCTTTGTCATCGGTATGTTACTTGCCCGAGATTCGATCGTCGGTATCCCATACCTAGTTCAATCTCGTTACCGGCAAGTCTCTTTACTCGTTCTGTAATACATCATCCCGCAACTAACTCATTAGTTGCAATGCTTGCAAGGCTTAAGTGATGTGCATTACCGAGAGGGCCCAGAGATACCTCTCCGACAATCGGAGTGACAAATCCTAATCTCGAAATACGCCAACCCAACATGTACCTTTGGTGACACCTGTAGAGCTCCTTTATAATCACCCAGTTACGTTGTGACGTTTGGTAGCACACAAAGTGTTCCTCTGGCAAACGGGAGTTGCATAATCTCATAGTCATAGGAACATGTATAAGTCATGAAGATAGCAATAGCAACATACTAAACGATCGGGTGCTAAGCTAATGGAATGGGTCATGTCAATCAGATCATTCAACTAATGATGTGATCCTGTTAATCAAATGACAACTCTTTGTCCATGGTTAGGAAACATAACCATCTTTGATTAACAAGCTAGTCTAGTAGAGGCATACTAGTGACACTCTGTTTGTCTATGTATTCACACATGTATTATGTTTCCGGTTAATACAATTCTAGCATGAATAATAAACTTTTATCATGATATAAGGAAATAAATAATAACTTTATTATTGCCTCTAGGGCATATTTCCTTCAGTCTCCCACTTGCACTAGAGTCAATAATCTAGATTACACAGTAATGATTCTAACACCCATGGAGCCTTGGTGTTGATCATGTTTTGCTCGTGGAAGAGGCTTAGTCAACGGGTCTGCAACATTCAGATCCGTATGTATCTTGCAAATCTCTATGTCTCCCACCTGGACTAGATCCCGGATGGAATTAAAGCGTCTCTTGATGTGCTTGGTTCTCTTGTGAAATCTGGATTCCTTCGCCAAGGCAATTGCACCAGTATTGTCACAAAAGATTTTCATTGGTCCCGATGCACTAGGTACGATACCTAGATTGGATATGAACTCCTTCATCCAGACTCCTTCGTTTGCTGCTTCCGAAGCAGCTATGTATTCCGCTTCACACGTAGATCCCGCCACGACGCTTGGTTTAGAACTGCACCAACTAACAGCTCCACCGTTAATGTAAACACGTATCCGGTTTGCGATTTAGAATCGTCCGGATCAGTGTCAAAGCTTGCATCAACGTAACCGTTTACGATGAGCTCTTTGTCACCTCCATATACGAGAAACATATCCTTAGTCCTTTTCAGGTACTTCAGGATGTTCTTGACCGCCGTCAAGTGATCCACTCCTGGATTACTTTGGTACCTCCCTGCTAGACTTATAGCAAGGCACACATCAGGTCTGGTACACAGCATTGCATACATGATAGAGCCTATGGCTGAAGCATAGGGAACATCTTTCATCTTCTCTCTATCTTCTGCAATGGTCGGGCATTGAGTCTTACTCAACTTCACACCTTGTAACACAGGCAAGAACCCTTTCTTTGCTTGATCCATTTTGAACTTCTTCAAAATCTTGTCAAGGTATGTGCTTTGTGAAAGTCCAATTAAATGTCTCGATCTATCTCTATAGATCTTTATGCCTAATATGTAAGCAGCTTCACCGAGGTCTTTCATTGAAAAACTTTTATTCAGGTATCCCTTTATGCTATCCAGAAATTCTATATCATTTCCGATCAGTAATATGTCATCCACATATAATATCAGAAATGCTACAGAGCTCCCACTCACTTTCTTGTAAATACAGGCTTCTCCAAAAGTCTGTATAAAACCAAATGCTTTGATCACACTATCAAAGCGTTTATTCCAACTCCGAGAGGCTTGCACCAGTCCATAAATGGATCGCTGGAGCTTGCACACTTTGTTAGTTCCCTTTGGATCGACAAAACCTTCTGGTTGCATCATATACAACTCTTCTTCCAGAAATCCATTCAGGAATGCAATTTTGACATCAATCTGCCAAATTTCATAATCATAAAATGCGGCAATTGCTAACATGATTCGGACAGACTTAAGCATCGCTACGGGTGAGAAGGTCTCATCGTAGCCAATCCCTTGAACTTGTCGAAACCCTTTTGCGACAAGTCGACCTTTGTAGACAGTAATATTACCATCGGCGTCAGTCTTCTTCTTGAAGATCCATTTATTCTCAATTGCTTGCCAATCATTGGGCAAGTCAACCAAAGTCCATACTTTGTTCTCATACATGGATCCCATCTCAGATTTCATGGCTTCAAGCCATTTTGCGGAATCTGGGCTCACCATCGCTTCTTCATAGTTCGTAGGTTCATCATGATCTAGTAGCATGACTTCCAGAACAGGATTACCGTACCACTCTGGTGCGGATCTTACTCTGGTTGATCTACGAGGTTCAGTAGTATCTTGTTCTGAAGTTTCATGATCATTATCATTAGCTTCCTCACTAATTGGTGTAGGTGCCACAGAAACAGTTTTCTGTGATGCACTACTTTCCAATAAGGGAGCAGGTACAGTTACCTCGTCAAGTTCTACTTTCCTCCCACTCACTTCTTTCGAGAGAAACTCCTTCTCTAGAAAGTTTCCGAATTTTGCAACAAAAGTCTTGCCTTCGGATCTGTGATAGAAGGTGTATCCAATAGTCTCCTTTGGATATCCTATGAAGACACATTTCTCTGATTTGGGTTCGAGCTTATCAGGTCGAAGCTTTTTCACATAAGCATCGCAGCCCCAAACTTTCAGAAACGACAACTTTGGTTTCTTGCCAAACCATAGTTCATAAGGCGTCGTCTCAACGGATTTTGATGGTGCCCTATTTAACGTGAATGCGGCCGTCTCCAAAGCATAACCCCAAAACGATAGCAGTAAATCAGTAAGAGACATCATAGATCACACCATATCTAGTAAAGTTCGATTACGACGTTTGGACACACCATTACGTTGTGGTGTTCCGGGTGGCGTGAGTTGCGAAACTATTCCGCATTGTTTCAAATGTACACCAAACTCGTAACTCAAATATTCTCCTCCACGATCAGATCGTAGAAACTTTATTTTCTTGTTACGATGATTTTCAACTTCACTCTGAAATTCTTTGAACTTTTCAAATGTCTCAGACTTATGTTTCATTAAGTAGATATACCCATATCTGCTTAAGTCATCTGTGAAGGTGAGAAAATAACGATATCCGCCACGAGCCTCAATATTCATCGGACCACATACATCTGTATGTATGATTTCCAACAAATCTGTTGCTCTCTCCATAGTACCAGAGAACGGTGTTTTAGTCATCTTGCCCATGAGGCACGGTTCGCAAGTACCAAGTGATTCATAATCAAGTGGTTCCAAAAGTCCATCAGTATGGAGTTTCTTCATGTGTTTTACACCGATATGACCTAAACGGCAGTGCCACAAATAAGTTGCACTATCATTATCAACTCTGCATGTTTTGGTTTCAACATTATGAATATGTGTGTTACTACTATCGAGATTCAATAAGAATAGACCACTCTTCAAGGGTGCATGAACATAAAAGATATTACTCATATAAATAGAACAACCATTATTCTCTGATGTAAATGAATAACTGTCTCGCATCAAACAAGATTCAGATATAATGTTCATGCTTAACGCTGGCACCAAATAACAATTATTTAGGTCTAATATTAATCCCGAAGGTAGATGTAGAGGTAGCGTGCCGACTGTGATCACATCGACTTTGGAACCGTTTCCCACGCGCATCGTCACCTCGTTCTTAACCAATTTTCGCTTAATCCGTAGTCCCTGTTTCGAGTTGCAAATATTAGCAACAGAACCAGTATCAAATACCCAAGTACTACTGCGAGTATTAGTAAGGTACACATCAATAACATGTATATCACATATACCTTTGTTCATCTCGCCATCCTTCTTATCCGCCAAATACTTGGGGCAGTTCCGCTTCCAGTGACCAGTCTGCTTGCAGTAGAAGCACTCAGTTTCAGGCTTAGGTCCAGACTTGGGTTTCTTCTCTTGAGCAGCAACTTGCTTGCTGTTCTTCTTGAAGTTCCCCTTCTTCTTCCCTTTGCCCTTTTTCTTGAAACTAGTGGTCTTGTTGACCATCAACACTTGATGCTCCTTTTTGATTTCTACCTCCGCAGCTTTCAGCATTGCGAAGAGCTCGAGAATAGTCTTATTCATCCCTTGCATATTATAGTTCATCACGAAGCTCTTTTAGCTTGGTGGCAGTGATTGGAGAATTCTGTCAATGACGCAATCATCTGGAAGATTAACTCCCATTTGAATCAAGTGATTATTATACCCAGACATTTTGAGTATATGCTCACTGACAGAACTGTTCTCCTCCATCTTGCAGCTGTAGAATTTATTGGAGACTTCATATCTCTCAATCCGGGCATTTGCTTGAAATATTAACTTCAACTCCTGGAACATCTCATATGCTCCATGACGTTCAAAACGTCGTTGAAGTCCCGGTTCTAAGCCGTAAAGCATGGCACACTGAACTATCGAGTAGTCATCAGCTTTGCTCTGCCAGACGTTCACAACATCTGGTGTTGCTCCAGCAGCAGGCCTGGCACCCAGCGGTGCTTCCAGGACGTAATTCTTCTGTGCGGCAATGAGGATAATCCTCAAGTTACGGACCCAGTCCGTGTAATTGCTACCATCATCTTTCAACTTTGCTTTCTCAAGGAACGCATTAAAATTCAACGGAACAACAGCACGGGCCATTTATCTACAACCATACATAAACAAGCAAGATACTATCAGGTACTAAGTTCATGATAAATTTAGGTTCAATTAATCATATTACTTAAAGAACTACCACTTAGATAGATATCCCTCTAATCCTCTAAGTGATTACGTGATCCAAATCAACTAAACCATGTCCGATCATCACGTGAGATGGAGTAGTTTCATTAGTGAACATCATTATGTTGATCATATCTACTATATGATTCACGCTCGACCTTTCGGTCTCCGTGTTCCGAGGCCATATCTGTATATGCTTGGCTCGTCAAGTATAACCTGAGTATTCCGCGTGTGCAACTGTTTTGCACCCGTTGTATTTGAACGTAGAGCCTATCACACTCGATCATCACGTGGTGTCTCAGCACGAAGAACTTTCGCAACGGTGCATACTCAGGGAGAACACTTCTTGATAATTTAGTGAGAGATCATCTTATAATGCTACCGTCAATCAAAGCAAGATAAGATGCATAAAAGATAAACATCACATGCAATCACAACATGCCCTGCAAAAACAAGTTAGACGTCCTCTACTTTGTTGTTGCATGTTTTACGTGGCTGCTACGGGCTTAAGCAAGAACCAATCTTACCTACGTATCAAAACCACAACAATAGTTTGTCAAGTTGGTGCTGTTTTAACCTTCGCAAGGACCGGGCGTAGCCACACTCAGTTCAACTAAAGTTGGAGAATCTGTCACCCGCAAGCCACCTATGTGCAAAGCACGTCGGGAGAACCGGTCTCGCGTAAGCGTACGCGTAATGTCGGTCCGGGCCGCTTCATCCAACAATACCGCCGAACCAAAGTATGACATGCTGGTAAGCAGTATGACTTATATCGCCCACAACTCACTTGTGTTCTACTCGTGCATATAACATCAACATATAAAACCTGGACTCTGATACCACTGATGGGTTTCGTAGTAATTTCAAAAATTTCCTACGCTCATGCAAGATCATGGTGATGCATAGCAACGAGAGGGGAGAGTATGATCTACGTAGTTTGTAGATCGACAACGGAAGCATTTGGTTGATGTAGTCGTACGTCTCCACGGCCCGACCGATCAAGCACCGAAACTACGGCACCTCCGAGTTCTAGCACATGTTTAGCTCGATGACGATCCATGGACTCCGATCCAGCAAAGTGTCAGGGAAGAGTTCCGTCAGCACGACGGCGTGGTGACGATCTTGATGTACTACTGTAGCAGGGCTTCGCCTAAACTCCGCTACAATATTATCGAGGACTATGGTGGAAGGGGGCACCGCACACGGCTAAGAATATGATCACGTGGATCAACTTGTGTCTCTCTGGGGTGCCCCTACCTCTGTATATAAAGGTTCAAGAGGGGAAGGCCGGCCGGCCATCATAGGGCGCGCCAGGAGGAGTCCTACTCCCTCCGGGAGTAGGACTTCTCCCCCAATCCTAGTTGGAATAGGATTCGCGAGGTGGGAAAAGAGAGAGAGAAGGAGGGGGGCGCCGGCCCCTCTCTCCTTGTCCTATTCGGACTAGGGGGGAGGGGCGCGCAGCCCAACCCTGTCTGCCTCTCCTCTTCTTCCACTATGGCCCATTAAGGCCCATATAGCTCCCGGGGGGTTCCGGTAACCTCCCGGTACTCCGGTAAAATCCCGATTTCACCCGGAACACTTCCGATATCCAAACATAGGCTTCCAATATATGAATATTTATGTCTCGACCATTTCGAGACTCCTCGTCATGTCTGTGATCACATCCGGGACTCCGAACAACCTTCGGTACATCAAAATGTATAAACTCATAATAAAACTATCATCGTAACCTTAAGCGTGCGGACCCTACGGGTTCGAGAACAATGTAGACATGACCGAGACACGTCCCCGATCAATAACCAATAGCAGAACCTGGATGCTCATATTGGCTCCTACATATTCTACGAAGATCTTTTATCGGTCAGACCGCATAACAACATATGTTGTTCCCTTTGTCATCGGTATGTTACTTGCCCGAGATTCGATCGTCGGTATCCCATACCTAGTTCAATCTCGTTACCGGCAAGTCTCTTTACTCGTTCTATAATACATCATCCCGCAACTAACTCATTAGTTTCAATGCTTGCAAGGCTTAAGTGATGTGCATTACCGAGAGGGCCCAGAGATACCTCTCCGACAATCGGAGTGACAAATCCTAATCTTGAAATACGCCAACCCAGCATGTACCTTTGGTGACACCTGTAGAGCTCCTTTATAATCACCCAGTTACGTTGTGACGTTTGGTAGCACACAAAGTGTTCCTCTGGCAAACGGGAGTTGCATAATCTCATAGTCATAGGAACATGTATAAGTCATGAAGATAGCAATAGCAACATACTAAACGATCGGGTGCTAAGCTAATGGAATGGGTCATGTCAATCAGATCATTCAACTAATGATGTGATCCTGTTAATCAAATGACAACTCTTTGTCCATGGTTAGGAAACATAACCATCTTTGATTAACAAGCTAGTCTAGTAGAGGCATACTAGTGACACTCTATTTGTCTATGTATTCACACATGTATTATGTTTCCGGTTAATACAATTCTAGCATGAATAATAAACTTTTATCATGATATAAGGAAATAAATAATAACTTTATTATTGCCTCTAGGGCATATTTCCTTCAGCCGGTCGGCCGTATCAAGTGCTGGTGATGTAGGTTTAAGTGCTTCCTCCTCTAATCGGGGTAGCAACCTGCACTTTGGGTAGCTCTTGGAGGGGCATTCGAGTTTATGCTCTTCGGCCGCAAGGACTTCAGTCCATCTGTCGACTAGCAAATCTTGATCAGCTCTAAGTTGTTGCTGTTTTTTCTTGAGGCTTCTTGCCGTGGCCATAAGCCTGCGTTGAAAACGCTCTTGCTCGACGGGATCCTCTGGCACGACAAATTCGTCGTCGTCGAGGCTTGCCTCGTCTTCGAAGGGAGGCATATAATTATCGTCCTCGACCTCTCTGTCTGCCGCTCTCTCATGAGGGCTGGCTTCTCCGTCCTCCTATGCTGAATCTTGCTGGAGGGGGTTTTCTTCGTCACTCTCCGGAGTATTATTATCTCCCGTGTTGGAATCACCGTATTTGCTTTGGCGGGATTTTGAGCGGCGCCGGTGACGCCGGCCCTTAGGCTGTTTCTTGGAGGGGTCATCCTCCGCTGTTCCATCACCATCTCCTTCTTTTGGGGTGTCCACCATGTATATGTCATACGACGAGGTGGCTTTCCAGGGCCCAATAGGCGCTGGTTCTTCATCGTCACCTGCATCGGTGTCCATACCGTCGATGTCTTCGGAGTCGAAGTCGAGCATGTCGGTTAAATCGTCGACAATGGCTACAAAGTGGGTGGTGGGTGGGCTTTGAATTTCTTCATCGTCCGTATCCCAACCTTGCTGACCGTAGTCCGGCCAGGGCTCTCCTGATAAAGAAAGAGACTTTAGTGTCTTCATAATATCGCCGAAAGGCGAGTGCTGAAAGATGTCCGCGGCAATAAACTCCATGATCGGCGCCCAATCGGATTCGATCGGCAGGGGCGCGGAGGGTTCGGAGTCCGGCTCCTTGGAGTCACGAGTCTCGCAGAGTGCGGGGTTGGTGTTCGGCTCGATCGCCATTGGGATCGCAGCCCCCGAGGCGGCGTCCAACCACCCATCCTCGATCAGCGCAGTTGGCTCCGAATTAAGGGTCGAAGCCGATGCAGGTGCGGCCTCCAGGGCACTGTTCGGCGGCAGAGCTAGATCATGCTCGTCGTGACAGTGCGGCACGCTCGGCAGTGGCTCGAATCCGTCGAGGATCAAGTCCCCGCAGATGTCAGCCGTGTAGTTTAAACTTCCAAATCTGACCTGACGGCCAGGGGCATAGCTTTCGATCTTCTCCAGATGGCCAAGTGAATTGGCCCGCAGTGCGAAGCCACCGAAGATGAAGATCTGTCCGGGGAGGAAGGTCTCACCCTGGACTGCATCGCTATTAATGATCGTAGGAGCCATCAAGCCTAACGGCGACGAAACAGAGGAACTCTCAATGAAAGCACCAATGTCGGTGTCAAAACCGGCGGATCTCGGGTAGGGGGTCCCGAACTGTGCGTCTAGGCCGGATGGTAACAGGAGGCAAGGGACACGAAGTTTTACCCAGGTTCGGGCCCTCTTGATGGAGGTAAAACCCTACGTCCTGCTTGATTAATATTGATGATATGGGTAGTACAAGAGTAGATCTACCACGAGATCGGAGAGGCTAAACCCTAGAAGCTAGCCTATGGTAAGATTGTTGTTCTGTATGTTGTCCTACGGACTAAAACCCTCCGGTTTATATAGACACCGGAGAGGGTTAGGGTTACACAAAGTCGGTTACAATGGTAGGAGATCTACATATCCGTATCGCCAAGCTTGCCTTCCACGCCAAGGAAAGTCCCTTCCGGACACGGGACGAAGTCTTCAATCTTGTATCTTCATAGTCCAGGAGTCCGGCTGAAGGTATAGTCCGGCCATCCAGACACCCCCTAATCGAGGACTCCCTCAATCTTAATGCCTAATATGTAAGCAGCTTCACCGAGGTCTTTCATTGAAAAACTCTTATTCAAGTATCCCTTTATGCTATCCAGAAATTCTATATTATTTCCAATCAATAATATGTCATCCACATATAATATCAGAAATGCTACAAAGCTCCCACTCACTTTCTTGTAAATACAGGCTTCTCCAAAAGTCTGTATAAAACCAAATGCTTTGATCACACTATCAAAGCGTTTATTCCAACTCCGAGAGGCTTGCACTAGTCCATAAATGGATCGCTGGAGCTTGCACACTTTGTTAGCTCCCTTTGGTCGACAAAACCTTCTGCTTGCATCATATACAACTCTTCTTCCAGAAATCCATTCAGGAATGCAGTTTTGACATCCATTTGCGAAATTTCATAATCATAAAATGCGGCAATTGCTAACATGATTCGGACAGACTTAAGCATCGCTATGGGTGAGAAGGTCTCATCGTAGTCAATCCCTTGAACTTGTCGAAAACCTTTCGCAACAAGTCGAGCTTTATAGACAGTAACATTACCGTCAGCGTCAGTCTTCTTCTTGAAGATCCATTTATTCTCAATTGCTTGCCGATCAACGGGCAAGTCAACCAAAGTCCACACTTTGTTCTCATACATGGATCCCATCTCAGATTTCATGGCTTCTAGCCATTTTGCGGAATCTGGGCTTACCATCGCTTCTTCATAGTTCATAGGTTCATCATGATCTAGTAGCATGACTTCCAGAACAGGATTACCGTACCACTCTGGTGCGGATCTTACTCTGGTTGATCTACGAGGTTCGGTAGTAACTTGATCCGAAGTTTCATGATCATTATCATTAGCTTCCTCACTAATTGGTGTAGGTGTCACAGAAACCGGTTTCTGTGATGTACTACTTTCCAATAAGGGAGCAGGTATAGATACCTCATCAAGTTTTACTTTTCTCCCACTCACTTCTTTCGAGAGAAACTCCTTCTCTAGAAAAACTCAGAATTTAGCAACAAAAGTCTTGCCTTCGGATCTGTGATAGAAGGTGTACCCAACAGTCTCCTTTGGGTATCCTATGAAGACACATTTCTCCGATTTGGGTTCGAGCTTATCAGGTTGAAGCTTTTTCACATAAGCATCGCAGCCCCAAACTTCCAGAAATGACAACTTTGGTTTCTTGCCAAACCACAGTTCATAAGGCGTCGTCTCAACGGATTTCGATGGTGTCCGATTTAACGTGAATGCAGCCGTCTCTAAAGCATAGCCCCAAAACGATAGCGGTAAATCAGTAAGAGACATCATAGATCGCTCCATATCTAATAAAGTACGATTATGACGTTCGGACACACCATTACGCTGTGGTGTTCCGGGTGGCGTGAGTTGTGAAACTATTCCGTATTGTTTCAAATGTAGACCAAACTCGTAACTCAAATATTCTCCTCCATGATCAGATCGTCGAAACTTTATTTTCTTGTTACGATGATTTTCAACATCACTCTGAAATTCTTTGAACTTTTCAAATGTTTCAGATTTATGTTTCATTAAGTAGATATACCCATATCTGCTTAAATCATCTGTGAAGGTGAGAAAATAACGATATTCGCCACGAGCCTCAACATTCATTGGACCACATACATCTGTATGTATGATTTCCAAAAAATCTGTTGCTCTCTCCATAGTACCGGAGAACGGTGTTTTAGTCATCTTACCCATGAGGCACGGTTCGCAAGTACCAAGTGATTCATAATCAAGTGGTTCCAAAAGCCCATCAGTATGGAGTTTCTTCATGCGCTTTACACCGATATGACCTAAACGGCAGTGCCACAAATAAGTTGCACTATCATTATCAACTCTGCATCTTTTGATTTCAACATTATGAATATGTGTATCACTACTACCGAGATTCATCAAAAATAGACCACTCTTCAAGGGTGCATGACCATAAAAGATATTACTCATATAAATAGAACAACCATTATTATCTGATTTAAATGAATAACCGTCTCGCATCAAACAAGATCCAGATATAATATTCATGCTCAACGCTGGCACCAAATAACAATTATTTAGGTCTAATACTAATCCCGAAGGTAGATGTAGAGGTAGCGTGCCGACCACGA
This sequence comes from Triticum urartu, assembly GCF_056163025.1. NCBI lineage: Eukaryota > Viridiplantae > Streptophyta > Magnoliopsida > Poales > Poaceae > Triticum > Triticum urartu. The sequence goes on from NC_141874.1 coordinate 578,251,370, forward strand.
TCATATCGACTTTGGAACCATTTCCCACGCGCATCGTCACCTCGTCCTTAGCCAATCTTAGCTTAATCCGTAGCCCCTGTTTCGAGTTGCAAATGTTAGCAACAGAACCAGTATCAAATACCTAGGTGCTACTGCGAGAATTAGTAAGGTACACATCAATAACATGTATATCACATATACCTTTGTTCACTTTGCCGTCCTTCTTATCCGCTAAATACTTGGGGTAGTTCCGCTTCCAGTGACCAGTCTGCTGGCAGTAGAAACACTCAATCTCAGGCTTAGGTCCAGACTTGGGTTTCTTCTCCTGAGCAGCAACTTGTTTGCTGTTCTTCTTGAAGTTCCCTTTCTTCTTCCCTTTGCCCTTTTTCTTAAAACTGGTGGTCTTATTGACCATCAACACTTGATGCTCCTTCTTGATTTCTACCTCCGTGGCTTTTAGCATCGCGAAGAGCTCAGGAATAGTCTTATTCATCCCTTGCATATTATAGTTCATCATGAAGCTTTTGTAGCTTGGTGGTAGTGATTGAAGAACTCTGTCAATGACACTATCAACAGGAAGATTAACCCCCAGTTGAGTCAAGTGATTATGATACCCAGACATTTTGAGTATATGTTCACTGCCAGAACTATTCTCCTCCATCTTGCAGCTATAGAACTTATTGGAGACTTCATATCTCTCAATCCGGGCATTTTCTTGAAATATTAACTTCAACTCCTGGAACATCTCATATGCTCCATGATGTTCAAAACATCGTTGAAGACCCGGTTCTAAGCCGTAAAGCATGGCACACTGAACTATCGAGTAGTCATCAGCTTTGCTCTGCCAGACGTTCATAACATCTGGTGTTGCTCCTGCAGCAGGCTTGGCACTTAGCGGTGCTTCCAGGACGTAATTCTTCTGTGCAGAAATGAGGATAATCCTCAAGTTACGGACCCAGTCCGTGTAATTGCTACCATCATCTTTCAACTTTGCTTTCTCAAGGAACGCATTAAAATTCAACGGAACAACAATACGAGCCATTTATCTACAATCAAACATAGACAAGAAAGATACTATCAGGTACTAAGTTCATGATAAATTTAAGTTCAATTAATCATATTACTTAAGAACTCCCACTTAGAAAGATATCCCTCTAATCCTCCAAGTGATCACGTGATCCAAATCAACTAAACCATGTCCGATCATCACGTGAGATGGAGTAGTATCAATGGTGAACATCAATATGTTGATCATATCTACTATATGATTCACGCTCGACCTTTCGGTCTCCGTGTTCCGAGGCCATATCTGTTATATGCTAGGCTCGTCAAGTTTAACCTGAGTATTCGGCGTGTGTAACTGTTTTGCAGCCATTGTATTTGAACGTAGAGCCTATCACACCCGATCATCACGTGGTGTCTCAGCACGAAGAACTTTCGCAACAGTGCATACTCAGGGAGAACACTTATACTTTGATAATTTAGTGAGGGGTCATCTTATAATGCTACCGTCAATCAAAGCAAGATAAGATGCATAAACGATAAACATCACATGCAATCAATATAAGTGATATGATATGGCCATCATCATCTTGTACTTGTGATCTCCATCTTCGAAGTACGTTCATGATCACCATCGTCACCGGCGCGACACCTTGATCTCCATCATAGCATCGTTGTCGTCTCGCCAATCTTATGCTTCCACGACTATCGCTACCGCTTAGTGATAAAGTAAAGCATTACAGCGCGATTGCATTGCATACAATAAAGCAACAACCATATGGCTCCTGCCAGTTGCCGATAACTCGGTTACAAAACATGATCATCTCATACAATAAAATTTAGCATCATGTCTTGACCATATGACATCACAACAGGCCCTGCAAAAACAAGTTAGACGTCCTCTACTTTGTTGTTGCAAGTTTTACGTGGCTGCTACGGGCTTAGCAAGAACCGTTCTTACCAACGCATCAAAACCACAACGATAGTTTGTCAAGTTGGTGCTGTTTTAACCTTCGCAAGGACCGGGCGTAGCCACACTTGGTTCAACTAAAGTTGGAGAAACTGACACCCGCCAGCCACCTGTGTGCAAAGCACGTCGGTAGAACCAGTCTCGCGTAAGCATACGCGTAATGTCGGTCCAGGCCGCTTCATCCAACAATATCGCCGAACCAAAGTATGACATGCTGGTAAGCAGTATGACTTATATCGCCCACAACTCACTTGTGTTCTACTCGTGCACAACATCAACGCATAAAACCTGGCTCGGATGCCACTGTTGGGGAATGTAGTAATTTCAAAAAAATTCCTATGCACACGCAAGATCATGGTGATGCATAGCAACGAGAGAGGAGAGTGTTGTCTACGTACCCTCGTAGACCAAAAGCGGAAGCGTTAGCACAACGCGGTTGATGTAGTCGTACGTCTTCACGGCCCGACCGATCAAGCACCGAAACTACGGCACCTCCGAGTTCTAGCACACGTTCAGCTCGATGACGATCCCCGGACTCCGATCCAGCAGAATGTCGGGGAAGAGTTCCGTCAGCACGACGGCGTGGTGACGATCTTGATGTTCTACCGTCGCAGGGCTTCGCCTAAGCACCGCTACAATATTATCGAGGATTATGGTGGAGGGGGCACCACACATGGCTAAGAGATCAATGATCAATTGTTGTGTCTATGGGGTGCCCCCTGCCCCCGTATATAAAGGAGCAAGGAGGAGGAGGCACGGCCAAGCAAGGGGCGCGCCAGGAGGAGTCCTACTCCCACCGGGAGTAGGACTCCCCCCTTTCCATGTTGGACTAGGACTTGAGGGGGGAGGAGAGAAAGAGGGGAAAGGAAAGGGGGGGACGCCGCCCCCCTCCTTGTCCAATTCGGACTTGGGGGGTGGGAGGGGCGCGCGGGTGCCCCTTGGCCTCCTCTCTACTTCCTCCACTAGGCCCATTAAGGCCCATTTGGTTACCAGGGGGTTCCGGTAACCTCCCGGTACTCCGGTAAAATGCCGATTTCACCCGGAACACTTCCGATGTCCAAACATAGGCTTCCAATATATCAATCTTTATGTCTCGACCATTTCGAGACTCCTAGTCATGTCCGTGATCACATCCAGGACTCCGAACAACCTTCGGTACATCAAAACATATAAACTCATAATGAAACTGTCATCGTAACGTTATGCGTGCGGACCCTACGGGTTCGAGAACAATGTAGACATGACCGAGACACGTCTCCGGTCAATAACCAATAGCGGAACCTGGATGCTCATATTGGCTCCTACATATTCTACGAAGATCTTTATTGGTCAGACCGCATAACAACATACGTTGTTCCCTTTGTCATCGGTATGTTACTTGCCCGAGATTCGATCGTCGGTATCTTAATACCTAGTTCAATCTCGTTACCGGCAAGTCTCTTTACTCGTTCTATAATACATCATCCCGCAACTAACTCATTAGCTGCAATGCTTGCAAGGCTTTAAGTGATGTGCATTACCGAGAGGGCCCAGAGATACCTCTCCGACAATCGGAGTGACAAATCCTAATCTCGAAATACGCTAACCCAACAAGTACCTTCGGAGACACCTGTAGAGCACCTTTATAATCACCCAGTTACATTGTGACATTTGGTAGCACACAAAGTGTTCCTCTGATAAACGGGAGTTGCATAATCTCATAGTCATAGGAACATGTATAAGCCATGAAGAAAGCAATAGCAACAAACTAAACGATCAAGTGCTATGCTAACGGAATGGGTCAAGTCAATCACATCATTCTCCTAATGATGTGATCCCGTTAATCAAATGACAACTCATGTCTATGGTTAGGAAACATAACCATCTTTGATCAACGAGCTAGTCAAGTAGAGGCATACTAGTGACACTCTATTTGTCTATGTATTCACACATGTATTATGTTTCCGGTTAATACAATTCTAGCATGAATAATAAACATTTATCATGATACAAGGAAATAAATAATAACTTTATTATTGCCTCTAGGGCATATTTCCTTCAAAATATTCTCGTGCGTGCTTGTTTGCTTTATCACTAAGTAATTTTTATTTTTTTGTTCTTAGTTGTTCTCTATCTTTAGTTATGGATATGGAACACAAAATACCAAAAAAAATTAGGTGTACTTGCTACTCATGGAGATGAGGGACCTCCTAAAACCCTCGATGCTCGTTATGTGACAGAAATTATGTACTACTTTGATAATCCTGAGAAAACCTCATTCAATCTGGCAATGGGAGTAACGTTGGATCAACATGAATACTTTAGGGATTATCGCTTGACACAAAAAGGGAAACTATTATGGGATCAAATTTATATATTGAAGTGGTATGCTCGGCAAGTATGCTTGAGATATGATTATACTTGTTTCTTTAGGATGAAGGCTCAACACCTTCCCTTTTCATGTGAATTTAATGATAATGAAACCTTAGCTTCTTATGCTAATGGTATATATGATTACTATTATGTGGAACAAACAGAAGAATTTGTTGCTTTTAAGGGTGCTTATGAAATTGAATCTTTGTTTGAAAAGTATGAAGCTTTTTATGATGATGTTTATAGGCCTGAAAATTTAGCTATCCTAAAATATTGCTATGATAATTATGAATATTATTCCTATATTAATGCGCTTATTGAGAAAGTCTCCGCTGTCCAAGAAGAGACTAATATTTTGCAGGAATCTATGGAAGAAGAAGTTGATGAAACTGTGAGCTCACTGGATGAAAAAGATGAGGAAGAGAGCGAAGAACAAAAGGAGGAAGAGCGGATTGATCACCCGTGCCCACCTTCTAATGAGAGTAACTCTTCAACTCATACATTGTTTAATTCCCCTTCATGCTTACCGAAGGATGAATGCTATGATAATTGCTATGATCCCGTTGATTCTTTTGAAATATCCCTTTTTGATGATGCTTGCTATGCTTGTGGCCAAGATGCCAATATGAATTATGCTTATGGAGATGAAATTGCTATGCTTCCTTATGTTAAACATGAAATTGTTGCTATTGCACCCACGCATGATAGTCCTATTATCTTTTTGAATTCTCCCAACTACACTATATCGGAGAAGTTTACCCTTATTAAGGATTATATTGATGGTCTGCCTTATACCGTTGCACATGATGATTTTGATTAATATAATATGCATGTGCTTGCTGCTCCTACTTGCAATTATTATGAGAGAGTAACTATATCTCCACCTCTCTATGTTTCCCACATGATAAAATTGCAAGAAACTATTTATACTATGCATTGGCCTTTACTATGTGCGCAAGAATTGTTCTTTTATGACATGCCGATGCATAGGAAGAGAGTTAGACTTCATCATTACTTGATATATGTTACTTTGTGCTCACTACTAAATTATAAATCATTATTAATTAAAATTGGCTTTGATATACCTTGGGATTCGGGTGGATTCACTACTTGAGCACTATATGCCTAGCTTAATGGCTTTAAAGAAAGCGCTGCCGGGGAGACAACCCAGAAGTTTTAGGGAGTCATTTATTTCTGTTGAGTGCTTTCATATATTTTAAAAACAACAAAAATAAAGAGGGGAACCCAAAACTTTTTCAAAAAGGAAAGTGAAAGTGAGAAATACAAGCATTGTTGAAGTGGGAGAGCTCCTTAAACTTTGTTCATGCTCACGGCAACTTTGCGAATCTTGATTACAAAAACTTTTAAACAAAAATAATTATCCCCTTGTACAATTCCATTGTATTATAAAGATAATGTGCCAAGATTTGCCTTTAGGATGTTTACTTTGTTTGATGGTTTGTACGGTGCAGGACAGAAACTTTGGCTGTAGTGCGCGATTTTACATTTTTAGCTGGACCATCAAATGGTTCTGATTCTTTCTGCACTGTCTTTATATACAAATTTTTTATTTTTCCTAATTTTTTAAGAATTTTTCAAGTATCAGAAGCATGGTGAATGTTCAGATTGTTACAGACTGTTCTGTTTTAGACAGATTCTGTTTTTGATGCATAGTTTGCTTGTTTTGATGAAACTAACGATTTATATCAGTGGATTAAGCCATGGAAAAGTTATATTACAGTAGACACAATGCAAAAACAAAATACGAATTGGTTTGAAACAGTACTTAGAGTAGTGATTTGCTTTATTATACTAACGGATCTTACCGAGTTTTCTGTTGATGTTTTGTGTGGATGAAGTGTTCGATGGTCGAGAAGGTCTCGATGTGAGAAGAAGGAAGAGAGGCAAGAGCTTAAGCTTGGGGATGCCCAAGGCATCCCAAGTAAATATTCAAGGAGACTCAAGCGTCTAAGCTTGGGGATGCCCCGGAAGGCATCCCATCTTTCTTCAACAAGTATCGGTATGTTTTCGGATTCGTTTCGTTCATGCGATATGTGCAATCTTGGAGCGTATTTTGCATTTAGTTTTCATCTTTATTTTATGCACCATGCTGGTATGATATAGTCCTTGGTTGATTTATAGAATTCTCTATGCACTTCACTTATATCTTTTGAGTATGGCTTTATAGAATGCTTCATGTGCTTCACTTATATCATTTGAAGTTTGGATTGCCTGTTTCCCTTTACATAGAAAACCACCATTTGTAGAATGCTCTTTTGCTTCACTTATATTTGTTAGAGCATGGGCACATCTTTTGTAGAAAGAAATAAACTCTCTTGCTTCACTTATATCTATTTAGAGAGATGACAGGAACTGGCCATTCACATAGTTAGTCATAAAATCCTACATAAAACTTGTAGATCACTGAATATGATATGTTTGATTCCTTGCAATAGTTTTGCGATATAAAGATGGTGATATTAGAGTCATGCTAGTGAGCAGTTGTGGATTAGTAGAAATACTTGTGTTGAGGTTTGTGATTCCCTTAGCATGCACGTATGGTGAACCGTTATGTAACGAAGTCGGAGCATGAGATATTTATAGATTGTCTTCCTTATGAGTGGCGGTCGGGGACGAGCGATGGTCTTTTCCTACCAATATATCCCCCTAGGGGCATGCGTAAGATAGCTAGCATGATGTTTTCATGGCTTGTCGTTTTTTGATGTCATTGCTACACTAGATCATTGCACATCCCGGTACACCGCCGGAGGCATTCCTATAGAGTCACATCTTTGTTCTAGTATCGAGTTGTAATATTGAGTTGTAAGTAAATAAAAGTGTGATGATCATCATTATTAGAGCATTGCCCCAAGAAAAAAAGAGGCCAAATAAGCCTAAATAAAAAAGGGGGCCAAAGAAGCCCACACACAAAAAATAAAGAAAAAAGAAAAGGGGGGAATGTTACTATCCTTTTACCACACTTGTGCTTCAAAGTAGCACAATGATCTTCATAGTAGAGAGTCTCTCATGTTATCACTTTCATATACTAGTGGGAATCTTTCATTATAGAACTTGGCTTGTATATTTCAATGATGGGCTTCCTCAAATTTCCCTAGGTCTTCATGAGCAAGCAAGTTGGATGCACACCCACTTAGTTTCTTTTTGAGATTTCATATACTTATAGCTCTAGTGCATCCGTTGCATGGCAATCCCTACTCACTCACATTGATATCTATTGATGGGCATCTCCATAGCCCGTTGATACGCCTAGTTGATGTGAGACTATCTTCTCCTTTTTATATTCTCCACAACCACCATTCTATTCCACCTATAGTGCTATGTCCATGGCTCACGCTCATGTATTCCATGAGGGATGAAAATGCTGAATCGCGTTAAAAAGTATGAACCAATTGCTCGGCTTGTCATCGTGGTTGTGCATGATGTGAATATTTTGTGCGCTGAAGATGGAGCATAGCTAGACTATATGATTTTGTAGGGATAGCTTTCTTTGGCCTTGTTATTTTGAAAAGACATGATTGCTTTATTAGTGGGCTTGAAGTATTATTGTTTTTTATGTCAAATGATAGACTATTGCTTTGAATCACTCGTGTCTTAATATTCAAGCCATGATTAGATATGTGATCAAGATTATGCTAGGTAGCATTCCACATCAAAAATTATCTTTTTTATCATTTACCTACTCGAGGACGAGCAGGAAATAAGCTTGGGGATGCTAATACGTCTCTGTCGTATCTATAATTTTTTATTGTTCCATGCCAATATTCTACAACTTTTATATACTTTTGGCAATTTTTTATACTATTTTTGGGACTAACATATTGATCCAGTGCCTAGTGCCAGTTCCTGTTTGTTGCATGTTTTTTGTTTCGCAGAATATCCATATCAAACGGAGTCCAAGCGGTATAAAAACTGACGGACATTTTTTTGGAATATATATGATTTTTGGGAAGAAAAATCCACGCAAGACGATGCCCGAGGGGGCCACGAGGCAGGGGGCGCGCCCCTAACCCTCGTGGCCACCCCGTAAGGCGGTTAATTCCCTTCTTTCGCCGCAAGAAAGCTAATATCCGGATAGAGATCGTGTTACAATTTCAGCCCAATTGGAGTTACGGATCTCCGGGAATATAAGAAACGGTGAAAGGGAAGAATCTGAGAAGGCAGAAACAGAGAGAGACAGAGAGATAGATCCAATCTCGGAGGGGCTCTCGCCCCTCCCATGCCATGGAGGCCAAGGACCAGAGGGGAAACCCTTCTCCCATCAAGGGAGGAGGTCAAGGAAGAAGAAGACGAAGGGCCCCTGTCGGTGTCAAAACCGACGGATCTCGGGTAGGGGGTCCCGAACTGTGCGTCTAGGCCGGATGGTAACAAGAGATAAGGGACACGAAGTTTTACCCAGGTTCGGGCCCTCTCGGTGGAGATAAAACCCTACGTCCTGCTTGATTAATATTGATGATATGGGTAGTACAAGAGTAGATCTACCACGAGATCGAGGAGGCTAAACCCTAGAAGCTAGCCTATGGTATGATTGTCGATGTGTATGTTGTCCTACGGACTAAACCCTCTTCAGTTTATATAGACACCGGAGAGGGTTAGGGTTACACAAAGTCGGTTACAATGGTAGGAGATCTTCATATCCGTATCGCCAAGCTTGCCTTCCACGCCAAGGAAAGTCCCTTCCGGACACGGGACGGAGTCTTCAATCTTGTATCTTCATAGTCCAAGAGTCCGGCAAAAGGTATAGTCTGGCTATCCGAACACCCCCCAATCCAGGACTCCCTCAGTAGCCCCTGAACCAGGCTTCAATGATGACGAGTCCGGCGCGCAGATTGTCTTCGGCATTGCAAGGCGGGTTCCTCCTCCAAGTACTTCATAGAATATTTTGAACACGAAGATAGTGTCCGGCTCTGCAAAATAAGTTTCCACATATTGCCATAGAGAGAATAATATTTACACCAATCTAATCTGCTGACGTATTCCATAGCGTGTCACACCATGGCCAAGCCTTTATCCGAGTCGTTTCACTATCCCACCTCAGCGCGTCATGTGAGGCGGTTTCCTTGGCTCGTCTTGTTAAAGCAGAAATTGTGTCCCCTTATCCCGGGATTCTCATCAATACGGGCGTGGGTAACCCAACCGCTTCTAGGAATCCTAGATTATAGGCAAGTCCAAACGGACACGAAGAGGACGCTTGATATTCACCTTCTTTATAAAGGGGACAAGGCTTTTATTTTTCCCTCCCGTGCTCAATCGAATCCTTCCCCCACCTCAAGCTCAAACGCCTGAAGTTCAGGTCAGGCGCCCCGATCCTTAAGTCATGTCCGGATCTAGCCTTCAAGGCCGATGGGTGCCTTCCTCCATCATGGAAGAAGACATCAAGAAGTTGAGGGAGGCCAGATATCTGACCGCCGAGATTTTGCATCAGCTTCCTCCCCGAGGGCAGGCCGTCCCCACCCCCGAACCCAACGAGAACGTCGTGTTCGTTTCCCACTTCCTCCGAGGCCTGGGCCTTGCCCTGGATCCTTTCGTCAGGGGTTTGATGTTTTACTATGGGCTAGATTTTCATGATCTAGCTCCGGACTCCTTTCTTCACATCACGACATTTATTATCGTGTGCGAGGCCTTCCTCCGGGTTACCCCTCACTTTGGCCTATGGCTCAAGACCTTTGAAGTGAAGCCGAAGCTAGTCGAGGGGCAACATGCAGCGTGTGGAGGTGCCTCAATACGCAAGATGACGGGAGCTCTGTGGCCCAAAGGTTCCATCCCAGAGGTGTCTGAATTGTGGCAACAGGAGTGGTTCTACATCACGGCTCCTAGAAGTGCCAAGTGGGCGGCCCCCCTGTTTTCCGCTCGGGCCCCCCGCCACAACTGATGTCATGGATCAGCAAAGGTCTGAGCTGGGGTCCAGTCAAGGACGTGCCTATACTGCAAGGCCGCATTCGAGATCTCTTCAATGGAGATTTCAGTTTGGTTGCGGTGGTACAGGTTATGTTGGTTCGTCAAGTCCAGCCTTGCAAATGCCGGCCTCTTCGCCTGTGGGAGTTCAATCCCGAGGGACCGCGTGCCATTCAAAATTTTCTCGGCCTGACGCACGAGGAGATGTACAAGTCATTCTTCGGACCTCAGACGGAGTGTCCGGAAATCACCGAGGACGTGGGCCTGAGTAGTAACCGCACCGCCGAACAGGTAAGGCATCTTCCGGCCGAACATACTTTCTCTACTTTGTTACGAAGTTATTTCTGAGAGTTTGCTTTTTGACCAGGACTGGCTAACAAAGGCGAAGTTGATTCGGTGTTCGGCCCCCCTCCCTGAGGGTTTGGAAAATCTGGTATTAGAAAAGATGCTCCAGACCGCACCTTGCCCGGAGCCCTTGAAGGAAGATACCGTGGAGGACAATGCGGGCGGATGTGGGCCCCCAACGCTGCCCATTTTAGCCGAGGGAGCAAGCGTCTCCATGAGGGAAGGCGACCAGAAGAGGAAAAGGACTGCGCCCGGGGATTCGGAAGCCGAAGCTTCCAAACGGGAGAAGTCTCCCATAGAGGGTCCTACCTTGGGGGCGCTGTTGCCACATAAAGTCCGCGGGGGGATCAATTCTCCCACGAGTCGTAAGTGACCCGAAATACCTTTAATAGTACAGATATGCCATTTTTCTTCTGAGAAAATAACCACCGCATATATTTTGTAGTTCGGGCCTTAGCCCCTCTCAAATGAGCTCATCTTCGGGGGATCTTCTTCCAGAGATGATGGAGAGCGAAACGCCTCCTCCGGACTCCTCCGCTCCAGAAGCGGGCGACCCTGAAGTGTCGTCGCGGAGGGCCTCTCCAAGTCTGGTGAGGCCAGAAGATAATCCCGTTGACCCCCGAAGCTCCCAGTGTCCGGCTCCCGAAGGAAGCAAACAAAAGAGTCCGGCCTCGTCTAGTGTGCGATCGGATGTTCTGAGGGAGTTGGTGGGGCGAGCGGCCATCTCAGATGAACACCGTGTGATGATGAATACGGTGATGGAGAGGATATCGTCCGCCGAAAGCGGATTGCATGAAGCTTTTATGAGTCTACTGACAGGCTTTGAGGTACGTAAAAGAATGTATGATAGTCCTGCACATGTTAGGTGTGCCCTGTGTAGATAGTAGCCCCTGAGACTCTGGTTGTCGTCGGAAACGACGACGAACAGAGGATCATATTCCCAGGAAATAACCATACTGCCTTTATGTGTAGGTGATGGAAGCTCCGGTGGCTAGCCAGACTAGCGAGTTTGCCCATTTAGAACAGCAGTTGGATGCGGCAGACGACGACATCGAGCTTGTTAACAAAAGGCTTGACGAGGCACAGGGTAAGTGTCAATATCTGGTAAACGCCACATAGGAAGAGCAGCATGATGCCAGTATCTTAAATATGTTGTGACTGCAGATGGAGCTGCTACTGTTGAAGCCTTGCGGGCAGAACTTGCCCGAGCCAAGGAACAAGCGAGGCTAGGTAATGCGGCTGCCGTGAAGGCGGCCGAAGAGTTGCAAGCCGAGAAGGCCGCGCATGGCGAGACCCCAGACAAGATGCCCAAGATGGCTGTGGAATTAAAAGCCGCCGCCGACCGTTGCCGGGTTCTTGAAAAGGAAAACCAAGCGAAGGCATCGGACCTTGAGAAGGCTGCTGCGGCGAAAAAGGATCTCCGCTCTGCTATGAGGGCAAAGAAGGAGGAGCTGCGGGAAGCTGGGGATATTGTAGCTGGGAAATCCTTTATGTTGCGGAGGAAATTCGGAGATCCACGGTATGCCCCTCTAGATCGGCTGTGGAGTTCGGAGGATGTGTATATGGATTTGGCGGCGAGCGCTGTCGATGCGGCCAAGTACTTCCAGGGTCAGACAGACCGTGGAGTAGACTAGCTGTTTTGGAGACAATTCTATTCTCCCGGGCGTCCACTTTCATTGACTGACCAATTAGCCGAATGGGCCGAACTAAACAGGTTGTCCGGACTCTCTATGAGGTCTGTTGTGGATCAGCTATGGCGGGGAAGGTCAAAACCGAACAGCTATTTCAGCTTGGTCCAGCAGGTCCTTGATGTGGTGCCGCGCATTAATGCGATGAGGAGGTCGGCGTGCATAGAGGGCGCACGGATGGCCTTTGCCCGTGTTAAGGCATATTGGGCGGAGATGGATGCTACCAATGTTGCAACGCGGGATTCGGCTATAGGTCGAAAGGCTGCTGAGCACTACTTTGAAGAAGTTCTTGAGGGTGCCCGTTTGATAGAGACCCGGTGCTCAAAAAATATTATGTTTGAGTGATATGTAATCTCATTGTAAGCGAAATGCTTTTATAAATTTTTATAAGGCTATTTTTATACTTTTGCCTGAAAGTAATATGATGCCTCCTGGGCGGACGTTTATGTATACATGTGTATAACCTGAAAGATTGCAGCCGTCGGCTTCAACCCTCACGCATATAATGCGGAGGTGCTCGCAAAAACACGCATTCACACTTAACCCAACGTCTTGGTCCTATTAAGGAGGTGATAGCGGAGCGAGCGAGGCAACCGGACTATAATGCTTTAGCACTTTCACTTAGCCATAGGAGTTTGACAGTGGGGCTACTAGATAGCCCCTGGTGGCTCCGCACTCTCCCGATATCGGGGTGCGTACATGCCTGGCCGGGAAACGGCCCTTCGTTAAGGCAGAGGAATTCTAACATTCCCACAGGTCATCGAGTGGTTGACCAGTCTCACGCTATATCATGACAGTTAGTTTTCAGCTTTCTCTACTGAGGTGCTCGTCCGGATGAACCAGGGCACAATCGCAGTAGTTCTCCTGGTGCTACCTTAGCCGGCAAGGCGGAACGTAAGGCACCAAAACACAGGAGCCGGGCAAACCCAACATTTGACCAAAGACAATGATTCGGAGCTAATGCATATAGGGCCAAACTCGCGACGCCGAATACTCCCTAAGGTATTCGGTCTTTGTGGTATAAACCGGGCCTAAATAGTGGCCTTTGTAAGAAGCCCCGTGTGTCAGCATCCTTCTCAACGGTGGATATGTATCAACAAGAGACAGTAAAAAAGGTTTACGTAGGGTCTTAATCTAAAAAGAATCCTTGGAGCGGGTCCCTGCTGCACGTCTGCGCCTGTGTCTCCGTTGTGCCGTACCCTGGACGGGTGTAGCACGATGATCGTCTGTAAAAGAGAGGAAGTTAAGTGAAAAAGTTGTCGTGCAAAAGGATAGTTTTTAAAGAAACCATGTATAATTCAAGATGATAAGAAATTGCCACTTGTCTGCGCGCGTTGAGCCCCTTGTATTGACAAATAGGGGTGTGACCACTTATTTCCGTATAAATAGCGGCGCCGGACTTGATTAGTTGTATCTGAGGTCTTGACGACCTATTGGATGCTTTCGTTTGTCCGGGGCGCCTTTAGTGTGCGGCGGCCAAGGCAGCCTCACTCTGTTCGGCGCGCAGAGATCGCTTGATATTTCCGTGCACTGTAATGATGCCACGTGGACCGGGCATCTTGAGTGTGAGGGAGGCGTAGTGTGGTATTGCATTAAAGCGAGCGAAAGCTTCGCGTCCGAGCAGTGCTTGATAGCCACTTTGAAACGGAGCGATGTGGAAAGTTAAATGCTCGCGACGGAAGTTATCGGGGGAGCCGAATGTAACTTGTAGTAGGAGGGAGCCCGTACAATGAGCCCCTGGGCCTGGCGTTACTCCTTTAAAGGTAGTATTGCTATGGCGAATTTGTGTTGGGTCTAGCCCCATCCCGCGGATTGTATCCTGATATATTAGGTTTAGGCTACTGCCGCCGTCCATCAAGACCCTTGTGAAGTGATATCCGCCAATTACTGGGTCTAATACCAGGGCAGCCCATCCTGCGTGTCAGATACCTGCTGAGTAATCGCAATGGTCGAAAGTGATCGGTTGAGATGACCAGTGGCGGGACTTCGTGGTGATAGGCACTTGGGTATACTTTCCTGGGAGTGCCACATTGTTTTTTTCCTTGATTACGTGTAACACGTTTACTGTTTTGACTTCTGGTGGAAATTGCTTTTGTTCCCCCGCGTCTTGCTTGGGGGGCTCGTCCTCGTCTTCACTTGGTGTATCCTCCCCCTTGTGTACGGCGTTGAGCTTGCCGGACTGCTTGAAGACCCAACATTCTCTGTGGGTATGATTAGCAGGTTTACCAGGGGTACTATGAATCTGACATACTTGGTCCAGAATTTTATTGAGGCTGGACAGTTCGTCCCTGGTGCCTTTAGGGGGCGGCTTTTGGCCTGGCCGAGAGCTTTTGAATCCGGCATTTATTGTCGTGCCCTTCGTGCTGTCTTCTTTATTCCGGCGTTTGTTATTGTTGTTGCGCCGTGATTTCCCGTTTCCATCTCTAACTTCACATGTACTGGGGTTGCTGGTGCTGCATCTGGCTAGCCAGTTGTCCTCCCCACGCAAAAGCGGGTCATGAGGTTTGTTAATGCGGCCATCATTCTCGGCTTATTTTGGCCGAGGTGTCTGGCGAGCCATTTGTCACGGATGCTATGCTTGAAAGATGCTAAGGCTTCGGCATCCGGACAGTCGACAATCTGGTTCTTTTTAGTAAGAAACCTGTTCCAAAGCTTTCGGGCTGACTCTCCGGGCTGTTGGGTTATGTGACTCAAATCGTCCGCATCCGGAGGTCGGACGTATGTCCCTTGAAAATTTGCCCGAAAAGCGTCTTCGAGCTCTTCCCAACTTCCAATGGAGCTTTCGGGGAGGCCTTTGAGCCAGTGACAAGTTGGCCCTTTGAGCTTGAGGGGTAGGTACTTGATGGCATGGAGATCATCTCCTCGAGCCATATGGATATGAAGGATGTAGTCCTCAATACAGACCCCAGGGTCTGTTGTTCCGTCGTATGCCTCTATGTTTACGGGCTTGAATCCCTCTGGAAATTCGTGGTCCAGCACCTCATCGGTGAAACATAGGGGGTGTGCGGCACCCCTGTAGCTGGGTGTACCGCGTTGTTCGGATGTTTGTTGTGCTGCATTGTATGCTGGGGCGCGCTTGTGTGGGCCATAGATGGATCTTGTTGCACCGTCCTTTGGGTGCGAGCCCTCGCATTGGTTGCGTGTTGTATGGTGAGCGGCGTTGTATGCCACTATGTGTTGGTAGAGGGGTCGTCTATCCAACCAGGTGGCTGCTTTGATATTTGGTTGTGGGGGGTCTGAGGCCTCCTCATCGAATTCGGGTAGCAGCTTCCGCTTTGGGTAGCTCTTGTAGGGGCGATTGTCGCTGTACCTTGCTGCCGTGTTGAGTATTTTACTCCATCTGATTTGGAGTGTGTCTTGCGCAGCCTTGAGCCTTTGCTTCAGTTTTTTCAGACTCCTCGCGGTGGCAACAAGCCTTTTACGGGCAGTCTGCTGCTCCAGGTACCTGTTCGGCGTTATGTCGTCCGGATCATTATCCTTGATAGGATTTGTTTGTTCGGTTTGATTATCCAGATTGCCGCTGTCCGGCAGCGGTTTGCCCTGCTCCAGCGCTGGGTCTGCGTGATCGCTATTTCTGTCGAGGCGGGATTTGGGGCGGCGCTTGCGTCGCCGCTTTGACTGCTTTTCAAGGGGACAAGCCTTCGGTGCGTCCTTCCGCTCCTCGTCGTCATCTTTTGGTGCGTCCACCATGTATACGTCATATGACGAGGTGGCGTTCCAGGGCCCAATAGGCGCTGGTTCTTCATCGTCTCCTTCATCGGCGTCCATACCGTCGATGTCTTCGGAGTCGAGGTCGAGCATGTCGGTTAAATCGTCGACCGTGGCTACAAAGTGGGTGGTGGGTGGGCTTTGAATTTCTTCATCGTCCGTACCCCAACCTTGCTGACCGTAGTTCGGCCAGGGCTCTCCTGACAAACAGAGAGACTTTAGTGTCTTCAGAATATCACAGAAAGGTGAGTGCTGGAAGATGTTCGCGGCAGTAAACTCCATGATCGGCGCCCAATCGGATTCGATCGGCAGGGACGCGGAGGGATCGGGGTCCGGAGAGGAGTCCGGCTCCTTGGAGTTACGAGTCTCGCGGAGTGCGGGGCTGGTGTTCGGCTCAATCGCCATTGGGATCGCAGCCCCCGAGGCGGCGTCCAACCACCCATCCTCGATCGCCGCGGTTGGCTCCGAATTAAGAGTCGAAGCCGATGTGGGTGCGGCCTCCAGGGCACTGTTCGGCGGCAGAGCTGGATCATGCTCGTCGGGACAGTGCGGCGCGCTCGGTAGTGGCTCGAATCCGTCGAAGATCAAGTCCCCGCGGATGTCAGCCGTGTAGTTTAAACTTCCAAATCTGACCTGACGGCCAGGGGCGTAGCTTTCGATCTGCTCCAGATGGCCAAGTGAATTGGCCCGCAGTGCGAAGCTGCCGAAGACGAAGATCTGTCCGGGGAGGAAGGTCTCACCCTGGACTGCATCGTTATTGGTGATCGTAGGAGCCATCGAGCCTGACGGCTCCAAGTGTCCGAAGCTCCTAGTGTCTGTCTCCCGAAGGAAGCAGACAAAAGAGTCCGGCCCCGTCTAGTGTGCAAACGGATGTTCTGAGGGAGTTGGTGGGGCGAACGGCCATCTCAGATGAACACTGTGTGATGATGAATACGGTGATGGAGATGATATCGTCCGCCGAAAGCGGATTGCATGAAGCTTTTATGAGTCTACTGACAGGCTTTGAGGTACGTAAAAGAATGTATGATAATCCTGCACATGTTAGGTGTGCCCTGTGTAGATAGTAGCCCCTGAGACTCTGGTTGTCGTTGGAAACGACGACGAACAGAGGATCATATTCCCAGGAAATAACCATACTGCCTTTATGTGTAGGTGATGGAAGCTCCGGTGGCTAGCCGGACTAGTGAGTTTTCCCATTTAGAACAGTAGTTGGATGCGGCAGACGACGACATCGAGCTTGTTAACAAAAGTCTTGACGAGGCACAGGGTAAGTGTCAATATCGAGCCTGACGGCTCCCAGTGTCCGAAGCTCACAGTGTCCGGCTCCCGAAGGAAGCAGACAAAAGAGTCCGGCCCCGTCTAGTGTGCGATCGGATGTTCTGAGGGAGTTGGTGGGGCGAGCGGCCATCTCAGATGAACACCGTGTGATGATGAATACGGTGATGGAGAGGATATCGTCCGCCGAAAGCGGATTGCATGAAGCTTTTATGAGTATTTTACTCCATCTGATTTGGAGTGTGTCTTGCGCGGCCTTGAGCCTTTGCTTCTGTTTTTTCAGACTCCTCGCAGTGGCAACAAGCCTTTTACGGGCAGTCTGCTGCTCCGGGTACCTGTCCGGCGTTATGTCGTCCGGATCATTATCCTTGATAGGATTTGTTTGTTCGGTTTGATTATCCGGATTGCCGCTGTCCGGCAGCGGTTTGCCCTGCTCCAGCGCTGGGTCTGCGTGATCGCTATTTCTGTCGAGGCGGGATTTGGGGCGGCACTTGCGTCGCCGCTTTGATTGCTTTTCAAGGGGACAAGCCTTCGGTGCGTCCTTCCGCTCCTCGTCGTCATCTTTTGGTGCGTCCACCATGTATACGTCATATGACGAGGTGGCGTTCCAGGGCCCAATAGGCGCTGGTTCTTCATGTCTCCTTCATCGGCGTCCATACCGTCGATGTCTTCGGAGTCGAGGTCGAGCATGTCGGTTAAATCGTCGACCGTGGCTACAAAGTGGGTGGTGGGTGGGCTTTGAATTTCTTCGTCGTCCGTACCCCAACCTTGCTGACCATAGTTCGGCCAGGGCTCTCCTGACAAACAGAGAGACTTTAGTGTCTTCAGAATATCACAGAAAGGCGAGTGCTGGAAGATGTTCGCGGCAGTAAAATCCATGATCGGTGCCCAATCGGATTCGATCGACGGGGACGTGGAGGGTTCGGGGTCCGGAGAGGAGTCCGGCTCCTTGGAGTCACGAGTCTCGCGGAGTGCGGGGCTGGTGTTCGGCTCAATCGCCGTTGGGATCGTAGCCCCCGAGGCGGCGTCCAACCACCCATCCTCGATCGGCGTGGTTGGCTTCGAATTAAGAGTCGAAGCCAATGCGGGTGCGGCCTCCAGGGCACTGTTCGGTGGCAGAGCTAGATCATGCTCGTCGGGACAGTGCGGCGCGCTTGGCAGTGGCTCGAATCCGTCGAAGATCAAGTCCCCGCGGATGTCAGCCGTGTAGTTTAAACTTCCAAATCTGACCTAACGGCCAGGGGCGTAGCTTTTGATCTGCTCCAGATGGCCAAGTGAATTGGCCCGCAGTGCGAAGCCGCCGAAGACGAAGATCTGTCCGGGGAGGAAGGTCTCACCCTGGACTGCATCGTTATTGGTGATTGTAGGAGCCATCGAGCCTGACGGCGACGACACAGAGGAACTCTCAATGAAAGCACCAACGTCGGTGTCAAAACCGGCGGATCTCGGGTAGGGGCTCCCGAACTGTGCGTCTAGGCCGGATGGTAATAGGAGACAAGGGACACGAAGTTTTACCCAGGTTCGGGCCCTCTCGATGGAGGTAAAACCCTACGTCCTGCTTGATTAATATTGATGATATGGGTAGTACAAGAGTAGATCTATCACGAGATCGAGGAGGCTAAACCCTAGAAGCTAGCCTATGGTATGATTGTCGATGTGTACGTTGTCCTACGGACTAAACCCTCTTCGGTTTATATAGACACCGGAGAGGGTTAGGGTTACACAAAGTCGGTTACAATGGTAGGAGATCTTCATATCCGTATCGCCAAGCTTGCCTTCCACGCCAAGGAAAGTCCCTTCCGGACACGGGACGGAGTCTTCAATCTTGTATCTTCATAGTCCAGGAGTCCGGCAAAAGGTATAGTCCGGCTATCCGAACACCCCCCAATCCAGGACTCCCTCAATTAGCTAGCAGTTTTTCTATCATACCCGAAGGAATCTCAAAGTAGACATTTTCATTTTCAGTGGGTTCAGTAGGTTGAGGAGCAACTCTTTTCTCTACTGGTCGGGGTGAAGATACCCCGAACAAGCCCCACAGAGGATTACTTTCCATAGTAACAAGTGACAGTAAATTTCAACGCACTATATAAATTTTTCCTTACCAAATTCCACCTACCAAAGGCGCTTCACTCCTCGGCAACGACGCTAGAAAAGAGTCATGATGACCCACAAGTTTAGGGGATCTATCGTAGTCCTTTCGATAAGTAAGAGTGTCAAACCCAACGAGGAGCAGAAGGAAATGATAAGCGGTTTTCAGCAAGGTATTCTGTGCAAGCACTGAAATTATAGGTAACAGATAGTTTTGTGATAAGATAATTGGTAACGAGCAACAAGTAACAAAAGTAAATAAAGTGCAGCAAGGTGGCCCAATCCTTTTTGTAGCAAAGGACAAGCCTGGACAAACTCTTATATAGAGAAAAGCGCTCCCGAGGACACATGGGAATATCGTCAAGCTAGGTTCCATCACGATCATATGATTCGCGTTCGGTACTTTGATAATTTGGTATGTGGGTGGACCAGTGCTTGGGTACTGCCCTTACTTGGACAAGCATCCCACTTATGATTAACCTCTATTACAAGCATCCGCAACTACAACAAAAGTATTAAGGTAAACCTAACCATAGCATGAAACATATGGATCCAAATCAGCCCCTTATGAAGCAACGCATAAACTAGGGTTTAAGCTTCTGTCACTCTAGCAACCCATCATCTACTTATTACTTCCCAATTCCTTCCTCTAGGCCCAAATAATGGTGAAGTGTCATGTAGTCGACGCTCACATAACACCACTAGAGGAGAGACAACATACATCTCATCAAAATATCGAACGAATATCAGATTCACATGACTACTAATAGCAAGACTTCTCCCATGTCCTCAGGAACAAATGTAACTACTCACAAAGCATATTCATGTTCATAATCAGAGGGGTATTAATATGCATATAGGATCTGAACATATGATCTTCCACCAAATAAACCAACTAGCATCAACTACAAGGAGTAATTAACACTACTAGCAACCCACAGGTACCAATCCCGGACTTAGAGACAAGAATTGGATACAAGAGATGAACTAGGGTTTGAGAGGAGATGGTGCTGGTGAAGATGTTGATGGAGATTGCCCTCTACCGATGAGAGGAGCGTTGGTGATGACGATGGCGATGATTTCCCCCTCCCGAAGGGAAGTTTCCCCGGCAGAACAGCTCCGCTGGAGCCCTAGATTGGTTCCGCCAAGGTTCCGCCTCGTGGTGGCGGAGTCTCGTCCGGAAAGATGGCTTATAATTTTTTCCTCATCGAAAGACTCCATATAGCAGAAGATGGACATCGGAGGGCCACCAGTGGGCCCACGAGATAGGGGGCGCGCCCAGGGGGGTAGGGCGCGCCCCCACCCTCGTGGGCAGGGTGTGCCCCCCCTACGGAACTTCTTGCACTCAGTATTTTTTATATATTCTGAAAATGACTTCCGTGAAGTTTCAGGACTTTTGGAGCTGTGCAGAATAGGTCTCTAATATTTGCTCCTTTTCCAGCCCAGAATCCCAGCTGCCGGCATTCTCCCTCTTTATGTAAACCTTGTAAAATAGGAGAGAATAGACATAAGTATTGTGACATAATGTGTAATAACAGCCCATAATGCAATAAATATCGATATAAAAGCATGATGCAAAATGGACGTATCACCCCCTCCATAGTTTATGCCTCCGGTCATATTGTCGTAGTGCTTAGGCAAAGCCCTGCGCGGATCACTTCACCATCACCGTCACCACGCCGTCGTGTTGACAAAACTCTCCCTCAACACTTTGCTGGATCAAGAATTCGAGGGACGTCATCGAGCTGAACGTGTGCAGAACTCGGAGGTGCCGTACATTCGATGCTTGATCGATCGGAACGAGAAGAAGTTCGACTACATCAACCGCGTTGTCAAACGCTTCCGCTTTCGGTCTACGAGGGTACGTGGACGCACTCTCCCCCTCTTGTTGCTATGCATCTCCTAGATAGATCTTGCATAAGCGTAGGAATTTTTTTGAAATTGCATGCTACATTTCCTAACACCATGGTCGCAATGCGAAGTCATTACTCCATTGGTGGCACAATATTTTAAATACCATCATGAAGTATTGCGGTGTGATTGCACAAGTGGAGAAGATGGTCACCGGGAGCGCCAAGCATGGAGATCTAAGTTTTTTCTTCTTGTTAATATAGGTGTTGGCCAATTTATTGATTCACTCAATGTTGCAGCTTGATGATCACGACATTGTGTAGCCCGGACCTGCTGCTGCGTTACTATAGGACGTAGGGCAAGCCTTTCACATTGATGCATTAGTGGATGAAGCTCAAGGGGCAGTCCATCTGAGAGAACATGTGGCGATGAAGAGGGTCAAGCTCGAGAAGAGAAAGCTTGAGATGAAGGCTGATTTCGAGGAGTATAGTCGAATTTAGGATCGATGAATTTTAAAAACTTGTTAAACATCCAACGCTTTTATTCAGGATTGGATTGCCAACGATCGATGTTTCAAAGTATGGCGGACATTTGGTTTAGGTTTATTTGTTTTGTTTGAAAAAAGGTCTGACATTTCAAGTATAGGATTGGATGGTCGGTTCCACTAGCGCTACCCATGGACGATCGGGGTGTCCGTTTTGATGGACGAGGATACCCTAGCACCACAAAATGAGAAGCTTAATTACAACCAACCAAAAGATATAGCAGGAAGTCAAATCTTCAGAGAAGACTAGATCCAATCCCAAGCATGATAAGTTGTACAACTGAAGAAGATCGTCCGGGTAGCCACCAGCAATCCTCGACAATCCAGGTCTCTAGCCTTGAGCAGTTCTAAAGATCTCACTTGCTATGTGTTCGATTAGTTTTGTTCCCAGACTCAGCGTCCTTTAATTTTCCTGTTTTAGCCGCAGAATTTGCCCAAGAATTAATCTAAAAGCATAGAGAATGAATCAGAGGAAAAGTTTCATTAATTTTCCTATCCCTAAAACATACTCCCTTTGCTATTTAAACTGCAAAAACATCTTACATTTGTCTACAGAGGTAGTATATCATTATGACTTCTCCACATTGATCAGAAAATAGTAGCCATACCAACACAAACTAAATGTTTATATTCCTTTGGGAAACTATTAAGCCAAACCCCAAAGCAATTATTCAGGTTAGCAGGAATAGTTTTCAAACTGAAAGCACACTGTATCAAACTTCAGATAAATTTAGCATGAGGACAGGAAAAGAATAAATGATGGGAAATGATTCCCCTCAACCGATTGATTGCTTGGATCCCATCCGCCACCTCGCTCGCACAACACGTGCCCCGCATGACATGCCGCTGGCTCCCGCTGAATATTTTTGCAACTTCTGCAACATCACCAATGTTGCATAAGTTTCTTCCGTAATATTAGCTATATTGTAGAAAGACGAAGACGAAAAAAGAAATTTTGCAACAAAGCCTCTGTTGCGGAAAAAAAACTACAACTAACCTGAGTTGCAATTTTTTTTTACAAACGGATGAAGACAAAAAAAATCTACAATAAAGCCTCTGTTGCAACAAAAGCTTAGTTGCAAAAAAGTTATGCAACAAAACCTATGTTGCGAAAAAAAACTACAATTAACCCGAGTTGCAATTTTTTTACAAACAGATGAAGACAAAAAAAGAAATTCTACAATAAAGCCTATGTTGCAACAAAAGATTAGTTGCAAAAAAAGTTATGCAACAAAACCTATGTTGCGAAAAAAACTACAATTAACCTGAGTTGCAATTTTTTTTACAAACAGATGAAGACAAAAAAAGAAATTCTACAATAAAGCCTCTGTTGCAACAAAAGCTTAGTTGCAAAAAAGTTATGCAACAAAACCTATGTTGCAATGATGAAGGGCACCGATGCGCCAGTTCTGACGCCCGCGAGCCGGACGATCTTTTAAAAAGAGCGTAGCAGTTCCATAAATGATCCATAATTTTATCTTGTCTACTGTATAAAAAGTACTCTCTTAGTATAAAAAATATAAAGTTAGTACAAAGTTGAGTTATTTATTTTGGGACGGAGGGAGTAACACCTTACCTTACCTGTTCATGGGCCGGCCATCTGGTGGTAAAGCCGAATCTTCGTGGGCTAGATCGGCCGCTCAAGCCCAACTTTCCAGTCCATCTCGCACGGTGATGTGGAAAAATGAAGGTAAGGAAAATCTCCAACTCCGACAGGTCCAAAACCCAAAGCCCCAGCCAGCCATGCCGACCGGCGTGGCCATCCCCGCCCCCTACCCCAAACCCCCGCAATCCCCTCGCCTCCTCCACCGCAGCCGCCACTGCTCCGGCCACCGCCTCCTCCTCGCCACAGCCTCCCCCTTCCGCCCAGATTCCCCACCTCTCCCCTTCCCCAGGCGTAGCCGCAGCTCCGTCGCCGCCATCCATGCCGCCTCCTCCGACCCGGCCCTCTATTCCTTCCCCTCCTCCCCGACCCCGCCTCCGCGCCCGCCCCCGGCCTCGGCCCCTCCGGAGCCCCCCTCCACCGTGGCCCGCGCCGGCCGCAGCAAGAAGAAGCCCGCCGGCGGCCGCATCGAGGGCGGCGGCGACGTGCGGCGCGAGGCCAAGTCCCGGGCCAAGCGCCGCAGCCGCCGCCTCTCGGAGAACGCCTTCTACCGCCGGAAGCGCCGCGCCGCCTCGGGGCAGGCCGACGCCTTCACCGACGAGGAACTCGAGATGATCGGCCTCGGCTACGACCGCTCCGTCCGCTTCATGGACGGGCCCGACGACCCGCGCCTCCGCCACCCGCACGATTGGTACAGGTTCGGCGCCTTCGGACCCTACTCCTGGCGCGGCATCGTCGTCGGGCCGCCCATCCGCGGCCGCTTCTCCGACGACCGCGTCTCCCTCATGTCCGAGGTGGCCGACCACGACGAATGGGACCGCAACGAGCAGTTCGAGATGTCCAACCAATTTTCACACCGTCTCAACGAGCTCGATGATGCCGTCGGCTTCCGGTACTACTGGGTCTTCGTGCGGCACCCTAGGTGGCGCCCCGACGAGCCACCATGGCAGCAGTGGACGCTCTCGGCCGAGGTCGCCGTCCAGGCCAGCAAGGACCAGCGGCTGGATAAGTGGAGCCTCATGGGCCGGTTCGGTAACTCGACACGCGAGCTGATCACGCGCTGCGCGGCCTGGATGCGCCCGGACATCCTATATGTCAAGCGTCCGCTGTACCAGTCGAGGTTCGAGCCACAGGAGGAATTCTTCAGTCGGCTCCGCCCGTTGGTTGATCCCTCAACCGAGAACCAGTTCTTGTTTGACCTTGAACAGGATGGCAGGGTCATTCAGACGACCTACTTCGGGGGCCTTTGCAGGATTGTGAAGGCAAGCCCAAAGTCTTATGTGGATGATGTTGTAAATGCATACTCGAAGCTGAGTGAGGCGGATAAGTCACGCTGTCTGGAGTTCTTGCTCACAAACCATCCCATGGAGCTGCTCCACCCATACACCAAGGAGTGGAAAGTCAAGCTAGAGGAGATGGAACTTGGGTGTGATGCGCCTGATGAGAGTGACGATGAGGGTGGTGATGAGATTGGAAGTGAGATCATTGATTGGGTTGAGGATGAGGAGGTTGATGTGATTGATGATACCGAGGATGATGTAGACAACGACTATGAAGATGAGGAAGTGGTTGATGTCAGTGAAGAGGTGGAAGCAGATGAAGTAATAGAAAGTAGTGAGGAGAATGAGGACTACTGGGACGAGCAATGGGATAAAGCGATGAAAAGTAATGATAAAATGGAGAAACTGGTCAAGAACAGGGTTGAGAAATCATATGAGTATAATAAGCGGCAAATGCAACAGCAGAAAGATATGGAATCGCAAATGGGCACTTCCAATACAATGATTATGCAGCAGGAGCAGGCCGAGGAGGATGAGGTGAAGCTGGTACAGCAGGAAAGTGCAAGGAGCAGAAGTGCGCTGGTCAGAGTGAAGCGCGAGCCCCCTCCAGGGCTCTTCCTGAGGGCGGCTGTCCGGCCATTCACTTACAGGAATCTTGTCAAGGAAATTGTTCTGATGAGACACCAAATTATTGATGGAGAGATAGTTTAGCTTCAAATTTTCAGCAACTGGAGAATTGCAGAGACTGCGCAAACAAGGTTCTGAAGAAGCATCTTCCTTGGTTATTTAAAATGTTTAGCTGTATTTAGGGCGTGTTGATCTTCTTTGTAGTTCTGAACCTAGGGAACACACAAGTCATGTAATTCTTCCCCTGCAAAAGTTTATAATGGAATTTGAGACTTGAAGCTTATGTTTCTGATATATTGAGTTCTCCCCAATGAAGTTTGAGTATGGCTTAGTTCATGTCTGGGGTTGATTTTTCTTGGTTTGGTTATTATAACAACTGTTACTATCTAATGTGGCTTATGGAGTTATTTCCATGTCACTTGCCCCTCTATATAATCAACAAAAACCAGGCTGATCAACTGAAACTCAGAAGAATAGACAGCCACAACGGCCTACAGCAAGCTGGGCATCAAGGCGATGCTGCTAAACTATAGGCTGACTGTGCTAGGCAGTCTGCTTACACATAAATAAGAAGATTCAGAAATTTCTCAAAAAATCAGCAATCAAGTGTTTTACTGAGCTAAAACAATGGCAGATCTGATCTCAGCTGAATGTGAAGTGTTAGCCATCTAGCAACTTTTCTTTTTCCTGATGAAGACATTCTGAACATGCCCTGAAAATTGTCCATCAACCATTCTCCCTTTCCCAAAAGCTACTAAAAAGCCATGACAAGAACTCCATGCCGACAAATTAACATGATTTTTAGCTTCCCCTCGAAAAATTATGCGGGAGCCTTCAAGAATCCGCAGAGCCAGCTTTACATTTTAAAAAAAGAGTTGTAAAGCTCGACGATCGAACCGATATCCCATGATCGAAAGGGCCCTTGCCATGAGATATAAAAATCCCCCTCAAGTTTTGTCAAAAGGTGAATGATCAGCAGACAGGATTAGAAGGCCTACACATGACGCTAGAATAAACAATGGCTAAGAGGCTTCAGCTGGAATGCTCTTTAGGCGGGCGGCAATAAGTGAAAAAATGATTTAACCTGATGCATGCACCACATCTAAGCTTTAAGCCACCAAATTTGCTTTAAGATGTTGATTATTACACCAACCAGCAATGAGAAACTACTGCCCCTCACTGGAGTCTTACTCACCTTTTGAAGAAGCGATGTTGGGAGTTGCTCAACTATTCCTCACCAATGGCAACTCTGTTTTGGATGACCTGCAAGCACTATTCCTACTGCAAACCATGCTGCAACTTCTTGAGGAGCTGATGGCTAATGATTCAACAGTTAATGAAATTCCCTCCTGCTATGTGCCAAAGCTCATTATTCCAAAATGGGAAAGGCTATGGCACTGTAGCTGCAAGCAAGTGGGGGGCATCAGCACCTTCTGCTTGATATGCTGATTTTCTGCTGACCCAGCACACAATCAGTTAAGAGTTCTCAACACTCATTGAATTCAAAACTCAAAGCTATATAACAACATCGACACCATAGTACAGTGATACTTCAGAACTGAAGAATTTCAAGGCTATCTACAGTTCTACATCATGTATATTCCCCCGGTTTCCTGTGAGAATTAGCTCATATATAATATCCTGACTTGCATATTTTGTTGACAGAATTTATGTTACAGGATGAGATACTGAATCCCAGTTCACTGAACATTCCACTAGATTCTCGCGTTCTGCCGCTACGGGATACGACACTGCAGCTCTACGGTCAGTGACCCATACAGTGTACGTCTTTGCTCCAGCATTGCAGTATTGCACGCATGGAAATGATGCTAGGAAAGTTCTGTAGCATCTTCTGGAGGACACCCTCATCCTGCTGCCTTTTCTCAATTTTCTTCTGCAGCAGTGGCAACCCAATCTCCAAACATGGCATGTTCTCCCACAGAAGCCTCTGATTATCAGTAGAATAGATGGGACCATTGGACCCAGGAAAACCTAAGTACCCCCTCTTTGCAGCATGGTTCCAATTTTTAAATCGGTTCAAGTATGAAATCCAGCACCAAAGTGCGTACTAAGACTCCCCGAATGTTTAAGGACGGTTATGCCGATGTTTTTTTTTACGATAAAGGCTCCGAGGTCCCCCATTTTGATTCCATCTTCTTTGTGTGCAGCTAAAGCATGAATGGGTGAAGCTAATGATTTACCCCACTCTTATTCCCCCCAAAAGCCCACTAACACGCTTGTTTAATCAGTGTTTTGGGGTATTAAACTCACTGCCCCTCTGTGACACCTGTCTTGTTTAAGTTTTTTTACAGCTAAAAGTTGGACTAAAGTGGTTGGAGCTATCCTAGTGATCTGATGGAGGATCTGGTTCCTGCCAAGGCATTCTATTCGGCTGCAGGTGGGAAGCTGCCTCTGCACAACCACCAGAGATCAAACCATATCTCTGTCCTGTATAAGTCTCTGATCAGTTGCTAACCTCTGGTGGAACTAGCTGTTGGCATGGAGCCGGATCACAGAGGCCTGATGGCGATCGTGCGCGAAGAGCCACCGCCATCGGAGGAGCCGATGGACCTGCTGTCGAGCGCGTGGTGCAGCTCGGCGATCCAAGTTCTTCAGACGGGTCCGAAGGAGGAGGATCGCTCGCTGGCGCTGGTGGAGCACCCTGTCATTGGGCTTGACGATGATAGGAGAGACCTGTCGCAGCTGCAGGTAAGTGTAGGTAACTTCATTGTACTGTAGCAAATAAGTAGCATTTTGTCAGGAGATCACACTCAGGATATGGATGCCCCGGGTGGTTTTGCAGAGGAATGATCGTAGCTTGGTTGTTGACGACAGCGGCTTCGGTGGCACGACGCAACCGCAATGGAAATACGACGATCTGAAGGTACAAAGTTGATGCGGCCATGTGATGTTCATGGTGTATGTGCAAGCTTTGGTATAGCCTGATGGTGTTAACTGTGTGCTTTTTGGCGGTGTTTTTTCAGTCATGGATATGGCTGCAGAAGGCCATTCACCCGGAGCTGGACTACGACAACAAGAAGAAATGGGTGAGTGAAAGGATTTAGGAGCCGGCAGGTTTAATTAGCACGATTTGCTCTTTGCAAAAACGAAACGTGATCGTGATGCAAATGGAACGAATCGTGCAGTAGAAGAAGCCAGATGGCAAATGGTTTGTTGATTGATTTCCAATTAACGCGCGGATCGAGGATATTTAAATGGCACGCGATATGTTTCCATGATTTTGCTGGATCTTAAATATTTGAACCTGGTACGTGTGGACGCAGCTCCCGCGCAAGATGTCGGCGCCGTGGAGCGGCATCTCGCTCAAGAAGTGGGTCAAGGAGCGGAAGCAGAAGCGCAAGGAGGAGGCGCGGCTGCACAGGGCCGAGGTCCACGCCGCGGTGTCCGTCGCGGGCGTCGCGGCCGTGCTCGCCGCCATCGCCGCGGAGAACTCCGCGCCCGCGGCGCGCGGCTCGGCGTCGGCCTCGATGAGGGAGACGGCGGTGGCCTCGGCCGCCGCGCTCGTGGCGGCGCAGTGCGCCAAGGTGGCCGAGGCCGCGGGCGCCACGCGGGACCAGGTCGCCGCGGCAGTCAACGCCGCCGTGGCCGCCACCGACGCCAGCAACGTGATCACGCTCACCGCCGCCGCCGCCACCTGTAAGCCCTCTCGACCGGCCGGAGACGTTTTGAGATGTGACATGGTTCCAAAGAATTCAGATCACGAGATCATTTGTTTGCGCGTTGAATTGACAGCACTGCGTGGCGCGGCGGCGCTGCGAGGGAGGCGCGGCGGCAGCGGCGGCCATGGGCAGAGCGAGAGGGCGGACCAGGGTGGCACGGCGCCGTGGCAGGACGACCTGGACTTCGACTTCAACTACGCGAGGTCCAAGGCGGCGCTGGCCAAGGGCGACGAGCTGTTCGTCGCGATGCCTGACGGTAAGCCGGCCGCCGTCGCATCGTGCGTGTCGTGCCATGATCAAACTCTTCTCATCTCATGCATGTTGCCGTCCGTGCAGGCAAGTGGAAGCTGCACACGGTGTCCGCGGCCACGGACAGGAACGGCAAGGTCGTCCTCCGGATCAAGAAGATGAACTTGGTCATGCAGGCCTTCTCCAACACCAAAGAATGTAAGCAAATACCATGAGTTGCATGAGATCGAACACCCTTTCCCTTTTCTTAGTTCTTTCAACACGTTTGGTACGTTGGCAGGCGTGGTGGAGGACGTCCGGCCGTGCGCGCCGGAGAAGGCGAGCCGGGAGGGGGACGCGACGTACCCGGTGGAGGTGAGGACGAGCAGGGGCAAGGTGGAGCTCCGCGCCGACGACTACGCCGTGTACAAGAGGTGGGTCACCACCGTGACGCACATGCTCACCTCCTCCACCGCCATCACCATGCGCAATTAACCATCGATCGATCCCGCCACGGCCGACCGATCGAATCCAATCCACTGACGTACCTGCGCGACCGGAAGTAACAAATGGGTCG
Organism: Triticum urartu; assembly: GCF_056163025.1. NCBI lineage: Eukaryota > Viridiplantae > Streptophyta > Magnoliopsida > Poales > Poaceae > Triticum > Triticum urartu. Next base: position 578,281,080 of record NC_141874.1, read on the forward strand.
TACGTGTACACGTGTTCGATTTCAGATCTCACGCTTCTGGTTTTAATCCCCACCCAGATTAATGTGTAACTAAATTCAGCCTCTTGATGTGGTGACTTTGTCAATTTCAAAATTTATTGGCTTAGTCTTTAGGAGGTGCTTCACGGAATAGAGTGTGGATGGGTACCTATGGTCATAGGGGATGAGTGTACGCAAACGTTTGTTTTTTCCCACGAATACGCAAAGCTTGCATATCATTCCATTGATAGAAGAAGAAGAATGAGTACAGGGGATACAACACATGACACAAACACATGCATGCGTGAACATGGTGTCCGGAGCAGAGGGACAAGGGATGCTCGGCCCAAACACAAGATACATCACAGCTAAACCTACCAAACCCGAGCCAAGAGCGGCACTACCAAACCAATGAGAACTCCAACATCATCCGAGCCAAGACCGGGGACACTGCGAGCGAGCAAGATAGTGCCTTCAAGAAGGAGAACGATCAAGGCTCCGTCACTATCCGGTCCGGGAGACCCGACCTAGGGTTTCCCCTGAGCTCGTAGAGGGGCGCAGCTGAAGAAGGCCTTGGCAGCGCCTCCATGGTGGAAAACGACACCCGCGGGCGCCGTCGCTGCCAGCACCGGCGAGCCGAGCAAGGATCTCTCCCTGGCCTGAAGCTGAGCGATCCCATAGCCGCCGAATCCGGTATCGTAGATGGGGGGGGGCAACCCTGATTGGAGTCACCGAGTCGGGGGGTGGCGGGGCTGCACCTACCGTCGAAGGGTGGCACCACCACCGCACCCAGGAGCACCGGATCTAGCAAAAGGAAGGGCTTTGAGGCATAGATGGTGATAACCCACGAGTATAGGGGATCGCAACAATTTTCGAGGGTAGAGTATTCAATCCAAATTTATTGATTCGACACAAGGGGAGCCAAAGAATATTCTCAAGTATTAGAGCTGAATTGTCAATTCAACCACACTTGAAAACTTAATATCTGCAGCAAAGTGTTTAGTAGCAAAGTAATATGATAATAGTGGTAACGGTGGCAAAAATAATATTTTTGGTTTTATAGTGATTGTAACAATAGTAACAGAAAAGTAAACAAGCGAAGAGCAATATATGAAAAGCTCGTAGGCATTGGATCGGTGATGGAGAATTATGTCGGATGCGGTCAATCATGCAACAATTATAACATAGGGTGACAGAGAACTAGCTCCAGTTCATCAATGTAATGTAGGCATGTATTCCGAATATAGTCATACGTGCTTATGGAAAAGAACTTGCATGCCATCTTTTGTCCTACCCTCCCGTAGTAGCGGGGTCCTATTGGAAACTAAGGGATATTAAGGCCTCCTTTTAATAGAGTACCAGACCAAAGCATTAACACATAGTGAATACATGAACTCCTCAAACTACGGTCATCACCGGTAAATATCCCGATTATTGTCACTTCGGGGTTAACGGATCATAACACATAATAGGTGACTATAGACTTACAAGATAGGATCAAGAACTCACATATATTCATGAAAACATAATAGGTTCAGATCTGAAATCATGACACTCGGGCCCCAGTGACAAGCATAAACATAGCAAAGTCATAGCAACATCAATCTCAGAACACAATGGATAATAGGGATCAAACCCTAACAAAACCAACTCGATTACATAATAAATCTCATCCAACCCATCACCGTTCAGCAAGCCTATGATGGAATTACTCACGCACAGCGGTGAGCATCATGAAATTGGTGATGGAGGAAGGTTGATGACGATGATGGCGATAGATTCCCCTCTCCGGTGCCCCAAACGAACTCCAGATCAGCCCTCCCGAGAGAGATTAGGGCTTGGCGGCGACTCCGTATCGTAAAACGCGATGAATCCTTCTCTCTGATTTTTTCTCCCCGAACACGAATATATGAATTGGAGTTGAGGTCAGTGGAGCATCAGGGGGCCCACGAGGCAGGGGGTGCGCCCCCACCCTCGTGGACAGAGTGTGGGCCCCCTGACGTGGATTCTTCTTCCAGTATTTTTTATATATTCCAAAAATAATCTCCGTTGATTTTCAGGTCATTCCGAGAACTTATATTTCTGCACAAAAATAACACCATGGCAATTCTGCTGAAAACAGCGTCAGTCCGGATTAGTTCCATTCAAATCATGCAAGTTAGAGTCCAAAAGAAGGGCAAAAGTGTTTGGAAAAGTAGATACGACGGAGATGTATCAACTCCCCCAAGCTTAAACCTTTGCTTGTCCTCAAGTAATTCAGTTGATAAACTGAAAGTGATAAAGAAAAACTTTTACAAACTCTGTTTGCTCTTGTTGTTGCAAATATGTAAAGCCAACATTCAAGTTTTCAGCAAAGATTATGAACTAACCATATTCACAATAACATTTAGGTCTCATGTTTACTCATATCAATGGCATAATCAACTAGCGAGCAATAATAATAAATCTCGGATGACAACACTTTCTCAAAACAATCATAATATGATATAACAAGATGGTATCTCGCTAGCCCTTCCTGAGACCGCAAAACATAAATGCAGAGCACCTTTAAAGATCAAGGACTGACTAGACATTGTAATTCATGGTAAAAGAGATCCAGTCAAGTCATACTCAATGTAAACTAATAGTAATGGATGCAAATGACATCGGTGCTCTCCAACTGGTGCTTTTTAATAATAGGATGATGACTCAACATAAAAGTAAATAGATAGGCCCTTCGCAGAGGGAAGCAGGGATTTGTAGAGGTGCCAGAGCTCGGTTTTGAAATAGAGATGAATAATATTTTGAGCGGTATACTTTCATTGTCAACAGAACAACCGAGAGATCTCGATATCTTCCATGCTACACACATTATAGGCGGTTCCCAAGCAGAATGGTAAAGTTTATACTCCCCCACCACCAACAAGCATCAATCCATGGCTTGCCCGAAACAATGGGTGCCTCCAACTAACAACATCCTGGGGGAGTTTTGTTTGCAATTATTTTGATTTGATTTGAGCATGGGACTGGGCATCCCGGTGACCAGCCATTTTCTTGTGAATGAGGAACGTAGTCCACTCCTCTTGAGAATAACCCGCCTAGCATGGAGGATACAGATAGCCCTAGTTGATACATGAGCTATTCGAGCATACAAAACATAATTTTTATTTGAAGGTTTAGAGTTTTGCACATACAAATTTACTTGGAACGGCAGGTAGATACCGTATATAGGTAGGTATGATGGACTCACATGGAATAACTTTGGGGTTTATGGAATTGGATGCACAAGCAGTATTCCCGCTTAGTACAAGTGAAGGCTAGAAAAAGACTGGGAAGCGACCAGCTAGAGAGCGACAACAGTCATGAACATGCATTAAAATTAATCAACACCGAATGCAAGCATGAGTAGGATATAATGCAGCATGAACATAAATATCGTAGAGGCTATGTTGATTTTGTTTCAACTACATGCGTGAACATGTGCCAAGTCAAGCCACTCGAATCTTTCAAAGGAGGATACCATCCCATCATACCACATCACAACCATTTTAATAGCATGTTGGCACGCAAGGTAAACCATTATAAACTCCTAGCTAATTAAGCATGTCATAAGCAACTATAATCTCTAATTGTCATTGCAAACATGTTTCTTTCATAATAGGCTAAATCATGAACGATGAACTAATCATATTTACAAAAACAAGAGAGGTCGAGTTCATACCAGCTTTTCTCATCTCAATCAGTTCATCATATATCGTCATTATTGCCTTTCACTTGCACTGCCGAAAGGTGTGGATAATAATAATAGTGCACGTGCATTGGACTAAGCTGGAATCTGCAAGCATTCAATTCATGGGAGAAGACAAGGTAATATGGACTCTTTGTTAGATCAACAATAATGCATATAAGAGCCACTCAACATTTTCATTATGGTCTTCTCCTCTCGACCCCCAAAGGAAAGAAATAAAACAAAACTATTTGCACGGGAAATCTCCCAACAAGCAAAATAAGAACGAGAAATCTTTTTGGGTTTTCTTTTAATTACTACTACTACATGCATGGAAAGTAAACTAGTTAAAAGCTACAAGCAATTTTTTTGGTTTTTCTTAAGATTTTTCAAACACATAAGAAGAAAGAGAGAAAATGAAAATAACCTAGCATGAATGATACAATGAAAAAGTATGAGCACCGACAACTGGCATGTGTGTGTGAACATGAATGTAATGTCGGTGAGAAATACGTACTCCCCCAAGCTTAGGCTTTTGGCCTAAGTTGGTCTATGCCCATGGATGGCCTGGTGGGTCTCCGAAGTTGAAGCTGGGGTCGTACTGAGATGCATGAGCTATTGCCTGAAGAGCTGCAGCTTGGAGGCGGGCTGCCTCCGTCCTCCTCTCGTACTCGTCCGCCTCCTCCCTGGTTATAACATATCTCCTTTTTGCCTGAAAGTCAAAGAAAGTAGGAGCAGGGAGAGCGACATGATAGGTGCGTCGTCTGTCAAAGATTAGTCGGTACTGGAGGGACTGATTGTTCCTCTCAACAAACTGATGATGAACCATAGCATTATAATCTAAATAAGTAGGAGGCAACTCAATATCATATCCATGTATGGGTACCTCAAGAAAATCAGCTAAACGGGTTGCATAAATTCCACCAAAGAAATCTCCATTAATTCTATTATTATGCAACCTACGTGCAACAATGGCCCCCCAAGTTATATTATCTATCTCCTAATACATCACTCTTGAGAACACTAAGATCTAGAACACACATGTGACATGCCTCATCCTTGCCATTTATGCATCTACCTATAAAGAAAGCGAAATAATGTATAGCAGGAAAATGAATGCTCACTATGGTGGCTTGCGTTATTTCTCTAGATTCCCCCACAGTGATACTAGCAAGAAAATCTTTATATTCAGATTTACGAAGTTCACTAACATTACCCCACTATGGGAGTTTACAAGCAGTATTAAAATATTCTAAGTCCATGGTATAAGATTTATCATAAATATCAAACAGGACAGTTTGAGAATTGCGTGATGATGTAAATTCAAACCTTCTCACAAAGGAATCAGTGAGGTAGTAGTACTGACGACACTTATCTGCCTCGAAGCTCTCAAGATCAGCGTTACGCACATATGCGTCAAATTCCTCCTTGATTCCTGCTCGAACCATGAAGTCCTCTGATGGCCATTCACAAGGCCGCACTTGAGCCTCCCTTGGTAGTTCATTGTCCGGCTCGCGTATTGCGGGCCTGGGTCCTTGCTTCCTTGAGGAACCACCTTGGTACATTTTCCTAAACATATTTCTTCCTCTGAAAAATTTCTGAAATTTTTAGTAACTTAAAATAAAATTGAACCAAACTCAACAAGATTGATAGCAACTACTCCTACAAGTGCCTAGAGGCTATATCATGCATTAAAACTACTTTTGACCACATAAATTTGACATGCAAGCTCAAGAACAAGGTCATCTAAAAAGCAAAAATTTGCAATGAATAAAGCACTAGAACAAAAACTAATTGGACCATTGGAGGAGTCACTACCAAAGAACAATCCCCCAAAGCAGTTTTGTGAGAGGAGCTTTGAGCAAGGAGATCGAGAATGGCAGCAAGACAAGCAAGAACTCGGGTTTGAGCTGGCTAGTGATTTTTTCTGGAGCAAAACGAAGTGTGTGGATGCAAGGATAAGTGGAGGGGACCCACGTGGGGTCCACGAGGCAGGGGGGCGCCCTCCACCCTCGTGGGCACGTGGCTGCTCCCTCTGCTGTGTTCTCAATGTCAGATATTCTCAAATATTTTAGAAAAATCATATTTAATTTTCAGGGCATTTGGAGAACTTTTATTTTCGGGGTATTTTTTATTGCATGAATAATTTAGAAAACAGACAGAAAATACTATTTTTGCTTTATTTAATATAAATAACAGAAAGTAAAAGGAGGGTACAGAGAGTTGTGCCTTCTAACTTCATCCATCTCATGCTCATCAAAAGGAATCCAGTAACAAGGTTGATCAGGTCTTGTTAACAAACTCATTTCGAATAACATGAAACCGGAGAAATTTTGAATAACACTAGGTTACCTCAATGGGGATATGCACATCCCCAACAATAAGAATATCATATTTCTTCTTGACAGTAGGAAGAGGAAATTCAAAACCTCCAATAGTGATTGTTGAAATTTTTCTAATAGAATTGATACTGTGGACTTGAGGTTGTTTCCTCAGAAAGTGTGCCGTATGCTCATTACCATTAACATGAAAAGTGACATTGCCTTTGTTGCAATCAATAACAGCCCCTGCAGTATTAAAAAAGGGTCTACCAAGGATAATCGACATACTATCGTCCTCGGGAATATCAAGAGTAACAAAGTCCGTTAAAATAGTAACGTTTGCAACCACAACAGGCACATCCTCACAAATACCGACATGTATAGTAGTTGATTTATTAGACATTTGCAAAGATATTTCAGTAGGTGTCAACTTATTCAAATCAAGTCTACGATATAAAGAGAGAGGCATAACACTAACACCGGCTCCAAGATCACATGAAGCAGTTTTAACATAGTTTCTTTTAGTGGAGCATGGTATAGTTGGTACTCCTAGATCTCCAAGTTTCTTTGGTATTCCACCCTTAAAAGTGTAATTAGCAAGCATGGTGGAAATTTCAGCTTCCGGTATCTTTCTTTTATTAGTAATAATTTCCTTCTTGTATTTAGCATAAGGGTACATTTTAAGCATATTAGTCAAACACATACGCAAAAGATAGGTCTAATCATTTCAGCAAAGCGCTCAAAATCCTCATCATCCTTTTTCTTGGATGGTTTAGGAGGAAAAGGCATGGGTTTCTGAACCCATGGTTCTCTTTCTTTACCGTGTTTTCTAGCAATGAAGTCTTTCTTATCATAACGTTGATTCTTTGATTGTGGGTTATCAAGATCAACAGCAGGTTCAATCTCTACATCATTATCATTGCTAGGTTGAGCATCAACATGAACATCATCATTAACATTATCACTAGGTTCATGTTCATTACTAGATTGTGTTTCAGCATCAGACATAGAAATATCATTGGGATTCTCAGGTGTGTCAACAACAGGTTCACTAGAAGCATGAAAAGTCCTATCATTTTTCTTTTTCTTCTTCTTAGAAGAACTAGGTGCATCTACATTAGTTCTCTGAGAATCTTGCTCAATTCTCTTAGGGTGGCCCTCAGGATACAAAGGTTCCTGAGTCATTTTACCCCCTCTAGTCACAACTCGAACATCATTTTCATTGTTCTTATTATTTAATTCATTGAGCAAATCATTCTGAGCTTTAAGTACTTGTTCTACTTGAGTGGTAACCATAGAAGCATGTTTACTAATAAGTGTAAGTTCACCTTTAACTCTAGCCATATAATCACTCAAGTGTTCAAGCATATCAACATTGTATTTCAATTGTCTACCAACATAAGCATTGAAGTTTTCTTGTTTAACCATAAAGTCATCAAACTCATCCAAGCATTGGCTAGCAAACTTAGTAAATGGGATTTCACATTTATCAAATCTATAGAGAGAATTTACCTTTACTACCTATGTCGGGTTATCAAGACCATGTATTTCTTCAATAGGTGGTAAATTCTTAACATCTTCAGCTTTAGTACCTTTTTCTTTCATAGATTTCTTTGCCTTTTGCATATCTTCAGGACTGAGAAATAGAATACCCCTTTTCTTTGGAGTTGGATTAGGAGTTGGTTCAGGAACTGTCCAATTATTTTCATTAGGCAACATATTATTCAATAGCAATTCAGCTTGATCAACAGTTATTTCCCTGAAAACACAACCAACACAACTATCCAGGTAATCTCCATCGGTTAGTCCATTATAAAAGATATCAAGTATTTCATTTTTCTTAAGAGGATGATCAGGCAAACATTAAGTAATCGGAGAAGCCTCCCCAAGCTTGTGGGAGACTCTCTTATTCAATTTACACAACATTATATATTTCCCTTAAGGAAGCTTGTTTCTTATGAGCGGGGAAATATTTAGCGGAGAAGTAATAAATCATATCCTGGGGACTACGCACACAACCAGGATCAAGAGAATTAAACCATGTTTTAGCATCACCCTTTAATGAGAACGGAAAAAACTTAAGGATAAAGTAATAGCGAGTTTTCTCATCATGAGTAAGCAGGGTGGCTATATCATTTAATTTAGTAAGATGTGCCACAACAGTTTTAGATTCATAGCCATAAAAAGGATCGGATTCAACCAAAGTAATTAACTCATGATCGATAGAGAAATCATAATCCTTATCAGTAATAAAGATAGGTGAAGTAGCAAAAGCAGGGTCACATTTTATTCTAGCATTCAAAGACTTTTCTTCGAGCTTAGCTAATAATTTCTTAAGATCAGATCTATCATTGCAAGCAAAAAAGTCTCTAGCAGTTTCTTCATCCATAACATAACCCTCAGGCACAACACGCAATTATATCTAGGGGGAGAATCTTCATCATCACTTTCATCAATATTATCAGATTCAATAATTTCATTCTCTCTATCCCTAGCAAGTTGTTCATCAAGAAATTCACCTAGTGGCATAGTAGTATCAAGCATAGAAGTAGTTTCATCATAAGTATCATGCATAGCAGAAGTGGGATCATCAATAACATGCGACCTATCGGAATCAATAGTAGCAGTAAGTGTCGCAAGTTTACTCAAAACAGAAGATGAATCAGTGCAGAGCTAGATGGCAGTTCCTTACCTCCTCCCGTAGTTGAGGAAAAAATCTTGGTTCTTTGATCTTTCAAGTTCTTCATAGTGATCAACAGATATAAATCCCAAGTGACTCAAAGAACAGAGCTATGCTCCCCGGCAATGGCGCCAGAAAATAGTCTTGATAACCCACAAGTATAGGGGCTCGCAACAGTTTTCGAGGCTAGAGTATTCAACCCAAATTTATTGATTCAACACAAGGGGAGCCAAAGAATATTCTCAAGTATTAGCATCTGAGTTGTCAATTCAACCACACCTGGAAACTTAATATCTGCAGCAAAGTGTTTAGTAGCGAAGTAATATGATAATAGTGGTAACGGTGGCAAAAGTAATATTTTTGGTTTTATAGTGATTGTAATAGTAGTAATAGAAAAGTAAATAAGCGAAGAACAATATATGAAAAGCTCGTAGGCATTGGATCGGTGATGGAGAATTATGTCGGATGCGATCAATCATGCAACAATTATAACATAGGGTGACACAGAACTAGCTCCAGTTCATCAATGTAATGTAGGCATGTATTCTGAATATAGTCATACATGCTTATGGAAAAGAACTTGCATGACATCTTTTGTCCTACCCTCCCGTAGCAGCGGGGTCCTATTGGAAACTAAGGGATATTAAGGCCTCCTTTTAATAGAGTACCGGACTAAAGCATTAACACATAGTGAATACATGAACTCCTCAAACTACGGTCATCACCGGTAAGTATCCCGATTATTGTCACTTCGGTGTTAACAGATCATAACACATAATAGGTGACAGACTTGCAAGATAGGATCAAGAACTCACATATATTCGTGAAAACATAATAGGTTCAGATCTGAAATCATGGCACTCGGGCCCTAGTGACAAGCATTAAGCATAGCAAAGTCATAGCAACATCAATCTCAGAACACAATGGATACTAGGGATCAAACCCTAACAAAATTAACTCGATTACATGATAAATCTCATCCAACCCATCACCATCTAGCAAGCCTACGATTGAATTACTCACGCACGGCAGTGAGCATCATGAAATTGGTGATGGAGGAAGGTTGATGACGACGGATTCCCCTCTCCGGAGCCCCAAACAGACTCTAGATCAGCCCTCCCAAGAGAGATTAGGGCTTGGCAACGGCTCCGTATCGTAAAACGCAATGAATCCTTCTCTCTGATTTTTTCTCCCCGAACATGAATATATGGAGTTGGAGTTGAGGTCGGTGGAGCGTCAGGGGGCCCACGAGGCAGGGGGGCGCACCCAGGGGGTAGGCGCGCCCCCACCCTTATGGACAGGATGTGGGCCCCCTGACATGGATTCTTCTTCCAGTATTTTTATATATTCCAAAAATAATCTCCATTGATTTTCAGGTCATTCTGAGAACTTTTATTTCTGCACAAAAATAACACCATGGCAATTCTGCTGAAAACAACGTCAGTCCGGGCTAGTTCCATTCAAATCATGCAAGTTAGAGTCCAAAACAAGGGCAAAAGTGTTTGAAAAAGTAGATACGATGGAGATGTATCAAATGGTAGGGCGGGCGACGAGGCGAACCACGCGGGGGTCTTGCCACAACGGCTTTCAGCGACGCCGGCAAGCAAGGACTGGAAGCACACAGGTCTGAGATGCCGTGGCCTTGACCATCAAGATTTCAGCAAGCTAGGTAAGCTTGAAGGGGCGCAGCTACCCAGCTGCCGGGCCGGAGCATCCAGCTGGAGGACGCCGTTAGGAAAGGGCACCGGAGGGACGCGGGCCTGTAGCTGCCAGGGCCAGAACAACACCAGCAAAGACCTGCCATGAAGGGCCCCGAGTCAGCCCCAACCGCGTACACCTCGCTGCCACCACGCGAAAGCCACCTCCGTGGATTGGGAAGGGGGAGGGCCGCCGGAGACAAGGGGGACGTCTGCACGGGAGGGCGGGGCGCTTGTTGGGGAACGCAGTATTTCAAAAAAAATTCCTACGATCACGCAAGATATATCTTGGAGATGCATAACAATGAGAGGGGAGAGTGTGTCTACGTACCCTCGTAGACCGAAAGCGGAAGCTTTGAGTAACGCGATTGATGTAGTCGAACGTCTCCGCGATCCAACCGATCAAGTACCGAACGCATGGCACCTCCGCGATCTGCACATGTTCAGCTCGGTGACGTCCCTCAAACTCTAGATCCAGTTGAGGCCGAAGGAGAGTTTCGGCAGCACGACAGCGTGTTGATGGTGATGATGAAGTTACCGACACAGGGCTTTGCCTAAGCACTACGACAATATGACCGATGTGGAAATCTGTGGAGGGGGGCACCACACACGGCTAAGAAATCAACTTGTGTGTCTATGGGGTGCCCCCTCCCCCGTATATAAAGGAGGGGAGGAGGAGGAGGGCCGGCCTCAAGGGGCACGCCCAAAGGGGGGATTCCTACTCCTAGCTAGTAGGAGTAGGTTTCCCGCTTTCCTAGTCCAAGTAGGAGAAGAAGGAAGGAGAGGGAGAGGGAGAAGGAAAGAGGGGGGCGCCGCCCCCTCCTAGTCCAATTCGGACCAGCCCATGGGGGGCGCGATGCCTCCCCTTGTGGCCCTTCTCTCCTTTCCATTAAAGCCCAATAAGGCCCAATACTTCCCCCGGTGAATTCCCGTAACTCCTCGGTTCTCCAAAAAATACCCGAATCACTCAGAACCTTTCCGATGTCCGAATATAGCCTTCCAATATGTGAATCTTTACCTCTCGACCATTTCGAGACTCCTCGTCATGTCCATGATCTCATCCGGGACTCTGAACAAACTTCGGTCATCAAATCACATAACTCATAATACAAATTGTCATCGAATGTTAAGCGTGCGGACCCTACGGGTTTGAGAACTATGTAGACATGAACGAGACACATCTCCGGTCAATAATCAATAGCGGAACTTGGATGCTCATATTGGCTCCTACATATTCTACGAAGATCTTTATCGATCAAACCGCATAACAACATACGTTGTTCCCTTTGTCATCGGTATGCTACTTGCCCGAGATTCGATCGTCGGTATCATCATACCCAGTTCAATCTTGTCACCGGCAAGTCTCTTTACTCGTTCCGTAATGCATCATCCCGTGACTAACTCATTAGTGACATTGCTTGCAAGGCTCATTGTCATGTGCATTACGGAGAGGGCCTAGAGATACCTCTCCGATACACAGAGTGACAAATCATAATCTCGATCTATGCCAACTCAACAAACACCATCGGAGACACCTGTAGAGCATCTTTATAATCACCCAGTTACCTTATGACGTTTGATAGCACACAAGGTGTTCCTCCGGTATTCGGGAGTTGCATAATCTCATAGTTATAGGAACATGTATAAGTCATGAAGAAAGAAATAGCAATAAACTAAACGATCATAGTGCTAAGCTAACGAATGGGTCTTGTCCATCACATCATTCTCTAATGATGTGATCCCATTCATCAAATGACAACACATGTCTATGGTCAGGAAACATAACCATCTTTGATTAACGAGCTAGTCAAGTAGAGGCATACTAGGGACACTTTGTTTGTCTATGTATTCACACATGTACAAAGTTTTCGGTTAATACAATTCTAGCATGAATAATAAACATTTATCATAATATAAGGAAATATAAATAACAACTTTATTATTGCCTCTAGGGCATATTTCCTTCAGTCTCCCACTTGCACTAGAGTCAATAATCTAGTTCACACCATCATGTGATTTCACACCAATAATTCACATCTTTATGTCATTAGTTCACATCTTCATGTGATTAATACCCAAAGGGTTTACTAGAGTCAATAATAGTTAACATCGCTATGTGATTAACACCCAAAGAGCGATCATGTTTTACATGTGAGAGAAGTTTAGTCTACAGGTCTGCAACATTCAGATCTGTATGTATTTTGCAAATTTCTGTGTCTACAATACTCTGCACGGAGCTACTCTAGCTAATTGTTCCCACTTTCAATATGCATCTAGATCGAGACTTCGAGTCATCTTGATCGGTGTCAAAAGCTTGCATCGACGTAACTTTTTATGACAAACTCTTTTATCACCTCCATAATCGAGAAATATTTCCTTAGGCCTCTAAGGATAATTTTGACTGCTGTCCAGTGATCTACTGCTAGATCACTATTGTACTCCCTTGCCAAAATCATGCTAAGGTATACAATAGGACCGGTACACAACATAGCATACTTTATAGAACCTATGACTGAGGCATAGGGAATGACTTTTCATTCTCTTTCTATTTTCTGTCGTGGTCGGGTTTTGAGTCTTTACTCAACTTCACACCTTGCAACACAGGCAATAACTCCTTCTTTGACTGTTCCATTTTGAACTACTTCAAAATCTTGTCAAGGTATGTACTCATTGAAAAATCTTATCAAGCATCTTGATCTATCTCTATAGATCTTGATGCTCAATGTGTGAGAAGCTTCACCGAGGTCTTTCTTTGAAAAAATCCTTTCAAACACTCCTTTATGCTTTCCAAAAAATTCTACATCATTTCCGATCAACAATATGTCACTCACATATACTTATTAGAAAGGTTGTAGTTCTCCCACTCACTTTCTTGTAAATACAGGCTTCACCGCAAGTCTGTATAAAACTATATGCTTTGATCACACTATCAAAGTGCATATTCCAACTCCGAGAGGCCTGCACCAGTCCATAAATGGATCGCTAGAGCTTGCACACTTTGTTAGTACCTTTAGGATTGACAAAACCTTCTGGTTGCATCATATACAACTCTTCTTTAATAAATCCGTTAAGGAAAATGATGTCTACTACACAACCTTCTTCTTGTAGAGGTTGTTGGGCCTCCAAGTGCAGAGGTTTGTAGGACAGTAGCAATTTTCCCTCAAGTGGATGACCTAAGGTTTATAAATCCGTAGGAGGCGTAGGATGAAGATGGTCTCTCTCAAGCAACCCTGCAATCAAATAACAAAGAGTCTCTTGTGTCCCCAACACACCCAATACAATGGTAAATTGTATAGGTGCACTAGTTCGGCGAAGAGATGGTGATACAAGTGGTATATGGATGGTAGATAAAGATTTTTGTAATCTGAAAATATAAAAACAGCAAGGTAACTAATGATAAAAGTGAGCACAAACGGTATTGCAATGCTAGGAAACAAGGCCTAGGGTTCATACTTTCACTAGTACAAGTCCTCTCAACAATAATAACATAACTGGATCACATAACTATCCCTCAACATGCAACAAAGAGTCACTCCAAAGTCACTAATAGCGGAGAACAAACGAAGAGATTATGGTAGGGTACGAAACCACCTCAAAGTTATTCTTTCCAATCAATCTGTTGGGCTATTCCTATAAGTGTCACAAACAGCCCTAGAGTTCGTACTAGAATAACACCTTAAGACACAAATCAACCAAAACCCTAATGTCACCTAGAACTCCAATGTTGCCTCAAGTATCCGTGGGTATGATTATACGATATGCATCACACAATCTCAGATTCATCTATTCAACCAACACATAGAACCTCAAAGAGTGCCCCAAAGTTTCTACCGGAGAATCACGACGAAAACGTGGTGCCAACCCCTATGCATAGGTTCATGGGTGGAACCCGCAAGTTCGTCACCAAAACATACATCAAGTGAATCACGTGGTATCCCATTGTCACCACAGATACGCATGGCAAGACATACATCAAGTGTTCTCAAATCTTTAAAGACTCGATCCAATAAGATAACTTCAAAGGGGAAACTCAATTCATTACAAGAGAGTAGAGGGGGGGGGGAGAAAACATCATAAGATCCAACTATAATAGCAAAGCTCGCGATACATCAAGATCGTACCACCTCAAGAACACGAGAGAGAGAGATCAAACACATAGCTACTGGTACATACCCTTAGCCCCGAGGAAGAACTACTCCCTCCTCGTCATGGAGAGCACCGGGATGATGAAGATGGCCACCGGAGAGGGATTGCCCCCTCCAGCAGGGTGCTGGAAAGGGTCTAGATTGGTTTTCGGTGGCTACGGAGGCTTCTGGCGGCGGAACTCCCGATCTATTGTGCTCTCTGATGTTTTTAGGGTATATGGAGATATATAGGTGGAAGAAGTACGTCAGGGGAGCCACGAGGGTGGAGGGCGCGCCCGGGGGGGGGGGGGGGGTGGGCGCGCCCCCTACCTCATGGCCTCCTAGAAGCTTCCCTTACGTGGACTCCAAGTCTTCTGGCCTTCTTTTGATCCAAAAATAAGTTCCGTGAAGTTTCAGGTCAATTGGACTCCATTTGGTTTCCTTTTCTGCGATATTCTAAAACAAGGAAAAAACATAAAACTGGCACTGGGCTCTGGGTTAATAGGTTAGTCCCAAAAATGATATAAAAGTGTATAATAAAGCCCATAAACATCCAAAACAATAGATAATATAGCATGGAGCAATCAAAAATTATAGATACGTTGGAGACGTATCAGCATCCCCAAGCTTAATTCCTGCTCGTCCTCGACTAGGTAAATGATAAAAACAGAATTTTTGATGTGGAATGCTACCTAACATATTCATCATGTATTTCTCTTTATTGTAGCAAGAATATTCAGATCCATGAGATTCAAGACAAAAGTTTAATATTGACATAGAAATG
Source organism: Triticum urartu (assembly GCF_056163025.1). Classification (NCBI taxonomy): domain Eukaryota; kingdom Viridiplantae; phylum Streptophyta; class Magnoliopsida; order Poales; family Poaceae; genus Triticum; species Triticum urartu. The sequence continues at coordinate 578,296,389 of NC_141874.1, forward strand.
ATAATACTTCAAGCATACTAACTAAGCAATCATGTCTTCTCAAAATAACATGGCCAAAGAAAGCTATCCCTACAAAATCATATAGTCTGGCTATGCTTCATCTTCACCACACAAAATATTTAAATCATGCACAACCCCAATGACAAGCCAAGCAACTGTTTCATACTTTTGATGTTCTCAAACTTTTTTCAATTTTCACGCAATACATGAGCGTGAGCCATGGATATAGCACTATAGGTGGAGTAGAGTGGTGGTTGTGGAGAAGACAAAAAGGGAAAGATAGTGTCACATTAACTAGGCGTATCAACGGGCTATGGAGATGCCCATCAATAGATATCAATGTGAGTGAGTAGGGATTGCCATGCAACGGATGCACTAGAGCTATAAGTATATGAAATCTCAAAAAGAAACTAAGTGGGTGTGCATCCAACTTGCTTACTCATGAAGACCTAGGGAAATTTGAGGAAGCCCATCATTGAAATATACAAGCCAAGTTCTATAATGAAAGATTCCCACTAGTATATGAAAGTGATAACATGAGAGACTCTCTACTATGAAGATCATGGTGCTACTTTGAAGCACAAGTGTGGTAAAAGGATAGTAACATTGTCCATTCTCTCTTTTTCTCTCATTTTTTTTCTTTTTCTTTCTCTTTTTTTATTTGGGCCTTTTCTCCCTTTTTATATGGTCTCTTTTCTTTCTTTTTTTATTTTTTTATTTTTCATCCGGAGTCTCATCCCGACTTGTGGGGGAATCATAGTCTCCATCATCCTTTCCTCACTAGGACAATGCTCTAATAATGGTGATCATCACGCTTTTATTTTTCTTACAACTCAAGAATTACAACTCGATACTTAGGACAAGATATGACTCTATATGAATGCCTCCGGCGGTGTACCGGGATGTGCAATGACTCATGAGTGACATGTATGAAAGAATTATGAATGGTGGCTTTGCCACGAATACGATGTCAACTACATGATCATGCAAAGCAATATGACAATGATGAAGCGTGTCATAATAAACGAAACGGTGGAAAGTTGCATGGCAATATATCTCGGAATGGCTATGGAAATGCCATGATAGGTAGGTATGGTGGCTGTTTGGAGGAAGATATATGGTGGGTTTATGATACCGGCGAAAGTTGCGCGGTACTAGAGAGGCTAGCAAAGGTGGAAGGGTGAGAGTGCGTATAATCCATGGACTCAACATTAGTCATAAAGAACTCACATATTATTGCAAAAAATTATTAGTTATCGAAACAAAGTACTATGTGCATGCTCCTAGGGGGATAGATTGGTAGGAAAAGACCATCGCTCGTCCCCGACCGCCACTCACAAGGAGGACAATCAATAAATACATCATGCTCCGAATTCATCACATAACGGTTCACCATACGTGCATGCTACGGGAATCACAAACTTCAACACAAGTATTTCTCAAATTCACAACTACTCAACTTAGCATGACTCTAATATCACCATCTTCATATCTCAAAACAATTATCAAGTATCAAACTTCTCATAGTATTCAATGCACTCTATATGAAAGTTTTTATTATATCCCTCTTGGATGCCCATCATATTAGGACTAGTTTCATAACCAAAGAAAATTACCATGCTGTTCTAAAGACTCTCAAAATGATATAAGTGAAGCATGAGAGTTCATCTATTTCTATAAAATAAAACCATCGCCGTGCTCTAAAAAGATATAAGTGAAGTACTAGAGCAAACAACAAACTACTCCGAAAGATATAAGTGAAGATCAATGAGTAGTCGAATAATTATGAAACTATGTGAAGACTCTCTAACATTTAATAATTTCAGATCTTGGTATTTTATTCAAACAGAGAAAAACTAAATAAAATAAAATGACGCTCCAAGCAAAACACATATCATGTGGTAAATAAAAATATAGCTCCAAGTAAAGTTACCGATGAACGAAGATGAAAGAGGGGATGCCTTCCGGGGCATCCCCAAGCTTAGGCTCTTGGTTGTACTTGAATATTACCTTGGGGTGCCTTGGGCATCCCCAATATTAGGCTCTTGCCACTCCTTATTCCATAGTCCAGCGAATCTTTACCCAAAACTTGAAAACTTCACAACACAAAACTTAACAGAGAACTCGTAAGCTCCGTTAGCGAAAGAAAACAAAACACCACTTCAAGGTACTGTAATGAACTCATTCTTTATTTATATTGGTGTTAAACCTACTGTATTCCAACTTCTATATGGTTCTCTTTTACTATCCATAGATTCATCAAAATAAGCAAACAACACACGAAAAACAGAATCTGTCAAAAACAGAACAGTCTGTAGTAATCTGTATCTAAAGAAAACTTCTGGAACCCCAAAAATTCTAAAATAAATTTCTGGAAGTGAGGAATTTATATATTAATCATCTGAAAAAAGAATTAACTAAATATCACTCTCCAATAAAAAATGGCAGCAATTCTCGTGAGCGCTAAAGTTTCTGTTTTTACAGCATGATCAACAAGACGTCTCCCAAGTCTTCCCAAAGGTTCTACTTGGCACAAACACTAATTAAAAGCATAAGACCACATATAAACAGAGTCTAGATGCATTATTTATTAATAAACAGGAACAAAAAGCAAGGAACAAGAATAAAATTAGGTTGCCTCCCAACAAGCGCTATCGTTTAACGCCCCTAGCTAGGCATGATGATTTCAATGATGCTCACATAAAGGATAAGAATTGAAACATAAAGAGAGCATCATGAAGAATATGACTAGCACATTTAAGTCTAACATACTTCCTATGCATAGGGATTTTTTGAGCAAACAACTTGTGGGAACAAGAATCAACTTGCATAGGAAGGTAAAACAAGGAGAACTTCAAAATTTTAAGCACATAGAGAGGAAACTTGATATTATTGCAATTCCTACAAGCATATGTTCCTCCCTCATAATAATTTTCAGTAGTATCATGAATGAATTCAACAATATAACCAGCACCTAAAGCATTCTTTTCATGATCTACAAGCATAGAAATTTTATTACTCTCCACATAAGCAAAATTCTTCTCATTCGGGATAGTGGGAGTATCATAAGAGACTTGGATACTATAAATTGTTTCCACATTAAAAGAGTAATGTTCAGAAAAGGGGTAACCATAATCATGACAAGTTTTATAAATATAATCCTCATTACTTTTTATAGCATATGTATCATCACAATAATTATCATAAGTAGGAGGCATGTTATTATCATTATAAATTTGCATATCAAAACTTGGGATACTAAAAATATCATCTTCATTAAGCATAGCATACCCAAGCTTGGGACAAACATTAATTGCAGAAAATATATTGTCAAAAACATCATCTTCATCAAACATAGCATACCCAAGCTTGGGCCTTTTCATATTATAAGCATAATCACTCTCATCATTAATAGTATGGATAGCACCAATAGTATAGCAATTATCATATTCTTCCAAGCAAGTGCGAAAAAGATTTCCAAGATCATAAGAAGTATCATTATCTTCCACAATTACATTTTCATGAGGCACAATAGTAATAGGAGCAGCATTATTTGAGAGAGATATCTTTTTACCTCTCTTCCTTTTTCTTTTCTTCTTCTTCACCACATCATGTGTGGGTTCAATCCTCTTTTTGGAGCTCCTTATTAATGAGATTGGTTGAATAGGAGGCTCCTCCTCGTTACCTGATTCATCATAAGAAATAATAGAAGGATATTGGGAAGTCTCTTCCCTTTCATTAGTATTCTCTTCATCTTTTATTTGCTTTCTTTTCTTTATGTAATTGGCAATATAAGGATTTTCAATACAATTCACCGCACAATACATATAAATTTTCTCTAGATCAAAATCAAGAAATCTATGAAGATTAAACTTTGGAATACCCTCAGTTATACGTTTCATTTCCTCATACCCCAAAAGAAGACTAAGCTCTTTATGATGCTCAAGGGTAATCAAATTGTCACAATTTTTGGATACGATTCGGTCATGAAACAATTTGCATTGGAGATTTAAATGACCATGTTCATTGCAAAGTTCACAAGGGGTGCGAAAAATATTGAATTTTTTCGCACAATCATCAAGACTTTCTTGCAACAATTCAGTTTCTAAGTACTTATGCCTCTTGCAATATCTGTCTTCCCTATTTGGTGTGTACTTACAAACCCAATGCACTCCACAAAAATTGACATGTTTATAGGAGACATTTTCATCATAACTAGTGCAATCATCATTAGTATCATGGATATTCAAAGAATTCGTACTAACAACATTGCAATCATGCTCATCATTCAAATATTTAGTGCCAAACATTTTATAGATTTCTTCTTCTAGCACTTGAGCACAATTATCCTTTCCATCATACTCACGAAAGATATTAAAAAGGTGAAGCGTATGAGACAAACTCAATTCCATTTTTTATAGTTTTCTTTTATAAACTAAACTAGTGATAAAACAAGAAACTAAAAGACTCGACTGCAAGATCTAAAGATATACCTTCAAGCACTCACCTCCCCGGCAACGGCACCAGAAAAGAGCTTGATGTCTACTACACAACCTTCTTCTTGTAGACGTTGTTGGGCCTCCAAGTGCAGAGGTTTGTAGGACAGTAGCAAATTTCCCTCAAGTGGATGACCTAAGGTTTATCAATCCGTAGGAGGCGTAGGATGAAGATGGTCTCTCTCAAGCAACCCTGCAATCAAATAACAAAGAGTCTCTTGTGTCCCCAACACACCCAATACAATGGTAAATTGTATAGGTGCACTAGTTCGGTGAAGAGATGGTGATACAAGTGGTATATGGATGGTAGATAAAGATTTTTGTAATCTGAAAATATAAAAACAGCAAGGTAACTAATGATAAAGTGAGCACAAACGGTATTGCAATGCTAGGAAACAAGGCCTAGGGTTCATAATTTCACTAGTGCAAGTCCTCTCAACAATAATAACATAATTGGATCACATAACTATCCCTCAACATGTAACAAAGAGTCACTCCAAAGTCACTAATAGCAGAGAACAAACGAAGAGATTATGGTAGGGTACGAAACCACCTCAAAGTTATTCTTTCCAATCAATCCGTTGGGCTATTCCTATAAGTGTCACAAACAGCCCTAGAGTTCGTACTAGAATAACACCTTATGACACAAATCAACCAAAACCCTAATGTCACCTAGATACTCTAATGTCACCTCAAGTATCTGTGGGTATGATTATACGATATGCATCACACAATCTCATATTCATCTATTCAACCAACACATAGAACCTCAAAGAGTGCCCCAAAGTTTCTACCGGAGAATCACAACGAAAACGTGTGCCAACCCCTATGCATAGATTCATGGGTGGAACCCGCAAGTTCGCCACCAAAACATACATCAAGTGAATCACGTGGTATCCATTGTCACCACAGATACGCACGGCAAGACATACATGAAGTGTTCTCAAATCTTTAAAGACTCAATCCGATAAGATAACTTCAAAGGGGAAACTCAATTCATTACAAGAGAGTAGAGGGGGGAGAAAACATCATAAGATCCAACTATAATAGCAAAGCTCGCGATACATCAAGATCGTACCACCTCAAGAACACGAGAGAGAGGGAGAGATCAAACACATAGCTACTGGTACATACCCTCAGCCCCGAGGAAGAACTACTCCCTCCTCGTCATGGAGAGCACCGGGATGATGAAGATGGCCAGCGGAGAGGGATTGCCCCCTCCAGCAGGGTGCCAGAATGGGTCTAGATTGGTTTTCGGTGGCTACGGAGGCTTCTGGAGGCGAAACTCCCGATCTATTGTGCTCTCTGATGTTTTTAGGGTATATGGAGATATATAGGTGGAAGAAGTACGTCAGGGGATCCACGAGGGGCCCATGAGGGTGGAGGGCGCGCCCAGGGGGGTGGGCGTGCCCCCCTACCTCGTGGCCTCCTCGAAGCTTCCCTTACATGGACTCCAAGTCTTCTGGCCTTCTTCTGATCCAAACATAAGTTCCGTGAAGTTTCAGGTCAATTGGACTCCGTTTGGTTTTCCTTTTCTGCAATATTCTAAAACAAGGAAAAAACATAAAACTGGCACTGGGCTCTGGGTTAATAGGTTAGTCCCAAAAATGATATAAAAGTGTATAATAAAGCCCATAAACATCCAAAATAGTAGATAATATAGCATGGAGCAATGAAAAATTATAGATACGTTGGAGACGTATCAGAACACAGTTTTGACATCCATTTGCCTGATTTCATAAAATACAGCAACTGCTAACATGATTCAGACAGACTTTTAAGCATCGATACGAGTGAGAAAATCTTATCATAGTCAACACTTTGAACTTGTCAAAAACCTTTTTGTGACAATTCGAGCTTTGTAGATAGTAACACTACTATCGGCATCCGTCTTCCTCTTGAAGATCCATTTATTCTCAATGGCTTGCCGATCATGGGGCAAGTCAATCAAAGTCCATAATTTGTTCTTTATACATGGAACCCATCTCAGATTTCATGGCCTCAAGCCATTTTGCAGAATCTGGGCTCATCATCGCTTCCTCATAGTTCGTAGGTTCGTCATGGTCAAGTAACATGACCTCCAGAGCAGGATTACCATACCACTCTGGTGCAGAACGTACTCTGGTTGACCTACGAGGTTCGGTAGTAACTTGATCCGAAGTTTCATGATCATCATCATTAACTTCCTCACTAATTGGTGTAGGCATCAATGGAAGTGATTTCTGTGATGACCTACTTTCCAATTCGGGAGAACGTACAATTACCTCATCAAGTTCTACTTTCCTCCCACTCACTTCTTTCGAGAGAAACTCCTTCTCTAGAAAGGATTCATTTTTAGCAACAAAGATCTTGCCTTTGGATCTGTGATAGAAGGTGTACCCAACATTTTCTTTTGGGTATTCTATGAAGACGCACTTCTCCGATTTGGGTTTGAGCTTATCAGGCTGAAACTTTTTCACATAAGCATCGCAACCCCAAACTTTAAGAAATGACAGCTTAGGTTTCTTGCTAAACCACAGTTCATACGGTGTCATCTCAACGGATTTTTAGACGGTGCCCTATTTAACGTGAATGCAGCTGTCTCTAATGCATAACCCCAAAACGATAGTGGTAAATCGGTAAGAGACATCATAGATCGCACCATATCTAATAAAGTATGGTTATGACGTTTGGACACACTATTACGCTGTGGTGTTTCAGGTGGCGTGAGTTGCGAAACTATTCGACATTGTTTCAACTGAAGGCCAAACTCATAATTCAAATATTTCGTCTTCGCGATCAGATTGTAGAAACTTTATTTTCTTGTTATGATGATTCTCCACTTCACTCTGAAATTCTTTGAACTTTTCAAATGTTTCAGACTTGTGTTTCATTAAGTAGATATACTCATATCTGCTCAAATCATCTACGAAGGTCAGAAAATAACGATACCCGCCGCGAGCCTCAACACTAATCGGACCGCATACATCGCTATGTATTATTTCCAATAAGTCAGTGGCTCACTCCATTGTTCCGGAGAATGGAGTCTTAGTCATCTTGCCCATGAGGCATGGTTCGCAAGCATCAAATGATTCATAATCAAATCATTCGAAAAGTCCATCCACATGGAGTTTCTTCATGCGCTTTACACCAATATGACCTAAACGACAGTGCCACAAGTATGTTGCACGATCAGTATCAACTTTGCATCTTTTGGCATCAATATTATGATGAATATGTGTATCACTACGATCGAGATTCAATAAACCATTTATATTAAGTGTATGACCATAGAAAGTTTTATTCATGTAAACAAAACAACAATTATTCTTTGACTTAAATGAATAACCATATTGCAATAAACATGATCCAATCATATTCATGCTCAACGCAAACACCAAATAACATTTATTTTAGGTTCAACACTAATCCCGAAGGTAAAAGGAGTGTGCGATGGTGATCTTATCAACCTTGGAATCATTTCCAACACACATCGTCACCTTGCCCTTAACTAGTCTCTGTTCATTTTGCAACTCCTGTTTCGAGTTACTAATCTTAGCAATTGAACCGGTATCAAATACCCTGGGGTTACTATGAACACTAGTAAAGTACACATCAATAACATGTATATCAAATATAATTTTTTTCACTTTGCCAAGTATTTGGGGTAGTTCGGCTTCCAGTGACCATTCCCTTTGAAGTAGAAGCACTTAGTTTCAGGCTTAGGTCTAGCTTTGGGCTTCTTCACAGGAGTGACAACTTGCTTGACATTCTTCTTGAAGTTCCCTTTCTTTCCCTTGCCCTTTTAGTTGAAACTAGTCGTCTTGTTAACCATCAACACTTGATGTTTTTTCTTAATTTCTACCTTCGCCAATTTCAGCATCGCGAAGATCTTGGGAATCGTTTCCGTTATCCCTTGCATATTATAGTTCATCACGAAGTTCTAGTAACTTGGTGATAGTGACGAGAGAACTCTGTCAATCACTATCTTATCTGGAAGATTAACTCCCACTTGATTCAAGTGATTGTAGTACTCAGACATTCTGAGCACATGCTCACTAGCTGAGCTATTCTCCTCCATCTTGTAGGCAAAGTACTTGTCAGAGGTCTCATACCTCTTAACACGGGCATGAGTCTGAAATACCAATTTCAGCTCTTGGAACATCTCATATGCTCCGTCGCGTTCAAAACGTTTTTGAAGTCCCGGTTCTAAGTCGTAAAGTATGGCGCACTAAACTATCAAGTAGTCATCATACCGAGCTTGTAAAACGTTCATAACGTCTGCATCTGCTCCTACAAAAGGTCTGTCACCTAGCAGTGCATCAAGGACATAATTCTTCTGTGCAGCAATGAGGATAATCCTCAGATCACGAATCTAGTCCTCATCATTGCTACTATTATCTTTCAACTTATTTTTCTCTAGGAACATATCAAAAATAAACAGGGAGCTATAACGTGAGCTATTGATCTACAACATAATTTGCAAATACTATTAGGACTAAGTTCATGATAAATTAAAGTTCAATTAATCATATTACTTAAGAACTCCCACTTAGATAGACATCCCTCTAGTCATCTAAATGATCACGTGATCCATATAAACTAAACCATGTCCGATCATCACGTGAGATGGATTAGTTTTCAATGGTGAACATCACTATGTTGATCATATCTACTCTATGATTCACGTTCGACCTTTCGGTCTCAGTGTTCCGAGGCCATATCTGCATATGCTAGGCTCATCAAGTTTAACCCGAGTATTCCGTGTGTGCAAAACTGGCTTGCACCCATTGTATGTGAATGTAGAGATTATCACACCCGATCATCACGTGGTGCCTCGGCACGCCGAATTGTCGCAACGGTGCATACTTAGGGAGAACACTTATACCTTGAAATTTTAGTAAGGGATCATCTCATAATGCTACCGTCATACTAAGCAAAATAAGATGCATAAAAGATAAACACCACATGCAATCAAAATATGTGACATGATATGGCCATCATCATCTTGTGGCTTTGATCTCCATCTCCAAAGTACCGTCATGATCTCACCGGCATGACACCATGATCTCCATCATCTTGATCTTTATCAACGTGCCATCACATGGTCGTCTCACCAACATTTTCTTTTGCAACTATTGCTATCGCATAGCGATAAAGTAAAGCAATTATATGGTGTTTGCATCTTATGCAATAAAGAGACAACCATAAGGCTCCTGCCAGCTACCGATAATTTTAACAAAACATGATCATCTCATACAACAATTTATATCTCATCACGCCTTGACCATATCACATCACAACATACTCTGCAAAAACAAGTTAGATGTCCTCTACTTTGTTGTTGCAAGTTTTACGTGGATGCTACGAGCTTCTAGCAAGAACCGTTCTTACCTATGCATCAAAACCACAATGATTTTTCGTCAAGTGTGTTGTTTTAACCTTCAACAAGGACTGGGTGTAGTCAAACTCAATTCAACTAAAGTTGGAGAAACAGACACCCACTAGCCACCTGTGTGCGAAGCACGACGGTAGAACCAGTCTCATGAATGTGGTCATGTAATGTCGGTCTGGGCCGCTTCATCCAACAATACCCCCGAATCAAAGTATGACATGCTGGTAAGCAGTATGACTATTATCGCCCACAACTCTTTGTGTTCTACTCGTGCATATAACATCTACGCATAGACCTGGCTCTAATGCCACTATTGGGGAACACAATATTTCAAAAAAAAATTCCTACGATCACACAAGATCTATCTAGGAGATGCATAGCAACGAGAGGGGAGAGTATGTCTACGTACCCTCATAGACCGAAAGCGGAAGCGTTGAGTAACGCGGTTGATGTAGTCGAACGTCTTCGCGATCCAACTGATCAAGTACCGAACGCACGGTACCTCCGCGATCTACACACGTTCAGCTCGGTGACGTCCCTCGAACTCTAGATCCAACTGATGCCGAAGGAGAGTTTCCTCAGCACGACGGCGTGTTGACGGTGATGATGAAGTTACCAACGCAGGGCTTCACCTAAACACTATGACAATATGTCTGAGGTGGAAATCTATGGAGGGGGGCACCACACATGGCTAAGAAATCAACATGTGTGTCTATGGGGTGCCCCCTCCCCCGTATATAAAGGAGGGGAGGAGGAGGAGGGCCGACCTCAAGGGGCACGCCCAAAGGGGGGATTCCTACTCCTAGTTGGAGTAGGTTTCCCCTTTTCCTAGTCCAAGTAGGAGAAGAAGGAAGGAGAGGGAGAGGGAGAAAGAAAGAGGGGGGCGCCGCCCCCTCCTAGTCCAATTCGGACCAGCCCATGGGGGGTGCTACCTCTTGAGCACTGCGTTGGTTTTCCCTAGAAGAGGAAAGGGTGATGCAGTAAAGCAGCGTAAGTATTTCCCTCAGTTTTTGAGAACCAAGGTATCAATCCAGTAGGAGACCACACGCGAGTCACCTCATACCTACACAAACAAATAAGAACCTCGCAACCAATGCAATAAAGGGGTTGTCAATCCCTTCACGGCCACTTGCAAGAGTGAGATCTGATAGAGATGATAATAATAAGATAAATATTTTTGGTATTTTTATGATATAGATTGAAAGTAAAGATTGCAAAATAAAGTAGATTGGAAACTTGTATGATGGAAAATAGACCCAGGGGCCATAGGTTTCACTAGTGGCTTCTCTCAAGATAGCATAAGTATTACGGTGGATGAACAGATTACTGTCGAGCAATTGATAGAAAAGCGAATAATCATGAGAATATCTAGGCATGATCATGTATATAGGAATCACATCCGCAACAAGTAGACCGACTCCTGCCTGCATCTACTACTATTACTCCACACATCGACTGCTATCCAGCATGCATCTAGAGTATTAAGTTCATAAGAACAGAGTAATGCCTTAAGCAAGATGACATGATGTAGAGGGATAAACTCATGCAATATGATATAAACCCTATCTTTTTATCCTCGATGGAAACAATACAATACGTGTCGTTTCCCCTACTGTCACTGGGATCGAGCACCGCAAGATTGAACCCAAAGCTAAGCACTTCTCCCAATGCAAGAAAGATCAATCTAGTAGGCCAAACCAAACTGATAATTCGAAGAGACTTGCAAAGATAAACCAATCATACATAAAAGAATTCAAAGAAGAATCAAATATTATTCATAGATAATCTGGATCATAAACCCACAATTCATCGGATCTCGACAAACACACCGCAAAAGAAGATTTCATCGAATAGATCTCCAAGAGAATCGAGGAGAACTTTGTATTGAGATCCAAAGAGAGAGAAGAAGCCATCTAGCTACTAGCTATGGACCCGAAGGTCTGAAGTAAACTACTCACACATCATCGAAGGGGCAATGGAGTTGATGTAGAGGCCCTCCATGATCAATGCCCCCTCCGGCGGAGCTACGGAAAAGGCCCCAAGATGGGATCTCTCGGGTACAGAAGGTTGCGGTGGTGGAATTAGGTTTTCGTGGTGCTCCTGGATGTTTTCAGGGTACGTGGACTTATATAGGAGGAAGAAGTAGGTCTGTGGAGCAACGAGGGGCCCACGAGGGTGGAGGGCGCGCCCCCTGCCTTGTGGCCTCCTCAATTGTTTCTTGACGCCCACTCCAAGTCTCCTGGATCACGTTTGTTGAGAAAATCATGTTCCCGAAGGTTTCATTCCGTTTGGACTTCGTTTGATATTCCTTTTGTGCGAAACACTGAAATAGGCAAAAAAACAGCAATTTGGGCTGTGCCTCCGGTTAATTGGTTAGTCCCAAAAACGATATAAAAGTGTAAAATAAATCTCATTAACATCCAAAACAGATAATATAATAGCATGGAGCAATCAAAAATAGATACATTGGAGACGTATCAAGCATCCCCAAGCTTAATTCCTGCTCGTCCTCGAGTAGGTAAATGATAAAAAGAATTTTTGATGTGGAATGCTTTCTAACATATTTCTCAATGTATTTTTTCTTTATTGTGGCATGAATATTCAGATCTGAAAGATTCAAGATAAAAGTTTAATATTGACATAAAAATAATAATACTTCAAGTATACTAACTAAGCAATCATGTCTTCTCAAAATAACATGGCCAAAGAAAGTTATCCCTACAAAATCATATAGTCTGGCTATGCTCTATCTTCACCACACAAAACATTTAAATCATGCACAACCCCAATGACAAGCCAAGCAATTGGTTCATACTTTTGATGTTCTCAAACTTTTTCAATCTTCACGCAATATATGAGTGTGAGCCATGGATATAGCACTATATGTGGAATAGAATGGTGGTTGTGGAGAAGACAAAAAGGAGAATATAGTCTCACATCAACTAGGCGTATCAGCGGGCTATGGAGATGCCCATCAATAGATATCAATGTGAGTGAGTAAGGATTGCCATGCAACGGATGCACTAGGGCTATAAGTGTATGAAAGCTCAACAAAAGAACTAAGTGGGTGTGCATCCAACTTGCTTGCTCATGAAGACCTAGGGCAATTTTGAGGAAGCCCGTCATTGGAATATACAAGCCAAGTTCTATAATGTAAAATTCCCACTAGTATATAAAAGTGATAATATAGGAGACTCTCTATCATGAAGATCATGGTGATATTCTGAAGCACAAGTGTGGAAAAAGGATAGTAACATTGTCCCTTCTCTCTTTTTCTCTCATTTTTTTATTTGGGCCTTCTTTTTTTGGCCTCTTTTCTTTTTTTTATTTTTCCTCCGGAGTCTCATCCCGACTTGTGGGGGAATCATAGTCTCCATCATCCTTTCCTCACCGGGACAATGCTCTAATAATGATGATCATCACACTTTAATTTACTTACAACTCAAGAATTACAACTCAATACTTAGAACAAAATATGACTCTATGTGAATGCCTCCGGCGGTGTACCGGGATATGCAATGATGCATGAGTGACATGTATGAAATTATGAACGATGGCTTTGCCACAAATACGATGTCTACTACATGATCATGCAAGCAATATGACAATGATGAAGCGTGTCATAATAACGGAACGGTGGAAAGTTGCATGGAAATATATCTCGGAATGGCTATGGAAATGCCATAATAGGTAGGTATGGTGGCTGTTTTGAGGAAGGTATGTGGTGGCTTGATGGTACCGGCGAAAGTTGCACGATACTAGAGAGGATAGAAATGGTGGAAGGGTGAGAGTGCGTATAATCCAAGGACTCAACATTAGTCATAAAGAAATCACAAACTTATTGCAAAAATCTATTAGTTATCGAAACAAAGTATTGCGCGCATGCTCCTAGGGGGATAGATTGGTAGGAAAAGACCATCGCTCGTCCCTGACTGCCACTCATAAGGAAGACAATCAATAAATAAATTATGCTCCGACTTCATCACATAACGGTTCACCATACGTGCATGCTTCGGGAATCACAAACTTCAACACAAGTATTTCTCAAATTCACAACTACTCAACTAGCATGAGTCTAATATCACCATCTCCATATCTCAAAACAATTATCAAGTATCAAACTTCTCATAGTATTCAATGCACTTCTATGAAAGTTTTTATATTATTCCTAAAAGCAAATTTCCATGTTGTTCTAAAGGACTCTCAAAATAATATAAGTGAAGCATGAGAGATCAATTATTTCTATAAAATAAAACCACCGCCGTGCTCTAAAAGATATAAGTGAAGCACATATAGTATTCTGATAAATTTCAAATCATGTGAGTCTCTCTCAAAAGGTGTGTACAGAAAGAATGATTGTGGTAAACTAAAAATCAAAGACTCAAATCATACAAGACGCTCCAAGCAAAACACATATCATGTGGTGAACAAAAATATAGCTCCATGTAAAGTTACCGATAGACGAAGACGAAAGAGGGGATGCCTTCCGGGGCATCCCCTAGCTTAGGCTTTTTGGTGTCCTTGAATTTTACCTTGGGGTGACATGGTCATCCCCAATCTTAGTCTCTTTCTACTCCTTGTTCCATAATCCATCAAATCTTTACCCAAAACTTGAAAACTTCACAACACAAAACTCAAAATAGAAAATCTCGTGAGCTTCGTTAGGGAAAGAAAACAAAACACCACTTCAAGGTACTGTAATGAACTCATTCTTGATTTATATTGGTGTTAAACCTACTGTATTCCAACTTCTCTATGGTTTATAAACTCTTTTACTAGCCATAGATTCATCAAAATATGCAAACAACACACGAAAAACAGAATCTATCAAAAACAGAACAGTCTGTAGTAATCTTCTGCTAACGCAAACTTCTGGAACCCCAAAAATTCTAAAATAAAATGCTGGACGTGAGGAATTTATCTATTAATCATCTGGAAAAAGAATTAACTAAATAGAACCTTCCAAATAAAAATGGCAGCAATTCTCGGGAGCGCTAAAGTTTCTGTTTTTTACAGCAAGATAAAAAAAACTTTCCCCAAGTCTTCCCAACGGTTCTACTTGCCAAAAACACTAATTAAAAACAAAAAACAGAACCAAAATGGAGGCTAGATAAATTATTTATTACTAAACAGGATTAAAAAGCAAGGAATAAAAAATAAAATTGGGTTGCCTCCCAACAAGCGCTATCGTTTCACGCCCCTAGCTAGGCATAAAAGCGAGGATAGATCTAGGTATTGCCATCTTTGGTATTAGGAAAGAAAAGAGAAAATTTCTTTTATATTGAATTTATTTTTCTATTTTGAGATAGCACGTGGCCATTAATGGTGGACGAAAGATTAAGCACGTTACGGAAATTGGCATCTAAGCTAGCCTTCATTTCTTTGATAATTTCATTTTGATAAAAGCACAAAAGAGAAGTAGATTCAACCTTCTCACTCATGGGGTGCCCAAATATAGTTTTCATATTTTCCTAAGTATCAATGGGATCCCCCTGAAGAAAACCTTCTTCAAAGATAGAATCTAGAACATGCTTGAATGAAGAGGGTAAACCAATATAAAAGCTTTTCAGGTAAACTTAATTTGATATTGGGGCACATAGCTAGCTCGAATTCTCAATAGGCTATCCCAAGCGTCTTTCAAAGATTTATCAAGTAAATAACGAAAAATTGCGGGATCATCTTCATCAAAATTATTCAAACTCTCATTGATAACCCCGGCAGGTCTCTCCATAGCATCATTATTTATGAGCTTAGAGAGGACAGAGGGACTATCCAAGGTAAAACCCGGGAGAGAACCCTTAGCCCTTTTTGAATCGGCCATGGTACAAGAAAACAAATGTGAAAGAGACAAATAAAACAGCAAGGGTGAAGTGGGGGAGAGGAAAATGAGAGGAAAATGGCAAATAATGTAATGCGAAGGACAAGAGTTGTGATGGGTACTTGGTATGTCTTGACTTGGCGTAGATCTCCCCGGCAACGGCGCCAGAAATCCTTCTTGCTACCTCTTGAGCACTATGTTGGTTTTCCCTTGAAGAGGAAAGGGTGATGCAGTAAAGCAGCGTAAGTATTTCCCTCAGTTTTTGAGAACCAAGGTATCAATCCAGTAGGAGACCACGCGTGAGTCACCTCATACCTACACAAACAAATAACAACCTCGCAACCAATGTGATAAAGGGGTCGTCAATCCCTTCATGGCCACTTGCAAGAGTGGGATCTGATAGAGATGATAATAATAAGATAAATATTTTTGGTATTTTTATGATATAGATTGAAAGTAAAGATTGCAAAATAAAATAGATTGGAAACTTGTATGATGGAAAATAGACCCGGGTGCCATAGGTTTCACTAGTGGCTTCTCTCAAGATAGCATAAGTATTACGGTGGATGAACAGATTACTGTCGAGCAATTGATAGAAAAGCGAATAATTATGAGAATATCTAGGCATGATCATGTATATAGGCATCACGTCCATGACAAGTAGACCGACTCCTGCCTGCATCTACTACTATTACTCCACACATCGACGGCTATCCAGCATGCATCTAGAGTATTAAGTTCATAAGAACAGAGTAACGCCTTAAGCAAGATGACATGATGTAAGGGATAAACTCATGCAATATGATATAAACCCCATCTTTTTATCCTCGATGGCAACAATACAATATGTGTCGGTTCCCCTACTGTTACTGGGATCGAGCACCGCAAGATTGAACCCAAAGCTAAGCACTTCTCCCATTGCAAGAAAGATCAATCTAGTAGGCCAAACCAAACTGATAATTCGAAGAGACTTGCAAAGATAAACCAATCATACATAAAAGAATTTAGAGAAAAATCAAATATTGTTCATAGATAATCTAGATCATAAACCCACAATTCATCGGATCTCGACAAACACACCGCAAAAGAAGATTACATCGGATAGATCTCCAAGAGAATCGAGGAGAACTTTGTATTGAGATCCAAAGAGAGAGAGAAGAAGCCATCTAGCTACTAGCTATGGACCCGAAGGTCTGAAGTAAACTACTCACACATCATCGGAGGGGCCGTGGAGTTGATGTAGAGGCCCTCCGTGATCAATGCCCCCTCCGGCAGAGCTCCGGAAAAGGCCCCAAGATGGGATCTCTCGGGTATAGAAGGTTGCGGCGGTGGAATTAGGTTTTCGTGGTGCTCTTGGATGTTTGTAGGGTACGTGGACTTATATAGGAGGAAGAAGTAGGTCGGTGGAGCAATGAGGGGGGCACGAGGGTGGAGGGCGCGCCCCCTGCCTCGTGGCCTCCTCAATTGTTTCTTGACGCCCACTCCAAGTCTCCTGGATCACGTTTGTTGAGAAAATCACGTTCTCGAAGGTTTCATTCCATTTGGACTTCGTTTGATATTCCTTTTCTGCGAAACACTGAAATAGGCAAAAAAACAACAATTTGGGCTGGGCCTCCGGTTAATAGGTTAGTCCCAAAAATGATATAAAAGTGTAAAATAAAGCCCACTAACATCCAAAACAGATAATATAATAGCATGGAGCAATCAAAAATTATAGATACGTTGGAGACGTATAAGGGGGCGCGCTACCTCCCCTTGTGGCCCTTCTCTCCTTTCCACTAAACCCCTATAAGGCCCAATACTTCCCCCGGTGAATTCCCGTAACTCCCCGGTTCTCCAAAAAATACCTGAATCACTCGGAACCTTTCCGATGTCCGAATATAGCCTTTCAATATATGAATCTTTACCTCTCAACCATTTCGAGACTCCTCGTCATGTCTGTGATCTCATCCGGGACTTCGAACAAACTTTGGTCATCAAATCATATAACTCATAATACAAATCGTCATCGAACGTTAAGCGTGCGGACCCTACGGGTTCAAGAACTATGTAGACATGACCGAGACACATCTCCAGTCAATAACCAATAGCGGAACCTAGATTCTCATATTGTCTCCTACATATTCTATGAAGATCTTTATCGGTCAAACCACATAACAACATACGTTGTTCCCTTTGTCATCAGTATGCTACTTGCCCGAGATTCGATCGTCGGTATCATCATACCTAGTTCAATCTCGTCACTGACAATTCTCTTTACTCGTTCCGTAATGCATCATTCCATGACTAATTCATTAGTGACATTGCCTGCAAGGCTCATTGTCATGTGCATTACCGAGAGGGCCTAGAGATACCTTTCCGATACACAGAGTGACAAATCCTAATCTCAATCTATGCCAACTCAACAAACACCATCAGAGACACCTGTAGAGCATCTTTATAATCACCCAGTTACGTTGTGACGTTGATACGTCCATTTTGCATCATGCTTTTATATCGATATTTATTGCATTATGGGCTGTTACTACACATTATGTCACAATACTTATGCCTTTTCTCTCTTATTTTACAAGGTTTACATGAAGAGGGAGAATGCCGGCAGCTGGAATTCAGGGCTGGAAAAGGAGTAAATATTAGAGACCTGTTCTGCACAACTCCAAAAGTCCTGAAACTTCACAGAAGTCAGTTTTAGAATATATAAAAAATATTGGGCGAAGGAAGCACTAGAGGGGGGCCACCCACCATCCACGAGGGTGCGGGGCACGCCCTACCCCCTGGGCGCGCCCCCTGCCTCGTGGGCCCCCTCGCAGGCCTCCGGTGCCCATCTTCTTCTATATGAAGTCTTTTGCACTGGAAAAAATCATAAGGAAGCTTTCGGGACGAAACTCCGCCGCCAGGAGGCGGAACCAATCTAGGGCTCTGGCGGAGCTGTTCTGCCGGGGAAACATCCCTCTGGGAGGGGGAAATCATCACCATCGATCCTCTCAGTGGGAGGGGGTCAATCTCCATCAACATCTTCACCAGGACCATCTCATCTCAAACCCTAGTTCATCTCTTGTATCCAATCTTTGTCCCAAAACCTCAGATTGGTACCTGTGGGTTGCTAGTAGTGTTTATTACTCCTTGTAGTTGATGCTAGTTGGTTTACTTGGTGGAAGATCATATGTTCAGATCCCTTATGCATATTAATACCCCTCTGATTATGAACATGAATATGATTTGTGAGTATTATGTTTGTTCCTGAGGACATGGGAGAAGTCTTCTATAAGTAGTCATGTGAATTTGGTATTCGTTCGATATTTTGATGAGATGTATGTTGTCTCTCCTCTACAGGTGTCATGTGAATGTCGACTACATGACACTTCACCATTGTTTGGGCTTAGAGGAAGGCATTGGGAAGTAATAAGTAGATGATGGGTTGCTAGAGTGACAGAAGCTTAAACCCTAGTTTATGCATTGCTTCGTAAGGGGCTGATTTGGATCCATATGTTTCATGTTATGGTTAGGTTTACCTTAATACTTCTTTTGTAGTTGTAGATTCTTGCAAGAGGGGTTAATCATAAGTGGGATGCTTGTGCAAGGAAGGGCAGTACCCAAGCACCGGTCCACCCACATATCAAATTATCAAAGTAACAAATGTGAATCATATGAGCGTGATGAAAACTAGCTTGACGATAATTCCCATGTGTCCTCAGGAGCGCTTTCCTTTATATAAGAATTTGTCCAGGCTTGTCCTTTGCTACAAAAAGGATTGGGCCATCTTGCTGCACCTTGTTTACTTTGATTACTTGTTACCCGTTACAAATTACCTTATCACAAAACTATCTGTTACCGATAATTGCAGTGCTTGCAGAGAATACCTTACTGAAAACTACTTATCATTTCCTTCTGCTCCTCGTTGGGTTCAACACTCCTACTTATCGAAAGGACTACGATAGATCCACTATACTTGTGGGTCATCAGGACTCTTTTCTGGCGCCATTGCCGGGGAGTGAAGCGCCTTTGGTAGGTGGAATTTGGTAAGGAAGAATTTATATAGTGTGCTGAAATTTACTATCACTTGTTACTATGGAACATAATCCTTTGAGGGGCTTGTTCGGGGTATCTTCACCCCAACCAGTAGAGCAAAGAGTTGCTCCTCAACCTACTAAACCTACTGAAAATGTTTACTTTGAAATTCCATCGGGTATGATAGAGAAACTGCTAGCTAATCCTTTCACATGTGATGGAACATTACATCCCGATTTGCACCTAATCTTTGGGGATGAAGTTTGTGGATTATTTAAGCTTGTAGGTATGCCCGTGGATGTTATCAAGAAGAAGGTATTCCCTTTATCTTTGAAAGGAAAGGCATTGACATGGTTTAGGCTATGTGATGATATGGTATCATGGAACTACAACCGATTGAAATTGGAATTTCATCAGAAGTTTTATCCTATGCATTTGGTTCATCGTGATCGTAATTATATATATAACTTTTGGCCTCGCGAAGGAGAAATCATCGCTCAAGCTTGGGGTAGTCTTAAGTCAATGTTATATCCATGCCCCAATCATGAGCACTCAAGAGAAATTATTATTCAAAAAATTTATGCTCGGCTTTCTCTCAATAATCGCTCCATGCTCGATACTTCTTGTACTGGTTCTTTTATGATGAATACTATTGAATTCAAATGGGATTTATTGGAAAGAATTAAATGCAACTCTGAAGATTGGGATCTCGGCGAAGGTAAGGAGTCAGGTATAACACCTAAGTTTGATTGTTTTAAATCTTTTATGGACACCGATGTTTTCCGTGAATTTAGCACTAAATATGGACTTGACTCTGAGATAGTAGCTTCTTTTTGTGAATCCTTTGCTACTCATGTCGATCTCCCTAAGGAGAAGTGGTTCAAATATAATCCTCCCATTGAAGTGAAAGTAGTTGCACCTATTAAAGTTTAAGAAAATACTATCACTTATAATGTTGATCTTGTTGTTCCTACTGCTTATATTGAGAAACCACATTTCCCTTTTAGAATAAAGGATCATGCTAAAGCTTCAACTGTGGTTCATAATAGTAATACTAGAACAGCTACACCCTCTGAGCAAATTAAAGTTGAACCTAGTTTTTCTATGGTTAAAGATCTCTTGGCCGATAATATTGATGGGCATGTTATTTACTTCTGTGATGAAGCTGCTAGAATTTCTAGACCTGACACTAAGAATAAACATAGACCTGTTGTAGGCATGCCTGTTATTTCTGTCAAAATAGGAGATCATTGCTATCATGGCTTATGTGATATGGGTGCTAGTGCAAGTGCAATACCTCATTCCTTACACAAAGAAATTATGCATGATATTGCACCTGCTGACATAGAGGAAATTGATGTTACAATTAAGCTTGCCAATAGAGACACTATTTCACCAATTGGGATTGTTAGAGATGTTGAAGTCTTGTGTGGGAAAGTTAAATATCCTACTGATTTTCTTGTTCTTGGTTCCCCACAAGATAATTTTTGTCCCATTATATTTGGTAGACCCTTCTTAAATACTGTTAATGCTAGGATAGATTGCAAAAAGGATGTTGTTACTATTGGTTTGGGGGATATGTCTCATGAGTTTAATTTTGCTAAATTTCATAGACAACCCCATGATAAATAATTGCCTAGTAAAGATGAAATTATTGGTCTTGCTTCTATTGCCGTGCCTCCTAATGATCCTTTAGAACAATATTTGCTCGACCATGAAAATGATATGTTTATGAATGAAAGAAGGGAAATAGATGAAGTATTCTTTAAACGTGGACCTATTTTGAAACACAACTTGCCTGTTGAAATCCTAGGGGATCCTCCTCCACCCATGGGTGATCCTGTGTTTGAGCTTAAACCATTACCTGATACTCTTAAATATGCTTATCTTGATGAAAAGAAGATATATCCTATTATTATTAGTGCTAACCTTTCAGAGCAGGAAGAAGAGAAATTATTGAAAACTGTGAAGAAGCACCGTGTTGCTATTGGATATACTCTTGATGATCTTAAGGGAATTAGTCCCACTCTATGCCAGCACAATTTTTTTTTGGAGAAATACGCTAAACCGGTTGTTGATCACCAACGACGGTTAAATCCTAAGATGAAAGAAGTGGTAAGGAAAGAAATACTAAAGCTTCTTGAGGCAGGTATAATTTATCCGGTTGCTGATAGTCAGTGGGTAAGTCATGTTCATTGTGTCCCTAAGAAGGGAGGTATTACTGTTGTTCCTAATGATAAAGATGAATTGATCCCACAAAGAATTGTTATAGGTTACAGAATGGTGATTGATTTCCACAAATTAAATAAAGCTACTAAAAAGGATCATTACCCTTTACCTTTTATTGATCAAATGCTAGAAAGATTATCCAAACATACACATTTTTGCTTTCTAGATGGTTATTCTGGTTTCTCTCAAATACCTGTGTCAAAAGAGGATCAAGAAAAGACAACTTTTACTTGCCCTTTCGGTACCTTTGCTTATAGACATATGTCTTTTGGTTTATGCAATGCACCTACTACCTTGCAAAGATGTATGACTGCTATATTCTCTGACTTATGTGAAAAGATTGTTGAGGTTTTCATGGATGATTTCTCTGTATATGGAACTTCTTTTGATGACTGCTTAAGCAACCTTGATCGAGTTTTGCAGAGATGTGAAGAAACTAATCTTGTCTTGAATTGGGAAAAGTGCCACTTTATGGTTAATGAAGGTATTGTCTTGGGGCATAAAATTTCTGAAAGAGGTATTAAAGTTGATAAAGCTAAAGTTGATGCTATTGAAAAGATGTCGTGTCCTAAGGACATTAAAGGTATAATAAGTTTCCTTGGTCATGCCGGTTTTTATAGGAGGTTCATCAAAGACTTCTCAAAAATTTCCAGGCCTCTGACTAATCTCTTACAAAAAGATGTTCCTTTTGTCTTTAATGATGATTGTGTAGAAGCATTTGAAATACTTAAGAAAGCCTTGATTTCTGCACCCATTGTTCAGCCTCCTGATTGGAATTTACCATTTGAAATTATGTGTGATGCTAGTGATTATGTTGTAGGTGCTGTTCTAGGACAAAGAGTTGATAAGAAATTAAATGTTATCCAATATGCTAGTAAAACTCTAGACAGTGCCCATAGAAATTATGCTACTACTGAAAAAGAATTTTTAGTAGTTGTATTTGCTTGTGACAAGTTCAGACCTTATATTGTTGATTCTAAAGTAACTGTTCACACTGATCATGCTGCTATTAAATACCTTATGGAAAAGAAAGATACTAAACCTAGACTTATTAGATGTGTTCTCTTTCTACAAGAATTTGATTTGCATATTATTGATAGAAAGGGAGCTGAGAACCCCGTTGCAGACAATTTGTCTAGGTTAGAGAATGTTCTTGATGACCCACTACCTATTAATGATAGCTTTCCTGATGAACAATTAGCTATCATAAATGCTTCTCGTACTACTCCATGGTATGCTGATTATGCTAATTATATTGTTGCTAAATTTATACCACCTAGTTTCACATACCAGCAAAAGAAAAAGTTTTTCTCTGATTTAAGACATTACTTCTGGGATGACCCACACCTTTATAAAGAAGGAGTAGATGGTGTCATTAGACGTTGTGTACCTGAGCATGAACAGGAACAGATCCTATGCAAGTGCCATTCCGAGGCTTATGGAGGACACCATGTTGGAGATAGAACTGCACATAAGGTATTGCAATCCGATTTTTATTGGCCTACTCTCTTCAAGGATGCCCGTAAGTTTGTCTTGTCTTGTGATGAATGTCAAAGAATTGGTAATATTAGTAGACGTCAAGAAATGCCTATGAATTATTCACTTGTTATTGAACCATTTGATGTTTGGGGCTTTGATTATATGGGATTGTTTCCTTCCTCTAATGGGTATACACATATTTTAGTTGTTGTTGATTACTTTACTAAGTGGGTAGAAGCTATTCCAACTAGTAGTGTTGATCATAACACCTCTATTAAGATGCTTAAAGAAGTTATTTTCCCAAGGTTTGGAGTCCCTAGATACTTAATGACTGATGGTGGTTCACATTTTATTCATGGGGCTTTTCGTAAGATGCTTGCTAAGTATGATGCTAATCATAGAATTGCATCTCCGTATCACCCGCAGTCTAGTGGTCAAGTAGAACTTAGTAATAGAGAGCTTAAGTTAATTTTGCAAAAGACTGTTAATAGATCTAGAAAGAATTGGTCAAAGAAACTTGATGATGCATTATGGGCCTATAGAACCGCATACAAAAATCCTATGGGTATGTCCCCATATAAAATGGTTTATGGAAAAGCATGTCACTTACCTCTCGAACTAGAACATAAGGCATATTGGGCCATTAAAGAGATCAATTATGATTTCAAACTTGCCGGTGAGAAGAGACTTTTTGACATTAGCTCACTTGATGAATGGAGAACCCATGCCTATGAGAATGCCAAATTGTTTAAGGAAAAAGTTAAAATATGGCATGACAAAAGGATAAAAAATGTGAGTTTCATGTAGGTGATTATGTATTGTTATACAACTCTCATTTAAGATTTTTTGCAGGCAAAGTCCTCTCTAAATGGGAAGGTCCTTACATTATCGAGGAGGTCTATCATTCTGATGCCATAAAATCAACAACTTCGAAGGCACAAATCCGAGGGTGGTGAACAGTCAAAGAATCAAACATTATATCTCAGGTAATCTTATAAATGTTGAAACTAATTTTATTGAAACCGTAACCCCGGAGGAATACATAAGGGACACTTTCCAGAATGTTTCAGACCCCGAAAAGGAATAGGTATGTGGTACGGTAAGTAAACCGACTCCGGAATAGTTCTAATGGCAATTTTTCTCCGTTTTGGAATATTTAAGAAAATAGGAAAATAAG
The DNA here is from genome assembly GCF_056163025.1 of Triticum urartu. Taxonomy (NCBI): domain Eukaryota; kingdom Viridiplantae; phylum Streptophyta; class Magnoliopsida; order Poales; family Poaceae; genus Triticum; species Triticum urartu. The sequence goes on from NC_141874.1 coordinate 578,320,970, forward strand.
AGGTAGTCTAGGAAGGACACGAGGCGTCCATGAGGGTGGAGAGCGTGCCCTATCCCTGGGCGCGCCCCCTGCCTCGTGGGCACCTCGTGCGCTCTCCGGACTTTGTTTTCTTGCACGATACTTCTTTTGGTCGGTAAAAAATCATTATATAATCTCCCGAAGGTTTTGATCACCGTACCACGCAAATATCTCCTATTTTTGTTTCGAGCTATTTTCTGCCAGGGTTGTCAAGGCCAGGCATCATGTCGTCCCCCTCCTCTAACAATGAGGGCAACGATGCTTAGCTAATGAAGATAGAGCTGAAGAGAGAAGAACCAGTGGATATCAACAAGGATGATGGGATGAAGAAGGCCATGGGAGATCAAGTTCCGGCAGTAGAAGACAAAGACATCCTTCAACCTCATCACAATCTCCTTACCCCAACGGATATTGAAGCTTTCAAGATGATTGAGTTAGCTCGCATTCAAAAAAAGTATCTCACGCGTGAAAATATTTTGTTGGAGGAGCATATCATCGCACTCAAGGGCATTATCCGCAAACTAGAGGATCTCCTACGCTCGATGTGCGACTATCCATCTTCACCATCATCTTATTCACCATCAAAGAAGAACTGAGTATCTGGTATGGGCACTCCCCTTGGCAACTGCCAAGCTTGGGGGAGTGCCCTGGTATCATATCACCATCACACTCCTATCTTTACCATTTTTCTTAGTTCGATCCTTTTAGTGATATTTTGATCTAGTAGAATAAAGTTTTAGTATGATCTAGTTTTGAGTTTTGCTTTATGATCCTTTTATGTAATCGAGTCCGTGAATTATATATAATAAAGATTAGTGTTGAGTCAAGGGCATGATTATCTTGCCATGATCTTGAGGAAATAAAAATAAAAGAGAAGATAAAGAATAAAAAGAAATAAAGAGATCATATGGATCTTATGGAGACTAATGACTTCACATATAAAGAGTATGATGAATAAAAGTTGTTGAGAGTTGACAAACTTAGTTTTGGTCATCGTTGCAATTAATAGGAAGTAATAAAGAAAGACAGGTTTTCACATATAAATATACTATCTTGTACATCTTTTATGATTGTGAGCACTCATTAAAATATGACATGCTAAAAAGTTGAGGTTGGACAAGGAAGAAAACGTAATGGGTTATGTTTTATTACATCCAAAATAAATTATATTGTCATGGATCATCCAACATGTTGAGCTTGCCTTTCCCCCTCATGCTAGCCAAATTCTTCGCACCAAGTAGAGATACTACTTGTGCTTCCAAATATCCTTAAACCCAGTTTTGCCATGAGAGTCCACCATATCTACCTATGAATTGAGTAAGATCCTTCAAGTAAGTTGTCATTGTTGCAAGCAATAAAAATTGCTCTCTAAATATGTATGATTTATTAGTGTGGAGAAAATAAGCTTTATACGATCTTGTGATGTGGAAGAAATAAAAGCGACGGACTACATAATAAAGGTCCATATCATAAGTGGCAATATAAAGTGACGTTCTTTTGCATTAAGATTTCGTGCATCCAACCATAAAAGCACATGAAAACCTCTGCTTCCCTCTGCGAAGGGCCTATCTTTTATTCTTGTCTTATACTTTATACAAGAGTCATGGTGATTTTCACCTTTCCTTTTTACATTTTATCCTTTGGCAAGCACAATGTGTTGGAAAGATCTTGATATATATAGCTAATTGGATGGGAGTTTTCATGAACTATTATTGTTGACATTACCCTTGAGGTAAAAGGTTGGGAGGCAAAACTATAAGCCCCTATCTTTCTCTGCGTCCGATTAAAACTTCATACCCGTAAGTATTGCGTGAGTGTTAGCAATTGTGAAAGACTAAATGATAGTTGAGTATGTGGACTTGCTGAAAAGCTCTTATATTGACTCTTTTTGATGTTATGATAAATTGCAATTGCTTCAATGACTGAGATTATAGCTTGTTAGTTTTCAATGAAGTTTCTGACTCATATTGAAATAGTGAATGAATTGTTACTTTAGCATAAGAAATCATATGACAATATATACATATATGTTGCTGTTATAAGAATGATCATGATGCCCTTATGTTGGCATTTTATTTTATCGACACCTCTATCTCTAAACATGTGGACATATTTTCGATATCGGCTTTCGCTTGAGGACAAGCGAGGTCTAAGCTTGGGGGAGTTGATACGTCCATTTTGCATCATGCTTTTATATCGATATTTATTGCATTATGGGTTGTTACTACACATTATGTCACAATACTTATGCCTTTTCTCTCTTATTTTACAAGGTTTACATGAAGAGGGAGAATGCCGGCAGCTAGAATTCTGGGCTGGAAAAGGAGCAAATATTAGAGACCTATTCTGCACAACTCCAAAAGTCCTGAAACTTCATGGAAGTCAGTTTTAGAATATATAAAAAATATTGGGAGAAGGAAGCACCAAAGGGGGGCCACCCACCATCCACGAGGGTGGGGGGGCGCGCCCCCTACCTCACGGGCCCCTTGGCAGGCCTCCGGTGCCTATCTTCTGCTATATGAAGTCTTTCGGCCTGGAAAAAATCATAAGCAAGCTTTCGGGACAAAACTCCGCCGCCACAGGCGGAACCTTGGCGGAACCAATCTAGGGCTCCGGCGGAGCTGTTCTGCCAGGGAAACATCCCTCCGAGAGGGGGAAATCATCACCATCGTCATCACCATCGATCCTCTCAGCAGGAGGGGGTCAATCTCCATCAACATCTTCACCAACACCATCTCATCTCAAACCCTAGTTCATCTCTTGTATCCAATCTTTGTCCCTAAACCTCAGATGGGAACATGTGGTTGCTAGTAGTGTTGATTACTCCTCGTAGTTGATGCTAGTTGGTTTACTTGGTGGAAGATCATATGTTCAGATCCCTTATGCATATTAATACCCCTCTGATTACGAACATGAATATGATTTGTGAGTAGTGTTTGTTCCTGAGGACATGGAAGAAGTCTTGCTATAAGTAGTCATGTGAATTTGGTATTCGTTCGATATTTTGATGAGATCTATGTTGTCTCTCCTCTAGTGGTGTCATGTGAACGTCGACTACATGACACTTCACAATTGTTTGGGCCTAGAGGAAGGCATTGGGAAGTAATAAGTAGATGATGGGTTGCTAGAGTGACAGAAGCTTAAACCCTAGTTTATGCGTTGCTTCGTAAGGGGCTGATTTGGATCCATATGTTTCATGCTACGGTTAGGTTTACCTTAATACTTCTTTTGTAGTTGCGGATGCTTGCAAGAGGGGTTAATTGCTACCTCTTGAGCATGCGTTGGTGTTCCCTTGAAGAGGAAAGGGTGATGCAGCAAAGCAGCGTAAGTATTTCCCTCAGTTTTTGAGAACCAAGGTATCAATCCAGTAGGAGACCACGCTCAAGTCACCTCATACCTACACAAACAAATAAGAACCTGGCAACCAACGCGATAAAGGGGTTGTCAATCCCTTCACGGTCACTTGCAAGAGTGAGATCTGATAGCGATAATAATAATAAGATAAATATTTTTCGTATTTTTAATGATATAGATTTGAAAGTAGAGATTGAAAAATAAATGATGCCATAAATAGCTAGTTGACGGAAGATTAATATGATGGAAGATAGACCCGGGGGCCATAGGTTTCACTAGTGGCTTCTCTCAAGATAGCATAAGTATTACGGTGGGTGAACAAATTACTGTCGAGCAATTGTTAGAATTGAGCATAGTTATGAGAATATCTAGGCATGATCATGTATATTGGCATCACGTCCGTGACAAGTAGACTGACTCCTGCCTGCATCTACTACTATTACTCCACACATCGACCGCTATCCGGCATGCATCTACAGTATTAAGTTCATAAGAACAGAGTAACACTTTAAGCAAGATGACATGATGTAGAGGGATAAACTCATGCAATATGATATAAACCCCATCTTTTTATCCTCGATGGCAACAATACAATACGTGCCGATTCCCCTACTGTCACTGGGATCGAGCACCACAAGATTGAACCCAAAGCTAAGCATTTCTCCCATTGAAAGAAAGATCAATCTAGTAGGCCAAACCAAACTGAAAATTCGAAGAGACTTGCAAAGATAAACTTAACAGATACATAAGGTTGCGGTGGTGGAATTAGGTTTTCGTGGTTCCCTTTGATGTTTTTAGGGTACATAGGTATATATAGGAGGAAGTAGTAGGCTGGTGAAGCCACGAGGGCCCACGAGGGTGAAGGGCGCGCCCCCTACCTCTTGGCCTCCTCCTTGATTGCTTGATGTCCACTCCAAGTCCTCTAGATCACGTTTGTTCCAAAAATCACGCTCCCGGAGGTTTCATTCCGTTTGGACTCCGTTTGATATTCTTTTTCTGCGAAACACTGAAATAGGAAAAAACAGCAATTTGGGATGGGCCTCCAGTTAATAGGTTAGTCCCAAAATTAATATAAAAGTGTATAAATAAGCCCATTAAACATTCAAAGCAAAATATATAATAGCATGGAACAATCAAAAATTATAGATACGTTGGAGACGTATCAAGCATCCCAAGCTTAATTCATGCTCGTCCTCGAGTAGGTAAATGATAAAACAGAATTTTTGATGTGGAATGCTTCCTAACACATTTCTCAATGTAATTTTATTTATTGTGCATTGAATGTTCAGATACGAAAGATTCAAGATAAAATTTTAATATTGACATGAAAATAATAATACTTCAAGCATACTAACTAAGCAATCATGTCTTCTCAAAATAACATGGCCAAAGAAAGTTCATCCCTACAAAATCATATAGTTTGGTCATGCTCCATTTTCGTCACACAAGAATGCTCTCATCATGCACAACCCCGATTACAAGCCAAGCAATTGGTTCATACTTTAGTAATCTCAAACTTTTTTCAACTTTCACGCAATACATGAGCGTGAGCCATGGATATAGCACTACAAGTGGAATAGAATATAATGAAGGAGGTTATGTGGAGAAGACAAAAAAAGGAGAAAGTCTCACATTGTCGCGGCTAATCAATGGGCTAGGGAGATTCCCACCAATTGATATCAATGCAAGGAGTAGGGATTGCCATGCAACGGATGCACTAGAGCTATAAATGTATGAAAGCTCAACAAAAGAAACTAAGTGGGTGTGCATCCAACTTGCTTGCTCACGAAGACCTAGGGCACTTGAGGAGGCCCATTGTTGGAATATACAAGCCAAGTTCTATAATCAAAAATTCCCACCAGTATATGAAAATGACAAAACAAGAGACTCTCTATCATAAAGATCATGGTGCTACTATGAAGCACAAGTGTGGAAAAAAGGATAGTAGCATTGCCCCTTTTTATTTTTATTTTTATACTTTTTTTGGGCCTTCCCTTTTTTTGGCCTTTCTCTTTTTTTTGGGTCAATGCTCTATTAATTATGATCATCACACTTCAATTTATTTACAACTCAATGATTACAACTCGATACTAGAACAATATATGACTATATATGAATGCCTCCGACGGTGTACCAGGATGTGCAATGACTCATGAGTGACATGTATGAAAGAATTATGAACGGTGGCTTTGCCACAAATACGATGTCAACTACATGATCATGCAATGCAATATGACAATGATGATGCGTGTCATAATAAATGGAACGGTGGAAAGTTGCATGGCAATATATCTCGGAATGGCTATGGAAATGCCATAATAGGTAGGTATGGTGGCTGTTTTGAGGAAGATATAAGGAGGTTTATGTGTGATAGAGCGTATCGTATCATGGGGTTTGGATGCATGGGCGAAGTTTGCACCAACTCTCAAGGTGAGAAAGGGCAATGCACGGTACCGAAGAGGCTAGCAATGATGGAAGGGTGAGAGTGCGTATAATCCATGGACTCAACATTAGTCATAAAGAACTCACATACTTATTGCAAAAATCTACAAGTCATCAAAAACCAAGTATTACGTGCATGCTCCTAGGGGGATAGATTGGTAGGAAAAGAGCATCGCTCGTCCCCGACCGCCACTCATAAGGAAGACAAACAAATAACACCTCATGTTTCAAATTTGTTACACAATGTTTACCATACGTGCATGTTATGGGACTTGCAAACTTCAACACAAGTATTTATCAATTTCACAACTACTCAACTATCATAACCTTAATATCACTATCTCCATATCTCAAAACAATCATCAAGTATCAAACTTCTCTTTGTATTCAATGCACTTATATGAAAGTTTTTTTATTCCTAAAGGCAAATTACCATGCTGTTCTAAAGGACTCTCAAAATAATATAAGTGAAGCATGAGAGATCAATTTCTATAAAATGAAACCACCACCGTGCTCGAAAAGATATAAGTGAAGCACTGGAGCAAAAACTATATAGCCCAAAAGATATAAGTGAACCACATAGAGTATTCTAATAAATTCCGATTCATGTGTGTCTCTCTCAAAAGTTGTGTACAGCAAGGATGATTGTGGTAAACTAAAATCAAAGATTCAAATCATACAAGACGCTCCAAGCAAAACACATATCATGTGGTGAATAAAAATATAGCTCCAAGTATAGTTACCGATAGACGAAGACAAAAGAGGGGATGCCCTCCGGGGCATCCCCAAGCTTAGGATCTTTGGTGTCCTTGGATTTTACCTTGGGGTGCCTTGGGAATCCCCATTATTAGGCTCTTGCTGCTCCTTCTTCCATAATCCATCAAATCTTTACCCAAAACTTGAAAACTTCACAACACAAAACTTAACAGAAAATCTCGTGAGCTCCGTTAGCGAAAGAAAACAAAACACCACATCAAGGTACTGTAATGAACTCATTATTTATTTATATTGGTGTTAAACCTACTGTATTACAACTTATCTATGGTTTATAAACTCCATACTAGCCATAGATTCATCAAAATAAGCAAACAACACACGAAAAACAGAATCTGTCAAAAACAGAACAGTCTGTAGTAATCTGTAACTAACACAAACTTCTGGAACCCGAAACATTCTAAAATAAATTTATGGACGTGAGGAATTTATCTATTAATAATACTAAAAAAGAATTAACTAAATATCACTCTCCAATAAAAATGGCAGCAATTCTCATGAGCGCTAAAGTTTCTGTTTTTTACAGAAAGATCAAAAAGACTTTCCCCAAGTCTTCCCAGCGGTTCTACTTGGAAAAAAACACTAATTAAACACAAAAAACACAACCAAAACAGAGGCTAGATAAATTATTTATTACTAAAAAGGAACAAAAAGCAAGGAATAAAAATAAAATTGGGTTGCCTCCCAACAAGCGCTATCGTTTAACGCCCCTAGCTAGGCATAAAAGCGAAGATAGATCTAGGTATTGCCATCTTTGGTAGGCAATCCATGAGTGGCTCTAATAATAGATTCATATGGTAATTTAATTTAATTTCTAGGGAAGTGTTCCATGCCTTTTCCTTAACGGAAATTGGAATCTAATATTCCCTTCCTTCATATCAATAATTGCACCAATCATTCTAAGGAAAGGTCTACCAAGAATAATAGGACATGAAGGATTGCAATCTATATCAAGAACAATGAAATCTATGGGCACATAATTCCTATTTGCAACAATAAGAACATCATTAATTTTTCCCATAGGTTTCTTAATAGTGGAATCCGCAAGGTGCAAGTTTAAAGAAAAATCATCAAATTCACGGAAACCTAGCAAATCACACAAAGTTTTTGGGATCGTGGAAACACTAACTCCCAAATCACACAAAGCATAGCATTCATGATCTTTAATTTTAATTTTAATTGTAGGTTCCCACTCATCATAAAGTTTTCTAGGGATAAAAACTTCCAACTCAAGTTTTTCTTTGTAAGACTGCATCAAAGCATCAACGATATGTTTACTAAAAGCTTTATTTTGACTATAAGCATGAGGAGAATTTAGCACAGATTGCAGCAAGGAAATACAATCTATCAAATAGCAATTATCATAATTAAATTCCTTGAAATCCAATATAGTGGGTTCGTTGATATCTAAAGTTTTAACCTCTTGAATCCCACTTTTACCAATTTTTGCATCAAGATCTAAAAACTCCAAAAAATTTGGGACGCCTTCTAACTAAATTTGAATCATCTCCAGTCCCATCATTATCAAGATTCATATTACAAAACAAAGATTTAATAGGGGACACATCAATAACTTTTAGATCTTCATCTTTATTATCATGAAAACTAGAAGAACACACTTTCACAAAGCAATCTTTCTTAGCATGCATCCTAACGGTTCTTTTCGTGCACTCATCAATGGAAATTCTCATGGATTTGAGAGACTCATTGATATCATGTTTATGTGGAATATATCTAAGTTTCAAAGAATCAACATCAAGAGAAATTCTATCCACGTTCCTAGCCAATTCATCAATCTTAAGCAATTTTTCTTCAATCAAAGCATTGAAACTCTTTTGCAAACTAATAAATTCTTTAATACTGGATTCAAAATCAGAGGGCATCTTATTATAATTTCCATAAGAATTGTTGTAGGAATTAGCATAATTATTAGAGGAATTACTAGGAAATGGCCTAGAATTAAAATTACATCTATACGCGTTGTTACCAAAATTGTTCCTACCAACAAAATTCACATCCATAGATTCATTATTATTCTCAATCAAAGTAGAAAAAGGCATATCATTAGGATCAGTAGGAGCAATCTTATTAGCAAACAATTTCATAAGTTCATCCATCTTTCCACTCAAAACATTAATCTCTTCAATCACATGAACGTTTTTACTAGTAGATCTTTCAGTGTGCCATTGAGAATAATTAACCATAATATTATGTAGAAGTTTGGTAGATTCTCCTAAAGTGATTTCCATAAAAGTGCCTCCCGCGGCCGAATCTAAAATATTTCTAGAAGCAAAATTCAATACAGCATAAATATTTTGTATAATCATCCATAAATTCAAATCATGTGTAGGGCAATTACGTATTATCAATTTAATCCTCTCCCAAGATTGTGCAACATGCTCATGATCAAGTTGCTTAAAATTCATAATGTCGTTTCTAAGAGAGATGATCTTAGCGGGAGGAAAATACTTAGATATAAAAGCATCTTTGCACTTATTCCATGAATCAATACTATTTTTAGGCAAAGACGAAAACCAAGTTTTAGCACGATCTCTAAGCGAAAACGGAAATAGCTTAAGTTTAACAATATCATTATCCACATCTTTATTCTTTTGCATATCACACAAATCATCAAAGTTGTTTAGATGGGTAGCGGAATATTCACTAGGAAGGCCAGAAAATGGATCTTTCATGACAAGATTCAGCAAGGCAGTATTAATTTCACAAGATTCAACATCGGTAAGAGGAGCAATTGGAGTGCTAATAAAATCATTATTGTTGGTATTGGCAAAGTCACACAATTTAGTATTATCTTGAGCCATCGTGACAAGCAAGCAATCCAACACACAAGAAAACAAGCGAAGAAAAAGCGAACGGAAAGAGAGGGCGAAAGGAAGAGAGGGCGAATAAAACGGCAAGGGTGAAGTGGGGGAGAGGAAAGCGAGAGGCAAATGGCAAATAATGTAATGCGAATGATAAGAGTTGTGATGGGTACTTGGTATGTCTTGACTTGGCGTAGATCTCCCTGGCAACGGCGCCAGAAATCCTTCTTGCTACCTCTTGAGCATGCGTTGGTTTTCCCTTGAAGAGGAAAGGGTGATGCAGCAAAGCAGCGTAAGTATTTACCTTAGTTTTTGAGAACCAAGGTATCAATCCAGTACGAGACCACGCACAAGTCACCTCGTACCTACACAAGCAAATAAGAACCTCGCAACCAACGCGATAAAGGGGTTGTCAATCCCTTCACGGCCACTTGCAAGAGTGAGATCTGATAGAGATAATAATAATAAGATAGATATTTTTGGTATTTTTAATGATATAGATTTGAAAGTGAAGATTGCAAAATAAACGGTGCCAGAAATAGCTAGTTGATGGAAGATTAATATGATGGAAGATAGTCCTGGGGGGCATAGGTTTCACTAGTGGCTTCTCTCAAGATATCATAAGTATTATGGTGGGTGAACAAATTACTGTCGAGCAATTGACAGAATTGAGAATAGTTATGAGAATATGTGATCATGTATATAGGCATCACGCCCGTGACAAGTAGACCGACTCATGCATGCATCTACTACTATTACTCCACACATCGACCGCTATCCAGCATGCATCTAGAGTATTAAGTTCATAAGAACGGAGTAACGCTTTAATCAAGATGACATGATGTAGAGGGATACACTCATGCAATATGATATAAACCCCATCTTTTTATCCTCGATGGCAACAATACAATACGTGTCGTTTCCCCTACTGTCACTAGGATCGAGCACCACAAGATTGAACCCAAAGCCAAGCACTTCTCCCATTGCAAGAAAGACGAATCTAGTAGGCCAAGCCAAACTGAAAATTCGAAGAGACTTGCAAAGATAACCAATCATACATAAAAGAATTCAGAGAAGATTCAAATATTGTTCATAGATAATCTTGATCATAAACCCACAATTCATCGGATCTCGAAAAACACACCACAAAAGAAGATTACATCGAATAGATCTCCAAGAGAATCGAGGAGAACTTTGTATTGAGATCCAAAGAGAGAGAAGAAGCCATCTAGCTGATAACTATGGACCCAAAGGTCTGACGTAAACTACTCACACATCATCAGAGGGGCTATGGTGTTGATGTAGAAGCCTTCCGTGATCAATGCCCCTGCTGGTGGAGCACCGAAAAAGGCCCCAAGATGGGATCTCACGGATACAGAAGGTTGCGGCGGTGGAATTAGGTTTTCGTGGTTCCCTCTGATGTTTTCAGGGTACGTAGGTATATATAGGAAAAAGAAGTAGGCCGATGGAGCCACGAGGGGCCCACGAGGGTGGAGGGCATGCCTAGGGGGGTAGGCGCGCCCCCTGCCTCGTGGCCTCCTCGTTGATTGCTTGACGTCCACTCCAAGTCCTCTGGATCATGTTTGTTCCAAAAATCACGCTCCCGAAGGTTTCATTCCGTTTGGACTCCATTTGATATTCTTTTTCTGCGAAACACTGAAATAGGAAAAAAAACAGCAATTTGGGTTGGGCCTCCGGTTAATAGGTTAGTCCCAAAAATAATATAAAAGTGTATAAATAAGCCCATTAAACATCCAAAACAGAATATATAATAGCATGGAACAATCAAAAATTATAGATACGTTGGAGACGTATCAAGCATCCCCAAGCTTAATTCCTGCTCGTCCTCGAGTAGGTAAATGATAAAAACAGAATTTTTGATGTGGAATGCTTCCTAACATACTTCTCAATGTAATTTTCTTTACTGTGGCATGAATGTTCAGATCCGAAAGATTCAAGATAAAAGTTTAATATTGACATGAAAATAATAATACTTCAAGCATACTAACTAAGCAATCATGTCTTCTCAAAATAACATGGCCAAAGAAAGTTCATCCCTACAAAATCATATAGTTTGGTCATGCTCTATTTTCGTCACACAAGAATGCTCTCATCATGCACAACTCCGATGACAAGCCAATCAATTGTTTCATACTTTAGTAATCTCAAACTTTTTTCAACTTGCACGCAATACATGAGCGTGAGCCATGGATATAGCACTATGGGTGGAATAGAATATAATGAAGGAGGTTATGTGGAGAAGACAAAAAAGGAGAAAGTCTCACATTGACGTGGCTAATCAATGGGCTAGGGAGATGCCCAATAAATTAATGTCCATGCAAGGAGTAGGGATTGCCATGCAATGGATGCACTAGAGCTATAAATGCATGAAAGCTCAACAAAAGAAACTAAGTGGGTGTGCATCCAACTTGCTTGCTCACGAAGACCTAGGGCACTTGAGGAGGCCCATTGTTGGAATATACAAGCCAAGTTCTATAATGAAAAATTCCCACTAGTATACGAAAATGAAAAAACAAGAGACTCTCTATCATAAAGATCATGGTGCTACTTTGAAGCACAAGTGTGGAAAAGAAGGATAGTAGCATTGCCCCTTTTTATTTTTATTTATATATTTTTTTGGGCCTTCCCTTTTTTTGGCCTTTCTCTTTTTTGGGACAATTCTCTATTAATGATGATCATCACACTTCTATTTATTTACAACTCAATGATTACAACTCGATACTAGAACAAGATATGACTCTATATGAATGCCTTCGGCGGTGTACCGGGATGTGCATGACTCATGAGTGACATGTATGAAAGAATTATGAATGGTGGCTTTGCGACAAATACGATGTCAACTACATGATCACGCAAGGCAATATGACAATGATGATGCGTGTCATAATAAACGGAACGGTGAAAGTTGCATGGCAATATATCTCGGAATGGCTATGGAAATGCCATAATAGGTAGGTATGGTGGCTGTTTTGAGGAAGATATAAGGAGGTTTATGTGTGATAGAGTGTATCGTATCACGGGGTTTGGATGCACCGGCGAAGTTTGTACCAACTCTCAAGGTGAGAAAGGGCAATGCACGGTACCGAAGAGGATAGCAATGATGGAAGGGTGAGAGTGCGTATAATCCATGGACTCAGCATTAGTCATAAAGAACTCACATACATATTGCAAAAATCTACAAGTCATCAAAAACCAAGTATTACGCGCATGCTCCTAGGGGGATAGATTGGTAGGAAAAGACCATCGCTCGTCCCCGACCGCCACTCATAAGGAAGATAATCAAATAACACCTCATGTTTCAAATCTGTTACAGAACATTTACCATACGTGCATGCTACGGGACTTGCAAACTTCAACACAAGTATTTCTCAAATTCACAGCTACTCAACTAGCACAACCTTAATATCACTATCTCCATATCTCAAAACAATCATCAAGTATCAAACTTCTCTTAGTATTCAATGCACTTATATGAAAGTTTTTTTATTCCTGAAGGCAAATTAACATGATGTTCTAAAGGACTCTCAAAATAATATAAGTGAAGCATGAGAGATCAATTTCTATAAAATGAAACCACCACCGTGCTCTAAAAGATATAAGTGAAGCACTAGAGCAAAAACTATATAGCTCAAAAGATATAAGTGAAGCACATAGAGTATTCTAATAAATTCTGATTCATGTGTGTCTCTCTCAAAAGGTGTGTACAGCAAGGATGATTGTGGTAAACTAAAATCAAAGACTCAAATCATACAAGACGCTCCAAGCAAAACACATATCATGTGGTGAATAAAAATATAGCTCCAAGTTACCGATAGACGAAGACAAAAGAGGGGATGCCCTCCGGGGCATTCCCAAGCTTAGGCTTTTTGGTGTCCTTGGATTTTACCTTCGGGTGCCTTGGGCATCCCCAAGCTTAGGCTATTGCCACTCCTTGTTCCATAATCTATCAAATCTTTACCTAAAACATGAAAACTTCACAACACAAAACTTAACAGAAAATCTCGTGAGCTCCGTTAGCGAAAGGAAACAAAACACCACTTCAAGGTACTGTAATGAACTCATTATCTATTTATATTGGTGTTAAACCTACTATATTCCAACTTCTCTATGGTTTATAAACTCCATTACTAGCCATAGATTCATCAAAATAAGCAAACAACACACGAAAAACAGAATCTGTCAAAAACAGAACAGTCTGTAGTAATCTGTAACTAACGCAAACTTCGGGAACCCCACAAATTCTAAAATAAATTTATGGACATGAGAAATTTATCTATTAATCATCTGCAAAAATAATTAACTAAATATCACTCTCCAATAAAAAATGGCAGCAATTCTCGTGAGCGCTAAAGTTTCTGTTTTTTACAGCAAGATCAAAAAGACTTTCCCCAAGTCTTCCCAACGGTTCTACTTGGCACAAAAACTAATTAAACACAACCAAAACAGAGGCTAGATAAATTATTTATTACTAAACATGAACAAAAATCAAGGAATAAAATTAAAATTGGGTTGCCTCCCAACAAGCGCCATCGTTTAACGCCCCTAGCTAGGCATAAAAGCGAAGATAGATCTAGGTATTGCCATCTTTGGTATGCTATCCATGAGTGGATCTAATAATAGATTCATATGGTAATTTAATTTTATTTCTAGGGAAGTATTCCATGCCTTTCCTTAACGGAAATTGGAATCTAATATTCTCTTCGTTCATATCAATAATTGCACCAATCGTTCTAAGGAAAGGTCTACCAAGAATAATAGGACATGAAGGATTGCAATCTATATCAAGAACAATGAAATCTACGGGCACATAATTCCTATTTGCAACAATAAGAACATCATTAATTTCTCCCATAGGTTTATTAATAGTGGAATCCGCAAGGTGCAAGTTTAAAGAACAATCATCAAATTCTCAAAAACCTAGCAAATCACACAAAGTTTTTGGGATCGTGGAAACACTAGCACCCAAATCACACAAAGCATAGCATTCATGATCTTTAATTTTAGTTTTAGTTGTAGGTTCCTACTCATCATAAAGTTTTCCAGGGATAGAAACTTCCAACTCAAGTTTTTCTTCGTAATATTGCATCAAAGCATCAATGATATGTTTAGTAAAAGCCTTATTTTGACTATAAGCATGAGGAGAATTTAGCACGGATTGCAGCAAGGAAATACAATCTATCAATGAACTATTATCATAATTAAATTCCTTGAAATCCAAGATAGTGGGTTCGTTGCTATCTAAAGTTTTAACCTCTTCAGTCCCACTTTTACCAATTTTTGCATCAAGATCTAAAAACTCCGAATTTTTTGGACGCTTCTAACTAAAGTTGACTCATCGCTAGTCCCATCATTATCAAGATTCATATTACAAAACAAAGATTTAATAGGGAACACATCAATAACTTTTAGATCTTCATCTTTATTATCATGAAAACTAGAAGGACACGCTTTCACAAAGCAATCTTTCTTAGCACGCATCCTAGCAGTTCTTTCCTTGCACTCATCAATGGAAATTCTCATGGCTTTGAGAGACTCATTGATATCATGCTTAGGTGTGTTGACACCAGATTTTGACACGGACAAGAACTTAATTAAGATGGCCTCAAATGGAGAAGTGCTCAAAGTGAGAAAGTTCCGTATCGTCAAAAGGAGAAATTTTCATATTTGGGCCATAGCCATCCGGTCTCATCTCTAAGGCCGAAGTTGTGTTTGAAGCACTCAGATTTTATATTCAGAACACTATTCAGCTGATTACACCCCCAAGATGGACTCATATGAGAAACGTTTCTGCACATATTGTCTTCGTCTTGTTGAGACGATCGATTTCGATATAAAAAATGTCTAAATCGGAGTTCGTATGCAAAAGTTAGAGCCAAAACAGTGTGCTGCATAAGTTTGCCCCGGAAGTTCCGGGCAAAACTTCCGGGGAGGTTCCGGGCTAAACCGAACGTTTGCACGCGGTGCGCCCCGAAAACTGAAATTTTAACATTGTTTGCAGATTTGCGGGGCCGATTTCGACATCAAGGTGACCTCGGATGAAAAAGTGATCAACTGAAGAGTTTTTGTCCATTGCAATATCTACAACTTTGCTTTTGGGACCATTGTCATCTGATGTAGTATGCGACCTGCGGATTCAGTGCAAGAGGGCTACTTGATATAATTTCAGCCCGGAAGTTCCGGGCTGACCAGAAGTTCCGGCCCTCGTAGTCCGAGTTAGGTTATCTTTTGATGTTTTGGACGGGATTTGAGTCCTTTTCTTGTACGGAAAGTCCAGCCGCCTCATATATATGTAAGGGGTGACAGCCGATTGAATAACAACACACAATCGATCTATCAATATATCATGTTTTTACCTTTACCTTTATCTCTCCCTTCTTCTTCTTCTTCTTCCTTGTTCTTCGTTCGTTCTTCGTTTGCAGGGGCAAACCTCGAGGCCCTAGAGGCGATCAGGTCGACCTAGGGCAGCCCATAGCCGCCACGCGCCCAGACGGGGTCCCTCCCGGGCGTGTGGGGTTTCGGGTATACAAAAGCACCCGCCGGATTGTCTTGCGTACCACGCTTCCGGGCAGGTCTCCTTCGACATGAGCTGCGGTGCATCACCCCCGGCGTCAAGGGTACACGGTGGCGTGTTCGTGTGCGAACACACTTTTTGGCGACTCCGCTGGGGACGAAGCTTTGAACGGTCTCTAGCCCGTTCTTGCTACGAAGAGATCGTCATCAAGTTGCTGCAATCTACAAAGGTAATATGAATACCCAATTCCCCTTTGTAGATGCAAATAATCCATATGTTGTTGCTGGATCACCTTATGAGTATAATGTATCGGCTAGCCCTAGCTTTGTAAATCATGCACCTAATTATGTGCAAGGGCCGATGCAACAAAATCTCCATGATTCTACTTCATATAAGTTTAGCAACATGCGGCATATGTATCCCAACTCCCATGCATCGGCAACCCCACAAATTTATATGTCGATGAATAACATGATGAGTTCGGTTAATCAAGTTGAGACACCCTATGTAGGAACTTCCAATGTTATGCAACAAAGTGTTTCAAGTTTTTATTCATCGGCAAATAACTTGCAGTATGTTAATACAAACGTGCCGGTGGAAAGGGGAATTGGCCATGTTACTACTAGTTATTTGGCCAATTACCCTCAAACATCATATGCTACACCTAGTGCTACTAATTTTTTGGCACCATACGCAACTGTTGATGTCCATAATTCGGCTCCACACCTTCATGGTCATGGCCGAATAAGTGAAACTTCTGCAGGAGCACAAATGCCTTCACCTACTACCATGGCATATAATGTACCCCCTACACAATTACAGAATTTCGGCAACATCTCATTGCCGAAAGAGTCTAAAAGCATCGGGGGCAATCATATCTAGACTGGGTGGTTGAGAACAAGCTTACACTCTCTTGGGATTTGTGCAACTCCGTTCGACAGGAACTAATAGAAGGCAGGAAGCCTCATGATTTTGCTGCAGTAAAAGCTAGAGTTGTGCAAATGATGTAGTCGCCCAGTGTTGTACCATCTAGTGTACCCCCTAAACAATTGCAAAGTTTTGGCACCTCATTGCCGGAAAAGTCTGAAAGTATTGGGGGGCAATCTCATGAGGAGTGGATGGAAATTGAGATGAAAAAGTATAAAGCTCTCCAAGCTGAGATGTGGGCTAAAATTAGACAAGAGCGAGAAGCCTTGCAAATTAAAAAAGATAAAGTCATTGATTCAGGTAACAAAGAAAATTCGGTTATTGGAAAAGCAGAATCAAGTAGTATATATTCTGAGTCCATCAAATCCAAAGAGGCAAGCATTATTGAGAAAGAGCATGGAAAGCATAGCAAAACAACCATGCTTGATTTTTCTGAAATTAATGGAACCTACTTCCTGCCCTATGAGTTTCATGCCATAGAAATTGACGAGCTTGAAGGACAAGAACAAGTAGCCGAACAAAGTTCGGTTGAAAAAGATCTTCAAATTTATGATGCACGGAATCAAGAAGAAAATTGTGACGCGGTGTTGGGAAGCCATCCAAAAGCAAAGCACGATATTATTCATGACATGCAATCATCATGCTCTCCCAACATATTTGAAGAGGTATGTCTAGCAAGTAATTAACCTATTTCCAGATTTGGTCACAACTTTATTGTTGATGCATCTATTAGAAAAATCCTAATAAGTAATTTTCAAAGACCAGTGAAGAAGTGCAATTTACTTGTTAGCAATAAAATTGTTACTAAGCATATCGGTCAATATAATGTACCATTCAAAGAGACCGATAGTGACTTATTACTGCAGCCAAAGCTTTTCCCATTGCTTTATTTAAAGTTCATATCTAATTGGGTAGCTTTGCTTGCCTCATACTTGGCTTACGCATGGTCTCAATTAAGACATGTATGTTCTAACTACTTTGATTTCAGAAATTTAAAGCCAAGGTTAAAATCTTTTGAGAAAACTGACGCTAGTATAGTTTCTTATTTAAAGACATCGGAAAAAGAATGTGAAAGAGAATTCATAGCCGAATTGGAAGGTGCCAAATCTGAACCATTCGTTTGCTTAACTCCAAAGCCGTTCTCACAACAAGATCGGCTAGAAAACAAAAGGTATACCTTCGATTCAAACATGTGTGACCAAATCTTTGATTTGTTATTGAAAAATAATTACATTGGAATTCTTGATCACCATGTCAAGCCATCTATCCAAGGACGAATGTATTGTAAGTTGCATGATTCGTTCAAGCATAGTTTTGAGGATTGTAACATGTTTCATCAAATAGTTAAATCAGCCATTGATAAAGGACGATTAAAATTTGTCGAGACACCAAGAGATGACCAGTCTATTCTGATTGATCCCGATGGGAGAAAGTTTTTGCATCGGCTACTTCAAGCCGATCCATTCAAAGAGAAGGTAAAAACTGCAGGTGATCGGATCAAGCTTTCAAGTAAAGAAGTTGTTGAAGAGTATAATGAGTATAATCTTGAGGGCGAAAATTCCATCGAAGCTACAATGGAGACGCCAAGGACTGGGGGCAGCAAGCAAATTCAGAGATCGGTGCAAGCACAACCAAAGGAAACAAAGGCTGCAATAAGCACAAGTGGAAGAAATCCAAGGTCACTTTTGCACAATTATTAGATAAATGTCAAAAGAAGAGTGAAGAGAAAAGTTCTTATCGGCCAACTAATGCAAAAGCATCAAGATCACCCCCAAGGCGCAAATATGAGGATCGGTATTGGAAAAGTGAAATTTTTCATGCAACATTTTCATATCCTTATTTTGGGCCGCCAATGCCAATGTCCTGGATTTCTCCCTATGCTCGTGTAGATTCATATCCATCATGGGACAGGTATGATACAAGGGCACATTCTCCATCTTATTTTAGACCATCTCATCAATATTATGCAGCTCCGATAAGATCAATATTTGAACAATCACATGTTAAAGACCGTTTCAATCATAAGGAATCGGTCCATAGCTCAAACAAGAAGAAAGAGGTGGTCAAGCAAGTTTACTGTGTTAAAAGAGATGGTCGTAAGAGTGCAACTTCAGATTTGATCTCAAATGGAAAAGAGCCAATTAAAGTGTTGACATTGGCTACTAAAGGCAATGAGATGAAGCAACCAATTATTGAGAGTCAAAGTGCCAAATCTGAAGAAAAGAAGTTGAGAGTGCACAAGGTCAAAATAGAATCACAGCCAAGATGCCCACTCGGTTTATCGTATTGGCAAAAGAGGGAATTACAAAATCTTAGTGCACAAGAGCTGAGACAGAAGAACATGGCATGGGTTCCCAAGAGGATCAATCATAAAAAAGGATGTGCATGCTTCTATTGCAATAAGTACAATAAAAGTGAAGAAAGAGAAGAATGGAAGCAACAAATAATTAAGCCGAAGGTGTGCATCACAACATCAAAATCTTCGGTTACCACATCATTCATTTTCTTCAACCATGCCATTGATGCCTTTGCCATGGAATTCATCCATAGGTATGATCAATTACCCTCCATGGATTTATTTTGTTCCATGGATGCAACATAATTTTCTATATCATGACAGGGTATTACCAAATCACTATACATTTGGTTAGTTACGTTTTTGTTGCTAATACAAAAGGGCTGAAATATTTTATTGCTATTTCATTTGCTTATTTCGGCTATACATACTTTGGTGGGTGAATTCTACATGGACCTCATGGGAATGGACGATACTTATATACAGCCCTAAGAATATCTAAGAATGGCCGATGTGGTATTCTAACATCGTCCTTAGTTTGAGTAGAGATTGAGATAAGTCCTTGCAAAGGAATTTGTCAAATTGATGCCATTAAAGATATTATGCATAGACCAATTCATCAAAATTGCAAAGTGAACTTATGTTTTGATTGGGTGTGCTTTGGCTTATTAGTTTTCAGAATTTACGTAAGGCCAAATCATGGTTGATTTTTTTATTGAGCATCATATTGACATCATGCATAATATTGTTTTTAGCTTGATCTCTCTAGTACCATGGAGATTATATATTGATGGTTCAATTTGTAACAATGGCCAAGGTGTTGGTGTTGTTTATTTATCTCCATATGAAGCTATTTTGTGAAGCCTCATGCCGCTTAAAATATTTTTGCACAATGATCAAAGCCGAATATGCATTGTTATCGCATTGGAGCTTTGCCTTGCTATAGGTGCTATACATATTGAGGCTTCCGGTGATTCGTTATTAGTAGTGCAATAAATATCCAAGGGTTATCAACGTTTTGACGAATCACTTATAGTTTATCTTTTGGTATGTCTAGATGCAAGATTTACCTTGGGTTGCTTTAAAATTGTTCATATATCTAGACATGACAATTCGAAAGAGTTGGCACAGCAAGCATCCGGCTACTATGTTAACCATGGTGTATTACATTTCTATCAATAGTCGATGCCAGGTCTTGTTAATATAGGTAAGGCCGAACCGAAGCCCACCGCTTCGGCCACTAATGAAACTTTTAGGCAGGCGAAGTAAGGATTGGAGGAAGTTCATTCTTGATTATCTGCAAAATCCTAGCGAAAGGGAGAACAATATGGTTCGGAGGATGGTTTTGGTCTATGGAACCTTATCACCGGATTGTTATAGAAGCTGAGAAGTTTTCACCCAAGTTTGCCTCAAGAGGTTCAAACAAGCAATGGCCGATATATACTTATCGTCCTAAGAACATGCAAAATGGCCGATGGAGTGTTGACATCGTCCTTAGGAAAATGGAGTGTTGACACAAGTTTGCCAAAAAACAAGGGGGCATGTGTTGACACCAGATTTTGACACGGACAAGAACTTAATTAAGATAGCCTCAAATGGAGAAGTGCTCAAAGTGAGAAAGTTCTGTATCTTCAAAAGGAGAATTTTTCATATTTGGGCCATAGCCATCCGGTCGCATCTCTAAGGCCGAAGTTGTGTTTGAAGTACTCAGATTTTATATTCAGAACACTATTCAGCTGATTACACCCCCAAGATGGACTCATATGAGAAATCTTTCTACACGGATTGTCTTCGTCTCGTTGAGACGATTGATTTTGATATAAAAACGTCTAAATCAGAGTTCATATGCAAAAGTTAGAGCCAAAACAGTGTGCTGCATAAGTTTGCCCCGGAAGTTCTGGGCAAAACTTCCGGGGAGGTTTCGGGCTAAACCGAAAGTTTGCATGCGGTGCGCCCCGAAAACTGAAATTTTAACATTGTTTGCAGATTTGCGGGGCCGATTTCGACATCAAGATGACCTCGGATGAAAAAGTGATCAGCTGAAGAGTTTTTGTCCATTACGAGATCTACAACTTTGCATTTGGGACCATTGTCATCCGAAGTAGTATGCGACCTGCAGATTCAGTGCAAGAGGGCTACTTGATATAATTTCAGCCCGGAAGTTCCGGGCTGACCGGAAGTTCCGGCCCTCATAGTCCGAGTTAGGTTATCTTTTGATGTTTTGGACGGGATTTGAGTCCTTTTCTTGTACGGAAAGTCCAGCCGCCTCATATATATGTAAGGGGTGACGGCCGATTGAATAACAACACACAATCGATCTATCAATATATCATATTTTTACCTTTACCTTTATCTCTCCCTTGTTCTTCTTCTTCCTCGTTCTTCGTTCGTTCTTCGTTTGCAGGGCGGCGAACCTCGAGGCCCTAGGGGCGATCAGGTCGACCTAGGGCAGCCCATAGCCGCCGCGCGCCCAGACGGGGTCCCTCCCGGGCGTGTGGGGTTTCAGGTATACAAAAGCATCCGCCGGATTGTCTTGCGTACCGCGCTTCCGGGCAGGTCTCCTTCGACGTGAGCTGCGGTGCATCACCCCCGGCGTCGAGGGTACACGGTGACGTGTTCGTGCGCGAACAAGGTGGAATAGATCTAAGTTTCAAAGAATCAACATCAAGAGAAATTCTATCCACGTTCCTAGCCAATTCATCAATCTTAAGCAATTTTTCTTCAATCAAAGCATTGAAACTCTTTTGCGAACTAATAAATTCTTTAATACTGGATTCAAAATCAGAGGGCATCTTATTATAATTTCCATAAGAATTGTTGTAGGAATTACCATAATAGAGGAATTACTAGGAAACGACCTAGAATTAAAATTACCTCTATACGCATTGTTACCAAAATTGTTCGTACCAACAAAATTCACATCCATAGATTCATTATTATTCTCAATCAAAGTAGACAAAGGCATATCATTAGGATCAGTAGGAGCACTCTTATTAGCAAACAATTTCATAAGTTCATCCATCTTTCCACTCAAAACATTAATCTAGCAGTTTGTGTTTGTATTCTTTCTAAAAAATGCACCAGAGCAACTCTAGCAGATGGGCAGACTCCACAATGGTGTAGAGGTACTTAAAATATGGAGTATTTCGAGTGCCCTCCTGTTGGGGAACATAGTAATTTCAAAAAAATTCCTACGCACACGCAAGATCATGGTGATGCATAGCAATAAGAGGTGAGAGTGTTGTCTACACACCCTTGTAGACCGTAAGCAGAAGCGTTATGACAACGCGGTTGATGTAGTCGTACGTCTTTACGATCGACCGATCCTAGTACCGAAAGTACGGCACCTCCGCGATCTGCACACATTCAGCTTGATGACGTCCCACGAACTCATGATCTAGCAGAGTGTCGTGGGAGAGCTTCTCTGCACAACGGCGTGATGACGGTGATGATGAAGCTACCGGCGCAGGGCTTCGCCTAAGCACTGCAATGATATGACCGAGGTGGATTATGGTGGAGGGAGGCACCGCACACGGCTAAAAGATCAACGATCAACTTGTGTGTCTATGGGGTGCCCCCCTCCCCCGTATATAAAGGAGTGGAGGAGGGGGAGAGGGCCGGCCTCCTAGGCGCGCCCAAGGGGGGAGTCCTACTCCCGGTGGGAGTAGGATTCCCCCTTCCCTAGTTGGAGTAGGAGAGGTAAGGAAGGGGGAGAGGGAGAGAAGGAAAGGGGGGACGGCCCCCCTCCCAATTCGGATTGGGATTGGGGGGCACCTTGGCCGCCTCCTCCTCCTTTCCACTAGGGCCCATTAAGGCCCATTGACTCCCCGGGGGGTTCCGGTAACCCCCCGGTACTCCGGTATATGCCCGAACTCTCTCGAAACCTTTCCGAAGTCCAAACATAGTCATCCAATATATCGATCTTTATGTCTCGACCATTTCGAGACTCCTCGTCATGTTCGTGATCACATCCGGGACTCCAAACTACCTTCGGTACATCAAAACACATAAACTCGTAATACTGATCATCACCGAACATTAAGCGTGTGGACCCTACGGGTTCGAGAACTATGTAGACATGACCGAGACACGTCTCCGGTCAATAACCAATAGCAGAACCTGGATGTTCATATTGGCTCCCACATATTCTACGAAGATCTTTATCGGTCAAACCGCATAACAACATACGTTCTTCCCTTTGTCATCGGTATGTTACTTGCCCGAGATTCTATCGTCGGTATCTCAATACCTAGTTCAATCTCGTTACTGGCAAGTCTCTTTACTCATTCCGTAATGCATCATCCCGCAACTAACTCATTAGTCACAATGCTTGCAAGGCTTATATTGATGTGCATTACCGAGTGGGCCCAGAGATACCTCTCCGACAATCGGAGTGACAAATCATAATCTCGATCTATGCCAACTCAACAAACACCATCGGAGACACCTGTAGAGCACCTTTATAATCACCCAGTTACGTTGTGACGTTTGGTCGCACACAAAGTGTTCCTCCGGTATTCGGGATTTGCATAATCTCATATTCATAGGAACATGTATAAGTCATGAAGAAAGCAATAGAAATATACTAAACGATCAAATGCTAAGCTAACGGAATAGGTCAAGTCAGTCACATCATTCTCTAATGATTCGATCCCGTTAATCAAATGACAACTCATGTCCATGGCTAGGAAACTTAATCATCTTTGATTCAACAAGCTAGTCAAGTAGAGGCATACTAGTGACACTCTATTTGTCTATGTATTCACACATGGACTAAGTTTCCGGTTAATACAATTCTAGCATGAATAATAAACATTTATCATGATATAAGGAAATATAAATAACGACTTTATTATTGCCTCTAGGGCATATTTCCTTCAGTCTCCCACTTGCACTAGAGTCAATAATCTAGATTACACGGTAATGATTCTAACACCCATGGAGTCTTGGTGTTGATCATGTTTTGCTCGTGAGAGAGGCTTAGTCAACGGGTCTGCAACATTCAGATCCGTATGTATCTTGCAAATCTCTATGTCTCCCTCCTTGACTTGATCGTAGATGGAATTGAAGCATCTCTTGATGTGCTTGGTTCTCTTGTGAAATCTGGATTCCTTTGCCAAGGCAATTGCACCAGTATTGTCACAAACGATTTTCATTGGACCCGATGCACTAGGTATGATACCTAGATCGGATATGAACTCCTTCATCCAGACTCCTTCATTTGCTGCTTCTGAAGCAGCTATGTACTCTGCTTCACACGTAGATCCCGCCATGACGCTTTGTTTAGAACTGCACCAACTGACAGCTCCACCATTCAATATAAATACGTATCCGGTTTGTGACTTACAGTTATCCGGATCAGTGTCAAAGCTTGCATCGACGTAACCATTTACGACGAGCTCTTTGTCACCTCCATAAATGAGAAACATGTTGAGGGAGTCCTGGATTAGGGGGTGTTCGGGTAGCCGGACTATACCTTCAGCCGGACTCTAGGACTATGAAGATACAAGATTGAAGACTTCGTCCCGTGTCCGGATGGGACTTTCCTTGGCGTGGAAGGCAAGCTTGGCGATGCGGATATTCAAGATCTCCTACCATTATAACCGACTTTGTGTAACCCTAACCCTCTCCGGTGTCTATATAAACCGGAGGGTTTTAGTCCGTAGGACAACTTCATCATACAACAATCATACCATAGGCTAGCTTCTAGGGTTTAGCCTCCTTGATCTCGTGGTAGATCTACTCTTGTACTACCCATATCATCAATATTAATAAAGCAGGACGTAGGGTTTTACCTCCATCAAGGGGGGCCGAACCTGGGTAAAACATCGTGTTCCTTGCCTCCTATTACCATCCGGCCTAGACGCACAGTTCGGGACCCCCTACCCGAGATCCGCCGGTTTTGACACCGACATTGGTGCTTTCATTGAGAGTTCCTCTTTGTCGTCGCCTTTAGGCCCGATGGCTCCTTCGATCATCAACAACGATGCAGTCCAGGGTGAGACTTTTCTCCCTGGACAGATCTTCGTCTTCGGCGGCTTCGCACTGCGGGCCAAGTCGCTTGGCCACCTTGAGCAGATCGAAAGCTACGCCCCTGGCCATCAGGTCAGGTTTGGAAGCCTAAACTACATGGCTGACATCTGCGGGGACTTGATCTTCGACGAATTCGAGCAACAGCCAAGCGCGCCGCACTGTCTCGATGGGCATGATATAGCTCTGCCGCCGAACAGCGCTTTGGAGGCCGCACACGCATCGGTTCCGACCATTGATTCGGAGCCTACTGCACCGATCGAGGATCGGCGGTTGGACGCTGCCTCAAGGGCTGCGATCTCAGAGGCGATCGAGCCGAACTCTAGCCCCGCACTCCGCATGGCCCGTGACTCCGAGGAGCCGGATTCCTTTCCGAACTCCGAGCCCCCCGCGCCCCTGCCAATCGAATCTGATTGGGCGCCGATAATGGAGTTCACCGCCGTAGACATCTTTCAGCACTCGTCCTTCGGCGACATCCTGAATTCGCTAAAGTCTCTCTCTTTATCAGGAGAGCCCTGGCCGGACTACGGTTAGCAAGGATGGGATTCGGATGATGAAGAAATTCAAAACCCACCCACCACCCACTTCGTAGCCACTATCGACGACTTAACCGACATGCTCGACTTCGACTCCGAAGACATCGACGGTATGGACGACGATGCAGGAGACAACCAAGAACCAACGCCTATAGGGCATTGGACAGCCACCTCATCTCATGATGTGTACATGGTGGATACCCCTAAAGGAAGCAACAACGAGGAAAACGGGGATGGAAAGAGGGATCGATCTCTCGAAAAACAATCAAAGCATCGGCGTAAACGCCGACCCAAGCCCCGCCTCTATAAAGACCCAGCCATAGAGCAGGATGAGCCGGTAGACGACGAGCATGCCTTAGAGCAACCGTCCCAACAGGACAACCCGGATAGAGAAACCGAACATCCCTCCCCCGGCGAAAATGGCATTCCGGATGACCCTACGCCGGACAAGCCCACGAAGCAGAAGAACCTCCACAAACGGCTCGTTGCAACCGCACGCAGCCTGAAAAAGCAGAAGCGGAAGCTAAAAACTGTGGAATATGCACTCAGGATCAGATGGAGTAAAGTAATCAATACCGCAGACAAATACGGCGACAGTCGCCGCACTAAAAGCTATCCGAAGAGAAAGCTACTGCCTGAATTCGACGAGGAGGCCTTAGAGCCCTCGCATTCCAAAAATGAGAAAGCCACACAGTCGGATAGACGACCCCATGGCCAGCATAAAGTGGCAAGCAGCGCCGCACTTAAGCCGGCATGCGACCCACTTAAGGATTCGCATCATGGCCCAGCTAGGTCCATTTACGGGCCAAGAAAGCAAGCTCTCGTAAGCAATGCAATAAAGCCATTATCAGAATCCGGCACACCCAAATACAGGGGTGCCGCACACCCCCTATGTTTCACTGATGAGGTCCTGGATTATGAATTTCCAGCGGGATTCAAACCCGTAAACATAGAGGCATGTGATGGAACAACAGACCCTGGAGTCTGGATCGAGGATTATATCCTCCACATACATATGGCTAGAGGAGATGACCTCCACGCCATAAAATACTTACCCCTCAAGCTTAAAGGGCCAGCCCGGCATTGTCTCAAGAGCCTTCCTGAAAACACAATCGGAAGTTGGGAAGAGCTCGAGGACGCTTTCCGAGCAAATTTTCAAGGGACTTATGTCCGCCCTCCGGATGCAGACGATCTTAGTCACATAACTCAACAGCCCGGAGAGTCAGCTCGGCAATTCTGGAATAGATTTCTTACTAAAAAGAATCAGATAGTCGACTGTCCGGACGCTGAAGCCTTAGCGGCTTTCAGGCATAATGTCCGAGACGAATGGCTCGCCAGACACCTCAGCCAAGAAAAGCCAAGAACAATGGCCGCACTAACAAGCCTCATGACCCGCTTTTGCGCAGGAGAGGACAACTGGTTGGCAAGATGCAGCACCAGTGATCCAAGTACATCCGAAACTAGGGATGGAAACGGAAAATCGCGACGCAATAAGGACCGTCGCCGGACTAAGCAAAAAAGTCCGAAGAGCACGGCAGTCAACGCCGGATTCAAAAGCTCACGACAGAATCAGAAAAAGCCGCCCCTCCAAGATAACAGGGACGACCTATCCAACCTAAACAAAATCTTGGATAGGATATGTCAAATACACAGCACTCCCGGAAAGCCTACTAACCATACCCACAGAGATTGTTGGGTTTTCAAACAATCTGGCAGACTCAACGCCGAACACAAGGGGCTCGACACACCAAGCGAAGACAAGGACGAACCCCAAAAGCAGAGTACCAGGAAACAAAAGAATTTCCCACAAGAAGTAAAAACAGTAAACTTACTCCACATAACAAAACATGCGGTGCCCATAAAGGTACGCGCCCCACGGCCTATCCCAAAGGAATCCCGCCACTGGTTGTCAAAACCAATCATCTTCGATCATCTGGATTATTCTAGAAGTGTCAGGAACCCAGGCTGGACTGCCCTGGTACTCGATCCAATAATTGGCAGACTCCAGTTTTCAAATGTCCTTATGGACGATGGCAGCGGACTCAACCTGATATATCAGGACTCAATCCGCCACATGGGGATCGACCCAAAAAGAATTCTCCACAGCAAAACCTCCTTTCAAGGAGTAACGCCAGGTCTGGACACCCATTGCATGGGTTTTCTCCGGCTCGAGGTTATTTTCGGCTCTGCCGATAACTTCCGTCGTGAAAAGCTGACTTTCCACATCGTCCCATTCTCAAGTCGCTATCAAGCACTACTGGGACGCGAAGCTTTAGCCCGCTTTAACGCAATACCACATTATGCATCTCTTACGCTTAAGATGCCTGGTCCACGCGGCATCATCTCCTTAAAGGGGAAGCAGTGAGAACACCTCCCCCAAGCGGAGGATTGTGCGGCCGCTTTAACAGCCCCACAATACAATGGCTTCACCAGCCAGAACATCGGAACATGTCATTAAGACCACGGACACAGATAGATGAGTCCGGCACAAAAGTATCATTGATAAAGGCTTAGTGGCCATATAGCCCTGCACTAGGGGCTTCACACGTATAAAATAAGAGACAATAAAGCTCAATTTTTCATATTTTACTTTACACTTTGTTTATTTCATATAACTTTTGTTCGGCACGCCCCTTTTTCAACTTAGTTGCTCTCTTTTTACAGATGAACGTCGTGCTGCGCCTGTCCAGGATACGGCACAACGGAGACACAGGTGCAGACGTGCAGTAGGGACCCGTTCCAAGGATTCTTTTCAGATTAAGACCCTGCGTAAACCTTCTTTACTGTCTCTTGTTGATACACATCCCCTGGTTCTATGACCAAGGAGGAGGCTGGCATCTTGGCATGTGGCCACGTCAGAATTCTTGCGCGTACCTGGACACTAGGGGCTTATACCTCAGAGCGTTACCTCGCCCGCTCTCATAAAGACCGAATACCTTAGGGAGTGTTCGGCGTCGCGAGTTTGGCCTTATATGCATCAGCTCCGAGTCATGATTTTGGTCAAATGTTGGGTTGCCCGGCTCCTATGTTTGGCCGCCTTACGTTCCGCTCTATCGGCTAAGGCGGCACCAGGAGAACTACTGCGATTGTGCCCTGGTTCGGCCAGGCGAGCACCTCAGTAGAGAAAGCCGAAAACCGACTGTCATGATATGGCGTGAGACTGGTCAACCACTCGATGACTCTCCGGAATCTGTAGGATTCCTCCGCATTAACGAAGGGCCGTTTCCCAGCCAGGCACATACGCGCCCCGAATTCAGGCGAGCGCAGTCGCCACCAGGGGCTACCTAAATAGTCCCATTGTCAAGCTCCTATGGCTAAGTGAAAGTGTTAAAGCATTATAGTCCGGTTGCCTAGCTCGCTGCGCTATCACCTCCTTTGTAGGACCAAGACGTTAGATTAAGTGTGAAAATGCGCCTTCTGTGAGCACCCCTGCACTATGTGCGTGGGGGCTGAAGCCAACGACTGCAATCTTTCAGATTTTGTACATATATCTTAAAATGGCCGCACAGGAGGTGTTCCAAATACTTGAAGGCACAAGTATAAAAGGCTACTACAATTCATCAAAATATTGCTTTATAATTACATATGCTATCAGAACATAGCATCATTCGAGCACTGCGTCTCTATTACACGAGCGCCTTCAAGGACTTCCTGAAGATAGTGCTCGGAGGGTACTCGGCTTTTGTCCGAATCTCGGGATGCAACAACGGTGGTCTCCATCTCTGCCCAGTATGTCTTGACACGGGCAAGAGCCATCCGTGCACCCTCTATGCATGATGACCTCTTCATCGCATTGATACGTGGCACCACGTCAAGGAATTGCTGCACCAAGCTGAAATAACTCTTCGGCTCCGATCTCCCCGGGCACAGATGACCCATGACGTACTTCATGGCGAGTCCGGACAATCTATTCAGTTCGGCCCATTGAGCCAGACGATCGTCCACTGCCAGTGGACGCTCTAGATTCTGGAACTGCGACCAGAAAAGCCTTTCCACTTCGCGATCTTCTTGATCTCGAAAGTATTCGGTTGCATCAGCAGCACTCGCTGCCAAATCCAGATAGGTGTCCTCCACACTCCACATCCGGTCCAACGGAGCAAACTTCGGATCACGAAAACTTCCTCCGCAGCATAAAGGGCTTTCCAGCCGCAATCTGTTCGGCCTAACGCAGCTCCTCCTTCGCAGCTCTCATCGCAGAGCGAGCATCCTTGGCATCAGCAACGGCCTTCTCTAAGTCCGTCTGTCTCGCCCGGTCTTCTTTCTCAAGAAACTTGCAACGGTCAGCAGCACTTTTTAACTTCACGGCCGTCACGGCCATCTCCTTCTTGCTTCGGCAGTGAGCAGCCTGTTCGGCTCTCAGCTCTTCAAGGGCCTTCTCGGCAGCCGCATCGCTTTTCCTGGCTTGTTCCTTAGCTCGGGCAAGTTCCGCCCAAAGACTCTCCACGGCGGCCGCACCATCTGCGTCAAGCACACACATTGTAAGATACTGGCATAAATCTCCTCTTACCAGATGCCGCCCGAGGAATTGCATACCTTGAGCCTCATCAAGCCGCTCGTTGACGAGCGCGATGTCGGCATCTGCCACGTCAAGTTGCCGCTTTAGTTCGGCAAAATCATCAGTTTGGCTCAATTCCGGACACTTCGCCACCTGTATACAAAGGCGACATTTTAGACCTGGGATTATGATCCTCTGTGTGCCGTCAATTTTGACAATGCATAGAGTCTCAGGGGCTACTATCTACACAAGGCGCATCTTATTTATGTGCAACTGACAAAGAAGTACATTATCAAACGTACCTCAAAACCCGTCAGCAAACTTCTGACGACCTCATGCAATCCGCTTTCCGCGGACGAAATCCTTCCAATCACTGTACCCATCAATGCACGGTGCTCCTCTGAGATAGAAGCTCGCCCCAGCAGAATCATCAGCTCCTCCGACCGTGCATCGGACGGTGCCGGACTCGTCCTATGACCTCCATCGAAGGCCGGACACGGAGAACCTTGGGGGGACATATGGCTACCTTCCACCCCTGTCGGATTCGGAGAAACCCTCCGCGACGACACCTCAGGGTCGCCCGCCTCGCCAGGCGGTACGGCAGGGGGAGGCATTCCACTCTCCATCATCTCCGGAAGAAGATCCCCCGAAGATGAGCTCTGCTGAGAAGGGCTGAGGTCCGAGCTACAAAGTAAAATTTCGGTTAATCTACTCAGATGAAAAGCAAGGATTTCTCTCATCCCTCTAAAGGAAAATCTTTCTCTACTTACGGCTCGCTGGAGGGCTGATCCCTTTGAGGGCGTAGTTCGGCCGAGGATCTCCCCGGCGTCGGACCCTCTAACGAGGACTTTTCCCCCCGCTTTGAGGCCATGGTCTCCGGGTCGTCAGAGGCGGCCCTCTTCTTCCCCTTAGGAGAGGAATTGTTGATTCTTCCCTTCGGAGCAACCTCCTTCGAGGAGGCCATAGTTTCCTTGTCCTCCCCCTCACTTCCCTCCAAAGGCACGATCTTCAACATCCTGACTAGCATGGGATCCGGCCTGGTCTCGGGAAGGGGAGCCGGACACCTGATCAGCTTTGCCTTCGCTATCCACTCATGTTTAAAAGGACAGCCCTTTTAGGGGCGAATTTATGACAATTTTACGGATAGCGAGTCCGGGCACAAGGTTACTTACTTGAGTATCCGGGCGATTGCAGCTTAAAGCTGCGTCCTCGGTCAAATCTGGACACATTGCTTGTGATCCGAAGAACATTTTATACATCTCCACGGGCGTTGCGCCCATAAAATGCTGGAGAGCTCGTGGTCCCTCCGGATTAAACTCCCACAGACGAAGGGAGCGACGTTTGCCGGGCAGTGTTCGGCGAATCAGCATGACCTGCGTCACCTTGACCAGGTTGAGGTCTCTTTCTAAGAGATCCCTAATGCGGCCCTGCAACAAGGGCAC
This sequence comes from Triticum urartu, assembly GCF_056163025.1. Taxonomy (NCBI): domain Eukaryota; kingdom Viridiplantae; phylum Streptophyta; class Magnoliopsida; order Poales; family Poaceae; genus Triticum; species Triticum urartu. The sequence continues at coordinate 578,352,638 of NC_141874.1, forward strand.
GTCTTTGGATAACCCCCAATCTAATCCTTTGTTGACCCATGACGCTAGCCGTGGTGGGGGGCCGAGCGAAAGGCAGGAGGCGCCACCCATTTGGTGCTCCTGGGAGCGGTGATATAGAACCACTCTCATTGCCACAAGCCGAGCTCCTCTTGAAAGGAGCCCTCGGGCCATGGAGCATCAGCATTCTTACTTATGACAGCGCCTTCGCACTCTGCGTGCCATCCCTCGATCATCTTCGGCTCCACTCCAAAAGTCTTGAGCCATAATCTGAAGTGAGGAGTAACACGGAGGAACGCTTCGCACACAACGATGAATGAGGAAATGTGGAGGATGGACTCCGGGGCTAAGTCATGAAATTCCAGCCCATAATAGAACATCAGCCCCCTCACGAAGTGATCCATCGGGAAGCCTAACCCCCGAAGGAAGTGAGACATGAACACTACGCTCTCACCGGGCTGGGGACTGGGAATAGCCTGTCTTTGGGCAGGCAACCTATGCAAAATTTCGGCGGTCAAGAACTTAGCCTCTCTCAACTTTAGCACATCCTCCTCCGTGACGGAGGAGGGCATCCATCGGCCTTGAAGGTCGGAACCGGACATTGTCGAAGGTCCGAAGCGCCTGGAATCTGGAGCCTAGGGTGTTGGAACTCGAGGCGACGGGCGAACTTGTTTTGAGATTGGAGAAAAGGAGTAAGGCCTTGGTCTCTTTATAAGAGGTTGAATACCAGGAGCCCTCCCCGTAACCGTTTAGGACTCGCCTTTAATCGAGAAGACATGCTAATGGGCACGATTTGGTTACCCACGTCCGTATTGATGAGAATCCCGTAAATAAAGGGGACACGATCTCTGCTTTGACAAGACGTGCCAAGGAAACCGCCACGCAAAACACGCTGAGGTGGAAAAGTGAAAACGATTCGAATAAAGGCTTGGCCGTAGTGTGATGGCGCGCTGCGGAATACGTCAGCAGATTAGATTTGTGTTAATATTATTCTCTCTGTGGCAATACGTGGAAACTTATTTTGCAGAGCCGGACACTACTCTTGGTGTTTACAAACTTTTATGAAGAATTTGGAGGAGGAACCCGCCTTGCAATGCCGAAGACAATCTACGCGCCGGACTCGTCGTCATTGAAGCCTGGTTCAGGGGCTACTGAGGGAGTCCTGGATTAGGGGGTGTTCGGGTAGCCGGACTATACCTTCAGCCGGACTCCAGGATTACGAAGATACAAGATTGAAGACTTCGTCCCGTGTCCGGATGGGACTTTCCTTGGCGTGGAAGGCAAGCTTGGCGATGCAGATATTCTAGATCTCCTACCATTGTAACCGACTTTGTGTAACCCTAACCCTCTCCAGTGTCTATATAAACCGGAGGGTTTTAGTCCGTAGGACAACTTCATCATACAACAATCATACCATAGGCTAGCTTCTAGGGTTTAGCCTCCTTGATCTCGTGGTAGATCTACTCTTGTACTACCCATATCATCAATATTAATCAAGCAGGACGTAGGGTTTTACCTCCATCAAGAGGGCCTGAACCTGGGTAAAACATCGTGTTCCTTGCCTCCTGTTACCATCCGGCCTAGACGCACAGTTCGGGACCCCCTACCCGAGATCCGCCGGTTTTGACACCGACACATGTCCTTAGTCCTTTTCAGGTATTTCAGGATGTTCTTGACCGTTGTCCAGTGATCCACTCCTGGATTACTTCGGTACCTCCCTGCTAAACTGATAGCAAGGCACACATCAGGTCTGGTACACAACATTGCATACATGATAGAGCCTATGGTTGAAGCATAGGGAACACCTTTCATTTTCTCTTTATCTTCTGCAGTGGTCAAACATTGAGTGTGTGTCAACTTCACACCTTGTACCACAGGCAAGAACCCTTTCTTTGCTTGATCCATTTTGAACGTCTTCAAAACTTTATCAAGGTATGTGCTTTGTGAAAGTCCAATTAAGCGTCTTGATCTATCTCTATAGATCCTGATGCCTAATATATAAGCAGCTCCACCGAGGTCTTTCATTGAAAAACTCTTTTTCAAGTATCCTTTTATGCTATCCAGAAATTCTATATCATTTCCAATCAACAATATGTCATCCACATATAATATTTAGAAATGCTACAAAGCTTCCACACACTTTCTTGTAAATATAGACTTCTCTGAAAGTCTGTATAAAACCATATGCTTTGATCACACTATCAAAACGTTTATTCCAACTCCGAGATGCTTCCACCAATACATAAATGGATCGCTGGAGTTTGCACACTTTGTTAGCATCCTTTGGATTGTTAAAACCTTCAGGTTGCATCATATACAACTCTCTTCCAGAAATCCATTTAGGAATGCAGTCTTTACATCCATTTGCCAAATTTCATAATCATAAAATGTAGCAATTGGTAACATGATTCAGACGGACTTAGGCATCGCTACGGGTGAGAATGTCTCATCGTAGTCAACTCCTTGAACTTGTCGAAAACCTTTCACAAAAAGTCGAGCTTTGTAGACAATAACATTACCGTCAGCGTCAGTCTTCTTCTTGAAGATCCATTTATTCCCGATGGCTTGCCGATCATCGGGCAAGTCAACCAAAGTCCACACTTTATTCTCATACATGGATCCCATCTCAGATTTCATGGCCTCAAGCCATTTTGCGGAATCTGGGCTCATCATCGCTACCTCATAGTTGTAGGTTCGTCATGGTCAAGTAACCTGACTTTAGAACAGGATTACTGTACCACTCTGGTGTGGATCTTACTCTGGTTGACCTACGAGGTTCGGTAGTAACTTGATCTGAAGTTATATGATCGTCATCATTAGCTTCCTCACTAATTGGTGTAGGAGTCACAGGAACAGATTTCTGTGATGAACTACTTTCCAATAAGGGAGCAGGTACAGTTACCTCATCAAGTTCTACTTTCCTCCCACTCACTTCTTTCATGAGAAACTCCTTCTCTAGAAAGGATCCATTCTTAGCAACGAGCCTTTGGATCTGTGATAGAAGGTGTACCCAACAATCTCCTTTGGGTATCCTATTAAGACACATTTCTCCAATTTGGGTTCGAGCTTATCAGGTTGAAGCTTTTTCACATAAGCATCGCAGCCCCAAACTTTAAGAAACGACAACTTGCGTTTCTTGCTAAACCACATTTCATAAGGTGTCGTCTCAACGGATTTAGATGGTGCCCTATTTAACGTGAATGCAGCCGTCTCTAAAGCATAACCCCAAAACGATAGCGGTAAATCAGTAAGAGACATCATAGATCGCACCATATCCAGTAAAGTACGATTACGATGTTTGGACACACCATTACATTGTGGTGTTCCAGGTGGCGTGAATTGCGAAACTATTCCGCATTGTTTCAAATGAAGACCAAACTCGTAACTCAAATATTCTCCTCCACGATCAGATCGTAGAAACTTTATTTTCTTGTTACGATGATTTTCCACTTCACTCTGAAATTCTTTGAACTTTTCAAATGTTTTAGACTTATGTTTCATCAACTAGATATACCCATATCTTCTCAAATCATCTGTGAAGGTGAGAAAATAACAATACCCACCGTGAGCCTCAACATTCATCGGACCACATACATCAGTATGTATGATTTCCAACAAATCTATGCTCGCTCCATTGTTCTGGAGAACGATGTTTTAGTCATCTTGCCCATGAGGCATGGTTCGCAAGTACCAACTGATTCATAATCAAGTGATTCCATAAGTCCATCAGAATGGAGTTTCTTCATGCGCTTTACACCAATATGACCCAAACGGTTGTGCCACAAATAAGTTGCACTATCATTATCAACTCAGCATCTTTTGGCTTCAATATTATGAATATGTGTATCACTACTATCGAGATTCAACAAAAATAGACCACTCTTCAAGGGTGCATGACCATAAAAGATATTACTCATATAAATAGAACAACCATTATTCTCTTATTTAAATGAATAACTGTCTCACATCAAACAAGATCCAGATATAATGTTCATGCTTAACGCTGGCACCAAATAACAATTATTCAGGTCTAAAACTAATCCCAAAGGTAGATGTAGAGGTAGCGTGCCGACCGCGATCACATCGACTTTGGAACCATTTCCCACGTGCATCGTCACCTCGTCCTTAGCCAATCTTCGCTTAATCTGTAGCCCCTGTTTCAAGTTGCAAATGTTAGCAACTGATCCAGTATCAAATACCCAGGCACTACTGTGAGCATTAGTAAGGTACACATCAATAACATGTATATCAAATATACCTTTCACTTTGCGATCCTTCTTCTCCGCCAAATACTTGGGGTAGTTCCGCTTCCAGTGACCAGTTCCTTTGAAGTAGAAGTACTCAGTCTCAGGCTTAGGTCCAGACTTGGGTTTGTTCACTTGAGCAGCAACTGGCTTGTTGTTCTTCTTGAAGTTCCCCTTCACTACAAAAAAAAGACACATCTGTGACATTTTGGGCCGAACGAATTTTTTTCTGTCATACATATGACACTTCTATGACGATAATTGTGACAAAAACCCGGTATCATCATAGATGTGGTGGGCTCCTACTTCTATGACAAAAAATCATGACAGAAAATAGGCTTTTCATCCTGGGCGGGCCGGAGATGCAATTGCATGACATTCTTTGGGTCGTCCATGACGGAAAAAACTGTGGTAGAAGCGAGGGGGAGGAAAATTTTGGGGAGTTCCTGGTTACGGTGGGAGGTCGGGGGCCGAGCGATGCGTGTTTCTCTCGTACATGTACGCGCGTTTGTGCGAGGTGTTGGCTCTAACTGAACCCGAGCGAGGTGTTGGGTTCTAAATGAACCCGAGCAATTGCACAGCATTCTACGCGTTACTGAACCCGAGCGGTCGATCGATGGCTGTTAACTGAACTCGATCGAGCGATTCCTTCGCTACTGCTGCTAACTGAAGCCGATCGATGTTGCCTCTGGATGAACAGTGAGTGTTGCGTGGGGGGGGGTTGGATGAACAGTTCCCGGCGGGGGTGGATGAACAGGACCCCGTGGTGTTGCCTCTGGATGAACAGGACCCCGATCGATCGAGCCGGTTGGGGCTGGATGAATAGGACCCCGTGGAGGGCTGGATGAACAGGACCACCCCGTGGAGGGCGGGATGAATAGTAGACGGTGGAGGGCAGGATGAATAGTAGCCCGTGGAGGGGTGGTTGAACAGGAGCCCGTGGAGAGGGCTGGTTGAACAGTAGCCGGTGGAGTAGCGTGCGGTGGAGGCTGGATGAACAGGAGCCCGTGGATGATCGCAGGTGGAGGCTGGAGGAGGTCGACGGTGGATGAACAGTAGCTCGTGGAGGCTGGAGGGGGTCGACGGTGGAGATGAAAAGTATCCCGTGGAATCCCGTTTTGCGGTACGCCACACCCCTCCCGATAACAGGACCCCCGTTTCGACCGTAGCGCTCCAACACAAGTCCGTTTCGTCCGTTTTGCGGTACGCCACACCCCTCCCGATCAACAGGACCCCCGTTTCGACCGTAGGAGGTCCGTTTCCTCCGTTTTGCGGTACGCCAGACCCCTCCTGATGAACAGGATCCCGTTTCGAACATGGCCGGTCGAACACAAGGCCGTTTCCTCCGTTCTGCGGTACGCCACGCCTTGTTTCTATCGCCTATTCCGTCCAATCCCTCCCAATGAACACGACACATTCCATTGCCTCCCCATGAACACGACGCATTCCGTTGCCTCCCCATGAACACGACGACGACGCTGTTTCTCTGTTCCGACCCAACCATGTACACGAGCCCTGGCCGTACGTATGCGCGAGTAGGCGTTCGAGACCTCGCCCGTATGTACACATACGTGGCCGTATTTTCTTTCTTGCACCCTGGCCGCTGTACGTACGTGTACATGCTACGTGCGTGCCTCTACTACGACACGTGCGTGCCTCTACATCGACCAGTATATATGTATGTACACGTTCGCGATCAGAATGACAACGCTACGTACGCTTCGACCAGGTGGGTCCCGACTGTCAGGCACTTCCTTGCGTGCGAAGATGTAGCTGGTGGGTCCCAGCAGTCAGGGGGGCGAATCATTTTGTTTTTTTTGCTCGGACGCGCTTCCTTGCGTGCGAAGGTGTAGCTGGTGGGTCCCAGCAGTCAGGGGGAAACGTTTTTTTCGCAAAATACGGTGGCCCGTCCGATGGGTCCCCACTGTCAGGTGGAGGAATAATTATTTTGCGCGTAATAAGGAGCACTTCCTTGCTGCGGCCGTGGACCCAGCTGTCAGCGTCTCCACGCACAGTACTCTTCCGATGGAAGTCGGTTGTTGACCACATTGACCACGCCGCGCCGAGAGCACCACGGCGGTGGACGACGGTGAGGCCTAGGAAGGGGACGACACGGAGCCGGGGAAGACGCGGCAGTGGATGCCCACGCGTAGAGGAGTACGAGGGTTCACTGGTTCGCTGCGGTGTGAGGCTGTCGTCGCCGCAGAATAACAGGGGGTGTGGGTGAGTAGAGGGATGGCCTGGCCAGCGGTGGGAGTAGTAGGGGGCGGTGAGGCCTCTAACGCATCGCAGCCGGCCATGGGAGGCAGGAGCACGAGGCACGACCGGAGCTGGTTTGGGTGGCTGGAGCAAGAAGACCAGAGGTTGAAGAAGCACTACGGCCGTTGGATGGACATCGTACGGTCACTGGAGCTAGAATCATGAATATTGACTAAGTTGACAAAGCCCTCCATCCCCGTCAACTTAGTAGGCCCACAAGTCAGCCTCTCACCAAGGTGGGTCCCAGCTAGCAGGGGGTATTCATTTTTTTGTGCGTAATAAGGAGGCACTTCCGGTGGGTCCGAGCTGACAGCAGGGGGAACCTTTTTTTCGCGAAATATGGTGGCCCGTCGGGTGGGTCCCAGCAGTCAGGGGCAAATGTTTTTTTCGCGATATACTGGTGGGCGTCCGGTGGGTCCCTGCTGTGAGGTGGAGGAATAATTATTTTCCGCGTAATAAGGAGGCACTTCCTTGCGGCTGCCGTGGACCCAGCTGTCAGCCTCTCCACGTACCGTATTCTTCCGATGGAATTCGGTCATTGACCAAATTGACCACGCTGTGCCGACAGCACCACGACGGTGGACGACGGCGAGGCCTATGAAGGGGACGACGCGGAGCCGGGGAAGATGCGGCAGTGGATGCCCATGCGGAGAGGAGTACGAGGGTTCACTGGTTCGGCTGCGCTGCCGTCGCCGCAGAATAATAGGGGGTGTGGGTGAGTGGAGTGGAGGGATGGCCTGGCCAGCGGTGGGAGTAGTATGGGGGCGGTGAGGCCTCCGCGGCAGCACAGCCGGCCACGGGAGGCAGGAGCAGGCGGCACGACCGGCGCTGCTTTGGGCGGCTGGAGCAAGAAGACCAGAGGTTGAAGAAGCACTACGTCCGTTGGATGGACATCGTACGGTCAGTCGAGCTAGAATCATGCATATTGACAGTTGACAAAGCCCTTCGTCCCAGTCAACTTAGTAGGCCCACTATACTGGGTCCCAGCTAGCAGGGGGAGTATTCATTTTTTTGTGCGTAATAAGGAGGCACTTCCTTGCGTGCGAATATATAGCTGGTGGGTCCGAGCTATCAGCGGCGGTAACGTTTTTTTTCATGAAATACAGAGGACGTTTCAGTGGGACCCAGATGTCAGGTGGAGGAAATCATTATTTTGCGCGCAATAAGGAGGCATTTCCTTGTGTGCGGCCGTGGACCCAGCTGTCAACCTCTCCACGTACAGTCCACTTCAGATGCATGTAGGTCGTTGACCACGCTGACCACGCCATGCCGAGAGCACCAGGGTGGTGGACGACGGGCGAGGCCTAGGAAGGGAACGACACGGAGGCAGGGAAGACTCGGCCATTGTTTTTGTTTCCCACGCGGAGGGGAGTACGACTGTACGAGGGTTTACTGGTTCGTCTGCCGTCGCCAGAGAATAATAGCAGGTGTGGGTGAGTAGAGGGATGGCTAGGCCAGCGATGGGAGTACGGTGGGGCGGTGAGGCCTGCGCGGCAGCATAGCCGGCCGCGGGGAGGAGGGAGCAGGCAGTCCCGCCGGCGCTTGTTTGAGCGGCTGGAGCAGGAAGAGCAGAGATTGAAGAAGCACGACGGCCGTTGGATGGACATCCAACAGTATACAGGCCATCTGTGGAAAGCCTCAAATCTGTGGAAAACAGCATCCAGCCCATCTGCCATTATTTCAAATAATTTACAGCCCATTTGCTAATTCTTACGGGTTTTTTTGGAGCCCATATTCTTTATGTTAGCATTACAGCCCATATTGTGGCCACGGTTAAAAAATTATACGAAATTTTGCATATGTCGGTGCGGTCTGAACTGTTTTTAATCCCAAAATTTCGAGTCACATTCAGACTGATTTTAAAAATAAATGTATATCAATATAAAATCCAATAAATTCTCCACGCATAAAAATCAATGCAATTTAAGATCTCGAAATGAAAAAAAGATATTTGAAAATAATTGCCGGTTTGATGTGTTTTAAAAATGTACAACCCATTTCTCTTTACTGATAGGCCATTTTCTCAGCCAGCCGAATGAAGCTCTCCTCGTCTTGAAAGATTTGCAGCCCAACAGGCCTGATAAAGCGACTTACTTGACAAATCACAAAAGAACTGGGCTAGCCATTTTCAGAAAGAAAAAAACTACTGGGCTGGCCTGTGGTAAACATAAAAGAAAAGGATGTCTAGATAGGCCAGAGTGTCCCGCACAGCCCAGTTGACACCCTGCTTCCGTCTCAAAAACAAATTAGATAAATGCCACTCCAATTATGGCGATTCATAAAAATGCCACTGCAATTTCCAAACTTTGAAAAATGCCACTGCAATTTTTGCAAACTTTGAAAAACGCCGCTGCAGTTTGCAAACTTTGAAAAACGCCACTCCAGACTTCGAAAAATGCCACTAGAAATGGCATGAAATGGCATTTTTCAAAGTTTGGAACTTGCAGTGGCATTTCTCAGATACACCAGATTTGGAGTGGCATTTATTAAATTAACCCAAAACAAAAATAACTGGGCGAGCTGCTGGGTCCCTGGTGTCAGCCGCTCGTTGTGCAATTCTCTCGTTTATTGACTACGTTGACGATGGCATGGGACCCAGATGTCAGAAATCCACTAGGAGGAGCCATTTTTTATTGGCTTGAAATAAGGAGGCACTTGCTTGTGTACTGCCATGACCTTGGCGGGTCCCTGCTGTCATCCTCTCCATGTACAATCATCTCCTGATTGTGTACGCGTCAATTTGCTAGGCCCACAAGTCAGCCTCTAAACCGTCGAGGACAAATACAACCCATTTAAAAAAATAACAGCCCATTCCATACGTTCAAACGGAAAGTTCAACATTCAGACCAAAGTAACAGGTCTGATCCACATATAGAGTACTGAACTTCCACGTTGACAACCATCATAGCCAAGTTAACTATCTACTCCCACTAACACTCTAGTAGCGTACAAGTACTAAATTACTCTTAGCTAACTAGACGATGCCGGCCGCCATCTGCTGTCCATGCTAAACGCCGGCACCGGCGTCCTCCGCCTCGCCTCGGACTTGCCAGAGGTGCGATAGGGCGCGTTGCTCACGCGCGTTGGCCCTTTCCATGCCGGCGTGGTCCACCGAAGCTTCGGCTTCCAAGCGGGAAACCCACTTGACGAGCTGGTAGTAAAAATCGGCGTCACGAACGCGTGCGTGCTCGACAGACTCCAGGGCTATTTGCTGGGCGCCGACCTCCACGTAGTCCGCCCAGTTGCGGGCGCTCTGCTCGCGACTCAGAGCGTCGGTGCGCTGCTGCAACATGTCCCGCTGGCGGCGCAAATCGGCGATACGTTGCTCCTCCGCCAGGCGGTCGCGCTCCAACAACTCCTGCTCCTCCGCCATGCGGTCGCACTCCAACAACTCCTCGATCTCCGCATTGCCATCTAAAGACAGATAGAATGCCTCCTCCCTCCGTTTGCCTTCCGGTGAAAACCCGAACACTAGTTCCGGCGGTGACCGCCTCCGGAGTCGCCTACCACGGACGGGCGGGGGCATGGCGGACGTGGCGAGCGACGTCGGCCGGTGGGGGCTTATGAGGATATGGCGAGTTGGGCCACGGTGGCACCTGAGAAGGCTGGGAAATAGTACTTATAGGCGGAAGGTAGCGCGACGGTCATCGGAATTCAATGCATAATGGCTTAGCGCGCCAGCTTGCCGTGGAAAACTAGAGAAGCTAAAATTATGACGGTGTCGTCCCATCCCATCTGGGTCGCACGCCGGCATGGCGGTCAAACGAGTGCCCTCGAATCATCTCCCTCCTTGTCAATAATGATTCCACGGATTTAAAGCGTATCTTTTTTCGTATCAGTTAGCTGCCTTAATTATGGCCGGCTGCATGCAGACACTCAGAATCGCTCGCAGGCAGTACGTGAAGCAGCATGCAACGAGTCGCAGCCGAGGGCATGCACGCAGCCACTTAAATCGCTGGAATTAATCAGGCTTAAACTTCCGCATGCCATTAATTATTGACATGCCTTGTTATTGCTGCTTTGCTCACGGGACTAATAAATCCCGGACGGAGGAAGTACCTTGGTTGGTGAGAGGTTTGAATTAAGCCATGCAAACCAGAAAGGAGGTACTCCCTCTGTTTTTATTTAGTTCGCATATTAGCTTTGGTCAAAGTCAAGCTTTACAAACTTTGACCAAGTTTATACACAAAAATATTAAGATATACAATAACAAATCAACAACAAAAATATTAAGATATACAATAACAGATCATATACAAATATGTAGCTCCAAAAGCAGAGATCTAGAAAAACATCTGTCCTTCCTACTAACATGGATGCTTCTCTTGGCCAACATTCAGTACAGACTGAAAGACAAATTTGTTTGTGAAGTCTACAATTCCTCTTGCAAACGTAAGTGGTTTCACCAACAGCTGGAACCATGAGAATAAACCACACATGATGGAGGAACATCCACTTCAATATGATTTGGTCTTCTCTCGATCACACCATGAGACTATTTTCGGAATACAAACTTTAACTTAGGCAAAATGATGCCCATTGTATAATCAGACCAAAGCAATGAAGCACATAGTGTTGGCCAATAAATAGTACAGTACTACTTTTCTGCAGTCCATGAAGTGACTATCCAATCATTCTGTGTCTATTTTCAAATGGCACTGCATGCGGTGACTATACTATTCTCTTGTGCAGTTCAACCAAAATGGCGGACACTTTGTTTGTTTGCCAAATAGCAACAGGCAGACATCTCTGTTTGCACAAATATCAAGCAGCTAGTAAACATATACCACACCTTGTATTTTCGGTTTAAACATGTCTCTTCCGCTTAGCATCTGTCATGTTCTGCACTGGACAATCTGATACAGTTATGTTTTGCCCTGGACAATTTCATACTGAATTGATTTGCTGGTTCAGAGCAGAAATATAGCGCCTATTCTTCATCAGACCAAGGATATCCATTGTTAGGACCCTAATTCCAAGTCATATCGATCTAGTCGGTAACACCTCATATCACTTTGCGGCCTCACGCACGGTATTCCCATGGGTGTCGCCTTATCATGGTCCGGGACCGTTTGCGCCTTTTGGCTCACGTATATGATAGTGTCGCTAGCATCCATATGACAGAGAACCCGGGGTTAATTAGGGTGTGGGGCGCACGTGTCAGTGGCTGTGTGGTTGGTTAGAGGGGTTATTACCAGGTGGTTAGGTGCTAACGATGGTGCCACGTCGGCGTTGCCGGAGTTCAACGCCGGCGACCTGTAACCGCGGCGGTGTCCGCTCAAGAGGCCGCGGGAGGACCACCCGAGCTCACCAGGCGGGAGAGCGCACTCGTGCGCATCCACTGAAAGTGGCAGAAGGGCGCGGGGTAGCCGGAAACGATGCCGGCGACGACCTCGCGCGGCGGCGCACACACGGGCTCAACGGGGAGGAGGCTACGGAGCACGGGCGAGCAAGCTGAAGCTTTCTACGACCATCTGGGAGCGCAAGGAGGACGGTAGCGTCCTCAGGCCCTACTGGTTCGAGCTCAGGCTACGACGGTGACGAGGCCATGTGACGGTGAGCTTCGGCTCGTGCAGGCAAGGAAGATAGAGGGCACAACAGAGCAGGAGAGATGGGGGATTCAATGCGTCAGCTCACAGCGGTTTGGAAGAAGCAGACGGCGAGCTCGGGGAGGCGCAGACGGCAAAGAATCGTCGACGAAGATCCATGGCGGCCGAGGAGGAAGACGAGGACGCTAGCGATGAAGCAGAGACCTCCGTATCCTTTCCTTCGGCTTGGGGGCGTGGTGATCGATGGCGGAGCTTCTAGTCATGGTCATGGGGCGAGGGGCGAGGGGCGGCCGGTGGACGCGGTGGCAGCGAGTGTCGGTGTACTAGAGTAGGGGTACCCTTGTACCCCGAACTTGTGCACGGGCAGTCGCAGCGTCCCGCGGCAAGGCCTGCCAGGTCACCGCCAAAATTCCTTGTGGTCCCTCTGAAGACCATTCAAGAACAAAGTACTCAAGACAAGACCCCGGCAAGAGGAGCTTGCCGGGAAGAAGGCAAGACCCCGGCAAGAGGAGCTTGCCGGGAAGGCCATCAGAAGCGTCCCAAGACCCCGGCAAGAGGCGCTTGCCGGGAAGGCCGTCCGAGGCATTCCAAGGAACTTGCCGCGGCGCGCTACGCGCCCCGACAAGGCCCGGCGAGCGACAAGCTCCCGGAAGCGACAAGTCGACGGCCGCGGCAAGGCGCTTGCCGCGGCAAGCCCCCACTCCACGCCCGCGCTCCAGCACATCCACCCACGTGTCGCTCCAGGGCCCCTCCCGAGCGCACGTGGCAGGAGGCTGTGCAGCTAGGGGCGTGCGGTGGCACGCAGGCGCTGACAAGACAACCACCGTGGCAAGACGGTGGCATCCCTAGCGGTCCCTTTCGGTGCTGTCTAGGCGACACAGACGGGCATTTAATGCCCTTGTCCCCTGCCGTCAGGGTTAGGTATGATAACACTGTAGCAGCTAGCTGTGCCTACTACAGCACCTAGCTGTGCCTACCCACGGCACCCTTTCCATTTTTGCCCTTGGCCCCCGTTGCTCTATGTCGGTAACCCCTTGAGTATAAAAGGAGGCCCGTGTGCAACGTAGAGGGGGTCGGCCACCTCGAGAGCCCTCGCGAGGTTCAACAATTCCACACACTCACGCTCACTCCTGAGCTAGAAATCAATACCAATCCACAAAGCAGGAGTAGGGTTTTACGCATCCTTGCGGCCCGAACCTGGGTAAATCGCTCGCGTGCTTCGCCTCGGTTTACTCTTCGCACGACCAACCGCCCGCTTGCTTCGCCTCGATCTGCTCTTTGCGCAACCTCCGCCCCCCGCCGAACCAAAAGGGACCCGGTTCGCCGGTCCCATAGGTGCCCGTGGATCAGAAACCCCGGCATCTCTGGCGCGCCAGGTAGGGGGCGTCGAAGTTGTGCGAATCAAATCCGGCGTTCTTGCGGGCTAGATCTTCATCTTCTTCATTGATCTTCACCATCTTCATCAACATGCCGCCGAAGAAGAAAGTTACGGAGGCAGCTGCTCCGTCCGCGCCGAGCCACTCACCGCCGGAGCAAACGGACGGTGGGGCAGGCGCCGGCGGAAGGGCACGCATCGATGAGGGAACTCTTGGTGCTGCCAGGTCCCAGGGCAAGGCTGCGCTGCCCATCGGCGGCGTGGCCGACTCCCACAACGACCGAGCGCCCTCCAAGACCTCGGCGTCCGTGCATGCACCGCGCCCATCTCAGGAGGCGCGGGACCGGCAGCGTCATGGTACTCACGGTACCATGCGCTCGCTGGATCAAGATCGAGCTGGTGGATCTCGGAGCGCCCAAGGTCGCCATGCACGTCAGCACACCCAGAACAGATAAGTTGCCAAAGCCTGAGCAACCAGATCTCTAATTTTTGAGTTATCTCCCCTGGATCGGCTCACCTTGTATGAAAAACCTGTGCGCAGAGGAGCCGACTCGTAGCTGGCTGCGCACTTGCGTTGTTTCGAGCTCGCTCAACAACATTAGGTGAGTTGCGGCTGGTTGCTACACTAGTCGCGCCCTTGCATTGTTTCGAGCCTGCTCAACAACGTAAGTTAGCTGCGGCTAGTTGCTACACTAGCCGCGCCCTTACTTTGCTTCGAGCCCCGCTCAGCAACTTAAGTGAGCTGCAGCTGGCTGCGACAAGGTTTCTTGCCGGTAGAGGCACCGCCAGTTCCGCGCTCAGCGCTCGCGGTCTGGATGCCTGCACCGGCAAGTTCCCTAAAAGCGTAGGGTAAAAACATGCAAAGTTGACGCCGGAGTGGGAAGGCCCTTACCGGGTGAAACGAGTCACTGGGCCCGGTGCCGGCTGCCCTGAGACCGAAGATGGCATCCCAGTGAGCAACTCCTAGAGCATCGAGCATCTTCGTGAGTTTTACCCGTAAGGCGCGGTTGCCGGAACCCGTTCCGGCAACCACCTCTTGTACAAAGTCTTGCCGCTGTTGCATGTAATCCTTTGTACGAGGCCGGGCGCAGATCCTGTGCGCAGTAGAGCTCGCGTGCTCCGCACATTTTGTCGATTTTATGCTTTCTAATTTCTGGCATATATGATCTGACATTTGTGCAGCACCAACACCACGGCAAGCGTTGACGAGCTGCTAGGCTCTCTATCTTTATTTTCTCTTCTTTCTTTTCTTCCTTCTTCCAAGGAAAGAAAGGATCCCTCGCCCACAAGTTTGCCGGGGGGAAAGGGGAGAAGAGAAGGGTATGGACCAGGCGTCGTTCAAGAATTTCGCCTTGCCGGGAAGCAAACGACAGAAAAGCTAAGTTGCCAAAGTTTGAGCAGCCAAATCTTTTAAATTCCAAGTTATCTCCCTTGAACGACTGCACTTTGTATGGGAAACCTGTGCGCGGAGGAGCCAACTCGTAGCTGGCTGCGCCCTTGCGTTGTTTCGAGCTCGCTCAACAACATTAGGTGAGCCGCGGCTAGTTGCTACACTAGCCGTGCCCTTGCATCGTTTTGAGCCTGCTCAACAACGTAAGTTAGCTGCGGCTAGTTGCTACACTAGCCGCGCCCTTACTTTGCTTCGAGCCCCGCTCAGCAACTTAAGTGAGCTGCAGCTGGCTGCGACAAGGTTTCTTGTCGGTAGCGGCACCGCCAGTTCCGCGCTCAGCGCTCGCGGACCGGATGCCTGCGCCGGCAAGTTCCCTAAAAGCGTAGGGCAAAAACATACAAAGGGAGGAGTCAAGTAAAGGGAATAACATTGCAATGGCTATCCAGAAGAAAATTATATTACAAAATAGCTTGTCGCAGCTCTAATAAATGTTTTCTACAACATAGCTAGCAGCAACAAGGAAAGAAGGAAGCCGGCGACCTAGTCGACGCGGTCGCCCTCGACCCTCTTGATCCCGCTCACCTTGTCCACAATGGGTGCGACAAGGGCCTTGAGCTCTTCCTGATCGATATCAGGCGGCAAGGATCTGAGGACGTTGTGGAGGCGGAGGCCTGGATTGCGGAAGGCAACCTTCATCAACACCTTCTGAAGGGCTCCCGCACAGATCTCGCGCGACTCGTCGGCCAGCCGCTTCGGGATCTCATCTCGGAGCCGCTGGAGTGTCGTCGCCACGCCTTGGAAGAACATAGTGAGCTTGGCGCTAGGTTGGAGGTTCTCGTCGGAGGAGTACCCGAAGTCTTCCACCCCCAGCTGCGCCAGCTCCTTGTCGATGTCCCCGGCGGCGTTCACGAGGCTCTCTGTCCAGTGCTCCACCGTATCCCTAAAGGCATTTTGGGTGGTGGCAGCACTCTCCAGCAGCGCCTTGTCGGCGTCGATCTCCTTCAAGGCTGCCTCCCGCTCCTTGGCGCCGTCCAGCGCCTTGGTCAAAGCGACCAGCCTCGACTCGAGGGCGGCGTTGGAGTCCTTGGCGGCGCTGAGCTCTTCGCCATATGCTTTGCGGTCAGCCTCCAGCTGCACCACCTTCATCTCCAGCACCTTTTTGGCGGCCTCGGCAGCGGCGGCAGCGTCCTCCGCTTGCTTGAGGGCTCCGCCCAGCTTCTCCTCGCACGCGGCAAGCTCCTCCTCGTGAGCGTCGAGGTCGACCTTCCGCTGCGCCTGCTCTCCCACCTCCGCAGCCAGCTTCACGGCGGCAAGTCGCTGCAGCTCTTCGGCTTCGGCCTTCTCGAGGAGAAAGGCCTTCTTCGCCTCAGCGAGCTGCTCCCGCTCCTCTGCCAAGGATCGGACGACTTCCCGGTGGAAACCCGCGAGCTCGTCTGCGCGCTTCTCAATGTCTGCTCCCGCCTTCGCGACAAGCGCCTCGCGGGATTCCAGCTTGGCTTGTCGCGCGCGGTAGAGCGACATCAACCTGCGCAGCAGCCGCTCCTCTTCGGGCTCATTGCTACTGCTGCTCGGTGCGTCGGCCAGCTTCAGACCCGCGGAGGCAAGCACTTCCCCGTCGAAGACCTCCCCCTCGACCGGCGCCCTGGAGCTTGATGCCCAGGGGAGGTTGATGAAGACGCCTTCGCCGGCTTTCAAGTAAACGCCCGGCTGGGGCTCCTCGATGCTTGGCGCTGCGGCTTCGGCGGTCGGTGCAGCGCCTGGCGCTCCTGCGGCCTCTGGGCCGTCAGTACGATCGCTAGATCCCTCGCCAGCCGCCGCGGCGCCAGCCTCGGCGGCCTCGGCGCTGGCGGCGTCACCGCCACCGGCTGCGTCCTCAGCGGCGACCTCGATCTCCATCTGCTCCGCAGCAGATGGGTCTGATGGCCGGCAAAGGGGGAAAGAGTCAAACAAGATCCAGCCAAAAACTCAAAGAGACCAGAAGAAGAAGAAGAACCCAAGGGAAGATTTGAAGCAAGGAGATTACCTGCACTGGGCTCGGTGGCCATGGTCTCTGCCGCTGGGGGGATGCTGGCGCCGTCCCTTGGCGGAGAGCTTCCCCTTGCCGGAGAGCCACCCCCTGCCGGAGGATCTCTTGCCAGAGAATTTTCCCTGGGAGGCGTAGTTGAAGCAGATGGCATGCCGGGGGCTGTCTCCGGACACTCCTGGTGAGGCTGCTCCGCTCCTACGCAAGTCGACAAGCAGATATCAGCAAAGACAAGTACCCATGCGCGCCTCACCGCGGAAAAAGTTCACACACTTACGCTGGGGGCTGCCATGGAGGAAAGTCGCCAGGTCCGGCAAGGTTGTCTCGGGCGCGCCACCTGTTGTCGCAGTGGGCACGTCCTCGACGATGACCACCGGGGCCTTAGCTCTCTTTGCCGCTCTCTGGGCCAGAGTCCTAAAGAGGAGCAGGCTCAGGGAGAAGCAATTGGGAAACAAGAACAACAACAAGAACCGAAGAAATGCGAGTGCAGCAAGAGAAGCTTACTCTTCTTCATCCTCCTCGTCGGAGCTCAGCGCAGAGAAGTCGAAGCCCGGCGCGCTCCCGGAGCAAGGAGGCAGAGGAGAAGTTTCCCTTGGCCGCTTAGCGGGAGCAGTGGTGGTGGCCTGAGAAGACCCCGCCCCGGCTGTCGGCGCGGCACGGGAAGCGGCAGGGACCGAAGCGGTGGTCCGGCTGGACCCCGCTCCAGTCGCCGTCGTAGCACGAGGCGCCCCCGCGGCAACGGTGTTTGCCGTGGTCGAGCGCGTCACGCGGCGTGGCGACTGTTGACCCGCTTGCCGCTCCGCTGCGTCGCCAACCCCGCGGAGACGCCTTCTGGGCGGCGTTGGGGGCTCTGCTTCTGGTAGGCTGTCCGGAGGCAAGGAGGAAGAGGAGTCGATTTGCCGCGAGCTGCCCGTATCCTTGGCAGGCTCGCCCGGATCAGCGTCTTGCCCGGCAAGCCCCTCCTTGCCGGCAGGCTCCCCTTGCTCGCCACAGCTCGCCACTTCTGCCGCGTCTGCTTCCACGGTGGTGAACCCAAACTCGCCCGCGGCTGCGGCTACCGCCGCCTCCTCCAGCCTGGTGGCGATGCGCGCCATCTCCGCGTCAGTGGTGTCGCGGGTGAGGCCGTCTTTCTCGTCGAGGCGGACAGCCACTTCCACCAAGTTGTCGAAGAAGTGCTGCACGACCTCGTCGGCAGGCTCCTGCCAAGTTGGCACAATCCCGTGCGAGTCGCATTCCGGCATCATTGCACGGATGCGGTCGAGCGCGGAGTTGTTGCACAAAGGCACAACGCCTCCCGGCAACCTGAACACCTCGGGATGCTGGGGGTCATACCTGAACAGCTCCTGCAGCATCGCGTGGAGTTCCAGAACTGTGAAGTTGTAGTTGAGGCCCGGCCGCAGCCTCATAATGTCTGCCGCGTTCTTGAACTCCCAAGTTGGCCTCCCCCGCTCTTGCAGGGGGGCGATGCGGCGGCGGAGGAAGTCTGCGCCAACCGCGCCGACAGTGAGCCCGGCATTCCGGAGACGCAGGATCCTGGTGACGGCGATCCCCAGCCTGTCGTCCTCCGGGGCCAGGTCGCTCCAGTCGTCGCCGCGCGCCACCGGGGTTTGGCGCCAGGCGGTGAAAGGCTGCGGACTCTCCTCGACAATCCAGCACCAGTCAGCCCTCCACTCCTCCCACTTGCCGCGGAACTCTCCCTCCAGATAGGTCTCCTTCTTGCCGGGCCTCGAGATCCAGGCGATCCCGCCGGATAGAGGCTCTCCTCTCTCTACTCGAGGAGTGAAGAAATGGCGGAAGAGGGCCACATTGGGAAGAACTCCGACAAAGTTTTCGCAGAGATGCGCGAAAACTGCCATCGTCAGAACGGCGTTGGGGGTGAAGTCGAGGAGGTGAAACCCATAGGTGTTCATGACGTCGTAGAAGAAATCAGAGAAGGGCGGGCAGAGCCCGCAATAGAAGAACAACGCGAAGAAGGCATACCCATTTGGGGTAGTCTCACAGGCGGCGGCGGGGAGAACTCTTGTGCGCGGATGCGCGCGCGTCTCCGCCGACCAGAACAGAGAATAGTCCGCCTTCAGCTCCATCGCGCCAAGCCTGGGGGGGAAAACAGCCCGCGTCTTCCGCAGCGCCGCGAGCCGATGCGCCTCGGTCGTCTTCACGGTCTTCCCCCTGTCGGCTTTCGGAGCCATGGCGGAAGCAGTGGAAGGAGTCGACGGCGTTGGTGGTGCTGGCGGCGGCGGAGGGCGGAGCGCTGCTCTCTCTCTCTGCTTTGGGGAGGCGAGAGGGCGGCAGAGATTTCCGAGATTGGGAACGACAACGGGCGAATGGGCCAACTGCCCCCGCTTCCCCTGCTCTTAAAGGGGGAAGGGGGCGGACGTTCCGCATTTCGAGAGAAGGAACCCCCACGACCTCCCCCACGACGCCGCATTCAACGCGTGCCGTTCGGGGGGAGGGCGCGGGGGAAGCGGAGGAAGGTGCGGCGCGACCTAGGCCGCGCGTGCCCGTGCACTGTTTTGGGCCTGGCCCAACAGCGCTCGGCACCGTGTCTGGCCCAGGCCCGGGGGCTCCTATCGGTGTACTAGAGTAGGGGTACCCTTGTACCCCGAACTTGTGCACGGGCAGTCGCAGCGTCCCGCGGCAAGGCCTGCCAGGTCACCGCCAAAATTCCTTGTGGTCCCTCTGAAGACCATTCAAGAACAAAGTACTCAAGACAAGACCCCGGCAAGAGGAGCTTGCCGGGAAGAAGGCAAGACCCCGGCAAGAGGAGCTTGCCGGGAAGAAGGCAAGACCCCGGCAAGAGGAGCTTGCCGGGAAGGCCATCAGAAGCGTCCCAAGACCCCGGCAAGAGGCGCTTGCCGGGAAGGCCGTCCGAGGCATTCCAAGGAACTTGCCGCGGCGCGCTACGCGCCCCGACAAGGCCCGGCGAGCGACAAGCTCCCGAAAGCGACAAGTCGATGGCCGCGGCAAGGCGCTTGCCGCGGCAAGCCCCCACTCCACGCCCGCGCTCCAGCACGTCCACCCACGTGTCGCTCCGGGGCCCCTCCCGAGCGCACGTGGCAGGAGGCTGTGCAGCTAGGGGCGTGCGGTGGCACGTAGGCGCTGACAAGACAACCACCGTGGCAAGACGGTGGCGTCCCTAGCGGTCCCTTTCGGTGCTGTCTAGGCGACACAGACGGGCATTTAATGCCCTTGTCCCCTGCCGTCAGGGTTAGGTATGATAACACTGTAGCAGCTAGCTGTGCCTACTACAGCACCTAGCTGTGCCTACCCACGGCACCCTTTCCATTTTTGCCCTTGGCCCCCGTTGCTCTATGTCGGTAACCCCTTGAGTATAAAAGGAGGCCCGTGTGCAACGTAGAGGGGGTCGGCCACCTCGAGAGCCCTCGCGAGGTTCAACAATTCCACACACTCACGCTCACTCCCGAGCTAGAAATCAATACCAATCCACAAAGCAGGAGTAGGGTTTTACGCATCCTTGCGGCCCGAACCTGGGTAAATCGCTCGCGTGCTTCGCCTCGGTTTACTCTTCGCACGACCAACCGCCCGCTTGCTTCGCCTTGATCTGCTCTTTGCGCAACCTCCGCCCCCCGCCGAACCAAAAGGGACCCGGTTCGCCGGTCCCATAGGTGCCCGTGGATCAGAAACCCCGGCAGCGAGCGGCGGCGATGGTGGCGTTCGGTCGCGGGAGAGAAAGGGCGGCAGAGGAAGGGATGAGCACGAGAGCGAGTGAGAGGGGCCTGGGGGGTGCGTGGCGTCTCCAGGGAGCCGCGGGAGGAAGCAGGGAGGCAGGAGGTGGCCTAGGCGCGTGCTCGCGTGCGCTGGCCATGCGCTTGTCCTCCTGGCGCGGTGGAGAAGACGACAAGGGCTGCGCTGCTGGGCTAGGCTGCCAGCTACAGTGTTGGACCAGGTAGGCCGGCCCAGGTAATTCCTCTGCCTCTTTCTTTAAAAAAATTGTTATTGTTTTCTATTTTTGTTCTGTTTGTTTTGATTTAGTAGGAGTACTAAACAAATTTATTTGCTTCATTAAATTATTGTATGGACTAGAGATATTATTCTAGAGCCCCACAATAATTTCCAGAATTATTGGGTATGTATTTCTTTTATAACAGAAATAAAGCCAATTCAAATACATTATGATTTAATTCAAATGCCCAAAATAAATATTTCTGTGACTCCAAAAATATTGGTTTGAATTTTACCTCTTACCAATATTTTCACAGGATAACAGGAACATTTCCTTGGACTCATTTGATGAGAATTAAATGTTGATTATTTTTGAACTGGTTTCTGAGGGTTTCAACAAACCTGAATTCAACTTTCAGAAATTTTAGACATGATGCATGAGTGCAGATGCAACTATTTCACTCAGGTACTCTAGGGCTGTGACAACTCACCCCTAAAAACAAGAATCTCGTCACGAGATTCAGGTCGTGAGGTAAGAAGACAGAGGGGCACCAACTAACACAATCTTCTTGATCCAACTGCTCTTCTCGAAGATGTTGATTCATTGCATCATATTAATCTTGACATCTTTGCTTTCGAGATCTTCATCGAACACGACAAAGGGAAAGAGAGGGAAGCTCTACAGGATTCGATCTTCACGAAGATCAAGCAAATCATGATCAACTCATGGAATGAGATGTAGTAACATCTCTCAAACTGAGGCACAAAACACACATAGAGAGGGATGGAAGAAACAGATGGCGAAAGTTCAATTTGGTAGGCAACAATTCCACACCTAAGAAGATGGTGGACGAAGTCAGAGTAGCGAGTTAATTGCTATGATTCCATAACGGGGCACCTTAGGAAAGGTGACTCGTAGAAGTATTCCCTTAAGTGGAAAAAGAATTACTTTTGATTTAGAAATCATTGAGACTCTTTATACCAGCCTAAGGCAATCACAATCGATCATCTGAAGGAGTTCGAAGGAATGGCATACCCGGACTAGAATGGACGATGTGGACTACCTTGTTGAAGGCAACGCAATGGATGACTTTTGCTTATCACCAGAAATGGATGGGACCCATGACAGGACCACTTTTGAAGATGATCCTGGATAGCAACTACCGAGAAGGACATCCCATGGAAAATTGACACGATGGGGTGCAAGCTGGGAACAAAATGCAAATGTTGGGAATGTTCCAACCATCATATCTGCCTGAGATTCAGATCTGGTTAGAAGCAGGATACTTCAGACTCACATGTCTGAAAAGAAAAGTTGCAACACAAATCGACGAGATAACGTTGCGAGACTCTCGGGAGAACTACGATAGCAAGCTCCAAAACATGAGCGGGTTCTGCTACACTCCTGTGAACACACTGTCCTAGACAAGCATGACCACATGGTAGTCTTATAATAAAACACTACCGAGTTCTGGTTGGGAACCAACATCGAGGATAAAGAAATCATGTACAAATCCGTCTGGTACCTTCAGGACTAGCACTTAGAACTTATTATCCTTGAACAAGTCAATCAGTGGCTTGGCGTGCTAGGAAATACATTTGGAATGGAGGTAGCTAATCTCAGAAATCAATGTATACTCCGCACATGCATGACTGACTTGGGATGATTCCAGAGGAAGCAACAACAAGCTTTCTCGAATCCACGGCGGCAACTTACATCGATTGCACGTGAACTTTGAGTAAGTCGCTACTTTCATCCAAACATATGCTTCATGAACGGAACATGGAGGCATCATTTACAAAGTTTCCAACACTAGCTTCATGTTTAACACGAATCATGGTGGAGACAAGATGCTACTGATGGGCTCAACAGCAACTCATCGAAATTTTCCATATCACTGGAATTCCACCATTATGTGAACAATGTGATAGTATTGGTCAAACCAAAGGATGTAATGGTGTATGCTCAAGGAACAACCACGAGTAGGACAACATTATGAATATCGTTGGTTCTAACTTGATTAAACGATAGCCCACACTCAAATCAAGGTTTGGATATGACGGTAGATTCAACAACTGATCACGAGGAACAATCGATGAAGATATCATCTCTCGTCAACACACACACACACACACACGCAAGATATCCCCTTTAAAGTGAACTAAGTGGATTAAGCTTTTATCTTCCAACTCTCCAAGTTATTGTTTGGTTTAACCAACTAGCTCAGGGGTATCCAACACATATTCTTGGAGAATGGGTGGTTTGGAGGAAAACCAACATGATCACAAACTCAACATAGCGGTCAGGGGACAACCTGGTAATGCTTCCGAGAAGATATTCGGTAAATCACGAACCACCGATATGTTACAAGGCTCGAGAACAATCTTTCTTTTCAGGGCAAGATGATATGATCAAAAGAGTAAGGAATGACACAATCCTAACTCATTGATTGAAGAGTGCACCAGAAATAAGGACAAGGTAGCACAATCAATCCTAGAATAGTGTTTCGATAACCAACACGCTAAGAATGATATTAGTGTCCATTAACTACCAAGCAACATGGTTGCTAGGAGTATTGATTTCACACATCATGGTTCACTTGCCGGCATTCCGGTTGCGACAACACGGGACCGAGGAATGAATGATGATGGTGTGAAGTATCACTGCATCAAGAATTCATAAGATATGGTGCAATTCCCACGATATTCTTGACATAAAGTGGGTAATACTTCAGGGTAGAACAGAATCAAAATCTTGATTGCATTTGATCTGCGAAATACAACTGCTTTGACCCAATCCTAGAAATGGATGAGGTACTGGAGCTTGTTTCTCCTAGTCATTCTGGAATAGAATGGCTTGACGGACCACAAGAATAATAAGCATTGATAACACGGATGCACAATTACTCCTGACTATCAATTGATAGATGATGGTCGAAATACAAATGAAGAGGAATAACTCCAGGAACATATGATTTTTTGAGTTATGGATGCATGGATTAGCATGTTATTTCTTCTGGATAACCCATGCAGAAATGTTGAACTGGCAGAGTCACAATATAGAATGGAGAACTCCTCAAGAGTACTCTGATTGTAATATTTTGGTTCAAGAGAACTCCTGCCATATTGGTTCATGGTATTGGAAGAACGTTGTACCACGGACCTCGAGGACTATCGCAAAGGTTACTAATATCCTAAAAGGAACTATCAAACACTATCAACATGAGGTAAGTAGGGTGAATCTCGGGTTCAAGAACCCATGAATAAAATACCTACCACTACATGGCATCACGGGATGCTTTCAAGAATGATGGCCAGAATCATCACACTGGGGATACGAAAGCATTGCTAAATTACTAGGTGACTCCCTAAAACACCTAGGGTCATAATATGTGACGCCCCCGATTCAATCGTACACTAATCATACACGCAAACGTGTACGATCAAGATCAGGGACTCACGGGAAGATATCACAACACAACTCTACAAATGAAATAAGTCATACAAGCATCATATTACAAGCCAGGGGCCTCGAGGGCTCGAATACAAGAGCTCGATCATAGACGAGTCAGCGGAAGCAACAATATATGAGTACAAACATAAGATAAACAAGTATGCCTTAAGAAGGCTAGCATAAACTGGGATACGGATCGAAAGAGGCGCAGGCCTCCTGCCTGGGATCCTCCTAAACTACTCCTGGTCGTCGTCAGCGCGCTGCACGTAGTAGTAGGCACCTCCCGAGTAGTAGTAGTCGTCATCAATGGTGGCGTCTGGCTCCTGGACTCCAACGTCTGGTTGCAGCAATCGGATATAGGAAAGGGGAAAGGGGGGAGAAAAGCAACCGTGAGTACTCATCCAAAGTACTCGCAAGCAAGGAGCTACACTACATATGTATGCATTGGTATCAAATGAAATAAGGGTATCATATGTGGACTGAACTGCAGAATGCCAGAATAAGAGGGGGATAGCTAGTCCTGTCGAAGACTACGCTTCTGGCAGCCTCCGTCTGCAGCATGTAGAAGAGAGTAGACTGAAGTCCTCCAAGTAGCATCGCATAGCATAATCCTACCCGGCGATCCTCTCCTCGTCGCCCTGTTAGAGAGCGATCACCGGTTGTATCTGGCACTTGGAAGGGTGTGTTTTATTAAGTATCCGGTTCTAGTTGTCATAAGGTCAAGGTACAACTCCAAGTCGTCATGTTACCGAAGATCACGACTATTCGAATAGATTAACTTCCCTGTAGGGGTGCACCACATAACCCAACAAGCTCGATCCCATTTGGCCGGACACACTTTTCTGGGTCATGCCCGGCCTCGGAAGATCAACACGTCGCAGCCCTACCTAGGCACAACAGAGAGGTCAGCACACCGGTCTAAATCCTATGGCGCAGGGGTCTGGGCCCATCGCCCATTGCACACCTGCACGTTGCGTACGCGGCCGGTGGGCAAACCTAGCAACCTCCATTACAAAGGAAGTTGCGTTACGCGGTCCAACCCGGCGCGCGCCGCTCAGTCGCTGACGTCACGAAGGCTTCGGCTGATACCACGACGTCGAGTGCCCATAACTGTCCCCGCGTAGATGGTTAGTGCGTATAGGCCAGTAGCCAGACTCAGATCAAATACCAAGATCTCGTTAAGCGTGTTAAGTATTCACGAACGCCGACCAGGGCCAGGCGCACCTCTCTCCTAGGTGGTCTCAACCTGCCCTGTCGCTTCGCCTCAAAGTAACAGTCGAGGGCCGTCGGGAACTCAGGCCCACCACTACCTGGATGGAGCCACCTGCCCCTTCAGCCCCCATCTCCAAACAGTATCACCAGTAATGTAACAGTGTAAAGTATATAGTATATGCCCGTGATCACCTCCCGAAGTGATCACGGCCCAGTAGTATAGCATGGCAGACGAACAAGAGTGTAGGGCCACTGAGTGGTACACTAGCATCCTATACTAAGCATTTAGGATTGCAGGTAAAGGTAACAACAATAGTAGTAAGGACAGGCTATGCATCAGGATAGGGTAACGAAAAGCAGTAACATGCTACACTACTCTAATGCAAGCAGTAGAGAGAAGAATAGGCGATATCTGGTGATCAAAGGGGGGGCTTGCCTGGTTGCTCTGGCAAGAAGGAGGGGTCATCTTCGATGTAGTCGAACACACGGACATCGACAGCGGTCTCGGAGTCTACCGAAAAGGAGTAACGAAGGGGGAACACAATAAATAACAGAGCAATCAAATGTAACACAAAGCAAGACGCGGCAATACGTTGTGCTAGGGGTGACCTAACGTAGGGATAGGCGATACCGGCGAAGGGGGGAAACATCCGGGAAAGTATTCCCATTGTTTCGCGTTTTCGGGCACATGAAACGGAGAGGGAAAGTTGCGTGTTTGCTATACTAGGGACGTGTGACGGATGAACGGATTGCGTATCCGGATTCGTCTCGTCGTTCTGAGCAACTTTAATGTACAAAGTTTTCCCATCCGAGCTACGATTTATTTTATATTGATTTTAAAAGATTAAATCATTTTTAGCATTTATTTAAATATTTTAATTCAACATTATCCAGAATAGTGACTGATGACGTCATTATGACATCAGCAGGTCAACTGACCTGTTGACCGGTCAACCCTGGCAGGTGGGACCCACCTGTCATAGGCTGGACTAATTAACAAAAGATTAGGTTAACTAAATAATCTATTTATCTAGTGGGACCCACTGTCAGTGTCTAACTAATTAATAATTTTAACTAACAGTTCAATTAACTTTCTAATTAACAGTTTTATTTATATTTGTAACATTTTAAACGGCGGGGCCTGCATGTCAGCGACACGGGCATGCCACGTCAGTGGTTGACCGGGTCAACTGGGCCCATTGGGTCCCAGTGGCAGTGGCACAAAGGCGGGGCCCGCAGCGCCAGGTGGTAGCCACGTAGGACGCCGACCACTGGAGCTCTCCGGCGAGTCCGAACGACGGCGACAACTCCGGCGAGCCCGGGTTTCTCGTACGGTGCACCAAATCGGGCGTTCTTTGGCTCCATTGAACGTGCACGCGAGGCCGCGTCCGGTGGTGCGGTCCATGGTGGCTGGAAGAGGCCGGAATGGGCACCGGCGACAACGTCGGGCGGCGGGGCGATGCGGGTTCGACAGCAGTGAGGCGTAGACGGGCGACGACGCGGCCGTGGTGGTCCTGGGTGCGACCAGGACGCGGGGGTGGCGGCGCGCAGCGCGCAGTGGTCGCGTGTGCGAGGGCGGAGAGGGGGCAGAGGCGAACGGGGCCGGGCCTCACCGTCGTTGACGGGGAGAGGGGGCGAGGAGGCGTGAGGAGGCCGGTCGAGGAGGAGGACGGGCGGTGAGGTGGTGGTCGATGACGGCTGCGGGCGAGGACGGGAGCGACCGTGTCGGGGCGGGACGACGCCGGGGACGGGCGCCGGCGTCGGGGGCGCGGGGCGGCGTGGGATCGGGTGCAGGCATCGAGGGCGAAGTGGGGCGGTCCGGCGAGGTAGACGGAGGGAGGGGTTGCTTCGAGCGGCGGCGGCACGACGGGGTCGGACAAGCGGCGAGGGGCGTCGTTGCCCCCCGATCCAGATCGGGGGGGAGTGGGTGGTCGGGCCCTAGGGTTTGGTGAGGGTGGGGGGATAAGGGAGGGCAGCCTGGGCCGGGTGGACTGGCCTGGCTAGGTGTGGCCAGCTGGGCCAAGGCCCATCGGGGAGGGGAAGGTTTTCTCCTTTCTTTTTTTTCTTTTTTTTTACTTTTTACTTATTTTTCTTTTCTGTTCTATTTTCTAGTTTCATCTAATTTTAGTTTTATAAAAACACAAAAGTCGAACCTAATTTAGTATCACTAAATATACCTCAGCTACAAAAATTTCAAACCCGAAACAAAATAGCCTAACATTTTATAAATAATAAAAGGCATTTATTAAATTGGTTATGTTGTTGTTTTATTCATCGGAGAGTATTTAAGCATTTTATAAAGGTATGGTTCCCCTACCATAATTACCTATGAAATACTTGGTTCACTCCGAACCTTTTAGTTTTAATAATTGAAAACCTTTATTGTTTGATGGATTTTGAATTTCAATTTGAATCGGTTTCGAACTACCTCGAGATTAGCAACAGTAATTGAAGTGATGTGGCATCATTAGCAGAGGGTTGCTGTAGCTTAATTATCCGGGCGTCACAATTCTCTTCCACTACAAGAAATCTCGTCCCGAGATTTAAGAGGGGAGTAAGGGAAAGATGTGGCTACGAAATTGTATCGAGTCTTCTCGGTCTTGGTTGCTCTTCTCGGAGAGGTTGATCCATTACATCGATGTCTTCATTCCTCTGCTTCAGGTCATCATGAGGAAGTCATCATCCTTTTCTTCAGGAACTCCAACGTACTTACGAATAGGTAAGGGGCAGCTCGGCTACGACAGCATGCTTACGAGGGAAACAATCTGGGGTTAACCCATGAATGAGCATAAGATTATCTCTCGAGTTGAACATATAAAATACATCGAGAGTACGATACGAAGGTACAATGAGAGGGTCCAAGCGGATAGATAGCTGCTCAAAGTCTGAACCAGAGTGAGAAAGGGGTTCAGAGCGGCGAGAGTAAGCATTGCGTCTGATACCAGAATAGAGCAGTAGGAAGGTGGCTCACGAATTACCTACGAAGCCAAGCATGAGGAATAACCTTTAGGAACTGGTGTGTACAGGAGGGTCAGGTCTCGATCTTGAGGAACTGTGGGTTATGGGCTCACCATGTGGTTAAAAATAGGAAGATCGGTGACATCTTGCACGATCATGTAAGCAAGGCATGTCAGAGGATAGTCTGTCGGTCATGTTGGCAACAACATCGGTAACAAGGGCGAGGGACGAAGAGAACCATTTTTCTGCTCGTTGAACGAGTGGACCAGTAGGCAAAGTTCTCGTCCATCGGTGGTTACTAGAATGTCATCAACAATAGTAACATGGTCTTTCTAAACGAATTGTACAACGAGGTGTTTACAAAAGCAGGAGAATATTACTGCTTATTTCATATAGACCACAAGAAAGGTTAAACAGAACAATGAAAAGGAAAATGTGACCATCAGATTAAACAAAACAATGGAAAGGAAAATGTGTTTAAACACACATTTCAGGGGTATATCCTTCCCAAGGACAAGCCGAATATGGTATCCATGGCAGAATATAATGTAGGAAACCATTTAGGTAATGGGAGAGGAATTTTCATGGCATTACCCATACAACGGTGTTTGGATAATGGATATAGAAAACTTAGCATTGTGCTTTCAATGCTCTTATTGAAAATCGGAGTACCACAGACATGCTCCGTAATAGCATTGACATGGTGTTCAAGCAAGGTCGGACTTTGGAAACACAAATGATCCATCAGGAATAACTTGTAGAATAAGATTTACAATTTCCTCATGGAAGAATGGATAACCTTGCTGAAAAGGAATCCATAACAATAGGGCCTCCGGCCAGGCGTGCTAGGCATGACAACACCTTACCGGGTCATATAAAGTCTAAGGTTATAACTCTTGAAAAACGTTCCAACCAACATATCTGACCGAGATTCAAATCTGATTGGTGTCAGGATGCCTCAGACTCAGGATGCCTGAGAAAGAAAAGGTGCAACGCAATTGACGAGATGACATTATAAGATTCTCGGGCAAATGAACTATGGAAGCGAGTTCCGAAACAATAGTTCATCATTAAACCAAGGACAGGATGAGGATGTGGCTGATGGACTCAATGACAATTTATCAAGATTAACAAAAGATGGATTTCCACAGTTATGTGAACAAGGAGATAACAATTTTCGGATCAAATGATATAATGAGGTATGCTCGAGGAAAACATACACAATTAAACATTGGTTGAAAAGTGCACCCCAAATATGGGCTTAGGTAGTACGATCAATGTTAGAATGGTGATTCGATAACCAATGGTCTAAGAATGAAATATCGACCATTAACTTCAAAGCAATAGGGTTGCTAGAACTTTTGAAGTGGCACATCATAGTTCAATTGTCGGTTTTCCGGTTAGAAACAAAACGGGGACCAAGGAATGAAGGGATATGGCCAGAAGTATCACCTGTATCAAGAATTCTTAAGAGGTGGTGAAATTCTAACGACATTCTTGACATAAAGGATGGTAATACTCCAAGGTAGAACATAACATAAGTTGGACAACAAGGAGATCAAGGTATAACACAAATCAAGAACAAGTTTGTGTTGGAGGGAAGGCAATAAAGTGGTCAATGACAGCACAAATCATCGAGGGCAAGGATGGTATTTCTCATCATGAATTCAATTGATATCCTGGAAGAGCTCAGAATGCTGATGATGATCCTGACAAATTTTGTTGAAAGACTCCACGAAGAAGCAATTGAACAACGGCTACATCAAGCAACAGGACTAATGCAGCAAAAGATTATTGGAACCACGGATAGGACACCAACTCGGAATCAAGCTTGCTGTTCGAGGTGAAACGATAAGACAAGGAAGATCGACGTAAGCTTAGCTCATCGCTGAAAGTGGTGCTCCAGGAATAAGGACCAGGTAGCATAGTTAAAATCAGCATGATACTGATATAGCCGATCAGGCTAGGAGTGACGTGATGGAGTATTAAACGTCTCAACAACAAATTACTAGGAGTATTGAAGCATAGTGTTGATTCGATTCACTAATCCGTGTTCTCGGTTGACGACAACCCAGAACCCGTGGACGAACTATTACGGGGAAAGCTACTACTTCATCAGAAATTCATAACATGTAGTGCAATGGGGTGAAATCCTCAAGATACCAGGGGGTAATACTCGAAGGTAGATCAAAATAGAGGTTGGGCAGGTGTACTGATCTGAGAAGCCAAGTATTTTACTCATCCGAGAAATGGGATCAAAGAAAGACAATATGGTCGAAACCACGATTGCAAAGAATCAATTCACAGATACTAGATAATATTATATCAAGGAAACAGTTATTTACAAGAAGCTTCCATGATAGGATCTACATCGTGTCCATGGGCATGAACACAAGTTCAAGGTCGACTCCCAGTTCTTCAATGTATAACCTTCCATTCACTTCTCGCGTTCGATGAAGTTGTAGTGTTGAAATTTTATCTAGCAAAATACCAGAAGAGTATAACTCGTGAAAACATTCGAGTTCACACATATTAAGGAAGGCATAGGTTCAACCCATCGGGGCATTGCGGAAACATATACCACAAGCTTCAATAGTAAATATCACTAGCTCGAAAGCGGAGCATGGTTGTCCAAATCAAGGAATGGGATTTACCAATGGCATTATGTATCGGGGAAAGACCTTTTGAAGTGATTGAATATACAGGCCGTTGTCGGGTAAAATCCAACAAAGGTTCTGGTGGTCCATAAGGGATCTAATGTGAGCATCGGTACTCAACCAGAGAAAGGAAGAATGCAAGGAGATCAGACTATAGAAACAACTGACTAACTCAAAGCTCAAATGTAAAGGAATTATGATTTCCAAACCAATGCATCAGAAGCAAACGCTCTGATTAAGGACGGATAAGTTGAATAGTCTTAGGGGTACAATCGATGGCAATTTGATTGGTCGAGATCCAGCTCATGTTTAAAATGTCGTCTGAGCTAGAAGGACAAAACGAAGGATCTGATTAAGGAATGCGAGCATTCGCAACATATTGATTCAACAGACTCAAACTTATAATGACTAAGGATGCCAATAATACTACCAGACCTATGAGAATAATCATAATGCAAGCAAGCAAGAACTTCAAGAGTAATAGTCGGATGAGGATTTTCGAAAGATCGAATGGTTTTTTGAAGACTTCTATGAAATACTTGAATCAAATGGGATGAGCGGATACTCGGTAAGAGCGAGGAATTATCCACATTGGAATTCAGGTGGCAAGGAACTGCAAGGCAGTAGGCTCAAAGGATTCTCGGAACAACGGAGAGCAGTTCAGGGCATCTTGTAATAACAAGATCAATGGGATTGAATGTAGGCAAGTGTGTTCAGTTATCCATACAGATAATAGTGGTAGGGATTTGCAAAAGCGGTCGGCACAAGCGTCTCGGGGAAACAACGAATAGCATATTCGCAACCTTCTGGTGCAGCAGGTGAACATTGTAATAGGGGGCTCTCCGGGAGGAAGTAGTTATGAGAACCTAGAGTCAGATTTAGTAAAATCATTTAACCTGAATAGAAGAGAGATCAGAGTCCCAGAGTATAGGTCGAGGAATAAAAGATCCTAATACCACCCGATGGTGACGTGGGCCTAGGGGCCGCACAGCCAAGTTAGTAAAACAATTTTCATCGACTAGACTCAACTTCGGCCAAGGAGTGTGGAAGGGGATTCCTACAGGCAGTCGGCTCTGATACCAACTTGTGACGCCCCCGATTCAATCGTACACTAATCATACACGCAAACGTGTACGATCAAGATCAGGGACTCACGGGAAGATATCACAACACAACTCTACAAATAAAATAAGTCATACAAGCATCATATTACAAGCCAGGGGCCTCGAGGGCTCGAATACAAGAGCTCGATCATAGACTAGTCAGCGGAAGCAACAATATCTGAGTACAAACATAAGATAAACAAGTATGCCTTAAGAAGGCTAGCATAAACTGGGATACGGATCGAAAGAGGCGCAGGCCTCCTGCCTGGGATCCTCCTAAACTACTCCTGGTCGTCGTCAGCGGGCTGCATGTAGTAGTAGGCACCTCCCGAGTAGTAGTAGTCGTCATCAACGGTGGCGTCTGGCTCCTGGACTCCAACGTCTGGTTGCAGCAATCGGATATAGGAAAGGGGAAAGGGGAAAAGGGGGAGAAAAGCAACCGTGAGTACTCATCCAAAGTACTCACAAGCAAGGAGCTACACTACACATGTATGCATTGGTATCAAATGGAATAAGGGTATCATATGTGGACTGAACTGCAGAATGCCAGAATAAGAGGGGGATAGCTAGTCATGTCGAAGACTACGCTTCTGGCAGCCTCCGTCTTGCAGCATGTAGAAGAGAGTAGACTGAAGTCCTCCAAGTAGCATCGCATAGCATAATCCTACCCGGCGATCCTTTCCTCGTCGCCCTGCTAGAGAGCGATCACCGGTTGTATCTGGCACTTGGAAGGGTGTGTTTTATTAAGTATCCGGTTCTAGTTGTCATAAGGTCAAGGTACAACTCCAAGTCGTCCTATTACCGAAGATCACGACTATTCGAATAGATTAACTTCCCTGGAGGGGTGCACCACATAACCCAACACGCTCGATCCCATTTGGCCGGACACACTTTTCTGGGTCATGCCCGGCCTCAGAAGATCAACACATCGGAGCCCTACCTAGGCACAACAGAGAGGTCAGCACGCCGGTCTAAATCCTATGGCGCAGGGGTCTGGGCCCATCGCCCATTGCACACCTGCACGTTGCGTACGCGGTCGGTGAGCAAACCTAGCAACCTCCATTACAAAGGAAGTTGCGTTACGCGGTCCAACCCGGCGCGCGCCGCTCAGTCGCTGACGTCACAAAGGCTTCGGCTGATACCACGACGTCGAGTGCACATAACTGTCCCCGCGTAGATGGTTAGTGCGTATAGGGCAGTAGCCAGACTCAAATCAAATACCAAGATCTCGTTAAGCGTGTTAAGTATTCGCGAACGCCGACCAGGGCCAGGCCCACCTCTCTCCTAGGTGGTCTCAACCTGCCCTATCGCTTCGCCTCAAAGTAACAGTCGGGGGCCGTCGGGAACTCAGGCCCACCACTACCTGGATGGAGCCACCTGCCCCTTCAGCCCCCATCTCCAAATAGTATGACCAGTAATGTAACAGTGTAAAGTATATAGTATATGCCCGTGATCACCTCCCGAAGTGATCACGGCCCAGTAGTATAGCATGGCAGACGGACAAGAGTGTAGGGCCACTGATGGAACACTAGCATCCTATACTAAGCATTTAGGATTGTAGGTAAAGGTAACAACAGTAGTAGCAAGGACAGGCTATGCATCAGGATAGGATAACGGAAAGCAGTAACATGCTACACTACTCTAATGCAAGCAGTAGAGAGAAGAATAGGCGATATCTGGTGATCAAAGGGGGGGGCTTGCCTGGTTGCTCTGGCAAGAAGGAGGGGTCATCTTCGATGTAGTCGAACACACGGACATCGACAACGGTCTCGGAGTCTACCGAAAAGGAGTAACGAAGGGGAACACAATAAATAACAGAGCAATCAAATGTAACACAAAGCAAGACGCAGCAATGCGTTGTGCTAGGGGTGACCTAACGTAGGGATAGGCGATACCGGCGAAGGGGGGAAACATACGGGAAAGTATTCCCATTGTTTCGTGTTTTCGGGCAGATGAACCGGAGAGGGAAAGTTGCATGTTCGCTATGCTAGGGACATTTGACGGACGAACGGATTGCGTATCCGGATTTGTCTCGTCGTTCTGAGCAACTTTCATGTACAAAGTTTTTCCATCCGAGCTACGGTTTATTTTATATTGATTTTAAAAGATTAAATCATTTTTAGCATTTATTTAAATATTTTAATTCAACATTATCCAGAATAGTGACTGATGACGTCATTATGACATCACCATGACATCAGCAAGTCAACTAACCTGTTGACCAGTCAACCCTGGCAGGTGGGACCCACCTGTCATAGGCTGGACTAATTAACAGAAGATTAGGTTAACTAAATAATCTATTTATCTAGCGGGACCCACTGTCAGTGTCTAACTAATTAATAATTTTAACTAATAGTTCAATTAACTTTCTAATTAACAATTTTATTTATTTTTGTAACATTTTAAATAGCGGGGCCCGCATGTTAGCGACACGGGCATGCCACGTCAGTGGTTGACCGGGTCAACTAGGCCCATTGGGTCCCAGTGGCTGTGGCACAAAGGCGGGGCCCGCAGCGCCAGGTGGTAGCCACGTAGGACGCCGACCACTGGAGCTCTCCGGCGAGTCCGAACGACGACGACAACTCCGGCGAGCCCGGGTTTCTCGTATGATGCACCAAATCGGGCGTTCTTTGGCTCCATTGAACATGCACGCGAGGCCGCGTCCGGTGGTGCGGTCCATGGTGGCTGGAAGAGGCCGGAATGGGCGCCGGCGACAACGTCGGGTGGCGGGGCGATGCGGGTTCGATAGCAGTGAGGCGTAGACGAGCGACGACGCGGCCATGGTGGTCCTGGGTGCGACCAGGATGCAGGGGTGGCGGCGCACAGCGCGCAGTGGTCGCGTGTGCGAGGGCAGAGAGGGGGCAGAGGCGAACGGGGCCGTGCCTCACCGTCGTTGACGGGGAAAGGGGGCGACGAGGCGTGAGGAGGCCGGTCGAGGAGGAGGAGGACGGGCGGCGAGGTGGTGGTCGACGACGGCTCCGGGCGAGGACGGTAGCGACCGTGTCGGGGCGGGACAACGCCGGGGACGGGCGCCGGCGTCGGGGGCGCGGGGCGGCGTGGAATCGGGTGCAGGCATCGGGGGCGAAGTGGGGCGGTCCGGCGAGTTAGACGGAGGGAGGGGTTGCTTCGAGCGGCGGGGAGGGGAGGGTTTTCTCCTTTCTTTTTTTTTCTTTTTTTTACTTTTTACTTATTTTTCTTTTCTGTTCTATTTTCTAGTTTCATCTAATTTTAGTTTTATAAAAACACAAAAGTCAAACCTAATTTAGTATCACTAACTATACCTCAGCTACAAAAATTTCAAACCCGAAACAAAATAGCTTAACATTTTATAAATAATAAAAGGCATTTATTAAATTGTTTATGTTGTTGTTTTATTCATCGGAGAGTATTTAAGCATTTTATAAAGGTATGGTTCCCCTACCATAATTCCCTATGCAATATTTGGTTCACTCCAAACCTTTTAGTTTTAATAATTGAAAACCTTTATTGTTTGATGGATTTTGAATTTCAATTTGAATCGGTTTCGAACTACCTCGAGATTAGCAACAGTAATTGAAGTGACGTGGCATCATTAGCAGAGGGTTGTTGTAGCTTAATTATCCGGGCGCCACATAATAATAGCTCCAACATATATGTCGAGGTAGTAGAGTACCTCAACAGACCGTTAGTGTGCTTAATCTGGCCCAAAAGGACATCGGAAACGGGAAGAATGGATTTGCAAATGCATCAGACTAGTTAGAGACCTGGGATGACTCGGACAGCATAACGGTTGTAAATGCTCAAAAGATTTGAGACATCCTGCAAAATGGTGGCATAACCACTCAACAACACAATATCAAGGTTCCGAGATCAACTGTCAACATACGGAAGTAGTAGGAACGAACTGAGGCTTGAAACTATCAATTCTATAAGTCTATGGAATAGTAACACGTCATCCTGATAGATAGATGAGAAGGCCTAGTTCTTAATCCCCGTAGAAAATAAGAGGTTGACTCGGATCAGAAGGGCATAGGGTAAAGGAGTAAAAAGAGCCTTATGTTCCCTTCCACAATCAATTCCCTAACATAACTAAAGCATTTCTAGACTCGACTTCGGCCAGTTTGGCTTGGTAATCCTACAGGCAGTCAGGCTCTGATACCAAAGCTGTCAGGACCCCGATTCCAAGTCACATCGATCTAGCCGGTAACACCTCATATCACTTTGCGGCCTCACGCACGGTATTCCCACGGGTGTCGCCTTACCATGGCCTGGGACCGTTTGCACCTTTTGGCTCACGTATATGATAGTGTCGCTAGCATCCATATGACAGAGAACCCGGGGTTAATTAGGGTGTGGGGCCCACATGTCAGTGGCTGTGTGGTTGGTTAGCGGGGTTATTAGCAGGTGGTTAGGTGCTAATGACGGTGCCACATCGGCATTGCCGGAGTTCAACGCCGGCGACCTGTAACCGCGGCGGTGTCTGCTCACGAGGCCGCGGGAGGACCACCCGAGCTCACCAGGCGGGAGAGCGCACTCGCGCGCATCCACTGAAAGTGGCAGAAGGGCGCGGGGTAGCCGGAAACGATGCCGGCGACGACCTCGCGCGGCGGCGCACACACGGGCTCAACGGGGAGGAAGCTACGGAGCACGGGCGAGCAAGCTGAAGCTTTCTACGGCCATCTAGGAGCGCAAGGAGGACGGTAGCGTCCTCAGGCCCTATTGGTTCCAGCTCAGGCTACGACGGCGACAAGGCCGTGTGACGGCGAGCTTCGGCTCGTGCGGGCAAGGAAGATAGAGGGCACGAGAGAGCAGGAGAGATGGGGGATTCGATACGTCAGCTCACAGCGGTTTGGAAGAAGCAGACGGCGAGCTCGGGGAGGCGGAGACGGCGAAGAATCGTCGGCGAAGATCCATGGCGGCCGAGGAGGAAGACGAGGACGCTAGCGATGAAGCAGAGCCCTCCGGGTTCTTTCCTTCGGCTTGGGAGCGTGGTGATCGATGGCGGAGCTTCTGGTCACGGTCACGGGGCGAGGGGCGGCTGGTAGACGTGGTGGCAGCGAGCGGCGGCGACGGTGGCGTTCGGTCGCGGGAGAGAAAGGGCGGCAGAGGAAGGGATGAGCACGAGAGGGAGTGAGAGGGGCCTGGGGGGTGTGTGGCATCTCCAGGGAGCCGCGGGAGGAAGCAGGGAGGCAGGAGGTGGCCTAGGCGCGTGCTCGCGTGCGCTGGCCACGCGCTCGTCCTCCTGGCGCGGTGGAGAAGACGACAGGGGCTGCGCTGCTGGGCTGGGCTGCCAGCTACAGTGCTGGACCAGGTAGGCCGGCCCAGGTAATTCCTCTGCCTCTTTTTTTAAAAGAAATTGTTACTGTTTTCTATTTTTGTTCTGTTCGTTTTGATTTAGTAGGAGTACTAAACAAATTTATTTGCTTCTTTAAATTAGTGTATGGACTAGAGATATTATTCTAGAGCCCCACAATAATTTCCAGAATTATTGGGCATGTATTTCTTTTATAAAAGAAATAAAGCCAATTCAAATACATTATGATTTAATTCAAATGCCCAAAATAAATATTTCTGTGACTCCAAAAATATTGGTTTGAATTTTACCTCTTACCAATATTTTCACAGGATAACAGGAACATTTCCTTGGACTCATTTGATGAGAATTAAATGTTGATTATTTTTGAACTGGTTTCTGAGGGTTTCAACAAACCTGAATTCAACTTTCAGAAATTTTAGACATGATGCATGAGTGCAGATGCAACTATTTCACTCAGGTACTCTAGGGCTATGACATCCATGTTCGCAGTGATGGAAGAGGTGAAATCAATACAACCGAAATTGAGCATCCAATCATTGAATCTTGTCCTGCACCTCCAATGTAGATCCACCCTGCCAATAAATTCACCTGCAAACCACTAGTATTACTATCTAATGACAGTACAAAAAGAGTAGCAAGATAGTAGCAAACCATGTACCTTTGTAATGAACAGCTCATAGTGCCACCAATTGGACATAAAGGTTTGGAAAAAACATGCTCCTAATGTTGAACTAGTTGGACTTTTTGTGCAGTTCCACTAAAATCGAGCATCCCTGTTTGCATAGATATTGAAAGTGTGATTACTCTAAAAGTGGCACTAGTTGAAGCATAGACTCACAAATATAAGCATTCCAATTTCATAATGGGAAAAGGTAGCAAGACTGTTTCTAACCACATGTTTGAAGGAATAATTAAAGCAAGAGCGGCTGATGTCAGGAAGGCATACATAGTTTTTTCTGAAAAACTGAGTCATTCCTGACCTTTCCTCTTCTTTTAAGCAAATTTTGTGCAGTTCTACTAAAATAAAATGCCATCACCGCCTTGACAATTCAGTGACACTGTACAAAAGGAAATGACTTAACATTACATCATGATGTCAGGTATGTAGTCGACAGGCATTAGAGACAAACATACAGACCTCCTCCGATAACATAATTAACATTAATTTTAACAAAGGTGTGACTAGCTTTACCGGGATAATTTGAGTGAACTCTACACCCTTTGTTCCTTAATATAAGATGTTTTCGTGGTTCAATTTAAAGTACACAAACGTCTAGTATTTAGAAAAACAGGTAGTAGTTTTCTTGAGCCCATATCTGGGAAAGCTTTCCATACTTTATTTATGTCCATACGCTAATGCAACACCATTCGAATACTACAAATATACACTAATCCAGTGGCTAGTGCAACAGTAGAGTAGTTAGTTTATTACAGGGTACAGTACAATGGTTTTACTGAACAGATTTCAATAAACGCTAGCACTGGAAGGTTTCTATAAGAATTAACAATACAAAATGTAAAGGTAACAAGTTTCAACATTGGTATACTAGCTCTGCATGAGCATTAAATCAAATACAAAAGTCTAAAGGTAACTAGCATTATTAACTAATGACAGTATAAAAAAATTGCAAACCATGTACCTCCAAGGTAAATATTATTTCGAACTCGGGGGGACCTTAAAAATTGCTATCCCAATCTTGATAATCGATCAAACATAAAAACTTGATCGAACGAATCAAGAAAACAGCCGGAGGAGGAGGTGCCCACTCTTGACCTTTCCTCTTGTCTTCATAATTGTCTGTGCAGTTTAACCAAAATAAAATGACAATAGAGCCTTGGCATTTTTGTGACACTGTACAAAAAAATTAACTTATCTCATGAAAGTGAGGTATGTAATCTATAAGCATTAACAGTGCAAAAATCTGAAGGTAGTAACAAGTTTCATCGTTGGTATACTGGCTGTGCAACAGCATTAGAATGCCTTAGACTGCTGGCATTGCTTAAATTTATCGGTGGCATTAGACTGAGAGTGGCATTAGTTAAATGTGGCATCACTTTAGCAGTAGCATTGCTTGACTTGACTGCTGGCGTTATACTAACAGCAAAAAAAAGTGGCAATAAGAGCATGGGAGGCCCATTCGGACAGTGGGCGCACCAGTACGATGTACCTCCATGGACGCAGAGTGGTGAGGGAGGTATGGTTGCCCAGAGCAACAAATATCCAGGCAGCATATGTGGATTACGTCCCATTTTTGCTCTCTTTAGCCACCTTTTTCCTATGCGAGGACAACAAACCGATCGACCTGGTCATTCTCTATTGCGCTGTCATGCCTTTCTACCCTTCTTCAACCAAGAGACACAAGACTCGTTCCTTAGCTACTGATTTTC
This sequence comes from Triticum urartu, assembly GCF_056163025.1. Taxonomy (NCBI): domain Eukaryota; kingdom Viridiplantae; phylum Streptophyta; class Magnoliopsida; order Poales; family Poaceae; genus Triticum; species Triticum urartu. Next base: position 578,392,446 of record NC_141874.1, read on the forward strand.
CCCCTTTCAACCTAGATGCGGGTTCGATGCCTACTCTCTTGGACAGTACAGTCTCCCTTCCTTTCCTTATTCAACCCAGACATGGATTAGTCTGCATGAAGTAGGGTTTCCTTTAATAGTGCAAATTATGGTTTTCGTCTGCGTGGCCAGCAGAGCAGAGGATAGCAAATTGGGAAGATGGTGGAGTGGAAAAAGATCCACATGCAACAACGTGGCAGATGGGGCAATAGAACAAGGTTATGGTTCGAAAAGAGGTAGCATACCTGAGGGTCGGCAGGAAGTGGCTTCGCTCGTGGTCGTCGTCCTCCGCACACACTACGGCAGCGAGCTTGGGGACGGAGGCCATCCCGCATGGGCACTAGGTCTGAGAGGACGGCCTTGTCGTCAGTGTGTGACCTCGCTCGCCGACGACGAGTGCGTCAATGCTGCACGTCCTTTTCTTCCCCGGCGAATCTGTGACCACCGGTGAGGAGGGAGAGAGGGGCCGTCTTTTTTAGATCTGGAGAGAGGGTGGTAGTGTGAGAAGCAAGTGGGCAGCCCTTAGCAAGAAAGCGCTCAAGCTCCAGCCTATATATCTTTTTTATACTACTAGTTCTGGAGGTGGAGTAGTGGTAGAGTAGTTTATATTTTCTCTGTGTACAGTGCCAGTTAGTCGTGCTTTAAAACTGATCGGCACGCCATTAAAAAAATAAAGGTCGATAACTAATGCGGCACCTCGGGCCAACGCGGCCAGATCACATTTTGCACGAGAAATTACACACCATGTTTCGTTGACATGTGGTCCCGTTCCAACATATCAGTGAGACGACGACGAGTAGTAGGAGTATTTCCGAACGGACGTGTAGGCCAGGGCGCCTCTTCGTGAACCATGGCAAACTCGCAACCGTCCACCGACTCTTCACCTTTACCTCTCGATTTGGAACTGCCGTCGCACGCTCTTCCTCTCCCTCCTCCATTTTCCTTCAGCCCTTCACCCTTTCTTCTGCCATTGTTCGATCGTCTTCTCCATGGAGGGAACAAGCCGGAAATGACCCGTTATTCTTGCCCCAATCTGAAAGATGACGTGGTGGAGGAACTCATTGATCGGTGCGACGTCATCACCTCGGCTAGCATGGCAGGTTCGTTCAAGCCCATTCTCGACTCAACTAATAACATCATTACAAAGAACCCAAGAGTCAAGGAGCAGTTTGATCTCCCCTATCTTCTTCGTCGTGACCCTGATGATGACTGGCGCCGGCACGACGGAGGCCTCGCCCTGTGCAAGTTGATGCCGCTTGATAATGATACGTATGATGTTAAGATGCCATCACTTGAGGGAAAGGCTTGGGCAGGCGCAAATGGAGATTGGGTTATTTACATTGGGTCCAACTGCGAGTGCGAACTTGTGAATGTGTACACTCGTCACCAGGTTCCACTTCCAAAAATCTCAGCACACTGCCTAGAGGTTGAGCACATCGGTAATGTACGCACGTTCAAATACGATCATGGTGACTGTATTCTACGGAAGATAGCAATTTGTCGAGTTCCCAACCGCTCTTGGAATTACAGCGACTATGATGTTGTTGCTATCTTCGACAAGCTTGTTGCCTTCCTTGATGGTTTCACTCGATGGATATTGCTCAAAAATCAGTTTCTATACACGGATGAGTACTGTGATGCAATTCAATACGAGCGCCTTGTGTTTGTTGCCACCACTCGTGGCACTGTTTCTGCATGGCATCCTCATAGTTTCGGTACGTTTGTCTTCCATCATAATTATAATTGTTTCATCCACATGCATGCGGGTTAGCAAGTTTCCCTTTACTAATTAACCTTCTTCTTGTGTTTCCAAGGTCCTATGAACATCCCACCACCTATACTTGAACATTTTTATAACCAAGGGGGAGATGATGATGGTGATGATCACGAGCATGAGGACGAGCAGCGCCCATATACTCTGTGGCGCCTGGCAACTAATTCTGATGGATCACCTCTTCTTGTGTGTATACAGTCCACTGATGATGTTACTGGTAAGGAAGTAGGTGTCTCCCATGGTCGCACTCTCCAGACCTATTCCAACACCCGTTGCATGGTATTCAGGATGGATACTAGTGTGCTAGCGCCAACTCCTTCTCCCTGGTACATAATTGATAGTCTTGGAGAAAACTCGCTCTTCCTTGGATAAAACTATCTAATGATGGTGAAAGGCGATCCAACTATTGTTGACACATTTATGAGAAGCAACTGTGTCTATACCTCGGACATTTGTGTGGTTCCCTACCCTGGTAGGGATATAGTAGGCCGCTTCAGCCTCGATGATTAGTCATGCGTTGGTTTCTAGATCGACAATCGATGGCCCGTCCCAGAGAATCACTTGTGGTTCAAAGCAAGCGTTTCCAACGCCGAGGAATGGTTGAGTTGAAGTTCATTTCATTGCTTGTTATTTGTTGTGTGGTGAAAACTTTAGTATTTATAATGTATCCTCCTTGTCGATGTGGGTTGATGACCTATTGTATGTAATAAAATGATATGCGTGTGATAAACTTACTAAATCTATGAATGGCTTTCGAGTCGCTTCTCTGAGTGAGTGGTGCGACGAGGCAAAAAATATTTTCCAAATACATAATTGTACGTGCATTGCAACAGGTTATCGGATGAGGCCAATCAACAATAGTAGTACACTATTTGTACTAGCTTCAGATGCTTCGCGCGTCGGGCGAGTGTTTTTACTGTAGCCATATGTTAATGTGTTCGTTGTATGTAACCAGCACCTCGAATCCTCGATACTAGTACTATATAGTAGGAGTAAGTAGTAGGGAGTAGTAGGGTGGCATGGGCCAGAACAAGCATTCACGTCCAGGAGTACGGCACACGCCACCACCACGACATCCATCGGACACCATATTATTTCTTAGAGTCCATGCTAGAGCAATCTCTTCAACCTCGTCGTTTCTCTAACTTCAGCCATCGCACGGCGGGCGAGGTGGGGGTTTGCCGATAGTCGGTTTCCTTAACTGCGGTCCCACTTGTAAGGCCAACTCCAACGCATGACCCCAAACGCACCTCCGTTTTGCACGGACTCCAACGATAATTTTGACTAGAAAAGCAAGACCAAAGAAAACAAGAACCACAAGAATACATTTTACTACTCCTGTAAGTTGGATTAGTGCCTTCGCGATGCATTCATTGTTGATCTGCGGAGGCTCGATCTTGCGTCTGTGCTAGCTAAAAGTGATAGAACATCTACTAAATTGCACTCTATCAATATATGGATGTACTCTTCTTCCCAATACAAAAACTTGCATCCATTCTACTCCCTCCGTTGCACAATACATGCCTTCTATTTTCAAAATATATATGTATCTAGACATGTCTTAGTATATAGGCACATCCATTTTTGGACAAATGGAAGTCAAGTATTTTGGAACGGAGGGAGTACACAATAAATTTTTTAAGTTAGCACAACTAGTCTAATCCGAGAGTAGAACCGAAGATTTGGTCGGGTTCTTCCTCCTTTTGCTGACACGTGGGACATCCAGCATCCAGGTCGTGTCATGAAAGAAAATAGAGTGGTAGTTGAAGCCACGAGATGTGCATCTTGGGTTAAACTATAAATAGAATCTTACTACTCTTGAGTAACTCCAAAAGCGGCCACCGAAGATCTTTATTGGATTTGTTTTTCATCACCAGCACGTCGAGGTGAAAGATGTGCAGGTTCAGTGGGTCCGCTTGCGTTTTCACTGACATGTGGGGCCGCATGTGAGCAAACAGATGATGGGCTCCACGCGTCCGCTGGCTGGCTGAGAAGAGAGATAGAGGAGGGCTGAGCACGGACTGCAAGAAATTTGTTCTACGTACCTCGATATAGGCTTGATATAGTGGGGTGGCATGGGCCATAACTCAGTAGCATTCATGTCTAGTAGTACGGCACATGCCACCCACACGAGTCCCATCCGACACCAATTTTCTTGGAGTTCGTGCTACAACCATCTCTTCTCCCTCCTGTTTTCTCAGCCATCGCGCGGTGGGCGGGGTGGGGCTTTGCCGATAGTCGGTTTGCTCAACTGCGGTCCCACTTGTAAGTGAAAATGCAACACCGCACGCATTCCCGCTTGAGCGGCGTGCCGGACCAACCGTGTGGGGTTGCGATGCGAACACAACAGGCTTTTCCTTTTGAACTCGTAACTTGTAAAATTTGGTTCTGCTCCACGGCGCGACTGATAGATAGAAAATAACGATTTTGCCTAGAGTAATGAGAAGTTTGGTTCTGGCGCCGTGCATGCATGGAGTACGTACGAAAATTATGAAGTTGATGCGAAAGGTAAAATAATTACTGTAGTATCATATACTACTACATGGATTTGACGGAAAGACAAAAATACAAACGGATCCATCAACGTTCAACTACATCCTCACGCCCTAGTGCGCCGGGTCACCAACCGACGTGTGAGGAGCAGCGGCATTGGCGGCAAGCTCAATGTGCTTCTGAATAGTGCCGTCCAAGGTTGCCCTGCGCTCCAAGAAGGCCAGCGTCCTATCGTCCTCCTCTTGCATGTAGTAGTCCTTGTGGACAATTTGCACGTAGACGTGGGTGATTATGTCGATGGTGTCTTGCTGCGCCAGGCGCTGCGCGGCGAGCGCGACCTCGAGGTGGACATTCTCCGGCGCGACAGCGGGCAGTCGCAGGGCCACCAGTGCGTCGAAGAGGTTGTTACCATAGTGGCCATTGAGGGTGGCGGGCATCGCAGAGCCTGGGTTCGTCGGCTGGAGGCTTACGTCAAAGTCATCTGCAAGCTTCTTGGCGACGATGAACTTGTCGAGGAAACCGACGAGGACCTCGTCGAACAAGGAGACGAAGCTGTCGTCCAAGCGGCCCCTCGCCCTGGCGGCCTCAAGCAATACTACCTGGAGACGTTCCTCGGTGCCGGGCCGCAGGCCGGCGTCGTGGACCATCTGGCACAGCCGGCTGATGCTCGCGCTCATCGCCTCCATGGGTTTAGCGTAGCTTCTATTCAACTGATCTTGCGATTCGAGTGATCACTCAGCCCTTGGTTAGCGTGCATAGGTGCGTAGGATTTCGTACTACTCCTCGGCCCTCTACTGCACCTGCCTTTGGCTATATGATAGGTGGGCCAGCCACCCCCTGGGGCCACGTGTCATTCACCCAAAGGCAGTTGCCGTAAGTCAATGAAGCTGCGTCCCCCTCCGCGCCGGTACAGTATAGCCATCTCACCGGACCTCTAGTTGGGGCCAAACGAGAGAAGTTTGATGTTTACTGGTTTATTGGTCCCCTTTGCATTTTGCGCCAAGTTTTGACATTTGATTTAACTATTAAATGTTAATGCATGTACACAAAAATGTTGTGTAAGTCACCTTACGAAAACCAAATAATCCCAAAATACTTAGGCACGGTGCATTAACTCCCTCCTTGTTTCTTATTTCGTGACATATCAACAAATGAGACATGTGGGCCGTGCATGCTTTCAATGACTTGAGACTACCAAACATGACATGCAGTGTTTAGTTCATTGCATGTAATCCTATTAGTACTCTGGTTAGGAGTAGCAAAAAAACATTAAGTTCTCTCGCCGATAGGAATAAAAGACCATGTATTTATTTACAGAGGGAGTAGTACATTTTTGGTGACATGCATTACTAGATATTGCTAGTCAAATACTAAAATCCAGATGGATGTGGTAGTACTCCTAAATCCAGACGGTGGTGCTACTAGTACTAGTAGTAGTACTACCAATGTAGTAGTAGGAGTACTAGCACTGTACTATCCGTTGGTCAAATTATTACGTGCTGCTCCTCACAGTGAAGTGACAAGACCCTGTGCCAGAAATGACACCTGAGTATAGGCGCCGTGTTCGGCATACCATAGTCAGCCTCACCATCTGCAGTCATTATCATCATGTCTGTAGAGCTAGCCTGCTTACAACTAGCCCTGTTCGACATAATTTCCCGTGCGTAGATGCCCGTGCATTGCACGGAACACCAAGATTGGGGGTGGACGGCTCCGGCAGCGGCCATCGCGCCAGATTTTTCCACGGCCTTCTACTCCTAGATGTGTACACGTGTGCTGGTGTGTGTTGTGTGCTGGGTGTGCGCGAGTGCGTCCTTCTGTGCATGCCGCCGCGCAGTGGTGAATTGTGTGCGAGTGCGTCCTTCGCGCGCAAGAAGTTTGTCCTTAATGCGCCCTCAATTTACTAGCGTGCGGGGTGCTACCCTAGTGGTTTCAACTTTGTTTACTTCACCGCGTGTCAGATGGGCCTCTAGTTTACTTATTTTCACCCACTACCACATGGGCCAGCACACGAAGATACAGAACACGAGCTGACAAGGCAGCATGTGGATTGGTCGACCGGTCAACTAAACAATATACGGAGCTATACGCTGACACAGTGAGCGTATAATCTGTCGGTATAGAGAGTTCGAGTGAGAGGGGAGGCCCGTGAGAGATAGCAGAGAGAGAGAGAAAGAGCTACTCCCTCCGTTCGATAATGTAGTTCCAACATTTTTTTAAGTCAAACTTTTGAAACTTTGACCAAGTTTATAAAGAAATTACCTATATGTACAATATCAAAGATAAATGATAGTATGAAGTAAGTACATGTTGTGATGAATCTAATGATCGTTCCAGATGTAAATGTTTTTCTCCACATATACCTGGTCAAATGTTTCTGAGGTTTGAATTTTCAAAACATCCATATGCTTATGGACGTGACAGAGTCCCTAACAAGAGAGAGAGAGAGAGAGAGAGAGAGAAAGAGTGAAAAAAGTGTGTGTGCGTGTGTGAAAGAGACATGGACAACACACGATAAAAGTAGAGAAAAAGCATGTGTGTCTTATGCAAACATATCACACATGCATCTTCGACAACAGAGGCAAGGTGAGGAGATAGTGTGTGGTTGTTTGGAACCGAGAGACCAAGACCCCTAAGCTAGCACGTGGCCAAGAGGGGTCTAACAAACAAGGGAGAGAGGTCGACAGAGACGTACGGAGAAAATGCAGACATGGGGAGTAGAGAGTGTATGTTTGTCATAGAGAGATCCCCTGGAGATCGTGATGGGACTACATGGGTGGGAGATCGAGTGACAAGGTGTGTGCGCGATAGAAGATGCCCCGAGAGATATCGAGATAGACGTATGGATGGAAGGAGACAATATGTGTGTTCCTGTTGGCTAGTAAGAGATAATCATCCTTTGAGGGGGGGTGCTTGCGCCTATGATGGATTGAGGGATTATGGTACTTAGGGGGGTGCGTGTCACATGGAGAGAGAACAAGGGCAGAGAGTGTTGGATGGGTCTATATGTATAGCGCGAGCGAAACATGTATATGTGTGAACCAGGGAGATATAAGGCCAGTTTGTCTTGCGTCCTGAGCATCTTTTCCCTAGCCTGGGGTTGTGGCTGGATTTCATACACGCTTGTTTGGTTGCTACCCTGTGAAAAAGAAAGCCCGCCTGGCCTGGGTTCCCTTGCACTTTAATTAGCCTGGCTGAACTCCAGACACTGCAAGTAGCCTGGCCCAGGCGACCGATTTCGAACGCCTGGTCGTGCCTGGTCGTGTGGCCATGAGGCTAACAGCAACATGGATGGATATTAGCATTAAATAATTGATGCATGGATTGATTGATGGGACATTGATGCTTTGCCTGGCCCAAGCATGAACCAAATGCTTCAGCACCACACAAGCCTGGCCAGGCAGAAATATTTTACATCTCACGTCCACACCAGGCAGTACCGGCCATCAAGGCATGAGGGTCAGGTCACGAACCAAACTTCCCAATAAATTTTGAGAGAGATTGAGGAGCCCCGATAAGGCTGAGTGGTGCGTCAGATAGCTGAGAGGGGGAAAGAGATGTTCCATCCGCTCGATAATGCAGTGCATGTAATTTTTTTAGAAGTCAAACTTTGGAAACTTTGATCAGGTTTACGCAAATGTTATTTATATCTACAATACCAAAGATACATCATACAAAACTACATCTCATGGTGAATCTAATGGCATATGTTTGCCGTACTATATGTAATTATTTTTCTCCACGTACATGGTCAAACTTTGTGATGTTTGACTTTTCAATAAATCTATATGCTATGGACCGAGGAGAGTGCCTCAGTCGAGACAGATCAAGTGTGTGTGAAGGAGAATGAGTAAGTGTGCAAAAAGAGTATGTGTGTGAAAGAGAAAGTGACAACAAACGATAAATTAGAGAGAGGGTGTGTGTTTTTTCGTTTCTTATGTGAACATATCACGCATGCATCTCTGAGATGGAAAAGCGAGACGAGGAGATACACGAAGATAGCTAGTGTGTGATTGTTTGCAACGGAGAGAGACACCCCTATAGCACATGTCCAATAGAGGTGTGGCCAACAAGGAACAAAGGTCGAGAGGGACACAAGGATGGCATGGACGCATGAGGAGGGAGAGAGGGTGTGTGATGCCCGGATAATCAAGCTACAGTACCCGTCTACTAATGATGCCTTGTCACCGCGCGTTGATTCGAAGCCATTCGAATTCAAAATTCAAGATCAAGTCAAACAAAAGTTTTCAAATACTAAAACTAAAATGTCCTGGATGTGACAAATAAATCATAGGTACGTGTGGTGAAGAAATCACATTGCTATAAAATGCCTAAATCCTTTAAGATAAATAAAACACAACAAAAACAATTAATTAAATACCTTTTATAAAGTTATAAAAATATAAACTAATATTTTTGTGCCAACCCTTTTGTGGCAGCACATAATATTACAATACAAATTAGGTGTCCATCTCCACATTTAAAAAAACTCATTTGCTAATTGGATTAAATGCAAAATAGAGGCTAAAAATAATAAACAGAAAAGATAAAAGGAAGAGAGAAAAATAAACTAAACCTACTGGGCACCATGGCCCATTTAACTATAACACATCCAGCCCACCTAACTCATCCCCCTCCCCGCTATAGGAGCTGAGGGGATCGTGGAGGCCATCCATGGCGCCCCGGCCAAGTGCCGGCCATCCACGGCCTCCCCCGTCGTCTACAAGACCCCGACGCCCTCTCCCCAACCCTAATCCCCTCCCTCGCGCCCCCGGTCTCCACTCCCTCGCGTTCAGCCTCGTCATTCTTCTCTGCCGCACCTCGTCCGTCGCCATCTCGTCATCGACCACCGCCGCCCTGAGCTCCGGCGCCTCCCCGACTCCTCCCTGCGCATACTATTGCACACCTGCAGGGCCCGGTGAGGCACCCGGGTCGATTCCCCCTACCCCCTCTCGTTTCCGACGTTGTAGCCGCCCGTGCATCGCCATGGCCGTTGGAGCTCCGCGACGTAGCCAGGCCGTTGCCGCCTACTGCAGCCACTGCTGCTGCTGCTTGCCACCGCTGTTGCTGCTCACAAGGCCGCCGCTGCTCCCCGCGCCAGCCCGTCGACGCGTGCCTCGCCTATAGTCGCCTTGGCCGTGACCCGCGTCACCGCGCGCGCATCACCGCGGCCTCACCCCGCTACCTCGCTCCCGTCTCCAGCCCCCATCGCCTCCCCCTGCGCCCAGGCCTGCCGCGGACCGCGCCTGGTCTCCCGGCCTCACCGGCTCCTCCCTGCCGCTCTAGTCGGGCGCTCCCACCGACGCGCCTCCCCTATTGCTTTCGCCGCGCTGCGCCTGCTTCGGCCGCCTCCGCACGCGACCCCGCACCCCGCAGCCTGTCCGCGTCCGCCGGCTGGCCACGCCCGCTAGGGCCACCGCCCGCTACCCCCCGCACGTACCAGCGCCCCGCCCCTGCTCGCGAGCTGCCACCCCGCGCCTTCCCCCGTCGTCGTCCGCCACTGGTCGCCGAGGCCGCCCCGACCGAGCGCCGCCCACCGCTGCCGGCTACCGCGCGCCCCGCGCTTGCTCGCCTCAGCCCTCGTGCCCCCCCCCCCCCCCGCGCGACCGCGCCTCCCCTGTGGCGCCGCTGCTGCACCGTTGCTCTGCGTAGCCCCACCGCCGCCTAGCACCGCTGCTCTGCCGCAGCCAGCTCCGCCGCCCAGCATCGCTACTGCTCGCCGACCCGCTGCCCTCCGTCGGTGCCGTCCGCAGCCGTCTCGCCATGGCCGTGCTCCGGCGAGCCTCCCACCCGCGCCGGCTTGCCCCGCTCGGGTGCGCTCGCACCAGGTGCCTAGCGCCCGTCGCCCGCACCCGAAGTGGCCTCTGGGCCACTGACCAGTGGGTGCTGCCCCCCCCCCCTTACCTATGACACGGGGGCCCCATGGCCCCAGAACGTTTATAAAAAATAATTTTAAAAAATGAATAATAAATAAAATAATTAATTAATTAATTAATTTTTATTAATTAAACTAAAACAACTAATTAATCCTAGTTAGTTAACCTAAACCCTAATTAGGCTAAGCAGAGAATGACAGGTGGGTCCCACTGGACCCACACGTCAGGTTGACCAGGTCAACGGTCAACATCATGCTGACGTCAGCAAACACTATTCTGGATAATGTTAATTTAATTAATAATTAATAAATTAGAAAATGATTTAAAACTTTAAAAATTAATATAAATTAAACCGTAGCTCGGATGGAAAAACTTTGTACATGAAAGTTGCTCAGAACGACGAGACAAAGCCGGATACGCAGCCCGTTCATCCGCCACGCATCCATAGCATAGAGAACACGCAACTTTCCTTCTCTGATTCACCTGTCCGAAAACGCGAAACACCGGGGATATTTTCCCGGATGTTTCCCCCCTTCACCGGTACCACCTCATACCGCGTTAGGGCACACCTAGCATCACGCTTTGTCATGTCATGCATCGTCATGCATTTGTTTGCATTATATTTATTGTTTCTTCCCCCTCTCCTCTTGCTAGAAACCGAGACCGACGCCGCTGCTACCCAGTGCGACTACGGTGTTGACGACCCCTCTCTCTTGCCAGAGCAACCAGGCAAGCCCCCCCCCTTGATCACCAGATATCGCCTACTCTCCTCTATACTGCTTGCATTAGAGTAGTGTAGCATGTTACTGCTTTCCGTTAATCCTATCCTGATGCATAGCTTGTCCTTGCTACTACAGTTGTTACCTTTACCTGCAATCCTAATGCTTAGTATAGGATGCTAGTTTATCATCAGTGGCCATACATTCTTGTCTGTCTGCCATGCTATACTATCGGGCCGTGATCACGGGTATATACTATATACTTTATACATGATACATGTGATGACTAAAGTCGGGTTGGCTCGAGGAGTACCCGCGGTTGATTCACGAATTGGGGGCTGGAAGGACATACTTTCCCGACAACCCTCTGTGTGGATCTTTGTGGTGATGCAACGGGGCAGGTTGAGACCACCTAGGAGAGAGGTGGGCCTGGCCCTGGTCGGCGTTCGCGGTTATTTCAAGATAACACGTTTAACGAGATCTTGGTATTTGATCTGAGTCTGGCCATTGGCCTATACACACTAACCATCTACGCGGGGACAGTTATGGGCACTCGATGTCATGGTATCAGCCGAAGCCTTCGTGACGTCAGCGACTGAGCGGCGCGTGCCGGATTGGACTGGAACGCCTGCTAGGCTAGGTCTGCTTCCGGCCGCGTTTGCAACGTGCAGGTGTGCAAAGGGCGATGGGCCCAGACCCCTGCGCCATAGGATTTAGACCGGCGTGCTGACCTCTCTGTTGTGCCTAGGTAGGGCTGTGACATGTTGATCTTCCGAGGCCGGGCATGACCCAGAAAAGTGTGTCCGGACAAAGGGGATCGAGCGTGTTGGGAAATGTGGTGCACCCCTGCAGGGAAGTTGATCTATTCGAATAGCCGTGTCCCTCGGTAAAAGGACGACCCAGAGTTGTACCTTGACCTTATGACAACTAGAACTGGATACTTAATAAAACACACCCTTCCAAGTGCGAGATAGAACCGGTGATCGCTCTCTCACAGGGCGACGAGGGGAGGATCATCGGTTAGGATTATGCTACACGATGCTACTTGGTGAACTTACCATCTACTCTCTTCTCCTGCTGCAAGATGGAGGTTACCAGAAGCGTAGTCTTCGAAAGGACTAGCTATCCCCCTCTTATTCCGGCATTCTGCAGTTCAGTCCACATATGATACCCTTATTCCATTTGATACCAATGCATACATATGTAGTGTAGCTCCTTGCTTGCGAGCACTTTGGATGAGTACTCACGGTTGCTTTGCTCCCTCTTTTCCCCCTTTCTATACTCGATTGCTGTGACCAGACATTGGAGCCCAGGAGCCAGACGCCACTGTCGATGATGACTACTACTACTCGGGAGGTGCCTACTACTACGTGCAGCCCGCTGACGACGACCAGGAGTAGTTTAGGAGGATCCCAGGCAGGAGGCCTGCGCCTCATTCGATCTGTATCCCAGTTTGTGCTAGCCTTCTTAAGGCGGACTTGTTTAACTTATGTCTGTACTCAAATATTGTTGCTTCCGCTGACTCGTCTATGATCGAGCTCTTATATTCGAGCCCTCGAGGCCCCTGGCTTGTAATATGATGCTTGTATGACTTATTTTATTTGTAGAGTTGTGTTGTGATATCTTCCCGTGAGACCCTGATCTTGATCGTACACGTTTGCGTGTATGATTAGTGTACGGTCAAATCGGGGTGTCACAGGGTGTGTTTGTGATAGAGAGATCCCGTCGAGATCGTGAGGGGACTATATGGGTGGGAGATCGAGGGAGTGCGTGCGCGATAGAAAGATGCCCCGAGAGAAACCGAGATAGACCATGCACATGTTTGTGATGGAGACTAAGATTAGCTAGTCATATACATATAGGGGGGGACTGCGTGTGCCTACAATTGAGTGAGAGACCATCATACTTGGCTAGATGGGCATGAGATTGTGTGTGTGCGCGTGTGAGATGGAGAGAGAACGAGGGGGAGAGATAGAGTTTTAGATGGGCCTATCGAGTGCGAGTGAGATATGCATGTGTATGTGTGACCCGGGTGGATGGAGAGTTTGAGAGAGGGGGGAAGAGCTCCGAGACAACATAGTGGTGCGTGAGAGAGTTACAGGCAAAGAGCCAAGGAATCTGTGTTCGTACGATGAGTGCACCCAAGATATCTAGCTTGGACTAGCTAGAGTATCATACATAGTGTGCGAGAGAGACCTATAGATGGTCTATATATGCATGCAAACTAGAAAGACCCCCCCCACACACACACAAAGAGAGAGAGAGAGAGAGAGAGAGAGAGAGATGGAGAGAAAGGGAGAGGGACGAACAAGGTTTTTGTGTCGGATGCGTGCGACAAAATTGAAGATTGTCGGCGAGAGAGAGGGAGAGAGAAAGAGAACAGGAGTCCGGGAGAGGGGGAGGTCGCGTTTTATGCATCAAAGACTGATATAAACCTTGTTTTGATATAAACTTGCATTCAAATATTCAAATTGGAGAACATGTTGTCTGCAATCCACACATGAACGGATATATGCGTATATCAAACAAGTTCATTAATTTGACTTTCAACATGTTCATGGAGTATTATAATACTATACAACATGCTATTCGATTGAGGTGTTCAATTTTGGATTTAGTTCACTATTTTGACCTACTGAATGAGCTATTTCATTGAATCTAGAAATTTCATTTTGGGTTTGATTCGCGTTTTTGAGTGGGTCAACTATTTGTCATATAGTAAATCGCTAGCAACGAGCATGTAAAAACACATTACTCCCGAGCATCATCTCTCCATCTAAAAAAGAAGTGGCAAGCTAATATTTCAAAATTTGATCCGAATCAACTTGGTAAGGTAGACGTGGATGCTCGTTCTCCCAAAATTTGAATGAACTGTTAAACATCCTCTCCGCTCGGTGGAATTCGCCCGAGCAAATAAATGGGAGACGCAAAATTACCGTCCTATGTGGGACACGCATCAATTGGCCCGTTGTACATCGAGGGTAGGTTCGTAACTTCATCCAAGCGCGCCTTCTCCTCGGCCGAAATGACATGTGCCAAATAATTCATAAACCATGGTCGGCAAAACATGCTCTCCTCGCCCGAAATAGCTCGCGCCCACTATTTCAAAACACGCTCTCCTCGCCCGAAATCACTCGCCCCCACTATACTTCAAAACACTCCCTCCTCGCCCGAAATCACTCCCGCCCAGAGAAGCAAAGTTACTCTACTATCCCCGACCCTCAGTACACAGACCCAAGCCGAGAAGCCTATAGGCAAGGGTAGAACTGTAACTCCCCCTCACATTTCAGACAAATGCGTCCGTAAGACATGGTTCCACTCCCCTCCCAATTTCCCCCGCCCTCCCCCATTCATACCTCGTGGGCGCCAAATCACCTTCTCCCCGGGAAGCTCCCTTCTCCCGAGCCGTGAAACCTCAGCCCCACCTCCATGGCGCCCCCCACCGCACTAATTTCACAGCCGCCCTCCTCCCTAATGCCAGAGACGCTGTCCATTTGCCGTCGTGCACTGGGCCATGCGCCTCTTACTTCGTGTTGCTGGTGCTGCCTCAACGACGGCCGCGTGAACCATACCGGAGCCGATTCACCCCCGCCGTTGTTCACGGCGCCGGAGCGGCTCCAACTTTGGATCCGACCAGAGTCCTGGCGCTGCTTCGGCGTAGCCGTCGACCGTCGCGACATCGCTCTTTCCTTGCCGCCGGTCGCCACGGCAACCGCGCCGGCCTCACCGACTCGGCAGCTGGACCTACCTACTTCACCATGCCACCAGATAGGCCGCACCCTCATCTCAAATCACTTTATTTAGGCGTCAGTTGTCTGAATTTTTATTCTGGGCCAATCGATTTGCAATGGGAAGCAGCACCCCTCGAGGCAGCGGAGCTCCTAGGCTGTCGGTTGGCTGGTGTCTAACATAAGGGTGCAGGGCCGCAAAGTTCGCCGCGGAAGCAGCGCTTAGATGGCTATCTTTTAGAGTTGCATGGGTTGAAGGTACTACCGCCGCCGGATCTGGATGACGGGGAGTCTTTGTGGATTGGCCCGGGGGCGGCGCAACCACGGCAGTGCGGTGGGGCGGGGAGCAGGGTTTTGGCCGGGGCCACAGACGGCGGAGGCAGGCTGCTCTGCCGTTGGTCGCTGGCTCTTCGGGGAAGATTCTGAACAGTGTCAGCCGAGAGGCACAAGACGACCAGCCATCCGGCGTAGATCGGACAGTACAAAAATAAAATAAAATCGTATGACCCCAGTTTAGTCTTCAGTCAACAGACGTGTGACCACTCTCGTACCTTGCTGTTGATCTCTTAGTGTATTTCTTCAGATCAAAAAGATATGTCGTTCTTAACATTATGTGTTATCTGCATCTTCAGACACACCGTCTTTCGACTCACCGCAGCTGGTCCAACAAGGGAAGCATACACCAGAAGGGAGCTATAGTCCCCACTCAACAGTTCCCTGCATCGAATGCGCGTGCCCGACATGCACGGCCACAACAACTGCAGGGCCATCCACAAGTCAGGACATGATGCTCACTCCTATGGATGGCAGCCAGATAGGTTGTACCCTCATCTTACTTGTGTGCAACATTTATGGCTTTGTTATTCATCTAAGCATGGAAAAAACATCATCACATTTCACTTATATTCATGTTGATCTCTTACGGGTCTTGTTCAGGAGTTAACGCTGTTCCATAGTTCAGCTAAGATACTTGTTCTTTAGGTAACACTGTTCCATAGTTATCATCCATCAGCCAATGTTATCCCATAGGTTGGTGATTATAGTATTATACCACTTCTAGTATTTCCTATGTTGTTCTTTAATACTTTTGTGTGCCATCTAGTTAATCTCGAGTACAAACGATACATATTCTATAGCTTTCATCTGTGTTCTCCCTTTAGTTTATGAGACCTGTTGCTGCTAGTTAACCCCAGTCCTACTATTTATGTCGTCTCCTACAGGCACTCATTACATAAATCTAGCTACTAGTTGTCTTCCATGCATGTCAGATATAATTGCACACACTGATATATCCACAAGAACCTCACGGAGCAATGTAAAGGCCAATAAACTTGATGTCAATGATACCCAATATGATGGAACATGTAAAGGCAGTTCTTCAGAAGACTTGCAGAAAGATGATGAATCCTCTTCACCCCACAAGCTTGCTCTAACTTGGCCTGTGATATGGGTACAACATGCATATAATGTCCTGGAGTGTATCTACTCTGTTACAATGCCATGTGCTTAGCATGCTGATCATGCATGTAAATATGCCATGCCTTCCTGTTTTTCAGTACCTGTTCCATTCATGATAACATGTTTTCAAATTTAAGTACTGTCATTCTACTCCATCGCAATGCCATCTGCTTAATTTGGACATCATGCTTCTGAATATCTTATGCATTGTTATTCATCAGTATGTACTTCATCTATCTACCATACCATGTTTTTTTACATTGAAGTGCTATTCTAGTGCTCTGTTGCAATGCCATCTTATTTTCCCAATCATACACGTGTATGTTGCCTTAGTTATTTCTGTATGTATTCCGCTAGCATACATTTTTACATTCAACTAGTGTTTTTTTTGATGTGTTGTCCTGTCGTATCCCTAGCTCTTACACCATACTCCCTCCGTCCGGATTGCATGTTGCCGAAATGGATAAAAAAGGATGTATCTAGAACTGAAATACGCCTAGACCCATCCATTTTTTCCGGATGGAGGGAATACATGTCAATATGTCATGCCTTTCTATTCTTCAGTACCTATTCCATCTCTCTGCTGCCGCATGTTTTAGAATTAAAGCACCATTCTTCTATACAAGGCATGCAAGGGGAAGACGACTATGTTAGAATTTGAAGGATTACAAACAAGGCCTTTGCAAAAGATCCAAACGCCAGGAGATAATAAACCAACTCCAGTTTTTAAAGATACTGCTCTAGCACAGAGAAACCCAACTCTTACTGATAATAAACAGATTCCAGTGGCCAAAGAACTAGTCCGCTCCAGTCCAGCAAAAATACGTCAACTCAACTCTAAGAAGCGTGTGCGTATCCTTGCATCATGAAATTTTATAGCATGCTGATCATATTTTCTACATGTTTCTTACCCATCTCTCTTTTAGAAAATAAGATTAATAGATAGAAGAATTTCTGCACTGGTATCGTCTGTGAGGAAAGATTCTTGCAGGAATTCTCTGTACTCCAATGCAGATGTAAGTACCTGTTGTATATCACTATATTTTTACATCAGCATGTATTTTGTTAATCGGCGTGAATGCAACCTTTATCTGATCTAAATTTAGTTGTAGCAAAATGTATGATTAAAGGCCACAATGTTGATTTTTGTAAGGAAAACTGCCTGGTAGTTTTGCATCCTGAGCGGCATGAGTGTACTATCTCATCTCAGTGGGTTTGATTACTTTGGTTCTGCAATGGGTTTTCAGTGTTTTTTTACTGTGTTGTCCTATCGTATCCCTAGCTCTTACGCCATACTCCCTCCGCCCGGATTACATGTCGCAGAAATGGATAAAACTGGATGTATCTAGAACTGAAATATGCCTAGACCCATCCATTTATTTCCGGATGGAGGGAATACATGTCAATATGTCATGCCTTTCTATTCTTCAGTACCTATTCCATCTCTGCTATAGCATGTTTTATAATTGAAGCACCATTCTTCTATATAAGGCATGCAAGGGGAAGACGACTATGTTAGAATCTGAAGGGTTACAAACCAGGTCTTTGCAAAAGATCCAAACGCCAGGAGATAATAAACCAACTCCATTTTTCATAGATACTGCTCCAGCACAGAGAAACCCAACTCCCACTAATAATAAGCAGATTCCAGTGGCCAAAGAACTAGTCCGCTCCAGTCCAGCAAAAGAATGTCAACTCCATTCTAAGAAGCGTGTGCGTATCCTTGCATCATGAAATTTTATAGCATTCTGATCATATTTTCTACATGTTTCTTACCTGTCTCTCTTTTAGAAAATAAGGTTAAACGATACAAGACTTCCTCCATTGGGATCATATTCAAGGAAAATATCTTGCGGGAATTCTCTATGCTCCAGTGCTGATGTAAGTACCTGTTGTATATCACTATATTTTTAGATCAGCATGTATTTTGTTAATCGGCCTGAATCTAACCTTTATCTGATCTAAAATTAGTTGTAGCAAAATGTTAAAGGCACCAATGTTGATTTTTGTAAGGAAAACTGCGTGGTAGTTTTGCGTATTGAGCTGCATGAATGTGCTATCTCATATCACGCACATTACTGAATTGTAGTGCTTCTCTGGTTGCTCATTCATTCATTGTGTCAATGTTGCTTTCGTAATACCTTACCTAGCTGATGATAGCTGTGCCATATTGTGTTAATTTGGTGTAGGCTAGTTGCCCAAACGTTTGTTGTGTCAATGTTGCTTTCCTATTATCTGACTTGGCCAATGATAGCAATGCTAGTGTGTTAATTTTGTGCAGACTGCTGAAGATAAGAAGACAAACTCTGAAAACAGCAAGGCAACACCATTGTTTCTTTCCAGTAAATCTAGGCCAGGTAATATGGCAATAACTCATGATTAATCTATTTGGTTCCCGTCCTAATTTATGTTATGATGCAGTGCTCAAGACACTCTCCACTATCAATAATACAAGCCTGCCAAAATCGCCATCTAAATCTGTTCAGTATCCTCTGTCTCGAATGCGACGGAATAAATGTATGTTTGTGAACCAATTAATGGCTGAAGCAATGATGGAAATGGTGGATGAATCAGAGGTGCAGAGTTGTGCGACACAACTGATCAATGTTTTCAGAGACAATGTGGCAAAGCAGCAAGAACTTGCCCACATGCTTATGGGCGTCATCTGTGCTGAGGTTGCAGATTGTGACATTGTAGATGGTTAGGTTCTGCTCATTTATTTGCACTGGCATCAATCTTTGATTGCCCAGTGGATGTAATTTCATGTAATATATTCTGGATGTGCAACGTTATTCCCTGTATGCCGTACCTTTGCTCGTCGTAATGGGCTCAAATTATCTAATTTGGCCTAAATACATGAACGAACTTTAGTGGGCCCATTATCTAATTTGGCATAAATCTGATGGGCCATTTGTAGTCGGACCTTAGTTTTGGCCTCTTAACGGCCCATGCCCTTCGTTAATAGGTCGACATCGAAGCGGGCAACAGGTGGCCCCAATTTATTTCATGGGCCGTTAACAGGCCGTTACTAAGTTTGGGCTACATATGGCCCAACTATACTGTAGGCCTTTAGCAGGCCGAAAGAGACAGCGGGCTTGTATTGGACCATGAAGAGCGTGGGCCGCTAAGAGGCCGAAAGTCAGGTCGTATTGTAAACGGCCCAACTGTGTTGTGGGCCTTTAGCAGGCCGAAAGAGAAACCGGGCTGGTATTGGACCATGAAGGGCATGGGCCGTTAAGAGGCCAAAACTAAGGTCCGACTACAAATGGCCCAACTCATTTATGGTTCGTTAACAGGCCGAAAGGCACAAAGGGCCGGGAATTGGCCCAACACTTAAATGGGTCGCTAAAAGGCCAAAACTCAGGTCCGACTACAATTGGCCCAACTGATTTATGGGCCGTCAATAGGCTGAAAGTGACACCATGCCAGAAATTGGCCCAACACTTAAATGGGCCGCTAAAAGGCCGAAACTCAGGTCCGACTACAAATGGCCCATCAGATTTATGGGCCGTCAACATGCTGAAAGACACACCGGGCCGGAAATTAGCCCAACATTTAAATGGGTCGCTAAAAGGCCGAAAGATGTACATCCTGAAAATTAGCCCATCCATTAAATGGGCCGTTAACAGGCCGAAATCTCATCGGGCCGATATTGAGCCCAAATATATAGCGGGCTGTTAACGGGCTCGAACTGACGATGGGCTGCAATGGTGTAAAATCTTTAACGGGCCGAATTGGCACATCTCGTATGGGCCGTGGGCTTAAATGGACCTGACACAAGTAGGCCTTATATGGGCTGGCCTGCTAATTTTTACTGGGCCGGCCTTTTTCACCGGAATGGGCCACTGTTCGGCCGTGCCACGTGTCGACCTATCATAGGCACCTCCTGTCCAATGAGTGGATGACATCTGTCCCAACGATGAGCCGACACGTGTTTCCTCTAGCCAATGATGATTTTACACATGGAAAATCCCCATTGGTCGGGGCTGTTAACGGGTTATCATATCCAAAACCCGACCCGATAGCTTAACGGCGTTCCGTTACAGTGGATGCCACGTGTCAGTCACCCTTGACGAAAGCACTTCTGTGACGCATGATTTATCTTCATGGAAGTGGACACTTCCGTGATGATAATTTTGGTAATGTCATGGAACACTTCTACGACAGTACAGGTATGACTATCTTGATTCTGTCATAAATTTGTCATGGATGTACATGCATGACAAAAAAGCGACCTACTGTGACAAACACGTATCATCACGGAAGTGTATTTTTTTGTAGTGCTTCTTCCCTTTACCCTTTTTCTTGAAACTGGTGGTCTTGTTGACCATCAACACTTGATGCTCCTTCTTGATTTCTACCTCCACGGCCTTTAGCATTGTGAAGAGCTCAGGAATCGTCTTATCCATCCCTTGCATATTATAGTTCATCATGAAGCTCTTGTAGCTTGGTGGCAGTGATTGAAGAACTCTGTCAGTAACACTATCATCAGGGATATTAACTCCTAGCTGAGTCAAGTGGTTGTGGTACCCAGACATTCTGAGTATATGTTCACTGACAGAACTATTCTCCTCCATTTTGCAGCTGTAGAACTTATTGGAGACTTCATATCTCTCAATTCGGGCATTTGCTTGAAATATTAACTTCAACTCCTGGAACATCTCATATGCTCCATGACGTTCAAAACGTCGTTGAAGTACCGGTTCTAAGTCGTAAAGCATGGCACACTAAACTATCGAGTAGTCATCAGCTTTGCTCTGCCAGGTGTTCACAACATCTGGCGTTGCTCCTGCAGCGGGTTTGTCACCTAGCGGTGCTTCCAGGACGTAATTCTTCTGTGCAGCAATGAGGATAATCGTCAAGTTACGGACCCGGTCCGTGTAGTTGCTACCATCATCTTTCAACTTACCTTTCTCTAGGAACGCATTAAAATTCAACGGAACAACAACACGGGCCATCTATCTTCAATAGCATAGACATGCAAAATACTATCAAGTACTAAGTTCATGATAAATTAAAGTTCAATTAATCAAATTACTTAAGAACTCACACTTAGATAGACATCTCTCTAATCATCTAAGTGATCTCGTGATCCATATCAACTAAACCATGTCCGATCATCACGTGAGATGGAGTAGTTTTCAATGGTGAACATCACTATGTTGATCATATCTACTATATCATTCACGCTCGACCTTTTGGTCTCAGTGTTCCGAGGCCATATCTGTATATGCTAGGCTCGTCAAGTTTAACCCGAGTATTCTGCGTGTGCAAAACCAGCTTGCACCCGTTGTATGTGAACGTAGAGCTTATCACACCCGATCATCACGTGGTGTCTTGGCATGACGAACTGTAGCAACGATGCATACTCAGGGAGAACACTTATACATTGAAATTTAGTGAGAGACCATCTTATAATGCTACCGCCGAACTAAGCAAAATAAGATGCATAAAGGATAAACATCACATGCAATCAATATAAGTGATATGATATGGACATCATCATCTTGTGCCTTCGATCTCCATATCCAAAGCAATGTCATGATCACCATCGTCACCGGCTTGACACCTTGATCTCCATCGAAGCATCGTTGTCGTCTCGCCAACTATTGCTTCTATGACTATCGCTACCGCTTAGTGATAAAGTAAAGCAATTACATGGCGATTGCATTTCATACAATAAAGCGACAACCATATGGCTCCTGCCAGTTGCCGATAACTCTGTTACAAAACATGATCATCTCATACATCAAAATTTAGCATCATGTCTTGACCATATCACATCACAACATGCCCTGCAAAAACAAGTTAGACGTCCTCTACTTTGTTGTTGCAAGTTTTACGTGGCTGCTACGGGCTGAGCAAGAACCGTTCTTACCTACGCATCAAAAACCACAACACGGTATAGTGATTGCTTTTTGATCTTCAGAAAGAACCATGTTCATTGAATCTGATTCAACTAAAGTTGGAGAAACTAACACCCACCAGCCACCTGTGTGCGAAGCACATCGGTAGAACCAGTCTCGCGTAAGCGTACGTGTAATGTCGGTCTGGGCCGCTTCATCCAACAATACCGTCGAATCAAGAAACAACTAGTGATGGCAAGCAATATGTATATACCCACGCCCACAACTCCTTTGTGTTCTACTCGTGCATATAACATCTACGCATAAACCTGGCTCTGATACCACTGTTGGGAACGTAGTAATTTCAAAAAAAATTCCTACACACACGCAAGATCATGGTGATGCATAGCAATGACAGGGGAGAGTGTTGTCTATGTACCCTTGTAGACCCTAAGCGGAAGCGTTATGACAACGTGGTTGATCTACTCATACATCTTCACAATCGACCGATCCTAGTACCGAAAGTACGGCACCTCCATGATCTGCACACGTTCGGCTTGGTGACGTCCCACGAACTCATGATCCAGCAGAGTGTCGAGGGAGAGCTTCGTCAGCACGACGGCGTGATGACGGTGATGATGAAGCTACCAGCCCAGGGCTTCGCCTAAGCACTACAACGATATGACTGAGGTGGATTATGGTGGAGGGGGGCACCGCACACGGCTAAAAGATCAATGATCAATGATACATCTTTAACGTATCTATAATTTTTGATTGTTCCACGCTATTATATTATCTTTTTTGGATGTTTAATGGGCTTTAATATACCTTTTTATACTATTTTTGGGACTAACCTATTAACCGAAAGCCCAATGTAAATTGTTGTTTTTTTGCCAATTTCAGTGTTTTGCAGAAAAGGAATATCAAATGGAATCCAAACAGAATGAAACCTTCGCGAGGATCGTTTTTTGGAACAAACACAATCCAGGAGACTTGGAGTGGATGTCGAGGAAGCAGCAAGGAAGCCATGAGGTAGGAGGGCGCACCCCAGGGGGGTGGGCGCGCCCCCTGTCGTGGATCTAAGACTGACAGTAGAATGGGGGTAGGTATGAGGAGGCAAGATCCTAGCTATGGCGAAGTTGTACACACGAGTTTTACGAGTTCATGCCCTTCGCGGGGGAAGTAACAGCCCTACATCTCGGTGCCCGGAGGCGGCCGACTGGATTATGTATGTGTGTGTTTACACGGGGTGTGAACCCTTGTGCCAGTGGAGGGGGTGGCTTATATAGAGTGCGCCAGGACCCCAGCCAGCCCACGTTACAAGGGGTTTAAGGTACATTAAGAGGGGGCGTTACTGGTAACGCTAGTAATTAAGTGACATAAATGCCTATTAAGTCTATGAAGTAAACGTCCGACCGTTGTCGTGCAGAGTGACTTTAGGTCTTCTGTCTGTCGAGTGATAATTGTTTTGGTCGAGCGACCTTGAACCTTCTGAGTGTAATGACTTGTAGTCGAGTGGATGATGCTACCCCTTGAATGCTTCTAGTTTTAAGATGGTGTCCTAGGGGAGGGTGTCTAGGTCAGGCCTATGACCCTATCCTAGGTACATAGCTTCATCATTAGCCCCCGAATGGTTTAGGGTTTGAGTGGAGAAGGAGTTGAGAACACCTCCGATTCAATTTTCGCGCTTCGGAAGCGTCTTATTAGGACCAAATGAGCAATCATGATGACTTCAACTTCTTTTTCAGTCGCCTTGATCCATCCTTGGTTCTGCTAAGTGAACTTTTACTGCGATGCTTTGAGTACTGATATGGGAAAAATCTTCCGTCTGACAGGTTGCCCTGCTACTCGCGGATATTGTGGGATTCGAATTTTGGGGAAGCGCGTGGGGCGGAGGAGGCCGCAGTAATCGGACGGGATTAGGCAAGGCCGCCTCGATCATTGCACCACCTTTTTCGCCATGTACCTCGCACGCGACTATTGCGGGATTTGATAGTATCGTCCGGACCCACAGGTCATCCACTCAGAAGCGGCCTCATATAAGGTGACGGATTGGGGTTTTCTGCACGGTGCGTTCCCATTCTTCTTCTTTCTCCTCCGCTCCCGGCGCTGCTGCTTCATTCAAGTTTCGCCCGCTGCCATGGGGAAGGAGAAGACGGTGGCTCTGGAGCGCGCGAAGAAGGCGACGTCGAAGGCAAAGGGGAAGAAGTCCAGCCGGGGCGGATCTTTGTCGAGGTCCGGCATGCCGCGCGGCTGGATCCAGGGTGACTGGATTCGGTCGACAATTAGTCAGGATGACATCGACGATCTGGTCGAGGGGGGACTGATTCCCCATGAATCGGCGCGGCTCTCAAAGGGCGAGACCGAACCGCATCCGCGGGAGGGTGAGTGCGTTCTCCTCGCCACCCATCTTGACCGCGGATTTTCTTTGCCTCCCCATCCTTTTTTCCGGGGCTTCTTGAACTTCTTTGGAGCACAACTCCACCACTTTTCTCCCAACACCATCATATACCTCGCTGCCTATGTGTCCATGTGCGAGAGCTTCTTAGGTTGTAGGCCACACTGGGGCCTTTTCAAGCAAATTTTCACGTGTCGTTCACAGTCGGTCAAGAAGGCCAACCCGAGTGATGAGAGGACGCACGTGATCCAGATGTGCGGGGGACTTGGGATTCAAATGAGAGGTAAAAGCACTTTCCCAGCCATAATCCTTCCTGAGTCAGTCCGAGGATGGCAGTCGACCTGGTTCTATTGCAAAGACCAGCCGACTCCAGGTCAGTCGACCAGATGTAACACCCTCGATGCGACTATAGCTCCCACGTGTCGAGGCACGACTTAGAGACATAATCGCATTGAAGGCATATGTCGCAAGTTAGGCAATCTTCACAACATCCCATGTAATATAAATAATAAAGGGGAGATAACATAGTTGGCTTACACTCGCCACGTCAAACAAGTACATAAATAACATTACATCATCCAAACACTCATGGCCCGACTACGGCACCAAAATAAAAGAGAACCCAACATGCGACAACGGTCCCGTTCACCCCCAACTGGGCACCACTACTGATCATCGGGAAAGGAGACATAGTAACGTTGAGAGTCTTCGTCGAACTCCCACTTGAGCTCGTACGCGTCTACTGGAGCAGAATCATCAGGCCCTGCATCTGGTGTAATAGTAATCTGTGAGCCACAGGGACTCAACAATCTCGCACCCTCGCGATCAAGACTATTTAAGCTTATAGGTAAGGCAAGGTAAATATGTGGAGCTGCAGCAAGCGACTAGCAAATATGGTGGCTAACTTATTCGCAAAAGAGAGCGAGAAGAGAAGGCAAAGCACGAGCGAGAAACTAGAGAGCAACCTGCGCGAACATTACTCCAACACCGTGTCCACTTCCCGGACTCCGCCAAGAAGAGGCCATCACGGTAACACACTCGGTTGATTCATTTTAATTATATTAAGGTTCAAGTTATCTACAACCGGACATTAACAAATTCCCATCTGCCCATAACCGCGGGCACGGCTTTCGAAAGTTCAATCCCTGCAGGGGAGTCCCAACTTAGCCCATGACAAGCTCTCACGGTCAACGAAGGAATAGACCTCCTCCCAAGATGTTCCGATCAGACTCGGTATCTCGGTAACTCAAGACACTTCGACAGGTTAAAACAAGACCAGCAACACCGCCCGAATGTGCCGACAAATCCCGATAGGAGCTGCACATATCTCTTTCTCAGGGCACACTCAGATGAGCGCTCCATACAACTAAAACCAAACCTTGAGTTTCCTCGAGGGGGCGCTGCACAGGACTCTAGTTTGGACCAACACTCAGAGGAGCACTGGCCCGGAGGGTTTAAAATAAGATGACCCGCGGGCTCCGGAAACCCGAGGGAAAAAGAGGCTAGGTGGCAAATGGTAAGACCAAGGTTGGGCATTGCTGGAAAAGCTTTAATCAAGGCGAAATATCAAGGGGTTCCCATTATAACCCAACCGCGTAAGGAACGCAAAATCCGGGAACATAACACCGATATGACGGAAACTAGGGCGGCAAGTGTGGAACAAAAAACTAGGCGAGAGGCCGAGCCTTCCACCCTTTACCAAGTATATAGATGCATTAAGATAATATAGCAAGATAATGATATCCCAACAAGTAAATAAAGATGTTCCAACAAGGAACGGCCTCCAAACTTCACCTGCAACTAGCAACGCTATAAGAGGGGCTGAGCAAAGCGGTAACATAGCCAATCAACGGTTTGCTAGGACATGGTGGGTTAGAGGTTTGACATGGCGATTTGGGAGGCTTGCAAGCAAGTGGTAGGCATCGTAGCAATGGCATAGCAAAAGAGCGAGCAAACTAGCATAGCAAAGATAGTAGTGATTTCGAGGGTATGATCATCTTGCCTACACAGTTGTCAGAGTTGACTGGATCCTCGAAAGCAAACTCAACGGGCTCCTCGTTAGCGAACTCGTCTCCCGGATCTACCCAAACAAGACAAACAAGCAACAAGGATACAATCAACCACATGCAAGACCAAGCAATATGATGAAATGATGATATGCTATGCGGGATACGATGCGGGATGCAAAAATGCAAGATATGACAGGAAATGCATGACCCTGGCCTCAACTTGGAAATCCAAGTGCGCCACTGGAAAGATGAGATGAAATCGCTTGAAAACGATATAAAGAACGCCGGAATCGGAGTTACGGTTTGGAAATGGCAAGCGATTCAAAAATGACACCGGTCTGCGATTTACAGCAAGTAGCCAACTAAATGCAATGAGATGAACATTCTACAGCACCCAAACATGACAACAAAATACATGGCAGGGATGCACACAAGATGCTTAACAAAAGTCTAGCACTGAGCTACGGCCAATTCATCGATTAACAGGTTCAAACAAGCATGGCAAAAATGCAAATGACAAACAGATCCCAGACTTAGTGAAATTAACACTTGTCTGGAATTTCAGATCAGGTAGTCCTCTTCGGAGCAACAAAACTACATGCTACATGACCTGAACATGGCAAGGTAAAGCATGGCATGGAGCTACTCAAATATCTTAACAAAAGTCCCTTAGTGACCTTGAGCCAAAAGGAATCAGAAAATACAATTGCAAGCATGTGAACATAGCAAAAACATAATCAGTTTTCAGACTTAGTGAAAAACTGACACATGCTGAAATATAACTCAAGTAGGCATGTTTACGAGCTCGATGCACTCACTACGGTGAAATTCATGGCAAGACAAGCATACACGCATCAATAAGGCACAAAATTCAATCTAGACATGGCAAGAACAATAGCATAGCATGCACGGATCAACTACAACATCACCGGCAAAATTGCAAACAAGTTGACAATCTGCCCAGATTCACAAAGTAGCAAAAGTAGAGCTCGATTGACTCAAGATAGGGTACTCCATAATTGCAAAAAAAGACATGGATGGATAGAGCACTACAATATTAACAAAACTCCCTTACTGATTATCCTCAAAAGAGGCACGGATCACTAGGAAACAACAAGAACATATGGCATCATGAGATAAACAGCCCTAGGACTTAGTGAAATCACTAAGTCCCTGAAAACAGAATTAGCAAGTGCACCACTTTGCAAGCTTGCACAAGTCACCACACACATCACAAAAATACATGGGTTGCACCTCTGGACAGATGACAAAACTCTTAACAAAACATATGTAGAACTCACGGGCATATCATGCACACAATAATCATGGCAAAAATGACAAAAGTGCTAAACGGAGTAACAGATCTGGCAATTAACTCAAGTAGCCCTCTTCTAACAGCATTTCGGGCATCAAGATGAGCTCAAATGAAAATGATGCAATGGAATGAAATGATGTACTCTCTGAGATGAACATTTTGATATACTATATGCATGAATTGGAGCTACGGATGCAAAGTTACGAAGCCGTGAACATGTGCACTTGGACTGAAAAATAATAGGGACTTAGAAGAAATTTCGACCTCCGGATCTAGGGTTGACCCGGCACGTGAACCGAGGAGGCGGCGCTGCTCGCCGAAGATGGCGCAGACGGCGGCCGGAGTGGAGGGGATCGCCGGATCCGGCTCTCCCGCGGCCGGATCTGGCCGGAGGCGAGGCGGGGAGGCGGCGGAGCGGCCGGAGGGCGCGGCGGCGGCGTGCGGTGGCCGGGCCGGCGAGCTCGCGCCGGCGAGCTCTCCGGCGATGGCGCGGCGGGGCTGGGAGGAGTGCGGCGGCCGGATCAGGAGGAGAGGGGCGGCGGCGGCTGTCGATGGTGGGCGACGGCGCGCTAGGCCGGGAGGGCCCCGCCTGGGCCCGGCGGGCCGGAGCGCGGGGATGTGGGCGCGACGCCTCCGCGAACCCGGTGGCGACACGTGGCGGCGGACATGGCGGGCGGACACGTCCGTCGGTGGCGCCTTTGTCCGGCGGCGGCGGGTGGAAATGGATCTGAGGTTAGGGATGGAGGGGATCCGGGATTTTTAGAAGGGGGAGGTATATATATATAGGCATAGAGGGAGCTAGGAGAGTCCAAATGAGGTGCGGTTTTCGGCCACGCGATCGTGATCGAACGCTCTAGATGATGGAGCAGAGGTAGGTGGGTTTTGGGCCAACTTGGAGGGGTGTTGGGCTGCAACACACACGAGGCCTTTTTGGTCCCTCGGTTAACCGTTGGAGTATCAAACGAAGTCCAAATGATACGAAACTTGACAGGCGGTCTACCGGTGGTAAACCAAGGCTGCTTGGCAAGTCTCGGTCCAATCCGGAAATGTTTAATCCCCACACACGAAAGAAAGCTAGAAATGACCACCGGAGGAGAACGAAGCGCCGGAATGCAAAACGGACAACGGGGAAAATGCTCGAATGCATGAGATGAACACGTATGCAAATGCAATGCACATGATGACATGATATGAGATGCATGACAATGATAACAACACACGGAGACAAAGACCCGAACCCGAGAAAATAAAATAACTTAACGCTGGAAACGGCAAGAGTTGGATTACAAATAGGGAAAGTTACATCTGGGGTGTTACACCGGACTTCCTCCCTTCTCCATGGCTCAGATCGAGAAGCCCTCCGCCTTGAAAGTGATCCCGGAGGAGAAGGCACAGGTGAAGGTGTTGGTCGAGCGGGTGGTCCAACTCATCCGTGATGGCGTGACAGGTATGGATCTGTTGGAGGTCTTCCTTAAACGACGCATCTAGCCGCTTCAAGCCCGTGACCATCCGATGTGGATGTATTCGGGTATTGAGGATTCCACTCGGATCCACCCAGAAGAGGTCGATGAGGACACGGTGGAGAAGTGGCTGAAAATTATCACTGGCAACAAGGATAACCCTAGGGGGTCTAGGAGAGTCCCTCCACTCGACAACTCGCGCCAACCAGACAAAGTCCGACTCTAAATTGCCGAGTGTTCTCTTGATTCATCATGTAATTGCTTGTTCACAATCGACTGGTTTTTGCTTCGCTTGTTATCTTTCAGGCCCTTATTGAGATGTACTCGCTGCCTAACGGGGAGCAGGAGCAGGATCCGGAGGGGGAGGCGAGCGGAGGTGAGAGCGGCGAGTGGCACTCTGATGAAGAGGAGGACGAGGAGAGTGACGACCCGAGTGATGAAGAAGAGGTCAACTCACCTCCCCGTAGGGAAAAACGATCCAAGCACGCTCACGACCCGGCAAGCATCCACGACAAAGCGACCGCACCGACTGGACAGTCGTCGAAGCGCCCTCGGATGTCTTCTCCAGTGCCGACTGAGAGGGCACCGAAGCAACCGAAAGCTGCACTGTCTCCAGCACCGACTGATAAGGCGCCGAAACAACTGAAAGCTGCATCGTCAAAACCGCCGAAGGCTTTGCCCAAGATCAAAGTGTCCATTCCTACTATTTCTGGGTAATAATCAGACCTGATTTCTTGGTTTAGTATGAGTCAAATTTTGGTCGACCACCGTGATAGGCTTAACCGACTGAATCTTGAAATTTGTAGTGTTGCTACCTCCGGGACCTCCACCCACAAGTATGAAGGTGAAGAAATGGAAGACGCAGTCACCTCTAACCCGGGTACAACTTCTCGTAATCATGTCTTCAATTACTCGGTCGATTAAATTCTGACGATTAATCTGGAGTCGACTAATTTTTTTGCAGCTCCTCCCAATGTCATTGAGCTTCCAGATGACGACGAGGACGTGCCGCTGAGGGCCAGGAGGAACAAAAAGGCATCAACTGGCAAGACATCCCAATAGGTGCCGGCGGCAGAGCCAGCGGTTCAACAGCCCGAAGATGTGACTCGGGCTTCTGTTACTTTTGCTGATCCAGTATCGAGTGAACGCCCCACATCATCGATTGTGCCAGTGCTTGCTTCCACCGTCCAGCTTCATGCCTCGGAACTTCCAGCTGCTACGTCTGGACCGTCAGTCCCATTCTTCACTACTCACCATGTTCCGAAAAGCCAGGCGGACGCCGCTGCAGAAGCCATTCGCCAAGCTGGTCTAATGATGGAGCGAGTGAAGATGGTGCACGAAAACAGTCAGGCTGCTTACGATGCCAACGCGGCCCTTTGAGACAGTGTCCAGGTAAGTTGGCTTCCGACTAAACTTGTTCTATTAGGATATGCTACCTGAAGACTTTTCTTCGTGCAATCTCTTGTTATCGTGCACTTCGCATCTGCGCACCCAGTGGGTGTTTGACATCTTTGTTGTTTTCATCCTTCCACTCGGTCTGGGCGGACCATGTCGAGTGGAATCTGAACCAGTGGGGGCACGCTAAGTGCACCCACTGGGTGTAGTTCCCCAGACCGGCAGACGGTTGGGGTCTAAGTATTTCTTTCTCTCCTTTTTTTACTCGGTCTGGGCGGACCATGTCGAGTGGGATCTGAATCAGTGGGGGCACGATAAGTGCACCCACTGGGTGTAGTCCTCGAGACTACTGTAGAATGTTTGATTCTGCAGTAGTCTTAAAGTTTTATTCACTCGGAAGTAAATAATCTTTGATCTTGTCCATTGACATGTCTTTTGCTCATTGTAGAAATCATGTGCGCTTATCTCCAAGTTCGCTGAATTCGAGGAAAAATAGAGGCAACGCAACCTTGACTTGGAGCTGGCCCATCAGAACTTGCAAAGGGCTAAAGATGAAGTGGCTGGTACAGAAGGTAACGACCTGTCAACTATTTATTTTGACTTCAGTTATCTCTTCGTTCTTCTGTCTGACCCGAGTGTATATCTTGCAGAGAAAATGAGGCTGGCTCTGGCAAAGAAGGATCTCGATCTTGCAGCTGCGCAAAAGGAGGCTCAGGAGAAGACTGCACTTGCTGACAAGAAGCTGGCTTCGGTCGGTGCGCTTGTCGGATTTCGGGTTCCGGCAGACCCTTGAGGTTCGAACACTGGGGTGCGCGTGGAGATTTCGCCTCCTACCTACCCGCACCCCTCCGCCACGCTAGGATCAAAGCTATGAAAAGAACAACACAAGGGACACAGGGTTTATACTGGTTCGGGCCACCGTTGTGATGTAATACCCTACTCTAGTGTGTGGTGTGTGGATTGCCTCTTGGGCTGATGATGATGAACAATACAAGGAAGAACAGCCTCGCGAGGGTCTATTCTTGGCTGGGGCGATGAACTGATGGGAGGAGTTCAGCCACCTTTCTCTCTCTCTTTCTCTCTGCTTCTAGCCTCTCTAACGAGCCTCTTTCTTCCTACCACCCAACCCCCTTTTTGCTCTGTGGGTGGTTGGTCCTATTTATAGAGGCCCTGGTCCTCTTCCCAAATATTGAGCGGGAAGGGAGCCAAGAATGGCGGGCTAATTTGAAAGGGGACAGCAAGTATCAGCTATCCTGACAAAAGTAGTCTTCGCCTGCGCAAAGCTCTGGTGATGACGCCGTCTTGGGCTCCATGGTGACCTCCGTCTCGTAGTCCTCCTGGTCTTGGTCTCATTGCACCGAAATGGCAACCTTTGCCTGATGCCTCGGTACTCCGCGGCTGCGCTTGCCCCCTTTGCACCAAAGAGGAAAGGAGGACGCTGCGCGGGCTGGCACCCGCCTGGCGCCCTGAGTCGTCATGGCTTGCGTCACGGGCACCTCGCGAGGTACCCCGCCTTGATCTCTCCGCCTCCTCGTGAGCCAGCCTGGCGAGGCCGTGCCTGAGGAAGCTCCGTGTCGTCCGCCCCGCGAGGCTTGGCCCCTCGCGAGGGTCTTGAGTTTGTGTTGGTGAAGATGGGCCGTGCTGGGCCCCCCTTTGAGCCACGCCGCAGGCCGCAGGCAGGCAAGTCTGGGGACCCCCGTTCCCAGAACGCCGACAGTAGCCCCCGGGCCCAAGGCGCGCCCGGACTTGGCCGTGCAGGGAGGCGGAAGGGCAAGAGCAAAGCGCCGCGGGCCCTAACAGCCTACGGCCTTGGGCGCCGCGTGGCGGTTGACTGGACGTGGGCACCTCCACTTCCCCATGGCGCCTCGGAAACTGCACGGATTGGACAAGTCCCTGCATGCAAAACCGGTCATGATTACCTGCGATCGTGGAGGTCGGCGGTTGGCCTCCGCCGGCTACAAGTACGGAACGCCGCGCGCCCTTCCAGTCCATCCCTCCTTGCTTCTCCTTCTTCCCGATCCTTGCTCCGTCTTGCTGCGATGGCTCCGATCCGCCGGTTCTCATCGGCAGAGAAGGGAAAGGCTCCCCGAGAGGGACCAGACCCACTTCCGCCGAAGAAACAGCATGTCCACCATGGCCCGGACGAGGGGGCCCTTCAGGTGGTGTCGAGGCCTTGGGGTGAGCGGGCACCGCCGGGGTTCCCGCTTCCATTGTACGCCCACATCGAGCGCCCCGAAGGAGCTGGTGCTGACCGCCACGGGCGGCGCCGCCGCCGGCGCCGACGGGTCACGAAGGTGTGGGTCGTCCCCCCTGGGGTCCACACCGAGGGCTCCTCCCAAGAGTTCGTGCTCCACGTCGCCATTCCTCTTTAGTCTTGGATCCATCTTCCTCCCTTCTTCGCCTCCGACATCCCGCAGGGGGGAGCCCCTGGAGCTCTGGCTGCAGCACGCCAGCTGCAGCACCCTCGCGACTGAGGCAGAGGTCGCGGTCGTCGCCCCGGGCGAGGTCTACATGACCCGGGGTTGGAGAGAGATTGCCCGGGTTTGCAGGAAAAGGGGCGTCTTCGCGATCCACTTGGACTACGACGGTGCTTTGGTGATGCTCCTCAAGGTCTTCGACGCGGACGGGCGCCGGGTGGAGTGCTACCCCGGTGAAGGCGGCCAGGGCCCTGCTGTGACGAGGACCGGGCTCGCCAATCGCTTCCTTGGCGGCTCCTCAGGCGGTGGAGACGTCGGAGGCTCCAGCGACTCCGGCGAGCCCTTCGCGACTCCGGAGACGGGCGACGACAGTTACGAGCCCCCAAGCCGGCGCCACTCTCGGAGCAGGGCAGGCTCGTCAGGCCGCCGCCGACTCTGATCTGGATGGGGTTGGCATCGGTACTTGGCGGCCCACTGTTGATGATGGCGTCTTACGTAGCGATGCGCGTAGTTTGCGTCTCTTTAGGATCTGTTCCCTGTGAGGAACCAAAAGCGCGCCGCGTGGGGGCTTGTAAGGTGCATGTGATCCTGTTTGGTTAATATAACCCTTTCCGTAGATTTACGCGAGTTGCTCATCCCGTCTTAGCTCGGTCCTCCCTTTCGAACCTCACGAGGGCTTGGTGCTCTGCGCCGACAGGTCCCAGTCCCAAGGCGGCTTCAGCCGTCGCTGGTATGCCAGGTCGCGATGCCGTGGTCAAGGCCAGGAGGTGAGCGACCCGGAGTCCGGTAAGAGCCCCTGAGTCACGATGCTCAGGAGGTCCCCTTTGGCACCCAAGCAGCCGTCGTTCGGTGAGAAAGGGGAGCGATGTCGCTAACATGGGATAGCATTAGGTGCAGGGATGGTGCCACGGTAGCTAGCGCTTCCGGGCGATAACTTATCTCGAGGATCAGGGGCCGCTCTCTGGTGTGTGGCCGGGTCCGTGCATCGGCAGGCGCGAGGTTGCTCGGCGAGGTCCTCGTGTGTCTCTCCCCTCTCGCCTTTGCTCCCCTTTCTTCTCTACGTCCTCGGGTCCCGACCCTCGAGCGAGTCTCAGCCGTCGCTGGTATGCCAGGTCGCGATGCCATGGTCAAGGCCAGAGGGTGAGGGCTGGAGAGCCAGTAGGAGCCCTGAGTCATGATGCTCAGGCACCCCCCCTTTAACGCACAAGCGGTTCGCGCGGACGAGAGCGAAGGAGACACAGCAAGAGCCTCGCCTGACGCAGCTCCTTCTGGAGGTCCTGCAGGTCCATCATAGAAAGAGCAAGCAGTTGCCATAACAATTGATGGTTAGCCGTTGGTTGCTTCCGATGGGTAGTGAGGCACTGAAGGCTTGACGAGGTGACGCTATGCGGGGCTGCCGCGGCCAGAGCTCAGCCATCCAGGTTTGTCGGCGTTGCAGGGACGGACCCATGCGCAAGCGTCGTGCCGTTTGGGAGCAGCTCCGTTAGTTGGCGTCAGCTGAGCAGGCAACTAGGTAAAGCACATTAGCCGCGAAGGAGTGGATTCGTTCAAATGGATGCGGAGATCACTGGGTCAGGCCCGAGCGACTTGGGGATCATGCAGCCCGAGGGGCGCCCCCAACAAGGTAAGCCAACAACGCGAAATAAAAGGGATACACGCCGCAGGGACGGACCACGCGGCCTGGGAATAATGCAGCCCTAGGGGCGCTCCCAGCTGGAAGCGAAACTTGAAAGATGTCACCTGATGATGCTGAAGACGAAGGGGTGTCAGTGTAGCCGGCTCAGTGGGCTGCGGAAGCCGATCCTCATGAGCCCCCAGGCCCAGGGGCCTCGGGAGGCTCCGGAGGCGCTGGCGATTCCTCGCGGGCCATCTTCATCTCCGCCAGGGCTGCGGAGCACCTGGCCTCTTGTGCCTCCGTGATGCCCCTCATGAGGCGCTGGTACGCGTCAGCCGCGCTCGGCAAGCCGTAAGGCGTGCGAACGTAGCTGTGGGGTGGACCTCCGCAGCGCCCCACTCACGAGGGCCAGAGGCACTCCAGGGAGGCGACTTGGTTGAGCCCTGGTACGTCGACGCAGACGCGCAGCCCGCCATCCTCGCCTGGATGGGGAGCCACTGCTGGTAGGCGGCGGGCGCCTCTCATGAGTCTGGACTCCTGTAGCTCCTGAATGGCCTTGCTGACGAACTCCTGTGGGTCTGGATCTCCTTGCCTTGCTCCTTCTTGAGGGAAACGTGCTTCGAAACACGCCTCCATGTGGTGCCCCAGCGCCTCCCTCGTGACCCTTGCTAGGTCGGTGGCCCTCCAGGGGAGAGCCCCCGAGCCCTGCCTGAGGAGGGCGCTGGGCGTGCTTTCCTATGCGATGGAAGGAGGTTCCCCCTGGGCAGGCACGGGCCCAGAGGGGCCTACCTCCTGAGGGGCCAGGCCGGACGATGTCTTCTTCTTGGAGGCGGCCTCGGGAAGCCTCCTGCTTCCGCGATCCGGGTCTTCCAGTGATGCGGCCTGAAAGGCTCGCTCAAGGGAACACACTGCGTCCTTCTCTTCACAGGGCACCGTGATGACTCCGCCGCTTCCTGGCATCTTGAGGACGTTGTAGCCGTGGTGAGTCACGGCCATGAACTTGGCCAGCGTCGGGTACCCGAGGATGGCGTTGTACGGCAAGCGGATGTGAGCGACGTCGAAGTCGATGAGCTCGGTGCGGTAGTTGTCGCGTGCCCCGAAGGTGACGGGGAGGCGGACCTGCCCGATCGGGACCGTGGAGCCGTCGGTGATACCGGAGAAGGGCTTGGTTGGCTGAAGCTGGCTGTAGGGCACTTGGAGGTTGTTGAATGTCTCTACGGACAGGACATTGAGCCCTGCCCCGCCATCGATGAGGGTCTTGGTGACCACCACGTTGCTGATGATTGGGGAACAAAGCATCGGGAGGACTCCGGCTGTAGCCGCACACTTGAGTTGATCTGCTGAGCTAAAGGTGATGGCGCACGCCGACCACCTGAGAGGGCGCGTGGCTTCGAGCCTAGGGAGGGCTGCATTCACTTTGCGGGCGAACTGCTTGAGGATGCGCTGAGAGGCTGGGGCCTGAGCTCCGCCCAGGATGCAGGCGATCGCGCGTGGCTCCTGGAAGCCCCCAGCCTCCTCGTCCTGGTGGCGGTCCTCGTTTCTCCTTGGCTGCGGCGGCAGCAGTGGGAGGCCTGTGTTGCCTTGCGGGCGATCCTCGCGAGGCTGATCCCACCAGCCTCCCTCGCGAGGTGGGTCTTGCCAGCAATCCTCATGAGGTTGGTCGCGCCACCCCTGGCGCGGGCCACGGTCTTCCCAGCGCCCTGCGTTCCTTCCTCCTCCTCGGCTGTATCCCCGGTCACCACGGTCAGGGCGACGGCCGATCCTTCCTTCACGCACGGCTCGGAGTTCTTGGCATTCGCTGGTGTTGTGGGTGTGGAGGCCGTGGTACACGTAGTACCGGCTGCCCTTGGGAGGTTCGGGCTGATCTCTGCCCCGCTTGGTCTCTGGTTCTGCCGCGAGCACGGCATCCCCCTTGCGCTTCACTTCCTTGGCCTTGAGCTTCTTCTCTTCTGGGTCTGCGGCAGGCAGCTCAAGGAGGGAGAGACGCCCTTCCTCAGCCCTGGCGCACTTGTTCGCCAAGTTGAACAGCTCCAAAGAAGTGCACAAGTCCTCATGCATCGCCAGCTCCTCCTTCATCTTGACGTCGCGCACGCCGTCGGAGAAGGCTGAGATGATGGCCTCTTCAGTCACCTTGGGAATCTTGAGGCGTGCGTTGTTGAAGCGCTGGATGTACTTCTGCAGGGTCTCCCCGGGTTGTTTCTTGATGCGGCGCATGTCGCTCACGGCAAGTGGCCGGTCGCGAGTACCTTGGAAGTTGGCGATGAAGCGGGTGCGCATCTCTTCCCAGGAGGAGATTGTGCCTGGAGCCAGGTTCAGGAGCCAGGTGCGGGCCCCGTCCTTGAGCGCCATGGGAAACCAGTTCGCCATGACCTTCTCGTCTCCGTTGGCAGCTTCGATGCCCAGCTCGTAGAGCTGGAGGAGCTCCGCAGGGTCGGCCGTGCCGTCGTAGCGAGGAGGCAGGTCCGGCTTGAACTTGCCTGGCCACGCGACGCTGCGCAGCTCGGTGGTGTAGGCGCGGCAGCCTGCTGTGGCCACGGGAGGCCTTGGGTGATGGAGAGCCTGGTCTTGCATGTCCCCACGCACCGGAGCAGGAAGGTGGTCGCGACGTGCTGGAGCAGGGAGCGCCCGGGCAGCTTCTGGCGGGCGAGGGACTTCTTGGCAGCTCTGCTCTTGCCGCACTGGCACCTGACGGAGCGGGTTCCGCCCAGGGGCCACGCGCCTTGGAGCCATGGCGTCTTCTTGGGGAGGAGGTGGCCGGGGCGCCGCCGGAGCCTCCTCGCCCGCGCGAGGCGGGGTGCGGTGCAGCGGAACGGACGGCGCGGAAGAACCCCCTGCAGCGCGGACGAGCTCGGCGACGCGGCCGAGCCATTCTTCGTAGACGTCGTCGACGGGACGGTAGCGCAGGAGCTCGTTCGCCGCAATGAGTGCAGCCCGAGCCTCCATGGGCGCGCGGAGCGCGCGGGACGAAGATCCAGCTGGGGCGAGCGAGGGAGTCGCGGTGCGGCCGTCTTGGCGCACGGATGGATGCTGAGACGATGCTTGCTGCTCGTCCCCCGCCGGGCCGGTGGCGGCGTTGACGGCAGGTGATGAGGAATGGTGAGGACGCCCGCCGACAGGGGCTGTCTGGGCGATGCGGGAAGCAAGGGCGGCCCGGCGCTCCGCGCGGGCCCGACGTGCGTCAGACATGAGCATGATTTCGGAGGAGAGCGGGGCGGTAGAAGACGAATTCCGGCGCACCCCTACCTGGCGCGCCAAATGTCGGATTTTGGGTTCCGGCAGACCCTTAAGGTTCGAACACTAGGGTGCGCACGGAGAT
This sequence comes from Triticum urartu, assembly GCF_056163025.1. Taxonomy (NCBI): domain Eukaryota; kingdom Viridiplantae; phylum Streptophyta; class Magnoliopsida; order Poales; family Poaceae; genus Triticum; species Triticum urartu. Next base: position 578,430,283 of record NC_141874.1, read on the forward strand.
TTCGCCTCCTACCTACCTGCACCCCTCCGCCACGCTAGGATCAAAACTATGAAAAGAACAACACAAGGGACAAGGGTTTATACTGGTTCGGGCCACCGTTGTGGTGTAATACCCTACTCCAGTGTGTGGTGTGTGGATTGCCTCTTGGGCTGATGATGATGAAAAATACAAGGAAGAACAGCCTCGCGAGGGTCTATTCTTGGCTGGGGCGATGAACTGATGGGAGGAGTTCAGCCACCTTTCTCTCTCTCTTTCTCTCTGCTTCTAGCCTCTCTAACGAGCCTCTTTCTTCCTACCACCCAACCCCCTTTTTGCTCTGTGGGTGGCTGGTCCTATTTATAGAGGCCTTGGTCCTCTTCCCAAATATTGAGCGGGAAGGGAGCCAACAATGGCGGGCTAATTTGAAAGGGGACAGGAAGTATCAGCTATCCTGACAAAAGTAGTCTTCGCCTGCGCAAAGCTCTGGTGATGACGCCGTCTTGGGCTCCATGGTGACCTCCATCTCATAGTCCTCCTGGTCTTGGTCTCGTTGCACCGAAATGGCAACCTTTGCCTGATGCCTCGGTACTCCGCGGCTGCGCTTGCCCCCTTTGCACCAAAGAGGAAAGGAGGACGCTGCGCGGGCTGGCACCCGCCTGGCGCCCTGAGTCGTCATGGCTTGCGTCACGGGCACCTCGCGAGGTACCCCGCCTTGATCTCTCCGCCTCCTCGTGAGCCAGCCTGGCGAGGCCGTGCCTAAGGAAGCTTCGTGTCGTCCGCCCCGTGAGGCTTGGCCCCTCGCGAGGGTCTTGAGTTTGTGTTGGTGAAGATGGGTCGTGCTGGGCCCCCCTTTGTGCCACGCCGCAGGCCGCAGGCAGGAAAGTCTGGGGAACCCCGTTCCCAGAACGCCGACAGCGCTAGAGGAGGAAATCACCAAGCTGAAGACGTCTCTTACCGAGTCCAACTAAGAGGCGGCTCGTCTGAAGAAGGATAAGGTAACTCTGAACGAGCAACTGGAAAGCATGTCTCTTCAGAGAAACGACCTAGAAGCTTATCTGAAAGCACTCGCCAAGAGGCTCTTCCTTATGCTCGAAGGTACTTTTCTTTATCCGACTGATTTACTGTTTGCAAGTCATCATGAACCGGTTGACTCATTAACTCCTTGAATCTGCAGAATTCTGCCGAAACTTTGAAGAGGAAACCGGACGGATTGAGACAGGCTTGGACCCTATCCTTTCTCCAGTCAGCGATGAAGCTGCCATGAACGTGCTCCGACTGGAATCTCGCGTTGCCAGCGTTACAAGCTATCTTGCTCGCCTGAAGGTGGCGGTGTCGCGCATTGATACATCACTCTAGCCAAGGGCGAAATTTCAAAATGACCTCGAGTCTGTGATGGCTTGACTCAATGAAGTTCCCGGTCGAGTGCAGGAATGGAAGAAGTCTTCTGCCCGATGCGGTGCTGACGTGGCTCTGTCGCTAGTTAGGGTCCACTGCAAAGAAGCTCGAGAAGAGAAGCTGGCGGCAATCAAGGTTGCCAATACAAAAAAGCATGACTTCCAATCCTTCATGGAAACCTTCATTGTTGCTGCCACTCGAATCGCTAACGGAATTGACCTGGACGAGTTCGTCGAGCCTGCAAGCCCTCCTCCTGTGGAGTGAACAAACTTTATACCTCGCCTTAAATTCGCCTCGGAATGAGTGATTCTGTAACTGTTAAACTCTTTCAGGCCTGATTCCCGAGTACTATTATCTTCGTTCTGGAACTTTAAGATTTATTCGAACTTGGTTTATCTTCTGAATGTGCTTGCGTTTGCCTTCGAGTGGAGCTTGTTCTTCACTCGGAATATTCTTTGTACTTGAGATGCAATTCTGAGGAGGATGTCCCAATCAACCTGCACCTCATCGTCCTTGCGGACGAGGATGGAGCGCATGTTGTATTTGTGGCATAGCTCCGAAGAGAAGGTTGCAGTCGACCTGCACCTCATCGTCCTTGCGGATGAGGATGGAGCGCACGTTGTATTTGTGGCATGGCTCCGAAGAGAAGGTTGCAGTCGACCCGCACCTCACCGTCCTTGCGGATGGGGATGGAACGCACATTGTATTTGTGGCGCAGCTCCGAAGAGAAGGTTGTGGTCGACCTGCACCTCATCGTCCTTGCGGATGGGGATGGAGCGCACATTGTATTTGTTTCAAACTTAGGCGAGTACTGGATTGCAGCTGAGCCCCTGAGTGAGAGGGTTTCTCACCACTCGGTAGGATTTTTTACACTTAGGCGAGTACTTGACTGCAACTAAGCCCCCGAGTGAGAGGGTTGCTCATCATTTGGTAGGATTTTTTACAGTTAGGCGAGTACTAGACTGCAGCTAAGCCCCCGAGTGAGAGGGTTGCTCACCACTCGGTAGGATTTTTTTTCAAACTTAGGCGAGTACTGGACTGCAGCTAAGCCCCCGAGTGAGAGGGTTGTTCACCACTCGGTAGGATTTTTCAAACTTAGGCGAGTACTGGACTGCAGCTAAGCCCCCGAGTGAGAGGCTTGCTCACCACTCGGTAGGATTTTTTAAACTTAGGCGAGTACTAGACTGCAGCTAAGCCCCCGAGTGAGAGGCTTGCTCACCACTCGATAGGATTTTTTAAACTTAGGCGAGTACTGGACTGCAGCTAAGCCCCCGAGTGAGAGGCTTGCTCACCACTCGATAGGATTTTTTTTACACTTAGGTGAAACGGATTCGCAGCTAAGCCCCCGAGTGAGAGGCTTGCTCACCACTCGGTAGGATTTTTTAAACTTAGGCGAAACGGATTCGCATCTAAGTCACCCACTAGGGTATTTAGAACATATAAAAAAGGAACAACAATCATTTAAGAGACTGTAAAAATGTGTCTTTGATAACCAAACTAAAGGGTATTTCTTATTACATCTCAACAGTCTGAATGCTTAAGTGTAAAAGGGGTGGAGCAGCTCCGAATTCCAACCGTGTGGCTCGTCTTTCTTGTTTTCGACATTGTATAAGTGGTATGCTCTGTTGTGGAGCACTCTGCAGATAATGAAGGGGCCTTCCCAAGTAGGCACGAGCTTGTGTGGTTTCTGCTGATCCACTCGAAGAACCAAGTCTCCTTCTTGAAATGCTCGACCCCTCACGTTTTTGGCATGGAATCGACGCAGGTCTTGCTGATAAATGGTCGACCAGATCAGGGCCATCTCTCTTTCCTCTTCTAGGAGATCAACTGCGTCTTGTCGAGCCTGTTCTACTTCATCTTCTGAAAAAAGCTCAACTCTGGGTGCGTTGTGAAGCAAGTCACTCAGAAGAACAACTTCAGCTCCATAAACCAGGAAGAATGGAGTTCCGCCAGTCGACCGATTAGGAGTTGTCCTCAAGGCGCAAAGTACTGACGGAAGTTCATCAACCCAGACGCCTGCCACGTGCTTGAGATCACGCATCAGTCGGGGTTTCAGTCCTTTGAGAATCAATCCATTTGCTCTTTCAGCTTGTCCATTCGACTGGGGATGTGCGACTGAAGCGTAGTCGACCTGAGTGCCTTGGGAAGCGCAGAAGGCTCTGAACTCATCAGAATCGAAGTTCGACCCATTGTCAGTGATGATGTTGTGCGGAACACCATATCTGAATGTTAATTCTCTGATGAAACTGACCACAGTACTGGCTTCAAGACTTTTGATGGGTTTGGCTTCAATCCATTTGGTGAACTTCTCGACTGCCACGAGTACATGAGTGAAGCCGCTCCTACCCGTTCTCAGAGGTCCAACCATGTCCAAACCCCAAATAGCGAAGGGCCAGACGAGTGGAATGGTCTTCAGGGTTGACGCAGGCTTGTGAGACATGTTGGAATAAAACTGGCAACCTTCACATTTGTTGACTATTTCTTGTGCCATCTCATTTGCCCGTGGCCAATAAAATCCTACTCGGTATATATGCTTTGGCCACAATGGTCCGAGAGGACGCATGGTGACCACAGGTCCCCGAGTGGATGTCCTTAAGGATCACTCGACCTTCCTTTGGTGTTATGCATTTCTGGCTGACTCCAGTTACACTTTCTCTGAACAGCTGCCCTCTTATCACAGTAAAAGCTTTGGATCGGTGGACGATTTGTCGGGCCTCTTCTTCATCCTCTGGGAGTTCCTTCCTAAGGATGTACGCGATGTACGGCACTGTCCAGTCGAGAGTGATGACCAAAACCTCCATGATCAAGTCGACCACGACCGGGGCTTCGACTTCAGTCGGATCAGCGGTGTTATTTGGTTGCGGGGGCTCTTCGGTGAAAGGATCTTCCTGGACTGAAGGTGTATGAATATGCTCCAAAAACACATTACTAGGAATGGCTTCCCTCTTGGAACCTATCTTCGCCAAATCATCCGTTGCTTGATTTTTCAGTCGGGGTATGCGATGGAGTTCTAAACCCTCAAACTTATTCTCTAACTTTCTCACCGCATTGCAGTAGCCAGTCATAGCTGGGCTTCTGACGTCTCACTCCTTCATCACTTGATTCACCACCAAATCTGAGTCGCTGTAGACCATGAGGCGACAGACACCGAGTGAAATGGCCATACGCGACCCGTACAAAAGTGCCTCATATTCAGCTTCGTTGTTGGAGGAATCAAAATGAATTTGGAGAACATAGCGGAGCTTGTCACCTCGGGGGGATACCAATACCACCCCAGCACCAGAACCATTCAGCATCTTGGATCCATCAAAGAACATGGTCCAGTGGTCCGAGTGAATCTGAGTCGGCAGTTGTTGTTCGATCCACTCGGCGAGGAAATCCGCTATTGCCTGGGACTTGATAGCTTTCTTTGCCTCAAACTTGATATCCAAGGGAAGGAGCTCAATCGCCCATTTTTCCACTCGACCAGTTGCATCTCTGTTGTTCAGAATTTCTGACAATGGTGCGTCAGTGATGACTGTAATGGAGTGATCAGAGAAATAATGTGCAACCTTCTTCGTGGTCATGTAAATCCCATAAACAAGCTCCTGATAATGTGGATATCTTTGCTTGGATGGAGTTAAAACTTCAGAAACATAGTATACTGGGCGCTGAACTTTATAGGCTTTTCCTTCTTCTTCCCACTCGACCGTGAGTACTGTACTAACAACTTGTCTAGTGGCTGCAATGTAAAGCAGTAAAGGCTCTTTGCTGATTGGGGCAGCGAGCACCGGCTGGGTGGAAAGCAGGGCTTTGAGATCTGCAAACGCTGCATCAGCTTCAGGAGTCCACTCAAACTTGTCATATTTCTTCATCAGTCGGTAAAGAGGCAATGCCTTTTCACCGAGGCGAGAAATAAATTGACTCAAGGCGGCCAAACAACCAGTAAGCTTCTGGACATCATGCACACACACAGGGCGCTTCATCCGGAGTATGGCACCAACTTTCTCTGGGTTCGCGTCGATCCCTCGTTCGGAAACGAGGAAGCCGAGTAACTTTCCGCCAGGGACTCCGAATGTGCACTTTGATGGGTTAAGCTTGATATCATATATTCTCAAGTTGGCAAAGGTTTCAGCAAGGTCAGTGAGCACGTCGGAACCTTTACGCGACTTGACCACAATGTAATCCATGTATGCTTCCACATTCCGACTGATTTGAGTGAGTAGACACTTTTGAATCATCCTCATGAATGTGGTCCCAGCGTTCTTGAGACCGAATGGCATGGTGACATAACAAAAGCACCCGAATGGAGTGATGAAAGTTGTTTTTATCTCATCGGGTCCATACAGTCGGATCTGATGGTACCCGGAATAGGCGTCTAGGAAAGACAAACGCTCACACCCCGCAGTCGAATCGACAATCTGGTCGATGCGGGGGAGAGGAAAATGATCTTTTGGGCGGGCCCGATTGATATTCTTGAAGTCAATGCACATGCGAAGTGAGTCGTCCTTCTTGGGGACCATAACAACATTGGCGAGCCACTCGGAGTGGTAAATCTCGCGGATGAACTCAACTGCCAGGAGCCGAGCCACTTCCTCACCAATTGCTTTTCTCTTCTGTACGGCGGACCGTCGAAGATGTTCTTTGACTGGTTTTACTTTCGGGTCGACTCGCAAACAATGCTCAGCCAGTCCCCTGGGTACACCCGGCATGTCAGAAGGTTTCCATGCAAAGATGTCCCAGTTCTCACAGAGGAACTGGATGAGTGCTTCTTCCTATTTGCTGTCGAGTGAAGTTGAAATATGAGTAGGAGTAGCATTAGGATCGGTCGGGTGAATATGAATCGGCTTGGTTTCACCGGACGACTAAAATGCAGAATCAGTGGCACACTTCTTGGAGCGCAGCAAATCACTCGGATCTGCATTTTTCTGGTATTCTTGCATTTCGACTGTTGCCATTTGTGCATCAGTGATTTTTGAGCCCTTCTGGAAGCACTCTTCTGCTTTCTGCCGATTGCGAGTGATAGTGATCACTCCTCTGGGACCAGGCATTTTCAATTTGAGGTACACGTAACACAGTCGAGCCATGAAACGTGCATAGGCAGGCCTACCCAGAATGGCATGATAAGCACTCTTGAAATCCAGTACTTCAAATGTCAACTTTTCTTTGCGGTAATTCTTGGAATCACCGAAAACCACATCAAGGGCGATCTGGCCGAGTGATTCAGCCTTCTTGCTGGGTATAAGGCCATAGAAACTCATATTACTTTCGCTGAGCTTGGACATCGGAATCCCCATTCCCTTCAAGGTTTCAGCATAAAGGATATTCAGGCCGCTACCACCATCCATCAGCACTTTAGTCAGTCGAGTGCCTTCAACAACTGGGTCGACCACCAACGCTTGCCTCCCAGGGGTGGCTATACATGCTGGATGGTCAAACTGGTCGAATGTGATGGCAGTCTGGGACCACTTCAAATAACTTGGTGTTGCCGGAGCAACCATGTTCACTTCTCTGTTGATAACTTTCAATCGACTTTTGCTCTCAACATCAGCAAAAATCATCAGAGTGGAGTTGACGTTGGGAAAACCGTCATCATCCTCTTCCTTGTCCGACTCCTTTTCCTTCTCCTTGGGTTGCTTCTCTCGGAATTTCTGGATCAGGAGTCGACACTGCCGAGTGGTGTGCTTGGGATAAATCAGATTACCCTCTTCATCTTTCTTGGTGTGAATGTGACATGGCAAATCCAACCATCATTTCCGTCTTGATCTTTCACTTTCTTGAGATTCTAGGGCCCTTTGGGCTTCCCCTTAAACTTTCCTTGAGCCACAACTAAAGCCTCACCAGGAGAAACTGGCTCGGCCTTACGCTTCTGTTTCCGATTGGAAGTACCTCCACTAGTGTCCTGGGCGACTGTTTTGTGCTTGCCACTCCGGAGTCGGTCTTCCTCTTCGCCGTTAGCGTATTTGGTGGCAATCTCCATCATCCGAGTCAGAGTCATATCTCCTGTCCAACCAAATTTCAGATTCAACTCCCGATACTTGACGCCTTCCTTGAAGGCACAGATTGCTTGGTGACCAGACACATTCTCCACTGTATGGTGTAACGTGATCCATCTCTAGATATAGTCTCTCAGGGTTTCATTCGGTTTCTGTACACAACACTGCAATTCTGTCAACCCTGCCGGTCGCTTGCAAGTACCCTCAAAAGTTCTAACAAACACCCTGGCGAGTTCCTCCCAACTGTATATGCTACCAGGTGCTAACTGAGTCAACCATGCTCTGGCTGAGTCTTCCAACATGAGAGGGAGGTGCTTCATTGCCACTTCATCATTGCCACCACCAATTTGTACAGCCACTCGGTAGTCTTCAAGCCAAGTGTCAGGCTTAGACTCACTGGTGAACTTGCTGACTCCAATAGCCAACCTGAAGTTGGGAGGAATCACTGCGGCCCTGATGGCTCTGCTGAAACACTCGGGACCGAAAACATGCACTCTGCTGCCAGTCAGATAATCTCTGTCATGACCTTCTCTATGCGCTTTGTTCCTGTCAACCAGACCTTGAACGAGAATAGATCTTGCATCAAAGCCTGGCTCCCTTGGGTCGACTGGTACTCTTCGCTCGCCACTGTGGGGGCGCCCGTCATCCTGCCGCCGAGGCACGTATGACCCACTCCTCGGAGGAGGCGTGGGCACTCGACGACGGTCATCGTGGTCAAGTCGGTGATCATACTACTCGCGGTTTCTGTACTGATCCTGCCGGTGCCCACGTCCCTCACGCCACAGAGGCGATCTTGGGCTGTGAGCCGACTGGACTGTGTCTGCCATCACAGACCTGCTATGAATCCTATTCCGCGAGTGAGATACTGTTGTATTCTGTTCTCCAGCTGCTCGAAACAAGGCCCGGATCTGCATCAAACCCCTTCTTGCCTCTGACTGGGAAGGCTGGATTGACTCTGCTATTCGGGTCGCGGCTGTGAGATTTTGGATCGGAGTGTGGTATACCTGAGTTTGAGGCGGAAAAAGCTGCCGTCGACTGGATTCAGGGATCCGCTACCGAGCACGCTCATCGAGTGCATGCTGTAGGTTCTCTAGTCGAGTGCACTCAGCCAAGTTGGCCAGGCGCGCTTCCTCCAAGGCCCGGGCCTCGGGGGTGTCTCCAACGATAGGAGTGTGAAGTGCATCCATGTTGCGGCAGCGAAGCTCTCCCTCCGCTGCGAACAAAGGGGCTCAGGGCGGTACTCCTCGTGAATGTGCGACGGATCGCCGCCGCCATCACCACCGTCGTTGCGGGGGAAGCCAGGAGGATTGGGTGGTCCGTCGACCATCGAGACTTCTGCCGCGGGATCGCTACTGTCGCACTCGGATGCAGTCTCGACGGAGCTAGTCGATAGGTCAAACAGGTCGTAGAGAGTTTCGTCGGGCTCGATTGCCGCGACTTGAGAGGTGGTCGACTGGCGGGCCACCGCGTGCCTCACCCACCGCTGGAGCCGCGACCGATCGGAACGCTTGTGCCGGCGGGCGGCGGGGGATGAGGACACCATAGGAACCGACCGATACTGGGTCGACGGTTGCCGGAGAAGGACGCCACGGACGCACGCGCGAAAGTGCGTCGCCCCGCGGACGGGGAGCGCATCGACGTCGAGTGGAGCTTCCAGGAGCCAGTCGGAATCATCGGCGATGAACACGAGCGCGCCAAGATGGATCTCGCGGCCCTCAACCAGTCCGCTGGCGAAAACCATGATGATGAGAATCGGAAAAATCGCAACTCCACCAAAAAGTCGCTAAGACACCTGCCGCACGGTGGGCGCCAACTGTCGTGGATCTAAGACTGGCAGTAGAATGGGGGTAGGTATGAGGAGGCAAGATCCTAGCTATGGCGAAGTTGTACACACGAGTTTTACGAGTTCAGGCCCTTCGCGGAGGAAGTAACAGCCCTACATCTCGGTGCCCGGAGGTGGTCGACTGGATTATGTATGTGTGTGTTTATAGGGGGTGCAAACCCTTGTGCCAGTGGAGGGGGTGGCTTATATAGAGTGCCCCAGGACCCCAGCCAGCCCACGTTACAAGGGGTTTAAGGTACATTAAGAGGGGGGTGTTACTGGTAACGCTAGTAATTAAGTGACATAAATGCCTATTAAGTCTATGAAGTAAACGTCCGACCGTTGTCGTGCAGAGTGACTTTAGGTCTTTGTCTGTCGAGTGATAATTGTTGTGGTCTAGTGACCATGAACCTTCCGAGTGTAATGACTTGTAGTCGAGTGGATGATGCTATCCCTTGAATGCTTCTGGTTTTAAGATGGTGTCCTAGGGGAGGGTGTCTAGGTCAGGCCTATGACCCTATCCTAGGTACATAGCTTCATCACTCCCCCACCCTCGTGGGCCCCTCGCAGCTCCACCGACCTACTTCTTTTGCCTATATATACTCGTATACCCTGAAACCTTCGGGGAGAGCCACGAAACACCTTTTCCACCACCACAACCTTCTGTACCCGTGAGATCCCATCTTGGGGCCTTTTCCGGCGATCTGCCGAAGGGGGATTCGATCATGGAGGGCTTCTACATCAACACCATAGCCTCTCCGATGATGTGTGAGTAGTTTACCATAGACCTTCGGGTCCATAGTTATTAGCTAGATGGCTTCTTCTCTCTCTTTGGATCTCAATACAAGGTTCTCCTCGATCTTCTTGGAGATCTATTCGATGTAACTCTTTTGTGGTGTGTTTGCCAAGATCCAATGAATTGTGGGTTTGTGAACTTGATTATCTATGAATATTATTTGATTCTTCTCTGAATTCCTATATGCATGATTTGATATCTTTGCAAGTATCTTCGAATTATCAGTTTAGTTTGGCCTACTAGATTGATCTTTATTGCAATGGGAGAAGTGCTTAGCTTTGGGTTCAATCTTGCGGTGTCCTTTCCCAGTGACAGCAGGGGAAGCAAGGCACGTATTGTATTTGAAGGAAATATGCCCTAGAGGCAATAATAAAGTTATCATTTATTTCCTTATATCATGATAAATGTTTATTATTCATGCTAGAATTGTATTAACCGGAAACATGATACATGTGTGAATACATAGACAAACAGAGTGTCACTAGTATGCCTCTACTTGACTAGCTCATTGATCAAAGATGGTTATGTTTCCTAGCCATAGACAAAGAGTTGTCATTTGATTAACGGGATCACATCATTAAGAGAATGATGTGATTGACTTGACCCATTCCGTTAGCTTAGCACTCGATCGTTTAGTATGTTGCTATTGCTTTCTTCATGACTTATACATGTTCCTATGACTATGAGATTAGGCAACTCCCGTTTACCGGAGGAACACTTTGTGTTCTACCAAACGTCACAACATAACTGGGTGATTATAAAGGTGCTCTACAGGTGTCTCCGAAGGTACTTGTTGGGTTGGCATATTTCAAGATTAGGATTTGTCACTCCGATTGTCAGAGAGGTATCTCTGGGCCCACTCGGTAATGCACATCACTTGAGCCTTGCAAGCATTGCAACTAATGAGTTAGTTGTGGGATGATGTATTACGGAATGAGTAAAGAGACTTGTCGGTAACGAGATTGAACTAGGTATTGAGATACCGACGATCGAATCTCGGGCAAGTAACATAAAGATGACAAAGGGAACAATGTATGTTGTTACACAGTCTGACCGATAAAGATCTTCGTAGAATATGTGGGAGCCAATATGAGCATCCAGGTTCTGCTATTGATTATTGACCGGAGACGTGTCTCGGTCATGTCTACATAGTTCTCGAACCCGTAGGGTCCGCACGCTTAAAGTTTCGATGACGGTTATATTATGAGTTTATGAGTTTTGATGTACCGAAGGTTGTTCGGAGTCCCGGATGTGATCACGGACATGACAAGGAGTCTCGAAATGGTCGAGACATGAATATTGATATATTGGAAGCCTATATTTGGATATCAGAAATGTTCCGGGTGAAATCGGGATTTTACCGGAGTACCGAGGGGTTACCGGAACCCCCCGGGGGGGCTTAATGGGCCATAGTGGGCCTTAGTGGAGAAGAGGAGAGGCGGCTAGGGCAAGGCCGCGCGCCCCTCCCCCTCTAGTCCGAATAGGACAAGGAGAGGGGGGAGGCGCCCCCCCTTTCCTTCCTCTCTCCCTCCTCTTTCCCCCCTTCTCCTAATCCAACAAGGAAGGGAGGGAGTCCTACTCCCGGTGGGAGTAGGACTCCTCCTGGCGTGCCTCCTCCTGGCCGGCCGCACCTCCCCCCCCCCCTTGCTCATTTATATACGGGGGCAGGGGGCACCCTAGAGACACAACAATTGATTTGATCTTTTAGCCGTGTGCGGTGCCCCCTTCCACCATAGTCCACCTCGATAATACTGTAGCGGTGCTTAGGCGAAGCCCAGCGTCGGTAGAACATCATCATCGTCACCACGCCGCCGTGCTGACGAAACTATCCGTCAACACTCGGCTGGATGGATTTCGAGGGACGTCATCGGGTTGAACGTGTGCTGAACTCGGAGGTGACGTGCGTTCGGTATTTGATCGGTCGGATCGTGAAGACGTACGACTACATCAACCGCGTTGTGCTAACGCTTCCGCTTTCGGTCTACGAGGGTACGTGGACAACACTCTCCCCTCTCGTTGTTATGCATCACCATGATATTGCGTGTGCGTAGGAAATTTTTGAAATTACTACGTTCCCCAACAGTATTGTTGCCATGAAGGATAAAAAGATGGGGTTTATATCATATTGCTTGAGTTTATCCCTCTACATCATGTCATCTTGCCTAATGCGTTACTCCGTTCTTATGAACTTAATACTCTAGATGCATGCTGGATAGCGGTAGATGTGTGGAGTAATAGTAGTAGATGCTGAAAGCACAAGTGCTCCCTAGGTGGTTTTGATAATTGATGACAACATATCTCTTGTTGGACTAACATTTCTATCTAGCATGTTTCAGATAAGTTCAACAATGGAGTGGCATGGACTAAAGGTTGTGGGAACTCCTTCAAGATGCTAATGACAAAGGATTGGCTCAAGCTCAAAAGCTCAAGACTCTTCATTTTATATTTTAGTGATCCAAGATCACATTGAGTCTTTAGGAAAAGCCAATACTATCAAGGAGGGATGAGGTGTTGCTTAATGAGCCTCTTGCTTCATGTGCTTAATGATATGCTCCAAAATCCTCAGCTACTTTCCCACTTCCACAAATGACCTAAACCCTAAGCCAAACTCGGTCATACCGATTATTTCTATCCGGCGCCACCGAGTTTCACTTGTCATAAGCCACTGCCAAAGCCTAGCAATTCGGTTCTACCGATAGGGATCTCGGTCTCACCGAGATGGGATTGCAAACTCTCTGTTTCCCTTTCGTAACTTTTCGGTCTCACCGAAAGAGCGGATCGGTCCCACCGAGATTGCAATGTAAATTCAGTGTTTCCTTTTTGTAACTTTTTGGTCTCACCGAAAGAGCAAATCGGTCCCACCGAGTTTGCCTGACCAACTCTCTGGTTAGCTAATTACCAAATTCGGTCTCACCGAGTTTGTGTAATCGGTCTCACCGAGATTACGTTATGCCCAAACCCTAACCACATCGGTCCTACCGAGTTGCATGTCAGTCCCACCAAAAATCTCTAACGGTCACTAGGTTTACATTTTCGGTCCGACCGAGTTTGTTGATTCGGTCCCACCGAGATTGGAAAACTGTGTGTAACGGTTGGATTTTGTGTGGAGGCTATATATACCCCTCCACCTCCTCTTCATTCGTGGAGAGAGCCATCAGAACACATACACAATTCCAACTCATATGTTCTGAGAGAGAGCCACCTACTTATGTGTTGAGACCAAGATATTCCATTCCTACCATATGAATCTTGATCTCTAGCCTTCCCAAGTTGCTTTCCACTCAAATCTTCTTTCCACCAAATCCAAATCCTATGAGAGAGAGTTGAGTGTTAGGGAGACTATCATTTGAAGCACAAGAGCAAGGAGTTCATTACCTACACACCATTTGTTACTTCTTGGAGAGTGGTGTCTCCTAGATTGGCTAGGTATCACTTGGGAGCCTCCGACAAGATTGTGGAGTTGAACCAAGGAGTTTGTAAGGGCAAGGAGATCGCCTACTTCGTGAAGATCTACCGCTAGTGAGGCAAGTCCTTTGTGGGTGATGGCCATGGTGGGATAGACAAGGTTGCTTCTTCGTGGACCCTTTGTGGGTGGTTGCTTCTTCGTGGACCCTTTGTGGGTGGAGCCCTCCATGGACTCGCGCAACCGTTACCCTTCGTGGGTGGAGCCCTCCGTGGACTCGTCCAGCCATTGACAGCAACTCACTCTTTTCGAACTGCACTTTGAAAGCCAAACCCAAGAAAGACCATATCAACTACTCTCCAAATAGCCCGGTTTAGCAACTTCTTCATGCCCCTACGAACGAAATATTTGGAGTTTGACAACTGGTTGACGCCGGTTGATACTCGAATGAATATATCGCCGGTAGATAGCAACCGTTACCCTTCGTGGGTTGAAGTCTCCATCAACGTGGATGTAGGATAGCACCACCTATCCGAACCACGGGAAAAACATCCGTGTCTCCAATTGCGTTTGAATTCTCCAAACCCTTCCCTTTACATTCTTGCAAGTTGCATGCTTTACATTCCGCTGCTCATATACTCTTTGCATGCTTGCTTGATATGTATTGTGTATGTTGAAATTGTGCCTAAACTCCACTTAAACCTAAAAAGCTTAAAAATTGCAACTTTAGCATTAAGTGTCTAATCACCCCCCTCTAGACACATCTACTTCTAGATCCTACAAGTGGTATCAGAGCTTTGGTCTCCATTGCCTTGGTTTAATCACCATTGGAGGAAGATGGATGTGTCTACATTAGGGAGTCTTAGACATAGAGTGCCTATTATTGATGGAGAGTATTTTCATGAGTGGAAAAATGAGATTCTTGTAATCTTCAATCAATATCATTTGAAGAAGTATATTGCTAGTCCTTGTGCACCTCACATTGATCCTTTGCATCCTACCCTAGATGAAGATATTGACATGATTCGCAATCTTAGAACTATTGAGCTCATCATTAGAGGATTGCCCAAAAATTTGATTGCTAGTCTGCCTAATCTTAATTGTGCCTATACTATATGGAAATTTCTTGAGGAACGATTTCCCGATCATTCCTTGAAAACTTTGGATGAAATTCTCCATAAATCTATTGCCTTGAGTAAGATGAACTCTAGTGATCCTAGTTTTGGTAATTATCTATTTGAACTTACCAATCTTAAGCATGCTAAAGGAGATGTTGGAATCATTAATGATATCATATTCGAAGCTATAAGAATTCATAAAAGTGACCACCTTGATGATCATTTATCTAATGAATTACCCTCTCTAGGAAATGATGAGTCACAAGATCATGATGAACATGGATACTATGATGATGATGATAGTGACTTCGATCTTGATGACGCAATGAGACATTTTGGTCTTATGGCAAATCTTCGGGGATATGAATCAGGAGGAAAGGAATGGGTTCTTGATAGTGGATGTACTGATCATATGACCGGAGATGAAGAGATGTTTCGTGAGCTTGCTGAAAATGACGGCCCTCGAAAATATGTCACCTTTGGTGATAATTCAAAGGGTAAAGTGGTTGGCCTTGGTAAGGTGACCATCTCACATGATAGTTCCATTCAAAATGTCATGCTCGTTGAATCTCTTGGCTACAACTTACTTTCAGTATCTAGACTTGCTGATTTCGGTTTGAATGTCCTATTTACTGAGGTAGATTGCCAAGTATTTCGTCGAGACAATCATAAAATGGTCTTTACTGGTATGCGTAGAGGTGATCTTTACATTGTCGATTTCTCTAAAAAGGCACAACCTAAAACTTGCTTTGTTGCTAAATCCTCAAAAGGTTGGTTGTGGCATAGACGACTAGGTCACGTTGGCGTGAGAAACCTTGACAAGCTTATTAAAGGAAATCATATCCTTGGAGTTAACGATGTCATATTTGATAAGGATAGACTTTGCAGTGCTTGTCAAGTAGGTAAACAGGTTGGAGGAAGACATCCCGTGAAGAACATCATGACCACAAGGAGGCCACTCGAGCTACTTCACATGGATCTTTTTGGTCCCAACGCCTACAAGAGTCTCGGTGGAAATTCTTTTGGTCTAGTTATAGTTGATGATTTTTCAAGATTTACGTGGGTGTTCTTTCTTAATGACAAGTCGCAGGTCCAGAAGATCTTCAGAAACTTCGCTAGGAAGGCCCAAAATCAGTTTGACGTGAAGATCAAGAAGGTTCGAAGTGACAACAGAACGGAGTTCAAGAACGCAAATGTGGACACCTTTCTTGACGAAGAAGGGATTTCACACGAGTTCTCGGCTACGTACACACCTCAACAAAATGGAGTTGTTGAAAGGAAGAACCAGACGCTCATCGAAATGGCAAGAACGATGCTTGATGAATACAAGACGCCGAAGCACTTTTGGGCAGAAGCGGTTGAGACAGCTTGTCACGCAACAAATCGCTTATATCTTCACAAGCTACTCGGCAAGACGGCATACGAGCTTCTCACCGGTAACAAACCCCAAGTTGGATACTTTCGAGTATTCGGCTCAAAGTGCTACATTCTTGATAAGCATCGTCGTTCAAAGTTTGCTCCTAAATCTCATGAAGGTTTTCTACTTGGTTATGGCTCAAACTCTCACACTTACCGTGTCTACAACAATTTCACCCGAAAGGTTGAAGAGATGGTAGATGTGAAGTTTGATGAATCTAATGGCTCGCAAGTAGAGCAATTGCCAATTGATGTAGGAGACAAAGACCCTTCAGAAGCAATACAAGACTTGTCCATTGGCAAAGTTCGTCCAACGGAGGTGAAGGAGAGTACTTCATCCGTCCAAGTGGAAGCTTCTACTTCACGACAAGGTGAACCAAGAATCGACACGGAAGCATCCACGAGTGGGACACACCAAGATGAAGAAGACAAGGAAATGCATCAAGAAGAACATCAACAACCTCCTTCTCCACCGCGACAAGAGAACGACGATGTCAACATTGAAGAAGGCCAAGAAGAAGAACAAGATGAAGAAGATGTTCAATGAAGACCCAAGCAAAAGCTCTCACGAGTTCGAGCAAGAATTGCCAAAGATCATACCGTCGAGCAAATCCTCAATGATATACAAACCGGGAGAATCACTCGCTCAAAAACTCGTTTAGCTAACTTTTGTGAAAACTATTCATTCATCTCTAGCATTGAACCTATGAAGGTTGAAGAAGCATTGGAAGATCCGGATTGGATAAACCCTATGCATGAAGAGCTACACAACTTTGAGAGAAACCAAGTTTGGACATTGGTTGAGAAGCCCGACAACAACCACAACATCATTGGTACCAAATGGGTGTTTCGCAATAAGCAAGATGAAGATGGACAAGTGGTTCGCAACAAAGCACGTCTCGTCGCCCAAGGGTACACACAAGTCGAAGGTATGGACTATGGTGAGACGTATGCTCCCGTTGCTAGACTTCAGTCCATTCGCATCTTACTTGCCTATGCTAATCACCATAATATCACCTTGTACCAAATGGACATTAAAAGTGCTTTTCTAAATGGTGAAATAGAGGAGGAAGTTTATGTCAAACAACCTCCCGGCTTTATCAATCCTAAGAAACCAAATCATGTTTACAAACTTCACAAAGCTCTTTATGGTCTTAAACAAGCTCCTAGAGCATGGTATAAATGCTTGACCAAGTTCCTTACTACAAGTGGTTTTGAAATTGGTAAAATTGATTCTACTCTTTTTACTAAAAGGGTTAATGGAGAACTATTTGTATGCCAAATTTATGTTGATGATATCATATTTGGTTCAACTAACCCTCTCTTTAGTGAAAAGTTTGGAAAGCTAATGTCAGAGAAGTTTGAGATGTCTATGATGAGTGAACTCAAATTCTTTCTCGGTTTGCAAATCAAGAAAACTAAGGAAGGTACATTTGTCTCTCAAACAAAGTACACCAAGGACTTATTCAAGAAGTTCAATATGCAAGAATGCAAAGGTATGTCTACACCCATGCCTACTAGTGGACATAATGATTTGACCAAAGATGGTGAACCGGTTGATCAAAAGGTTTATCGCTCTATGATTGGTTCATTGTTATACCTATGTGCTTCACGTCCCGATATTATGCTAAGTGTGTGCATGTGTGCACGATATCAAGCCGCTCCTAAAGATTGTCATCTTAAGGCTGTGAAAAGGATAGTGAGATATTTAATCCATACACCAAATTTTGGCATTTGGTATCCTAAGAGGTCTTCTTTTGATCTTGTTGGCTATTCCGACTCGGATTATGCCGGAGACAAGGTTGATAGAAAGTCCACTTCTGGTACTTGTCAATTTCTTGGTAGATCTCTTGTGTCTTGGTCTTCCAAGAAACAAAACTCGGTATCCTTATCCACCGCCGAAGCGGAATACATTGCCGCTAGTTCATGTTGTGCTCAATTACTTTGGATGACCCAAACTCTTAAAGATTATGGGATTTATGTGAAACATGTTCCACTGCTTTGTGACAATGAAAGTGCTATCAAAATTGGTCATAATCCTGTACAACATTCTCGAACTAAGCATATTGAAGTTCGTCATCATTTCATTCGAGATCATGTTGCTAAGGGTGACATTAATCTTAAGCACGTTCGCACCGATAAGCAATTAGCGGATATATTTACTAAACCACTTGATGAGAAAGTGTTTTGCAGGTTGAGAGGAGAATTGAACATCATTGATGCTTCGAACTTGGAGTAGAAACTCCATTGGATACATGAAAGACATGAGCTTATGACTAATCCATGATATATCTCTTATGATAACTATCTTATGTCTTGGATATATTTGCACCTTGCATGTTGTCTAACCCATGTAGGTGCTTGGTTGAATCTAATTTCATGAGATTGTGACTCACTCACATCTTGAGCAATCTCTACATCACCAAGACTCTACACAATGGTGGTTGAAGACAAGGAAGCACAAAACCATTCAAACATATCCTTTGACAAATTCTATGTTGAGCTTCATGATTGTCATTTTTGGATACACAAGTGCTCTTCCTTGCAAGAACTAACCCATGTAGGTAGATGAACTCAAGCTCCAAGTGGTGCTCCCAACTCTTGATGAGCTACATCAACCTTGAGCACCCACACAAGTTCAACTACATGAGCAAGAACCACACCATCACCCAAGGTATGCTATTCCATCTTAGAGAAGCTTTACTCCAAGACATGAGTCAAAGAAACTTAACAAGATAAGAATACATCAAGATGCTTAAACGAAAAATGGTAACCCCATTTTGAGCTTAAACGATGAGTATGACCTACGATCAAGTGTCCTCACTTGACTCCTAAGTCAATATACTCTAACATAGGTGACTATGTCACCGCCCAATTCTAGATGAAGTTCTCTTGTGTTCTTTTCTGAGTTATTGCATTTGTCCCTTGCATATTTGTTTCTTTCTTTTTCAAACAAAAAAACTTCATCTAGAAACTTTCACTTTTTTCTTTTTGATTTTTGTTCTGCATATTTCTGCATCAAATTCCTTGCAAATCTTTCAGCTAATTCATTGCAAATCTTTGTGAGATCTTACTTGACTAGTGAGCTGAGGTGACAAGTGTTTTTCTCTGTGATGAACTCGGTTTCACCGAATTGTCATTTTCGGTCCAACCGAATCCCTTCGGTACTACCGAAACATGCCACTCGGTGCCACCGATTTCGCAACAGGAAAAACAGTTTGCCACATATTCTATATTTCTTCTGATCCAGCTCCACTCAATGAATCTTGTCCTCTACAAGCATCACAGTTTTAATCACTGCTTTGTGCTGAATCTCAAGGACCAAACCTATTCGACGGATTCCAGGAAAAACCTTCTTGGAAATTGATGTCAAAGGGGGAGAGAGAGATCACATCAAAAGCTTATCACCTACAAAGGAGAAAGTACTAAGGGGGAGAGAATACTCAAGGATCCCAGATGCTTGATGTTCAAGAGGAGAGATGCCACATGTCTTTTTGGGGGAAGGACATGTTCATATGTACTCATTTGAATTAAGTTCTATTCATATCTTTCAGCTCTGATTTTCTGTTCCCTATCTTCTCCCAATATCCCATGTCAGATTCAGGGGAGCAAGACACCTAAGGGAAAGAAATCAGTCAAATTCATTGCATATCTTTATTCTTGGGGACATGTTGAATCCAATGTGGTACCTTGTACTCACTCTCTACATGTCATCCCAGTCTTGGTATTCTTGTGGTTTCTTTTGTTTGCTCTAGCTAGTGGATGTACCTGTGTTATCTAACTTTGTTTGTGCAGGTTCATTCCATCCTAAGCCAACTCAAGACCACAAGGTAAGTATATGCATCAAAATCATGAGTATGAGGAGTTCTTGCTTATGTACATACTGTTTGCAAGAAGGACTCATGAGCATGAAGGTATTTTCCTTGATAATCTTTTGCTCTGGTGCATATGGCCAAGATACATGTAACAAATTGCCTACTCTGTCATGGTTATGCTCTCGCATGCCTCTATATTTCATATTTACATGAGTGCATACATGTAGGGGGAGCCTATGCTTGTTACATGTCCTTCCAAAGCTTTACTTGGTGTTCTTTATATCTTTATCGAAAGCTTTGATGTATGTTGCCATCAATTACCAAAAAGGGGGAGATTGAAAGCACAAGTGCTCCCTAGGTGGTTTTGATAATTGATGACAACATATCTCTTGTTGGACTAACATTTCTATCTAGCATGTTTCAGATAAGTTCAACAATGGAGTGGCATGGACTAAAGGTTGTGGGAACTCCTTCAAGATGCTAATGACAAAGGATTGGCTCAAGCTCAAAAGCTCAAGACTCTTCATTTTATATTTTAGTGATCCAAGATCACATTGAGTCTTTAGGAAAAGCCAATACTATCAAGGAGGGATGAGGTGTTGCTTAATGAGCCTCTTGCTTCATGTGCTTAATGATATGCTCCAAAATCCTCAGGTACTTTCCCACTTCCACAAATGACCTAAACCCTAAGCCAAACTCGGTCATACCGATTATTTCTATCCGGCGCCACCGAGTTTCACTTGTCATAAGCCACTGCCAAAGCCTAGCAATTCGGTTCTACCGATAGGGATCTCGGTCTCACCGAGATGGGATTGCAAACTCTCTGTTTCCCTTTCGTAACTTTTCGGTCTCACCGAAAGAGCGGATCGGTCCCACCGAGATTGCAATGTAAATTCAGTGTTTCCTTTTTGTAACTTTTTGGTCTCACCGAAAGAGCAAATCGGTCCCACCGAGTTTGCCTGACCAACTCTCTGGTTAGCTAATTACCAAATTCGGTCTCACCGAGTTTGTGTAATCGGTCTCACCGAGATTACGTTATGCCCAAACCCTAACCACATCGGTCCTACCGAGTTGCATGTCAGTCCCACCGAAAATCTCTAACGGTCACTAGGTTTACATTTTCGGTCCGACCGAGTTTGTTGATTCGGTCCCACCGAGATTGGAAAACTGTGTGTAATGGTTGGATTTTGTGTGGAGGCTATATATACCCCTCCACCTCCTCTTCATTCGTGGAGAGAGCCATCAGAACACATACACAATTCCAACTCATATGTTCTGAGAGAGAGCCACCTACTTATGTGTTGAGACCAAGATATTCCATTCCTACCATATGAATCTTGATCTCTAGCCTTCCCAAGTTGCTTTCCACTCAAATCTTCTTTCCACCAAATCCAAATCCTATGAGAGAGAGTTGAGTGTTAGGGAGACTATCATTTGAAGCACAAGAGCAAGGAGTTCATTACCTACACACCATTTGTTACTTCTTGGAGAGTGGTGTCTCCTAGATTGGCTAGGTATCACTTGGGAGCCTCCGACAAGATTGTGGAGTTGAACCAAGGAGTTTGTAAGGGCAAGGAGATCGCCTACTTCGTGAAGATCTACCGCTAGTGAGGCAAGTCCTTTGTGGGTGATGGCCATGGTGGGATAGACAAGGTTGCTTCTTCGTGGACCCTTTGTGGGTGGTTGCTTCTTCGTGGACCCTTTGTGGGTGGAGCCCTCCATGGACTCGCGCAACCGTTACCCTTCGTGGGTGGAGCCCTCCGTGGACTCGCACAACCGTTACCCTTCGTGGGTTGAAGTCTCCATCAACGTGGATGTAGGATAGCACCACCTAT
This sequence comes from Triticum urartu, assembly GCF_056163025.1. Classification (NCBI taxonomy): domain Eukaryota; kingdom Viridiplantae; phylum Streptophyta; class Magnoliopsida; order Poales; family Poaceae; genus Triticum; species Triticum urartu. The sequence continues at coordinate 578,451,837 of NC_141874.1, forward strand.
CCGAACCACGGGAAAAACATCCGTGTCTCCAATTGCGTTTGAATTCTCCAAACCCTTCCCTTTACATTCTTGCAAGTTTCATGCTTTACATTCCGCTGCTCATATACTCTTTGCATGCTTGCTTGATATGTATTGTGTATGTTGAAATTGTGCCTAAACTCCACTTAAACCTAAAAAGCTTAAAAATTGCAACTTTAGCATTAAGTGTCTAATCACCCCCCTCTAGACACATCTACTTCTAGATCCTACAGATGCAGAATCGTTTCGGTCTACTTGTCACGGACATGATGCTTATATTCATGATCATTGCCTTAGATATCATCATAGCTATGCGCCTTTCTATCAATTGCTCGGCAGTAATTTGTTCACCCACTGTAATACATGCTATCTTGAGAGAAGCCACTAGTGAAACCTATGGCCCCCGGGTCTACTTTACATCATATAAGTTTCCAATCTACAATTCTAGTTTACTATTTATTTTGCAATCTATACCACAAAAATACCAAAAATATTTATCTTATTATCTTTATCAGATCTCACTTTTGCAAGTGGCCGTGAAGGGATTAACAACCCCTTTATCATGTTGGTTGCAAGGTTCTTATTTTTTTGTGTAGGTACTAGGTGATTTGTGTGTAGTCTCCTACTAGATTGATACCTTGGTTATCAAAAACTGAGGGAAATACTTATGCTACTTTGCTGCATCACCCTTTCCTCTTCAAGGGAAAACCAACGCATGCTCAAGAGGTAGCAATCAACTTGTGTGTCTATGGGTTCCCCCCCTCCACCGTATATAAAGGAGTGGAGGAGGGGGAGAGGGTCGGCCTCCTAGGCGCGCCCAAGGGGGGAGTCCTACTCCCGGTTGGAGTAGAATTCCCCCTTCCCTAGTTGGAGTAGGAGATGGAAGGAAGGGGGAGAGGGAGAGAAGGAAAGGGGGGCCGGGCCCCCTCCCAATTCGGATTGGGCTTGGGGGGCACCTTGGCCGCCTCCTCCTCCTTTCCACTATGGCCCATTAAGGCCCATTGACTCCTCGAGGGGTTTCGGTAACCCCCCCAGTACTCCGGTATATGCCCGAACTCTCTCGAAACCTTTCCGATGTCCAAACATAGTCATCCAATATATCGATCTGTGACGCCCGATAATTAAACTACAGTAACCCTCTACTAATGATGCCATGTCACCACGATTACTGTCGTTAAGTCCCACGTTGATTCAAATCAATTCAAAATTAAAACAAACTCAAGTCAAACCATAAATGTTTTCAAATGTCGAAAATAAAATGTTCAAAATGTAGCAAATAAATCATATATGATTATGGTGGAGAAAACACTTCTTTATAAAATGTTTAGATGCAATAAATTAAGTAAAACAGGGGCTAAACAATTATTTAAATGCTTTTAAAATAATAAACACTTAAAAACCATTTTATTTTAAGTGCTAAATTATTTGTGGCAGAGGCACATTTTGTAACACTAATTTAGGTGTCACTTTTGTATTTTATTAAAACTAAAATAACTAGATACTAAAGTGAAACAAAAAAGAAATAAAATAAATAAAAGCAAAAGGTAAAAGAAACAAAAAAAGGAAAGGAAAGACAACCCCCTTGCCCCACTGGGCCTTAGCCCAGCTGGCTCAATCGTCTGGCCCAGCTCCCCCTGGTTGTCGTCTACCTCTACAGGGGAAACCGACCGAGCGCTCGGGCGCGCTCCCGCCACACCCCGTCGACGACAACGACGCTGGAGGGGATAAGGGCTCCCCTCTGGCGCCTCGGTCTCCCTTCCACCTACTAGCGCACCCACTCGCTCCCTCTTGCTACGCCTCCCTCTCCAGATCCGCCATCACCGGGCGCTGTTGTCGCCGCCACCGTCTTCCACCGCGGTGACCGCCGCCGCCGTCCCTCTCGGAGTTGTCCAGGTGGACCCCCGTCGACCACCGCGTCTTCTTCGAGTCCCCATTCATCGGGAGCAGCACCACAACGACGGCATCGACCGGCTCCACCAACCTCGACCGCCGCCATCTCGCCATCGTCCCGCGAGCTCCGGCCGTCCCCAACCCCCTCGAGCTCGTCCACAACCTCCCCGTAGTGAGCCCTCCTCTGATTCCCCGCTCCCCCTCCTGCTTTCCTCTTGACATAGGCCGTCGGACCCCCTGCGACCGAGCTCATGCTCGCCATGCCCGGTCTGCGTCTCGTGCGCCATGTCCGCTCCTTCTTGCGCCCGCCTTCACCCGCAGCCGCCTGCCCGCTCTGGCCGATGCCCGGCCACGACCCCGCACTCCTGCGCCTGCCTGAGCAAGGCCTCGCGCCATCACCATTGCTGATGGCGCGCCCTGCTCATCCCTGTCGCGCTGCCATCGCGCTTCGCCCGCGCTGCTGCCGCGCCGCCTCCTACTGCTACCGCCGCTATCGCAGGTCGGTGTAGCCGCTGCCGCTACGAGCTGCTGCTGGCCCTGGCCGCCGGCGCACCGCCGGGTCCGGCCGCTCGCGGCGCCTGGCCTTCGTGCGTGCCTGCGCACAGCCACGCTGGGGCTGGCCTTTGTGCCTCTGCCAGCGGGCCACCAATCTGCCCAATTAGGGGTCTAATCCCCTATTAGCCCTTAACACACTCATGTTTAGTTTATTTTGGTTTAACTAATTAGTTAGTCTAGATCCTATGACATGTGGACCACACTGTAAATTAAAATGATAAATTAAATTAAAAGTGCCTAAGTCTATGACAGCAAGGACCCACCTTTACTATTCACACTTTGACCAGTCAAATATTGACTGAGTCAACACTATTGACTGGACCCTCCCTGGCCCACTGTCAGCCTCTGTGCTGCTTTGCTATGTACACTTTGTGTGTGCACGTAGCAATTTAATCTTTATTTTCAAATTAGTATTAATTCCAGAATTTCCAGATTTTTATTAAAACTTTAAGATTTAATATAAAATAAACCGTAGTTCGGATGAAAATACTTTGTACATGAAAGTTGCTCAGAACGATGAGACGAATCCGGATACGCAGCCTGTTCGTCCGCCACGCATCCCTAGCATAGCAAACACGCAACTTTCCTCCTCTGATTCATCTGTCCGAAAACGCAAAACACCGGGAATACTTTCCCGGATGTTTTCGCCCTTCATCGATACCACCTCGTACCGCGTTAGGGCACACCTAGCATCACGCTTTGTCATGCCATGCATCGTCATGCATTTGTTTGCATTATATTCATTGTTTCTCCCCCCTCTTCTCTCGCTAGACACCGAGACCGATGCCGCTGCTACCCAGTACGACTACGGTGTTGACGACCCCTCTCTCTTGCCAGAGCAACCAGGCAACCCCCCCCCCCTTGATCACCAGATATCGCCTACTCTTCTCTATACTTCTTGCATTAGAGTAGTGTAGCATATTACTACTTCCCGTTAATCCTATTCTCATGCATAGCCTGTCATTGTTGCTACAACTATTGATACCTTACCTGCAATCCTAATGCTTAGTATAGGATGCTAGTTTATCATCAGTGGCCCTACATTCTGGTCCGTCTGCCATGCTATACTATCGGGCCGTGATCACTCGGGAGGTGATCACGGGTATATACTCTATACTTTATACATGATACCTATGGTGACTAAAAGACGGGTCGGCTCGTAGGAGTACCCGCGAGTGGATCTTTGTGGCGGAGCGACAAGGCAGGTTGAGACCACCTAGGAGATAGGTGGGCCTGCCCTGGTCGGCGTTCGCGGTTATTTCAAAATAACACGTTTAATGAGATCTTGGTATTTGATCTGAGTCTGGCTACTGGCCTATACGCACTAACCATCTATGCGGGGACAGTTATGGGCACTCGACGTCGTGGTATCAGCCGAAGCCTTCGTGACGTCAGCGACTGAGCAGCGCGCGCCGGGTTGGACTGGAATGCCTACTCTTGTATAAGGGAGGCTAGGTCTGCTCACCGGCCGCGTACGCAACGTGCAAGTGTGCAATGGGCGATGGGCCCAGACCCCCTGCGCCATAGTATTTAGACCGGCGTGCTGACCTCTCTGTTGTGCCTAGGTAGGGCTGCGATGTGTTGATCTTTCCAGGCCGGGCATGACCCAGGAAAGTGTGTCCGGTCAAATGGGATCGAACGTGTTGGGTTATGTGGTGCACCCCTGCAGGGAAGTTAATCTATTCGAATAGCCGTGATCTTCGGTAACAGGACGACTTGGAGTTGTACCTTGACCTTATGACAAATAGAACCGAATACTTAATAAAATGCACCCTTCCAAGTGCCAGATACAACCGGTGGTCGCTCTCTCACAGGGCGACGAGGGGAGGATCATCGGTTAGGATTATGCTACACGATGCTACTTGGTGAACTTACCATCTACTCTCTTCTCCTGCTGCAAGATGGAGGTTACCAGAAGTGTAGTCTTCGATAGGACTAGTTATCCCCCTCTTATTCCGGCATTCTGCAGTTCAGTCCACATATGATACCCTTATTCCATTTGATACCAATGCATACATATGTAGTGTAGCTCCTTGCTTGCGAGTACTTTGGATGAGTACTCACGGTTGCTTTGCTCCCTCTTTTCCCCCTTTCTATACCTGATTGCTGCGACCAGACGTTGGAGCCCAGGAGCCAGACGCCACCGTCGGCGACGACTACTACTACTCGGGAGGTGCCTACTACTACGTGCAGCCCGCTGACGACGACCAGGAGTAGTTTAGGAGGATCCCAAGCAGGAGGCGTGCGCCTCTTTCGATCTGTATCCCAGTTTGTGCTAGCCTTCTTAAGGCAAACTTGTTTAACTTATGTCTGTACTAGATATTGTTGCTTCCGCTGACTCGTCTATGATCGAGCATTTGTATTCGAGCCTTCGAGGCCCCTGGCTTGTAATATAAAGCTTGTATTATTTTAATTTGTGTCTAGAGTTGTGTTGTGATATCTTCCTGTGAGTTCCTGATCTTGGTCGTACACATTTGCGTGCATGATTAGTGTACGGTCAAATCGGGGGCGTCACACGATCTTTATGTCTCAACCATTTCGAGACTCCTCGTCATGTTCGTGATCACATCCGGGACTCCAAACTACCTTCGGTACATCAAAACACATAAACTCATAATACCGATCGTCACCGAACGTTAAGCGTGCGGACCCTACAGGTTCGAGAACTATGTAGACATGACCGAGACACGTCTCCGGTCAATAACCAATAGCAGAACCTAGATGTTCATATTGGCTCCCACATATTCTACGAAGATCTTTATCGGTCAAACCGCATAACAACGTACGTTGTTCCCTTTGTCATCGGTATGTTACTTGCCCGAGATTCGATCGTCGGTATCTCAATACCTAGTTCAATCTCGTTACTGGCAAATCTCTTTACTCGTTCTGTAATGCATCATCCTGCAGCTAACTCATTAGTCACATTGCTTGGAAGGCTTATATTGATGTGCATTACCGAGAGGGCCCAGAGATACCTCTCCGACAATCAGAGTGACAAACCCTAATCTCGATCTATGCCAACTCAACAAACACCATCGGAGACACCTGTAGAGCACCTTTACAATCACCCAGTTACGTTGTGACGTTTGGTAGCACACAAAGTGTTCCTCCGTTATTCGGGAGTTGTATAATCTCATAGTCATAGGAACATGTATAAGTCATGAAGAAAGCAATAGCAATATACTAAACGATCAAATGCTAAGCTAACGGAATGGTTCAAGTTAATCAGATCATTCTCTAATGATGTGATCTCGTTAATCAAATGACAACTCATGTCCATGGCTAGGAAACTTAACCATCTTTGATTCAACGAGCTAGTCAAGTAGAGGCATACTAGTGACACTCTGTTTGTCTATGTATTCACACATGTACTAAGTTTCCGGTTAATACAATTCTAGCATGAATAATAAACATTTATCATGATATAAGGAAATATAAATAACGACTTTATTATTTCCTCTAGGGCATATTTCCTTCGCCTCCAAAATCAAATGGCTAGGTCTCTTGTGGTGAAACCAATTCATCAGGGTTCAAGTCCTAGACTTCGCACTGGTGGTCGCATTTTTCTGTATATATAGGCCTCTATATTTTCCCCTTTACCTCTAAGTATAAATTCTAAGTGGGTGTTTTTACATGACTATAATTTGTAGGGATAGAGGAGACTTCAAGTAGTGTGTTAAAATTCCAATTTTTTTATTATTTTGATAATTCTTTTTAAGTATGGATGAGTTTGAAGAACCTACTAGAGCCCACATTTATTCTGGAAATGGGAAAAACTTGGGAGCAAAAGATATGCAGGATGCTACAAGATTTTGTCCGGCCCAGGTGTGGGTGATTGTACCAAAAACAAATAATTATTGGCATGAGTTTTGGATGAAAATTTTCATGTGAAACCGAATTTTCTTAGGAGAAAATTCTATATGATTCAATCCTACGAATTAAACCAACATAAGAAAAATTCGGTGGTTTCTATTACTCTAAGCCCTCTTTGATTCGCAGGATTCTCTGAACTCGGGAAGAGGAAAAAATACATGATTGGAGGGGCATGCCTACTTGAAATAACCCTGTTGATGTTTGACAACATAAGGTTAGGACCTTTAAGAGGTTGGCTAGAGGGTGGAGTGGGAACATAGAAGCTTTCCTTTGGGAAAATAAGAATGAGCTTATGATAGAATATGATAGTTTGGATATCAAGGTTGAATCTCAAGAACTTTGATGATGAGAAAGATATGATGAATAGTATTTCTCAGAGAGCTTCATGAAGTTTGGCAGGTGGAAGAGATTAAATCTAGGAAGAAGTCTAGGGACAGAGAAATTCTTGAGGGGGATAGAAATAGTGGATATTTCCATGTAGTTGCTAATCAGAGGAGGAGAAAAAACGTATAGATGTTTTAGATACTGTAGATGGTCCTACATAACATAGGAATGCAGAAGATTGTTGTAAACTATTACAAATCTTTGTTTAGATGGGAGCCTAGACCTAATATTAGTCTTAGAGAAGATTTTAATAGGGATTCTGAGAAAGTTACTGAGGAAGAAAATACAATATTATAGGCCTTCTCTGAAGAAGAGATCAAGGCTGCAGTTTGGGGTTCTTACTCGGATGGGCCCCTGGCCCTGATAGGCTTCTTTTCATGTTCTAGGAAGTATATTGAGACGTATTTAAGGGTGGCTTAATTAGGATGTTTAATGCTTGGTACAGTGATGATTTGGATCTACATAGACTAAACTTTGCCATGCTTTCCTTGATACCTAAAGAGAATGAGGCTAGGACTATAAATAAGTTCAGGCCCATTGGTTTCTTAATAAGTTGTTGTTTTAAGATCTTTGCTAAAGTTCTTACAAATAGGTTAGCTCTTATTATTGGTAGATTGATCTACGAAGGTACATATTTTTTAGGGTGGTTACTACCCATGAGATTGTACGTGTTGCAACACTCTTCTGGTCAATAAGGTTTAGTTTTTAAGATTAATTGTGAAAAGGCTTATGACAAAGCTAATTTAGATTTCCTTTATGAGGTGCTTCCTCTTAGAGGGTTTTGGCCTAGATGGTTGGGCTGGATTAATTTTAACCCAAAATGGCTCTGTTGGAGTCAAGTTGAATGGAGAGGAGAGTGATTATTTTCTTACTGGAAAAGGTTTGAGACATGGGGGATCCCCTGTCCCCTCTCCTCTATAATCAAGTTTATAATGCTACTGAGGATTTCTAGCACTAACAAACGTCATGCAAGCAAACTCTATTGTGTACTAATAAACCATGTAGTGACGTAGAGCTAGCTTCCGCCAAATTAACACTAGCATGTTTAGTAGCTTTCGTCAAATGCTAGAATGTTTTAACTAGTGCTTCACTGGTTGCTAGCACATGAAGTAAGCATTAGTGGCTTCTGCCCAAGATGAATCATGTTAATTAGTGGCCAACATGAAGCACGTGATTAGTGGTTTTCGCGAAACATACTAAACATGGTAGCAGCCTCAAACGCTTGCATGCTAATCACCTTCCTTCCGTCAGCAGCGGCCTTTTGCCATCCAGACGAAGAGGAAGGGGGTATGTGGTGGCTTTTGGTCTGTCATATGGAATGTCAAGACATCCGCAATGCTCCCACAGGTTTGCTTTCATTTACGAGAAAAAGAACAAGCGGACGCGCCCACAAACAAATATGGATCTGTGTTGGACGGCAAAGTGAACCCAAGCAGCTTGGTCCAAACATTTGCGAGTTATTTGAGGATTTGCTTCAACACCGACCAACAAATTTTCTCCCGCGTCCGTTCGCGGACCGGGGGTGAGGGGGAGGAGGGCCAGTCCGTGGACACAGATGCGGGAGGGAGCCATCCAACGTTGCCCGCATACATTTCAATAACTTTTTGAACCAACCGGACGAAACTCATACAATCGGACGGATTTCATATAAACATGACAAAATTCATTATATTTCGGGCATACTTCAACTCAAAGCAAAGCTCGTCCGACTCTAGAGGTATAATACCTAAACTAAATGATCTCTGGCGCTCGTTCTCCATGTCCGGCCATGAGGCCCGAAAACTGAATCTTCGCCTTCTCCAGTTCCGCCTTGGCGCTCTCCAGCTCCTCCTTCAGAGCCCCGGGAAGTGAAGTTGTCCACCTCCACGTCACCGCCAAGTGGCTAATCGGTTGACGATGTTCAAGCCACCAAGCTTGGCTTCGACGGGAGGGGGGAGCGGTGGCCTTCTTGGGACCCGAGCGGTGGTGACCTACCGTGCACTACTCGTCCTCGCTGCCGGCGGCGCCGACGGACGTGTTAGCTTCGTGGTCATGGCGGTGGGCCGCGGCCTTGGTGGAGCCAGCGATGTCCTCCACGTCATCGGTCTTGCCAAACACCTCGTCTGCCGCCTTGTCGAACTCCTTGTAGGTGGCCTCCGGTTTTGGCTGACGCTGGCGGTAACATGTCCGCGCCCGGCGTGATCTCCTTGCCGACGTTGAGCTGCTCCTCCGCCTGTTGGTGCTCCTGGAGGAGCTGGAGGTTGTAGGTGGCGTCGACTCGCGCCTCCCGGAGCTGCTCCTCCCGCACCATGTCCATGTAATGGGTGTGTGCCTCACCGATGGTCATGGTGCAATGCGCCGGCGAGGAGGGTGGCGCCGGCTCGTTCTCGGACGCGTCACCCATTGGGACGTCGTCGGCCTCCGACTGCCGGCCAGCTTGCTGCAATGGGGCAGAGCGGTCAGACGCGGGCGTGGCAGCTGTCCGGACGCCCGTAAAGCCCCCCACACTTGTCTCTGGTTTATGAGAGAAAGTGTGTCCGGACGTATGCAAGGGGTTTAAGAATCGGTGTTGGAAATGCCTTAACCCTCCAAAAATCCCGTGAAATTCCTGAATCAAAGCAGCCCTAAAGTTGCTATGGCAATCCTCTGAATCAAGATGCTCTAGAGTTTGCAATCCCTCCATTTTCGAGCCGCCTATTAACGCCGGTGTACCGTACGTGCGTGGCATATTTACGTTCTGCCGGAGCTCCGGCACTGAAGACCAGCCAGCCGGGGCGACGGAGCACGCGCGCCTCCCTAGGCCGGTCCCGCGGTGAACGGCGTGACTATTCCGTATAAGAGCATGGTTAATAGAAGAGCCGGCAGCTGGCTCTGTACTCATGCCATGTCATATATAGCCTTTGTGAAAAAAATCGCATATAATAAGGCTGGCGTGTAAGTTGGCTGTAGCAATTAATGTTTGCATGCATGGGTAAGAATGCAAACGCATTTGATTGGAAGAGGGAAAGAAGCGTCAGCCTTCAGCCCCTGCATGCATTCTTTTCTCTCAAGTGCAGTGCTACAGCCGGGCGATTGCCCAAGCGCCGGCCTCTTCCTCATTCCAACTTTCTCTCTCCTCCAGCTAGTATTTTTGCTGATCTGGACAGCTTATAGCCTGCTGACTCAGGCTTACTATACTTGCTCTAACTGGTGTTACACCGAAGCAGACAATGAGTACAACCCGCACGAGATGACGAAAACGGAGTCCCGCAGCATGCATGCACGCGCAGACGGAGTTAAATGCGGAGAGAGGGGCCGCTCCCGGCCGGGAAAGCTCGGTAGGTGGCGCTCATCTACGCCCATTCCTCCGGCTTAACGCCGGGCATTCATGGAGCCCCCACCCCACCGCTTCCTCCCTCGCTGGATTTAAAGTTGCCATCGCCGAGTTGGTGCAACACGTCCGGCGTCCGCGTGCGTCGGCGCCCCGCCCCGCCCGACGTGTGCAAAGCCCAGGACGGCGATGAGTCCAGGCCAGAGGGCGCTTCCCTGATCTCGCTCGCCTCGCCATCATCGCCGTGCCGTGACCCCATCCCGTCACATGCACCACAGCGACCGGTCGCTAGCCTAGCCGCGCGCGTGTGTGCATCAGTACATGTACCTCTATATCTCTCTCTGTGCATGCCAGTGAGTGTGCATGTCTAGTGCGTGCCGTGAGCATCGTACGAAGAGATCCTATGCCGGTGGTGGCGCATCGCATTCGCGTGCCGTGGCGATGCACGGTGGTGAGCCGCGCCATGCATGGTCTCTGATCGAGCTCTGCGCCCTCTGGTGCATGGCCGGTGCACGTATTGATTGATTGACGAGCAAACATATACATGCGCAGGCAGGCAGGGCAGGCGCAGCAATGGAGATGTGCATGGACGACCGGCCGGCCGGCACATGCAGCGCAGCAAATTAACCTCTCGGCTGCAGCGTCCATAAAGCCATGTTTCATCGTTTCGGGGATCGGCTCGGACCACACGGCCGCGCCGTGCTCTACCACCCTTTTGCACCCCCGCAGGCCATTTATGTCCACCGTACCACCTCTCCGGCCCTCTCCACGCCACGGTCCTCCGGTCCTCCTCTCCAGTCTACCTATCCTTCCTTCCGCTACATAAAGCCCGGGCAGCTAGCTAGCACCCTCCTCCTTCCCTCCCAGCACTCTCAGCAGTAGTCGCCATGCAAACCGCAGCAGCTCTTCCCTCTGGGCGCCTCGCCACGGTGCCCAGCCCCATGCCGGCACAGAGCCTCCGCGGTCCTCTCCATGCCAGCCTCGTCTTCGTCCCGGTGCTCTCCTCCGTGACCAGGCCCAAGCTTCCAGGATCCAAGGAGGGGCCGTCGGGGAGCTGGGCGTGTCGCGCGCCCCGCTGATCGACCGCCGGCTCTATCCTCCCTGAGCTCTTCTGCGCCCCACCTCCTCACCATCCCTCTCTTCCGCGTCACCGTTCCTTGGTGCGGTCTTCAACCGTTCAAAGAAGCTCTTGCCATTGTTGCACTAACCGCTGTTCTTGACCTTGCAAGACTTTGCCCTGCCAACCACCCCTCTACCAGTATTCAACCCCATACTCATCCACACCAACCCTCTCATCTCCCGTTATCCCGTCTATCCCTCTTGAGCTTTTGTGACTGCAACATCTAGCAGTAGATCGATCGAGTTTGCGTGTGACGCTGCTGTGTATCTTTGCCCAATAAGATCGTGTGTTTAGGTTGCTGTGGCATCTCATGTCACCGCTTCAGCCATCTTGGCTAGCCTGCAGTATTGTTATTCTCTTCATCTTTCCGGTGAGTTGATGTTTAGTTAGGTTTTTGTATTGCTCTTCACATATTAAGCTAGCCAAGATTTTACTTGTAAGCCTGATGTTGTAATGCGTGTCCAGTTTAGTTTCTGTCCCATCATATGTCAGCGTTTCAGTCATCTTGGCTATAGTATTGTATTGTTCTTCTTTCCGATCAGATCAGTTCATGTTTCGTTATTGTCTTCCTCGGTTGCTGTTTGTTGCCTCGGCAAGATAAGCTGGGCAGCTCAGATTCTACCTGTAATCAAGCTTAATGTTGTAAGAGCAACTCCAAAAGACCGACCCATATCATCCGTCTGCGTTCGTTTGGGTCGACGCGGACAAAAGTGGCGGCCCAACGCGTCGACCCAAACCTAAATCACGTCCGCGTCGCGTCCATGCTGACGCATTTGCGTCCCAAATGCGTCGGCGTGGACGCCGAACGGACGCTTCGCGCGCCTTCTCGTTATCCGCCGCGTCCCCACATGGCGGCCGTCCAACTACCTGCTGCCCACGCGGTCAGTTTAATTTATGACGACGGGCCCACGCGTCAGCGACGGTGCTCGTCCTTTTTTAAGCCGACCGTGCGGCGGGGCCGTCCTCATCCAAACTCGCCGTCCCCATCTGCCCACCCTTGCTCCCTCGTCGCCGGCAAACCCTAGCCACCGCAACCACAGCAATGATGGGCCTCTTCTTCGGCGCCAGCGGCAGCAAGGCCAAGGGCAAGTCCCCCGCCACCCCTTTTCCCTCCGAGTTTCTCCCACCCCCGCCGGCGCCTCACCGGCAGAGGCAGCGCATCAGCGTGCCAGTGCACCAGGCGGAGTGGCACTGGCAGAACCGCCAGCCGCTGCCATATCCCGACGTGACGCTGCCGCACGACTGGCATCTGGATCCAGATAGGATCCCAGTGCCGGCGGTGCCGCGGTCGGCTCGTGCTCACGCGGAGGAGGTGCGGCGCCGGCGGGCTCTGCTGACGGCGGAGCAGCGCTGCGACAACGCCTACGCAACCGACTCGCCCAACTGGGCGAGGTGGTTCGCCTTCGAGCACGAGGAGGCGAGGCGCCGGAGCGTGCGCGAGGTCGACCGGAGGCCAACACCGCTGGTCGTCCGCGAGGAGGACCAGGCGGCGGAGGACGCCTACTAGGCGGCCCTTGCGGCCGTCTACCGTGAGAGCGAAGAGGACGAACGGCGCAGAGCGGAGGCGGCGGAGGCGGAAGAGGAAGCCTGCTACGAGGCGGCAATGGTGCAGGCCCTTGCACTCTCCGCGGCGGGCGACAGCGTGGTGCCGCCGGTGGCCCCGCCGTCCCCCATCAAGCCGGAGCCGGAGCCGCAGCCGGAGCCCGAGCCCGAGCCCATCGCGCGCTTCTCCTGGAATGGAGTGGTGCGCGAGTGGTTGTCCGCGCCACCGGTCTGGCTGGGGGTGACGCCGGCACAGGAGCAGGCCTATCTCGAGATGTGGCGCCAGCGCCGGCTGGCAGAGGAGCGCCGGCAAGGCGAGTATGAGGAGATGCTCGAGCGCGACCTCAATGAGGAGGCGCGCGAGGCCGAGGAGGAGGCGCGCCAGGCCGCGGCTGCACAGCCCCCCGCTCCGGCACTGCCTGCGCCGGCACATCCCTACATGGCAACGCTCTGGAACACGGCGTTCGCCTGGGCCGGGCCGGCGCCGACGCTCATCGACCTCACGGACCCCGAGGACGACGACGACGACGCCTAGGGCTGTTGGAAATATGCCCTAGAGGCAATAATAAATTAGTTATTATTATATTTCCTTGTTCATGATAATCGTTTATTATCCATGCTAGAATTGTATTGATAGGAAACTCAGATACATGTGTGGATACATAGACAACACCATGTCCCTAGTAAGCCTCTAGTTGACTAGCTCGTTGATCAATCGATGGTTACGGTTTTCTGACCATGGACATTGGATGTCATTGATAACGGGATCACATCATTAGGAGAATGATGTGATGGACAAGACCCAATCCTAAGCCTAGCACAAGATCATGTAGTTCGTATGCTAAAGCTTTTCTAATGTCAAGTATCATTTCCTTAGACCATGAGATTGTGCAACTCCCGGATACCGTAGGAGTGCTTTGGGTGTGCCAAACATCACAACGTAACTGGGTGGCTATAAAGGTACACTATAGGTATCTCCGAAAGTGTCTGTTGGGTTGGCACGAATCGAGACTGGGATTTGTCACTCCGTGTAAACGGAGAGGTATCTCTGGGCCCACTCGGTAGGACATTATCATAATGTGCACAATGTGATCAAGGAGTTTATCACGGGATGATGTGTTACGGAACGAGTAAAGAGACTTGCCGGTAACGAGATTGAACAAGGTATCGGGATACCGACGATCGAATCTCGGGCAAGTATCATACCGCTAGACAAAGGGAATTGTATACGGGATTGATTAAGTCCTTGACATCATGGTTCATCCGATGAGATCATCGTGGAACATGTGGGAGCCAACATGGGTATCCAGATCCCGCTGTTGGTTATTGACCGGAGAGTCATCTCGGTCATGTCTGCATGTCTCCCGAACCCGTAGGGTCTACACACTTAAGGTTCGGTGACGCTAGGGTTATAGAGATATTAGTATGCGGTAACCCGAAAGTTGTTCGGAGTCCCGGATGAGATCCCAGATGTCACGAGGAGTTCCGGAATGGTCCGGAGGTAAAGAATTATATATAGAAAGTGCTATTTCGGCCATCGGGACAAGTTTCGGGGTCACCGGTATTGTACCGGGACCACCGGAAGGGTCCCGGGGGTCCACCGGGTGGGGCCACCTGCCCCAGGGGGGCACATGGGCTGTAGGGGATGCGCCTTGGCCTATATGGGCCAAGGGCACCAGTCCCAAGAGGCCCATGCGCCAGGAGAAGAGGAAAAGGAAGAGTCCTAAAGGGGGAAGGCACCTCCGAGATGCCTTGGGGAGGAGGGACTCCTCCCTGGCCACACCCTTCCTTGGAGGAAGGGCCAAGGTTGCGCCCCCCCCTCTCCCTTGGCCCTATATATAGTGGGGGGAAGGGAGGGCAGCACAACCCTAAGCCCTGGCGCCTCCCTCTCCCTCCCATGACACATCTCCCTCCTCCCGCAGCGTTTGGCGAAGCCCTGTTGGAATCCCGCTACTTCCACCACCACGCCGTCGTGCTGCTGGATCTCCATCAACCTCTCCTCCCCCCTTGCTGGATCAAGAAGGAGGAGACGTCGCTGCTCCGTACGTGTGTTGAACGCGGAGGTGCCGTCCGTTCGGCGCTAGGATCATCGGTGATTTGGATCACGACGAGTACGACTCCATCAACCCCGTTCTCTTGAACGCTTCCGCGCGCGATCTACAAGGGTATGTAGATCCACTCCTCCCTCGTTGCTAGATGACTCCATAGATAGATCTTGGTGACACGTAGGAAAATTTTGAATTTATGCTACGTTACCCAACAAGGGCAGCGCGCCGCCTCGTAGTTTAGGCTGTTTTTATTTTTTTAAATGCAAATGTGGACGCGTGGACTCTCGCCGGCCTTCCACTAGTAGAAAAAAGATCAAATGTGAAGCACATTAGTGCCGGTTTGAATTTGAGCCGGCACTAATGTGACCATTAGTGCCGGTTCCAACGGCTAGGCGGGCGGGCATCATTAGTACCGGTTCATGGGCAACCTTTAGTACCGGTTCATGCCACGAACCGGTACTAATGAGGTTGTGTCAGGCTATGGTCAGGCTGGGGCCCCCACGAAAACCTTTAGTACCGGTTCATGCCATGAACCGGTACTAGAGTTTCTTTGTAAGCTGATTTTTAGTCCCACTTCGCCAAGAGAGAGGCAATATGAGCGGTTTATAAGCCGTGAGTGTCTTTACAATGACGAAGAGTTGCAATGCTCACCTGCATGTTGATTAGCTTCAAGCCTTGCGGAATAGCATAGATTGCACTGAGCTATGTGCAGTGCAGTCTACACTATTCCGAATGGTTTGAAGCAAATTAACCAGCATTGCACCTCTTTTTTATTTTTAATAACTTATTTGAACTCCGGACTTCTTTTGTGTTCAGTATGCAGCATTCAAAGCGACGTCATCAATTTCCAACATGTTCTGACATCATTTGTTGTTTTTCGGTCATTTACCTAATTGTTTAGAGAGCTAAATGACCGTGAAACTGAAAATCACTACAAAATGAATCCTGAAAATGTTGAAACTTGGCATGGTATCATCATATCACCCGCATAGCATGCGCGAAAGAGTAGAGAGGGTCACGGCAATAACTGGACGCACTTCGTGTACAAACTAGACAAACTCTTTCGGAGTATCAGGGTTTCGGACGAGAACTCATCTGTTACACGGCCACTTCAATGTTTTTTAAACTTATTTGAACTCCGGACTTCTTTTGTGTTCAATATGCAGCATTCAATTTCCAGAAGACAATAAATAGAAGAAAAGAAATAATGCAGAAAAGAAAAAAACTATATAAAAAACTACTCAAAAATAAATAGAAGAAAATAAATAATGCAGAAAAGAAAAAAACTATATAAAAAACTACTCAAAAATAAATAGAAAAAAATAAATAATGCAGAAAATAAAAAACTATATAAAAAATTTGTTGGCGCGCTGCCCAGTGGGCCTGCCAGACCTAGAGTGTGCAAATGCAGGCCTAGAAGGGCCAGCAGGCTCACAGGGCAGCGCGCCCTAGTTAATTAGGCCTAGAAGCCTGCTATATAGAGAAGCTCGAAGGAGCAGCCGCGGCTGGGTTTATAAACCAGTGCGGCTGCCCTTCGCTCGGCGAGGTGGGACTAAACATTGTGCACCGTCGGTGGCAGCGCACAACCTTTAGTACCGGTTGGTGGCTCCAACCGGTACTAAAGGGGGGGTCTTTAGTACTGGTTCGTGTCACGAACCGGTACTAAAGGGGCCGTTTCCCGCCCCTTGACCTGGCGAAAATTGGCCTTTAGTACCGGTTGGTGGCTCCAACCGGCACTAAAGACCCCTCCTATATATATGGAACCTATGAAAAAATCAGTTTCGCCCACCAGTAGTTCTTCTCGATCCAAACTTCTTCGCCGCGCCCGTCGCCCCATCGCGCGCCGTCCTCGCCGCCCCCGCCGCCCGTCGTCGCCGTCACCGCCGTCGCCCACGCCACCCATCGTCGTCGTCACCGCCGTCGCCCCCGCCACCCGTTGTCGCCGTCACCGCCCGGCCCGTCGCCCCCGCCACGCCCGTACGTCGCCGCCGCCTCTCGCCCGCCGCGCCCGTCCTCCTGTCATCGCCCACCGCCGCCCGTACGCCGCCGCCCCCCGGTCGTACACACACACACAGAGACACACACACACACACACACAGAGACACACACACACACACACACACACACACCACACACACACACACCACACACACACACACATTATTTTTACTTATTCTATTCTCTGTTGTTTAGATTAATGTTAGATAAATTACGTAGATAATAATGTTAGAATGTTAATGTTAGATGAATTATATGAAAAAGATGTTAAATATTAATGTCAAATATATTTTACATGAATTAGAACAAGTTGAACTAGTTGAATTAGTATAGCTAGATATTAATTAGGTATATATATGAGATTTGAACTAATTGAATTAATATAACTAGTTTATATTTAGTATGAAAATTAATAGAACAAGTTTATTTTAGTAAGAAAATTTAGGTATATGAGATTTGATGATCTAATCAAAATATTACTATATAGAACTACCTACTTTATTTTAGTAAGAAATTAATAGAACTAGTTTATTTTTAGTAAATGCTTAGTTGAATTAATAGGACTAGTTTATTTAGTTGAATTAATAGAACTAGTAAGTGTTTAATGTTTCACCTATATATGAACATATATGTTAGATATTAGATATAAATTATATGTTAGATATATATTTAATTTAGTTATATGAGATTTCATTATCTAATTAACAGAACTAGTTTAGTTGAATTAATTAGTTGAACTAGTTAGTTGAATTAGTTCAATTAATTAGGTATATTCTTCGTAAGTGCTTAGTTGAACTAGTTGAATTAACAGAATTAGTTGAATTAATAGAACTAATAAGTGTTTAATGTTTCACCTATGAACATAGGAATGTCGTCTGACGACGAACACGATTTCATTATGTGCGAATACTGTGAAGACCAGCGCGGCCTGCGCGGCAGAAATTTTCTAGTTGATGATAGAAGCTTCAGCATCAAGCTGGATGAGAACTTCGAAGTGGATACAGTAAGTCACAACGACAAGTCTTTTTTCGTAATTAAGCATGACTTATGCTTCATTTGCTTCACCTTTTAATTTTAATTTTTCACTATTCTACTAGCGTATCCCCTGCCATGCAAGAATTTTTGTCTTGGATAAGATAGGTTTCAGTCCTAATGAAACTATGGAGGTAAAAAGAGTTTACTTGAAGACCGAGCATGGTTATACCTTCAACGTCAAATTATACAATGCAGACACATACACCTATTTTGAATGCAAAACTTGGCAAGCACTATGCAAGGCTTATGCATTTAAGCCTGATATGGTTATCACCTTTGATATTCGTCCGAAAGATGATATTGAAGGTAATAGAGACATCTGGATCGATGTGCAGACGCCTCCAGTTCTACCATTATGTGAGTTTCTCAACCATATTTATGTCTTCGATATGAGATTATTTGAATCAGTTGAATAATTAATAGATCTCAATTTATATTGACAGCTTACTTCCAATCAAGCAAACATGTCCGGCGCTTGGTAGACAGGACCGTCCACTGTCCCGGGGCTGAACTAAACTGCGAGGAGACAAGTCATTATGTTTCATGGCTTGAGGATCTTGATGCTGTCAAGACAAATTTCTTTCCTGCACTTAGAAATGTTAGTACTCAAAACGTGCGACCAATAGTGTTCGTACTGAACTACGGTCACATATATTTAGGAAAGATGGTAAGATTTCTACTATTTCTTCTCAGTGCATCTTTTGCATACATTATTTTTTTAAGCTAAAATTCATTGCTAAGTATGTTATACTATACGATGTTCTTCAACAGGGACTCCCGATGAATGTTGTGCCTGATTGGATCGAGACTAAAGATACCATGAATATTGTTAGCTTACGGCCAAGATATCCTACAATGCAATTTAGTGCATTCAGGATTTCTAATAGCGAGGAATGCTTAATAGTAAAAGACTGGAGCAAAATTGTGAACGATCACAGAGAAGTACTAGGGGGCGGCAATCAGAAGCGCAACCCACGATTAGGAGACAGGTTCATCTGCATGCTCCAATATGATAAATCAGCAAAGCTATACATGTTCTATGCTATTTTACCTGAGAGAGCAGCAGGAGTGATTAATTAGCTAGTTCATGCTCTTAGTACTTGTCCTCTCATGTCCGTGTTCTTCGTCCTGAACTTAATCTCAAAGAGTGATTTGCTTTTGTAGTGTTATGAACGTTTATAATATCATTACCATGTTGAACTCGATGATATCTTTGCTATGAAAATCGTTGGTGATGATATATATGATGCAAGAGTTTTTATATTAATTAATATGATGATGATGATGAGTTATTATATCATTTATGAAATAAATTGCATATTAGTTTCAACTGGATGGATTCTAGCTAAGTGATCAAGTATATGCCATATCCATATTATCTCGATCACTTAAGTAGGTGATCAAGTATATATAATATGGATATGACATATACTTGATGACTTAGCTAGGACCCACACGCATCCAGTCAAACTGATCACCTAATGATTTAACAACTCATTATAATGTAAAACAATCACTAAATTAAATTGAAAACACAAAATTAAAGTAAAAATAAAAAATAAAACCAAAACACACCAAAACATTTAGTACCGGTTGGTGTTACCAACCGGTACTAATGTCCTACGCGCCCACGGGGCTGGCTCGTGCCACGTGTTTGCCCTTTAGCACCGGTTCGTGCTGAACCGGTACTAAAGGGGGGGGGCTTTAGTGCCTACAATTTAGTGCCGGTTACCGAACCGGCACTAAAGCCCCTTACGAACCGGTGCTATTGCCCGGTTCTGCACTAGTGTTCGTGGCCGGCTTTAATGTTTAATTAATGTAGTTTCTCTTTTTTAAATATGCATGCGTTCATTTTTTTTGCCGCCGTCTAAAATGGGTCGCAGGCCAGTGTTGGGCGCAGGTGCCGACCCAAATGCGAAAGCGGGCATCCGTGTCCGTCTGGCCGGTCCAAATGGACAAAAGGCGGACGAAATCAACGTCCGTTTGGATCAGCCCGTTGGAGTTGCTCTAATGCATGTGGAAGTGGGATGAACTAGTACTTGATATATTGTCCAGTTGCAGCTTGAAACGTGCAGGCTAATTAGCACAAAGAAAGTGCAGTATAACATCTGCATCCAGCATCCACGTGAAAGTCAGAGCAGTTAATTTGCCGGGCATATTCGCACGCTTGTACGTGCAGTAGATAGCGCCGTTTATGTACGGTCTGCACCGTATGACTGGGCCCTGTAATGTAATGTAATGAAGTCTATGTGCAGCAGCGTCCTTGATATGCTGTGCACCAGCTGACCGGGTCTTGATAGTATGGGCACAACCATGCATACAGAACGAACGCTAGCGTGCCCCGGGCCATTCAGACATCAGAACTCACATTAACTAGCAAACAGATCTACAGTACCTCTCGGTCTACCGTTTACTGAACCCTGGGAGGAAGATAGTGCTCCCTCTGTAAACTTAATAGTAAGACGTTTTAGGTCCTGCCTTAAATCACATGCATGTTCACTGCGTATTGATACGACTTGACAATCCATTCGTCAAACACAAGTAGTTTCCTTGCATGCTTTATAAGGATTTTTTTCGGTTTCCTTGTGCTTTTTTCTCTTGCAGTGCATGTTGCCGTTTACGCGTGTTGTGCACCGTATGACTGGGCCTGCAATGATGGACATGTGCAGTAGCGTTCTTAATACTATGTTGTGCACCATCTGACTGGGTCTTGGTACGGGCACAACCATGCACACAGAACGAAGGCTACTCCACGCATTCAGAGGTCAGAACTCACATTAACTAGCAAACAGGTCTAGTTCTCAGGCTCGCATCAACCACTGTATGCTCAACTCTGGGACAAAAAATAGCATGATCGATCATACGACACAGACTAGATTGTCCAATATGAGCAGTTTATGCTAGAAAACCAAGTCCTTGTATCAGCAGATCAAATGCAATTTTCCGGAGCATCTATATGATGCATATTCGCAGCATATTGATATAGCCCCCATTCGGTTCCCCATCATTCTAAATCCCAGGACAGACATGCTTAGAGTCAAGCAATGGGCAATGAAATTAACCTCATTTCAGAATGTAATTCATTTAACAAATGTGAAAATGCATGTCCTCAATGACAGAATACATAAGCATGCTGAATTATTTGTGCAACATAGAGAAAAGCATCACTTGCTGTTCTGCAGCGATTGCTGGGAGAGAGTACATGACAGGAGCATAAATTCCAACCACAAGACAGCAGTAGCGCTGACACGAAAGCAATTGAGGAGACTCTCAAACAGATGATTTAGAGGGGCCCTGCAAATGTCCCGTTCTCCCTCTGCTCGTTCCACCTGTCAACCTATTCAGTGAGACCAAAACAGGGTAAGATTGCTACTGTTAACAATAGGAGTTCCATAAATCTGCAAAGGAGTTGCTTTTGAAGTGAACCAAAGAGAGGTGATAGATATGGCCCAGCACGCCAGCATCACTGAGACATAGATTAACTGCTCGGGGCGAAGTGTAAAATTCAACATTGACTTTCAACCCTCGAAAGGCTAATATATGAAACAGACGGTTGGAAAACAAAAAGAATTACTCGGACAGGCAGAGTGAATATATGCGACTCAGAAAACAAGGTTCGTCATTGTTGTAGCTGTATGATAAATCAAGCCATTGCCAGTTTCCCAAATGGAAGCAATATAAGGCTTTTATGCGTCTTTTTGTTTTTTGTTTTTCCAGATTTACGAACTATATTCATTTCATCAGGTCAATTCATTGGCAAGAGAAGTAACAGGTCTACGCTTGTCGAATCCTAATTATTCTACATTAGCAGATTTCTTTTGTTCATTGTGACCACAGATGCAGTCTGCAAATTGCTGCTCAGAGTGCTAGAGTGTCTAGATAACTTTAAAAGGTTAATAGTAAAGTCAAATAAAGAGAAACTCATGTGCTACTTCCTACCCCTACAGAGTCATACAAATAAAGAGAAACTCATTTGATTCAGATGGATTTGTTAATCCAGAAGCAATAGTGTGGATTTAGATGTAGTAATTCAATTAATATATCTCTGACCTTCTAGCAAGTTCATGCATTATGCATTGACTATTGCAGTAGAAACAAAGACCATTTTTAATTCAACTTCTAAAATCTACTGAAAACTAAGACCGTGCTATCTCTATCTTCTCTCTACTATAAAAATCTGAGTTGGTGATGATGGTGTGCCTGCCATCTTTCATTTACAGCCATCCGATTTGCATCCAACGCGTCTGAGACAAACTATGGCAATTTTACAAATAACCCCCTGCCACTCCAGTTCAGTGTTTAGCCCATCTCTACCCCATCTCATCTAGCGCCATCTCAGGAAAGAAAGAAGGATCTGGACAGGTCGGTGCCGTTGTTCGTTCGCCCCCAGGCTGCATTGCCGACCACTACCACAAACCCCTCCTCACCGTCTCCACCACCCCCTTCCCTGTCTCCCTGACTTCGACCTGGGTAAGTATGCTGCCGATTAGGACTGGACACGAGCCAAGCCGAATTCAGACAGAGCCATGTTAGCTCGCTCGGAAGCAGCCAGCTCGGCTCGGCTGGGTGATGCCAACGAGCTGCATATGGGTGGCTCGGCTCGTTCTGCACTGGCTCTGTTTAGCCTGAGCGGCTCGTGAGTGGATGGACAAGGGAGGTGCATGCTGTGGATGTGCTGTGAGTGATGCTGGTCACCGCCGGCCACCAGGGCGTGCCAGAGCAAGTGGCGGTGCGGCGTTGAGGCAGAGGGCACGCACCTGCCAACGTTGGTGAGGACGCAACACAAGCAGAGAAGAACAAGGGTGGGCAATGCGTGAGCATCTGCGTGCGTGTGTGCGCTCGGCGACGAAAGCATGCCTGTGTGCGTGCGGTGGGGACGGATTATGGATGCGTTGGGAAGAAGAAGAGAATGTAAGAGGGAGGGAGGTGCGAGCAACAGCTGTGTGCGGCGGCGGGGGGGATGGATGCATCGCGTGGGTCAGTGGGTACATGCTGCTCGTCTAGGTCACCAAATAAGGATAGCTTCGTATTGGGCTTGGGCTGCTCTTGTAGCCTATACATTTCGCTGCTAATTTTAAAAAAAATACTGGGCTGGAAACGAGCCACAGCCCCAACATTTCACCACCGGAGTCGTTCGAGCCCCAACATTTCACTGCCTCCCCTGTATTCTTGCTTCAGCAGCCCCAACTGCGACCACAACGTCTGTGTCCTCCCCTGTCTCCTCCAACACCAACCCCCACAAGTACGCACAAGTACGTTGGTGGCTACGCCCTGCTCATCCTCGGCGGCGCAGCCACCACCTACTATTATTTCCCCCTTCCCGGCAACGCAATCCATGTTGATCACACTCTCATAGATGGAACAGAGTGTGGGGAGGTGAGATGCACTGCTCTTCGCCTTCTGATCTGACAAGGACCAATGTATGGGTATTGATGAAGAAGAAAATCTTCTTCTGCAGTTGCAGATATGTAATGGTAACATATGGAAGAAATGCCTATTCTGTAGTTGCTCGGCCCGACTCAGCTCGGCACGGCAAGGATCTAATTATAGGTTCGTCCTATTTTTTTACTTGATTGTTGCATAAGAAATGCCAGAAGGAAGATGGGACATGAACTTGGCTCTTGAGCTCAAATAATATCAATAAAATTTAAAGAAATCTTTTGGAAACAAACATGTAGAACTATTTGTGCAACATTTCATGAAAAAATAACATTAATGTTGGACTAGAAAAATAAACAAATCGTTAAAAAACTATTTTTAAAGCTTTTTTTTGGCAAAGCACCACAAGTGTTTTTTCTTCATGAAGTTTTGCATGCAGCTTGAACACTGGAACGTGTTTGTTTGCAAGAATAGGTTTGTTATGTTTGCTATTCTGTCTGCATTTACTCTTCACCCGGATGCTTGTGAGCTCAAAAGCAGAATGAATATATCCAAAGAAACATATTGATATTTGTTACACATGAGATGACCACCACATAAGTTGTGAAATAAAGTACTCTAGATCAATGCATTTTGGTTAGCCGTGCAACGCACGGGCATCTTACTAGTTTAAAATCAAACATCAACTTATAATGCCTTTGCAGTTGGATGTAATGATAATGGTGGCAGTTGTACACTATACAGGCAGCAAAGTCACTCACCCATTCAGCTGGGCAAAGAGATCGGTAGTACTTGGCAAATTTCTCACATTCAGCAGCTTCATCCCCCTTGGCACTCACACACCTAAGTTTCATGGAAGTTCAAATAGTTAAGAAATGTTAAACATATATAAAGCATGTAAGTTGTAAAGTTATTGCATCATATATACCTGTGGAACTCAACATAGCGAGTAAAACAGTGCCTAGTTTGGTTTGTTGTAGGGAAGCGGAAGTCAGCAGGTGCTGTTTTAATCTCAATCTGGTAAGTAAGCAAAATATTATCAGTAAGGACAGGACAGCAGATGGAGAACAGAAATAAAAGTAACCAGTGATAGTCGATGAGACAAAAATTTATAGAAGCTTCAAAAAAGGTTATCAGTCAAACTTCCCAACAAACAGTAACCATGGCGATGAAGTTCTCTAGAGTGAAACATGGATAAAGTTTCCTTAGCCCCATAGTAGACGTTTCGGTGTCAGGCGGCTACAGTGGGTTTCCTAGTAATGCGTTGAACTCACTCTCTTCCTTTCCCTCCTCCTGTAAGTTCTGAACTGATGTATTTCCATTCTAGTAATGGGAAGGGGGGTCAGCCCGGTTCAGAAAAAAAGGATAAAGTTTTCAGCAAACTATCTTGCAGTTCAGTCAGATGATGGCATGTATAAGTAAACGGTACATCTGAATCCGGTACATGCAGTGGTGATAGAATCTTTTTCTAAACCACTCTTTTTGTACCGCAGATAAGAGGAGAACGATAACCAGACCAATCCAACGAATCTCCTAAACATTAAGCATCCAATGCCCATCACATATAACACTCACTCTGGATCCCTTTCCCTCTTCTAATATGAATTGGCAGTGCTCCTGCCGTTGCCCGTCAAAAAAAAAAACACTCATCCGCTGTCTTTAAAACAGGATAACACTGAAACACCGCAGAAGCAGGTGGGTTTTAAGTCTATCGTCCCTAATTCAACGCCGATGACGCACACCGATCACATTACAGAACCAGACAATCCTGAGAGTTCACCTTAAGTTAAAAAAAAGGATCTTGGGAATTCAACGTTCTCTCTTTCGATCTGGTACGATCTACCAAGAAAATCCGTACATTCCCCAATACAGCAAGACGCTAATCGCGCGAAATGGGACGAAGCCAGCCCCACCATTCACCCAGAACGAGCAGGATGCGAAATAGAAGGACCTATAGGGTTCAGGACGAACACAGCTATCGCAACCCACATCACGCGCAGATAGGCGCTCCACGGCGCAGATCCACGCGACAAAGAGCCAACTCTAACCGCGGCGCGATCGACGAACCGATGAATGCGCCCTACGCTATGTTCCGGGGTGAGCCTGCAGAAGATTCGTGCGAGAGGAAGAAGGGGGTCCTGGAAGGTTCTCTCACCTCGGCCATCTCGTCGGAGGCTGGAGATCGGAGGCGTCGAAGGGATCGCGGCGTCGCGGAGCGGACAGACGGGGGCTCGACGGGGAATGGGAAGAAGGAGGAGTGACGGGGGCCTGGTCAAGGTGGAGCTTAATATTCGGAGCTGGCCCGTGATAGTTGTGGGCTGTATGGGCCCAGGCAGGCTCCGAATGCCCATCGACTATCAGACCTTTCCTTTTCCTTTTGCTAAAAAAATCAGACCTTCCCTTTTTTTTCGCTCAAAAAAAATCAGACCCTTCCCCCTCCAAAACCAGGTGATGAACTAAAAAGGAAACAAAAAATAGAAACCTAGAAAAACAAAATTCTGGAAAAAAACTCAAAAAATGAAAACATAAATAATCAACACAAAAACCTGAAGAAAAACCTTTCAATGGGAGAAGTGCCCAGTGCAGGGCGGAGGAGAAAATTACACCTACAGTAACTGAACTTGTCTTTAGGGTTCAGTTTGGTCACTGTATTCACGAAACCTAAAGTTACGGTCACTGGACTCGCTGAACCGGGTCAGCGTACGGTAACTCGTACTATTTCGGCTCGTATTTTGCACACGTGGACGTATTTGACCCAAAAACGGTTTGACTCGCCACCTGTACAAGACATGTCGTCCATTTCATAAAGAAGCGAGCGACTACAGAGCAGTTTTTGCGACCACAGCGCATATTTGACCCAAATTCACATTTATTACAGTAACTCCGTTTAAAGAAACATACCTCATTTCTCATGATTTCCATCATTGAATGTGGATGAAGAACTCCAATAAGAGGCATGTCATGTTCCTGTGTGACCTGTGTGACAACAGGCTCCTCATTTACCTGGGTCATTGATGGTCCAGGGGCTTGTTGTTCTGTTGTGGCCTCATTTTGCTGTTCAAAAATAATAGAAGTCCAAAATATTTGTCACTCAAATGGATGTATCGAGCACTGAAAAATAGTAGTCACTATAATGGATATATCGAGCATTGAAATATTTATCACCCAAACGAATGTATCGAGCACTGAAAAATAGTAGTCACTATAATGGATGTATCGAGTATTGAAATACTTGTTGCTCAAACGAATGTATCGAGGTTACCCGTGACATTGTAGGTTGAGGGTCTTCCTCTTCAAATGTTGTTCTTGACCTCTTCCTCATTTGCTTTTGCATAGGTTTTGCTGCAGGTAGGCCTTGCTTGAAAGCAGAGCATCCTTTTTTGTTATGTCCAGGATTGTTACAATGGCTACGATGAATAATGGTACCATGTCTTGTGATCTTCTTCCCTCCTTGCCTTGCAATCACCTCTTCTGGCTGCATTCTCCTGTTTTTGGCTTTCCTCCCACGTTTATTCTCATATAAAGGGGGCTTAATTAGACAACCACCCATTTTCTGCCACTCTCTCTTGTCTTTGCAAGGCATGATAATACGAGCATATGCCTTGGAGAAATTGCAAAGAGCATAGCACTTGTGCACCATTTCCTCTGGATCAATTAGTTCATCTCTATAGCAGGATATGGAATGGGGACAGGGAATACCAGTCAATTGCCATCTTCTGCATGTGCATGCCTTCATTTGCAACTCCACAATGTAGTCTCTCCCATGTGAAGTAACTAGGAAAATTCCTTCACCAGCATTAGTAGGGTAACAATTGCTAGACCATTCTATGTGCTTCAGAAGCCTTTTCTTGATCTTTGGACAGATTGGTCCATCCCACTTCTTAATCTCTTGTTGTTTGCTGTAATGCCTACTTGATAGTTGTGACTTGATTTTGTCAATCATGCTAATAATTGGCAAGTCCCTAGCCTCTAAGATATATCTGCAGGTACATCACAATAACAAGTTTATGAATATACCACATATAACAGACATGTTACTGAATTATATGTACAAGAGATAGTACTAGACTTACTTATTGAAAACCTCACAGTTGTTGTTTAGCAAAATGTCACATTTGGGCAAATCAGTTTGGAAAGCACTAACCCAAGTGTTAGGTCTCTTCTCTGCCAGCCAAGCATGAGCAGCACTGTCAAGTAACCTCATTTCTTCCATGTATTGTTCATATTGATTAGTTGTCGTGCTCCTAGCTATCTTCCATAACTGATTTTTCAGAACATCTCCTCTGAATTGTTCTCTGAAATTCTGCCAAAGGTGCCTAACACAGAATCTGTGTTCTGAGTTATGGAAATGCTCTTCCACAGCATTTATTAGGCCCTGCAAGTTAATCAAGTAAGAAACCAAGTTAGTGTGCAAGTTAAGTAAGCAAGCAAGTTAAAAAACAAGTAAGCTAGTTATTAGGCCCTGCCTTTTGTTTATCTGACATGACGGTCCATGGTGCAGTATTCTGAATTCCAAGATCTTGCTTCAATGTTCTCAGGAACCAGCTCTAGGTGTTAGTGTCTTCAACATCTACAATGCTAAATGCCACAGGATAAATACAATCATTAGGGTCCATGCCCACTGCGGACAGAAGCACACCTCCATATTTAGTTTTCAAATGGCATCCATCAAGACAAATAATGGGCCTACACCCTGCAAGGAATCCTCTTTTGCAAGCATCAAAACTGAAATAGCATCTGCTAAACCTAGAATCACTGTCCAACTGAATAAAAAATGTGCTGCCAGGATTGGATCTTCTAACTTCATTTGCATAGTCCCAGAGCATGTTGTACTATGTCTCCTCATCCCTATGGATAATTTTCATTGGTATTCTCCTAGCCCTGCTTAGTTTACTGCAAGAAGCTGCCATGTTCCAATCCTTTTGAACTAACCTGCCAAAATTTCTCAAATTCATGCCTTGATCTGCCTTGAAGTACTCCAAATATTCCTGTGCAAGAAATTTGGAGGTAAATGCTTTAACCTTCCATTTCTTGGAACATTTGTGCTCACTGTTATACCTCTTGATGACCATGCAATTAGTTCTGCTATCGTAGCTGCACCATATGTTCCATGGGCAGTGAGCTTGACACTTGGCAGAAATTCTTTTCCTGTCATTGACTAGCATTTTAATGTCAAATCTGTTTTTGCAACTGTAAGCTCTTACTGCTTCCCTATGTTGGAAATATGCCCTAGAGGCAATAATAAATTGATTATTATTATATTTCCTTGTTCATGATAATCGTTTATTATCCATGCTATAATTGTATTAATAGGAAACTCAGATACATGTGTGGATACATAGACAACACCATGTCCCTAGTGAGCCTCTAGTTGACTAGCTCGTTGATCAATAGATGGTTATGGTTTTCTAACCATGGACATTGGATGTCGTTGATAACGGGATCACATCATTAGGAGAATGATGTGATGGACAAGACCCAATCCTAAGCATAGCACTAGATCGTGTAGTTCGTATGCTAAAGCTTTTCTAATGTCAAGTATCATTTCCTTAGACCATGAGATTGTGCAACTCCCGGATACCGTAGGAGTGCTTTGGGTGTATCAAACGTCACAACGTAACTGGGTGACTATAAAGGTGCACTACAGGTATCTCCGAAAGTGTCTGTTGGGTTGGCACGAATCGAGACTGGGATTTGTCACTCCGTGTAAACGGAGAGGTATCTCTGGGCCCACTCGGTAGGACATTATCATAATGTGCACAATGTGATCAAGGAGTTGATCACGGGATGATGTGTTACGGAACGAGTAAAGAGACTTGCCGGTAACGAGATTGAACAAGGTATCAGGATACCGACGATCGAATCTCGGGCAAGTATCGTACCGCTAGACAAAGGGAATTGAATACGGGATTGATTAAGTCCTTGACATCGTGGTTCATCCGATGAGATCATCGTGGAACATGTGGGAGCCAACATGGGTATCCAGATCCCGCTGTTGGTTATTGACCGGAGAACGTCTCGGTCATGTCTGCATGTCTCCCGAACCCGTAGGGTCTACACACTTAAGGTTCGATGATGCTAGGGTTGTAAAGGAAGTTTGTATGTGGTTACCGAATGTTGTTCGGAGTCCCGGATGAGATCCCGGACGTCACGAGGAGTTCCGGAATGGTCCGGAGGTAAAGATTTATATATGGGAAGTCCTGTTTTGGTCACCGGAAGAGTTTCGGGATTTATCGGTAACGTACCGGGACCACCGGGAGGGTCCCGGGGGTCCACCAAGTGGGGCCACCAGCCCCGGGGGGGGCACATGGGCTGTAGGGAGTGTTCCTTGGCCTACATGGGCCAAGGGCACCAGCCCCACTAAGGCCCATGCGCCTAAGAGATGGAGAGGGGGCAAACCCTAATGGGATATGGGCCTTAGGGCCCATATTGGTGCGCCTCCCTCTCCCATCCCCTTTTGGCCGCCCCCTTGCTCCCCATCTAGGGCTGCCGCCCCCCTAGGGGTGGGAACCCTAGAGGGGGCGCAGCCCCTCCCCTTCCCTATATATATGAGGCATAGGGCTGCCCATAAGATGCGATTTCGATCTATCGTTGGTGCAGCCCTGCATCTCTCTCTCCCTCCTCTTCTGTGGTGCTTGGCGAAGCCCTGCAGGATTGCCACGCTCCTCCATCACCACCACGCCGTTGTGCTGCTGCTGGATGGAGTCTTCCTCAACCTCTCCCTCTCTCCTTGCTGGATCAAGGCATGGGAGACGTCACCGGGCTGTACGTGTGTTGAACGCGGAGGTGCCGTCCGTTCGGCACTAGGATCATCGGTGATTTGGATCACACGAGTACGACTCCATCAACCCCGTTCACTTGAACGCTTCCGCTTAGCGATCTACAAGGGTATGTAGATGCACTCTCCTTCCCCTCGTTGCTAGTCTCTCCATAGATAGATCTTGGTGACACGTAGGAAAATTTTGAATTTCTGCTACGTTCCCCAACAGTGGCATCATGAGCTAGGTCTATGCGTAGTTTTTATGCACGAGTAGAACACAAAGTAGTTGTGGGCGTTGATTTTGTTCAATATGCTTGCCGTTACTAGTCTTATCTTGATTCGGCGGCATCGTGGGATGAAGCGGCCCGGACCAACCTTACACGTACTCTTACGTGAGACCGGTTCCACCGACAAACATGCACTAGTTGCATAAGGTGGCTGGCGGGTGTCTGTCTCTCCCACTTTAGTCGGATCGGATTCGATGAACAGGGTCCTTATGAAGGGTAAATAACAATTGGCATATCACGTTGTGGTCTTTGCGTAGGTAAGAAACGTTCTTGCTAGAAACCCATAGCAGCCACGTAAAACATGCAAACAACAATTAGAGGACGTCTAACTTGTTTTTGCAGGGTATGCTATGTGATGTGATATGGCCAAAGGATTTGATGAATGATATATGTGATGTATGACATGATCATATTCTTGTAATAGGAATCACGACTTGCATGTCGATGAATATGACAACCGGCAGGAGCCATAGGAGTTGTCTTAATTTATTTATGACCTGCGTGTCAACATAAATGTCATGTAATTACTTTACTTTATTGCTAACCATTAGCTGTAGTAGTAGAAGTAATAGATGATGTGGCAACTTCAAGAAGACACGATGATGGAGATCATGGTGTCATGCCGGTGACAAGATGATCATGGAGCCCCAAGATGGAGATCAAAGGAGCTATATGATATTGGCCATATCATGTCACTATTTGATTGCATGTGATGTTTATCATGTTTATACATCTTATTTGCTTAGAACGACGGTAGTAAATAAGATGATCCCTCATTAAAATTTCAAGAAGTGTTCTCCCCTAACTGTGCACCGTTGCTACAATTCGTCGTTTCGAAGCACGCCGTGATGATCGGGTGTGATAGATCCTTACGTTCACATACAATGGGTGTAAGACAGTTTTACACATGCAAAACACTTAGGGTTAACTTGACGAGCCTAGCATGTACAGACATGGCCTCGGAACACAGAAGACCGAAAGGTCGAGCATGAGTCGTATAGAAGATACGATCAACATGAAGATGTTCACCGACGTTGACTAGTCCGTCTCACGTGATGATCGGACACGGCCTAGTTGACTCGGATCATGTAATCACTTAGATGACTAGAGGGATGTCTATCTAAGTGGGAGTTCATAAGATGAACTTAATTATCCTGAACATAGTCAAAAGGATTTTGCAAATTATGTCGTAGCTCGTGTTTTCAGTTCTACTGTTTAGATATGTTCCTAGAGAAAAATTAGTTGAAAGTTGATAGTAGCAATTATGCGGACTAGGTCCGTAAACTGAGGATTGTCCTCATTGCTTCATAGAAGGCTTATGTCCTTAATGCACCGCTCAGTGTGCTGAACCTCGAACGTTGTCTGTGGATGTTGCGAACATCTGACATACACATTTTGATAACTACATGATAGTTCAGTTAAACGGTATAGAGTTGAGGCACCAAAGACGTTTTGGAAACGTCGCAAAACATATGAGATGTTTTGAGGGCTGAAATTGGGATTTCAAGCTCGTGCCCACGTCAAGAGGTATAAGACCTCCGACGATTTTCTTAGCCTGCAAACTAAGGGAGAAAAGCTCAATTGTTGAGCTTGTGCTCAGATTGTCTGAGTACAACGATCATTTGAATCGAGTGGGAGTTGATCTTCCAGATGAGATAGTGATGTTTCTCCGAAGTCATTACCACCAAGCTGCTAGAGCTTCGTGATGAACTATAATATATCAGGGACATATATGATGATCCTTGAGATATTCGCGATGTTTGACACCACGAAAGTAGAAATCAAGCAGGAGCATCAATTGTTGATGGTTGATGAAACCACTAGTTTCAAGAAGGGCAAGGGCAAGAAGGGATACTTCATGAAACGGCAATTCAGCTGCTGCTCTAGTGAAGAAACCCAAGGTTGAACCCAAACCCGAGACTAAGTGCTTCTGTAATAAGGGGAACAGCCACTGGAGCAGAATTACCCTAGATACTTGGTAGATAAGAAGGCTGGCAAGGTCGATAGAAGTATATTGGATATACATTGTGTTGATGTGTACTTTACTAGTACTCCTAGTAGCACCAGGGTATTAGATACCGGTTCGGTTGCTAAGTGTTAGTAACTCGAAATAAAAGCTACGGAATAAACGGAGACTAGCTAAAGGTGAGCTGACGATATGTGTTTCCAATGTGGATATGATCAAATATCGTACGCTCCCTCTACCATCGAGATTGGTGTTTGCGTTGAGCATAGACATGATTGAATTATGTCTATCGCAATACGATTATTCATTTAAGAAGAATAATGGTTACTCTGTTTATTTGAATAATACCTTCAAATGGTCTTACACCTAAAATGAATTGTTTGTTGAATCTCGATCGTAGTGATACACATGTTCATGCCAAAAGATAGTAATGATAGTACCACCTACTTGTGGCACTGCCACTTAAGTCATATCGGTATAAAACGCATGAAGAAGCTCCATGTTGATGGATCTTTGGGCTCACCTTTTTTTTTGAAAAGTTTGAGACATGCAAACCATGTCTATTGGTGTATATGCATGAAGAAACTCCATGCAAATGGACCGTTTGAACTCACTTGATTTTGAATCACTTGAGACATGCAAATCATACCACATGGGCAAGATGACTGAAATCCTCGGTTTCAGTAAAATGGAACAAGAAAGCAACTTGTTGGAAGTAATACATTTTTTATGTGTGCAGTCCAATGAGTGCTGAGGCATGTAGTGGATATCGTTATGTTCTTACTTCACAGATGATTTGAGTAGATGTTGAGTATATTTACTTGATGAATCACGAGTCTGAATTATTGAAAGGTTCAAGTAATTTCAGGGTGAAGTTGAAAGATCGTCGTGACAAGAGGATAAAATATCTATGATATGATCATAGAGATGAATATCTGAACTACGAGTTTGGCACAGAATTAAGACATTGTGGAAATTGTTTCACAACTGATACAACCTGGAACACCATAGTGTGATGGTGTGTCCGAACATCATAACTGCACCCTATTGGATATGATGCATACCATGATGTCTCTTATCGAATTACCACGATAGTTTATGGGTTAGGCATTAGAGACAACCACATTCACTTTAAAAGGGGCACCACGTAATTCTGATGAGATGACACCGTATGAACTATGGTTTAGAGAAACCTAAGCTGTCATTTCTTAAAAGTTTGGGGCTGCGACGCTTATGTGAAAAGTTTCAGGCTGATAAGCTCGAACCCAAAGCGGATAAATGCATCTTCATAGGACACCCAAAACAGTTGGGTATACCTCCTGTCTCAGATCCGAAAGCAATAAGGGATTGTTTCTAGAATCGGGTCCTTTCTCGAAGAAAAGTTTCTCTCGAAAGAATTGAGTGGGAGGATGGTGGAGACTTGATGAGGTTATTGAACCATCTCTTCAACTAGTGTGTGGCAGGGCACAGGAAGTTGTTCCTGTGGCACCTACACCAATTGAAGTGGAAGCTTATGATAGTGATCATGAAACTTCAGATCAAGTCACTCCCAAACCTCGTGGGATGACAAGGATGCGTACTACTTCAGAGTGGTACGTAATCCTGACTTGGAAGTCATGTTGCTAGACAACAATGAACCTACGAGCTATGGAGAAGCAATGGTGGGCCTGGATTCCGATAAATGGCTTGAGGCCATATAATCCAAGAGAGGATCCATATATAAAACAAAGTGTAGACTTTGGAAGAACTACTTGATGGTCGTAAGGCTGTTGAGTGTAGATGGATTTTAAAAGGAAGACTGACAATGATGGTAAATGTCACCATTAAGAAAGCTCGACTTGTCGTTAAGATGTTTTCTGACAAGTTCAAGGAGTTGACTACGGTGAGATTTTCTCACTCATAGCGATGCTAAGAGTCTGTTGGAATTATATTAGCAGTCACTGCATTATTTATGAAATCTTGCAGATAGGATGTCAAAACATTGTTTCCTCGACGATTTTCTTGAAGAAAGGTTGTATATGATACAACCGGAAGGTTTTTGTCAATCCTGAAAGATGCTAATAAGTATGCAAAGCTCCAGCAATCCTTCTAAGGACTGGAGTAAGCATCTTGGAGTTGGAATGTATGCTTTGATGATGATCAAAGATTTTGGGTTTATACAAAGTTTATGAGAAACTTGTATTTCCAAAGAAGTGAGTGGGAGCACTATAGAATTTCTGATAAATATATGTTGACATATTGTTGATCAGAAATGACGTAGAATTTCTGGAAAGCATATAGGGTTATTTGGAAAGTGTTTTCAATGGAAAGCCTGGATTAAGCTACTTGAACATTGAGCATCAAGATCTATAAGGATAGATCAAAACGCTTAATGGTACTTTCAAATGAGCACATACCTTGACATGATCTTGAAGGTGTTCAAGATGGATCAGTCAAAGAAGGAGTTCTTGCCTGAGTTGTAAGGTATGAAGTTAAGACTTAAAGCTTGACCACGGCAGAATAGAGAGAAAGGACGAAGGTCGTCCCCTATGCTTAAGACATAGGCTCTACAGTATGCTATGCTGTGTACCGCACCTGAAGTGTGCCTTGCCATGAGTCAGTCAAGGGGTATAAGAGTGATCCAAGAACGGATCACAGGACAGTGGTCAAAGTTATCCTTAGTAACTAGTGGACTAAGGAATTTTCTCGATTATGGAGGTGGTAAAAGAGTTCGTTGTAAAGGGTTACGCCGATGCAAACTTTGACACTAATCCAGATTATTCTGAGTAGTAAACTGGATTCGTATAGTAGAACAGTTATTTGGAATAGCTCCAAATAGAACGTGGTAGCTGCATCTAGGAGATGACATAGAGATTTGTGAAGCACACACGGATCTGAAAGGTTCAGACCCGTTGACTAAAACCTCTCTCACAAGCAACATGATCAAACCCAGAACTCTTTGGGTGTTAGTCACATGGCGATGTGACCTGTGAGTGTTAATCACATGGCGATGTGAACTAGATTATTGACTCTAGTGCAAGTGGGAGACTGTTGGAAATATGCCCTAGAGGCAATAATAAATTGATTATTATTATATTTCCTTGTTCATGATAATCGTTTATTATCCATGCTATAATTGTATTAATAGGAAACTCAGATACATGTGTGGATACATAGACAACACCATGTCCCTAGTGAGCCTCTAGTTGACTAGCTCGTTGATCAATAGATGGTTATGGTTTCCTAACCATGGACATTGGATGTCGTTGATAACGGGATCACATCATTAGGAGAATGATGTGATGGACAAGACCCAATCCTAAGCATAGCACTAGATCGTGTAGTTCGTATGCTAAAGCTTTTCTAATGTCAAGTATCATTTCCTTAGACCATGAGATTGTGCAACTCCCGGATACCGTAGGAGTGCTTTGGGTGTATCAAACGTCACAACGTAACTGGGTGACTATAAAGGTGCACTACAGGTATCTCCGAAAGTGTCTGTTGGGTTGGCACGAATCGAGACTGGGATTTGTCACTCCGTGTAAACGGAGAGGTATCTCTGGGCCCACTCGGTAGGACATCATCATAATGTGCACAATGTGATCAAGGAGTTGATCACGGGATGATGTGTTACGGAACGAGTAAAGAGACTTGCCGGTAACGAGATTGAACAAGGTATCAGGATACCGACGATCGAATCTCGGGCAAGTATCGTACCGCTAGACAAAGGGAATTGAATACGGGATTGATTAAGTCCTTGACATCGTGGTTCATCCGATGAGATCATCGTGGAACATGTGGGAGCCAACATGGGTATCCAGATCCCGCTGTTGGTTATTGACCGGAGAACGTCTCGGTCATGTCTGCATGTCTCCCGAACCCGTAGGGTCTACACACTTAAGGTTCGATGACGCTAGGGTTGTAAAGGAAGTTTGTATGTGGTTACCGAATGTTGTTCGGAGTCCCGGATGAGATCCCGGACGTCACGAGGAGTTCCGGAATGGTCCGAGGTAAAGATTTATATATGGGAAGTCCTGTTTTGGTCACCGGAAGAGTTTCGGGGTTTATCGGTAACGTACCGGGACCACCGGGAGGGTCCCGGGGTCCACCAAGTGGGGCCACCAGCCCCCCGGGGGGGCACATGGGCTATAGGGAGTGTTCCTTGGCCTACATGGGCCAAGGGCACCAGCCCCACTAAGGCCCATGCGCCTAAGAGATGGAGAGGGGGCAAACCCTAATGGGATATGGGCCTTAGGGCCCATATTGGTGCGCCTCCCTCTCCCATCCCCTCTTGGCCGCCCCCTTGCTCCCCATCTAGGGCTGCCGCCCCCCTAGGGGTGGGAACCCTAGAGGGGGCGCAGCCCCTCCCCTTCCCTATATATATGAGGCATAGGGCTGCCCATAAGATGCGATTTCGATCTCTCGTTGGTGCAGCCCTGCATCTCTCTCTCCCTCCTCTTCTGTGGTGCTTGGCGAAGCCCTGCAGGATTGCCACGCTCCTCCATCACCACCACGCCGTTGTGCTGCTACTGGATGGAGTCTTCCTCAACCTCTCCCTCTCTCCTTGCTGGATCAAGGCATGGGAGACGTCACCGGGCTGTACGTGTGTTGAACGCGGAGGTGCCGTCCGTTCGGCACTAGGATCATCGGTGATTTGGATCACGACGAGTACGACTCCATCAACCCCGTTCACTTGAACGCTTCCGCTTAGCGATCTACAAGGGTATGTAGATGCACTCTCCTTCCCCTCGTTGCTAGTCTCTTCATAGATAGATCCTGGTGACACGTAGGAAAATTTTGAATTTCTGCTACGTTCCCCAACACCCTAAACAACTCAGGAGACTGGAAGACTTGCCCAATCCTAAACTGTGGATCATGCAAATCTTCTTTTCTAAATCCTTTGAATTTATATTTTGCACCTGATTCATCATCAGAATCTGGTAGCTGCAGCTCCTCTTCATCTGAATCTTGTATAGGATCAGCCTTTGCTCTAATGTTTACATCTACAGGCTCTTCAACTGTGTCCTCTTTGAGATCATCATCTAAATCACTCACATCATAGTCACTATCTGCAATATCATCAGCAAACTCAGACCCCTCTTCACTTCCATTACCTTCAACATCGGAAAGTTCTCCATCATTTTCCTCTTCAAACTCATCTGCAAAATCAGAGACCTCCTCAGGAACATCCTCTTCAGCTTGCTCCTCCTCTGCAAACTCCTCTTCTTGTACTACTGGTTCTTGCTCCTCCTTTGCAAAATCCTCTGCAGCTTGCTGCTCATCTGCATTTGTTTGCTCTACTGCTTGTTGTGCAAGTGTTTCTTCCATTGCTTACTCTGCTTCATATCCAAAGCTGTCATGAGTTACAAACTGACATTGCCTTTTTTCAAATGTTTCCTCCTTAATCTGCTTCTCCAATGCTTCCTTCTTCATCTGCTGTTTGTGCTTGTCCAGTGCTTTCTCCTTGATGGTCTGAATTGGTTTCATAGGACTCACAACAGTGGGCGGATCTGTTACAGGAAACTGGACAACATCATCCCAGTCAAATTGCCTGAAACTCTCATCATGATCAAGATACATCTGTAGGTACTTGTGTCCAAATGTCACATGTGCCCTCATGTTCAAACAATTGTCATTGCAAGTTATCTTCAAAAGGCCTCCTTCGTTCATTGGTTTCCCAGGCATACAGTAATACATGTGTAGTCTTCCCTGAACTTCATATCCCAATTGTTCTACTAAATCTTCCAACTTATCCACCGTGAGTGCATCCCCCTCAACATAATCATACCATATGCTTTTTCCATTCACATATGCACGATTTTTACCAACTCCAAGGAAATAACCATCGAAATTGATGCAAAGACTGAAATTTGATGCATAGTCGATTGTTTCTGCACATGAACAGAACAATATTAATGACTAGGTTAACAAGCAAAAATCGCTAGCAGAACAAAAGCCCTAGAACAAACACTAGCAGTAATATCAACTATCTAAAAGGAAATACAAGTGCGCATGATCTAAATCGTGAGATTAACGACTTTCAAACAGAAGGGTGAGGGAGGGGGATGGGTTACAGGGGGTTTCAGAGTTTCAGAGATGCTTACCGTAGACAGGGGGTGGGTCTCCCTCCGCGCGGCGACGAGGCACCATGGTTCAGCTCGCTTCGTCGGCGAACCCGCGGGCCGCCGTCGCTCCGTCGGCGTATGGCTCCGTCGACGGTGACGAAACCCTAGCCGGTCACCTCCCATGATAGCCTTCCCTTTCTTTCCTTAGCCTTGGAGACGGCGATATGAATGCTGGGGAGAAGCCGAGCCGTCCCGAATGGGCAGGGGGAGATATGCAAAACTGCGCCATGGTCGCTCGCTTTTTTTTGTTGAGGAAAGTGGTCGCTCGCTTCTTTATGAAATGGACGTGTCCTGTACAGTTGGCGGGTCAAACAGTTTTTTGGGTCAAATACGTCCACGTGTGCAAAATACGAGCCAAAATGATACGAGTTACCGTACGCTGACCCGATTCAGCGAGTCAAGTGACCGTAACTTTAGGTTTCATAAATACAGTGACCAAACTGAACCCTAGAGACAAGTTCAGTTACTGTAGGTGTAATTTTCTCAGGGCGGAGCTAGAACGATTCTGCATCATGGAGATTGTCCGATGAGAAGTTCCTTCAGAGGGTACTCGTGGATTCTTTACACTCATGTATAAGCATAAACATTACCCTAAATGGCACATACACATGAACACATTAGCCGGT
Organism: Triticum urartu; assembly: GCF_056163025.1. Taxonomy (NCBI): domain Eukaryota; kingdom Viridiplantae; phylum Streptophyta; class Magnoliopsida; order Poales; family Poaceae; genus Triticum; species Triticum urartu. The sequence continues at coordinate 578,490,711 of NC_141874.1, forward strand.
AATAAATTGGTCTAGAAAACGATAATATATCATCCATTTAGTCCCCAATATCTTAGGCGAACTTTCCCCTAAAATAAGATCTTAGGTGAATTCATAAAAATCTTTTGTGCGCATATCAAGGGGAGGCTTTTTATCATACTCCCTCTGTCCGGAAATACTTGTCATAAAAATGGATGAAAATGGATGCATCTAGATACATCCATCTGTTCGACAAGTATTTCCGGACGGAGGGAGTATTTTACAATGTTTTGCGGGTATACAAAGAAAGTGCATAACTTTTTATGGGTTAATTACATAAATGCCACTCCAATTATGGCGATTCATAAAAATGCTAGTGCAATTTTAAAATTTTGAAAAATGCCGTTGCAATTTTTGCAAACTTTGAAAAACGCCACTGCAGACTTCGAAAAATGCCACTGAAAAGACATTTTTCAAAATTTGGAAATTGCAGTGGCATTTCTCAGAATCGCCAAAGTGGCATTTATCAAATTAACCCTTTTTATACACAAAAGCAACTAAACCCTTATGAATCTAAATGCACACATATCACCGGAAGTACAAAGCACCCCGACATAATAAATATTACATCAAAGTCTCTGGACTACCTTGCGACCACTACGACCGCCAGAACGAATCGCCGACACATCGCTGCCGCTGCTCCCCTACAGAAGACGACCTTACCTTGTCGTTGACAACTGAAATGTCTTCATGCACGTGTCCCTATGGTCCAGTATCCTCGAGCCGCCGTGGTCGTTGTGGAGTCCTTGAATCATTTGAAATGGTTAAACACTAGCAACCATTTTGAAAGAGGTCATTAAAATGAGAACACTCATGTGTAACCACTGCGAACAAAATCTTTAAAATGTCAAATGTGTGTTTAATCTAGTCTAAGAGTTGAATATACAAAGCTAATAAACCTCAAGGAACACTACCTTGATAGTCCTAAGCTACATGTTCATTACAGGATGTGATCATTTTTGGAGAGTCAAACAAAGTGCTCCCAAATCAAACCTTCTGGATTATTCTAAAGGTAAGACATCTTCTTATTTGTGCCTACCTTTATCATTTGGGAGATGGTGGTAGTTTCATATGGACTACTCCATGTTTTTCTTCGTGGCAAGCCATTTATGACAAGCTTATAATCGAGCCGTCACCTTATTTTCATCTAGTTGTTATTATTGATATTTGGCTACCTAACTAGAAAATTTGGAACACCAATCTTGTGAACGCTTTATTTCATCCTCATACGACACAGGCTGTAATGCAAACCCCTGTTTGTCAATAATGCTAAACATGATATGTCAGTTTATAGGCTAACCCCTGCATGTGACTACACTTTGAAAAGTGCCTACAAACACTACTTCAATAATCTAGCACTACCAGCAAACCAATGACCAAAAATAGCTCCATTGCAGATTATAAATTAAATCTTGTCAATCAAATTTGGAGGGACAAACTCATGAAGTCAGGAGTCCAAACTTCTGCATGAAGGCATCTTCACTAAGCACTTCTAAATGGGTAAGCATGCAAGTAAGTTCTCAAGACATATTAGTGAAAACTATACTAGATGTCCCAACCAAGAGGATGGAATGCACATGTTTTGTTATGCCCTTTTATCAAAGGCTACCTGGTTCTCCTATCCCTGGTATGTTAGAGCATAAGTTTTGGCTGAACATAACCATCCCATTCCACAAATGATTAAGATTTTATTGAAAGCTCATCCCCACATCAATGTAACTAGTGTATACACTTCTTTTATGGCGCCTTTGAGTGCTTTAAAATGATGCCATGTTTTGTAGGAAGTTTTGTAAAACATCACATATATGACTAGTGTTGATTGTGATCTTACAGAGTCCAAAGCTCTAGAGGATGTGATGACATGGCATGATCAAGGCTCGGCAATTTTTGTTGTACAACAACAACCAAGAATCACGCAATAACCATCTTTAGTTGCAGGTAAATGGCTTTTTGCAATGCGGCCTAGGCAAACGAGGAAGATATGCAGCCTTCTTTCAACTGGTATTGGTGTCGTCATCCAATTTGAATAAAATGATCATTGTCAGCAGTTACAGGTTTCGGCCATGCCTTCTCTGGTGGTGTCCTCTCTCCAAGCCAAAACATACGAGCCACTCTTTGCCACAATGATAGCAGATACTCTTCACATCCTGAAATCAGCAGCCATAACAAGTTTCATCTTCAAAGTCAAGCATCACCATCTTTTATCCTTGCGATGGTAGCGCCGTCAACAGGTGTTTCAATGTCAAAGCGCATCATCAAGCAATCTTCCCGCAAAAAAATAAATAAATCAAAACTATCTTCATGGCTTTTCGATGTCTTTTCAGATACAGGACCTTGTACCACGTGAGATATTTTAGCCATGTCAAACGTGACCCCTTTCATTTCATAAAATGTTGCTAATGGAATAAAATCGATTTTTTTAGGGCAATAAAATCGATTATTGTTCAAAAAGAAAAAGGAGGATCAAACGCAGAAGCGCAGGAACTCACGACCGACCGAGGGGCGACCGCCAAATGGTGCTTCCGGACTCCGGAGTTCCGGTTCCCAGCCTCCGGCCCCATCGGTGGCGCGCCTCCTCGCCGCGCGAGAGAAACCTCTGAAAAACCACTCCTCCTTGTTGCCGCCCACTCCCCTGTTTCCCGCCCCCACCGCCACCGCCACCGCCATGGCCAAGCAGCCGAAGCAGCAGGTACTCTCCCGCTTCTTCTCCCCCAAGCCCCCACCCCTGACCTCCGCCTCCGCCGCCCAAGCCCAACCCGTCGCGCCTCCTCCTCCCCCCAAGCCCTCCGTCTCCACCGTCGCCTCCTTCTCCCCCGCCAAGCGCGCGCGCGCCCTCTCCTGCTCCCCCAAAACCGCCGCCAAAAGGCCCCGACCCTCCCCCTCCCCCGTCTCCGTCACCCCCCCTCGCGAGGCCGCCGTCCGCCGCGCGCTCCTCGAGCCGCCGCCCCCCGGCTCGAACCCTAGCGGCGGCGATGGCGGTGGCGGCGGCGGCAGAGGCTACACCCCGCTGGAGCAGCAGGTCGTGGACCTCAAGGCCCGCCACCCGGACGTCCTCCTCATGGTCGAGGTGGGCTACCGCTTCCGCTTCTTCGGCGAGGACGCCGCCGTCGCCGCCTCCGTCCTCGGCATCGTCGCCCACCCCGACCGCAGCTTCCTCACCGCCAGCGTCCCCACGTTCCGCCTGGGCTTCCACGTCCGCCGCCTCGTCGACGCGGGCCACAAGGTCGGCGTCGTCCGCCAGACCGAGACCGCGGCGATCAAGGCGGCCGCGGCTGCGCGCGGCGGGGGCGGCGCGGCCCCCTTCGCGCGCGAGCTGTCGGCGGTGTACACGCGCGCCACCATCGAGGCGGGGGCCGGGGAAATGGAGGGCGGCGGCGCGCCGGAAGAGGGGAGCAGGTACCTCGTCTGCGTGGTGGACAAGGAGGTGGATGCCGTGGGGAGGGAGGGGTTCGAGGTGAAGGTTGGGGTGGTGGCCATCGAGGTGTCCACCGGCGAGGTCGTGCACGGGGAGTTCATGGACGGCGCATCCAGGAGCGGGCTTGAGGCCGTGCTGCTTGGCCTGGCGCCCGTTGAGGTCATACTCGGCACCCCTCTCTCGTTCTCTACTGAAAAGGTAAGTGGTACTCTATCTGCCCAAACTTATGTTGGTTAATCTGAATATCTGATCGCCAGATGAATCCATGTCTGGTGATGTGTAAAAATTGTACGGTCATGATATTCTGTATTTCACAATGCACAGTATAGCTGAAGTCGCACTGATGGCACGAAACGTTAATCAGTAGATTGTAGATTCTCATCCGTTTCAGTTTGCAATAAGTAATAATAAATTTACTTATGTTTGTACGATTTCTGGTCATGCTTATGCTATATGGCAACTTATTTAGAATTCCGTAAACAACCATCAGTGTAACTGTAGCTTGGCAGTAACATGTTACCATTTCCCAGTTCCACCATAATGTATGATGGCCTGTTTACCCATCATACTAACTTGAGTTACATGCAAATTATTCATATGATCTTTATTTGCTTGTCTTTGATTACAGTTTTTAGTTATTGCTATTTTGAGTTAGTGTTACTCCTTCTAGTTTCATAGTGCTCGAGATTCCCTGGTTAATGGGTTCCTCCATTTGTTGTCTAGCTGATGAGGGCATATGCGGGACCTGCCTCTAATGTCCGGGTTGAGTGCACTTCGCGTGATTGTTTCAGCGGGGGCAGCGCTTTAGCAGAACTGATGTCTTTGTTTGAGAAATCGGAGGTCAATTCACCAACCATCGAAAACGATAAACAGATGATGGAAATAAATGAAGAGGACAACAATCTTCGTGGGATGGAGGTACTGTTAGCATTCATAACTGTTCTAAATGGAGTTTAGGTAATTAACTGCCGTCGCCCGTTGTGGCTTGATAACTATAATGTGGTTTAATAAGTTACATTTGTTCGCATAGGGTGTCATGGCTATGCCAGAGCTAGTTGCCCAAGCAATGGCATTGAGCGTTCGCTATTTGAAGGGTTTTGGTATGGAGAGGTTAATCTGCTTCGGTTCCTCGTTCCGGCCATTTACTGCTAATACTGAAATGTCTCTATCAGCAAACGCTCTTCAGCAGCTCGAGGTACATTCTTCTGTAATACCATGCAACTATTTTTCTTCTTTCTGTTTGGGTAGCTGTGACAATTTTTTAGACGGAAAGTTGTGACCGGGGGAGAACTGTAGTCACTTCCTTTTTCCTGAAATGTTTCGAAACTCGAGACACCAAAGCACATCCGCTGTTCGCTTTTGTGGGCATGCCATGCCCTTGAGATTCTCCTCCATTCCATTTATGAGGTGCCACCTGGATTGTTTTCAGGTATTAAAGAACAACTCAGATGGTTCAATAGAAGGGTCCCTGTTCCAAACTATGAACAACACATGTACAGCTTTTGGATCTAGGCTGTTTAGACACTGGGTAAGCTGCTATATCTGGACCTGGCCATGAAATGACTTTCAGCATAATCTATCATTTCACATTGAACAATTTGTTTTTATGTCAACTGTTTTGTTAAATGTCTTTCTTGATCTTGTGCTGTTCTTGCAGTTGACTCACCCCTTATCTGATAGAAATCTAATATGTGCTCGTCACGATGCAATCTCTGAGATCTCTGAATCGATGGGATCACGGCAAGATTCAGTTAGCATTCGACAGGATGAAGGGGATGGGTGCTGCGCAGCTTCTGCGCGAAGTGATCTCAGCACCATTCTTTCATCTGTTTTAACAATGCTGGGAAGATCACTTGATTCTCAAAGAGGAATTACAAGAATTTTTCACTGCAAAGCCACAGCTAAAGAGGTAAAAATATATTCCTTTCTGTGTTCTAATTGATTCTAGACTGGAACTGTTGCCCCAATTATGATTGTCCATTATAGAACTTGCACATTATACCTGCTAGTAGTTTTTCCCTGTACTTCTTTCTTTTTTGCTTGTTTTCTTCTATATATCTGTTGAAACTGTGTTCCACTATGAAATAGAGAAGTCCGTGAATTCAGTTTTGCTTGCTATATACATACAAATTTTTGGTTGGAGAAATGTTTCTATGCTCCTGTTGACTCTTTAACTTAAAAATTTTGGTGGTGTTTATGCGAATCTTGCTTAGTGTGATATTGATACCTAACTGTCCATAGTTTGTGTCGCAGTTTGTTGGGGTCATCCAGGCTATCTTGACGGCTGGAAAGCAACTGCGGAAGCTTGTTCTCGAGGATACTGACAACATGTCTTCTCAGCATAGAATTGTCCACTCTTCTTTGTTGAGAAGGCTCATAAGTACAGCTTCATCATCTGCTGTACTTGCTAATGCTGTGAAACTTCTGTCGTGTCTTGACAAAGATGCTGCTGATCAAGGAGATATGATAAACCTATTCATTTCATCTGTTGACCAGTTCCCCGAGGTAAATCTTTCCCTTATCACAAATAGAGTTTGTTTGTTCCTTACGTTTTCGGATGCATCATACTTGTATATCTTTCTACAGGTTGCAGAGGGTCATGTGACTGTTGAAATGGCCAAACAAAAACTGGATTTATTAATTGTTGAATATCGGAAGCAGCTTGGCATGCGCAGCTTGGAGTACAAAACCGTATCTGGAACAGCTTACCTGATCGAAGTTAAATCGCTTAATTGAAACCTTCATGTATTTTTAGTTTCAAGTAGTAAGAATATCTCTTGTATTTTTTGTTTGGTTCTTAATGTTACCTATTATGTGTGTCTGCAGCTACCAGTAGATAGAAGGGTGCCTACAAATTGGATGAAAGTAAATAGCACCAAAAAAACTATTAGATACCACACTCCTGAAGTATTGAAGAACTTGGACAACTTATTACTGGCTAAAGAAGAACTAGCAGTTATCTGCAGGAAAACATGGCACAAATTCCTTATGGATTTCGGCAAATATTATGCGCAGTTTCAAGCATCTGTCGAATCTCTTGCAGCTCTTGACTGCTTATACTCTCTTGCCACTCTTGCAAAACAAAATGTAATAGACTATTGTTAACCAGTGTTCACCTTTTTACATGGTTCGTTTTTCCTACATGACATCGATCACGATCTGATTTGCCATTTTTGCAGAATTATGTACAACCTAACTTTGTTCCTGAAAATGAAGCAAGTCAGATCCACATCAAAGATGGTCGCCATCCGGTTAGTTGTAGACCACTTTGTATCAGCCATCTTGGCTCTTCTACGAATATATGATACGCATGCTTGTGCGTATTCTAGAAAAAACTTTCCATTCTACTGATGGCTTTCAGGATCAAGCCTTCTGAGTTTGATCTCATTAGTACCTGTTCTTCAGTTTTGCACATCAACACTTCTTATTTATTTGACGATGGTGGTGATGGCGTGCTGTTGCATTTTAGGTTCTGGAGTCTCTACTTGGAGACAATTTTGTTCCAAATGATACAGACCTTCATGCAGATGGGCAGTACTGCCAGATTGTTACAGGACCAAACATGGGAGGAAAAAGTTGCTATATTCGCCAAGTTGCACTAATTACCATTATGGCCCAGGTATAGGTTTTATCCGATGCTTTAAGTCTACTCATGGAAACACGTTGTAAATGTATAATATAACTACTCCAGTAAAAACTTTTACCAAGTAGTTGGTTTGCAGCTGACAAAAACATTGGTAAATGGTTATATGTTTCCTTTTAAAAGCAGCTAAAGACTGGTAGTTGTTCCCTCGCAAAAAAAGAAGGTTGATAGTTGTTATAGATTACTCTAGTTGCATTTTTTCTCTGAGGAGATTCCTATAACTTGTTGCTCTGGTTTCATTAGGTTGGTTCCTTTGTACCAGCTTCATCAGCAATACTTCATGTTGTTGATGGAATTTATACTCGGATGGGTGCATCTGACAGTATTCAACAAGGAACAAGTACCTTTTATGAAGAGATGAATGAAGCTTCCAACATATTACAGAACTGCTCATCTCGATCCCTAGTTATCATTGATGAGCTTGGTCGTGGAACAAGCACACACGATGGTGTTGCTATAGCCTATGCTACATTACACTATCTCCTGAAAAACAAGAAATGTATTGTCATTTTTGTAACTCACTATCCAAAGATTCTTGATATCCAGAGTGAATTTGAAGGTTCCGTTGGGGCATACCATGTTTCATATCTGTCGACAAGGAAGCTGTTGCAAATTAGTGATGAAAAGATGGGTATTAGCACAGAAACAGAGGATCTTGGAGAAATTACTTTCTTGTATAAACTTGTTGCTGGAGCTTCAGACAGAAGCTTTGGTCTTAATGTCGCACTGCTTGCGCAGGTTAGTCATATGTGAACTTTTATGCCTTCAGCTCTTTTTTGTGTTTTGGCGTACACTTCTATTGTCATGGGTACTCCTAACACAAGCGGTGTTCTTTTGGTGTCCAACTGAGTTGTTCTCTATTCTCCAAATCGCTGTGGTGTGAAATAAAATGAGATAGCATCCTGCAGGAGATCACTAAGCTGTGTCCAAGAATCCAAGATGGTTTCTGTCAGGATGTGAAGTAGGAAAGCTGATCTTTGTTTGTAACCGGGTCTACAAGTTAGTAAATATAGAGCTACAAGTTATATCGAGTTACAAGTTAGAGACAAAGTGACCTAGAGAAGTGTGGGGTAGAACTTGTATGTGGAATTTAGGAGGTGGCTCGTCCTATCTTAAGTTATATGGAAGCATGCCAATAATTCAGCTTCTGTTCTCTATCATCGTTACCTTTTCTAATAGCTGACTACGGCACTAGCACAGGAGATGACCACATGCCTCTGTTCATCATTTTTAGAATATTTGCAGTAGTTTACATGTTGGTATCTCACTTGTGAATAACGAATAGGTTCACATCCCCTCGTGGTTTCATTATTTGGTAGGTGGGATAAACTTCCTAATTCTACAATGAAGATGTATGTGCTGGCTAACCCCTTTTGTTTGGAAATGGGGCTAATCTTTATAATAGATCAGTTAGTCTGGTCTTCTTCTAGTTGAGCTTACACAGTTTGAACAATGAGTGTATTGTGTACTTGAACATATTGAAGTGAAACACTAATAGTCATTCCTTTGCCTATCTATTGGTTTCTGAGGTGTGATCCTGCTTTGCAGCTCCCGTTGAGATGTATTCAGCAGGCATCGGTCATGGCAGCCAAACTGCAAGAAGAGATGAGTAAGCGTAATGAAAACAAGCTGCTGAGGTTAATGGACGAACCATCCAGAGATGGACCATGGGAAAGCTCTCCGAAAGTTGGTTTGCTTTGTGCAGAGCCTCACCAGGGGTTGATGGAAGCATGCCGCAGGATACTGCATGACATGAGATCTGCTCAAAGTAATAACGACGTAACAAGTACACTTTCTTGTTTGAAGAGTGCACAGGAGATCGCATCGAAGATGATTAAAGGGTAGCATTCTTCTCAAATGATGAAGCACTCTCTCATTTCTTCCTTAACCTTTTCTCTTTTCTTGTTTGGGATGTGTTTCTTCCTTAACTTGAGGGGGAATTACCAGGTATTGGTACTGTCCCGTTCTATCCATCTGTATTATGCATATCTGGCCATCGATAGAGTCCCTCAGTCAGCATTTTCTTACATGTCACTCATTGATATATTGTTCCGCTGCTGGCCTGGTAGCATGTTTATAAGTGTCCTATATAAGTATATAGAAGGGAGTATATATATTTTGTGTTGCATCGGTACCTCAATCTGTCAAAACTCCATTACAGTTACACAAGACCTGATGTAACATGTTTCCCTGGAGCTGTATTCTCGAAAAAATGTTTGTGTGGAGCTAAGAGCATCTTCAGCTGCGCCCCTAAGAGGCCTCCACAGGCTATTTTTTAGCGCCGGCACTGAAAAAACGGGCCAGTTGCGTTTCCAGGAGCCTAATTTTCGCTGGTTAGGCCTAAAACTGATGCCGGCGGATTCAGACCGAACCTGGTGCGCTAGAGGGGCGCCAGGGGAATCGTTTTTAACACGAAAGAACGGCGGGCCTGTTGAGTTAGCAACCCCGCGCATCGTTGTCCTCATCGCCTTGGTTTCCCGTGGGGAATCAATGCCAAGGTCGGTCTTTCATTGATTCCTCATGGGCGGCGTAGTGTGGTGACGCGCTCTTTCTCGCCATGTGTACGCACGTTTGCCGCCCCCGGCCGCTATAAAAGCTGCCCCCTCCCTCGCCGATGGACGCACTCGCCGCAGCCCCTCTCTCTCGCTGTCGACGCTCTCTCTTCTCGTTTAGCCACCGTATGCACGCCCCGCCGATGGGAGAGCGGTTCCCCGGCGATGGAGTAGCGGCCAACGGCTTTGGGCGCCGCTACCTGCACGAATGGAAGCCACTTCCTCCATGAGGCGAACTACCCAGCGTCGCCTGACATGCACGTGCCGGGGCGTTGGAGGCTCAGCGCCGGGGGTGTCCTAGTCCCCCGGCAGCCCGATGTCGACCATCCCGCCTACTTCCACGCCGAGATCGAGCGTGTTTGGGCCTCTTTGACGGAGGAGGAGCGGGACCTCCCGGAGTACGCCGCCGACGACCACGTGCACTGGGCGACGTACTTTCAACGCCGGCGCGAGGAGCGGCTCACCTCCACCAACAACGCGCCGGTGAAAAGGGGAGCAACAGCAGCGACGACCTCCGCCTATGGTGGGGCGCCCCCGGCCGCATGCTCCATGCCGTCCTCGAGTACCTCGAGGGTGGCAATGATCCGCTGCTCGAGTACCCGGTGGCCCGTGGCTGCCGAGGCGCATGCTGGGCAGGTCCTCCTCCCACTCCTCCGAGTCGCTGGCGCTCGTCAGCGTCAAGGCCGAGCCCGTGGAAACGCCGTTCGGCTGGCGCACCCGCAGCGCCGCCCTCATCATTAACGAGGGCGGCCGTGCCTCCTCGGCTCCTACCTCCCGCCTCGTCAAGCCGAAGATGGAGCCGGGGCTCGCCGCCGTGAAGGGCGGGCGTGATGACATGGCCGCACTCGACGACGAGGCCACCATGAAGTGGGCGCGGGAGGATTGGGCCCGGTTGGAGATGGAGCGCCGCCGCGCCCTAGAGGAGATCGCCGCTCGCCGCCGTGGCCGCGACGAGGGAGGCGTCATCGTCCTTGAGGACATCGACGACGACGCGCCGCCGCCGGCCAAACCAGTCTGCCAGGGCGACCTTGGGCAGGGGTCCAGCAGGGACGGCCGCGGTGTGAAGAAGGAGAAGGAGGACGACGGCGGCGGCGACTACGACGCCTTCAGCAAGCTCTTCGGCCTGTAGGCGCGGCAGCATCGGTTTTTTTCCTTTTAATACATTTATGTTTTCAATATGCAAAATACTGTGAAACGCCTAAATATCGCCGAATCAATGTCCTGTTTGCCGAATTTTGACCAACTTTGTTTTAAAAATATTTACAAAACGTCGACTGGGGCGGCGACCGGGAACACGATCACCCCCACGCCGAAATTATCGCCGGTTCATCCCCAGGGCGGCGCTATTTCCAGCCCCTGGGGGCCGAACAGCTGGAGATGCTCTAACTTCTCTGGTCATGTGATGTCTGCTAGATTACGTCGGTATTTCCTCAAAGAGGAAGGGATGATGTAGCACAACGACGACAGGTATTTCCCTCAGTGATGAGACTAAGGTTATCGAACCAGTAGGAGAACCAAACAACACTACGTAAACAACACCTGCACACAAATAACAAATACCCACAGCCCGACGTGTTAAAGGGATTGTCAATCCCTTTCGGGCAACGGCGCCAGAAATTGGCAAACAGACGTGATAAAAATATGATTGATGGGATAAATAGATCTCAAATAAAATAAATTACATCAATATATTTTTGTATTTTTGGTTTAATAGATCTGAAAATAAAAGCAAAGGAAAATATATCGCAAAGGCAAATATCTATACCAATATGAAAAGACCCAAAGAGGTAGATCCAACTGATCTCGTCCATTGAACTAAGCCAATCTAACGACTTAGACCGCTCCAATGATGAGTGTCGGTGTCAAAACCGGCGGACCTCGGGTAGGGGGTCCCGAACTGTGTGTCTAGGCCGGATGGTAACAGGAGGCAAGGGACACAAAGTTTTACCCAGGTTCGGGCCCTCTCGATGGAGGTAAAACCCTACGTTCTGCTTGATTAATATTGATGATATGGGTAGTACAAGAGTAGATCTACCACGAGATCGGAGAGGCTAAACCCTAAAAGCTAGCCCATGGTATGATTGTTGTGTATGAATGTGTTGTCCTACGGACTAAAACCCTCTGGTTTATATAGACACCGGATAGGGTTAGGGTTACATAGAGTCGGTTACAATGGTAGGAGATCTACATATCCGTATCGCCAAGCTTGCCTTCCACGCCAAGGAAAGTCCCTCCCGGACACGGGACGAAGTCTTCAATCTTGTATCTTCATAGTCCAGGAGTCCGGCTGAAGGTATAGTCCGGCCATCCGGACACCCCCTAATCCAGGACTCCCTCAGCAGCCCCTGAACCAGGCTTCAATGACAACGAGTCCGGCGCGCAGATTGTCTTCGGCATTGCAAGGCGGGTTCCTCCTCCAAGTACTTCATAGAAGATTTTGAACACAAAGATAGTGTCCGGCTCTGCAAAATAAGTTTCCACAGATTGCCATAGAGAGAATAATATTTACACAAATCTAATCTGCTGACGTATTCCGTAGTGTGACATCACACCACGGCCAAGCCTTTATTCGAATCGTTTTACTGTCCCATCTCAGCGTGTTATGCGAGGCGGTTTCCTTGGCACGTCTTGTTAAAGTAGAGATCGTGTCCCCTCATTCCGGGATTCTCATCAATACGGGCATGGGTAACCCAACCGCGCCATTGATTTCGGCGCTTGGGAGATAAGCGGGTTTTACCAGGCTGGTGGGGACACATAGTCGCGTCCACCCATATAAGGGGATAAGGATCCACCTTTCACCTACGCCTTCTTCCTCCTTTGCCTATCCATTTTCGCGCACTCGAGCTCCAGCACCCAAGTTCGCACTCCCCACCTCAACCTTCTCCAGCCATGTCCGGAGCGGGAGGCAAGTGGATGGTCTCCTCCGTTACGGAGGGACACATCAAAAGACTAAGGAAGGCCTGATACTTGTCCAACGACATTGCGCACCGGCTTCCCGAAGAGGGGCAGCTCATCCCTACCCCTAGGCCCCATGAAAGGGTGGTGTTCCTCCCCCATTTCCTCCGCGGACTGGGTTTCCCTCTCCACCCATTTGTCCGGGGGCTCATGTTCTAGTATGGCCTGGATTTCCATGATCTGGCCCCGAATTTTGTCCTCAACATCTCGGCGTTTATCGTCGTGTGCGAGGCCTTCCTCCGCATCCGCCCCCATTTCGGCCTGTGGCTCAAGACGTTTAATGTCAAGCCGAAGGTGGTGCGCGGCAACCAGGCGGAGTGCGGAGGCGCCATGGTGGGCAAGATGCCCATCGTCTTATGGCTCGAGGGCTCCTTTGTGGAGACCCTAAAGGGGTGGCAATTAGGGTGGTTTTACATCACCGAGCCGCGCGACCCTAAGTGGGTCGCAGCCTCTGAGTTCCGATCCGGACCCCCAACGTGGCTCACGTCCTGGAAAGAGACGGGCCTGTCATGGGGTAAAAAAGGAGAGCTGACCGGACTCCAAACATGCGTCCAAACCCTGGTGGACAAGCAGCTCAAGCTTGTCAACGTAGTCGAGGTTATGCTCATCCGCCGGATCCTCCCGTGTCAACAACGGGCTTTCAACCTGTGGGAGTTCGACCCGGCGCGGCACCGAACTCTGAGCAGGCTCTTCGACACGACATACGAAGATGCCTGGAAGGTGCTTTTCAAAGGCGCCGAGGCCCCCGCATCCGCTACCGAGGATCGCGGATTCAGCACGCAGCGTCACGCTCGTGCGGTAAGCTATTTTTACCTTCTACAGGGTATCAGTTTTTCATAGTTTGACTCCATGCGGGATCTAAGCTCCCTTACCTTTGACAGGATTGGCAGGAGACGTCCAGACAAATCAACTGTCCGGCTCCTTTGCCCGAAGGGCCAGCGGACGCTCGTTTGGCGAAGCTGCTGGTTCCGGCACCCCATGTGGTGGCGGAGAAGAAGGCCAAGAAGAAGGCCACGGGGACTCAAAAGAGTGCCCGGCGCCTGGAGGTGTCGGATCCCTCATCCGATGACTCCAAGACGCACTCCTCCCATGAAGACGAGGAGGAGGAAGAAGAGACCCCTCCCCCTCCAGCGGGGGAAGGGAAGAAAAGGAAGGCCGCCCCAACTGGGGAGGCCGAAGGGTCCAAGAAGGGGAAAACCCTTCCTCTGGACTACTCCACCGACGCCGACGACGGCGGAGAGGAGTGGCCGCCGAGGGCCAAGCCCTTGGCTAAATCGTAAGTATCTGGATACCAGAGTAATTCATAGTATTCCTTTATTGCACAGCTTTCCCTTATGTCGAATATGTTTATGCAGCCCACCCAAAGACCGTCTCGACGCGTCGTCGAGTGGTTCACTGGACTCGTCGGATGTGAATTCGCTTCCGACGGCTTCCTCCCCCCGCCCTACGGACGACACCGAAGTGTTGTTTCCACAGGTTCCAATCCGGGAGGAGGTGGTCCTGGAGGCGCCGCAAGGCGACCTCCCGGACCCCAGGAGTGAAGGGGATAGAACCCCCCAGGGCTCCAAGTCCGGCCCTAGGCCAGACACTGCTCCGAAACCTTCAAAGGTTCCAGAGTCCGGCGGGCGACCTCCTTCCAAGAGGAGCAAGCCCACCGTGCCGGTGACCCCCGTCCAACCAGAGGCGCCGGACAATCTGTTGGAGGTGCTCAAAGGCGCCTCCATCGACGAGGGGCACCGCACCATTATGAGTGCGGTGGTCCAGAAGGTTCAGTCCGCCAAGAGCGGACTGACTGAAGCTTGTACTAGCCTTTTAACAAGCTTTGAGGTAAGTAAGGAATGTGTAAATAATATTACCGCATAGACAGTAGCCCCTGATGCTCTGTTTGGCGTTCGGGAAGAAAAGCCGAATAGAGGATCAAATAGAATTCGCAGGAGTCTAACAAAAAGGAGTCAATATGCGTATGCAGGCTTCTCTGCTTGCGTCCGCCGCACTGACTGCGGAAGTGGACACGCTAAAGCAGAACCTTGAGTGGTCCGAGCAAGAGCTCGGGCGTGCCAAGAAGCAGCTCGAGGATAAAATACCTTGTTTAAATATATATAAAAAGGTGCAATTGCAAAAAATGACAGGATTATCATGGCCATTGTAGGGGCCACGTCTGAGGTGGCGACCCTTAAGCAAGCGCTGCTCGAGGCCGAGAAGAGGGCGGCCACGGAGTGCACCGAGCGGGAGAAGTATGAGGCCCAGGTTGGCAAGGTGCGGCAAGAGCTCCAGGTTCTCATGAAAAAACATGAGAGTTTGGAGCTTGACTCAAAGACGCGAGCGTCCGAGCTCGCGGCGGCTATTGAAAATGCCAAGTCTGCCAAGGCCGAATCCCAGAAGACCCTCCAGGAGTTGGATGAGGTGAAGAAGATAGCGGCGGGTAAGGCATTCTTTATGCAAAGCAAACACATAAACGTGAGTTACTTGTTACTTACCCGAATCCGGAGCTCTCTAGGAGCGTTCGTAGATCTTCCCCGGAGCGTGTCCGATGCCGCCGCATTCTATCGAGCCGAGGAGGGCAGCTCAACAGAGAAGGTGTTCTGGTCTCAGTATGCTGAGGCCGGACACCCCGTGCCCCTGAGCGACCAGATGAAGCAACTAGTCGAGCTCCACAAGGCGGCCGAATAGGCCATGAAGGGCCTCATAGTTCGGCTGTGGCCTGGAGAGGCTCTGCCTGGGAGCTATTTCGGGCTGGTGCGGCGGCTGGTGGAGGCCTGTCCAAGGCTCGAAGTCATCAAGCGCTCTGTCTGCATTGAAGGTGCCCGTAGGGCCCTTGCCCGTGCTAAGGTGCACCGGGGCAAGCTGGATGCTGAGAAGCTTGTTAAGGACGGCCCACCGCCGGGGAAAGAGCATCGCAAGCCCGAGAATTATTATAAGGATGTTCTGAAGGGTGCCTGCCTTGTGGCGGATGAATGTTCCAGGGATGTAATTTTTGAGTAAAACTCGCTCGTTTTGTCCTGTGCGCTGAAAACTTGTTCATATGCGCTAAGCAATGCTGTTGGAATTTAAAATATTACCTTCTGTGTGGCTGTTTATCAATTCTGAGAGATGGCGAGTCGTCGGCTTCTGCCCCCGTGCCGCTAGTGCTGGGGTGTTCGGGGATAAACCTGAGCGCTCTTTTTCCCATGTTTGGGTCCTTCGAGGGAGGCGCTCAGCCCAACGAACAAGGCAATCGGACTATAATGCGTGAACACTCCCACTTAGCCATAGAATTCTATAATTTTAAATTTCGGCGAAGCCCCTGGTATTCGGAAGACCGAGTTCGGGGCGCTATCCATGCCTTGGCCGGACAGAGCCGACTCCTCGCTCTAAGCGGCATAAGTCTTTAAGGACTCGAAAAAACCTCTCGAACAGCGACCAACTCTCGCTTCATCATGACAGTCAGTTTTAGCTTTCTCCACTGAGGTGCTCGACCCAGCTCAACTGGGGCACAATCGCAGTGGTTCTCCTAGTGCTACCTTAGCCGATATAGTGGAACGTAAGGCACCAAAACATAGGAGCCGGACAAACCCAACTATTGACCCAAGACATGATTCGGAGCCGATGCATATAATGCTATAAGTTCGGGGTGCTGCACTTGTTAAAGTGTTCGGACTTCTCACACCATATTGAGGGGTACTAAAGCCCCTGGCGTATTTTGGCCGTACCAAAGTGTACGGGTGCAACATGTCGTTAAGGAACATATATTTACAGAAAAAGAGTAATGCAAAAATAGACAAAAGCTATGCATTGTTTATTAAAAAGGGCTGCGATCAAAGCAGAACGATACAAATAATGCGATAAGCAAAAGGTTGGACTATTTAACATGTCCGTTCCAGGGGCAGGCTGCGGAATGGTATGCGAAACAGGTATACTGCTCGTGATAGAGACCACCTGGGAGTTCCGTAATGCGGCGTGGCTTGTCTGCTTCCCTGGTTCTTGCATCGTTTATGCGGCAATTGAACTGCCGAACAGGCCTTCCGAAGAATGGAGTCCTGAAAGTAAGAGAAAATTAAAAAATCAGCAGCCCCTGGTGCTGTTTAAGCCGTGTTTCGGGCGTGCCGTGATGGTGCCCCCCCTGTACCCATGGTATTTCTAGAGCGTAGTTATGTACGCGAAGCACTGGTGTCGCCTTTTTGCGAGGGCTGGGGTTGGGGCCGCATTGCTACGCCTGCTCGGATCGTGCCAGGCGGTCTTGTTGTAGGTTACTCCGGGCGCGCTTGACGGTGTCCGGTCGTTTAGTGGCCGGACTGGAGAACTGCCTGGAGAGGCTGCTTTGTACTTCCGCTGCAAGGGCCGCCGTGTGCTCCTCCGTTCGGAGGGAGCGTTCGGTGTTTCCATTGACCGTAATTACTCCTTGAGGGCCTGACATTTTGAGCTTAAGGTATGCGTAGTGCGGTACCACATTGAACTTGGCAAATGCGGTTCGCCCGAGCAGTGCGTGATATCCACTGCGGAATGGGACTATGTCGAAGATTAACTCCTCGCTTCGGAAATTATCCAGAGATCCAAAGACCACTTCAAGTGTGACTGAGCCTGTACAGTTGGCCTCTACACCTGGTATTACGCCTTTAAAGGTCGTTTTGGTGGGCTTAATCCTCGAGGGATCTATGCCCATTTTCTGCACTGTATCCTGGTAAAGCAGGTTCAGGCTGCTGCCGCCGTCCATAAGGACTCTAGTGAGATGAAATCCGTCAATAATTGGGTCTAGAACCAATGCGGCGAATCCGCCATGACGGATGCTAGTGGGATGGTCCCTTCGATCAAAGGTGATCGGGTAGGAGGACCATGGGTTGAACTTTGGGGCGACTGGCTCTACCGCGTATACGTCCCTTAACGCGCGCTTCCGCTCCCTTTTAGGGACGTGGGTTGCGTATATCATGTTCACCGTCCGCACTTGTGGGGGAAAACCCTTCTGTCCACTGTTGTTCGGCGGCCGGGGCTCCTCGTTGTCATCGCCATGCAGCCCCTTGTCTTCATTTTCGGCATTTAACTTGCCTGCCTACTTGAACACCCAACAATCCATGTTGGTGTGATTGGCCGGCTTTTCGGGGGTGCCATGTATCTGGCACAAGCGGTCGAGTATTCGGTCCAAACTGGACGGGCCCCTAGGATTCCTTTTGAATGGCTTTTTCCGCTGACCGGATTTAGAGCCTCTGAATCCAGCATTAACTGCCGTATCCTCATCATTGTCGCCGTTAATGCGGCGCTTCTGCTTGTTGCGACGCGACCTGCCACTACTGTCCCTGGTATCCGAATTACCAGGGTTCTTGGTCATATTGTTGCTACGAGCAAGCCAGCTGTCTTCTCCCGCGCAAAAGCGGGTCATAAGTGTCGTGAGGGCTGCCATAGACTTCGGCTTTTCCTGTCCTAGGTGCCGGGCAAGCCACTCGTCGCGGATATTGTGCTTGAAGGCTGCTAGGGCCTCTGCGTCCGGACAGTCGACTATTTGATTTTTCTTTGTTAGGAACCGTGTCCAGAATTGCCTGGCCGATTCCTCTGGCTGCTGAATTACGTGGCTTAGGTCATCGGCGTCTGGTGGTCGCACATAAGTGCCCTGGAAATTGTCGAGGAATGCGGCTTCCAGGTCCTCCCAACAACTGATTGATCCTGCTAGCAAGCTGTTAAGCCAATGCCGAGCTGGTCCTTTAAGCTTGAGTGGGAGGTATTTGATGGCGTGGAGATCATCGCCGCGGGCCATGTGGATATGAAGGAGATAATCCTCGATCCATACCACAGGATCTGTTGTGCCATCATATGATTCGATGTTTATGGGTTTGAAACCCTCGGGGATTTGATGATCCATTACTTCGTCTGTGAAGCATAGTGGGTGTGCGACGCCTCTGTACTGGGCTATATCACGACGTAGATCCAATGAGCTTTGTCTACTGTGTTCGGCCTTACCGGATTTATGTCCGCGTGACAGTTATTGTCTCGAGTCGTGGGGCGCCCACGCAATCCGTAGATCGATCTTGTTTGCCTTGCCTTGTCCTCCAACATATCTTGCAGGTCTGGCGCATTTTCCCGTGCCTTGGTACGGGGTGCGGCTTGAGTGGAGGGCCGAGAGGCCTCTCTGTCGCGGCCACGAGGTGGCCGGTCGGCCGTATCAAGTGCTGGTGATGTAGGTTTAAGTGCTTCCTCCTCTAATCGGGGTAGCAACCTGCGCTTTGGGTAGCTCTTGGAGGGGCGTTCGAGTTTATGCTCTTCGGCCGCAAGGACTTCAGTCCATCTGTCGACTAGCAAATCTTGATCAGCTCTAAGCTGTTACTGTTTTTTCTTAAGGCTTCTTGCCGTGTCCATAAGCCTGCGTTGAAAACGCTCTTGCTCGATGGGATCCTCTGGCACGACGAATTCGTCGTCGTCGAGGCTTGCCTCGTCTTCGGAGGGAGGCGTATAGTTATCGTCCTCGACCTCTCTGTCTGCCGCTCTCTCGTGAGGGCTGGCTTCTCCATCCTCCTGTGCTGAATCTTGCTGGAGGGGGTTTTCTTTAGCGCTCTCCGGAGTATTATTATCTCCCGTGCTGGAGTCACCGTACTTGCTTTGGCGGGATTTTGAGCGGCGCTGCTGACGCCGACGCTTAGGCTGTTTCTTGGAGGGGTCATCCTCCGTTGTTCCATCGCCATCTCCTTCTTTTGGGGTCTCCACCATGTATATGTCATACGACGAGGTGGCTTTCCAGGGCCCAGTAGGCGCTGGTTCTTCATCGTCTCCTACATCGGCGTCCATACCGTCGATGTCTTCGAAGTCGAAGTCGAGCATGTCGGTTAAATCGTCGACAGTGGCTACAAAGTGGGTGGTGGGTGGGCTTTGAATTTCTTCATCGTCCGTATCCCAACCTTGCTGACCGTAGTTCGGCCAGGGCTCTTCTGATAGAGAGAGAGAGAGACTTTAGTGTCTTCAGAATATCGCCGAAAGGCGAGTGCTGAAAGATATCCACGGCAGTAAACTCCATGATCGGCGCCCAATCGGATTCGATCGGCAGGGGTGCGGAGGGTTCGGAATCCGGAGAGGAGTCCGGCTCCCTGGAGTCACGAGTCTCGCGGAGTGCGGGGCTGGTGTTCGGCTCGATCGCCGTTGGGATCGCAGCCCCCGAGGCGGCGTCCAACCACCCATCCTCGATCGGCGCACTAGGCTCCGAATTAAGGGTCAAGCCGATGCGGGTGCGGCCTCCAGGGCACTGTTCGGCGGCAGAGCTTGATCATGCTCGTCGTGACAGTGCGGCGCGCTCAGCAGTGGCTCGAATCCGTCGAAGATCAAGTCCCCGCGGATGTCGGCCGTGTAGTTTAAACTTCCAAATCTGACCTGACGGCCAGGGGCATAGCTTTCGATCTGCTCCAGATGGCCAAGTGAATTGGTCCGCAGTGCGAAGCCGCCGAAGACGAAGATCTGTCCGGGGAGGAAGGTCTCACCCTGGACTGCATCGCTATTGATGATAGTAGGAGCCATCAAGCCTGACAGCGACGACACAGAGGAACTCTCAATGAAAGCACCAATGTCGGTGTCAAAACCGGCGGATCTCGGGTAGGGGGTCCTGAACTGTGCGTCTAGGCCGGATGGTAACAGGAGGCAAGGGACACGAAGTTTTACCCAGGTTTGGGCCCTCTCGATGGAGGTAAAACCCTACGTCCTGCTTGATTAATATTGATGATATGGGTAGTACAAGAGTAGATCTACCACGAGATCGGAGAGACTAAACCCTAAAAGCTAGCCTATGGTATGATTGTTGTGTATGAATGTGTTGTCCTACGGACTAAAACCCTCCGGTTTATAGACACCGGATAGGGTTAGGGTTACATAGAGTCGGTTACAATGGTAGGAGATCTACATATCCGTATCGCCAAGCTTGCCTTCCACGCCAAGGAAAGTCCCTCCCGGACACGGGACGAAGTCTTCAATCTTGTATCTTCATAGTCCAGGAGTCCGGCTGAAGGTATAGTCCGGCCATCCGGACACCCCCTAATCCAGGACTCCCTCAACGAGCGTTAAATGTGTTTAACGTGCAACTGATATCATACCAAATATTGCACTAATCACGAGATTAATAAACAAATAATAGCATACTTAATATCCGCATGCAATTAATGTATTGCCTAAATATTAACATGCGTTGCACGTGCACATTTACTAGTATTAAAGAAGAGACCCGGTGGCCATAGATTTCACTAGTGGCTTCTCTCGAGAAAAGTAGCAAACGGCGAGTAAACAAATTACTGTTGGGTAATTGATAGAACTTCAAATAATCATGACGATATCCAGGCAATGATCATTATATAGGCATTACGTCCAAGATTAGTAGACCGACTCCTGCCTGCATCTACTACTATTACTCCACATATCGACCGCTATCCAGTATACATCTAGTGCATTAGGTTCATGGAAAACGGAGTAATGCAATAAGAACGATGACATGATGTAGACAAGATCTATTTATATAGAAGTAGACCCCATCTTGTTATCCTTAATGGCAATGATACATACGTGTCGGTTCCCCTTCTGTCACTGGGATCAAGCACCGTAAGATCGAACCCATCACAAAGCACCTCTTCCCATTGCAAGATAAATAGATCAAGTTGGCCAAAAAAACTCAAATATCGGAGAAGAAATACGAGGCTATAAGCAATCATGCATATAAGTGATCAAAGAAGACTCAAATAACTTTCATGGATATAAAAACATAGATCTAATCATAAACTCAAAGTTCATCAATCCCAACAAACACGCCGCAAAAAGAGTTACATCATATGGATCTCCAAGAGGCCATTATATTGAGAATCAAGAGAGAGAGAGAGAGAGATGAAGCCATCTAGCTACCAACTACGGACCCGTAGGTCTACAATGAACTACTCACACATCATTGGAGAGGCACCAATGGACATGATGAACCCCTCCGTGATGGTGTCTAGATTGGATCTGGTGGTTCTGGAACTTGTGGCGACTGAAATTGATTTTCGTCGACTCCCCTAGGGTTTCTGGAATATTGAGGTATTTATAGAGTAAAAAAGCGGTCCGGGGGCACGCGAGGTGGGCACAACCCACCAGGGTGCGCCTGGTCCTCCAGACGCACCCTGGTGGGTTATGTTCCCCTCGGAGCAACCCGTAGGTGCTTCTTTGGCTTACTGGATGTCTTTTGATCCAAAAAACCCACAAAAAATTTCGCTGCATTTGGACTCCATTTGGTATTGATTTCCTGCGATGTAAAAAACATGCAAAAAATAGCAACTAGCACTTGGCACTATGTCAATATGTTAGTACCAAAAAATGATATAAAATGACTATAAAATGATTATAAAACATTCAAGAATGATAATATACTAGCATGGAACAATAAAAAAAATTATAGATACATTGGAGACGTATCAGCATCCCCAAGCTTAATTCCTGCTCGTCCTCGAGTAGGTAAATGATAAAAATAGAATTTTTGATGTGGAATGCTACCTAACATGTCATGTCATCTCATCTCATATTCTTTTCTTTGTAGCATGGACATTTGGACTTTTATATGGTTCAAAGCAATAGTCTAGTTTTGACATGATAACTTAAATACTCAAGCATATCAACAAGCAACCATGCCTTTCAAACTATCAACGCTAAAATAAGTTCTCCCTAGCCCATCATGCTCAATTATTGATCCATTCATGAAGCACACTCACATATTAGCTACACCCAATGCTCAAGTACAATCATAGTGCCCCTTGGTTGGTGCTTTATAAGAGAAGATGGAGACTCAAATACAAAATAAAAATTGCATAAAGTAAAAGAAAGACCATTCGCAGAGGGAAGTAGGGATTTGTAGAGGTGCCAGAGCTCAAAGCGAAAATCGAGAGATAAAAACATTTTGAGAGGCATATACTTTGCTCACCAACGAAAACGACTTAGAGCTCCCAACACTTTCCATGCTAGATATACCATAGGCGGTTCCCAAACAAAAAAAATAAAGTTTATTCATTTTTGAACCATACTTTCACTTTCCATGTCTAACCGTATCCATGGGTGCCTTCCATACCAACACTTTCCAAGGAATTTATTATTTGACAACATAAAGTAAATTCATTTTTTATTTCAGGACTGGGCATCCCTAATACCTTTGCCTTACTCTCGCGCAATGACAAGTGATTAAACACTCATCGTGAGAATAACACATCTAGCATGGAAAATATTGACCACCCCTCACCACCTCCCGAGCGGTACGAGCACACAAAAGAGAAATTTATTTTTAAAATTGGAGATGGCACATACAAATTTGCCTATAATGGCAAAAGAATACTGCATGTAGGTATATATGGTGGAATCATGTGGCAAAACTAGTTTAAAGGATTTTGGATGCACAAGTAGTGATCATACTTAGTGCAAAATGAAGGCTAGCAAAAGATTGAGAAGCGACCAACCAAGAAACGAATAATCTCATAAGTGAGCATTGAGCATAATTAACACCAAATAATGCACCACAAGTAGGATGTAATTTCATTGCATAACTATTGACTTTCGTTCTTGCATAGGGAATCACAAACCTTAACACCAATATTCTTACTAAAGCATAATTACTCATCAACATGACTCACACATCACATCATCATATCTCAAAACTATTACAAGAAATCAAGTTTATTTTGTCCAATGATCTTCATGAAAGTTTTTATTACATCCTTCTTGGATATCTATCACTTCGGGACTAATTTTCATGTGTTGCTTTTGACAAGCTCAAACAAATATAAGTGAAGATCATGAGCATAATATTTCTTTCTCTCAAATTAATTTAAGTGAAGCAAGAGAGAATTTCTTGAAAATTTTACTAACGCTCAAATAAATCTAAGTGAAGCAAGAGAGCATTTCTTCAAAAATACTAAAGCACATCGTGCTCAAAAAGATATAAGTAAAGCACTAGAGCAATTCCATAGCTCATAAAAACTTAACTAAAGCATAGAGAGCAATTCTAACAAGTCATGGCATAATTTCGGCTCTCTCAAATAGGTGTGTCCAGCAAGGAATCAAGACTTAAAAAAAGCAAAACAAGCAAAGACTCATATCATACAAGATGCTCCAAGCAAAACACATAGTATGTGACGAATAAAAATATAGCTTCTAGTAAAATACCGATGGTCATTAGAAAAAAGGGGATGCCACTCGGGGCATCCCCAAGCTTAGTTGCTTGCTTCTCGTTGGATAATAGCTTGGGATGCCATGGGCATAGCCAAGCTTACACTACAAAAAAAAGACACATCCGTGACATTTTGGGCCGAACGAATTTTTTTCTGTCATACATATGACACTTCTATGACGATAATTATGACAAAACCTGGTATCACCATAGATGCGGTGGGCTCCTACTTCTATGACAAAAAATCATGACAGAAAATGGGCTTTTCGTCCTGGGCGGGCCGGAGACGCAGCTGCATGACATTCTTTGGGCCGTCCATGACGGAAAAAACCGTGGTAGAAGCGAGGGGGAGGAAAATTTCGGGGAGTTCCCGGTTACGGTGGGAGGTCAGGGGCCGAGCAATGCGCGCTCCTCTCGTACACGTACACGCGTATGTGCGAGGCGTTGGCTCTAACTGAACCCGAGCGAGGCGTTGGACTCTAACTGAACCCGAGCGATTGCATTGCAGGCTACGCGTTAATGAACCCGAGCGATCGATCGATGGCTGTTAACTAAACCCGATCGAGCGATTCCTTCGCTACTGCTGCTAACTGAAGCCGATCGATTGGATGAACAGTGAGCGTTGCGGGGGGGGGGGGGGGGTTGGATGAACAGTGAGCGGTGGCGTTGCCTCTGGATGAACAGGACCCCGTGGTGTGGTGGAGGGCTGGATGAACAATAGACGATGGAGGGGTGCCCGTGGAGGGGTGGATGAATAGGACCCCGTGGTGTGGAGGGCTGGATGAACAGTAGACGGTGGAGGGGTGCCCGTGGAGGGGTGGTTGAACAGGACCCCGTGGTGTGGAGGGCTGGATGAACAGTAGACGGTGGAGGGGTGCCCGTGGAGGTGTGGTTGAACAGGACCCCGTGGTGTGGAGGGCTAGATGAACAGTAGACGGTGGAGGGGTGATTGAACAGTAGCCGGTGGAGTAGCGCACGGTGGAGGCTGGATGAACAGGAGCCCGTGGAGGCTGGAGGAGGTCGACGGTGGAGATGAACAATATCCCATGGAGTCCCGTTTTGCGGTACGCCACACCCCTCCCGATGAACAGGACCCCCGTTTCGACCGTAGCGCTCCAACACAAGTTCGTTTCGTCTGTTTTGCGGTACGCCACACCCATCCCGATCAACAGGACCCCCGTTTCGACCATAGGAGGTCCGTTTCCTCCGTTTTGCGGTACACCAGACCCCTCCCGATGAACATGATCCCGTTTCGAACGTGGCCGGTCCAACACAAGGCCGTTTCCTCCGTTCTGTGGTACGCCAGGCCTCGTTTCCATCGCCTGTTCCGTCCAAGCCCTCCCGATGAACATGACACATTCCGTTGCCTCCCCATGAACACGACACATTCCATTTCCTCCCCATGAACACGACGACGATGCTATTTCTCCGTTCCGACCCAGCCATGTACACGAGCCCTGGCCGTACGTATGCACGAGTAGGCGTTCGAGACCCCGCCCGTATGTACACATACGTGGCCGTATTTTCTTTCTTGCACCCTGGCCGCTGTACGTATGTGTACATGCTACGTGCGCGCCTCTACTACGACACGTGCGCGCCTCTACATCGAGCAGTATATATGTACATACACGTTCGCAACCAGAATGATAACGCTACGTACGCTTCGACCAGGTGGGTCCCGACTGTCAGGCACTTCCTTGCGTGCGAAGATGTAGCTGGTGGGTCCCAGCAGTCAGGGGGGTGAAATACGGTGGCCCGTCCGGTGGGTCCCTGCTGTCAAGTGGAGGAATAATTATTTTGCACGTAATAAGGAGGCACTTCCTTGCTGCGGCCGTGGACCCAGCTGTCAGCCTCTCCACGTACAGTCCATGTCCGATGGAAGCCGTTCCTTGACCACGTTGACCACGCCGCGCCGAGAGCACCAGGGCGGTGGACGACGGCGAGGCCTAGGAAGGGGATGATGCGGAGCCGGGGAAGACGCGACAGTGGATGCCCACGCGTAGAGGAGTATGAGGGTTCCCTGGTTCGCTGCGGTGTGAGGCTGCCGTCACCGCAGAATAACAGGGGGTGTGGGTGAGTAGAGGGATGGCCTGGCCAGCGGTGGGAGTAGTAGGGGGCGGTGAGGCCTCCGCCGCATCGCAGCCGGCCACGGGAGGCAGGAGCACGAGGCACGACCGACGCTGGTTTGGGCGGCTGGAGCAAGAAGACCAGAGGTTGAAGAAGTGCTACGGCCGTTGGATGGACATCGTACGGTCACTGGATCTAGAATCGTGCATATTGACTAAGTTGACAAAGCCCTCCGTCCCCATCAACTTAGTAGGCCCACAAGTCAGCCTCCCACCAAGGTGGGTCCCAGCTAGCAGGGGGTATTCATTTTTTTAGCATAATAAGGAGGCACTTCCTTGCGTGCGAAGATATAGCTGGTGGGTCCGAGCTGTCAGCGGCGGTAACGTTTTTTTCGTGAAATACAGAGGCCCTTTCGGTGGGTCCCTGATGTCAGGTGGAGGAATCATTATTTTGCGCGTAATAAGGAGGCATTTCCTTGCTTGCGGCCGTGGACCCAGCTGTCGGCCTCTCCACGTACAATCCACTTCAGATGCATGTCGGTCGTTGACCACGTTGACCAGGCCGCGCCGAGAGCACCAGGGCAGTGGACGACGGCGAGGCCTAGGAAGGGAACGACACGGAGGCAGGGAAGAATCGGCAGTTGTTTCCCACACAGAGGGGAGTATGACTGTACAAGGGTTTACTGGTTCGTCTGCCGTCACCGGAGAATAACAACAGGTGTGGGTGAGTAGAGGGATGGCTAGACCAGCGATGGGAGTACGGTGGGGCGGTGAGGCCTGCGCGGCAGCGCAGCTGGCCGCGGGGAGGAGGGAGCAGGCAGTCCCACCGACGCTTGTTTGAGCGGCTGGAGCAGGAAGAGCAGAGATTGAAGAAGCACGACGACCGTTCGATGGACATCCAACAGAAACTGCTTGTGTGTCAACTTTTTTTAGGAAAGCCTCAAATCTGTGGAAAACAGCATACATCCCATCTGCCATTATTTCAATAATTTACAGTGCATTTGCTAATTCTTAAGGTTTTTTTGAACCCATATTCTTTTTGTTAGCATTACAGCCCATATTGTGGCCACGGTTAAAAAATTAACAAAATTTTGCATATTTCGGTGCGGTCCGAACTGTTTTTAACCCCGAAATTTCGACTCACATTCAAATTGATTTTAAAAATAAATGTATATCAATATAAAATCCTACAAATTCTCCACGCATAAAAATTAATGTAATTTAAAATCTCGAAATGAAAAAAAAGATATTTTAAACTAATTGCCGGTTTGATGTGTTTTTAAAATGTACAACCCATTTCTCATTACTGATGGGCCATTTTCTCGGCCAGCCGAATGAAGCTCTCCTCGTCTTGAAAGATTTGCAGCCCAAGAGGCCTGACAAAGCGACTTACTTGGCAAATCACAAAAAAACTGGGCTGTGGCCGTGGACCCAGCTGTCAGCCTCTCCACGTACAGTACTCTTCCGATGGAAGTCGGTCGTTGACCACATTGACCACGCCGTGCCGAGAGCACCAAGGCGGTGGACGACGACGAGGCCTAGGAAGGGGACGACACGGAGCCGGGGAAGACGCGGCAGTGGATGCCCATGCAGAGAGGAGTACGAGGGTTCACTGGTTCGGCTGCGGCGTGAGGCTGCCGTCGCCGCAGAATAACAGGGGGTGTGGGTGAGCAGAGGGATAGCATGGGCCAGCGGTGGGAGTAGTAGGGGGCGGTGAGGCCTTCGCGGCATCACAGCCGGCCACGAGAGGCAGGAGCAGGCGACATGACCGGCGCAGCTTTGGGCGGTTGGAGCAAGAAGATCAGAGGTTGAAGAAGCACTACGGTCGTTGGATGGACATCGTACGGTCACTGGAGCTAGAATCGTTCATATTGACTAAGTTGACAAAGCCCTCCATCCTCGTCAACTTAGTAGGCCCACAAGTCAGCCTCCCACCATGGTGGGTCCCAGCTAGCAGGGGGAGTATTCATTTTTCTGTGCGTAATAAGGAGGCACTTTCGGTGGGTCCAAGCTGACAGGGGGGGGGCGTTTTTTTCGTGAAATATGGTGGTCCGTCCGGTGGGTCCCAGCAGTCAGGGGCAAACGTTTTTTTCGCGAAATACGGTGGCCCATCCGGTGGGTCCCAGCAGTCAGGGGGGAAACATTTTTTCCATGAAATACTGGTGGCCCGTACGGTGGGTCCCTGCTGTCAGGTGAGGAATAATTATTTTGCGCGTAATAAGGAGGCACTTCCTTGCGGCTGCCGTGGACCCCGCTGTCAGCCTCTCCACGTACAGTACTCTTCCGATGGAAGTCGGTCGTTGACCACATTGACCACCCCGTGCCGAGAGCGCCACGGCGGTGGACGAAGGCGAGGCCTAGGAAGGGGACGACGCGGAGCCGGGGAAGATGCGGCAGTGGATGCCCACGCGGAGAGGAGTACGAGGGTTCACTAGTTCGGCTGCAGTGTGAGGCTGCCGTCGCTGCAGAATAACAGGGGGAGTGGGTGAGTGGAGGGATGGCCTGGCTAGCGGTGGGAGTAGTATGGGGACGGTGAGGCCTCCATGGCAGCATAGCCGGCCACGGGAGGCAGGAGCATGCGGCACGACCGGCGCTGCTTTGGGCGGCTGGGGCAAGAAGACCAGAGGTTGAAGAAGCACTACGGCCGTTGGATGGACATCGTTGACCACGCCGCGCCGAGAGCACCAGGGCGGTGGACGACAGCGAGGCCTACAAAGGGAACGACACGGAGCCGGGGAAGACATGGCAGTGGCTGCCCACGCGGTGGAGAGTACGAGGGTTGATTGGTTCGGCTGCCGTCGCCGGAAAATAACAGGAGGTGTGGATGAGTAGAGGGATAGACAGGCCAGGGATGCGAGTATGATGGGGCCGTGAGGCCTTCTCGGCAGCACTGCTGGCCACGGGAGGCGGGAGCAGGCGGTTCCGACGACGCTGGTTTGGGTGGCTGGGGCAGGAAGATCAGAGACTGAAGAAGCACGATTGCCGTTAGATTGACATCTAATGGTCTGACGCTGGTAGAGTCGATTGTTGACTAAGTTTCTTTTTTGAGAAACCTTGTGTACGCATGAACTTAGTAGGCCCACAAGTCAGCCTCCAAATCTATGGCAGACAACATAAAGCCCATTTGCTATTTTTTTATAATTTGTAGCCCATTTTCTAATTCTTAAGTAATTTATTACAGCCCATATTCTGCCCAGGACCATGGTCAAAAAGTCCAACCTTATTTTGCATATTTCGATGGATTCCGAACTGTTGTAATCCCGAAATGATAAACATTTTTTAAGAACTTATTGATTTGCCAAAAAAATCGTTTTGTTTTTGTAAGCAAATAAGACGTGGGACAATTTAGTTGGTTTAAGGGAAAACCAGTGGTAAAAAAGTCAGCGCTGGGTAGGAAAAAACAACAAAACTAAGGATGTAAATATGAAAAGGGAATTTTATGTGTTTTTAATATAATGATACATGTATATGAACTAGTAAAACTATAGGTAGAGATTAGAAAACGGATGTAGGACATGCGTTTCATGAGGAAAATAGAACTGGGCTGTGTGTTTGATTCAGTAAAAAAAATTGCCTACGGATGTTGTAAGACAAAATATAACTAACGCTGGCGGGCCAGAGGCCCGTAGATACCTGCTGGATCTTTGTGCCCCGTTGTCGTCATGGGCTGGGCCTGTTAAAAACAAAACAACCCTGGGCAATCTACAGTCTAGTTGAAACTTGCTCGACCTGAAAAAACAATATACGTGCTCAATAAATGAGAGAATTCTGCAAGTACAGACTAATAACTGGGATGCAGCACGGATATTGTTTTTTTATAGTGATAATAAGTGCATGCACTTGTTTCTAAAAAATTTGGAGAACTGGGAATTCGAACGGCGGGTGCTTATGCTACCCATCAAATAAAAATCAGGTGCCTGAAAATTCGTTTCGAAACAAATGATTCAGCTTTATATCCACGTCGACCCTCGGCATGATGGTTGGAAGCAAATGCAAGTTCATACCAAAAGATCGTTAACAACAATACCAATTTGCGGACGACAAGGTAGTACAACTACCAATACCAAACTAACTTATAATCTTTTTACTCCTGGCCCTAGTGTTCGTCTGGTAGAAAATCTTGTAGAGGACCAGCTCCCGCTCCTTCTCTGGCTCCAAGTCCCCGAGGTGGTACTGGTGCATCACCCAGTTGGTCCTCTGCTGGTCAAAGTTCTTGTTGGTGTGCAGCACCAGAACCTTTTTTGCTGCCCGTCTGCCGGCCGTTGACCATCATCGGCAAGGTATTGCTGGTCTTGTGCCACATCGCGTGCATGCCACACTCCGACTGTATCTTGCGACGCGTCCACGCGCCCCTTTTGAACACCCTGGAATTGCGTTGGAAGAAATGCTTCCTTAGGCCACTCAGTGTGATACCTGCAGTATTGTGGAATACAGGTTTTAGTGTACCTAGTTGGCATTTTCATAACATCTTTGGCATGTTGCAGTCACTTGTTTCACTTTTTATTAACTGTCAAATTGTAATTGCTTCACCAGGTCTGCGTCTAAAAAGAAAAATAGAGCGATAAAAAAGGAATATGTTTGTGCAAGTAGATGGCCGATCGGTGTCTTACCTGGAAGTTTCTCAGGTTGGGTGTAACATATGCCGTGCTCGCTGTCGATGGTTGGTATGAACAAATCAATGAGAGACTGAAATCTCGCGCTGTCAGCACTCACTTTGGCCTCAAGGTGCTCGATCATCTCCTGATCTGTGGGATCGGACTTGACGCCAGCTAGTAGCATGGGCCAATCCTTCTTCGACTTGCATCGATAATTCCAGTTATATGGTACTCAATGTATGATCAATCGACTGTTTTAAGTGAATGATAAAAGATTTCGACATATAAGTGGTACTCCAAATCCGAAGTCCAGAATACCCGAATACACCGCCGGGATTCTTGTGTCACCTCACGCGCAGCATGTTGTCACGTCAATTCAATGTGTGGACATGATGAATAATTTGATCGACATATACTAGTACTGCTACTGTACTACTTACTAGTCGTATTTAGTGTCACAATTTATACATAGGTTTAACTAACAAGTACGTACTTGAAGCCTAACTGATATATATATGGCTTCTGCACAACATCTCCATCACCATTATCAGTACATCCTACGCAGGTGAGTTAGGATGCACTTGATCTCAGGAAGGTATCTATCCTTCAAACCAGAGGAGTGCTTCAAACCAACAACAGTACATAATATCCAACAAAAGAGGGTCGTGCTACAGCAGCAGAATACATGACTCAGTCTAGATATCAGCACGAATCAAGTTGTGCATATTTGCTGTTGGCATGAACCACATCGCCGCATGTCGGGTTTGCAAAAGCCATCCATCGCATGGAAGCTTGATGCCTTTCACACACTGAAAATTATCTGGCAACAAGCTGTTTTGACGAATCTCTGGATATGGTGATTCATGAAACCCATGGTATGATGTGTAAACACAGCCCCCCCTCGCGAATGGAAGTTGCATAGCACAGTAATCATCGCCGGTGATATGATCGGTGATTGGTTGGATGATCGGATAATTGAGCCCGAGGAACAAGGAGTGGTTGCCGAGGCTGTAAACCCGCCTCCAGTTGAATACGCCTGGCCCAACAGAGCTGGGATGTTTGTCGAACATGAAGCAGCCATAGCCATCAATGTCACGAACGCCCCACGCATTGTACTGCATGTGGTTTGATGTAATGGTTTGGTCAATTTGGTACGTGCAAATGAGGGAGTATCACCATATGGAGGGAACAGAGGAAGCTTGAAATATGAACATGTCAATGGGAGGGAGTAAGCCCCATGCATGCATGCATGCAACATGCAACACTCACACGTACACATGGACGCACGCAACACTCACGCACCCATGCGGCACACAGCACACGACGCAACACACACGCTCACGCTCAAGTGCTCAACCTACTTCCTACATCCGTGAAAGACTGTACATTTAGAGATTTACACATTGACCAGGGCATAATTAACGCCCAAAAGTAGCAGACTTATGTGTGCATGCGACCATTGAGATAAGAAGATTAAATGAAGGCCGTTGCATGCTGTAATTAAGGATAGACATGTAGCCTATACCTACAGCACAAGTTGGTGCATTAGTCAATCAATATCGATTTAGATTAAAGGCTAAATGCATTGGAAGTGTAGATGTACATCATGTAGTACACTCTTTGTTGGAAGACCGAGGGAGGACACGTGCATGCACTCACATACACAGCCAGGGAAGTTCGCGCGCAAGGGTTGGACTCGTGTCGCGCCTGCGTAAAGTTTTGTTTAACTGATTTCTTTGCTCTGCCAACTGACAGGTGGGACCCAGAAACCAGGTGACAATTTAACCAATCAACAAAGTGCCACGTCGACTATGTGGCCGGTCAGTAGGGTGCAATACGGTGCTCTATGATGAGCTAGTGATCGCATAATCGCCGCAAAACTATATATAGTGACTGTAAAGAGCGTACTGTTACATACGTTGACCGCTAGTGTATTTTTCTCGTTTCAAATTAAGCCATATTAATCGGAAAGGACGCAGTATGGACTACTACTACTACTACTAGTACTGCTTTGATGTGTCCCATCAACTCGCCGAACGAGGAGAAGCTTGCTTACTACGCCTCTCCCTCGCCCACACGCGCGGTGGTTCGCAGGACGAGGAGAGGGTTTTGACTATAGCGCCCTCTCCCTCTCCCTCTCCCTCGCCCTCGCAGTGGATGTGTAGCAGTTCAATCAGTGTCAAATTACCAGAAGCATATTGTACTGTAGTATCATCATTGTTGGACCTTCCGAAGAGGCGAAGAGCCAAGTGCAAGGTTCACACGAGTACGAACTGTTGAACCTCCCGAAGAGGCAAAGAGCCAAGCGCAAGGTTTTATAGGAGTTGTCGTCCTAGTAGGAGTGTACTAGTACAACTATAGCGAACGATGCTACTGTATGATGCCGCCACGCCACGTATATCCAAAGCTGTGCCACCTTTTTGTCTCAAAGTGCCTGTTGGAGCCCGTGCAACAACCACACAAGTTGCACGTACACATAACACATTTACTAGCAATAAATTCTAAAGGACAAATGCCAGTATGCCACACAAGTTCATCTCCAACTCATGTGATAAATCTGTGCACGACTAGTCTACATATATTCACAGCGCTACCGTTCATAATTACCGTACTCCACTTACACGTTATAGATGGGCTACATGTCCTCCTCCAGGTTCCAGTCCCAGGTGTTCTTCATGGATGGCACGATCCATAGCGGTAGGCAACGGGAATCATTGTCGCAGCTTTCTAGTCCGGTTCCACACGATGGAGACTCATCCAAGCTGAAGCGGCATAAATCAGGGATAGCGTGTCCCAGCATGTCGTTCATCCGGCGGTGCGCACTAAAGACACAACCATGCTTCATGAACGGTAGGCCTTGCATGTCGTGCATGGAAGGTGGCATCCGCTTCACAATGGGGTAGCTGTCCCCGATGAAAAGCGACTACTCTCCAAGAGTGTTCCTCGGCATCCACGTAGCATCACGGGGGTCGAACTCGGCGTCGTTCATCTGGTACACGCGGCATCCCAGATCTGGACACATGATGACATACATAGTCAAGGTCCATGCATAATAATGTTGTGCTCAAATGTGGCGGTCAGTAATACTGTGCAGCAAATAGTACTACTCCGGTATAGAGGAAGTAAAATAACCGGCTTATTATATATAGCCACTCTTGGCTACATGGATGAGATAGTAAGACATGGAAAAACAAAAATGGTGGCAGCTAGTGGGTTCAAGTCTTCAAGGGCCTAGCTAGCTATACGCGTCCTCCAAGGTAAAAAGTACTCCTACTAGTACTACAAAGTATACTACTAGTACAACAATGAAAGAGAAGGCGAGAGGGTTAAAAAATGGAATACCTGGGTAGATGGTGACGGTCCGATCGTGGTAGATTATGTGACCATGTTACACATCAGTGGTACCATGGGTAACGACTGCTAAGATAGTTGATCCCAATATGCCAAAGTCAGCTACAAGGTTCCAGGTTAGACCGAATCGTGGATGCAAATGCACATCTAGGATCGGCGATCTTATTTTGATCGGGGGATGACTGGTCCCTGCAAAATAATGGAGTACCGTTAGGGATGCAAATGATGGTTTGTGCATTCTGTTTGTAATCTCCCGTACCGTAGGATGTCAACTAGATGAAACAAGTCCACTGGCTTGTCACCGCGAAGATGCGGCCTAGATGGCGCACGACGTCTTCGAACGTGTAGGCGTACAAATCTGCCGCCGCCAACATGCGCTAGCCTCTGCCGTTACTGCCTCCTGCATTGATGGCAATCCTTATGTCGAACACCGCGATGAGATAGTAATTGTCGTAGCCACGTCGCTTTGTCGGTGGGTCCGCAATTGCTATCTTCTTCAATCTCATGTAGGCATCATCATACGTATTCTTGCCCAGCCAGTCCGGAAGGCCGATCCCAATGGTGGAGAAGGGGTCTACCGGAACGGCCGCACTGCTGTGGATGTTGTGCAAAATCATGGTGGTATCCGGCCGGAGGTATGCAAGCCAATCTTCGTTGGCACTGACCCAGACCTATATATAAGACGGTGGGCAGCGGAGAAATTACGGGATGGAAATGGAATAACTAAGTACTACATGATCAAACTCCATTACTGACCTTCTCATCAGACAAAATCCGACTACCTCTTAATGTCGTCAACTCTAGCGGAGTCAACGTGCAACCATGGCCAGGGAGCGGTGGACTGTTCGAAGAATTGTCCCATAGAAGAACCTTCTCCTCGAGGACGCATGGAAGACCAACAAGCATGGCCTTTTCCCAAGCCTGTTTAAGCAGCGTCTTGAAAAAGTTGGTGCAGGAAGCACCGAGTCTTGCAGCGGTGAGGACGTCGGAGCGGTGTGTGATTTCTCCTAGAGAATCGTCGTCCAAGGTCTCCCAGCCCCGACGAGGAGGAGAACCGCCCGGCGAATCCATGGGAGCAGCGACGGACTGCCTTCTCTTCGGGGGGAGGGGAACTGGCGAGGAGGAGATAAGAGCGTAGTAACCGCAGGGCCTCGTCCCTTCCAACTGTAGATCGCTCCTCAGCGAAGGGGTGAGGCTATTATTTACTACTCTAAATAATAGCACTAGTAAGAAATTTTTGGCACCAGGTAGTAGTTTTTGGTACCATGGAGTACTAGTACTAGCATTATGGAACGTTATGGGATTGCATTATACTGTAAATAATAGCATTAGTAAGAAATTTTTGGCACTAGGTAGTAGTTTTTGGCGTGGATTAAGAAATTTTGGGTATGTTTTTGCCATTTTTTGTACACGCCAACTAGTGTCAAAAAATGTCGTACATTATGTGACGGAGGAGTACGTACTCGTACTGTAGCAGTACTAGTACTAATTTTCTCAACTAGTAGTGCGATGTACTGTACTTCTAGTCTAGTTTTGTATAGTGCACCAGTTTTGAACTCTTGAATCTCAGGGCCAAGGAGCTACAGTTGGAAGTGGAGGGTACTACTGTTCTCTAGAACCATCGCTGTACTATCAATGCAGGGGAAGTACACCTGCGTAGTAGCCTAGTGGGTACTCTCGGTGCTCTATTCAGCCGCTCCTCTCACGTAGCTGGCCTACTTAGCCGCTCCTCTCACGCACACACTAGCAGCCTGTTTATCAGCAATGGTTACTGCGGGGGCAGAACATTTGAGTTATTTGATACAGCGAGACTAGGCTTTTTGCTTCCATTTGTGGAGGTGTAATGGATCTCGTCGAACTTTATTAGTAGTTCCTTCTTTATGAATGAGATGAAGAAAAGCTTTTGCCTCCATTTCAAAAAAAAAACACGGCAAGAGGAATTTCTTTTATAGTAGAGTCGATAATGGAGTGAAGTCCATGCATGCAACGCCACAAGCTACAGAGTAGTAGTAGAGCACTTTACGTACAGACCCATATTGCACAGTTCCCAATGCCCCGCCAGGCTTTTCCGGCTCCTTGGGCTTAATTGGGAGGCGCTAGTTTAAATATGCTACTAGCTGGAAGCTGCAAGCGAGGTGCGGCTAGGGCGAGCACGCGAGCCACGGGATGCTGGGAAGGAAAACCCGTTCACGTGGCTAGGCTGTCCAGTGCACCCAGATTGTGGGGCCGCACCGTCTTTTTGACTTCAAAACTCAAACTACCCATGTAAAATATTGGCTCGCAACGAAGTGTAGTAGTACTATTTAAAAAAAAGGCCGCCGTGCGTTCGGCCGGGATCGAATCCACAAAACGAGGTATACACTCCCGTGACCACTAGTAGTACTCATTGGAGTACAACGCAACCTAGAATCGCCTTTTGTCGCTAGTAGTACGTACATTGTTCCTTACAAGAAACCCCTAAGAGCATGGTTAATAGTATAGCCAGCTGCTGGCTATAAGCCAGTGCCATGCCATCTACAGCCCATCTTATAGTCAACATGTAGTAGTAGTTTATTTCTTATAGCCCGCTGATTCAGCTCTATTGTACTTGCTTTAATAATGCAAGAAACCACTAAAATGCCAAGAAACTACTACCACTTGCATACGTGGCAGACTTAAGATAAGACTACCTTATCAACCATTGTACATGCTCTTACCAACAAAAATCCTCGAGTGACCTCCTACCTCCGGCCCGTCCACCTAGTCATCCTCGGCCATGGGACGCAGCTACCGCTGCCGGCAGAAGGCGAGGTCAAAACCGCCGACAGTGCAGAGCCCATGTTGCGGCAGCCCGGATGCCAGCTCCGTCCGGCGCTCGCGGCTGCTAGCTAGCCAAGATAGCTCCATCCAGCTGCTTGTCTACAAGGTTTGCTAGCTAGATTGGCAAGGCAGCGCGGCGGCTTGCTCGCGCGCGCCGCGCTAAGGCCAGCCATCTGGCTTGAGCGAAGGCCAGCGCGGCGGCTTGCTCGCTCGTGAGTCACGCTCGGGCCAGCCTGCCAACCCGTGCGGAGGCCAGCGCGGCGTCCGGCCCGTCCGGCGGAGCGGCGGCCAACTCGCTCATCACCGGCGCCACCGACGAACACGCATCAGTACTGTTTGAAGTAATGTTCGGGAAAAATAATGATTTGAGGGGGAATAACATGATAGAAGGTCAGATGTGGGTCCCTCGTGTCAACGGTCAAACAAAATGTGTTGGTTTAAGCTGCCTCGTCAGCACAGACATGTGGGCCAACCCTATCATAAATGGGTTTAAACGAACCTAATCAGTAGGAGTACTAGGTAGTTTTTGGCGTGGATTAAGAAATTTTGGGTATGTTTTTGCTATTTTTTGTACGATAGATTCCTCCTAGGGCTGGTTGAAAGTGGTAGTTTTTTGTTAAATACTCTACATATTGTAAGTAGGAGTGAAAGTTAAGCTTTGGAAGCCAATAAGAAAGGCTAGTTACATAGTGCATATGTGTACATGATTGAAAGTAAATATCAACCATGAGTGACTAATATCTTGATGGAAAACTCGAAACTATGGAATACTAGGAAAAGAAATGCATGGTTGGAAACACTAGCAATGTTCATGTCCATTGCAACGAATCATAATTAGAATAATACTTATTCACAAACTTGGTACAAAACACTCTAATTTTGATATACATATGTCACTAGAGATATATTATGTTTCAATTAGAATATATTCCTTGGGCTGTTTTGGTGAGGTCAGGGAGGGATGTGGTTGGTTTTAAGATACTAATTATGGGTTTTTCTGCAAATTGGTAGACAAGTGGGATGTTGGTGAGAAAAGGGAACAACTTACCTCACAATCGTTAGATGTAGATCTAATGGTCAGAAACGACGGATGGCAGACACACCAGCATCACCAACTTAGTCTTGTGTAGGAGTACTAGCAAGATCCGTGCATTGCACGGAACATCAAGATGCATTTTTTATAAAACACTTGTTGTGATTGACCCTTGCGGGAGTAAACCCATGTGTAAAAACTAATGATATCTCGAGAAATATGAGATAAGGTGAAGAGGAGTGGGGTGTGGCGGTGGTTGGTGGGCGAATTGAGCGGAGGCATGGGGATTGACGACGCCGGCAGCGACCACTAGGCCAGTTTTTTCCAGAGGCTTCCTTTCTTAATTGCTCAACAATGAGGTTTGTTGGAGATAAGGATGAACGAGGGAAGGCCTTGTCTACAAATGTGGAGAGGGGTGCAGGTATCTTTTAGTTTAATTTCCATCCGTCAGATATAGATCGGACGGTCTATATTGCAAGATGGCACACATACCATCATCACCAACTCGGTTTTTTATAAGAGATTTTTTATAAGAGAAGAAATATAAGTATGGAGATACAAACGTATTATCGATACTTGCTTCCGTAAACTAGCATCTACATTCTATTCAACGCCTCGGCATGTGGGGCCTTAGCACAATGACTTCTCGACTGTGTAAAACGAAGATTTTCCTGTCGTCGACAAGGAGGGGGTGACGGCGGCGCGCTTTTTGGCTTGCTCTAGTCCTAGTAGTCATACTAGGTGGTCTAAGCACGTGTAGATTTATTCTTTTTCATGTCTCGTGTTCGCCGTACTGCCACGACTGTTCATGAATAGACGGCAAGTTATTCACGGGGAAACCCTTGTTGAGCATTTTTGCGAGAGAGAGAGTGTGCGTGTGTGATATGTTAGAGATTGAGGCAATGATAACAGATTCTTTGTGTCTATGTGTGTGGAGGATAGAGAGAGACATGTACATGGGGCTTTGTGTTGTGTAACGTGGAGACACATATACATAATTAGAGAGTGAGTGTGTGAGATATACATGCGGACATGAGGAGAGATGAGGATCC
Organism: Triticum urartu; assembly: GCF_056163025.1. NCBI lineage: Eukaryota > Viridiplantae > Streptophyta > Magnoliopsida > Poales > Poaceae > Triticum > Triticum urartu. The sequence continues at coordinate 578,529,306 of NC_141874.1, forward strand.
AGGTAAATGGGTGTTTGTGCGTGTCTGTGTGTGTTTGTGCACGCGTTTGTGTGTGAGAGGGAGAGAGTGTATGTGGAGTAGAGAGACCACTGATGATGTAAACCTAGTATAAGGGAAGGGGGAATGGTGTGACATGTGTAGTAGCGAGATAGCACGGGTGCGGGCGGGGGGAGCAGACTATTTGGAAGAGACATCGAGTGTGTGTGTGGGAGAGGGGTGTGAGAGCGAGAGAAAGAGAGAGAGAGGAAGAGAGGGGGTGAGAGGGGTCTTTTGTGTCCATAAATGGCGTATAGATAGGGAGACAATGTTGATGTTGTCCGAAATTGGGCTATGAACGGAGACGCAAGGGAAGCGAGTCATCGTGTGTGTGATAGGGACTTCATGAGAGATCTAGAATAGATGGTGTAGAGAACAATGTGCGAAATCGAGAATGATTATACATTAGGGAGCTATGCAAAGATTCACGACATATATGTATACAGGGAAGGAGCTGGGGCGGGTCCGCATGTGGGAGAGATAGAAAGAGGAGAGTGGTGCACAAGGAGACAAAGTGTGCTTGTTTGCAGTGGGGGTGGTGTGTGAGGTGAGTGCGTGAGAACCACATAACTAGGGAGATAGACGTTTGGGGGCAACGTTTTGTGTGTATGGGAAATATACACTCTACATAGTGCGTGTGCTTGGGTAAGAGAGATAGCGGGAGACCTAGAGAGTGAGGGAAGAGATGTGTGCATGCCCGAGAGACAAAGTGATAGAGAACTATGTTGGGGTCCAGACTTTACAAGAGAGAGGGGTGTTAATGTGCTCGTGTGTTGGTGTTTGGGGGAGAGAACGACTTCTCTCTGTGTGTGTGTGTGGTGGGGGGGGGTTGACTTCAGATAAAGAGTGAGATGTCTATATTTGAGGGACTTTAGCGTAATTGAGATATTGTGCACTCATGGTTGATCAATTTGTTTCACAGTTTGTACTATGAGATAACGATACTTTTGAACATGCGTGATATACCTTGATGTACCAGAATTACAAACCTAAGATTGGAATTTTGGAATTCGACTCCATCATTAGATTTTGTAATTCATTTAAATGGAGCTACATTTTTAAGCCGGGATTTCGTGATTTCAAATTCATATATCAAAGCTAGAGATATACACATACGGGTATGTTCAAACTTTATAATCATCCACTTTATTCATACACATACACATTTTTGCTTTTGTCATCATATTTAGGATAAACACATTTGGAATTTCTTTTGAATTGGACCGTATGATGGTATTTGCTTGTAGTAGCTCAATGATCCATATTTGAATTGAATGGACAATCTAAGTTTCGAGTTGGAGACATTGATTTTCAAAACTTGCACATTTTTTGCGTGCAAAACAAACAAATTGTCGGCCATGATATCATAGTCGGCCGTACGAGAGCAGAATACTTATAATTTTAGGTGCCAAAAGCTTTCAAACTTCCCGCTCACATCGAAATATCATGCGCCCGAAAGTTTAGCCCTGTGATATTCCTGTTTTACCCCTGCCACATGAACGGAAAAGGGCTGCTTTGGTAACTCCATTGTTTTCCCCTCTTTGCCCCCAACATTCTTCCCCAGAGCCCCTCCCCTTCCCCTCCCCGACCCCCAACCACGGCAAGCCGCCGAATCTAGTCCTCCGCCGCAGCGGTGGACCTCACACCCCGTCGGATCTATCTTCCGCACCTTGGAACCCCCAACTGCCAACTCACCGCTTCACCGGAGCCGCTTCAGCGACTGGCTTGTCCACCGCTCCAGATCTCCTTGACCGCCATCATGGTCCACCGCACCGGATCTGCTTAACCGGCGCCCTCGTCCACCACAGCATAGGCCCTTCACTGACTCCCTCGTTCGCCCCTTCGCTGTCCCTTCATACAAGCCCTCGTCCGCCAAAACAGATCCGCCTCACCGAAAGCACTGTAGAACGCGCCCGCCGAAGCCTTCGTCCACTGCACCGGACCTGCTCCACGGACACCATATTCAACTCCACCGGCCCTGCTTTATCGATGCCGCAGCCTCATCAGGTTATTTCGATTTGTACTCCTTCGTTTTTTCTCTTTATCGTGCAACTGTTCACTTACCACAGATGAGCTTTCTTGTATGTCGACAGGCGCCGCAACCGTAGCACCGGAGCCGCTTCAGCGATGGTGACATCCAGCCCAAACTCAACCGCAACACGAGCACCATCGACGATCCTTAGCTACCAAGTATGACAACGATACCCATACGCCGCCGAGAATCAGGTACTATTATCCAATGGCCGGCGCCTACGTTCACTTTCCTAGCATAAGCACCACACCTTTGAATTTCTTCAGGGCATCATTCAGTTTTTCATGAGACGCGTTATTCTGCTTGCACCTGTAGGGCCATACTTCTGGCAGTGAACATGTTACATGTGCTAAATTACATACCAGTGCACATATAGTTAATATGCTTTAGTTTTGTTCTGATGCCACCTGTTGGTTCCATCAGACTGCTTAATGTTCTCTATGCTTAATTACACATCAGCAAACTAGCATGTGGTTCCACTGCTTTTTGTTCGTTTTACCCTACATTTTCTGATGCTAGCTATTACATCACTGCTCCGAGCCTCTGTTCATTACTTGTTTGTGTGTTCTTGATCTTCCCAAGTTGCATGACTAATTTGATGCTTCTATTAATTATGGAGCTGCCAACCCCATCAAGCAAAATATTTGTTCTTTTGGGGCTGGCACCTCGAACAAGCATAAAAATAGAGGGAAGCAGATATACTCCCTCCGATTCTATTTACTCTGCGCATAACTCTTGACCCGCATACCAAGGATGGCCTGGTTTATTTTTTCTAGACTAATTTGCCAATTAATTAGGGTAGAGGCGGATGGGGCGGGGCACAAAAGGAAATCAGTGCTAGGAATCGGCAATGCGCAGACTAATACGAGAAAACTAAGAAAAAGTTATACGCAAAGTAAAAAGAATCGGAGGGAGTATTGTCGTGTATGCACACACCCTTCTTTCATTAGTTTAGATGAACCATTGATGATCAATTCGGACCAGTGCATGCGATTAAAATTAATTTTACCTAAATAGATGGTGCAGAATAAACTACAACAACTAGATTTGCAACCACGGGATGCTGACGATATCTTCAAAGAACATTGCAACAGCAGCTAGGCTTCACAGCAACATATGGTAAGCCAGTGTGTTTTAGTACATGTGAAATGTAATGCGAGTGGGCTGCTTTCTTGGCTTGTGCCCTCAACGTTTAATCCTACCGAATTACAAATAGTTCAGTTGTTTGCTTTGCTGTATTGCTTGATTCGAATGCTTATTTGTTGTTACGCTATACCTGAGTTGGCCAATATGTCAGCAGTGCCTGCTGTACTATCATAAAGAAATGCATGCCTATTTCATTTGAGTCCTTAACTTTTCCTCTCAACTTCATCACAAGACTGTCTTCGTAGTTTATATGAGGCCACACTGTTAAGTGCTTTCTCAGATTATTTCAACTGGTTAGATGCCTTGGCAACTTAAATATAGCGGTTGTACACTCCCTTTCAACTAGGGATGTCAACTGGGTCCGGTTTAATCCCGATTAAAGTCCACTAGTGGCATGATAGTTCAAAAGAGTTTTTGTTTTTTTGAGGAAAATGAACTAGGGATGTAGCAAAAACTAACTAGATGGGACTGGCGGATTTCGTTTATTTGCCACTTACATCCCTAGTTTCATCTTACCATTTTAATTTCTTTTCGGCTGATGCTGCTTCGAACCATTTAAATATAGTTTGCCATGCTCGACAATAATTCGTCCGTCGTTTACCATGTAAGCTTATTGCCTGGATCATACGATAACTATCTCTTACTGATGTCCAGCAGAAACCTTTCAGGATGCCGTTCACACTAGGACATAATGTACAACCCCAAAATCTATTTGTGGAAGCAGTGTGCCATCCATGTTACCAGATGGTAGCAGTTCAGAGGCAACACCGCCGGAGAGCAGTCTGAGCACAGATATTATAGTGCTTGAGGCTCTACTAGAGGCAGAAAGAGATGGTGTGGCTGCCATGAATGAGGTAATATTTATCTTGAGGCTGGAAATTACGGAATTAGCGACACACATTATGCAAGCAACCCAAGAATTGGAGGAAGTAAGAATGTTGCATTTGAAGACGGAGGAGGTCCTGCTGTTTCTGCTATCTGAAGCCCAAGATAATCCCGGTTCTTCTTTAGATACCAGTTGAAATTTTCATTAGATTATTGTACTTGCATGTTGTATCATGTCTCTGAATGGATTATGTTGCAAGACCCCCTATGTTGTCCATGTGTTGTAATGATCCGAATTTTTTAGGCGAGGTAATCCTCAGTACTTGTATGATTGACATAAGGTGATCTGTTTGCCGTGTGAGCATATTGTATTGGATGAAATAACTGTTTGACTCAGAGTGTATCCAACCTACTGAATTCGAAGATCACGGCATTTCTAAATCATAATCATATATAAAGGTGGAATAAATCTTTGTTGTGGTTTTGAAGAAATAAATAACAAAACATATAATTATCTGTGGATATTCGTAATCGAATACAAATTGGATTTGAATTTAGTTTGCCAGGTCCCAGGGCAAACATGAATGCTAATTCTCCCAAGTTTTGAACGAAGCGGCTAAACACCCACTATAATTTGTGGGCTGCTCGAAGCAAGTGTTTGCGAGATGGAAATTACTGTCTACCCCTGACACTTGACATCCTTATCGACAGGATTTACACTACTATCGATAGGGGTAGACTAGTAACTTCAATCAGACGTGACACGACGGCCTCTGAGCCCATTCAGACACGGTGGGCGCCAAACGTGGGCGGCAAAACACATTTGATTCAAGCTCATCCGAAAGACATGTGTCTCTTCTTCCATTTCCCCATTCATACACGGTGGGCGGCAAAACAAACTCTCCTCGTCCAAAATCGATGTAGGCTTATATTTTAAATAGGGGCAGATGTGTAACTTCCATCAGACGTGACACAACCGCCCTACTTGTCAGCCCCGTTCATACACCATGGGCGGCAAAACACCCTCTCCTCGCCCGAAATCGATGTAGGCTAATATTTTAAATAGGGGCAGATGTGTAACTTCCATCAGACGTGACACAACCGCCCTACCTGTCAGCCCCGTTCATACACCATGGGCGCCAACCGTGGGTGGCAAAACACCCTCTCCTCGCTCGAAATAGTTACCAATAAATATTTGGGAGATGCGAGATTACCGTCCTATCCCCAACCGACGCGATGTCTGAAATTTTAAACGGGGGATAAGTTCGTAACTTTCCCCCATTTCAGAGAAGTGCGTCCCAAAGTTTGAGATCCCCCCTCCCCTCCATTTCCCCATTCATACACCGGCGGCGGCACGACAACCTCTGCACTGCAGCCAGCCTCCTCCGTCCGCCACCCCATCCTCCACCTTGCCAGAGCCGCTACCCCTACCCCGTCGTCCACTGCAAGAGATGGACGTCTCTCATCCACGGCGCTGGACCAGGATCCTTTCATCGCCTCCTCTCGCTTCATCGGCGCCGTCGTCCACCTTGCCGTTGCCGCTCCTATGACTGCCTCGTCCACGGCAACAGGATATATCCCCCGACCCGGCCGTCTGCCGTCTAAAGTCTTCTTCCCCGCCGCCGACAGCCATCACACCCGCAGCACCCTCAACGTATCAGCATAGGCCTACACAGCGTCGCAAGAGAGGTGGTACTCTTCCATATGTGCTTAAGTTATTGATCTCACCCGGAAAATAGATCGTAATTTGTTTACTGTACTTTTCTTGTCCGTACCAAATCGTAGTGGCTAGTTGAAAGCAAACATTGGTTGCGAAGTAGCTTTGTCCGGTTTGCACCTTCAGATCCGCCATGGCACGGGCAGTATACTCGTAAAGCTTATGGTTTCCCCCCTTTATATTCACTACCATCATCGTAGGTGCTTCGTGTCGTGCTAGCACTGCTCCTCAAGACCTCAACCCAAAGCTTACGTGTTGAAATATGAATCTGATATGATGCTCATATCACTAAAACAGAGACGTTTAATTGGTCACCTAATGTTCCTATATTCGTTTCGAAAAGCATGTGCGCCACCCACTGGTCCAGCTAGTTCCACTTTCCTGATTTTTCTCTTGATGCTTAGGGTTTTCCCCTTTTATCTACTCTACTATGATCTGCATAGGTGCTTTCTGTCGTACTAGCATTACTCCACCCTTCAAGCTAAAAAACACAACACTCAGAATTTGAAAGCTTAGTTGTTCAAATATGATTGTGATATGATACTGATATTAGTTAACCGACACATTTAATTGGTTAGCTAAAGGTCCCACTTGAGTTTCCAAATGCATGTCGCGACATATAGAGAGACAACATAATTGCATTTCTTTGTCACTTGTTGATCGTACTTTCTTGTCCATACCAAATCTTAGTTGTTATTTCAAAGCAAACATCGGTTGCTAACTACCCTTTGCGCGGTTTGCAGCTTCAGATCTGCCATCCCACTGCCACGGTCAACACTATACTCATCATGCTTATGTTTTCCCCATTTTATGATGACCACAATCAGCCTACGTGGTTCATGTCGTAATAGCAATGCTCCACCCATCGAGCTAAACAAGCTTAGTTGTACAAATTCATATCTGATATTATTGCTGGTATTAGTAAAACTGAGAGATGTTTAATTGGTTAGCTAAATGTTCCTACTTTAGTTTCGAAATGCATGTGAGCCACATATGGAGAGACCGGAAAGAATACTATTTCTCTATGCGCTCTGGTTCATCATGGGTGGCCAACCGACATTGTATTAAAATACTTGTAATATCTTCAATCTGCTTGCTCTTCTGCTCTTCTTTAAGATGATACTCTTCTCTTGCGGTCGACTGGTCAGGTCGAGTTGTTCTCCCTTAGTATATTTTGAATCTGTCAGGTCAGGTCGACTTGTTCTTCTTTACTATATGTTGAAGCTATCATCTGCGAAGTGTCATCACTTCTGGAGCTCTCATATTTTGAGTAGTAGGCCACATTATATTAATGCACACAACAAATTACAGCATGCATGTCATCTTTTAAAAGAATTGCAGAGATAGCACAAAGGGGTTTACAGGGAGGCGGTATTGGATTAGAATCACTTCTGTATTACAAAGAAAAACTCACTTGTTTTTATGTTTACATGCATGTCAGATATTGAACATTATCAAAATGAATATGAGAATGGGCGCACGAGAGGAATATTGCGGAATGATCCACTGCCTAACAAACTTGGCATGGTGGAGGATGGCCTATCTTATTCACCCATCAAGGTGCTTGCTCTAACTTTGCAAAGTTGTATTGGTCGCACATATTTTGCTTCTGACCTCTTGCATTACTTCTACTTTGTTACACCATCTGCTTAGTTTAAGCATCATATATGAGTATATGCCATACCTATCCATTTTTTGTACCTATTCCATGTGTCGTCACACTATGTTTTTCCAGTCAAATGTTGTTCTTTCGTAATAGGTGTCCAAAAGGAAGAGGGTGAGTGTAGGTCATCAAGGAGTACAAACTAGGTATTTGGAAAAGGTAGTGATACCTGTTAAATCAGATAGATCAGCAGCCACAGAAAACACAGGCCCAACTGTACCACACTTTACCCCTACTCCAGTGGCCAAACCCCTATTAGAACTCCTGGGAGCCCAGCTGTAGCGACCTGATCCGAATGGATCACGTCTACTATGCTACGGTGTCATCCCTGGATCAGTAATGCTGACACCACACAGTACATCGAGGTTTTATAGCAGAGTTGCAATCACACACTTATTACATCGATGGCTCAAAAAGAACTTATTACACTAAATATGGCTTAAGGCCATATAATAAAAATAACAGCGGGAGACTCGGAAGATAAATGGGTCCATCAACTCCAGCGGCATCACTGAGTATAGGACCACGACCTAAACGCACCTCAATCGTCGTCTGAAAAGTCTGCAACATTAACGTTGCATCGCGAAAACGGGTCAGCACATGGAATATGCTGGCAATGTAACACATAGAGAATAATGGAATGAAACAGCTATACTATATGCACATATGGCTGGTGGAAAGCTCTATGGTTACAGTTTTGCGTAAAGCCAATTTTTCCCTACTGCAAAGGAATAAATTTATTTAACTATCATGGTGGTTGTGAAACATTGAGAATGGTTGACAACATTCTCAATCCCAATTAAAAATAATTAAAACCCAACAACATTAATTAGAAGTAACATGTTGAGATTCACAATGATATTCAAGTACTAGATACTCAAGTTGTCCATAACCAGGGACACGACTAATCATGATTAGTTTGTACACTCTGCAGAGGTTTGCGCACTTTTCCCCACAAGACTCGATCGCCTCCGTTTGTTTTCTCGCACTACATGGTGTTTGAGAAGACGGATGACCGAGACACAGTCTTTCAGAAGCGCTAGCACCTTACATGTGGGGTAGACCGTACCACCTACAACCCCTACATCTGCTAGTCCACCCCGTAAGAGTTCGCACAACTTAGTCAACTATGCCAGAGCCCATAATGGCTTGTGGCTGCACACGGAAGTTTCTAGCATGAAAGATCTTATGATCCCTTTGAGCCTGGGTGGCGGTCCAAAAAAAACAGGCAAGTCCTGATAGACATCAGGTGCCTCAATCCACCCAGATGTGTGTTTAAGTTGCCACCTTAGATAAACCATTTAAAATTATCAACTCACATCTGTCATGGATATCACTCACCCAATCCACGTCTACTAGCATAGCATGGCATAAATAGCAAACGTAGAAGTAACTCCCAAAGGTTTCATAATAATACAGGTAATAGGTACTACCTCATCTACTTCCCATCCCACAATTTAATTAGATCCTAATCATGCAATGTGAGAGGATTGATCTAATGCAATAAATCTGGGTTGTAGAAAAGGTATGATCAAAGTGTTACTTGCCTTGCTGATGATCCGCGAGTCCTAGGGTTTCGAAGTAACAAGCGGCGCAATCCGGGTGATCTATCGCAGACAAACAACAAGCATACAATAAGTACTCATCTAATGCACAGGTAAAACTCGAACAAGAGAACGAACCAGAAAGTTCAATTTAAGAACTCCGGTTGCAAAGAAAGAACGAACCGAACAAAGAAACGGAAAACAAACGGCGGAAGAAAACAACTCGGTTCTAGCAAGTTGAAACTAGGTCAAATTTTTATCGGGGCAAAAGCTTGTTCAAGTTGATTAGATGGAACGGCGGTTTCGAGACGAAACTCCAGGTGCTTGAATCACCTGATTCCGATAAACGAGCGAAAAGAAAAACTAGAAATAAGATCGGATCTAAGATCGCGATCGCGGAATAAATCCGACAAAAAGAAAAAGAAGAACGGTTAAACGAACGGACGTCGTTAACCTAGAAAAATCCGGTGATCACGTTCGTTAGGACGAACGGTCCGGCGAACGGTCGAAAGACAACTAAATCGGAGAAGAAAACGAATCCGATCTAGGGTTTCGGAGAAGAAAAACTGAACGAAAAACCGATCTAGAAAACCGGAACGGTTTAGAGAAGAAAAGAATTGGAACGATTAGAAGAAAACGATCTGAGAAAAGAGACGCGGGGCAACCTCGGCGAGGTCTCCGGTGAGGGGCTCCGGCGGCGTGGGCGTGGGGCGGCGGCAAGGTGCGGCGGCGGTGCGGGTGAGGCGGTGGCTTAGGGCGGCGCGCGGGTGAGGTGGTGCGGCGGCGCGGCGTGGGGTGGCAAGGTGCGGTGTGGAGGAGAGGGGCTTTGATTTGATGTTTAGAGGGGGGGGGGTGCTTGGGTATTTATATTGGGGAGGGGAGGGGTTTACTTGGGGTAGAGGGCAAGGAATTAGACTAGGAATAGGAAAGAATAAACGGAGTAGGACTAGGAATAACGAAACAAAGGAAAAAGGGGCAAGGGCTACCCTAGAATCCTAAAAGGATTCGTAGAGCAAGAGGCGGCGGCGCCGGCTCCCTGGCGCCTGGCGCTAGGCGCGCGGTGGCCTTCGGCCCGGCTGGGCCTTGGCCTGGCCGGCCTGCTCCAGTTTTTTTATATAAACGGTTCAGCGCGCAGAGAAAAAAAAACAAAAAGAGATCTAAACGAACTCCGAAAAATCTAAAGTAAATTTTCCCCGACTCCTAAAAATGAGCCGAACAAAATGAACTTTTCTCCGGACCTAAAATGCAATTTTCGAAAACGCGCATTTTCCCCTATCCGAATAAAATGCAAATAAAACTCCGGCAAACAAAAATTGATCTATTTATTAAATCTTCATTTTCCTAAATTTTGGGAAAGTCATATTATTCCCTCTCTCATATTTTGACACCGGAAAATTTATTGAAGATAAAACAAATAAATCAAACGATCCTCTTTTCAAAAATTGAGAAACTCTCAAATATGAAAATAACGAAATCTCCAACTCTCTCCGGAGGTCCTTGAGTTGCGTGAAATTTCTAGGATCGGCCAAGATGCAAGAAAATATGTTATGCATGATGATCTAGTGTATAACATTCCAAATTGAAAATTTGGGATGTTACACCAGCGTTAGGTACTGTCTATGATATCAATTCAAAATTTGAACTCCTAAATTTCTGCTTGTGCCTTACCTTCTCTCTTGTATGAAAACTAATTTCAGATGAATCTCCTTGCTCAAAGGATCATACGATCTCAAAACAATAATGGGCTCTGCATTGCTCTTGTCAGTACCTCTCTCCCTTTTGCCTTGTAACGCTGTACTTAATTAATTGCTATTTTATTATGTATCATCAGTCTGCACCTGAGCTTCATTATCCTCTATTTCTTCCAATATTATTTGATCTATATTTACTCTTTGCAAAATGTAGAATAATGGCAACACTTATAAAGAATTTTCTTTGGGGAATTTGTTGAATTATCCTTCCATCAACATGGAGAAGGGCTTTGTCCAGCCCGTGTTAACATGTAATGTAAGTTCATCTTTCTCAAGCCTTCAAACTTTGTTCTAGTATAGATTTGGATAGGCATCATTTCCTCCACTGTTGTTTGCTTTGCTGTTTACATCTGATTGGATGTTTGCAACAACTACCAGTTTCAAATTGTAGTTGTAAAAACATGTTCCTTATGCAGAACAGATCCATTTATTTGCTTATATAATTGTGAAACCTGTTACGTGTCTCCTTGTTTCTCTTTCAGACTCGTATCTCTTACACCAGGCAGGACTTTAGGGAAGATAGTGAGCCAAACCATCTTGAGGATAGCGAGATGACCCCAAGGTCCTGTCTTGATGAAGACAGTGAGTTGAAGCTACTCACCAGCAGGTGTGAGACAACCTCTGTGCAGTCGCTGCCTCAATCAGTTCGACTTCTTCAGTCTCAACTTAAAGCGGAAAGGCTTGCTTCAGCTCAGCTCTGACTTGAAGTCAAAGATGCAATGAAGATGTCAGAGGACTGCCGTGCGCACCATCATGCCTTAAATCTAGTGTTGATGCATCTATCGTTGACACAACTGAGGTCTACTCAGCTTCTTTAGCTGTTTGGGGGGGCCCGACCTGGCCAGGCCTAGTGCCTTCTGAAGTGCTCTCAGTTTTTTATATTCTTTTGTCGGCGCGTTTATTTGCACTGGTGGTGAACTTTGATGCGCAGTGGATGTAATATGTGTGATAGCCGTGATAGCCGTGCGTAAGTTGCTTGCTTATTTATTTCCTTGTTGTCTTGTTTATTTGTTTGCTTCTAGTCATTGCAGTTCTTTTTCCGTGGTTTTCTAGTGGATGCAATAATCTATTTTTTAAAACTAGGCCACAATAACCATGGGCTAATATTTACTGTAGTGACAGTGGGCCTCCTACGGGCCGTAGAAACAGTGGGCCTTCTATGGGCCGTAGAAACAATGGGCCTTCTACGGGCCATAGACACAATGGGCCTTCTATGGGCCATAGAAACAATGGGCCTTCTACGGGCCATATCATCAATGGGACTTATACGGGCAGTATGATCGATGGCCAAACATGGGCCAATAACAGGCCGCATTATGGCCGTAAACGGGCTAGAGTTGGAATCGTCCATTCATGGGCCGACCATAACGGGCCATCGTTAATAGGCCGTATTTGATGATGCCATGAAAACGGCCCAACGTATTAACGGACCACAAACGGGCCGACTGTAACCACGGGCTGAATTTGGCCCATAAGCAGAAAATGACAGTAACGGGTTGTAAGTAAACGAATGCTAGAAATGAGCCCAAGAATAAATGGGCTTTGAGAAGGCCGAAAGATAACATGGGCTGGAAACGGCCCAACGGAATAACGGGCCGTTAATGGGTATAAAGTGATACACTGTTCATTATGGGCCAGTTTCACCACGGCCCGTTAATGGGTGTAAAGTGATACACTGTTCATTACGGGCCAGTTTCACCACGGGCCGTTAATAGGCCAAGAGTTACATAGGGCCTCATATGGGCCGAAAGACGTCATGGGCCATACATGGGCTAGAAGTGAAAACGGGCTAGAATCATATTGGGTGGCCCAGATGACGCTACTGGGCCTAATTCGGATAGGGCGTAACGGGCCTTGGGTTAGCGGGCTGTAAATGGGCTATATGCGAACAGGCCGTTAACATGCTTTACATGGGCTGGGCCGCCACCTTTTGACCAAGTCAAACAGGCCGGCCTTTTCACAGGAATGGGCCTCTGTTGGGCCGTGCCACGTGTCGACGTATCATAGGCGCCTATCTGACCCACTGACAAGCTGACACGTGTTTCGTCCGGCCAATAAGAATTTTACACGTGGAAATTTCCCATTGGCTAGGGCTATTAACGGGTTATCGGATCCAAAACCCGACCCGGTAGCTTAACGACGTTCCGTTACGGTGGATGCCACGTGTCGGTCACCCTTGACGAAAGCACTTCTGTGACGCGCGATTTATCATCATGGAAGTGGACACTTCTGTGATGATAATTTTGGTAATGTCATGGAACACTTCTACGACAGCACAGGTATGACTATCTTGATTCTGTCATAAATTTGTCATGGATGTACATGCATGACAAAAAACGTGACCTACTGTGACCAACACGTATCATCACGGAAGTGTATTTTTTTTGTAGTGTTAGGCTCTTCTTACTCCTTATTCCTTCATCCATCATAACATCACCCAAAACTTGAAAACTTCAATCATACAAAACTCAACAAAACCTTTGTGAGATCCATTAGTATAAGAAAGCAAATCACTATTATAAGTACTGTTGTAACCCATACATATTTTATTCTTGCATTATATGTACTGTATTACAACTTTCTATGGCAAAAACTCTTCAAAGAAAACCATAGAATCATCAAAACAAGCACACAACGCAAAGAAAACAGAATCTGTCAAAAACAGAACAATCTGTCGCAATCATGATATTTTGAATACTTATGAAACTCCAAAAATTCTAAAAAATTAGGAAGTCCTGACCAATTTGTATATTAATCTTCTTAAAATAGAATTGGTATTTTATCAGGCTTCTGTTAAAAATGAAAATTATTTTCGTGAGCGTGAAATTTTTTGTTTTTCAGCAAGATCAAACATCTATCACCCAAGAAGATCCTAAAGGCTTTACTTGGCACAAACACTAATTAAAAAACAAAAAACACAATTATAACAGTATCATAATTGTGCAAACACTCAATAACAGAAAGCAAAAAAGCAAAAATATATTTTATTCATTGGGTTGCCTCCCAACAAGCGCTATCGTTTTACGCCCCTAGGTAGGCATAAAGCGAGGATCTAAGTTTTGTCGTCTTTGTTCTAGATCCATAATATGCCCTCATGATTGATTCATAAGGGGTCCCAATTCTTGTTCTAGGGAAGTGTTCCATACCCTTACTTAGTGGAAATTGAAATTTAATATTGCCTTCTTTCATATCAATCACGACACCAATAGTACGTAAAAATGGTCTACCAAGAATAATTGGACAAGACGGATTGCAATCAATATCAAGAACAATAAAATATATGGGCACATAATTCCTATTTGCAAGAATAAGAAAATCATTAATTCTTCCCATAGGCTTTTTAATAGTAGAATCTGCCAAGTGCAAATTTAAAGAGCATTCTTCAATATTGGTAAGACCAAGCACATCACATAAAGATTTTGGAATTGTAGAAACACTAGCACCCAAGTCACATAAAGCCAAACACTCATAATTTTTAATATTCACTTTGATAGTAGGTTCCCATTCATCATGTAATTTTCTAGGAATTGAAACTTCTAATTCCAACTTTTCTTCTAAAGCTTTCATCATAGCATCAACAATATGTTTAGTAAAATCATTGTTTTGTTCATAAGCATGGGGTGAATTTATCATGGATTGCAACAAAGAAATACAATCAAACAAAGAGTAACTATCATAATTAAAGTCTTTGTAATCCAAAAGAGTGGGCACATCACTAGTTAAAGTTTTGACCTCTTCAAACCCACATTTATCATTTTTCTCGACAAAATTTTCACCCTCCGAATTATCGGGACGCCTTCTAGCTAAAGTTGACTCTTATTCAATCCCCTTTTATCAATCTTACTTTTACTAAACAAGGAATCAATAGAAGAAACACCAATCATTTTAAGATCTTCATCACTTTTATAAAAGCAATCACTAGAAAACGCTTTTTCTAAAAATTCTCTTTTAGCTCTAAGCATAGCGGTTCTTTTCTTACTTTCATCCATAGAAACATAAATAGATTTAATTGATTCCTCAACCTTAGGCACAAAAATTTTCGTCTTGAGATTTTCTACATCATGAGAAATTCTATCAACACTTCTAGACAAAACATCAATCTTATTCAACTTTTCTTCCATTGTAGCATTGAAAACTTTTTGTGTGTTGATAAATTCTTTAATATTACTCTCAAGATCAGAGGTGTTCCTATTATTATTATAAGAACGATTTCCATAGGAATTACCATAATTGTTAGAGGAATTACTAGGAAAAGGCCTAGGATTAAAATTACCTCTATAAGCATTGTTATTGAAATTGTTTCGCGAGATAAAATTCACATCTACGACATCACTATTTTGCTCAATCAAAGTAGACAAATGGATATCATTGAAATAAATAGGAGCACTTCTACTAGCAACCAATTTCATAAGAGCATCAACTTTTTCACTCAAAGAAGAAATTTGTTCAACCGAATTAACTTTTTTACTACTAGGAGCTCTTTCGGTATGCCATTGCGAATAATTTACCATAATATTATCAAGAAATTTGGTGGCTTCACCCAAAGTAATTTCCATAAAAGTACCACCCGTGGCGGAATCTAAAAGATTACGAGAAACAAAATTCAACCCCGCGTAAAAAATTTGTATGATCATCCAAAGATTTTACCCATGAGTTGGGCAATTCCTTAGCATCATTTTCATCCTTTCCCAAGATTGTGCAATGATAACCCACAAGTATAGGGGATCACAACAGTTTTCGAGGGTAGAGTATTCAACCCAAATTTATTGATTCGACACAAGGGGAGCCAAAGAATATTCTCAAGTATTAACAGCTGAGTTGTCAATTCAACCACACCTGGAAACTTAATATCTGCAGCAAAGTATTTAGTAGCAAAGTAATATGATAGTAGTGGTAATGGTGGCAAAAGTAACGGTAGCAGTTCTGGTTTTATAGTGATTGTAACAGTAGCAACGAAAAAGTAAATAAGCGAAGAACAATATATGAAAAGCTCGTAGGCAATGGATCAGTGATGGATAATTATGTCGGATGCGATTCCTCATGCAATAGTTATAACATAGGGTGACACAGAACTAGCTCCAGTTCATCAATGTAATATAGGCATGTATACTGAATATAGTCATACATGCTTATGGAAAAGAACTTGCATGACATATTTTGTCCTACCCTCCCGTGGCAGTGGGGTCCTATTGGAAACTAAGGAATATTAAGGCCTCCTTTTAATAGAGCACCAGACCAAAGCATTAACACTTAGTGAATACATGAACTCCTCAAACTACGGTCATCACCGGTAAGTATCCCGATTATTGTCACTTCGGGGTTAATGGATCATAACACATAATAGGTGACTATAGACTTGCAAGATAGGATCAAGAACTCACATATATTCATGAAAACATAATAGGTTCAGATCTGAAATCATGGCACTCGGGCCCTAGTGACAAGCATTAAGCATAACAAAGTCATAGCAACATCAATCTCAGAACATAGTGGATACTAGGGATCAAACCCTAACAGAACTAACTCGATTACATGATAAATCTCATCCAACCCATCCCCGTCCAGCAAGCCTACGATGGAATTACTCACGCACGGTGGTGAGCATCATGAAATTGGTGATGGAGGAAGGTTGATGATGATGATGGCAACGGATTACCCTCTTCGGAGCCCTGAACGAACTCCAGATCAGCCCTCCCGAGAGAGATTAGGGCTTGGCGGCGGCTCCATATCGTAAAACGCAATGAATCCTTCTCTCCTATTTTTTTCTCCCTGAACACGAATATATAGAGTTGGAGTTGAGGTCGGAGGAGCACCAGGGGGCCCATGAGGCAGGGGGCGCGCCCAGGGGGGTAGGCGCGCCCCCACCCTCGTGGACAGGGTGTGGGCCCCCTGGCCTTGATTCTCTAGTATTTTTTATATATTCCAAAAATAATCTCTGTTGATTTTTAGGTCATTCCAAGAACTTTTATTTCTGCACAAAAATAACACCATGGCAATTCTGCTGAAAACAGCGTCAGTCCGGGTTAGTTCCATTCAAATCATGCAAGTTAGAGTCCAAAACAAGGGCAAAAGTGTTTGGAAAAGTAGATACGATGGAGACATATCAACTCCCCCGAGCTTAAACCTTTGCTTGTCCTCAAGCAATTCAGTTGATAAACTGAAAGTGATAAAGAAAAACTTTTACAAACTCTGTTTGCTCTTGTTGTTGTAAATATGTAAAGCCAGCATTCAAGTTTTCAGCAAAGATTATGAACTAACCATATTCACAATAACATTTAGGTCTCATGTTTACTCATATCAATGGCATAATCGACTAGCGAGCAATAATAATAAATCTCGGATGACAACACTTTCTCAAAACAATCATAATATGATATAACAAGATGGTATCCCGCTAGCCCTTTCTAAGACCGCAAAATATAAATGCAGAGCACCCCTGAAGATCAAGGGCTGACTGGAAATTGTAATTCATGATAAAAGAGATCCAGTCAAGTCATACTCAATGTAAACTAACAATAATACATGCAAATGACAGCGGTGCTCTCCAATTGGTGCTTTTTAATAAGAGGATGATGAATCAACATAAAAGTAAATGGATAAGCCCTTCGCAGAGGGAAGCAGGGATTTGTAGAGGTGCTAGAGCTCGATTTTGAAATAGAGATGAATAATATTTTGAGCGGTATACTTTCATTGTCAACATAAAAACCGAGAGATCTCGATATCTTCCATGCTACACACATTATAGGCGGTTTCCAAGCAGAATGGTAAAGTTTATACTCCCCCATCACCAACAAGCATCAATCCATGGCTTTCCCGAAACAACGGGTGCCTCCAACTAACAACAATCCTGGGGAGTTTTGTTTGCAATTATTTTGATTTGATTTGAGCATGGGACTGGGCATCCCGGTGACCATCCATTTTCTCGTGAGTGAGGAGCAGAGTCCACCCCTCTTGCAGACAACCCTAGTTGATACATGAGCTATTCGAGCATACAAAACAGAATGTTTATTTGAAGGTTTAGAGTTTGGCACATACAAATTTACTTGGAACGACAGGTAGATACCGTATATAGGAAGGTATGGTGGACTCATATGGAATAACTTTGGGGTTTATGGAGTTGGATGCACAAGCAGTATTCCCGCTTAGTACAAGTGAAGGCTAGAAAGAGACTGGGAAGCGACCAGCTAAAGAGCGACAACAGTCATGAACATGCATTAAAATTAATCAACACCGAATGTAAGCATGAGTAGGATATAATTCACCATGAACATAAATATCGTGGAGGCTATGTTGATTTTGTTTCAACTACATGCATGAACATGTGCCAAGTCAAGCCACTCGAATCGTTCAAAGGAGGATACCACCCTATCATACCACATCACAACCATTTTAGTAGCATGTTGGCACGCAAGGTAAACCATTATAAACTCCTAGCAAATTAAGCATGGCATAAGCAACTATAATCTCTAATTGTCGTTGCGAACATGTTTCATTCATAATAGGCTGAATCAGGAACGATAGACTAATCATATTTACAAAACAAGAGAGGTCGAGTTCATACCAGCTTTTCTCATCTCAATCAGTTCATCGTATATCGTCATTATTGCCTTTCACTTGCACGACTGAACGGTGTGGATAATAATAATAGTGCATGTTCATTGGACTAAGATGGAATCTGCAAGCATTCAATATACAGGAGAAGACAAGGTAATAAGGGCTCTTTGTTAGATCAACAATAATGCATATGAGAGCCACTCAACATTTTCATCATGGTATTCTCCTCTTGATCCCAAAGAAAAGAAACAAAACTATTTACGCGGGAAAGCTCCCAACAAGCAAAAGAAGAACGAGAAATCTTTTTGGGTTTTCTTTTTAATTACTACTACTACAAGCATGGAAAGTAAACTAGCTAAAAGCTACAAGTAATTTTTTAGTTTTTCTTAAGGTTTCTCAAACACACAAGAAGAAAGCTTAAAAAGAAAATAAACTATCATGGATGATACAATGAAAAAGTATGAGCACCGACAATTGGAATGAGTGCGTGAACATGAATGTAATGTCGGTGAGAGATACGTACTCCCCCAAGCTTAGGCTTTTGGCCTAAGTTGGTCTATGGCCACGGCTCAAAGTCGCCCTCTCCGGTGTATGGAGGAGTGTCCTCTGGCTGCCACTGGTTGGTGATCTCCTCTGGATCCCATCGATAAACAAACTGACGGTAAGGATCAAGTGTTGGCTCCGGTTCAGGCTCTGGAGCTGATGTCAGGCTCTAGTATGCATGAACGGCCTCCGGCAAAACAAGGTACGTGCCTGAAAATATGTTGAACAAAGAGGGAGCAGGCAATAGTCTCAAAGTACCTTTTATCAAATATCAGTCTATATTTAAGTATCTTCTTCTTATCCTTAACTATAAAATCATGTGCTACCATACTCTTATAATCTAGAAAAATAGGAGGCATCAACTTTTCCTCTTTCTCATAATGCCTAATAGGTATGTTAAAGTGTGCAGCAAGGCGCGAGGCAAAGATGCCTCCAAAGATGGGACCCTTTGTTCGGTTCAGATTTAACCGTTTAGCAACAATAGCGCCTAAATTGAAAGTGGTATCACGAAACAAAGCATGGCGCAAAATAACAATATCAGGGGCACTAAGATTTCCACTGTTCCTGCGACCAATTAAGCATCTACTAGAAAATATTGCAAAGTAACATAGAATAGGAAAATGTATGCTAGTAATTCTTGCATCGGAAACCTTCCTCGTTTCCCCTACAGCAATCATATCAATAAATCCCTCACATCATTATGATGTGGTTCCTCTATGATGCCCTCAAAGGTATCTTACAGACCCGACAAAAATCATAAAGTGACATCTCCTTAACCTCATCATAGAAATGAAATTCCACTGAAGGTGGTTATTTCTTAGCATGAAAGTGAAAATTTTGCACGAAAAAATTAGTGAGGAGGAGATACTGTTCACGCTGGTCGCGGAGGAAGTCGATGAGGCCTGCATTCTCAGCCAAATAATAAAAGTCTTCATAAATCCCGTCTGCTCTCAAGAACTCATCACAAGGCCATTCGCACGGCCGAACCTCCACAGTGCGAGGGAGATTATATTTGGGCTTCTTATTCACTTCACTTTGCTTATCTTTAGAGCTTCGGCTCGACGAGCCCCTCAAAAATCTCTTCATCTTTTTCTAAAATTTTTTGAAATTTTTAGTAACTTAAAATAAAAGTGAACCAAACTCAACAAAATTGATAGCAACTACTCCTACAGGTGTCTAGAGGCTATATCATGCATTAGAACTACTTTTGACCACATAAATTTGACATGCAATCTCAAGAATAGGGTCACCTAAGCAGCAAAAATTTGCAATAAATAAAGCGCTAGAACAAAAACTAATTGGACCATTGGAGGAGTCACATACCGAAGAACAATCCCCCAAAGCAGTTTTGTGAATGGAGCTTTGAGCAAGGAGATCGAAAATGGCAGCAAGATGAGCTAGAACTCAGGTTTGAGCTGGTGGGTGATTTTTTCTGGAGGAAGACGAAGTGTGTGGGTGCAAGAATAAGTGGAGGGGACCCACATGGGGTCCATGAGGTAGGGGGGCGCGCCCAGGGGGTGGGCGCGCTCTCCACCCTCGTGGGCACACGGTGGGTCCCCCTGAGGTGTTCTCAGTGCCAATAATTCTTAAATATTCTGGAAAAAAAATCATATTTCATTTTCAGGGCATTTGGAGAACTTTTATTTTCGGGGTATCTTTTATTGCAAGGGTAATTCAGAAAACAGACAGAAAATACTATTTTTACTTTATTTAATATAAATAACAGAAAGTAAAAAGATGGTACAGAAAGTTGTGATTTCTAACTTCATCCATCTCATGCTCATCAAAAGGAATCCACTAACAAGGTTGATCAAGTCTTGTTAACAAACTCATTCCGAATCGCATGAAACCGGAGAAATTTCGAATAACACTAGGTTACCTCAACGGGGATATGCACATCCCCAACAATAAGAATATCATATTTCTTCTTGACAGCAGGAAGAGGAAATTCAAAACCTCCAATAGTGATTGTTGAAAATTTTCCAATAGAATTGATACCGTGGACTTGAGGTTGTTTCCTCGGAGAGTGTACCGTATGCTCATTACCATTAACATGAAAAGTGGCATTGCCTTTGTTGCAATCAATAACAGCCCCTGCAGTATTCAAAAAGGGTCTACCAAGGATAATCGACATACTATCGTCCTCGGGAATATCAAGAATAACAAAGTCCGTTAAAATAGTAACATTTGCAACCACAACAGGCACATCCTCGCAAATACCGACAGGTATAGCAGTTGATTTATCGGCCATTTGCAAAGATATTTTAGTAGGTGTCAACTTATTCAAATCGATTCTACGATATAAAGAGAGAGGCATAACACTAACACCGGCTCCAAGATCACATAAAGCAGTTTTAACATAGTTCCTTTTGATGGAGCATGGTATAGTTGGTACTCCTGGATCTCCAAGTTTCTTTGGTGTTCCACCCTTAAAAGTGTAATTAGCAAGCATGGTGGAAATTTCAGCTTCCGGTATCTTTCTTTTATTAGTAACAATATCTTTCATATACTTAGCATAAGGATTCATTTCAAGCATATCAGTCAAACGCATAAGCAAAAAGATAGGTCTAATCATTTCAGCAAAGCGCTCAAAATCCTCATCATACTTTTTCTTGGATGGTTTAGGAGGAAAAGGCATGGGTTTCTGAACCCATGGTTCTCTTTCTTTACCGTGCTTCCTAGCAACGAAGTCTCTCTTATCATAACGTTGATTCTTTGATTGTGGGTTATCAAGATCAACAGCAGGTTCAATCTCTACATCATTATCATTGCTAGGTTGAGCATCAACATGAACATCATCATTAACATTATCACTAGGTTCATGTTCATTACCAGATTGTGTCTCAGGATCAGAAATGGAAATATCATTGGGATTCTCAGGTGTGTCAACAACAGGTTCACTAGAAGCATGCAAAGTCCTATCATTTTTCTTTTTCTTCTTCTTAGGAGAACTAGGTGCATCAATATTAGTTATCTGAGAATCTTTCTCAATTCTCTTAGGGTGGCCCTCAGGATACAAAGGTTCCTGAGTCATTTTACCCCCTCTAGTCATAACTCTAATAACACTATCATTTTTCTTATTATTTAATGCATTGAGCAAATCATTCTGAGCCTTAAGTACTTGTTCTACTTGAGTGGTAACCATAGAAGCATGTTTACTAATGAATTTAAGTTCACCTTTAACTCTAGACATATAATCACTCAAGTGTTCAATCATATAAGCATTGCGTTTCAATTGTCTACCAACATAAGCATTGAAGTCTTCTTGCCTAACCATAAAGTCATCAAACTCATCCAAGCATTGGCTAGCAAACTTAGTAGATGGGATTTCACATTTATCAAATCTATAGAGAGAATTTACCTTTACTACCTGTGTCGGGTTATCAAGACCATGTATTTCTTCAATAGGTGGCAAATTCTTAACATCTTCAGCTTTAATACCTTTTTCTTTCATAGATTTATTTGCCTCTTGAATATCTTCAGGACTGAGAAATAGAATACCTCTTTTCTTCGGAGTTGGCTTAGGAGTTGGTTCAGGAAGTGTCGAATCATTTTCATTACTCAACATATTATTCAATAGCAATTCAACTTGATCAACAGTTCTTTCCCTGAAAACACAACCAGCGCAACTATCCAGGTGGTCTCTGGAAGCATCGGTTAGTCCATTATAAAATATATCAAGCCTTTCATTTTTCTTGAGAGGATGATCAGGCAAAGCATTAAGTAATTGGAGAAGCCTCCCCCAAGATTGTGGGAGACTCTCTTCTTCAATTTGCACAAAATTATATATTTCCCTTAAGGCAGCTTGTTTCTTATGAGGAGGGAAATATTTAGCAGGGAAGTAATAAATCATATCCTGGTGACTGCGCACACAACCAAGGTCAAGAGAATTAAACCATGTTTTAGCATCACCCTTTAATGAGAACGGAAATAACTTAAGGATAAAGTAATAGCGAGTTTTCTCATCATTAGCGAACATGGTGGCTATATCATTTAATTTAGTAAGATGTGCCACAACAGTTTCAGATTCATAGCCATAAAAAGGATCAGATTCAACCAAAGTAATTAACTCAGGATCGACAGAGAAATCATAATCCTTATCAGTTATAAAGATAGGTGAAGTAGCAAAAGCAGGGTCATATTTCATTCTAGCATTCAAGAATTTTTCTTTAAGCTTAGCTAATAATTTCTTAAGATCAGATCTATCATTGCAAGCTAAGAAGTCTCTAGCAGTTTCTTCAGCCATAGCATAACCCTCAGGCACAACAGGCAATTCATATCTAGGGGGAGAATCTTCATCATCGCTTTCATCAATATTATCAGTTTCAATAATTTCATTCTCTCTAACCCTAGTAAGTTGTTCATCAAGAAATTCACCTAGTGGCATAGTATTATCAAGCATAGAAGTAGTTTCATCATAAATATCATGCAAAGCAGAAGTGGCATCATCAATGACATGCGACATTTCATAATGAACAACAGGTGTAGGTGTCGCAAGTTTACTCAAAACATAAGGTGAATCAAGTGCAGAGCTAGATGGCAGTTCCTTACCTCCCCTCGTAGTTGAGGGAAAAATCTTGGTTCTTTGATCTTTCAAGTTCTTCATAGTGACCAGCAGATATAAATCCCAAGTGACTCAAAGAATAGAGCTATGCTCCCCGGCAACGGCGCCAGAAAATAGTCTTGATAACCCACAAGTATAGGGGATCGCAACAATTTTCGAGGGTAGAGTATTCAACCCAAATTTATTGGTTCGACACAAGGGGAGCCAAATAATATTCTCAAGTATTAGCAGATGAGTTGTCAATTCAACCACACCTGGAAACTTAATATCTGCAGCAAAGTATTTAGTAGAAAAGTAATATGATAGTAGTGGTAATGGTGGCAAAAGTAACGGTAGCAGTTTTGGTTTTATAGTGATTGTAACAGTAGCAACGGAAAAGTAAATCAGCGAAGAACAATATATGAAAAGCTCGTAGGCACTGGATTAGTGATGGATAATTATGTCGGATGTGATTCCTCATGCAATAGTTATAACATAGGGTGACACAAAACTAGCTCCAGTTCATCAATGTAATGTAGGCATGCATTCTGAATATAGTCATACGTGCTTATGGAAAAGAACTTGCATGACATCTTTTGTCCTACCCTCCCGTGGCAGCGGGGTCCTACTGTAAACTAAGGGATATTAAGGCCTCCTTTTAATAGAGTACCTGATCAAAGCATTAACACTTAGTGAATACATGAACTCCTCAAACTACGGTCATCACCGGTAAGTATCCCGATTACTGTCACTTCGGGGTTAATGGATTATAACACATAATAGGTGACTATAGACTTGCAAAATAGGATCAAGAACTCACATATATTCATGAAAACACAATAGGTTCAGATCTGAAATTATGGCACTCGGGCCCAAGTGACAAGCATTAAGCATAACAAAGTCATAGCAACATCAATCTCAGAACATAGTGGATACTAGGGATCAAACCCTAACAAAACTAACTCGATTACATGATAAATCTCATCCAACCCATCACCGTCCAGCAAGCCTATGATGGAATTATTCACGCACGACGGTGAGCATCATGAAATTGGTGATGGAGGAAGGTTGATGATGACGATGGCGACAGATTCCCCTCTCCGGAGCCCCGAACGGACTCCAGTTCAGCCCTCCCGAGAGAGATTAGGGCTTGGCGGCGACTCCGTATCGTAAAACGCGATGAATCCTTCTCTCCTATTTTTTCTCCCTGAACAGGAATATATAGAGTTAGAGTTGAGGTCGGAGGAGCACCAGGGGGCCCACGAGGCAGGGGGCGTGCCCAGGGGGTAGGCGCGCCCCCACCCTCGTGGAGAGGGTGTGGGCGCCTGGCCTTGATTCTTTCGCCAGTATTTTTTATATATTCCAAAATTAATCTCCGTTGATTTTCAGGTCATTCCAAGAACTTTTATTTCTGCACAAAAATAACACCATGGCAATTCTGCTGAAAACAACGTCAGTCTGGGTTAGTTCCATTCAAATCATGCAAGTTAGAGTCCAATCCAAGGGCAAAAGTGTTTGGAAAAGTAGATACGATGGAGACGTATCATGCAACATGCTCATGTTCAAGTTGCTTGAAATTCATGATTTGGATTCTAAGGGAAATAATTTTTGCGGGCGGAAAATACTTAGTGATAAAAGTATCTTTGCACTTATTCCAAGAATCAATACTATTGCGAGGCAAAGAAGAAAACCAAAATTTTGCATGATCTCGCAAAGAAAACAGAAATAATTTCATCTTCACAACATCATTGTCGACATCTTTTTTCTTTTGCATATCGCATAATTCCACGAATGTGTTAAGATGGGATGCGGCATCCTCATTAGGAGTACCAGAAAGTTGATCTTTCATAACAAGATTCAAAAAAGCGGTATTAATATCACAAGATTCTGCACTAGTGGCGGGAGAAATCGGATTACCAATAAAATCATTGTTGTTGGTATTTGAAAAATCACACAACTGGGTGTTCTCTTGAGTCATTGTGACTATGCAACAAGAGAACGGCGAACGGAAAAGAGGGCGAATAAAATGACAAATTTTTGTGAAGTGGGGGAGAGGAAAATGAGAGGCAAATGCCAAATAATGTAAATTGCGAGGAGATGAGATTTGTGATTAGGAACCTGGTAGATGTTGATGATGTCTCCCCGGCAACGGCGCCAGAAATTCCTTTTGATGTCTGCTAGACTACGTCGGTATTTCCCCAAAGAGGAAGGGATAATGCAGCACAACGATGGTAGGTATTTCCCTCAGTGATGAGACCAAGGTTATCGAACCAGTAGGAGAACCAAGCAACACTACGTAAACAACACCTGCACACAAAAGACAAATACCCGCAGCCTGCCGTGTTAAAGGGGTTGTTAATCCCTTTCGGGCAACGACACCAGAAATTGGCAAACGGATGTGATAAAAATATGATCGATGGGATAAATAGATCTCGAATAAAATAAATTGCAGCAAGATATTCTTGTATTTTTGGTTTAATAGATCTGAAAATAAAAGCAAAGGAAAATAGATCGCAAATGCAAATATATTAAAGAAGAGACCCGGGGCCGTAGATTTCACTAGTGGCTTCTCTCGAGAAAAATAGCAAACGGTGGGTAAACAAATTACCATTGGGTAATTGATAGAACTTCAAATAATCATAACGATATCTAGGCAATGATCATTATATGGGAATCATGTCCAAGATTAGTCGACCGACTCCTGCCTGCATCTACTACTATTACTCCACATATCGACCGCTATCCAACATGCATCTAGTGTATTAAGTTCATGGAGAAACGGAGTAATGCAATAAGAACGATGACATGATGTAGACAAGACCTATTTATGTAGAAATAGACCCCATCTTGTTATCCTCAATGGCAACGATACATACGAGTCGGTTCCCCTTCTGGCACTGGGATCAAGCACCGTAAGATCGAACCCATCACAAAGCACCTCTTCCCATTGCAAGATAAATAGATCAAGTTGGCCAAACAAAACCCAAATATCGGAGAAGAAATACGAGGCTATAAGCAATCATGCATATAAGAGATCAAAGAAGACTCAAATAACTTTCATGGAGAAAAAGATAGATCTGATCATAAACCCAAAGTTCATCGGATCCCAACAAACACACCGCAAAAAGAGTTACATCATATGGATCTCTGATACGTCTCCAATGTATCTATAATTTTTGATTGTTCCATGTTGTTATATTATCAATCTTGGATGTTTTATAATCATTTTATATCATTTTTTGGTACTAACCTATTGACATAGTGCCAAGTGCCAGTTGCTGTTTTTTCCATGTTTTTTTACACCGCAGAAAATCAATATCAAATGGAGTCCAAATGCCACAAAACTTTATGGAGAATTTTTATGGGCCAGACGGAACACAACGGGCCCTGGCTGCGCCTGGGGGTCCCCGAGGGAGGCACAACCCACCAGGGTGCGCCAGGAGGCCTAGGCGCGCCCTGGTGGGTTGTGCCCACCTTGGGTGCCCCCAGACTGCCTCTTTGCTCTATAAATACCCTCAATATTCCAGAAACCCTAGGGGGTCGATGAAATATTGATCCAGCCACCGTAGAGTCTAAAACCACCATAACCAATCTAGACACCATCTCGGATGGGGTTCACCACCTCCATTGGTGCCTCTCCGATGATGCGTGAGTAGTTCTTTGTAGACCTTCTGGTCCGTAGTTAGTAGCTAGATGGCCTCATCACTCTCTCTCTCTCTCTCTTGATTCTCAACACAATGGTCTCTTGGAGATCCATATGGTGTAACTCTTTTTGCGGCGTGTTTGTTGGGATCGATGAACTTTGATTTTATGATTAGATCTATGTTTTTATATCCATGAAAGTATTTGGGTTTCTTTGATCTCTTTTATGAATGATCTCCTATAGCCTCATATTTCTTCTCTAATATTTGGGTTTTGTTTGGCCAACTTGATCTATTTATCTTGCAATGGGAAGAGGTGCTTTGTAGTGGGTTCGATCTTACGGTGCTTGATCCCATTGACAGAAAGGGAACCGACACGTATGTATCGTTGCTACTAAGGATAAAACGATGGGGTCTATCTCTACATAGATAGATCTTGTCTACATCATGTCATCGTTCTTATTGCATTACTCCGTTTCTCCATGAACTTAATACACTAGATGCATGCTGGATAGCGGTTGATGTGTGGAGTAATAGTAGTAGATGCAGGCATGAGTCGGTCTACTAATCTTGGACGTGATGCCTATGTAATGATCATTGCCTGGATATCTTCATGAGTATTTGAAGTTCTAACAATTGCCCAACAGTAATTTGTTCACCCACCGCTTTGCTATTTTTCTCGAGAGAAGCCACTAGTGAAATCTACGGCCCCGGGTCTCTTTCTCATTTTATTTGCCTTTGCGATCTACTTTTATTTGCATTTATTTTTAGATCTATTAATCCAAAAACCCAAAAATACTTTGCTGCACTTTATTTTATTTGTGATATATTTATCCAATCTATTACAACTTTTTCCCGTCACGCACCAATTTCTTGCACCATTACCCGAAAGGGATTGACAACCCCTTTAACACGTCGGGTTGCGAGGATTTGTTATCTGTGTGCAGGGGCTGTTTATGTTGTGTTGCTTTGTTCTCCTACTGGTTCGATAACCTTGGTTTCATATCTGAGGGAAATACCAACCGCCGCTGTGCTGCATCATCCCTTCCTCTTTGGGGAAATACCGACGTAGCTTCAAGCGACATCAAAAGGAATTTCTGGCGCCGTTGCCGGGGAGGATCTTCAACATATACTAGGTTCCTAATCACAAATCTCATCTCCTTGCAATTTACATTATTTGCCATTTGCCTCTCATTTTCCTCTCCCCCACTTCAAAAAAATTGCCTTTTTATTCGCCCCTCTTTTTTATTCGCCTTTTTTGCCAGATCTATTAGTGTTCTGGCTTTCTAGTCATAATGGCTAGCGTGCCTACTCCTCCTTTGTCACCATATTTTCAAGTGCTTTACTTTAAGCAAAGACAAGGAGAAAATTTGAAAGATGCTTGGTATAGCCTTATGGAATCGTATCGTATTTCCAATTTAAAGGGGGATGCTAAGGTTTTGCTTCATAATTTTTACACAGGATTGGCTTTGCATCATAGACAACTCCTAGATTTGGCCGCTAAAGGGAATTTTATTGAGCTTGATGCCAATGCTACCTATGAAATCTTAGAAGGAATTTTGGGGATTCCGCCTCAAAAGAAGGGGTTGAATTTCACCCCAAAGGGAGTTCAAATGCTGGACAAACTTGGTGATTTGCATAAAAACATGGTTGAATTACAAAAATATAACGAACCCCTCAAACACCTCAATGGTAGTATCAATCGCATGAATACCTTGATTACTCTTTGCAACAAGCGATTAGATATTTTGGATCTAAATATGGTTTATTTTCCAGAAAATTTAGGGAAGTGTAAAGAGCCTCCCGGGTTTGGGAAAACCCTTACAAAAGTTGCCAAAACTTTGGAAGACAAAACTTAGATCCTTGCTTTATGCCTAGCTAAGGGCGTAAAACTATAACGCTTGTTGGGAGGCAACCCAATGAATAATTTTTTTTGTTTTTTGCTTCCTATTTTTGAGTGTTAGCACAATTATAATACTGTTATGATTTTGTTTTTAATGTTTTAATTAGTGTTTGTGCCAAGTAAAGCCTTTAGAATCTTCTTGTGTGATAGTTGTTTGATCTTGCTGAAAAAACAAAAACTTTTGCACTGACGAAAATAATTATCATTTTCACCAGAGCGATAAAATACACATTCCACTTGCAGTAGATCAATATATAAATTGCTCAGGTCGCCCTAATTTTTTTAGAATTTTTGGAGTTACAGAATTATTCGAAATGGTTAGATTACTACAGACTGTTCTGTTTTGACAGATTCTGTTTTCTTTGTGTTGTGTGCTTATTTTGATGGCTCTATGGTTTTCTTTGATGAGTTTTTTCCATAGAAAAGTTGGAATACAGTATATATAATACAAGAACAAAATATTAATTGGTTTGATACATCACTTATAGTAGTGATTTATTATTCTTATACTAACGGATCTCACGAAGGTTTTGTTGAGTTCTGTGTGATTGAAGTTTTCAAGTTTTGGGTTATCTTACGATGGATGAAGGAATAAGGAGTAGAAGAGCCTAAGATTGGGGATTCCCCGGCATCCCAATCTATTATCCAAAAATGAGCAACCAACTAAGCTTGGGGATGCCCCTCGAGTGGCATCCCCTCTTTCTTCTAACAACCATCGGTATTTTACTCGAAACTTTATTTTTATTCGTCACATACTATGTGTTTTACTTGGAGTGTCTTGTATGATATGAGTCTTTGCTTGTTTTATTTTGTGTTTCAAGTCTTGATCCCTTGCTGGACACACCTATTTGAGAGAGCCAAAATTATGTCATGACTTGTTAGAATTGCTCTCTATGCTTCACTTAAATTTTTATGAGCTATGGACTTGCTCTAGTGCTTCACTTATATCTTTTTGAGCATGGTGTGCTTAGTATTTTTGAAGAAATGCTCTCTTGCTTCACTTAGATTTATTTGAGAGTTAGTAAAGTTTTCAAGAAATTCTCTCTTACTTCACTTAAATTAATTTGAAAGAAAGAAATATTATGCTCATGATCTTCACTTATATTTGTTTGAGCTTATGAACAGCAACACATGAAAATTAGTCCCAAAGTGATAGATATCCAAGAAGGATATAATAAAAAATTTCATGAAGATCATTGGAAAAAATAAAATTGATTCTTAGTAATAGTTTTGAGATATGATGATGTGATATGTGAGTCATCTTGATAAGTAATTATGCTTTAGTAAGAATATTGGCGTTAAGGTTTGTGATTCCCTATGCAAGTGCGAAAGTCAATAATTATGCAATGAAATTATATCGTAGTTATGGTGCATTATTTGGTGTTAGTTATAATTAATGCTCGCTTATGAGATTATTCGTTTCTTGGTTGGTCGCTTCTCAATCTTTTGCTAGCCTTCATTTTGCACTAAGTATGATCACTACTTGTCCATCCAATAACCTTTAAACCAGTTTTGCCACATGAGTCCACTATATCTACCTATATGCGGTATTCTTTTGCCATTCTAAGAAAATTTGCATGTGCCGTCTCTAATTTTCAAAATAAACTTCTCTTTTGTGTGTTCGTTTCGCTCGCGGAGCGGTGAGGGGTGGCTAATATTTTCCATGCTAGATGTGTTATTCTCACGATGAGTGTTTATTCACTTGTCATTGCACAAGAGTAAGGCAAAGGTATTAGGGATGCCCAGTACCGAAATGCAAAAAAATGAGTTTACTTTATGTTGTCAAATAATAAATTCCTTGGAAAGTGTTGGTATGGAGGGCACCCGTGGATACAGTTAGCCATGGAAAGTGAAAGTACGGTGGAAAAAGGAATAAACTTTATTTTCTGTTTGGGAATGGCCTATTAAAGGAAATATGCCCTAGAGGCAATAATAAATTTGTTATTTATATTTCCTTATATCATGATAAATGTGTATTATTCATGCTAGAATTGTATTAACCGGAAACTTAGTACATGTGTGAATACATAAGACAAACAGAGTGTCCCTAGTATGCCTCTACTTGACTAGTTCGTTAATCAAAGATGGTTAAGTTTCCTAGCCATAGACATGTGTTGTCATTTGATGAACAAGATCACATCATTAAAGAATGATGTGATGGACAAGACCCATCCGTTAGCTTAGCACTATGATCGTTTAGTTTATTGCTATTGCTTTCTTCATGACTTATACATGTTCTTATGACTATGAGATTATGCAACTCCCGAATACCGGAGGAACACTTAGTGTGCTATCAAACGTCACAACATAACTGGGTGATTATAAAGATGCTCTACAGGTGTCTCTGATGGTGTTTGTTGAGTTGGCATAGATCAAGATTAGGATTTGTCACTCTCAATGCCGGAGAGGTATCTTTGGGCTCTCTCGGTAATGCGCATCACTATAAGCCTTGCAAGCAATGTGACTACTGAGTTAGTTACAGGATGATGCATTACGGAACGAGTAAAGAGACTTGCCAGTGACGAGATTGAACTAGGTATGACGATACCGACGATCAAATCGGGGGCAAGTAACATATCGATGACAAAGGGAATAACGTATGTTGTTATGCAGTTTGACCGATAAAGATCTTCATAGAGTATGTAGGATCCAATATGAGCATCCAGGTTCCGCTATTAGTTATTGACAAGAAATGTGTCTCGGTCATGTCTACATAGTTCTAGAACCCATAGGGTCCGCACGCTTAACATTCGATGACAATTTGTATTATGAGTTTATGTGATTTGATGACCGAAGGTTGTTCTAAGTCCCAGATGAGATCACGGACATGACAAGGAGTCTCGGAATGGCCGATACATAAGGATTGATATATTGGACCATGTTATTCGGGCACTGGAAGTGTTCCGGATAGTTTCGTGTAAAAACGGAGTGCCGGAGGAGTTACCGGAACCCCTCGGGGGAACTAATGGGCCACCATGAGACTTGTTGGAGAGAGAGGAGGGCAGGCAGGGCAGGCCGCCCCCCCTTGCAGTCCGAATTGGACAAGGGAAGGGGGGAGGGGCGCCCCCCTTTCCTACTCCATCTCCCTCTCCTTCCTTCCCCTCTCTTCCTTGTGGAGGAATCCTACTAGAATTGGTAATCCTAGTAGGACTCCCTCTCCTTGGGCGCGCCCCTAGGTCCGGCAGCCTCCCCCTCCCTCCTTTATATACCGGGGCACCCTGGAACACACAAGTTGATCTTTTAGCCGTGTGCAGTACCCCCCTCCACAGTTACACACCTCGGTCATATTGTTGTAGTGCTTAGGCGAAGCCCTACGTTTGGTAACTTCATCATCACCGTCACCACGCCGTTGTGCCGACGGAACTCTCCCTCGGCCTCAACTGGATCAAGAGTTCGAGGGACGTCATTCAGCTGAACGTGTGCTGATTGCGGAGGTGCCGTGCGTTCGGTACTTGGATCGGTTGGATCATGAAGACGTTCGACTACATCAACCGCGTTACTAAATGCTTCCGCTTTTGGTCTACGAGGGTACTTAGACACACTTTCCCCTCTAGTTGCTATGCATCTCCTAGATAGATCTTGTGTGATTGTAGGTAATTTTTTTGAAATACTGCGTTCCCCAACAGTGGCATCCGAGCCAGGTCTATGCGTAGATGTTATATGCACGATTAGAACACAATGAGTTGTAGGCGATAATAGTCATACTGCTTACCAGCATGTCTTACTTTGATTCGGCGGTATTGTTGGATGAAGCGGCCCAGACCGACATTACATGACCGCGTTCATGAGACTGGTTCTACCAACGTGCTTCGCACACAAGTGGCTAGTGGGTGTCTGTTTCTCCAACTTTAGTTGAATCGAGTTTGACTACGCCCGATCCTTGCTGAAGGTCAAAACAGCACACTTGACGAAAAATCATTGTGGTTTTGATGCGTAGGTAAGAACGGTTCTTGCTAGAAGCCCGTAGCAGCCACGTAAAACTTGCAACAACAAAGTAGAGGACGTCTAACTTGTTTTTGCAGGGCTTGCTATGATGTGATATGGTCAAGACGTGATGATATATAAATTGTTGTATGAGATGATCATGATTTGTAATAGTTATCGGCAACTAGAAGGAGCCATATGATTGTCCCTTTATTGTATGTAATGCAATCGCCATGTAATTGCTTTACTTTATCACTAAGCGGTATGATACGTCCATTTTGCATCATGCTTTTATATTGATATTTATTGCATTATGGGCTATCATTACACATTATGTCACAATACTTATGTCTTTTCTCTCTTATTTTACAAGGTTTACATGAAGAGGGAGAATGCCGGCAGCTGGAATTTTGGGCTAGAAAAGGAGAAAATATTAGAGACCTATTCTGCGCAACTCCAAAAGTCCTGAAACTCCATGAAAGTCAGTTTTGGAATATATAAAAAATATTGGGCGAAGGAAGCACCAGAGGGGGGCCACCCACCATCCACGAGGGTGGAGGGCGCGCCCTACCCCCCTGGGCGCCCCTGCCTCGTGGGCCACCTGGAAGCCCCCCAGTGCCCATCTTCTAGTATAAGGTGTGTTTTGCCCTGGAAAAAACAATAAGGAAGCTTTCGGGACGAAGCGCCGCCGTATCGAGGCGGAACCTTGGTGGAACCAATCTAGGGCTCCGGCGGAGCTGTTCTTTGGGGGAAACACCCCTCCAGGAGGGGGAAAGCGTCACCATCGTCATCACCATCAATCCTCTCATCAGGAGGGGGTCAATCTCCATCAACATCTTCACTAGCACCATCTCCTCTCAAACCCTAGTTCATCTCTTGTATCCGATCTTTGTATCAAAACCTCAGATTGGTACATCTGGGTTGCTAGTAGTGTTGATTACTCCTTGTAGTTGATGCTAGTTGGTTTATTCGATGGAATATTATATGTTCAGATCCTTTATGCATATTAATACCCCTCTGATTATGAACATGAATATGATTTGTGAGTAGTTACGTTTGTTTCTAAGGACATGGGAGAAGTCTTGCTATAAGTAGTCATGTGAATTTGGTATTCGTTCGATATTTTGATGAGATGTATGTTGTCTTTCCTCTAGTGGTGTTATCTGAACGTCGACTACATGAAACTTCACCATTGTTTGGGCCTAGGGGAATTCATTGGGAAGTAATAAGTAGATGATGGGTTGCCAGAGTGACAAAAGCTTAAACCCAAGTTTATGCGTTGCTTTGTAAGGGGCTTATTTGGATCCATATGATTCATGCTATGGCTAGGTTTACCTTAATTCTTCTTTCGTAGTTGCGGATGCTTGCGAGGGGGGTTAATCATAAGTGGGATGCTTGTCCAAGGAAGGGTAGTACCCAAGCACCAGTCCACCCACAAATAAAATTATCAAAGTAACAAACGCGAATCATATGAGCGTGATGAAAACTAGCTTGACGATTGTCGGTGTCAAAATCGGCGGATCTCGGGTAGGGGGTCCCAAACTGTGCGTCTAGGCCGGATGGTAACAGGAGGCAAGGGACACGAAGTTTTACCCAGGTTCGGGCCCTCTCGATGGAGGTAAAACCCTACGTCCTGCTTGATTAATATTGATGATATGGGTAGTACAAGAGTAGATCTACCACGAGATCGAAGAGGCTAAACCCTAGAAGCTAGTCTATGGTATGATTGTTGTTGTGTATGTTGTCCTACGGACTAAAACCCTCCGGTTTATATAGACACCGGAGAGGGTTAGGGTTACACAAAGTCGGTTACAATGGTAGGAGATCTGCATATCCGTATCGCCATGCTTGCCTTCCACGCCAAGGAAAGTCCTTTCCGGACACGGGATGAAGTCTTCAATCTTGTATCTTCATAGTCCAGGAGTCCGACTGAAGGTATAGTCCGGCCATCTGGACACCCCCTAATCCAGGACTCCCTCAGTAGCCCCTGAACTAGGCTTCAATGACGACGAGTCCGGCGCGCAGATTGTCTTCGGCATTGCAAGGCGGGTTCCTCCTCCAAGTACTTCATAGAAGATTTTGAACACAAAGATAGTGTCCGGCTCTGCAAAATAATTTTCCACATATTGCCATAGAGAGAATAATATTTACACAAATCTAATCTGCTGACGTATTCCGTAGTGTGACACACCACGGCCAAGCCTTTATCCGAGTTGTTTCATTATCCCACCTCAGCGCGTCATGTGAGGCGGTTTCCTTGGCACGTCTTGTTAAAGCAGAGATCGTGTCCCCTTATTCCGGGATTCTCATCAATACGGGCGTGGGTAACCCAAATGCGCCATTGATTACGGCGCTTGGAGATAAGCGACTTTTACCAAGCTGGTGGGGACACATAGTTGCGTCCACCCATATAAGGGGATAAGGATCCACCTTTTCACCTACGCCTTCTTCCTCCCTTGCTTATCCATTCTTGCGCACTCGAGCTCCAGCGCCCAAGTCCGCACTCCCCACCTCAACCTTCTCCAGCCATGTCCGGAGCGGGAGGCAAGTGGATGGTCTCCTCCGTCACGGAGGGACACATCAAAAAACTGAGGAAGGCCGGATACTTTTCTAACGACATTGCGTACCGGCTTCCCGAAAAGGGGCAGCTCATCCCCACTCCTAGGCCCCATGAGAGGGTGGTGTTCCTCCCCCATTTCCTCCGCGGACTAGGCTTCCCTCTTCACCCATTTGTCCGGGGGCTCATGTTCTACTATGGCCTGGATTTCCACGATCTGGCCCCAAACTTTGTCCTCAACATCTCGGCGTTTATCGTCGTGTGCGAGGCTTTCCTCCGCATCCGCCCCCATTTTGGCCTATGGCTCAAGACTTTCAATGTCAAGCCGAAGGTGGTGCGTGGCAACCAGGCAGAGTGCGGAGGCGCCACGGTGGGAAAGATGGCCAACGTCTTATGGCTCGAGGGCTCCTTTGTGGACACCCTGGAGGGGTGGCAATCGGGGTGGTTTTACACCACCGAGCCGCGCGACCCCGAATGGGTCGTAGCCCCTGAGTTTCGATCCGGACCCCCTACGCGGCTCACCTACTGGAAGGAGACGGGCCTATCGTGGGGTAAAAAAGGAGAGCTGACCGGACTCCAAACATGCGTCCAAACCCTGGTGGACAAGAAGCTCAAACTTGTCAACGTAATCCAGGTTATGCTCATCCGCCTGATCCTCCCGTGTCAACAACGGGCTTTCAACCTGTGGGAGTTCGACCCGGCGCGGCACCAAACTCTGAGCAGGCTCTTCGACACGACGTACGAAGATGCCTGGATGGTGCTTTTCAAGGGCGCCGAGGCCCCCGCATCCGCTACCGAGGATCGCGGATTCAGTACGCAGCATCACGCTCATGCGGTAAGCTATTTTTTTTCCTTTTATAGGCTATCAGTTTTTCATAGTTTGACTCCATGCGGGATCTAAGCTCCCTTACCTTTGACAGGATTGGCAGGTGACGTCCGGACAGATCAACTGCCCGGCTCCTTTGCCCGAAGGCCCAGCGGACGGTCGCTTGGTGAAGCTGCTAGTTCCGGCACCCTATGTGGTGCCGGAGAAGAAGGCCGCGAAAAAGGCCATGGGGACTCGAAAGAGTGCCCGGCGCCAGGAGGTGTCGGATCCATCATCCGACGGTTCCGAGGCGCATTCCTCCCGTGAAGACGAGGAGGAAGAAGAAGAGACCTCTCCCCCTCCAGCGGGAGGAGAGAAGAAAAGGAAGGCCGCCCTCTCTGGGGAGGCCGGAGGGTCCAAGAAGGGGAAAACCCTTCCTCCGGACTACTCCACCGATGCCGATGACGGCGGAGAGGAGTGGCCGCCCAGGGCCAAGCCCCTGGCAAAATCGTAATTATCCGGATACCAGAGTAATTCATAGTATTCGTTTATTGCACAACTTCCCCTTATGTCGAATATGTTTATGCAGCCCACCCAAAGACCAGCTCAATGCGTCGTCGAGCGGCTCACTGGACTCGTCGGATGTGAACTCGCTTCCGGCGGCTTCCTCCCCCCGTCCTACGGACGACACCGAAGTGTTGTCCCAACAGGTTCAAAGCCGGGAGGAGGTGGTCCTGGAGGCGCCGCAAGGTGACCTCCCAGACTCCAGGAGTAAAGGGGATGAAACCCCCCAGGGCTCCAAGTCCGGCTCTAGGCTGGACACCGCTCCAGAACCTTCAAAGGTTCCAGAGTCTAGCGGGGTACCTCCTTCCAAGAGGAGCAAGCCCACCGTGTCGGTGACCCCCGTCCAACCGGAGGCGCCGTACAATCTGTTGGAGGCGCTCCAAGGCGCCTCCATCGACGAGGAGCACCGCACCATTATGAGGGCGGTGGTCCAGAAGGTTCAGTCCGCCAAGAGCGGACTGACTGAAGCTTGTACTAGCCTTTTAACAGGCTTTGAGGTAAGTAAAGAATGTGTAAATAATATTACCGCATAGACAATAGCCCCTGATGCTCTGTTTGGCGTTCGGGAAGAAAAGCCGAATAGAGGATCAAATAAAATTCGCAGGAGTCTAACAAAAAGGAGTCAATATGCGTATGCAGGCTTCTCTGCTTGCGTCTGCCGCACTGACTGCGGAAGTGGACACGCTAAAGCAGAACCTCGAGCGGTCGGAGCAAGAGCTTGGGCGTGCCAAGAAGCAGCTCGAGGACAATAAAGTTAAGAAATACCTTGTTTAAATATATATAAAAAGGTGCAATTGCAAAAAATGACAGGATTATCATGGCTATTGTAGGGGCCACGTCTGAGGTGGCGACCCTTAAGCAAGCGCTGGTCGAGGCCGAGAAGAGGGCGGCCACGGAGCGCACCGAGCGGGAGAAGTATGAGGCCAAGGTTGGCAAGGTACGGCAAGAGCTCCAGGCTCTCATGGAAAAACATGACAGTTTGGAGCTTGACTCAAAGACGCGAGCGTCCGAGCTCGCGGTGGCTATTGAAAATGCCAAGTCTGCCAAGGCCGAATCCCAGAAGACCCTCCAGGAGTTGGATGAGGTGAAGAAGATAACGGTGGGTAAGGCATTCTTTATGCAAAGCAAACACATAAACGTGAGTTACTTGTTACTTACCCGAATCCGGAGCTCTCCAGGAGCGTTCGCAGATCTTCCCCGGAGTGTGTCCGATGCCGCCGCATTCTATCGAGCCGAGGAGGGCAGCTCGACAGAGAAGGTGTTCTGGTCTCAGTATGCTGAGGCCGGACACCCCGTGCCCCTGAGCGACCAGCTGAAGCAACTGGTCGAGCACCACAAGGCGGCCGAACAGGCCATGAAGGGCCTCATATTTCGGCTGTGGCCTGGAGGGGCTCTGCCTGGGAGCTATTTTGGGCTGGTGCGGTGGCTGGTGGAGGCCTGTCCAAGGCTCGAAGTCATCAAGCGCTCTGTCTGCACTGAAGGTGCCCGTAGGGCCCTTGCCCGTGCTAAGGTGCACTGGGGCAAGCTGGATGCTGAGAAGCTTGTGAAGGACGGGCCACCGCCAGGGAAAGAGCATCGCAAGCCCGAGAATTATTATAAGGATGTTCTGAAGGGTGCCTGCCTTGTGGCGGATGAATGTTCTAGGGATGTAATTTTTGAGTGAAACTTGCTCGTTTTGTCCTGTGCGCTGAAAACTTGTTCACATGCGCTAAGCAATGCTGTTGGAATTTAAAATATTACCTTCTGTGCGGCTGTTTATCAATTCTGAGAGATGGCAAGTCGTCGGCTTCTGCCCCCGTGCCGCTAGTGCTGGGGTGTTCGGGGATAAACCTGAGCGCTCTTTTTCCCATGTTTGGGTCCTTCGAAGGAGGTGTTCAGCCCAACGAACAAGGCAATCGGACTATAATGCGTGAACACTCTCACTTAGCCATAGAATTCTATAATTTTAAATTTTGGCGAAGCCCCTGGTATTCGAAGGACCGAGTTCGGGGCGCTATCCACGCCTTGGCCGGACATAGCCGGCTCCTCGCTCTAAGCGGCATAAGTTGTTAGGGACTCGAAAAACCTCTCGAACAGCGACCAGCTCTCGCTTCATCATGACAGTCAGTTTTAGCTTTCTCCACTGAGGTGCTCAACCCAGCTCAACTGGGGCACAATCGCAGTGGTTCTCCTAGTGCTACCTTAGCCGATGTAGCGGAACGTAAGACACCAAAACATAGGAGCCGGGTAAACCCAACTATTGACCCAAGACATGATTCGGAGCCAATGCATATAATGCTATAAGTTCGCGGTGCCGCACTTGTTAAAGTGTTCGGACTTCTCACACCATATTGAGGGGTACTAAAGCCCCTGGCGTATTTAGGCCGTACCAAAGTGTACGGGTGCAATATGTCGTTAAGGAACATATATATATATATATATATATAAAAGAGTAATGCAAAAATAGACAAAAGCTATGCACTGTTTATTAAAGAGGGCTGCAATCAAAGCAGAACAATACAAATAATGCGATAAGCAAAAGGTTGGACTATGTAACATGTCCGTTCCAGGGGCAAGCTGCAGAATAGTATGCGAAACAGGTATACTGCTTGTGATAGAGACCACCTGGGAGTTCCATAATGCGGCGTGGCTTGTCTGCTTCCCTGGTTCTTGCATCGTTTGTGCGGCAATTGAACTGCCGAACAGGCCTTTCGAAGAGTGGAGTCCTGAAAGTAAGAGAAAATTAAAAAATCGGCAGCCCCTGGTGCGGTTTACGCCGTGTTTCGGGCATGCCGTGATGGTGCCCCTCCCCCTATACCCATGGTATTTCTAGAGCGTAGTTATGTACGCAAAGTACCGGTGTCACATTTTTGCGAGGGCTGGGGTTGGGCCGCATTGCTACGCCTGCTCGGATCGTGCCAGGCGGTCTTGTTGTAGGTTACTCCGGGCGCGCTTGACGGTGTCTGGTCGTTTAATGGCCGGACTGGAGAACTGCCTGGAGAGGCTGCTTTGTACTTCCGCTGCAAGGGCCGCCGTGTGCTCCTCCATTCGGAGGGAGCGTTCGGTGTTTCCATTGACCGTAATTACTCCTCGAGGGCCTGGCATCTTGAGCTTAAGGTATGCGTAGTGCGGTACCGCATTGAACTTGGCGAATGCGGTTCACCCGAGCAGTACGTGATAGCCACTGCGGAATGGGACTATGTCGAAGATTAACTCCTCGCTTTGGAAATTATCCGGAGATCCGAAGACCACTTCAAGTGTGACTGAGCCTGTACAGTTGGCCTCTACACCTGGTATTACGCCTTTAAAGGTCGTTTTGGTGGGCTTAATCCTCAAGGGATCTATGCCCATTTTCCGCACTGTATCCTGGTAAAGCAGGTTCAAGCTGCTGCCGCCGTCCATAAGGACTCTAGTGAGATGAAATCCGTCAATAATTGGCTCTAGAACCAATGCGGCGAATCCGCCATGACGGATGCTAGTGGGATGGTCACTTCGATCAAAGGTGATCGGGCAGGAGGACCATGGGTTGAACTTTGGGGCGACTGGCTCTACCGCGTATACGTCCCTTAACGCGCGCTTCCGCTCCCTTTTGGGGACGTGGGTTGCGTATATCATGTTCACCGTCCGCACTTGTGGGGGAAAACCCTTCTGTCCACTGTTGTTCGGCGGCCGGGGCTCCTCGTCGTCATCGCTATGCAGCCCCTTGTCTTCATTTTTGGCGTTTAACTTGCCTGCCTGCTTGAACACCCAACAATCCCTGTTGGTGTGATTGGCCGGCTTTTCGAGGGTGCCATGTATCTGGCACAAGTGGTCAAGTATTTGGTCCAAACTAGACGGGCCCCTAGGATTCCTTTTGAATGCCTTTTTCCGCTGACCGGATTTAGAGCCTCTGAATCCGGCATTAACTGTCGTATCCTCAGCATTGTCGCCGTTAATGCGGCGCTTCTGCTTGTTGCAACGCGACCTGCCACTACTGTCCCTGGTATCCGAATTACCAGGGTTCTTGGTCATATTGTTGCTACGAGCAAGCTAGCTGTCTTCTCCCGCGCAAAAGCGGGTCATGAGTGTCGTGAGTGCTGCCATAGACTTCGGATTTTCCTGTCCATGGTGCCGGGCAAGGCACTCATCACGGATATTGTGCTTGAAGGATGCAAGGGCCTCAGCATCCGGACAGTCGACTATTTGATTTTTCTTTGTTAGGAACTGTGTCCAGAATTGCCTGGCCGATTCCTATGGCTGCTGAATTACGTGACTTAGGTCATCGGCGTCTGGGGGTCGCACATAAGTGCCCTAGAAATTGTCGAGGAATGCGGCTTCCAGGTCCTCCCAACAACTGATTGATCCTGTTGGCAAGCTATTAAGCCAATGCTAAGCTGGTCCTTTAAGCTTGAGTGGGACGTATTTGATGGCGTGGAAATCATCGCAGCGGGCCATGTGGATATGAAGGAGATAATCCTCGATCCATACCGCAGGATCTGTTGTGCCATCATATGATTCGATATTTACGGGTTTGAAACCCTCGAGGATTTGATGATCCATTATTTCGTCTGTGAAGCATAGTGGGTGTGCGGCGCCTCTGTACTGGGCTATATCACGACGTAGCTCCAATGAGCTTTGTCTACTGTGTTCGGCCCTGTCGAATTTGTGGCCGGCGTGACGGTTACCGTCTCGAGCCGTGGGGCGCCCACGCGATCCGTAGATCGATCTTGTTTGCCTTGCCTTGTCCTCCAACATATCTCGTAAGTCCGGCGCATATTCCCGTGCCTTGGTACGGGGTGCGGCTTGAGTGGAGGGCCGAGAGGTCTCTCTGTCACGTCCACGAGGTGGCCGGTCGGCCGCATCAAGTGCTTCCTCCTCTAATCGGGGTAGCAACCTGCGCTTTGGGTAGCTCTTGGAGGGGCATTCGAGTTTATGCTCTTCGGCCGCAAGGACTTCAGTCCATCTGTCGACTAGCAAATCTTGATCAGCTCTAAGCTGTTGTTGTTTTTTCTTGAGGCTTCTTGCCGTGTCCATAAGCCTGCGTTGAAAACGCTCTTGCTCGACGGGATCCTCTGGCACGACGAATTCGTCGTCGTCGAGGCTTGCCTCGTCTTCGGAGGGAGGCATATAATTATCGTCCTCGACCTCTCTGTCCGCCGCTCTCTCACGAGGGCTGGTTTCTCCATCCTCCTGTGCTAAATCTTGCTGGAGGGGGTTTTCTTCGGCACTTTCCGGAGTATTATTATCTCCCGTGCTGGAATCACCATATTTGTTTGGCGGGATTTTGAGCGGCGCCGCTGACGCCGGCGCTTAGGCTGCTTCTTGGAGGGGTCATCCTCCGCTGTTCCATCGCCATCTCCTTCTTTTGGGGTGTCCACCATGTATATGTCATATGATGAGGTGGCTTTCCAGGGCCTGATAGGTGCTGGTTCTTCATCGTCTCCTTCATCGGCGTCCATACCGTTGATGTCTTCGGAGTCGAAGTCGAGCATGTCAGTTAAGTCATCGACAATGGCTACAAAGTGGGTGGTGGGTGGGCTTTGAATTTCTTCATTGTCCGAATCCCAATCTTGCTGGCCGTAGTCCGACCAGGGCTTTCCTGATAAAGAGAGAGACTTCAGTGTCTTCAGAATATCGCCGAAAGGCGAGTGCTGAAAGATGTCCGCGGTAGTAATCTCCATAATCGGTGCCCAATCGGATTCGATCGGCAGGGGAGCGGAGGGTTCAGAGTCCGGAGAGGAGTCCGGCTCCTTGGAGTCATGAGTCTCATAGAGTGCGGGGCTGGTGTTCGGCTCGATCGCCGTTGGGATCGCAGCCCCCGAGGCGGCGTCCAACCACCCATCCTCGATCGGCGCAGTTGGCTCCGAATTAAGGGTCGAAGCCGATGCGGGTGCGGCCTCCAGGGCACTGTTCGGCGGCAGAGCTAGATCATGCTCGTCATGACAGTGTGGCGCGCTTGGCAGTGGCTCGAATCCATCGAAGATCAAGTCCCCGCGGATGTCAGCCGTGTAGTTTAAACTTCCAAATCTGACCTGACGGCCAGGGGCATAGCTTTCGATCTGCTCCAGATGGCCAAGTGAATTGGC
The DNA here is from genome assembly GCF_056163025.1 of Triticum urartu. Taxonomy (NCBI): domain Eukaryota; kingdom Viridiplantae; phylum Streptophyta; class Magnoliopsida; order Poales; family Poaceae; genus Triticum; species Triticum urartu. The sequence goes on from NC_141874.1 coordinate 578,572,098, forward strand.
CCACAGTGCGAAGCCGCCGAAGACGAAGATCTGTCCAGGGAGGAAGGTCTCACCCTGGACTGCATCGCCATTGATGATTGTAGGAGCCATCAAGCCTGACGGTGACGACATAGAAGAACTCTCAATGAAAGCACCAATGTCAGTGTCAAAACCGGCGGATCTCGGGTAGGGGGTCCCGAACTGTGCGTCTAGGCCGGATGGTAACAGGAGGCAAGGGACACGAAGTTTTACCCAGGTTCGTGTAACGCCCCGTGACCGATGTGCCAGGTGTCGTGCAGTTATTCGCTGTCATTGCCTGCGTGTCTTGCATTGCATATCATGTCATCATGCGTATTTCATTTGCATACGTGTTCATCTCATGCATCCGAGCATTTTTCCCGTTGTCCGTTTTGCAATCCGGCGCTCCGTTCTCCTCCGGTGGTCATTTCTACCTTTCTTTCATGTGTGGGGATTAAACATTTCCAGATTGGACCGAGACTTGTCAAGCGGCCTTGGTTTACTACCGGTAGACCGCCTGTCAAGTTTCGTATCATTTGGACTTCGTTTGATACTCCAACGGTTAACCGAGGGACCGAAAAGGCCTCGTGTGTGTTGCAGCCCAACACCCCTCCAATTTGGCCCAAAACCCACCTAAACCTGTTCCATCCTCTCGGTCGTTCGATCACGATCGCGTGGCCGAAAACCGCACCTCATTTGGACTCTCCTAGCTCCCTCTACCTATAAATATGTGGCTCTCCCCGATTTTTCGCGCAGTCCAAACCCTAGTCTTCTTCATCCTCGCGCCACCGGACACGTCCGAGCCGAGCCGGACAATGTCCGCCGCTGCCGCCACGTCGCTCCGTCCAATCAGGACACGACACGTCAGCCGGCCGCCGCTCTCGGCCAACCGGCCGCCGCCACGCGTCCCGGCGCCCCGCGCCTCCCCACCGCGGGCCCGCGAGCCCGACCGTGGCCCTCCGGGGCCGATGCGCCGCCGCCCGCCTCTGCTGGCACCGCGCCGCCCCGCGCCTGGGCACCCCGTCGCCGCCGCCAGGGCGGGCCCTCCTCCTCGGCCACCCAGCGCATCAACGCCCGCGCCAGCGAGCGCCACCCCACCGGCGCCGCCCAGTTCGCCGGCTCCGCCCCGGCTGCCTCCTCGCGCCCGACACCACCACGCCCCCGCGCCGCCATGTCTCGCCGTCCCCGAACCCCGGCGAGCTTCCCCGGCCACCACGACGTCCGGCCGCCGTCGCCATGAACACCGGCGAGCTTCGGAGTGCGCGCTGCTACAGTACTCCGGCCAGATCCGCCGCCGCTTTAAGAACCGTGCAAACCCTAGATCTATTCCGGAGGTATAATTTCTTCTAAGTCCCAAAATCCCAGGTCCAGGTGCTCCTGTTCACGGCTCCGTAACTTTGCATCCGTAGCTCCGATTCATGCATATAGCATATCAAAATGTTCATCTCAGAGAGTAAATCATTTCATTCCATTGCATCATTTTCATTTGAGCTCATCTTGATGCCCTAAATGCTGGTGGAAGAGTGCTACTTGAGATAATTGTCAGATCTGCTGCTCCGTTTAGCTTTTTGTCATTTTTGCCATGATTAATGTGTGCATGTTATGCCATGATGCTCTACATATGTTTTGTTAAGGGTTTTGTCATCTTTCCAGAGGTGCAACCCATGTATTTTTGTGATGTGTGTGGTGACTAGTGCAAGCTTGCAAAGTGGTGCACTTGCTAATTCTGTTTTCAGGGACTTGGTAATTTCACTAAGTCCTGGAGCCATTTATCTCATGATGCCATATGTTCTTGTTGTTTCCTAGTGATCCGTGCCTCTTTTGAGGATGATCAGTAAGGATGTTTTGTTATTATTGTAGTGCTATATCCATCCATGTCTTTGTTTGCAATTATGGAGCACCCTAGCTTGAGTCAATCGAGCTCTACTTTTGCTACTTTGTGAATCTGGGAAGATTGTCAACTTGTTTGCAATTTTGCCGATGTTGTTGTAGTTGATCCGTGCATGCTATGCTATTGTTCTTGCCATGTATAGATTGCATTTTGTGCCTTCTTGATGGATGTATGCTTGTCTTGCCATGACTTGCACCGTAGTGAGTGCATCGAGCTCGTAAACATGCCTACTTGAGTTATATTTCAGCATGTGCCAGTTTTCACTAAGTATGAAAACCGATTATGTTTTTGCTATGTTCACATGCTTGCAATTGTATTTTCTGATCCCTTTTGGCTCAAGGTCACTAAGGGACTTTTGTTAAGCTCTTTGAGTAGCTCCATGACATGCTTTACTTTTCCATGTTCAGATCCTGTAGCATGTAGTTTTGTTGCTCCGAAGAGAGCTACTTGATCTGAAATTACAGACAAGTGTTAATTTCACTAAGTCTTAGATCTGTTTGTCATATGCATTTTTGCCATGCTTGTTTGAACCTGTTAATGGATGATTTGGCCGTAGCTCAGTGCTAGACTTTTGTTAAGAAACTTGAATGCATCCCTGCCATGTATTTGTTTGTCATGTTTGGTTGCTGTAGCATGTTCATCTCATTGTATTTAGTCGGCTACTTGCTGTAAATCGCAGACCGGTGTCATATTTGAATCGCTTGCCATTTCCAAACCGTAACTCCGATTCCGGCGTTCTTTATATCGTTTTCGAGCGATTTCGTCTCATCTTTCCAGTGGCACACTTGGATTTCCAAGTTGAGGCCAGGTTCTTTCATCTCTTGTCAAATCATGCATATGCATCGCATACCGCATCCTGCATATCATATCATGTTCATGTGTTGGTTGTTTACTATGTTGTGTGCTTCTTTTCCGGTGTTTGCTTCTCCGGGTTGGTTTCCGATAACATCGTGTTGTGAGGATCCGTTCGTCTATGTCCGTTTGTCTTCTTCATGGATTCGTTCTTCTTCCTTGCGGGATTTCAGGCAAGATGATCATACCCTCGAAATCACTTCTATCTTTGCTTGCCTAGTTGCTCGCTCTTTTGCTATGCCTATGCAGCGATACCTATCACTTGCTTATCATGCCTCCTATATTGTTGAACCAAGCCTCTAACCCACCTTGTCCTAGCAAACCGTTGTTTGGCTATGTTATCGCTTTGCTCAGCCCCTCTTATAGCGTTGTTAGTTGCAGGTGAAGATTGAAGTTTGTTCCTTGTTGGAACATGGAGACGTTGTTCCTTGTTGGAACATGTTTACTTGTTGGGATATCACTATATATCTTATTTAATTAATGCATCTATATACTTGGTAAAGGGTGGAAGGCTCGGCCTTATGCCTGGTGTTTTGTTCCACTCTTGCCGCCCTAGTTTTCTTCATATCGGTGTTATGTTCCCGGATTTTGCGTTCCTCACGCGGTTGGGTTATAATGGGAACCCCTTGACAGTTTGCTTTGAATAAAACTCCTCCAGCAAGGCCCAACCTTGGTTTTACCATTCGCCACCTAGCCTTTTTCCCTTGGGAGTCGCACATCCCGAGGGTCATCTTTATTTTAACCCCCCCGGGCCAGTGCTTGTCTAAGTGTTGGTCCAAACTAGAGCCACTCGCGGCGCCACCTCGGGGAAACTTGAGGGCTGGTTTTAGCTGTACGTAGTGTTCATTCGGTGTTGCCCTAAGAACGAGATATGTGCAGCTCCTATCAGGATGTTGGCGCATCGGGCGGTCTTGCTGGTCTTGTTTTACCATTGTCGAGGATGTCTTGTTGTACCGAGATATCGAGTCTGATCGGAATGTCTCGGGAGGAGGTCTATTCCTTCGTTGACCGTGAGAGCTTGTCATGGGTTAAGTTGGGACACCCCTGCAGGGATTTGAACTTTCGAAAGCCGTGCCCGCGGTTATGGGTCGATGGGAATTTGTTAACGTCCGATTGTAGAAAACCTGAAGTTAACCTTAATTTAAAATATATCAACAGCGTGTGTAACCGTGATGGTCTCTTTCCGGCGGAGTCCGGGAAGTGAACACGGTGTTGGAGTTATGCTCTACGTAGGTTGTTCTAGGATCATTTCTTGATCATACTTTTATCGATCGTGCTTTGCCTTCTCTTCTTGCTCTCATTTGCGTATGTTAGCCACCATATATGCTAGTCGCTTGTTGCAGCTCCACCTCATACCTTTACCTTACCCATAAGCTTAAATAGTCTTGATCGCGAGGGTGCGAGATTGCTGAGTCCCCGTGGCTCACAGATACTTCCAAAACCAGCTTGCAGGTGCCGATGAGTCCGTGCAGATGACACAACCAAGCTCAAGGAGGAGCTCGATGAAGATCTTGTCCTTTGTGTTGTTTCGTTCTAGTTGATCAGTAGTGGAGCCCAGTTGGGGTCGATCGGGGACCTTGCCGCATTTGGGGTTCTTCTTTTATTTTGGTTCCGTAGTCGGACCTTGATTGTATTTGGATGTTGTAATGCTTTATTCATGTATTTGTGTGAAGTGGCGATTGTAAGCCGACTATGTATCGTTTCCCCTTATGTATTACATGGGTTGTGTGAATATTACCTCACTTGTCACATTGCTTTCAATGCGGTTATGCCTCTAAGTCGTGCTTCGACACGTGGGAGATATAGCCGCATCGAGGGCGTTATATTCGGGCCCTCTCGATGGAGGTAAAACCCTACGTCCTGCTTGATTAATATTGATGATATGGGTAGTACAAGAGTAGATCTACCACGAGATCGGAGAGGCTAAACCCTAGAAGCTAGCCTATGGTATGATTGTTGTTGTGTATGTTGTCCTACGGACTAAAACCCTCTGGTTTATATAGACACCAGAGAGGGTTAGGGTTACACAAAGTCGGTTACAATGGTAGGAGATCTGCATATCCGTATCGCCAACTTGCCTTCCACGCCAAGGAAAGTCCTTTCCGGACACGGGACGAAGTCTTCAATCTTGTATCTTCATAGTCCAGGAGTCCGGCTGAAGGTATAGTCCGGCCATCCGGACACCCCCTAATCCAGGACTCCCTCAACGATAATTCCCATGTGTCCTCGGGAGTGCTTTCCTTTATGTAAGAGTTTGTCCTGGCTTGTCCTTTCCTACAAAAAGGATTGGGCCACCTAGCTGCACCTTGTTTACATTTATTACTTGTTACCTGTTACGAATTACCTTATCACAAAACTATCTGTTACCGATAATTTCAGTGCTTGCAGAGAATACCTTACTGAAAACTGCTTGTCATTTCCTTCTGCTACTCGTTGGGTTCGACACTCTAACTTATCGAAAGGACAACGATAGATCCCCTATACTTGTGGGTCATCACGGTAGCGATATTCGTAGTAGCAATAGTTGGCGAGACGATAACGATGCTTCGATGGAGATCAAGGTGTCAAGCCAGTGACGATGGTGATCATGATGGTGCGATCAAAGGCACAAGATGATGATGGCCATATCACATCACTTATTTGATTGCATGTGATGTTTATCCTTTATGCATCTTATTTTGCTTAGTACGGCAGTAGCATTATAAGATGATCTCTCACTAAATTTCAAGGTATGAGTGTTCTCCCTGAGTATGCACCATTGCTACAGTTCGTCGTGCTGAGACACCACGTGATGATCGGGTGTGATAAGCTCTACGTTCACATACAACGGGTGCAAGCCAGTTTTGCATACGCAGAATACTCGGGTTAAACTTGACGAGCCTAGCATATGTAGATATGGCCTCGGAACACTGAGACCGAAAGGTCGAGCATAAATCATATAGTAGATATGATCAACATAGTGATGTTCACCATTGAAAACTACTCCATCTCACGTGATGATCAGACATGGTTTAGTTGATATGGATCACGTGATCACTTAGATGATTATAGGGATGTCTATCTAAGTGGGAGTTCTTAAGTAATATGATTAATTGGACTTTAATTTATCATGAACTTAGTACCTGATGGTATTTTGCATGTATATGTTATTGTAGATCAATGTCCCGTGCTACTGTTCCTTTGAATTTTAATGCGTTCCTAGAGAAAGCTAAGTTGGAAGATGATGGTAGCAACTACACGGACTGGGTTCGTAACTTGAGGATTATCCTCATTTCTGCACAGAAGAATTACATGTGCGGTATTCTTTTGCCGTTCTAAGCAAATTTGCATGTGCCATCTCTAATTTTCAAAATAAACTTCTCTTTTGTGTGTTCGTTTCACTCGCGGAGTGGTGAGGGTGACTAATATTTTCCTTGCTAGATGTGTTATTCTCACGATGAGTGTTTATTCACTTGTCATTGCACGAGAGTAAGGCAAAGGTATTAGGGATGCCCAGTACCGAAATGCAAAAAAAATGAGTTTAGTTTATGTTGTCAAATAATAAATTCCTTAGAAAGTGTTGGTATGGAGGGCACCCGTGGATACGGTTAGCCATGGAAAGTGAAAGTAAGGTGGAAGAAGGAATAAACTTTATTTTCTGTTTGGGAACGGTCTATTAAAGGAAATATGCCCTAGAGGTAATAATAAAGTTGTTATTTATATTTCCTTATATCATGATAAATGTTTATTATTCATGCTAGAATTGTATTAACAGGAAACTTAGTACATGTGCGAATACATAAGACAAACAGAGTGTCCCTCATATGCCTCTACTTCACTAGCTCGTTAATCAAAGATGGTTAAGTTTCCTAGCCATAGACATGTGTTGTCATTTGATGAACATGATCACATCATTAGAGAATGATGTGATGGACAAGACCCATCCGTTAGCTTAGCACTATGATCGTTTAGTTTATTGCTATTGCTTTCTTCATGACTTATACATGTTCTTATGACTATGAGATTATGCAACTCCCGAATACCGGAGGAACACTTAGTGTGCTATCAAACGTCACAACATAACTGGGTGATTATAAAGATGCTCTACAGGTGTCTCCGATGGTGTTTGTTGAGTTGGCATAGATCAAGATTAGGATTTGTCACTCCGAATGTCGGAGAGGTATCTCTGGGCCCTCTCGGTAATGCTCATCAATATAAGCCTTGCAAGCAATGTGACTAATGAGTTAGTTACGGGATGATGCATTACAAAACGAGTAAAGAGACTTGCTAGTGACAAGATTGAACTAGGTATGACGATACCGATGATCGAATCTCGGGCAAGTAACATATCGATGACAAAGGGAATAGCGTATGTTGTTATGCGGTTTGACCGATAAAGATATTCGTAGTATATGTAGGATCCAATATGAGCATCCAAGTTTCGCTATTAGTTATTGACCGAAAATGTGTCTCGGTCATGTCTACATAGTTCTCGAACCCATAGGGTCCGCACGCTGAACGTTCGATGACAATTTGTATTATGAGTTTATGTGATTTGATGACCGAAGGTTGTTTGAAGTCCCGGATGAGATCACGGACATGACGAGGAGTCTCGAAATGGTCGAGACATAAAGATTGATATGTTGGACCATGTTATTCGGACACCAGCAGTGTTCCGGATAGTTTCGGGTAAAAACGGAGTGCCGAAGGGGTTACCGGAACCCCCCGGGGGAACTAATGGGCCACCATGAGCCTTGTTTGAGAGAGAGGAGGGCAGCCAGGGCAGGCCGCCCCCCCTTGCAGTCCGAATTGGACAAGGGAAGGGGGGAGGGGCGCCCCCCTTTCCTACTCCCTCTCCCTCTCCTTCCTTCCCCTCTCTTCCTTGTGGAGGAATCCTACTAGAATTGGTAATCCTAGTAGGACTCCCTCTCCTTGGGCGCGCCCCTAGGTCCGGCAGCCTCCCCCTCCCTCCTTTATATACCGGGGCACCCTGGAACACACAAGTTGATCTTTTAGCCGTGTGCAGTACCCCCCTCCACAGTTACACACCTCGGTCATATTGTTGTAGTGCTTAGGCGAAGCCCTACGTTTGGTAACTTCATCATCACCGTCACCACGCCGTTGTGCCGACGGAACTCTCCCTCGGCCTCAACTGGATCAAGAGTTCGAGGGACGTCATTCAGCTGAACGTGTGCTGATTGCGGAGGTGCCGTGCGTTCGGTACTTGGATCGGTTGGATCATGAAGACGTTCGACTACATCAACCGCGTTACTAAATGCTTCCGCTTTTGGTCTACGAGGGTACTTAGACACACTTTCCCCTCTAGTTGCTATGCATCTCCTAGATAGATCTTGCGTGATTGTAGGTAATTTTTTTGAAATATTGCGTTCCCCAACAGTGGCATCCGAGCCAGGTCTATGCGTAGATGTTATATGCACGATTAGAACACAATGAGTTGTAGGCGATAATAGTCATACTGCTTACCAGCATGTCTTACTTTGATTCGGCGGTATTGTTGGATGAAGCGGCCCAGACCGACATTACATGACCGCGTTCATGAGACTGGTTCTACCAACGTGCTTCGCACACAAGTGGCTAGTGGGTGTCTGTTTCTCCAACTTTAGTTGAATCGAGTTTGACTACGCCCGATCCTTGCTGAAGGTCAAAACAGCACACTTGACGAAAAATCATTGTGGTTTTGATGCGTAGGTAAGAACGGTTCTTGCTAGAAGCCCGTAGCAGCCACGTAAAACTTGCAACAACAAAGTAGAGGACGTCTAACTTGTTTTTGCAGGGCTTGCTATGATGTGATATGGTCAAGACGTGATGATATATAAATTGTTGTATGAGATGATCATGATTTGTAATAGTTATCGGCAACTAGAAGGAGCCATATGATTGTCCCTTTATTGTATGTAATGCAATCGCCATGTAATTGCTTTACTTTATCACTAAGCGGTATGATACGTCCATTTTGCATCATGCTTTTATATTGATATTTATTGCATTATGGGCTATCATTACACATTATGTCACAATACTTATGTCTTTTCTCTCTTATTTTACAAGGTTTACATGAAGAGGGAGAATGCCGGCAGCTGGAATTCTGGGCTAGAAAAGGAGAAAATATTAGAGACCTATTCTGCGCAACTCCAAAAGTCCTGAAACTCCATGAAAGTCAGTTTTGGAATATATAAAAAATATTGGGCGAAGGAAGCACCAGAGGGGAGCCACCCACCATCCACGAGGGTGGAGGGCGCGCCCTACCCCCCTGGGCGCCCCCTGCCTCGTGGGCTACCTGGAAGCCCCCCAATGCCCATCATCTAGTATAAGGTGTCTTTTGCCCTGGAAAAAATAATAAGGAAGCTTTCGGGACGAAGCACCGCCGTATCGAGGCGGAACCTTGGCGGAACCAATCTAGGGCTCCGGCGGAGCTGTTCTTTGGGGGAAACACCCCTCTGGGAGGGGGAAATCGTCACCATCATCGTCACCATCGATCCTCTCATCATGAGGGGGTCAATCTCCATCAACGTCTTCACCAGGACCATCTCATCTCAAACCCTAGTTCATCTCTTGTATCCGATCTTTGTATCAAAACCTCAGATTGGTACCTGTGGGTTGCTAGTAGTGTTGATTAATCCTTGTAGTTGCTGCCAGTTGGTTTATTCGATGGAAGATTATATGTTCAGATCCTTTATGTATATTAATACCCCCTCTGATTATGAACATGAATATGATTTGTGAGTTTTTACGTTTGTTTCTAAGGACATGGGAGAAGTCTTGCTATAAGTAGTCATGTGAATTTGGTATTCGTTCGATATTTTGATGAGATGTATGTTGTCTTTCCTCTAGTGGTGTTATGTGAACATCGACTAAATGACACTTTGCCATTGTTTGGGCCTAGGGAAAGTCATTGGGAAGTAATAAGTAGATGATGGGTTGCCAGTGTGACAAAAGCTTAAACCCTAGTTTATGCGTTGCTTCGTAAGGGGCTGATTTGGATCCATATGATTCATGCTATGGCTAGGTTTACCTTAATTCTTCTTTCGTAGTTGCGGATGCTTGCGAGGGGGGTTAATCATAAGTGGGATTCTTGTCCAAGGAAGGACAGTACCCAAGAACCAGTCTACCCACAGATCAAATTATCAAAGTGATGAACGTGAATCATATGAGCGTGATGAAAACTAGCTTGACGATAATTCCCATGTGTCCTCGGGAGTGCTTTCCTTTATATAAGAGTTTGTCCAGGCTTTTCCTTTCCTACAAAAAGGATTGGTCCACCTTGCTGCACCCTGTTTACATTTATTACTTGTTACCTGTTATGAATTACCTTATCACAAAACTATATGTTACCGATAATTTCAGTGCTTGCAGAGAATACCTTACTGAAAACTGCTTGTCATTTGCTTCTGCTCCTCGTTGGGTTCGACACTCTAACTTATCGAAAGGACTACGATAGATGCCCTATACTTGTGGGTCATCACGGTAGCGATATTCGTAGTAGCAATAGTTGGCGAGACAACAACGATGCTTCGATGGAGATCAAGGTGTCAAGCCGGTGACGATGGTGATCATGATGGTGCTTTGAAGATGGATATCAAAGGCACAAGATTATGATGGCCATACCATATCACTTATTTGATTGCATGTGCTGTTTATCCTTTGTGCATCTTATTTTGCGTAGTACGGCGGTAGCATTATAAGATGATCTGTCACTAAATTTCAAGGTATGAGTGTTCTCCCTGAGTATGCACCATTGCTACAGTTTGTCGTGCCGAGACACCACGTGATGATCGGGTGTGATAAGCTCTACGTTCACATACAATGGGTGCAAGCCAGTTTTGCACACGCAGAATACTCGGGTTAAACTTGACGAGCCTAGCATATGTAGATATGGCCTCGGAACACTAAGACCGAAAGGTCGAGCGTAAATCATATAGTAGATATGATCAACATAGTGATGTTCACCATTGAAAACTACTCCATCACACGTGATGATCGGACATGGTTTAGTTGATATGGATCACGTGATCACTTAGATGATTATAGGGATGTCTATCTAAGTGGGAGTTCTTAAGTAATATGATTAATTGGACTTTAATTTATCATGAACTTAGTACCTGATGGTATTTTGCATGTATATGTTATTGTAGATCAATGTCCCGTCCTACTGTTCCTTTGAATTTTAATGCGTTCCTAGAGAAAGTTAAGTTGGAAGATGATGGTAGCAACTACACGGACTGGGTCCGTAACTTGAGGATTATCCTCATTGCTGCACAGAAGAATTATGTCCTGGAAGCACCGCTAGGTGTACCACCCGCGCCAGCAACTGCAGACATTGAGAATGTCTGGCAGACACGTGTTGATGAAAACTCGATAGTTCAGTGTGCCATGCTTTACGGCTTAGAACCGGGACTTCAACGACGTTTTGAACATCATGGAGCATATGAGATGTTCCAGGAGTTGAAGCTAATATTTCAAGCAAATGCCTGGATTGAGAGATATGAAGTCTCCAATAAGTTCTACAGCTGGAAGATGGAGGAGAATAATTCTGTCAGTGAACATATACTCAGAATGTCTAGGTACCACATCCACTTGACTCAAAAGGGAGTTAATCTTCCTGATGATAGTGTCATTGACAGAGTTCTTCAATCACTTCCACCAAGATACAAAAGCTTCATGATGAACTTTAATATGCAAGGGATGGATAAGACAATTACCAAGCTCTTTGCAATGCTAAAGGCTGCGGAGGTAGAAATCAAGAAGGAGCATCAAGTGTTGATGGTCAACAAGACCACTAGTTTCAAGAAGAAGGGCAAAGGGAAGAAGGGGAACCTCAAGAAGAACGACAAGCAAGTTGCTGCTCAAGTGAAGAAACCCAAGTCTGGACCTAAGCCTGAGACTGAGTGCTTCTACTTCAAAGGGACTGGTCACTGGAAACGGAACTGCCCCAAGTATTTGTCGGATAAGAAGGATGTCAAAGTGAAAGGTATATCTGATATACATGTTATTGACGTGTACCTTACTAATGCTCGTAGTAGCGCCTGGGTATTTGATACTTGTTCTATTTCTCATATTTGCAACACGAAACAGGGGCTACAGATTAAGCGAAGGTTGGCTAAGGACAAGGTGACGATGCGCGTGTGAAATGGTTCCAAAGTCGATGTGATCGCCCTCGGCATGCTACCTCTACATCTACCTTCGGATTAGTTTTAGACCTGAATAATTGTTATTTGGTGCCAACGTTAAGCATGGACATTAGATCTGGATCTTGTTTGATGCGAGACGGTTATTCATTTAAATTAGAGAATATTGGTTGTTCTATTTCTATGAGTAATATCTTTTATGGTCATGCACCCTTAATTAGTGGTCTATTTTTGTTGAATCTCGATAGTAGTGAAACACATATTCATAGTATTGAAGACAAAAGATATAAGTTTAATAATGATAGTGCAACTTATTTGTGGCACTGCCGTTTAGGTCATATTGGTGTAAAGCACACGAAGAAACTCCATGCTAATGGGCTTTTGGAATCACTTGATTATGAATCACTTGATGCTTGCAAACCATGCCTCATGGGCAAGATGACTAAGACTCCATTCTCCGGAATAATGGAGCGAGCAACAGACTTGTTGGAAATAATACATACTGATGTATGCGGTCTGATGAGTGTTGAGGCTCGTGGCGGGTATCATTGTTTTCTCACATTCATAGATGATTTGAGCAGATATGGGTATATCTACTTGATGAAACATAAGTCTGAAACATTTGAAAAGTTGAAAGAATTTCAGAGTGAAGTGGAAAATCATCGTAACAAGAAAATAAAGTTTCTACGATCTGATCGTGGAGGTGAATATTTCAGTTATGAGTTTGGTCTTCATTTGAAACAACGTGGAATAGTTTCACAGCTTATGCCACCTGGAACACCACAGCGTAATGGTGTGTACGAACGTCGTAATCGTACTTTATTAGATATGGCGCGATCTAAGATGTCTCTTACTGGTTTACCGCTATCGTTTTGAGGTTATGCTTTAGAGACGGCAGCATTCACATTAAATAGGGCACCATCTAAATCCGTTGAGATGACACCATATGAACTGTGGTTTGGCAAGAAACCCAAGTTGTCGTTTCTTAAAGTTTGGGGCTGCGATGCTTATGTGAAAAAGCTTCAACCTGATAAGCTCGAACCCAAATCGGAGAAATGTGTCTTCATAGGATACCTAAAGGAGACCGTTGGGTACACCTTCTATCAAAGATCTGAAGGCAAGATATTCGTTGCTAAGAATGGATCCTTTCTAGAGAAGGAGTTTCTCTCGAAAGAAGTGAGTGGAAGGAAAGTAGAACTTGATGAGGTAATCATACCTGGTCCTCATTGGAAAGTAATTCATCACAGAAATCAGTTCTAGTGATTCCAGCACCAATTAGTGAGGAAGATAATGATGATGATCATGAAACTTCTGATCAAGTTATTACCGAACCTCGTAGGTCAATCCGAGTAAGATCCGCACCAGAGTGGTACGGTAATCCTGTTCTGGAGGTCATGTTACTTGACCATGATGAACCTACGAACTATGAGGAAGCGATGATGAGCCCAGATTTCGCAAAATGGCTTGAGGCCATGAAATATGAGATGGGATCCATGTATGAGAACAAAGTGTGGACTTTGGTTGACTTGCCCGATGATCGGCAAGCCATAGAGAATAAATGGATCTTCAAGAAGAAGACTGGCACTGATGGTAATATTACTATCTACAAAGCTCGACTTGTTGCGAAAGGTTTTCGACAAGTTCAAGGAGTTGACTATGATGAGACCTTCTCACCCGTAGGGATGCTTAAGTCTGTCCGAATCATGTTAGCAATTGCCACATTTTATGATTATGAAATTTGGCAAATGGATGTCAGAACTCCATTCCTTAATGGATATCCCAAACAAGAGTTGTATATGATGCAACCAGAAGGTTTTTTCGATCCAAAAGGTGCTAACAAAGTGTGCAAACTCCAGCGATCCATTTATGGACTGGTGCAAGCCTCTCAGAGTTGGAATATACGTTTTGATAGTGTGATCAAAGCATATGGTTTTATACAGACTTTTGAAGAAGCCTGTATTTACAAGAAAGTGAGTGGGAGCTCTGTAGCATTTCTGGTATTATATGTGGATGCCATATTGTTGATTGGAAATGATACTAAATTTCTAGATAGCATAAAAGGATACTTGAATAAGAATTTTTCAATGAAAGACCTCGGTGAAGCTACTTATATATTAGGCATCAAGATCTATAGAGATAGATCAAGACGCTTAATTGGACTTTCACAAAGCACATACCTTGATAAAGTTTTGAAGAAGTTCAAAATGGATCAGGCAAAGAAAGGGTTCTTGCCTGCGTTACAAGGTGTGAAGTTGAGTCAGACTCAATGCCTGACCACTGCAGAAGATAGAGAGAAAATGAAAGTCATTCCCTATGCTTCAGCCATAGGTTCTATCATGTATGCAATGCTGTGTACCAGACCTGATGTGTGCCTTGCTATTAGTTTAGCAGGGAGGTACCAAAGTAATCCAGGAGTGGATCACTGGACAACGGTCAAGAACATCCTGAAATACCTGAAAAGGACTAAGGATATGTTTCTCGATTATGGAGGTGACAAAGAGCATCATAAATGGTTACGTCGATGCAAGCTTTGACACCGATCCGGATGACTCTAAGTCACAAACCGGATACATATTTATATTGAATGGTGGAGCTATCAGTTGGTGTAGTTCTAAGCAAAGAGTCGTGGCAGGATCTACGTGTGAAGCGGAGTACATAGCTGCTTCTGAAGCAGCAAATGAAGGAGTCTGGATGAAGGAGTTCATGTCCGATCTAGGTGTCATACCTAGTGCATCGGGTCCAATGAAAATCTTCTGTGACAATATTGGTGCAATTGCCTTGGAAAAGGAATCCAGATTTCACAAGTGAGCCAAACACATCAAGAGACACTTCAATTCCATCTGCGATCAAGTCAAGGAGGGAGACATAGAGATATGCAAAATACACACGGATCTGAATGTTGCAGACCCGTTGACTAAGCCTCTCTCACGAGCAAAACATGATCAGCACCAAGATTCCATGGGTGTTAGAATCATTACTATGTAATCTAGATTATTAACTCTAGTGGAAGCAGGAGACTGAAGGAAATATGCCCTAGAGGCAATAATAAAGTTGTTATTTATATTTCCTTATATCATGATAAATGTTTATTATTCATGCTAGAATTGTATTAACCGGAAACTTAGTACATGTGTGAATACATAAGACAAACAGAGTGTCCCTAGTATGCCTCTACTTGACTAGCTCGTTAATCAAATGGTTAAGTTTCCTAGCCATAGACATGTGTTGTCATTTGATGAATGGGATCTCATCATTAGAGAATGATGTGATGGACAAGACCCATCCGTTAGCTTAGCACTATGATTGTTTAGTTTATTGCTATTGCTTTCTTCATGAGTTATACATGTTCCTATGACTATGAGATTATGCAACTCCTGAATACCGTAGGAACAATTAGTGTGCTATCGAACGTCACAAGCTAACTGGGTGATTATAAAGATGCTCTATAGGTGTCTCCGATGGTGTTTGTTGAGTTGGCATAGATCAAGATTAGGATTTGTCACTCAGAGTGTCGGAGAGGTATCTCTGGGCCCTCTTGGTAATCCTCATCACTATAAGCCTAGCAAGCAATCTAACTAATGAGTTAGTTATGGGATCATTCATTACGAAACGAGTAAAGAGACTTTCCGGTGACGAGATTGAACTAGGTATGATGATACCGATGATCGAATCTCGGGCAAGTAACATATCGATGTCAAAGGGAACAACATATGTTGTTATGCGGTTTGACCGATAAAGATCTTCGTAGAATATGTAGGAGCCAATACGAGCATCCAGGTTCCGCTATTGGTTATTGACCGAAAATGTGTCTCGGTCATGTCTACATAGTTCTCGAACCCGTATGGTCCGCACGCTTAACGTTCGATGACGATTTGTATTATGAGTTTATGTGATTTGATGACCAAAGGTTGTTCGGAGTCCCGGATGAGATCATGGACATGACGAGGAGTCTTGAAATGGTCGAGACATAAATATCGATATATTGGACCATGTTATTCGGACACCGAAAGTGTTTCGGATAGTTTCGGGTAAAAATGAAGTGCCGGAGGGGTTGCTGGAACCCCTCGGGGGAACTAATGTAGTGACCAGACCTCAGACGTTCAAGTCTCTGTGCTTAAGTGTCATCTCTGGATCGGTATTGCTGACACACATAGTCATGATGTTTGAGAAACGGATGATCGAGACACAGTCTTTCTGAAGAGGTCCCCTTAACCGATAGATAGGCCGGTACACCTACATTCCCCTACATCTACTAGCCCATCATGGAATGGATTCCCACAACTTACTCAACTATGCCAGAGCCCATAATGGCTTGTGGCTGCACACGGAAGTTTCTAGCATGAATAACATTATGATCCCTTTGGGCCTGGGTGGCGAACCATAGGATGATCACACAGGTTCCCCGGGATCTCCTAGGACAAAACTGATATAACCCCAGGTGCCCACAACCAATCCACCTAGATGTGTATTAAAGTAGCCACCTTAAGTTTCCCTTAGTTAATAATAACTCTCACATCTTTCATGAATTCTCTCAAACCAATCCACGTCTACGAGCATAACATAGCAGTATAAGCATAACGAAGTAACACCCAGGGTTTGAATATAAGACAATAGGTTCCTACCTCATCAACTACTTCCCAGTACCCACATGTTATCAACTCCTACTCATGCAATGTTTGGGGTTGAAGCTAATGCATAAAAACTAGGTAATAAAGATATGATCAAAGTGTTACTTGCCTTGCTGACGATCGGAAAACCCTAGAGATTCGTAGTAGAAAGCCTCACACACCGGAAACTCTATCGTGAACAAACAATAGCATACATAAGCACTCAAGCAAAAGATGCACAGGTGAAATGCTACCTCTTGAGCACTTCGTTGGTTTTCCCTTGAAGAGGAAAGGGTGATGTAGTAAAGTAGCGTAAGTATTTGCCTCAGTTTTTGAGAACCAAGGTATCAATCCAGTAGGAGATCACAATCGAGTCCCACGCACCTACACAAACAAATAAGAACCTCGCAACCAACGCGATAAAGGGGCTGTCAATCCCTTCACGGTCACTTACGAGAGTGATATCTGATAGATATGATAAGATAATATTTTTGGTATTTTTATGATAAAGAGAAATAAAGATGCAAAGTAAAATAAACGGCAATAGAAATAGCTAAGTGTCGGAAGATTAATATGATGGAAGATAGACCCGGGGGCCATAGTTTTCACTAGTGGCTTCTCTCAAGAGCATAAGTATTACGGTGGGTAAACGAATTACTATCGAGTAATTGATAGAATTGAGCATAGTTATGAGAATATCTAGGCATGATCATGTATATAGGCATCACGTCCATGACAAGTAGACTGAAACGATTCTACATCCACTACTATTACTCCACACATCGACCGCTATCCAGCATGCATCTAGAGTATTAAGTTCATAAGAATGGAGTAATGCTTTAAGTAAGATGACATGATGTAGAGGGATAAACTCATGCAATATGATATAAACCCCATCTTTTTATCCTCGATGGCAACAATACAATACGTGCCTTGCTGCCCCTGCTGTCACTAGGAAAGGACACCACAAGATTGAACCCAAAGCTAAGCACTTCTCCCATTGCAAGAAAGATCAATCTAGTAGGCCAAACCAAACTGATAATTCGAAGAGACTTGCAAAGATAAACCAATCATACATAAAAGAATTCAGAGGAGATTCAAATATTGTTCATAGATAAACTTGATCATAAACCCACAATTCATCGGATCTGGTCAAACACACCGCAAAAGAAGATTACATCGAATAGATCTCCAAGAAGATCGAGGAGAACTTTGTATTGAGATCCAAAGAGAGAGAGAAGAAGCCATCTAGCTAATAACTGTGGACCCGTAGGTCTGAAGTAAACTACTCACACATCACCAGAGAGGCCATGGAGTTGATGTAGAGGCCCTCCGAGATCAATGCCCCCTCCGGCGGAGCTCCGGAAAAGGCCCCAAGATGGGATCTCTCGGGTACAGAAGGTTGAGGCGGTGGAATTAGGTTTTCGTGGTGCTCCTGGATGTTGGGGGGGGGGGTACGTGTATATATATAGGAGGAAGAAGTAGGTCGGTGGAGCAACGAGGGGCCCACGAGGGTGGAGGGCACGCCCAGGGGGGTAGGCGCGCCCCCCTGCCTCGTGGCCTCCTCGATTGTTTCTTGATGCCCACTCCAAGTCTCCTGGATCATGTTTGTTGAGAAAATCGCGTTCCAGAAGGTTTCATTTCGTTTGGATTTCGTTTGATATTCCTTTTCTGCGACACACTGAAATAGGCAAAAAAACAACAATTTGGGTTGGGCCTCCGGTTAATAGGTTAGTCCCAAAAATGATATAGAAGTGTAAAATAATGCCCATTAACATCCAAAATAGATAATATAATACCATGGAGCAATCAAAAATTATAGATACGTTGGAGACGTATCAAGCATCCCCAAGCTTAATTCCTGCTTGTCCTCGAGTAGGTAAATGATAAAAAAGAATTTTTGATGTGGAATGTTTTCTAACATATTTCTCATTGTAATTTTTCTTTATTGTGGCATGAATGTTCAGATCCGAAAGATTCAAGATAAAAGTTTAATATTGATAGAAAAATAATAATACTTCAAGCATACTAACTAAGCAATCATGTCTTCTCAAAATAACATGGCCAAAGAAAGCTATCCCTACAAAATAATATAGTCTGGCTATGCTCTATCTTCACCACATAAAATAATTAAATCATGCACAACCCCGATGACAAGCCAAGCAATTGTTTCATACTTTTGATGTTCTCAAAAATTTTCAATCTTCACGCAATATATGAGCGTGAGCCATGGATATAGCATTATATGTGGAATAGAATGGTGGTTGTGGAGAAGACAAAAAAAATGAGAAGATAGTCTCACATCAACTAGGCGTATCAACGGGCTATGGAGATGCCCACCAATAGATATCGATGTGAGTGAGTAGGGATTGCCATGCAACGGATGCACTAGAGCTATAAGTATATGAAAGCTCAACAAAAGAAACTAAGTGGGTGTGCATCCAACTCGCTTGCTCATGAAGACCTAGGGCATTTTGAGGAAGCCCATCATTGGAATATACAAGCCAAGTTCTATATGAAAAATTCCCACTAGTATATGAAAGTGATATCATAGGAGACTCTCTATCATGAAGATCATGGTGCTACTTTGAAGCACAAGTGTTGAAAAAGGATAGTAGCATTGTCCCTTCTCTCTTTTTCTCTCATTATTATTATTATTATTATTATTATTATTATTTGGGCCTTCTTTTTTTGGCCTCTTTTCTCTCTTTTTTTCGTCCGGAGTCTCATCCTGACTTGTGGGGGAATCATAGTCTCCATCATCCTTTCCTCACTTGGGACAACGCTCTAATAATGATGATCATCACACTTTATTTACTTACAACTCAAGAATTACAACTCAATACTTAGAACAAAATATGACTCTATGTGAATGCCTCCGGCGATGTACCGGGATGTGCAATAATGCATGAGTGACATGTATGAAGAATTATGAATGGTGGCTTTGCCACAAATATGATGTCAACTACATGATCATGCAAGCAATATGATAATGATGAAGCGTGTCATAATAACGGAACGGTGGAAAGTTGCATGGAAATATATCTCGGGATGGCTATGGAAATGCAATAATAGGTAGGTATGGTGGTTGTTTTGAGGAAGGTATATGGTGGGTTTATGGTACCAGCGAAAGTTACACGATACTAGAGAGGCTAGCAATGGTGGAAGGGTGAGAGTGCATATAATCCATGGACTCAAAATTAGTCATAAAGAACTCACATACTTATTGCAAAAATCTATTAGTTATCGAAACAAAGTATTACACACATGCTCCTAGGGGGATAGTGAGGGAGTCCTGGATTAGGGGGTCCTCGGACAGCCGGACTATATACTTTGGCCGGACTATTGGACTATGAAGATACAAGATTGAAGACTTCGTCCCATGTCTGGGTGGGACTCTCCTTTGCGTGGAAGGCAAACTTGGCAATTCGGATATGTAGATCTCCTCCCTTGTAACCGACTCTGTGTAACCCTAGCCCCCTCCGGTGTCTATAAAACCGGAGGGTTTAGTCCGTAGGATGAGAACAATCATAATCATAGGCTAGCTTCTAGGGTTTAGCCTCTGCGATCTCGTGGTAGATCAACTCTTGTAATAGTCATATCATCAAGATCAATAAAGCAGGAAGTAGGGTATTACCTCCATTGAGAGGGCCCGAACCTAGGTAAACATTGTGTCCCCCGCCTCCTGTTACCATCAGCCTTAGATGCACAGTTCGGGACCCCCTACCCGAGATCCGCCCGTTTTGACACCGACATTGGTGCTTTCATTGAGAATTCCACTGTGCCGTCACGATAAAGGCTTGGTGGATCCTTTGATCATCGATAACGATGCGATCCAGGGTGAGGTTTTTCTCCCCGGACAGATCTTCGTATTCGGCGGCTTCGTATCGCGGGCCAACTCGCTTGGCCATCTGGAGCAGATCGAGAGCTATGCCCCTGGCCATCAGGTCAGGTTTGGAAGCTTGAACTATACTGCCGACATCTGTGGAGACTGGATCTTCGACGGATTCGAACCCATGTCAGGTGCGCCACACAGTCACGACGAGCATGACTTAGCTCTGCCGTTGGACGGTGTTCGGGAGATCACACTTGTGGCTACTCCGGCCCTCAATCCGGAGCAGATCGTGCCGTCCGAGGATGGGTGGTTGGACCCCGCCATGGAAGCCGCACACTCAGCGGTGATAGAGTCGAATACTGACTTCACCTCCTATGAGACTTGTGTTACCGAACCCTTGGATTCGTCCCCGGCCACAGGCTCCGAACCGCCTGCGTCCGTGCCTATCCAATCTGATCGGGTACCGATCATGGAGTTTACCTCTGCAGATATTTTTCAGCACTCGCCCTTGGGCGATGTGCTAGATTCATTGAGGTCTCTCTCCTTGTCAGGAGACCCTCGGCCGAACTATGTCCGGCTCGAGTGGGAAGCGGATGACGAAGGAATTCGTTCCCCACCCACCACCCACTTAATAGCCACTGTCGACGACTTAACCGACATGCTTGATTTCGACTCCGAAGACATCGACGGTATGGACGACGATGCAGGAGAGAAGCGGGAACCACCGCCCACAGGGCGCTGGACAACCACTTGATCACACGATATATACATGGTGGACACACCCACAGAAAACAACGACGAGGAACAAGAGGATGCAGCGAAGGATAGTCCCATCGAGAAGCAACCAAAGCGACGACGTAGGCGCCGCTCCAAATCCCGCCTCAGCAAAAGCAGCGATAACAGTGCAAGAAATAATAATACCCTAGTCGACTCCAAACGGAACGATGACCACACGGACCCAGCGATGGAGCAGGATGAGCCAGCGGACAACGAACATAGTATAGAGCCGCTGTCCGATCAAGACGATGCCGAGGGTAAAGCTCATCAACCTGTCTCCGGAGAGGAGAACAGTCCGGACGAGGATGCACACATCATCCCGGAAAGGCACTTGGAACAAGAGAACCTCCATAGAAGGCTTATCGCCACCGCGAGGAGCCTGAAGAAACAGAAGCAAAGGCTTAAGGCCGCGAAGAATACGCTCAACAGCAGATGGAACAAAGTGCTCGACACTGACAAAAAGTATGGCGACAGTCGCCACACTAAGAGCTATCCAAAGCGCAAGCTACTGCCTGAATTCGACGACGAGGCTTTAGAGCCCACTCAGCCGAAAAATAAAAATGGCTGATCAGCCGGATCGACCACCCCATGGCCGCGATAGGGCGGCTAACGACGTTGCACACAAGTCAGCACACGATTTATGTGAAGACCTGCACAAAAAGGCCGGTATGACCAGGTCCATCTACGGATCTAGGAAGCACGCTCCGGCACAGAATCATGGCCGCCCAAATAACTATACTGACCGTATAACTGCTCGAAATCAAAACCAAACGCTGCAACTGTCCGAAGAATGCCATGACACATCAAAATACAGGGGTGCCGCGCACCCCCTATGCTTCACCGATGAGGTGCTGGACCATGAATTTCCAGAGGGATTCAAACCCATGAACATAGAGGCATACGACGGAACGACAGACCCCGGGGTCTGGATTGAGGACTTTATCCTTCACATCCATATGGCTCGTGGAGATGATCTCCACGCCATCAAATACCTGCCCCTCAAGTTGAAAGGACCAGCTCGGCACTGGTTGAAAAGCCTCCCCGAAAACTCAATTGGAAGCTAGGAAGAGCTTGAGGATGCTTTTAGGGACAATTTTCAAGGGACCTATGTCCGACCTCTGGATGCAGACGATTTAAGTCACATAATTCAATAGCCCGGAGAGTCAGCTCGAAAGCTTTGGAACAAATTTCTCACAAAGAAGAATCAAATTGTCGACTGCCTGGATGCCGAAGCCTTAGCGGCTTTCAAGCACAGTGTCTGGGACGAATGGCTCGCCAGACACCTCGGCCAGGAAAAACCAAGGACAATGACAGCCCTAACAAGCCTTATGACCCGCTTTTGCGCGGGCGAAGACAGTTGGCTAGCCCGTAGTGGCACGAGCAACCTAGGCACATCCGAAGTCAGGGATGGCAACGGGAAACCGCGACACAGTAAAAGCAAGCGTCGAAACAACGAAGACAGCCTAGACAACACGGTGGTAAACACCGGATTCAGGGGCCTCGACCCGGTCAATGGAAAAAGCCATTTAAAGGCAGTAGAGATGGACCATCCAGCCTAAACAAGATTCTAGACAGATTATGCCAGATTCATGGCACCTTCGACAAACCGGCAAACCACACCAACAGAGAATGCTGGGTCTTCAAGCAAGCCGGCAAGCTAAACGCCGAAAACAAGGGGAGGGAGATACCAAGCGAAGACGAGGATGAGCCTCGCCAGCCGAACACTGGGGGACAGAAAAAATTCCCACCAGAGGTTAAAACAGTGAACATGATTTACGCAACTGACATACCGAAGAGGAGGCACCAACACGCACCCCGAGACATATACGCCGTGGAGCCCGTCACCCCCAAGTTCAACCCTTGGTCGGCCTGCCCGATCACTTTTGATCGCAGGGATCACCCGACCAGTATCGGGCACGGAGGATCGACTACCTTGGTGCTCGACCCAATAATTAACGGATACCATCTCACCCGAGTCCTTATGGATGGCGGCAGTAGTCGTAATTTGATATATCAGGACACCGTCCGCAAAATGGGGATAGACCCGACAAGAATCAGCCAAAGCAATACTACCTTTAAAGGAGTAATACCAGGCCCAGAGGCCCGTTGTACGGGCTCTATAGTACTAGAGGTTGTATTCGGTTCTTCCGAAAACTTCCGAAGTGAAGAATTAACCTTCAATATCGCTCCATTCCGAAGGGGCCATCACACACTACTCGGGAGAACAACCTTCGCTCGTTTTAATGCAGTACGACATTACGCTCATCTTAAGCTTAAGATGCCCGGTCCACGTGGCATCATCATAGGTAGTGGAAACACAGAGCATTCCTCACGTAGGGAGGAATATGTGGAGGCTCTAGCAGCCAACCACTGAACGGCCTCTCCAACCAAAAGAAATGATCGGTCGTCAAGACCGCGGACATGGTTAGACGAGTCCGGTGCACCACTAGCTGCAACAGCTCAGATAAACCTGAGATTGGGTCGATGGATATACCCCCATAGGTGGTGCTAGGGGCTTCCGACATGTAAAAAGGGCTACAGTTCGGCCTGACCCTATTTAGATTGAATTTTAATGGTTCATTAAGAATAACCAATTTTTCGCACGAAGACTTTCACCTACATTTTTCTCTTTTACAGATGATCATCGTGCTACACCCTTCCAGAATACGGCACAACGGAGACACAGGCGCAGACGTGCAACAGGGGCCCACTCAAAGGCTTCTTTTTAGATTAAGACCATGTGTAAACCTTTTTTACGGTCTCTTGTTGCTTCACTCCCTCCGAATACTTAACACAACCAAAAGGATGCTGGCGTTATTGACATTTCGTGACGTCAGACTAATGCAAGTACCTGGAAATTAAGGGCTCATAATCGAGGGTGTTTCTCAGCCCAGTATATGATGCAAAGCCCGAACACCTTAGGGAGTGTTCGGCATCGCGAGTTTTGCCTTATATGCATCAGCTCCGAATCATGTCTTTGGTCAATAGTTGGGTTTGCCCGACTCCCGTGTTTTGCTACCTTACGTTCCGCTCTATCGGCTAAGGTGGCACCGGGAGAACTACTGCGATTGTGCCCTGGTTCATCTGGATGAGCACCTCAGTAGAGAAAGCCGAAAACTGACTGTCATGATAAAGCGCGAGACTGGTCAACCACTCAATGACTCAGCGGAATCTTCGCGATTCCTCCGCATTAACGAAGGACCGGTTTTCCGGTCATGTATGTACGCGCACCGTGCTCGGATGAGCGTAGAAGTACCAGGGGCTATATAGTAGCCCCATCGTCAAACTCCTATGGCTAAGTGAAAGTGTTAAAGCTATATAGTCCGATTGCCTTGTTCCCCGCGCTATCACCTCCTTAATGGACTAAGACGTTGGGTCAAGTGTGAACACGTGCTTTTTCGAACACCCCCACATTATATGCGTGGGGGCTGAAGCTGACGACTGCAAACTTTCAGGTTATATACATACATAAACGGCCGCACGGGAGGCATCATAATACTTTCAGGCAAAAGTATAAACACAACCTTTATAATCCAAATAGCATTGTTTTTACAATTGGGATACATGTCACTCGAACATGATACTCTTCGAGCACTGAGCCTCTATTACACGAGCGCCTTCCAGGACTTCTTCAGAATAGTGCTCAGCCGAGACCTGGCCTACAGCCGGATCCCGGGCCGCAATAGCGATGGTCTCCATCTTTGCCCAGTATGTCTTAACACGGGCAAGAGCCATCCGCGCACCCTCTATGCACGCTACCTCTTTACATCGTCGATATGCGGCACAGCACCAAGGAATCGTTGCACTAAATCAAAATAACTATTCGGCCTTGGCCCCTTCGGCCAAAGATGATCCACGACAGACCTCATGGCAAGTCCAAACAACTTATGGAGCTCGGCCCACTCAGCCATTTGTTCATTCAACAGCAGCGGGCACGTTGGAGCACTGAACTGCGACCAGAACAACCTCTCCACTTCATGATCTTTCTGATCTTTGAAAAACTCAGTCGCATCAGCAGCACTCATTGCCAAGTCCGAATATGCATCTGCAGCACTCCATAATTGATCCAGAGGGGCATATTTTGGATCTCCGAACTTCGACCGCAACAAAAAGGGCTTCCCAGCCGTGATATCTCCGGCTTGACGGAGCTCCTCCTTTGCCGCTCTGATTTCAGAGCGGGTTTCCTTGGCTGCTTCCATGGCTTTCTTCAGGTCAGCCGCTTTCGCTTGGCTTTCCTTTTCAAGAAGCTCATATCGACCGGCAGCATCTTTCAGCTCAACAGCCATCTTAGCTATTTTATCTTTGCTCTGGCGACGAGCAGTATGTTTGGCTCTTAAGTCTTCTACCGCCTTTAGGGCGGCCGCATCTCCACGGGTCTCCACGGCTCGGGCAAGTTCCGCCCAAAGGGTCTCCACGGCCGCAGCTCCATCTGCAGTCACAACATATTATAGATACTAGCATCATGCTCCTCTTAATATTTGTTGACCACCTAAAAATACATACCCTGTGCCTCATCAAGCCTCTTGAATGTCGGCATCTGCCATGTCAAGTTGCTGCCTCAGTCCGGAAAACTGAGTGGTCCGGCCAGCCACCGGACCCTCAGCCGCCTGCACATGAAAGCAGCGCGATCATTACCTGGGCCAATGATCCTCTGTTTGCCACCTCTGGACAACAACTAGAGTCTCAGGGGCTACTATCTGTATAGAGCACACCTAGCGTGTGCGGTATTGTCAAAAAATTTATATATTACTTTGCGTACCTCAAAGCCTCTTAGCAGGCTCGTAAAAGCCTCATGCAACCCACTTTTGGCGGATGAAATCCTCTCAGCCACCGTACCCATTGAAGTACGATGCGCCTCTGAGATAGCCGCTTGCTCCAAAAGACCCATCAGTGTGTCCGGTTGTGCACCGAACAATCCTAGACTCTTTCTGTTGCTCTCCTTAGGGGCCGAATACTCCGGACTTCGGGTGGCCGAAGGGTCACCTTCTGGCCTTGGCGGATCAAGAGAAATCCTCCATGATGACACCTCAGGGTCGTCCGCGCCAGGTGGCGGGGAGGCAGGGGGGGCGTTTCGCTCTCCATCATCTCTGGAAGAAGATCCCGCGAAGAAGAACTCTGTCGAGAAGGGCTATGAGCCGGACTGCAAGATATATGTTGCGGTTATTGTCCTTGGAGATAAAGAAGGATATATTTACCAAAAGTACTCTTGTTCACTTACAGCTCGGTGGAGGGCTGGCCCCCTTGCGGGCACTGTGTGGTAAGGACGCCCTCCGGGGCAGGGCCCCCTGGAGAAGGTTTCTTCTCTCGTTTGGAAATCTTCGTTTCCAAGTCTTCAGAGGCGGTCCTTTTCCTTCCTTGGAGAGAGGGGATTCTGGATTCTTCTCCCCGACTATCCTCCTTCACGGAGACACTAATTCAATCGGTTTGGATGAATAATGTGTGAAGCCTGCTTTCGGCTTCATTATTCCTCCCTTTGTCTTCCCCTAATGGCACTTGATAAGGTGCGCGCTCAAGCATCCTGGCTAGCACATGATCCGGTGAGCCTTCGGGAAGGGGGGCCGAACACCTGATCATCTTCGCCTTTCTTATCCAGTCCTGGCCGAGAGCGATCTTTTCAGAATGATGTTGTGACAAATAAAAAGACAACATGTTCGGCCGCGGAATTACTTACGTGGGTATCTGGAAGGTTGCAGTTGAGACCCGCATCCTCGGTGGTGTCCGGACACTTTATTCATGTTCCAAAGAACAATCCATACATCTCTTCGAGCGTCACGCCGAAGAATTGCTGAATAGTTCACGGTCCTTCCGGGTTGAACTCCCACATACGGAGAGATCGACGTTGGCATGGCAGGACCCGACGAACTAGCATAACTTGCATTACCTTGACAAGACTGGCATCCCTCTTGAGGAGATCTCGGATGCGACTTTGCAATGTCAGCACGTCATTAACATGCCCCTAGTGTAGCCCCTTGTTGACCCATGATGCCAGTTGCGGTGGGGGGCCCGAGCAGAAGGTGGGCGGGGGGGGGGGGGGGGGGTAGCGGCCCACTTTTTACTTCGGGGAGCTGTGATGTAAAACCACTCCCGCTGCCATAAGTTGGACACCTCCGGGAAGGAGCCCTTAGGCCATGGAGCATCGGCGCTTTTGCTTATTATGGCACCTCCCCATTCTGTGTGTCGCCCGTTGATCGTCTTCGGCTTCACATTGAAGTTCTTGAGCCATAAGCCGAAGTGTGGGTGACGCGGAGGAAGGCCTCGCACACGACGATAAACGACGAGATGTGAAGGATGGAATCTGGAGCTAGATCATGGAAATCGAGCCCGTAATAGAACATAAGCCCTCTTACAAAGGGATCAAGACTAAAGCCTAGCCCTCGGAGAAAGCGGGAAACAAATACGACAATCTCGTTGGGTTCGGGAGTGGGGATGACCCGCCCTTGAGCAGGCAGCCTGTGCGAGATTTCGGCGGTCAGATACCTGGCTTCCCTTAGCTTCTTGATGTCCTCCTCTGTCCATCCACTAACATTGAAGGTTGGATCTGAACATGGTTGAAGGTCCGAAGCGCTTAGCCTAAGCCTTGGGTGTTGGAACTCGAGGTGGGGGAGGGGAAGGATCGGGCGCGAGAAGAAAAGGACAGGCCTTGGCCCCTTTATAAAGAGGGTGAATATCAAGCGTCCGCCGCGTGGCCGTTTGGAACTTGCCTAAAATCGAGGAGTCATACTAACAAATACGATTGGGTTACCCACACCCGTATTGATGGGAATCCTGTGATAAGGGGAACACGATCTCTGCTTCGACAAGACGTGCCAATAAAACTGCCTCGCAACACGTGCAGTGGCAGGCAGGGAAAAACGGTTCGTAATGACCGGGCCATGGCAGGACGTCACGTTATAAAAAGTTGTCAGCAGATTGGATTTGTGGAATAATATACTCTCTACGGTGGTATGTGGAATTTATTTTGCAGAGCCGGACACGATCCTTGTGTTCAAAATCTTCTCTGGAGTATTCGGAGAAGGAACCCGCCTTGCAATGCCGAAGACAATCTGTGCGCCGGACTCATCGTCATTGAAGCCTGGTTCAGGGGCTACTGAGGGAGTCCTGGATTAGGGGGTCCTTGGACAGACGGACTATATACTTTGCCCGGACTGTTGGACTATGAAGATACAAGATTGAAGACTTCGTCCCGTGTCCGGGTGGGACTCTCCTTTGCGTGGAAGGCAAGCTTGGCAATTCGGATATGTAGATCTCCTCCCTTGTAACCGACTCAGTGTAACCCTAGCCCCCTCTGGTGTCTATATAAACCGGAGGGTTTAGTCCATAGGACGAGAACAATCATAATCATAGGCTAGCTTCTAGGGTTTAGCCTGTGCGATCTCGTGGTAGATCAACTCTTGTAATAGTCATATCATCAAGATCAATCAAGCAGGAAGTAGGGTATTACCTCCATCGAGAGGGCCTGAACCTGGGTAAACATTGTGTCCCTCGCCTCCTGTTACCATCGGCCTTAGACGCACAGTTCGGGACCCCCTACCCGAGATCCGCCGGTTTTGACACCGACAGATAGATTGGTAGGAAAAGACCATCGCTCGTCCCCGACCGCCACTCATAAGGAAGACAATCAATAAATAAATCATGCTCTGACTTCATCACATAACGGTTCACCATACATGTATGCTACGGGAATCACAAACTTCAACACAAGTATTTCTCAACTTCACAACTACTCAACTAGCATGACTCTAATATCACCATCTCCATATCTCAAAACAATTATCAAGTATCAAACTTCTCATAGTATTCAATGCACTTCTATGAAAGTTTTTATATTATTCCTAAAAGCAAATTTCCATGTTGTTCTAAAGGACTCTCAAAATAATATAAGTGAAGCATGAGAGATCAATTATTTCTATAAAATAAAACCAGCACCGTGCTCTAAAAGATATAAGTGAAGCACTAGAGCAAAAATTATATAGCTTAAAAGATATAAGTGAAGCACATAGAGTATTCTAATAAATTTCAAATCATGTGAGTCTCTCTCAAAAGGTGTGTACAGAAAGGATGATTGTGGTGAACTAAAAAGCAAAGACTCAAATCATACAAGACGCTCCAAGCAAAACGCATATCATGTGGTGAATAAAAATATAGCTCCAAGTAAAGTTACCAATACACGAAGACGAAAGAGGGGATGCCTTCTGGGGCATCCCCAAGCTTAGGCTTTTTGGTGTCATTGAATTTTACCTTGGGGTGCCATGGGCATCCCCAAGCTTAGGCTCTTTCCACTCCTTGTTCCATAATCCATCAAATCTTTACCCAAAACTTGAAAACTTCACAACACAAAACTCAAAATAGAAAATCTCGTGAGCTCCGTTAGCGAAAGAAAAAAAAACACCACTTCAAGGTACTGTAATGAACTCATTATTTATTTATATTGGTGTTAAACCTACTGTATTCCAACTTCTCTATGGTTTATAAACTCTTTTACTAGCCATAGATTCATCAAAATAAGCAAACAACACACGAAAAACAGAATCTGTCAAAAACAGAACAGTCTGTAGTAATCTATAGGTTTCGACCACTTCTGGAACTCCAAAAATTCTAAAATAAATTGCTGGCCGTGAGGAATTTATATATTAATCATCTTCAAAAATAATTAACTAAATATCACTCTCCAAATAAAAATGGAAGCAATTCTCGTGAGCGCTAAAGATTCTATTTTTTACAGCAAGATCAAAAAGACTTTCCCCAAGTCTTCCCAACGGTTCTACTTGGCACATACACTAATTAAACACAAAAAACACAACCAAAAAAGAGGCTAGATAAATTATTTATTACTAAACAGGAGCAAAAATCAAGGAATAAAAATAAAATTGGGTTGCCTCCCAACAAGCGCTATCGTTTAACGCCCCTAGCTAGGCATAAAAGCGAAGATAGATCTAGGTATTGCCATCTTTGGTAGGCAATCCATAAGTAGCTCTCATAATAGATTAATATGGTAATTTAATTTTCTTTCTAGGTAAGTGTTCCATGCCTTTCCTTAATGGAAATTGGAATCTAATATTCCCTTCCTTCATATCAATAATTGCACCAATCGTTCTAAGGAAAGGTCTACCAAGAATAATAGGACATGAAGGATTGCAATCTATATCAAGAACAATGAAATCTACGGGCACATAGTTCCTATTTGCAACAATAAGAACATCATTAATTCTTCCCATAGGTTTCTTAATAGTGGAACCCGCAAGGTGCAAGTTTAAAGAACAATCATCAAAATCACGGAAACGTAGCAAATCACACAAAGTTTTTGGAATCGTGGAAACTCTAGCACCCAAATCACACAAATCATAGCATTCATGATATTTAATTTTAATTTTAATAGTAGGTTCCCACTCATCATAAAGTTTCTAGGGATAGAAACTTCCAACTCAAGTTTTTCTTCATAAGATTGCATCAAAGCATCAATGATATGTTTAGTAAAAGCTTTATTTTGACTATAAGCATGAGGAGAATTTAGCACGGATTGCAACAAGGAAATACAATCTATCAAAGAGCAATTATCATAATTAAATTCCTTGAAATCCAAAATAGTGGGTTCATTGATATCTAAAGTTTTGACCTCTTCAATCCCACTTTTACCAATTTTTGCATCAAGATCTAAAAACTCTGAATTTTTGGAACATCTTCTAGGTAAAGGTGGCTCATCTTCAGTCCCATCATTATCAAGATTCATATTTCAAAACAAAGATTTAACAGGATACCACATCAATAAATTTTAGATCTTCATCTTTATTTTCATAGAAACTAGAAGAACACGCTTTCACAAAGCAATCTTTCTTAGCACGCATCCTAGCGGTTCTTTCTTTGCACTCATCAATGGAAATTCTCATGGCTTTGAGAGACTCATTGATATCATGCTTAGGTGGAATAGATCTGAGTTTCAAAGAATCAACATGAAGAGAAGTTCTCTCAATGTTCCTAGCCAATTCCAAGCAAAGCATTGAAATTCTTTTGCGAATTCATAAACTCCTTAACACTATTCTCAAAATCAGAGGGCAGCTTATTAAAATTTCCATAAGAATTGTTGTAAGAATTACCATAATTATTAGAGGAATTACTAGGAAACGACCTAGAATTAAAATTACCTCTATACGCATTGTTACCAAAATTATTCCTACTAACAAAATTCACATCCATAGATTCATTATTATTCTCAATCAAAGTAGACAAAGGCATATCATTAGGATCAGTAGGAGCACTCTTATTAGCAAACAATTTCATAAGTTCATCCATCTTTCCACTCAAAACATTAATTTCTTCTATTGCATGCACTTTTTTTCAAGTAGATCTTTCGGTGTGCCATTGAGAATAATTAACCATAATATTGTCTAGGAGTTTAGTAGCTTCTCCTAAAGTGATTTCCATAAAAGTGCCTCCCGCGGCCGAACCTAAAAGATTTCTAGAAGCAAAATTCAGTCCGGCATAAAAAAATTGTATAATCATCCAAAGATTCAAACCATGTGTAGGGCAATTACGTATCATTAATTTCATCCTCTCCCAAGATTGTGCAACATGTTCATGATCAAGTTGCTTAAAATTCATAATATCGTTTCTAAGAGAGATGATCTTAGCGGGAGGAAAATACTTAGAGATAAAAGCATCTTTGCACTTATTCCATGAACCAATACTATTTTTAGGCAAAGACGAAAACCAAGCTTTAGCACGATCTCTAAGGGAAAAAGGAAATAGCTTCAATTTAACAATATCATTGTCCACATATTTCTTCTTTTGCATATCACACAAATCAACAAAGCTATTTAGATGGGTAGCAGCATCTTCACTAGGAAGGCCAGCGGATTGATCTTTCATGACAAGATTCAACAATTAGCATTAATTTCACAAGATTCAGCATCGGTAAGAGGAGCAATAGAAGTGCTAAGAAAATCATTGTTGTTGGTATTGGTAAAGTCACACAATTTAGTATTATCTTGAGCCATCGTGATAAGCAAGCAATCCAACACACAAGCAAACAAGGAACAAGCAAAAAAGCAAACGAAAAAGAGAGGGCGAATAAAACTGCAAGGGTGAAGTGGGGGAGAGGAAAACGAGAGGCAAATGGCAAATAATGTAATGCGAGGGGTAAGAGTTTGTGATGGGTACTTGGTATGTCTTGACTTGTGCGTAGACTCCCCAGCAACGGCGCCAGAAATGGCTCGTTGTCGGGAGTCAAATCTTGACTTAACTTGGCGCGAATCTCCCCAGCAACGGCGCCAGAAATCCTTCTTGCTACCTCTTGAGCACTGCGTTCGTTTTCCCTTGAAGAGGGAAGGGTGATGCAGTAAACTAGCGTAAGTATTTCCCTCAGTTTTTGAGAACCATGGTATCAATCCAGTAGGAGATCACGATCAAGTTCCACGCACCTACACAAACAAATAAGAACCTTGCAACCAACGCGATAAAGGGGTTGTCAATCTCTTCACGGTCACTTACGAGACTGAGATCTGATAGATATGATAAGATGATATTTTTGGTATTTTTACGATAAAGAGAAATAAAGATGCAAAGTAAAATAAGCGGCAATAGAAATAGCTAAGGGCTCATTTGGTTGATGGGCTTCCCCCCGGGATCCCTACGTTTTTCTAGGGCCCGAAACCCACGTGGAGAAGCTAGCCAAGGAAAATGAGCGCGTCATTTGGACGACCCGTTCAACGGGGTATTCCTGCCCGACCCCTGCTCTTTCCCCGGGAAGAGGTCCCACGCCTGGACACTCGCGGAAAATCTTCCCATCGTTTCCCTCGCACGATCTGAACTCGTCTGCCTCTGCTCTCCCTGCCTCCCCGTTGTCGTCCGTCCTATTCCTCTTCCCCTCCCTTGTACCACCAAATGAGCATCAGCAAGGAGGAGATATCCCCCATGGAAGACAGGGAATCATATATGCTCTTGAAATCCCTTGATGGGATTTAGTAACATGGGCGTTCTCCCCCTGATCACCAAACAAAGCCTAAGTGTTGGAAGATTAATATGATGGAAGATAGACCCGGGGGCCATAGGTTTCACTAGTGGCTTCTCTCAAGAGCATAAGTATTATGGTGGGTAAACGAATTACTATCGAGCAATTGATAGAATTGAGCATAGTTATGAGAATATCTAGGCATGATCATGTATATAGGCATCACGTCCGCGAGAAGTACACCAAAACGATTCTACATCTACTACTATTACTCCACACATCGACCGCTATCCAGCATGCATCTAGAGTATTAAGTTCATAAGAACAGAGTAATGCTTTAAGTAAGATGACATGATGTAGAGGGATAAACTCATGCAATATGATATAAACCCCATCTTTTTATCCTCGATAGCAACAATACAGTATGTGCCTTGCTGCCCCTGCTGTCACTGGGAAAGGACACCGCAAGATTGAACCCAAAGCTAAGCACTTCTCCCATTGCAAGAAAGATCAATCTGGTAGGCCAAACCAAACTGATAATTCGAAGAGACTTGCAAAGATAAACCAATCATACATAAAAGAATTCAGAGGAGATTCAAATATTGTTCATAGATAAATTTGATCATAAACCCACAATTCATCGGATCTCAACAAACACACCGCAAAAGAAGATTTCATTGAATAGATCTCCAAGAAGATCGAGGTGAACTTTGTATTGAGATCCAAAGAGAGAGAGAGAGAGAGAGAGAGAGAGAGAGAAGAAGCCATCTAGCTAATAACTATGGACCTGTAGGTATGAAGTAAACTACTCACACATCACCGGAGAGGCCATGGAGTTGATGTAGAGGCCCTCCGTGATCAATGCCCCCTCCGGCGGAGCTCCGGAAAAGGCCCCAAGATGGGATCTCTCGGGTACAGAAGGTTGCGGCGGTGGAATTAGGTTTTCATGGTACTCCTGGATGTTTGGGGGGGTACGTGGATATATATAGGAGGAAGAAGTAGGCCGGTGGAGCAACGAGGGGCCCATGAGGGTGGAGGGCGCGCCCAGGGGGTAGGCGCGCCCCCTGCCTCGTGGCCTCCTCAATTGTTTCTTGACGCCCACTCCAAGTCTCGTGGATCACATTTGTTGAGAAAATCACATTCCCGAAGGTTTCATTCCATTTGGACTCAGTTTGATATTCCTTTTCTGCGAAACACTGAAATAGGAAAAAAACAGCAATTTGGGTTGGGCCTCCGGTTAATAGGTTAGTCCCAAAAATGATATAAAAGTGTAAAATAAAGCCCATTAACATCCAAAATAGATAATATAATAGCATGGAGCAATCAAAAATTATAGATACGTTGGAGACGTATCATAAAATGCAAAAGAAAAGATCCAAGCTGAAAGTTTAAGTGAAGAGTTTCAATTTGCAAAAAGAATCAATCGAATCGTAGTTACGAAACTCAAACTACGATCAAAAGAAATTCGAATTCAAATCTGCTTGAAACCAAATTTTAAATTTCGAAAATCATGTTCAAGTGGATTATCTGGACAGAGGGGAACAAGATGAAGATTTTGGCGTTGGTTTCACTGAATTTGGATAAACGAGCAAAAAGTAGCGAAGGTTTGAAGATCAGGGACTAATCTGTAAAGAAACTATTCATGGATAGGTCCCTGGCCGAAAATAAACAGGAAAAGAGAAATCTATCAGACGAACGTCTGCTATCAGAAACTAACGAACGAATTCGTTCGCTATTAAAACGAATCGGGTGAACGTTCACTATTTATCCGGAAAAAATAAAAACCGATCTATCCTAACTAAACCGAAACAAAAAAAAACCGAGAAGTAACCGACGAACCGGGACGGTTTCTACCAGTTAAATGGGGTTCGGCCGGCGGCGATCAACAGCGAGCGGGGCGACGGCGACTAAAGGCGGCGGCGGCGCGGCTGACTCGGGGTCCAAGGGGGCCCGGGGTCGCTATATACATAGAGGGAGTCCCAGCTCCCACAGCTCCGGCGAGACGGAGTCCTGCCGGACTCGGGCACGGAAGGCGGTGGCGGCGCAGGCTCAGCTGGGCCGGCCCAGTTCGGGAGTTGTTTTTTTAATAATTTCACCGAAAAAGAAAAATCCAAAATAAAATTAAATAAAAATCCTAAAATCCCAAAAATATTTTTCACGGTCCTCTACTAATATTTAGGACAACATGAACATTTTTCTTGGCTAAATGCAATTTCTTTTAAATGCAACTTTTCCTAATTTAACCGAATAAAATCTCAAATAAAAATCAAATAAAAAATATATTTTTATTTAAAATTAAATTTCCATTATTTCCTCTGTTTTGAAGAAGTCATATTATCTTCTCTCATTGTTTTATTTATTTCAAAATAATTGGAAAAGTAATTTCAAATAAAAATCACTTTAACCCAACATACCTAATTTGAAAATTCAAAAATGGAATTTTATGAAAACCTCCAACACTCTCAAATGGTCCTTGAGTTGCTTAAGGTCTCTAGGATCGAAATGTCCAAATGAAACCAATTTAAAAATGCAAGAAACATGGATGCATATGATGACCTAATGATTAACATCTGAATTGAAAATTGGGATGTTACAACTAATGGGCCACCACGGGCCTTGTTGGAGAGAGAGGAGGGCAGGCCGCACGGCCCCCCTTGTAGTCTGAACTAGACAAGGGAAGGGGGGCGGTGCCCCCCTTTCCTACTCCCTCTCCCTCTCCTTCCTTCCCCCTCTCTTCCTTGTGGAGGAATCCTACTAGGATTGGTAATCCTAGTAGGACTGCGTCTCCTTGGGCGCGCCCCTAGGGCCGGCCGGCTTCCCCCTCCCTCCTTTATATATGGGGGTAGGGGGCACCCTAGAACACACAAGTTGATCTTTTAGCCGTGTGCGGTGCCCCCCTCCATAGTTACACACCTCGGTCATATCGTTGTAGTGCTTAGGCGAAGCCCTACGTCGGTAACTTCATCATCACCGTCACCACACCGTCGTGTTGACGGAACTCTCCCTCGGCCTCAACTGGATCAAGAGTTCGAGGGAGGTCATTGAGCTGAACATGTGCTGATCGCGGAGGTGCCGTGCGTTCGGTACTTGGATCGGTTGGATCGCGAAGACGTTCGACTACATCAACGCGTTACTAAACGCTCCCGCTTTCGATCTACGAGGGTACGTAGAGACACTCCCCCCTCTCGTTGCTATGCATCTCCTAGATAGATCTTGCGTGATCATAGGTAAAAAAATTAAATACTGCGTTCCCCAACACCTATGATATATCTAAGCATGGAAAGTATTGTGAACTCTAAGTCATTTTCGTTGGTGGGATGGATACACCTCCCAAAATGTTTTTATCTCTAAGTTTTTCACTTTGAGCTGTGGCACCTCTACAAATCCCTACTTCCCTCTGTGAAGGGTCTATCTTTTACTTTATGCAATTTTTATTTTGAATTTGAGTCTCCGTCTTATCTTATAAAAGCACCAACTAGGAGGCAATATGATCATACTTGGGTATTGGACATAGCTAATATGCGAGTGTGTTCTAGTAATGGTTCAATGGTTAAACATGATGGGCTAGGGATAGCTTATTTTAGCGTTGATATTTTGAAAGACATGGTTGCTTGTTGATATGCTTGAGTATTTGTATTATCATGTCAAAATTAGACTATTGCTTTGAACAATATAAAAGTCCAAATGTCCATGCTATGAAGAAAGAATTATGATATGACATGTTAGGCAGCATCCCACATCAAAACTTCTGTTTTTATCACTTCCCTACTCGAGGACAAGTAGGAGTTAAGCTTGGGGATGCTGATACGTCTCCAACGTATCTATAATTTTTGATTGTTTCATGCTGTTATATTATCAATCTTGGATGTTTTATAATCATTTTATAGTCATTTTATATCATTTTTTGGTACTAACCTATTGACATAGTGCCAAGTGCGAGTTGCTGTTTTTTCCATGTTTTTTTACATTGCAAAAAATCAATATCAAACGGAGTCCAAATTCCACGAAAATTTATGAAGAATTTTTATGGGCCAGAAGGAACACAACGGACCCTGGCTGCACCTAGGGGTGCCTCGAGGGAGGCACAACCCACCAGGGCGCGCCAGGAGGCCCAAGCTCACCCTGGTGGGTTGTGCCCACCTCGGGTGCCTCCCGGACCACCTCTTTGCTCTATAAATACCCCAATATTCCAGAAACCCTACGGGAGTCGACAAAATATTGATCCAACCTCCGCAGAATCTAGAACCACCAGATCCAATCTAGACACCATCTCGGATGGGGTTCACCACCTCCATTGGTGCCTCTTCGATGATGCGTGAGTAGTTCTTTGTAGACCTTCGGGTCCGTAGTTAGTAGCTAGATGGATTCATCTCTCTCTCTCTTGATTCTCAATACAATGGTCTCTTGGAGATCCATATGATGTAACTCTTTTTGCGGCATGTTTGTTGGGATCGATGAACTTTGAGTTTATGATCAGATCTATGTTTTTATATCCATGAAAGTATTTGAGTTTCTTTGATCTCTTTTATGCATGATCTCTTATAGCCTCATATTTCTTCTCTGATATTTCGGTTTTGTTTGGCCAACTTGATCTATTTATCTTGCAATGGGAAGAGGTGCTTTGTAGTGGGTTCGATCTAATGGTGCTTGATCCCAGTGACAGAAAGGGAGCCGACACGTATGTATCATTGCTACTAAGGATAAAACGACGGGGTCTATCTCTATGGTGTGAATTTGGTATTCGTTTGATATTTTGATGAGATGTATGTTGTTTCTCCTCTAGTGGTGTCATGTGAACTTCGACTACTAACACTTCACCATTGTTTAGGCCTAGGGGAAGGCATTGGGAAGTAATAAGTAGATGATGGGTTGCTAGAGTGACAGAAGTTTAAACCCTAGTTTATGCGTTGCTTCGTAAGGGGCTGATTTAGATCCATATGTTTCATGCTATGGTTAGGTTTACCTTAATACTTCTATTGTAGTTGTGGATGCTTGCAATAGGGGTTAATCATAAGTGGTATGCTTTTCCAAGGAAGGACAGTACCCAAGCACCGGTCCACTCACATATCAAATTATCAAAGTACCAAACGCGAAACATATGAGCGTGATGAAAACTAGCTTGACGATAATTCCCATGTGTCCTCGGGAGCGCTTTCCTTTATATAAGAGTTTGTCCAGGCTTATCCTTTGCTACAAAAAGGATTGGGCCATCTTGCTGCACCTTATTTACTTTATTTACTTGTTACCCGTTACAAATTACCTTATCACAAAACTATCTGTTACCGATAATTTCAGTGCTTGCAGAGAATACCTTACTGAAAACTGCTTATCATTTCCTTCTGCTCCTCATTGGGTTCGACACTCTTACTTATCGAAAGGACTATGATAGATCCCCTATACTTGTGGGTCATCAAGACTCTTTTTTGGCGCCGTTGCCGGGGAGTGAAGCGCCTTTGGTAGGTGGAATTTGGTAAGGAAAAACTTATATAGTGTGCTGAAATTTACTGTCACTTGCTACTATGGAACATAATCCTTTGAGGGGCTTGTTCGTGGTATCTTCACCCCGACCAGTAGAGCAAAGAGTTTCTCCTCAACCTACTGAACTTACTGAAAATGTTTACTTTGAAATTCCTTCGGGTATGATAGAGAAACTGCTAGCTAATCCTTTCACAAGTGATGGAACATTACAACCCGATTTGCACCAAGTCTATGTGGATGAAGTTTGTGGATTATTTAAGCTTGCAGGTAGACCCGAGGATGTTATCAAGAATAAGGTCTTCCCTTTATCTTTGAAGGGAAAGTCATTGGCATGGTTTAGGCTATGTGATGATATGGGATCATGGAACTACAACCGATTGAAATTGGAATTTCATCAGAAGTTTTATCCTATGCATCTTGTTCATCGTGATCGTAATTATATATATAATTTTTGGCCTCGCGAAGGAGAAAGCATCGCTCAAGCTTGGGGGAGGCTTAAGTCAATGTTATATTCATGCCCCAATCATGAGCTTTCAAGAGAAATTATTATTCAAAATTTTATGCTCGGCTTTCTCTCGATAATCGCTCCATGCTCAATACTTCTTGTACTGGCTCTTTTATGATGAAGACTATTGAATTCAAATGGGATTTATTGGAAAGAATTAAATGCAACTCTGAAGATTGGGATCTTGACGAAGGTAAGGAGTCAGGTATAACACCTAAGTTTGATTGCGTTAAATATTTTATGGATACCGATGCTTTCTGTGAATTTAGCACTAAATATGGACTTGACTCTGAGATAGTAGCTTCTTTCTGCGAATCTTTTGCTACTCATGTTGATCTCCCCAAGGAGAAGTGGTTTAAATATAATCCTCCCATTGAAGTAAAAGTAGTTGAACCTATTAAAGTTGAAGAAAAGATTATCACTTATAATGATTCTGTTGTTCCTACTGCTTATATTGAGAAACCACCTTTCCTTGTTAGAATAAAGCATCATGCTAAAGCTTCAACTGTGGTTCATAAGAGTAATACTAGAACACCTACACCCTCTGAGAAAATTAAAGTTGAACCTAGTGTTGCTATGGTTAAATATCTCTTGGCCGATAATATTGATGGGCATGTTATTTACTTCTGTGATGAAGCTGCTAGAATTGCTAGACCCGATACTAAACATAAACATAGATCTATTGTAGGCATGCCTATTATTTCAGTTAAAATAGGAGATCATTGATATCATGGCTTATGTGATATGGGTGCTAGTGCAAGTGCAATACCTCATTCCTTACACAAAGGAATTATGCATGATATTTCACCTGCTGAGATAGAAGACATTGATGCTACAATTAAACTTGCCAATAGAGACACTATTTCACCAGTTGGGATTGTTAGAGATGTTGAAGTCTTGTGTTGGAAAGTTAAATATCCTGCTGATTTTCTTGTTCTTGGTTCCCCACAAGATAACTGTTGTCCCATTATATTTGGCAGACCTTTCTTGAATACTGTCAATGCTAAGATAGACTACAATAAGGATATTGTTTCTGTTGGTTTAGGGGATATGTCTCATGAATTTAACGTTGCTAAATTTCATAGACAACCCCATGATAAAGAATTGCATAGTAAGGATGAAATTATTGGTCTTGCTTCTATTGCCGTGCCTCCTAATGATCCTTTAGAACAGTATTTGCTAGACCATGAGAATGATATGTTTATGAATGAAATAAGGGAAATAGATGAAGCATTCTTTAAACAGGGACCTATTTTAAAACACAACTTGCCTGTTGAAATCCTAGGGGGATCCTCCTCCACCCAAGGGTGATCCCGTGTTTGAGCTTAAACCATTGCCTGATACTCTTAAATATGCTTATCTTGATGAGAAAGAGATATATCCTATTATTATTAGTGCTAACCTTTCAAAGCATGAAGAAAAGAAATTATTGAAAAATCTAAAGAAGCACCGTGCTGCTATTTGGATATACTCTTAATGATCTTAAGGGCATTAGTCCCACTCTATGCCAGCACAAAATAAAATTGGAGAAAGACGCAAAACCGGTTGTTGATCACCAACGACGGTTAAATCCTCAGATCAAATAAGTGGTAAGAAAAGAAATACTAAAGCTTCTGGAGGCAGGTATAATTTATCCCGTTGCTGATAGTCAGTGGGTAAGTCCTGTCCATTGTGTCCCTAAGATGGGAGGTATTACTGTTGTTCCTAATGATAAAGATGAATTGGTCCCACAAAGAATAGTTACAAGTTATAGAATGGTAATTGATTTCCGCAAATTAAATAAAGCTACTAAAAAGGATCATTACCCGTTACCTTTTATTGATCAAATGCTAGAAAGATTGTCCAAACATACACATTGTTGCTTTCTAGATGGTTATTCTGGTTTCTGTCAAATACCTGTGTCAAAAGAGGATCAATAAAAGAAAACTTTTACTTGCCCTTTCGGTACCTTTGCTTATAGACGTATGGCTGGTTTATGCAATGCACCTGCTACCTTTCAAAGATGTATAACTGCTATATTCTCTGACTTTTGTGAAAAGATTGTTGAGGTTTTCATGGATGATTTCTCCGTATATGGAACTTCTTTTGATGATTGCTTAAGCAACCTTGATTGAGTTTTGTAGAGATGTGAAGAAACTAATCTTGTATTTAATTGGGAGAAGTGCCACTTTATGGTTAATGAATGTATTGTCTTGGGGCATAAAATTTCTGAAAGAGGTATTGAAGTTGATAAAGCTAAAGTTGATGCTATTGAAAAGATGTCGTGTCCTAAGGACATTAAAGGTATAAGAAGTTTCCTTGGTCATGCCGGTTTTTATAGGAGGTTCATTAAGGACTTCTCTAAAATTTCTAGGCCTCTAACTAATCTCTTACAAAAAGATGTTCCATTTGTCTTTGATGATGATTGTGTAGAAGCATTTGAAATACTTAAGAAAGCTTTGATTTCTGCACCTATTGTTCAGCCTCCTGATTGGAATTTGCCATTTGAAATTATGTGTGATGCTAGTGATTATGCTGTAGGGGCTGTTCTATGGCAAAGAGTTGATAAGAAATTAAATGTTATCCAATATGCTAGTAAAACTCTAGACAGTGCTCAAAGAAATTATGCTACTACTGAAAAGGAGTTTTTAGCAGTTGTATTTGCATGTGATAAGTTCAGACCTTATATTGTCGATTCTAAAGTAAGTGTTCACATTGATCATGTTGTATTAAATATCTTATGGAAAAGAAAGAT
The DNA here is from genome assembly GCF_056163025.1 of Triticum urartu. Taxonomy (NCBI): domain Eukaryota; kingdom Viridiplantae; phylum Streptophyta; class Magnoliopsida; order Poales; family Poaceae; genus Triticum; species Triticum urartu. Next base: position 578,613,843 of record NC_141874.1, read on the forward strand.
GCTAAACCTAGACTTATTAGATGGGTTCTCTTGCTACAAGAATTTGATTTGCATATTATTGATAGAAAGGGAGCTGAGAACCCCGTTGCAGACAACTTGTCTAGGTTAGAGAATGTTCTTGATGACCCACTACCTATTGATGATAGCTTTCCTGATGAACAATTAGTGTCGGGTCAAGGGTTCTGACAAACCCTTGAGGTTCGAACACTGGGGTGCACACGAAGGTTTTCTCCCCATCGATCCACGCGTTAGCTCTCTAAGATCTCGCAGATGAACTCAACGAACTCACAACACAGAAAGACACAAGATTTATACTGGTTCGGGCCACCGTTGTGGTGTAATACCCTACTCCAGTGTGGTGGTGGTGGATTGCCTCTTGGGCTGATGAACAATTACAAGGGGAAGAACAGCCTCCTGAGGTTGAGGTGTTCTTGTGCTTGGTGGACTTGTGATCAGGTCGATCCTCACTTGTCTCTCGTCCCCTTGTGCTCTCTTCCTCTCTCTTTTTTCTCCTTCTCTTCACTGTGGTTGTTAGTTCTACTTATATAAGCCCTGGTCCTCTCCCCAAATATTGAGCGGGAAGGGAGCAACAACGGCCAATTCGAAAGGGGACATCTAGTACAAGTTATCCTGACAAAAGGTGGTCTTCGCCTGCCAAAGGCTCTGGTGGTGACGCCGTCTTGGGCTCCATGGTGACCTCCGTCCTACTGTCCTTCTGGTCTTGGTCTTGTTGCACCAATATGGAAACCTTTGCCTGATGCCTCGGTACTCCGCGCCTGCGCTTGCCCCCTTGGCACCAAAGAGGAAACAAGGACACTGCGCGTGCTGGCGCCCACCTGGCGCCCGCCTGGCCTCGATCGTCATGGCTCACGTCACGAGGACCTCGCGAGGTTTTCCCTGCTTTGATCTCTCCGCCCCTCGCGAACCTGCCTGGCGAGGCCGCTCCTGAGGGGTCTTGCATCGTCCACCTCGCCAGGCTTGGCCCCTCACGAAGGTCTTCAATGACTTGTCGATGAAGATGGGCCATATAGACCTGCCAGTCCAGCCACGCCATGGGCCGCAGGCAGGCAAGTCTGGGGACCCCTATTCCAAAGACGCGGAGAGTAGCCCCCGGGCCCAAGGCGCGCTCGGGCTTGGCTTCGAGGCGAAGATAGAGGGTCAAGCGCGGAGCACCGCGGGCCCCCAAAGCCTATGGCCTCGGTTGACGCGTGGCGGTTGATTGGACGTGGGCGTCTCCGCTTCCCCACGCTGCCTCGGCAACTGCCCGACTTGACAAGTCCCTGCGACATGCAAGGGAAGCCATCATTACCTGTGATCATGGGGGTGCTGGTTGGCCTTCTCCTGCTATAAATGGGGAGGGGGCAGTGCCCCCGTCGCTCATCTCTTCCCTTTCCGCTCGCTTCTTCTTCCTCTGCTTCGCCATAGACTCCAATGGCGCCGTCGAAGAGGTTCTCCGTCGCGGAGAAAGGAACAGCCCCTCGCGAAGGGCCCGGCTCTCCGGCGCCTAAACGGGGACGTGGTCGCCCCCGTAAGCACACCTCGACTCCCGCCGTAGCCCCTGCTCCCGGGGTGGCGCCGCTGCGCGTGGCGGGGGTCGATCCAGTCGTGGTAGCCCCGTCGATGAGGAGAGACGTGCCGTGGTCGCATGGCCTCCCCAGCCACGCTTCCACTCGGCAGAGGTGATGCCAGAGTTCGTAGTCTGGTCGGTGGATCCGGCCGGCAACCGGCTCAGCTTCTGCACTTCTTCGTCAATCAGTTGCTGGCCCCTGGTCTAGGCGGGCTCTGGCTGCAGGCGGACAGTTGCTGCACCAGGGCCTCCTGGGTCGCGTTTGAAGTCTCTGCCGCGGGCAATATAGCTCTGGCTCGTGGTTGGTAGACGTTCGCTCGCACGCGCGGCCTGGGCAAGTGGTGCACCCTCCACTTCAGGTATGACGGTGATGCGACCCTCTACGTGAGGGCGTTTGGGGAAGATGGTCGCCGCGCCGGGTGCTGCCCCGAGACGAACACGGCGAGGAGGTGGTCGGTCTTGGCGATGGCCGCGATGAGGGTGAGCCCACCGGCCGCGCCTCATCCAGCTACAGTGGCTCTTCTCTTGGCGAAAGCTCCAGCAGCGGCGGCTACGACCAGCCGCCGCGCCCGCTTCAAAGGTGGTAGCGGGTCGTCTCATCGCCGCGCCTCCGTGAAGCGCGAGGAGGGGTCCGGCTAAGCTCGGGACGTCGCCGAAGGCCTGCCCCCGTGGTTCTTTGCAATGCCGCTTTTGCTTCGTTCCTCTTTTCTTTCTTGCATCAAAATGAAACCATTATGGGCCCGGAGGGGCATGTGTCGAACTGTGATTCCTTAGTTATTACGCTATGCCTGTTATTTCTATGCTGTGTCGTTATTTCGTGCGGAGATATCTTAGCTTGGCGCGTTCGGGGCCGCCTCTTCTTCGCGAGGCACTTGTCTCCTCGTGCCCGTCTTGGCTTAGTGGTTGCTCAGGAACTGCAAAAAAAACTTGTTAGGAAGCTCGGTAGGAGACTTATCGTTCACCCAAGCCTTGACCCAGCGCTTCATATCGCGGTGCCCGGGGGGCACGGATTAGGAGAGATGTGTCGGTGGAGGGCTCGAACAAGGGTGCCTCGCGAGAAGGCAGACCGAAGGCAGAGAGAAGGACCAACTCAGGAAGAAGAAACCCTCACAAAGGCACCGGGCTAGCCCCTTCGCGAGGTATGCGAGAGAGAGAGAGCACAAGAGAACTAAATTCAGAAAAGGCAGCAAAAGACGGCAAAACCAAATCAGCAAGGGACGCCAGAAGCAAACTTCAATTAAGAGAAGGCGAGCCAACTACGGAAAACAAATGAAAAGCCGCGTCCGGCACCTAGTTTAGTCTTCAACATCTTCTCACCAGCGCGGAGCTAAGTGCTGCCACTAGGCGTGGGAGGGAGCCCCCGAGGCCCGAGGGCGGCTCTCCGGAGACTCTGGGGCGTGTACAGCCCCACTCATTATTACGTGAGAGTGTCACGGGTGGCGATTCTTCACAAGAACTGGGCCTTCTTCACAGGAAATGGGCCTTTCTTCACACGCACCGCACCTTGCTTCACAGGCACTGGGCCTTGCTTCACAGGCACCGGGCCTTGCTTCATGGGTAGAATTTTTGGAGGTGCTGGATGTTCCAGGCGTTCTGGACGGGCACCCCGTCCTGTGTCTCCAGGCGCGCGGCGCCAGGCCTGGAGATATGGACGACCCTGAACGGGCCCTCCCACATGGGTGAGAGCTTGTGCAACCCTTCCCTAGAGAGGACCCGCCTCAGGACGAGGTCGCCTACCTTGAGCGTCCTAGAGCGGATGTTGCGGCAGTGGTGCCACCGCAGCGCCTGCTGGTACCTTTGCCGCCCTCAGTGCTGCTTCGCGGTGTCATTCCTCCCCCAGTACGAGGTCCATCCCCCGTGTGGCATCCTGCTGCGTTTCATCAAACGCCAGGACCCGTGCGAAGCGATGCTTGACCCCGTGAGGAAGGACCACTTCGGCTCCGTAGACAAGGAAGAATGGGGTCTCGCCCGTCGGCTTCGTGGCGGTGGTGCGGATGGACCACATCACAGACTAGAGCTCATCGTGCCAGCCCTTGCCGCATGCCTCGAGCTTCTTCTTGAGGTCCTGGTCTTGAGGCCTCTCAGGACCTCCGCTTTGGCGCGTTTAGCCTGGCCATTGCTCCCGGGGTGCGCCACCGAAGCGTAGCAGATCTGCGTTCCAAGGTTAGCACAATATATTTTGAAGAGGTTACTGGTGAACCGCGAGCCGTTGTCGGTGATGATGCGGTTGGGGACCCCGAAACGGCTCACGAGGCCCCTGATGAATTTAACAGCGGAACTGGCTGGGATGGTGCGGACGGCTTCCACTTCCGCCCACTTGGTGAACTTATCAATGGCGACGTAGAGGTAGCGGTAGCCCCCTGGCGCTCGAGGGATTGGGCCCAAGATATCCAGCCCCCAGACCGCAAACGACCACGTGAGCGGTATAGTCTGGCGGCCCTGAGCGGGCTGATGGATCTGCTTGGCGTGGAACTGGCAAGCTTCGTAGGACCTCACCAGCTCAGCTGCGCCGTTGAGCGTCGTGGGCCAGTAGAATCCATTGCGGAACACCTTGCCGACAAGAGTCCATGACGACGAGTGGTGTCTGCAGTCCCCGCCATGTATGTCAATCAACAACTCCTTCCCCTAGTCCCTGGAAATGCAACGCAACGAAACATCATTTGGCCGCTTCCTGTACAACTCGCTGTCCTGGATGCAGTACGTCGTGGCTTGCTAGGCAACGCACTCTGCGTCCTCCTCCTTCTCTGGTAGTGCCCCATGCATCAGATACTCTTTGAATTCCTTGGTCCAACATCCCTCCTGAGGCTCGAGCGCCAAGAGCAAGCGAGCCCCTGAAGTTGGGCCACAAGCTGGGGCTCCCGTGGCTGGCGGTTGTGGGAGCTCCTCCCAAGGCCGTGTCATGCTTAAAAGTGGTGGCGTTGCTGACGGCTTGAAGAGCCGCTCCTCGAAGCCGCCAGGCTCTTGGGGCTGCCGCTTGGATGCCCTCCTGGCGATGTTGTCGGCTTCATTGTTGGTACCACGGGGCACATGCTGCACCTACATGCCTAGGAACTGCTTTTCCATCTTATGCACTTCCGCGAGGTACGCCTCCATGTGCTTATCCTTTGGCTCGTACACTTTGTTGGAGAAGTTGACGAGGAGCTGTGAGTCGCCCCTAACAGTGAGGCGCTTCACCCCTAGAGCTATTGCGGCCTTCAGGCCAGCTATCAGGCCTTCGTATTCCGCGATGTTGTTGGAGACCTTCTTGCCCTGCTGAAAGCAGAGCTGCACAGCGTAATAGAGATTGTCTTGTGTGGGTGAGATGAGCACTGCTCCAGCCCCCGTGCCCTGGTGCGCGAAGGCACCGTCGAAATACATGACCCATCCGTCTGGCGCCTCACTTCCTAGCAAGGTGGACCGGTCCTCGCCTGCTTCCAGTGCCGGGGCATCCGTCCATTCCGCCACGAAGTCAGCAAGTGCGTCTCCTTTGATGATCCTGGTGGTGCTGAACTCCAACTGGAATGCATGTAGCTCGATGTTCCACTCGGCGACCCTTCCAACAGAGTTGGGGCTCCTGAGCACCCTCTCCAACGGGTAGGCTGAGACAACCTTGGGGTGGCTCTGGAAGTAGTGTCGTAGCTTGCGCGACGCCACCAGGAGCGCGAGCAGGAGCTTCTGAGGCATGGGGTAATATGCCCTTGCGTCCCGTAGCACCGTGCTGACGAAGTACACCGAGTGCTCGACGAGGACCGGCGTGTTGGTGAGGCTCGCATCTTGTGCAAGTTGGGGTGCCTTATGAGGTGGTGGGACCTCCGGCGCCTGGTCTCTTGCGGGGGTCCCTACGGTGTCATCCGGCCGAGCTTGGTCTTCTGTTGCTGCTGCTACGGCTCTTGCTGCGCCTTCCTGATCTTGTGTCATCTCAGCCGGTGACGTAGCTTGGCGCGGCGCACTCTTGGCCTGGTGCTCCTCCCGAACCGCGACTAGCACAGCGCTGGCGGAGTATGGGGTGGCCGCAAGATAGAGCACCAGGGGCTCGAGAGGCCGTGGCGCCACCAATACCGGTGGGCTGGTCAGGTATCTCTTGAGGTCTTGGAAGGCCCGGTCGGCCTCCAGAGTCCACTCGAACGAGCCCTTCTTCTTCATCATCTTGAAAAAGGGTAAGGCGCGCTGTCCCAGCTTAGAGATGAAGCGCCCTAATGCGGTCACCCAACCAGCCAGCTTCTGCATTTCCTTGAGGGTCTACGGAGGGCTCATGCCTTCAATGGCCTTGATCTTCTTCGGGCTCGCCTCGATCCCTCTATGCGACACGAGGAACCCCAGCAGCTTGCCGGAAGGAACACCGAACACACATTTCTCTGGGTTAAGCCGCAGGTTCACCTGGCGCATGCTCTTGAAGGTATCCTCCAGGTCTTGGATCAAGGTTCTCGCCTCCCGAGATTTCACCACAATGTCATCGACGTAGGCCTCCGTGTTCCTCCCGAGCTGTCACCCTAAAGCGACGTGGATCAGCCGCTGAAAGGTCACTCCTATGTTGCGCAGTCTGAAGGGCATACAGGTGTAGCAGTAGACCCCACATGGGGTCAGGAAGGCTGCCTTCTCTACATCTTCCACCGCCATCTTGATTTGGTGATACCCTGAGAACGCATCCAGGAAGCACAGTAGGTCGCACTCAGCGATGGAGTCGACGATCTGGTCGATGCGCGGGAGAGGGAACGGATCCTGAGGGCACGCCTTGTTGAGGTTGGTGAAGTTAACACACATTCGCTCCTTCCCACCTTTCTTCGGCACCACGACTGGGTTCGCAAGACATTCGGGGTACCTGACCTCACGAACGGCGCCCGCCGCCTCCAACTTGCGGGTCTCTTGGACGATGAAGGCCTGCTTCTCCGTGGACTGCCGCCTTGCTCGCTGCTTCACAGGGCGCGCATTGGGGCACACCCTCAGGTGGTGCTGAATCACCTCCCTCGGGACCCCCACCAGTTGATTGGGCTCCCATGCGAATATGTCCTTGTTCACGCGCAAGAACTTCACCAATGCTTCCTCTTGGTTGGGGTTAAGGCCGACACCTATGGTGAAGGTGGCTCCTGAGGAGCCGTCCTCGTCGACCGGCACCTGCCTTGTCTTGGGTGAACAACTGCTTCTTCTTGGTCGGCATGGCCTCCTTGGCCTCGGTGTTACCGGTGCCGATGGGCTGCGCCGTCGCAGCAGTCCTGAAGGCAAGTTTGAGCGCCGTCACGGCCTCCTTAGTGTCCCCTTTGATGGTGAGGGCATCCTTGCTCCCTGGCATTTTGACGAGATTGTAGGCTAGACGAGTCGCCGCCATGAGCTGGGCCAGGGCTGGGTACCCGAGGATGGCGTTGTACGGGAGGCCGATACGGGCAATGTCAAAGTCGACCAGCTTGGTGCGGTAGTTGTCGCGTGTGTCAAAGGTGACGGGAAGGCGGATCTACCCCAGGGAGCGGACACCGCCACCACCAACTCCTGAGAAAGGCTTGTTGAGGCTGAGTTGTTCGAGCGGCACGTGAAGTAGGCTGAAGGCCTCCATGGAGATCAAGTTGAGGCCTGCGCCACCGTCGATGAGGGTCTTAGTGATGTCCATGTTGCAGATGGTGGGCGTGCAGAGCATGGGAAGCATGCCCAAGCCGGCGATGGTGACGGGGTGGTCTTCTGAGGTGAAGGTGAGGTCGGCCTCGGGCGCGGCCCAGCCCGGCGGAGCCCCCGAGCACGTGGAAGCGGCGCCGATCTGGCGAAGGAACGACTTGATGTGGCGCTCTGAAGGCGACACTTGTGAGCCGCCTAGCAGGGCCGCGACCGCGTGGTACACCGGTGCAGCGTAGCGCGCAGTGAAGAGGCCGCGGAGCTCCTCCCAAGACGCCACCGTGGATGCGGGAAGGTTGAGCAGCCAGGCGCACGGCTCGCCGGCGAGGGCCATGGGAAACCAGTTGGCCATGACCTTGTCGTCTCCCCCGGCTTCGAGGACGACCCCCTCATACGCCAGAAGGAAAGCTGACGGGTCTGCCATGCCGTCGTAGCACGGCGGCATCCCCGGCTTGAACTTGGGCGGCCACTGAGCCCCCTAGCCCCGTCGTCAACACTAGCCGTCGGAGTCGGCGGCAGGGTGCCTGCCATGCGGGTGGAGCGCGGTGTCGACGGAGTGCAGATCGACAAAAGAGAAGCTACGGCGCACCCCTACCTGGCGCGCCCAATGTCGGATCACGGGTTCCGACAAACCCTTGAGGTTTGAACACTGGGGTGCGCGCGAAGGTTTTCTCCCTATCGATCCATGCCTTAGCTCTCTAAGATCTCGTAATGAACTCAACGAACTCACAACACAGAAAGACACAAGATTTATACTGGTTCAGGCCACCGTTGTGACATAGTACCCTACTCCAGTGTGGTGGTGGTGGATTGCCTCTTGGGCTGATGAAGAACAATTACAAGGGGGAGAACAACCTCCTGAGGTTGAGGTGTTCTTGTGCTTGGTGGACTTGTGATCAGGTCGATCCTCACTTGTCTCTCGTCCCCTTGTTCTCTCTTCCTCTCTCTTTTTTATCCTTCTCTTCACTGTGGTGGTTAGTTCTACTTATATAGCCCCTGGTCCTCTCCCCAAATATTGAGCGGGAAGGGAGCCAACAATGGCCAATTCGAAAGGGGACAACTAGTACAAGTTATCCTGACAAAAGGTGGTCTTCGCCTGCCAAAGGCTCTGGTGGTGACGCCGTCTTGGGCTCCATGGTGACCTCCGTCCTGCCGTCCTTCTGGTCTTGGTCTTGTTGCACTAATATGGAAACCTTTGCCTGATGCCTCGGTACTCCGCGCCTGCGCTTGCCCCCTTGGCACCAAAGAGGAAACAATGACACTGCGGGCGCTGGCACTCGTCTGGCGCCCACCTGGCCTTGATCGTCATGGCTCACGTCATGAGGACCTCGCGAGGTTTGCCCTTCCTTGATCTCTCCGCACCTCGTGAGCCTTCCTGGTGAGGCCGCTCCTGAGGAGGTCTTGCGTCATCCGCCTCGCGAAGGTCTTGAATGCCTTGTCGATGAAGATGGGCCGTATAGACCTGCCAGCCCAGCCACGTCATGGGCCGCAGGCAGGAAAGTCTGGGGACCCCCATTCCCAGGACACCTACAATTAGCTATCATAAATGCCTCTCGTACTGCTCCATGGTATGCTGATTATGCTAATTACAATGTTGCTAAATTTATACCACCTAGTTTCACATACCAGCAAAAGAAAAAGTTCTTCTATGATTTAAGAAACTACTTTTGGGATGACCCACACCTTTATAAAGAAGGAGTAGATGGTGTCATTAGACATTGTGTACCTGAGCATGAATAGGAACACATCCTACGCAAGTGTCACTCCAAGGCTTATGGAGGACACCACGCTGGAGATAGAACTACACATAAGGTATTGCAATCCGGTTTTTATTGGCCTACTCTCTTCAGGGATGCTCGTAAGTTTGTTTTGTCTTGTGATGAATGTCAAAGAATAGGTAATATTAGTAGACGTCAAGAAATGCCTACGAATTATTCACTTGTTGTTGAACCATTTGATGTTTCGGGTTTTGATTATATGGGACCTTTTCCTTCCTCTAATGGGTATACACATATTTTAGTTGCTGTTGATTACGTTACTAAGTGGGTAGAAGCTATTCCAACTAGTAGTGCGGATCATAACACCTCTATTAAGATGCTTAAAGAAGTTATTTTTCCGAGGTTTGGAGTCCCTAGATATTTAATGGCTGATGGTGGTTCACATTTTATTCATGGTGCTTTTCGTAAAATGCTTGCCAAGTATGATGTTAATCATAGAATTGCATCTCCTTATCATCCACAATCTAGCGGTCAAGTAGAACTGAATAATAGAGAGCTTGAGTTAATTTTGCAAAAGACTGTTAATAGATCTAGAAAGAATTGGCCCAACAAACTTTATGATGCATTATGGGCTTATAGAACTGCATACAAAAATCCTATGGGTATGTCTCCATATAAGATGGTTTATGGAAAAGCATGTCACTTACCTCTCGAACTAGAACATAAGGCATATTGGGCCACTAAAGAGCTCAATTATGATTTCAAACTTGCCGGTGAGAAGAGGTTATTTGACATTAGCTCACTTGATGAATGGAGAACCCAGGCTTATGAGAATTCCAAAATGTTAAAGAAAAAGTTAAAAGATGGCATGACAAAAGGATATAAAAGCGTGAGTTTAATGCAGGTGATTATGTAATATTATACAACTCTCGTTTAAGATTTTTTTGCAGGAAAACTCATCTCTAAATGGGAAGGTCCTTACGTCATCAAGGAGGTCTATCATTCCGGTGCCATAAAAATCAACAACTTCGAAGGCACTAATCCGAGGGTAGTGAACGGTTAAAGAATCAAATATTATATCTCAGGTAATCCTATAAATGTTGAAACTATTATTGAAACCATAACTACGGAGGAATACATAAGGGACACTTTCCAGAACGTTTCAGACTCCAAAAAGGAATAGGTATGAGGTACGGTAAGTAAACCGACTCCAAAACAGTTCTAATTGCAATTTTCTCCGTTTTGGAATATTTAAGAAAATAGGAAAATAAGAAGCAGTCCGGGAAGGACACGAGGCCTCCACGAGGGTGGAGGGCGCGCCCCCTGCCTCGTGGGCACCTCGTGTGCTCCCCGGACTCTGTTTTCTTGCACGATACTTATTTTGGTCAGTAAAAATTCATTATATAATCTCCCGAAGGTTTTGACCACCGTACCTCGCAAATATCTCCTGTTTTTGGTTTCGAGCTGTTTTATGCCAGGGTTGTCAAGGCTAGGCATCATGTCGTATCCCTCCTCCTCCAACAATGTGGGCAACGATGCTTGGCTAATGAAGATAGAGATGAAAAGAGAAGAGCTCAGAGAGATCAACAAGGATGATGGGATCAAGAAGGCCATAGGGATCAAGTTCCGGCAGTAGTAGATGAAGACATCCTTAACCTCATCACAATCTCTTTACCCCAACGGAGATTGAAGCTTTCAAGATGATTGAGTTAGCTCGCATTCAAAACAAGTACCTCACAAGTGAAAATATTTTGTTGAAGGAGCATATCATCACACTCAAGGGCATTATCCGCAAATTGGAGGATCTCCTACGCTCGATGTGTGACTATCCATCATCACCAACACCTTCTTCACCAACAAGGAAGGAGATATAAACACATGGGTATGGGCACTCCCCTTGGCAACTACCAAGTTTGGGGGAGTGCCCCGGTATTGTATCACCATCACACTTTTATCTTTACCATTTTTCTTAGTTCGATCCTTTTGGTAATATCTTGATCTAGTAGAATAAAGTCTTAGTATGATCTAGTTTCGAGTTTTTCTTTATGATCCTTATATGTAATCGAGTCCGTGAGCTATATATAATAAAGATTAGTGTTGAGTCAAGGGCTTGATTATCTTGCTATGATCTTGAGGGAATAAAATAAAAGAGAAAGAATAAAAAGAAATAAATGGATCATATGGATCTTATGGAGAGTAATGACTTCACATATAAAGAGTATGATGAATAAAAGTTTTTGAGAGTTGCCCACATACAAAAATGATTGTGAGCACTATCTTGGAGATCTTTTATGATTGTGAGCACTCATTAAAATATTGTCATGGATCATCTTGGAGAGGTTTTCACATATAAATACACTATCTTGGAGATCTTTTATGATTGTGAGCACTCATTAAAATATGACATGGTAAAGAGTTGATGTTGGACAAGGAAGACAACATGGGTTATGTTTTCTTACATCTGAAATAAATTACATTGTCATGGATCATCCAACATGTTGAGCTTGCCTTTCCCTCTCATGCTAGCCAAATTCTTTGCACCAAGTAGAGATACTACTTGTGCTTCCAAATATCCTTAAACTTAGTTTTGCCATGAGAGTCCACCATATCTACCTATGGATTGAGTAAGATCCTTCAAGTAAGTTGTCATCATTGCAAGTAATAAAAATTGCTCTCTAAATATGTATGATTTATTAGTGCGGAGAAAATAAGCTTTATACGATCTTGTGATGTGGAAGAAATAAAAGCGACGGACTGCATAATAAAGGTCCATATCACAAGTGGAAATATAAAGTGACGTTCTTTTGCATTAAGACTTCGTGCATCCAACCATGAAAGCACATGACAACATCTGCTTCCCTCCGCGAAGGGCCTATCTTTTATTCTTGTCTTATACTACATACAAGAGTCATGGTGATCTTCACCTTTCCTTTTTACATTTTATCCTTTGGCAAGCACTATGTGTTGGAAAGATCCTAATATATATGGCTAATTGGATGTGAGTTTTCATGAACTATTATTGTTGACATTACCCTTGAGGTAAAAGGTTGGGAGGCAAAACTATAAGCCCCTATCTTTCTCTGTGTTCGACTAAAATTTCATAACCATAAATACCGCGTGAGTGTTAGCAATTGTGAAAGACTAAATGATGGTTGAGTATGTGGACTTGCTGAAAAGCTCTTATTGACTATTTCCGATGTTATGATAAATTGCAATTGCTTCAATGACTGAGATTATAGTTTGTTAGTTTTCAATGAAGTTTATAATTCGTACTTGAAACTGTGAATGAATTGTTACTTTAGCATAAGAAATCATATGATAATATTTATATATCTTGCCGATCTAAGAATGATCATGATGCCCTCATGTCCGTATTTTATTTTTATCGACACCTCTATATCTAAACATGTGGACATATTTATCGATATCGGGTTTCGCTTGAGGACAAGCGAGGTCTAAGCTTGGGGGAGTTGATACGTACATTTTGCATCATGCTTTTATATCGATATTTATTGCATTATGGGATGTCATTGCACATTATGTCACAATACGTATGCCTATTCTCTCTTATTTTACAAGGTTTACATCAAGAGGGAGAATGCCGGCAGCTGGAATTCTGGTCTGGAAAAGGAGCAAATATTAGAGACCTATTCTGCACAACTCCAAAAGTCCTGAAACTTCACGGGAGCAAGTTTCAGAATATATAAAAAATATTGGGTGAAAGAAGTACCAGAGGGGGCCACCCACCATCCACGAGGGTGGGGGCGTGCCCAAGGTCCACGAGGGTGGCGGGCACGCCCCCTGCCTCGTGGGCCCGCTACTCTGTTTCCCATCTTTGGCTACATGGAGTCTTTCGTGGGGGAAAAATCATAATCTAGCTCACGGGACGAAACTCCGCCGCCACGAGGCGGAACCTTGGCGGAACCAATCTAGGGCTCCGGCGGAGCTGTTCTACCGGGGAAACTTCCCTCTGGGAGGGGGAAATCATCACCTTCGTCATCACCGTCAATCCTCTCATCGGGAGGGGGTCAATCTCCATCAACATCTTCACCAGGACCATCTCATCTCAAATCCTAGTTCATCTCTTGTATCCAATATTTGTCCCAAAGCCTCAGATTGGTACCTGTGGGTTGCTAGTAATGTTGATTACTCCTTGTAGTTGATGCTAGTTGGTTTATTCGGTGGAAGATCATATGTTCAGATCCTTTATGAATATTAATACCCCTCTGATTATGAACATGAATATGATTTGTGAGTAGTTACGTTTTTTCCCGAGGACATGGGAGAAGTCTTGCTATAAGTAGTCATGTGAATTTGGTATTCGTTCGATATTTTGATGAGATGTATGTTGTCTCTCCTCTAGTGGTGTCATGTGAACGTCGACTACATGACACTTCACCATTTTTTGGGCCTAGGGGAAGGCATTGGTAAGTAATAAGTAGATGATGGGTTGCTAGAGTGACAGAAGCTTAAACCCTAGTTTACGCGTTGCTTCGTAAGGGGCTGATTTGGATCCATATATTTCATGCTATGGTTAGGTTTACCTTAATACTTATGTTGTAGTTGCGGATGCTTGCAATAGGGGTTAATCATAGGTGGGATGCTTGTCCAAGGAAGGAAAGTACCCAAGCACCGATCCACTCACATATCAAATTATCAAAGTACCAAACGCGAATCATATGAGCGTGATGAAAACTAGCTTGACGATAATTCCCATGTGTCCTCAGGAGCGCTTTCCTTTATATAAGAGTTTGTCCAGGCTTGTCCTTTGCGACAATAAGGATTGGGCCATCTTGCTACACCTTATTTACTTCATTTACTTGTTACCCGTTGCAAATCACCTTATCACAAAACTATCTGTTATCGATAATTTCAGTGCTTGCAGAGAATACCTTACTGAAAACTGCTTATCATTTCCTTCTGCTCCTCGTTGGGTTCGACACTCTTACATATCGAAACGACTATGATAGATCCCCTATACTTGTGGGTCATCAAGGGGCTCCTGCCCCTCCGCTGCCATGGAGGCCATGGACCAGAGGGGAACTCTCCTCCCATCTAGGGGGGAGGCCAAGGAAGAAGAAGAAGGAGGAGGGGGGCTCTCTCCCCCTCGCTTCCGGTGGCGCCGGAGTGCCGCCGAGGCAACGACCGGGACGACGATCTACATCAACAATCTTTCTATCGTCAACACCAACTTTCTCCCCCTCTATGCAGCGGTGTAACACCCCTTCTCCCCGCTGTAATCTCTACTTAAACATGGTGCTCAACTCAACATATTACTTCCCAATGATCTATGGTTATCCTATGATGTCTGAGAAGATCCGTTTTGTCCTATGTGTTAATCATGATCTTGGTTGGTATGATTGTACATTTTATTTATGGTGTTGTCCTACGGTGCCCTCCATTCTTGCGAAAACGCGAGGGGCCCCCGCTGGTCAAGCAAACGTCAAGTGTGCGTAGAGTTGTATAGGTGGTCAATAGAACTTGAGGGAATATTTGTTCTGCCTTTAGCTCCTCGTTGGGTTCGACACTCTTATGTATCGAAGAAGGCTACAAACGATCCCCTATACTTGTGGGTTATCAAGACCTTTTTCTGGCACCGTTGCCGGGGAGGAATAGCATGGGGTGAATATTCTCGTGTGTGCTTGTTTGCTTTATCACTAAGTAGTTTTTATTTTCTGTTCTAAGTTGTTCTCTATCTTTAGTTACGGATATGGAACACGAAACACCAAAAAAATAGTGGTACTTGCTACTCATGGATATGGGTAACCTCCTAAAACCCTCGATGCTCGTTATGCAAAAGATATTATGCACTACTTTGATAATCATGAGAAAACCCCATTCAACTATATAATGGGAGTAACGTTGGATCAACGTGAATACTTTAGGGATTATCGCTTGACACAAAAAGGGAAACTTTTATGGGATCAAATTCATATGTTGCATTGGTATGCTTGGACTTTATGCCAGAGATATGATTATACTTGTTGCTCAAGGATGAATGCTCCACATTTTTTACTGGAACGTCAAACGGTCCTGAAACTTTTTGTACTCTCTTTCTATACAAAATGTTTATTTTGTCCTAATTTTTCAGAACTTTTTGAGTTACAGAAGTATGGTGGATGTTCAAATCTTTACAGGCTGTCCTGTTTTCACAAATTGTTGTTATAGCTTCATTATTTGCGTATGTTTGAATTCTTGTTGAAGCCTCCTTGACTTGGGGCCATAGAATTGTGATAGCATACAATGGGTAATGTTTGTTTATAATTATACAATAATGTTATAGCAATACATGATGGGATTTCATTGCCATATTGCCCCGCCACTAAAAGTTCGGTTAAGTTTTGTGTGGATGAAGTGTTCAAAGATCGAGGAGGTCTCGGTGTGAGGAGAAGGAGGAGAGGCAAGATCTCAAGCTTGGGGATGCCCAAGGCACCCCAAGTAAATATTCACAGAGACTCAAGCGTCTAAGCTTGGGGATGCCCCGAAGGCATCCCATCTTTCTTCAACAAGTATCAGTATGTTTTCAGATTCGTTTTGTTCACGTGATATGTGCAAACCTTGGAGTGTCTTTTGCATTTCGTTTTCACTTCTCTTTTATGCACCATGCTGGTATGAGATAGTTCATGGTTGATTTATAGAATGCTCATTGCACTTCACTTATATCTTTTGAGTATGGCTTTATAGAATGCTTCATGTGCTTCACTTATATCATTTGAAGTTTGGATTGCCTGTTTCTCTTCACATAGAAAACCGTTATTTGAAGAATGCTCTTTTGCTTCACTTATATTTGTTAGACCATGATTTTTTGTAGAAACTATTAAACTCTCTTGCTTCACTTATATCTATTTAGAGAGTCAACGGCAATTGGTCAATTGCATGGTTAGTCATAAAATCCTACACAAAACTTATGGATCGCTGAATATGATATGTTTGATTCCTTGCAATAGTTTTGCGATATAGATATGGAATATGTGGGAGGCACTAGTAAATGGTTGTGTTTAGTAAGAATATTGGTGTTAAGGTTTGTGATTCCCGAAGCATGCACGTATAGTTTCTATTTATGCTATGAAGTTTGAGCATGATTTATTATTGATTGTGTTCCTTATGAATGGCGTTCGGGGACGAGCGATGGTCTTTTCCTACCAATCTATCCCCCTTGGGGCATGCGTAGTAGTACTTTGCTTCGAGGGCTAATGAACTTTTGCAATAAGTATATGAGTTCTTTATGACTAATGCGAGTCCATGGATTTGATACGTCTCCAACATATCTACTTTTTCTCATGCTTTTCCTCTTGTTTTGGACTCTAATTTGCATGATTTGAATGAAACTAACCCCGGACTGACGCTATTTTCAGCAGAACTACCATGGTGTTGTTTTTGTGCAGAAATGAAAGTTCTTGGAATGGAACGAAACTTTGTGAGGATTTTTTATATCAATAATAAGAATTACTGGAGCCAAGACCCACCAAAGAGGGCCCCTGGGTGGGCACAACCCACCAGAGCGCGCCCCCTCTCCTGGCGCGCCCAGGTGGGTTGTACCCACCTGGTGGCCCCGCTGACGACCCCCCTGATACTATAAATTCACATATTTCCAGAAAAAATTAGGAAGAAAGAATTATCACGATCCACGAGACGGAGCTGCCGCCAAGCCCTGTTCTTCCTCGGGGGGGGGGGGGGCAGATCTGGAGTCCGTTTGGGGCTCCGGAGAGGGGGATCTTCGTTCTTCGTCATCACCAACCCTTCTACATCGCCAACTCCATGATGCTCCCCACCGGGAGTGAGTAATTTCGTAGGCTCGCTGGTCGGTGAGGAGTTGGATGAGATTCATCATGTAATCGAGTTAGTGTTGTTAGGGCTTGATCCCTAGTATCCACTATGTTCTTAGATTGATGTTGCTATGACTTTGCTATGCTTAATGCTTGTCACTTTTGGCCTGGGTGCCATGATTTCAGATCTGAACCATTTATGAATTCATCATTATATCCATGTTTTAGATCCGATCTTCCAAGTTATAGTCACCTACTACGGTTATGATCCGACAACCCCTGAGTGAAAACAACCGGGCCCACTCTCGGTGATGACCGTAGTTTGAGGAGTTCATGTATTCATGATGTGTTAATGCTTTGTTCCAGTTCTCTATTAAAAGAAGGCCTTAATATCCCTTAGTTTCCAATATGGACCCCGCTGCCATGGGAGGGTAGGACAAAAGATGTCATGCAAGTTCTTTTAATAAAGCACGTATGACTATTTATGGAATACATGCCCACATTATATCGATGAACTGGAGCTAGTGCCGTATCACCCTACATTATAACTGTCACATGATGAATATCGTCCAACAAGTCACCGATCCAATGCCTACGAATTTATCCTTATTGATCTTGCTGTGTTACTATTGCTATCATCATTGTTACACTTGCTACAAATTACTGCTATCACTATTACTGTTACCGTTGTTGTTGTTGTTGTCACAATTATCAAAACTATCAAAGTACTTTGCTGCTGATCACTTTGTTGTAGATAATTACTCTCCAGGTGTGGTTGAATTGAAAACTCAGCTGCTAATACCTTAATATTCTTTGGCTCCCCTTGTGTCGAATCTATAAATTTGGGTTGAATACTCTACCCTCGAAAACTGTTGTGATCCCCTATACTTGTGGGTTATCAAGACCTTTTTCTGGCGTCGTTGCTGGGGAGCATAGCTATATATGTTGAGTCACTTGGGATTATTATCATATTATCACTATGAAGAATCTGAAGGATCCGAAGGCTAAGATATTTCCCTCAGGGACGAGGGGAGGTAAGGAACTGCCATCGAGTTCTACTTTAGATTCACCTTCTGTTATGAATAAACTTGCAACACCACCACATGCTACCAATTCTAATATGTTGCTAGTTATTGATGATGCTTATGATGATGCTAGTACCTTGCTTGATAATGATGATGTGCCACTTGGTGAATTTCTTGATAAACAAATTGCTAGAGTTATACAACATGATGTTGTTGAAATTGATGATGAGCTTGAAACTGAAACTCCTGAAACACCTGCTAGAACTAGACTTCCTAGATATGAATTGCATAAGGTACCGGAAGGTTATGTTATGAGTGAAGAAGCAACTAGAGATATTCTTGCTTGTAATGATAGAGATGATCTAGAGAAATTATTACACAAGTATAAAGAAAAATCTCTGAATGCTAGAATTAAGTGTGATCCTAAGTTTGCAACTTCACCTATCTTTGTTGATGATAAGGATTATGAGTTCTCTGTCGACCTAGAGTTAATTACTTTGGTTGAATCTGATCCTTTCCATGGTTATGAAACTGAAACTGTTGTGGCAGATCTTACTAAGTCGAATGATATAGCCACCCTTTTTACTCATGATGAGAAAACTCGCCACTACTTTATTCTCAAATTATTTCCTTTCTCATTAAAGGGTGATGCTAAATCTTGGTACAATACTCTTTCTCCTGGCTGTGTGCGTAGTCCCCAGGATATGATTTATTACTTCTATGAAAAATATTTTCCTGCTCATAAGAAACAAGCTGCCTTACAGGAAATATTTAACTTTGCTCAAACTAAAGAAGAGAGTCTCCCACACGCTTGGGGGAGGCTTTGCCAGTTACTAAATGCTTTGCCTGATCAGCCACTTAAGAAAAATGAAATACTTGATATCTTCTATAATGGACTAACCGATGCTTCTAGGGACTTCCTAGATAGTTGTGATGGTTGTGTTTTCAGGGAACAAACTATTGCTCAAGCTGAATAATTATTGAATAACATATTGAAAAATTATGATGATTGGACTATTCCTGAACTACCACCTAAACCCACTCCGAAGAAGAGGGGTATATTATATCCCAGTCCCAAAGATATGCAAGAGGCAAACAAATATATGAAGGAAAAAGGTATTAAAGCTGAGGATGTTAAAAATTTACCACCAGTTAAAGAAATACATGGGCTTAATACACCACCAATGCCTAAGGTGGTAGAGGTAAATTCTCTTATGAAGTTCAATGATAATGAGAATCCTCACAATATGCATCCTAGTCAATGCCTTTATGAGTTTGAAAACTACATTAGGAAATGATAACCCACAAGTATAGGGGATCGCAACAGCTTTCGATGGTAGAGTATTCAACCCAAATTTATTGATTCGACACAAGGGGAGCCAAAGAATATTCTCAAGTATTAGCAGCTGAGTTGTCAATTCAACCACACCTGGAAACTTAGTATCTGCAGCAAAGTGTTTAGTAGCAAAGTAATATGATAGTAGTGGCAATGATAATAAAAGGAAATGATAGCAAAAGTAATGGTTTTGGTATTTTGTAGTGATGATAGCAATAGCAACGGAAAAGTAAATAAGCGAAGAACAATATATGGAAAGCTCGTAGGTAATGGATCGGTGATGGAGAATTATGCCGGATGCAGTTCATCATGTAACAGTCATAACCTAGGATGACGCAGAACTAGCTCTAGTTCATCAATGTAATGTAGGCATGTATTCCGAAGATAGTCATACATGCTTATGGAAAAGAACTTGCATGACATCTTTTGTCCTACCCTCCCGTGGCAGCGGGGTCCTATTGGAAACTAAGGGATATTAAGGCCTCCTTTTAATAGAGAATCGGAACAAAGCATTAGCACGTAGTGAATACATGAACTCCTCAAACTATGGTCATCACCGGAAGTGGTCCCGATTATTGTCACTTCGGGGTTGCCGGATCATAACACATAGTAGGTGACTATAGACTTGCAAGATAGGATCAAGAACTCACATATATTCATGAAAATATAATAGGTTCAGATCTGAAATCATGGCACTCGGGCCCTAGTGACAAGCATTAAGCATAGCAAAGTCATAGCAACATCAATCTCAGAACATAATGGATACTAGGGATCAAACCCTAATAAAACTAACTCGATTACATGATAAATCTCATCCAGCCCATCACCGTCCAGCAAGCCTACGATGGAATTACTCACGCACGGTGGTGAGCATCATGAAATTGGTGATGGAGGATGGTTGATGATGACGACGGCGACGAATCCCCCTCTCCGAAGCCCCGAACGGACTCCAGATCAGCCCTCCCGAGAGGTTTTAGGGCTTGGCGGCGGCTCCGTATCGTAAAACACGATGATTTCTTCTCTCTGATTTTTTCTCTCCGAAAGCAAATATATAGAGTTCGAGTTGGCGTTGGAGGGTTTCCAGGGGCCCACGAGGTAGGGGGCACGCCCTAGGGGGGCGCGCCCTAGGGGGGCACCCCCACCCTCGTGAGAAGGGTGTGGGCCCCCTGGTCTTCATCTTTGGCAAGGATTTTTTTATTGTTTTTTCTAAGATTATCCATGAAGTTTTAGGTCATTCCGAGAATATTTGTTTTCTGCACATAAAACAACACCATGGTAATTCTGCTGAAAACAGCGTCTGTCCGGGTTAGTTCCATTCAAATCATACAAGTTAGAGTCCAAAACAATGGCAAAAGTGTTCGGAAAAGTAGATACGACAGAGACGTATCAACTCCCCCAAGCTTAAACCCTTGCTTGTCCTCAAGCAATTCAGTTGACAAACTGAAAGAAAGAAAAACTTTTACAAACTCTGTTTGCTCTTGTTGTTGTAACTATGTCAAGCCAGCATTCAAGTTTTCAGCATAGATCATAACTAACCACATTTGCAATAATTCTCAGGTCTCATAATTACTCGTATCAACAGCATAATCAACTAGCAAGCCATAATAATAAATCTCGGATGACAACACTTTCTCAAAACAATCCTAATATGATATAACAAGATGGTATCTCGCTAGCCCTTTCTGAGATGCAAAACATAAATGCAGAGCACCTTTAAAGATCAAGGACTGACTAGACATTGTAATTCATGGTAAAAGAGATCCAATCATAGTCATACCCAATATAAATTAACAGTAATGAATGCAAATGACGGCTGTGCTCTCCAGCTAGTGCTTTTTAATAAGAGGGTGATGACTCAACATAAAAGTAAATGGATAGGCCCTTCGCAGAGGGAAGCAGGGATTTGTAGAGGTGCCAGAGCTCGGTTTTGCAATAGAGATAAATTTTATTTTGAGCGGTATACTTTCATTGTCAACGTAACAACTAAGAGATAGCGATATCTTCCATGCTAAACACATTATAGGCGGTTCCCAAACAGAATCAATCCACCAACAAGAATGGTAAAGTTTATACTCCCCCTCCACCAACAAGCATCAATCCATGGCTTGCTCGAAACAACGAGTGCCTCCAACATACATCAGGTCCCAGGGGGAGTTTTGTTTGCAATTAATTTTGATTTAGTTTGCATAAAGCATGGGACTGGGCATCCCGGTGACCAGCCATTTTCTCGTGAGTGAGGAGCGAAGTCCACCCCTCTTGAGAATAACCCATATAACATGGAAGATAAGGACAACCTTGGTTGATACATGAGCTATTCGAGCATACAAAACGGAATGTTTATTTGAAGGTTTAGAGTTTGGCACATACAAATTTACTTGGAACGGCAGGTAGATACCGCATATAGGAAGGTATGGTGGACTCATCTGGAATAACTTTGGGGTTTAAGGGATTGGATGCACAAGCAGTATTCCCGCTTAGTACAAGTGAAGGCTAGCAAAAGACTGGGAAGCGACCAACTAGAGAGCGACAACAGCCATGTACATGCAGTAAAATTGATAAACATTGGATGCAAGCGTGAGTAGGATATAATCTACCATGAACATAAATATCGTGAAGGCTATGTTGATTTTGTTTCAACTACATGCGTGAACATGTGCCAAGTCAAGTCACTTAAATCATTCAAAAGAGGATACCACCCCATCATACCACATCATAACCATCTCAATAGCATGTTGGCACACAAGGTAAACCATTATAACTCATAGCTAATCAAGCATGGAACAAGCAACTATGATCTCTAATTGTCATTGCAAACATGTTTATTCATAATAAGCTAAATCAAGAACGAGGGACTCATCATATTTACAAAAACAAAAGAGGTCGAGTTCATACTAGCTTTTCTCATCCCAGTTAGCCCATCATATATCATCATAATTGCCTTTCACTTGCATGACCGAACGGTGTGAATAATAATAAGAGTGCACGTGCATTGGACTAAGCTGGAATCTGTGAGCATTCAATAAACAGGAGAAGACAAGGCAATACGGGCTCTTGGTTAAATCAACAATAATGCATATAAGAGCCACTTCAACAATTTAATTATGGTCTTCTCCTACTGACCCCCAAAGAAAAGAAAAGAAATAAAACTATTTACACAGGAAAGCTCCCAAGAAGCAAAAGAAGAACGGGAAATATTTTTGAGTTTTCTTTCTAATTACTACTACTTCAGCAGAAAAATAAACTACTACTAATTTTTTGGTTTTTTTTCTTAAGGTTTAGCAAACACACAAGAAGAAAGCAGGAAAAAGAAAATAAACTAGCATGGATATTACAGTGAAAGAGTATGAGCACCGACATCTAGCAATGAGTGTGTGTGAACATAAATGTAATGTTGGTGAGAAATACATACTCCCCCAAGCTTAGGCTTTTGGCCTAAGTTGGTCTATGGTCACGGCTGGCCTAGCGGATATCCATAATAATAGTTTTTGGGGTCGTACTGTGATGAGGAAGAATAGTTGGGTTCATACTGATGTGTAGCGGTTATCGCCTGCTGAGCTGCAGCGTGGAGTCGAGCTACCTCCGCTCTCCTCTCGTACTCTTCTGCCTCCTCTCTGGTAATAACATATCTTCCTTTTGTCTGTGAATCAAAGAAGGCAGGAGTAGGGAGAGTAATACGGAAAACACGTCGTTTATCAAAAATTAAACGATATAAGAGAGGTGATTCAGACCTCTCGACAAACTGGTGCGAGGCCATAGAGTCATAATCTAAATATGCAGGAGGTAACTCCATATCACCCTCACGAATGTCTATCTCAAGAAAATGAGCTAAGCGGGTTGCATAAATTCCTCCAAAGAAATCTCCATTATGTGTATTATGATGCAACCTACGAGCTACAATGGCTCCTGTATGATAAGATTGGTCTCCTAACACAGCACTCCTAAGAATGCTAAGATCAGAGACACACATGTGACATGCTTCATCCTTAGCATTTATGCATCTACCGATGAAGAGAGCAAAATAATGTATAGCAGGAAAGTGAATGCTCCCTATGGTAGCCTGCGTTATATCTCTAGATTCCCCCACAGTTATACTAGCAAGAAAGTTTCTAAATTCAGATTTAGGTGGATCCCTAACACTACCCCATGATGGAAGTTTGCAAGTAGAAGTAAAATCCTCTAAGTCCATGGTATAAGATTTGTCATAAAGATCAAACATGACTGAAGGAGAATTACGCGAAGATGAATACTCAAAACTCCTCACAAATGAACTTCTGAGATCATGATACTGGGGGCATTTGTTAGCCTCAAAATCCTCAAGACCGGCATTGCGCAAATATGCTTTGAATTCTTCTTTAATTCCCGCACGGTCCATAAAATTTTCTGACGACCATTCGCAAGGCCGTACTGGAGCGTCTCCTTGTGGATCCTCGTCAGCATCGTGCATAGCAATCCTGGGTCCTTGCTTCTTAGAGGAACCACCTTGGAACATCTTCCTAAGCATATTGTTTTTCTTTGAAAAATTCTGAAATTTTTAGTAACTTCAAGCAAAAGTGAACCAACTTTAATAAAACTGATAGCAACTACTCCTACAAGTGCCTAGAGCCTATATCAAGCATTAGAACTACTTAGAAACATATAAATTTGACATGCAAGCTCAAGAACATGGTCACCTATGCAGCACAAATTTGCAAAGAATAAAGCACTAGAACAAAAACTAATTGGACCAATGGAGGAGTCACATACCAAGGAACAATCTCCCCAAGTAGTTTTGCGAGAGGTGCTTTGAGCAAGGAGATCGAAAATCACAGCAAAAGTGGCTGGAACTCATGCTTGAGTTGGTTTTTCGGGTTTGTGTGAGATAGAGGAAGAAGATGGGTGCTGGGATAAGTGGAGGAGGGCCAACATGGGCCCACAAGGCAGGGGGTGCGCCCTATGGGGGGGCGCCCACCACCCTTGTGGCCAGGTGGCAGCTCCTCCCGCGGTAATTTTTGCACAGTAAATCCTCAAATATTCCCGAAAAAATCATATTAAATTGGCATGTCATTCTGAGGACTCTTATTTTCGGGATATTTTTATGTTGCACGGATAAGTCAGGAAATAGACAGAAAAATACTGTTTTTACTTTATTTAATATAAATAATAGAAAATAAAAGTGGGGTACAGAAGTTTGTGCTTCTAGTTTCATCCATCTCATGCTCATCAAAAAGAATCCACTAACAAGGTTGATCAAGTCTTGTTAACAAACTCATTCCGATAATCATGAAACCGGGGAAATTTCGAATAACACTAAGTTACCTCAATGGGGATATGCACATCCCCAATAATAAGAATATCATATTTCTTCTTAACAGTAGGAAGAGGAAATTCAAAACCTCCAAATATAATCGATGGAATTTTTCCAATAGAGTTGATACTATGAACTTGAGGTTGTTTCCTCGGAAAGTGTACCGTATGCTCATTACCATTAACATGAAAAGTGGCATTGCCTTTGTTGCAATCAATAACAGCCCCTGCAGTATTAAGAAAAGGCCTTCCAAGAATAATAGACATACTATCATCCTCGGGCACTTCCTCACAAATACCGACAGGTATATCAGTTGATTTATCAGCCATTTGCAAAGATATTTCAGTTGGTGTCAACTTATTGAAGTCAAGTCTATGATATAAAGAGAGAGGCATAACACTAACACCGGCTCCAAGATCACATAAAGCAGTTTTAATATAATTTCTTTTAATGGAGCAAGGTATAGTAGGTACTCCGGGGTCTCCAAGTTTCTTTGGCATTCCACCCTTAAAAATATAATTAGCAAGCATGGTGGAAATCTCAGCTTCCGGTATCTTTCTTTTATTAGTAATGATATCCTTCATATATTTAGCATAAGGATTTGTTTTGAGAACATTAGTTAATCGTATACACAAAAAGATAGGCCTAATCATTTCAGCAAAGCGCTCAAAATCCTCATCATCCTTTTTCTTGGATGGTTTCAGAGGAAAAGGCATGGGTTTCTAAACCCAAGGTTCCCTTTCTTTACCATGTTTCCTAGCAACAAAGTCTCTTTTATCATAACGTTGATTCTTTGATTGTGGGTTATCAAGATCAACAGCAGGTTCAATTTCTACATCATTATCATTACTAGGTTGTGCATCATCATGAACAACATCATTAATATTTTTACTAGGTTCATGTTCATTACCAGATTGTGTTTCAGCATCAGACATAGAAATATCATTTGGATTATTAGGTGGTTCAGCAACAGGTTCACTAGAAGTTTGCACAGTTCTATCATTTTTCTTCTTCTTCTTTTTAGAAGAACTAGGAACATCAATATTATTTCTTTGAGAATCTTGCTCGATTCTCTTAGGGTGGCCTTCAGGATACAAAGGTTCCTGAGTCATTCTACCAGTTCTAGTAGCCACTCTAACAGCATAATCATTTTTCTTATTGTTCATCTCATCAAGCACTTCTTTTTGAGCCTTAAGTACTTGTTCTACTTGAGTGGTAACCATAGAAGCATGTTTGCTAACAAGTTTAAGTTCACCTTTAATATTAGCCATATAATCACCCAAGCGTCTAATCATATAAGCATTTTCTTTTAATTGTCTACCAAAATAAGCATTGATGTCGTCTTGCTTAAACATAAAGTTATCAAACTCATCCAAGCACTGACTAGCAATTTTAGTAGGAGGGACTTCAGCTTTATCATATCTATAGAGAGAATTTACCTTTACTACCTGTGTCGGGATATCAGGATCAGGAGGTTCTTCAGTAAATAATGAATTGAGATCATATGTTTCTTCAACAGGCGGTATAGTAAGACCATGTATTTCTTCAATAGGAGGTAAATTCTTAACGTCTTCAGCTTTAATACCTTTTTCTTTCATAGATTTCTTTGCCTCTTGCATATCTTCGGGACTAAGAAATAGAATACCTCTCTTCTTCAGAGTTGGTTTAAGAATAGGCTCAGTAATTGGAGCAGGAGTTGGCTCAGGAGCTGGCTCAGGAGGTGCCCAATTATTTTTATTTGTCAACATATTATTCAATAGAATTTCAGCTTCATCCGGTGTTCTTTCCCTGAAAAGAGAACCAGCACAATTATCCAGGTAATATCTGGAAGCATCGGTTAGTCCATTATAAAAGATATCAAGTATTTCAGGTTTCTTAAGAAGATGATCAGGAAAAGCATTAAGTAGCTTGAGAAGCCTCCCCCAAGCTTGTGGGAGACTCTCTTCTTTAATTTGCACAAAGTTGTATATTTCCCTCAAAGCAGCTTGTTTCTTATGAGCAGGGAAATATTTAGCAGAGAAGTAATATAGCATATCCTGGGGACTACGCACACAACCAGGATCAAGAGAATTAAACCATATCTTAGCATCACCCTTTAATGAGAACGGAAATATTTTGAGTATATAAAAGTAACGCGATCTCTCATCATTAGTGAACAGGGCAGCTATATCATTTAACTTAGTAAGATGTGCCACAACAGTTTTAGATTCATAGCCATAAAACGGATCAGATTCAACCAAAGTAATTATATCAGGATCAACAGAGAATTCATAATCCTTATCAGGAACACATATAGGTGAAGTAGAAAAAGCAGGGTCAGGCCTCATTTTTATCTCTAAGTGATTCTTTGTTCCATTTAACTAATAACCTCTTAAGCTCATATCTATCTTTGCAAGCTAAAATAGCGGCAGAAGATTCCATATCAAAAAGATAGCCCTCAGGGATAACAGGCATATTTTCATCATCACTATCATCATCGTATTCAGATTCAATAGTTTATTTTTCTCTAGCCCTAGCAATTTGTTCATCAAGAAATTCACTAAGGAGCACAGTAGTATCAGGCATAGAAGCAGTTTCATCATAAGTATCATGCATAGCAGAAGTGGCATCATCAATAACATGCAACATATCAGAACGAATAGCAGAAGCAGGTGTAGGTGTCGCTAGCTTACTCATAACAGAAGGTGAATCAAGTGCAAAGCTAGATGGCAGTTCCTTACCTTCCCTCGTAGTTGAGGGATAGATCTTGGTTTTTGGATCTCTCAAGTTCTTCATAATTATAAGCAGATATAAATCCCAAGCGACTCAAAGAATAGAGCTATGCTCCCCGGCAACGGTGCCAGAAATTTGTCTTGATAACCCACAAGTATAGGGGATCGCAACAGCTTTCGAGGGTAGAGTATTCAACCCAAATTTATTGATTCGACACAAGGGGAGTCAAAGAATATTCTCAAGTATTAGCAGCTGAGTTGTCAATTCAACCACACCTGGAAACATAGTATCTGCAGCAAAGTGTTTAGTAGCAAAGTAATATTATAGTGGTGGTAGCAGCAACAAAAGTAAATACAGCAAAAGTAATGTTTTTGGTATTTTGTAGTGATTGTAACAGTAGCAGCGGGAAAGTAAATAAGCGAGAACCAGTATATGGAAAACCCGTAGGCACCGGATCAGCGATGGATAATTATGCCGGATGCGGTTCATCATGTAACAGTCATAACATAGGGTGACACAGAACTAGCTCCAATTCATCAATGTAATGTAGGCATGTATTCCGTATATAGTCATACGTGCTTATGGAAAAGAACTTGCATGACATCTTTTGTCCTACCCTCCCGTGGCAGCGGGTCCTATTGGAAACTAAGGGATATTAAGGCCTCCTTTTAATAGAGAACCGGAACAAAGCATTAGCACATAGTGAATACATGAACTCCTCAAACTATGGTCATCACCGGGAGTGGTCCCGATTATTGTCACTTCGGGGTTGCCGGATCATAACACATAGTAGGTGACTATAGACTTGCAAGATAGGATCAAGAACTCACATATATTCATGAAAACATAATAGGTTCAGATCTGAAATCATGGCACTTGGGCCCTAGTGACAAGCATTAAGCATAGCAAAGTCATAGCAACATCAATCTAGAACATAATGGATACTAGGGATCAAACCCTAACAAAACTAACTCGATTACATGATAAATCTCATCTAACCCATCACCGTCCAGCAAGCCTACGATGGAATTACTCACGCACGGCGGTGAGCATCATGAAATTGGTGATGGAGGATGGTTGATGAAGACGACGGCGACGAATCCCCCTCTCTAGAGCCCCGAACGGACTCCAGATCAGCCCTCCCGAGAGGTTTTAGGGCTTGGCGGCGGCTCCGTATCATAAAACGTGATGATTTCTTCTCTCTGATTTTTCTCTCTCCGAAAGCAAATATATAGAGTTGGAGTTGGCGTCGGAGGGTTTCCAGGGGGCCCACGAGGTAGGGGGCGCGCCGTTGGGGGGGCGCCCCCCACCCTCATGAGAAGGGTGTGGGCCCCCTGGTCTTCATCTTTGGCAAGGATTTTTTTATTGTTTTTTCTAAGATTATCCATGAAGTTTTAGGTCATTCCGAGAATATTTGTTTTCTGCACATAAAACAACACCATGGTAAGTCTGCTGAAAACAGCGTCAGTCCGGGTTAGTTCCATTCAAATCATACAAGTTAGAGTCCAAAACAAGGGCAAAAGTGTTTGGAAAAGTAGATACGACGAAGACGTATCAGGAAACAAGATCACTTCAATGCAAATGTTATGAAACAATTGAAATACAATTCTGATATGATTGCTCGCTTGAGTGACTTGTTATTTAGAATCTCAAATGATGTTAGAGGTGTTGGAAAACATGCTTCTATGGTTCAAACTCAATCAGAACAAGTTGCTAAATCTCAAAGAGAATTGCTTGATGAAATGAATCATAATATGCATGAATTTGCTATTAGAGTTGCAACTAGAGGAGGTAAAATGACTCAGGAACCACTTTATCCTGAGGGACACCATAAAAGAATTGAAAAAGATTCACAAAGAGCTAACACTAGTGCACCTGGTCCTTCTAGAAAGAAAAATAAAAAGAAAAATGATAGGACTTTGCACACTTCTAGTGAACCTGAAATAGAAAAACCTCATGATAATGAAAATGAAGTTTCTATCTCTGATGCTGAAACTCAATCTGGTAATGAACACTCACCTAATGTTAATGAAAAAGATAATGATGTGGTTCATGAAGACTCTCAACCAACCAATGATAAAGAACCAGATAATGATGTTGAGATAGAACCACCTGTTGATCTTGATAACCCACAACCTAAGAATAAAAGGTATGACAAAAGAGACTTTGTCGCTAGAAAACACGGTAAATAAAGAGAGCCTTGGGTTCAAAAACCTATGCCTTTTCCACCAAAGTCAACTAAAAAGAATGATGATGAATAATTTGAACGCTTTGCTGAAATGTTGAGGCCAGTCTTTTTGCGTACTCGCTTGACTGTTATCTTGAAAATGCCTCCATATGCAAAGTATATGAAAGACATCATCACAAATAGGAAGAAGAAAAATACCAGAAGCTGAAATCTCCACTATGCTTGCTAATTATACTTTTAAAGATGGAGTAGCTAAAAAACTTGGAGATCCGGGAATACCAACTATACCTTGCTCTATCAAAAAGAATTATGTGAAAACTGCTTTGTGTGATTTAGGACCTGGTGTTAGTGTTATGCCTTTATCTTTATATAAAAGACTTGACTTGAATAAACTCACACCTACTGAAATATCTTTGCAAATGGCTGACAAATCACTGCCATACCTATTGGTATCTGTGAGGATGCGCCCATTGTAGTTGCTAATGTCACTATTTTGTCTGACTTTGTTATACTTGAGATGCCCGAGGACGACAACATGTCGATTATCCTTGGTAGACCCTTCTTGAATACTGCAGGGGCTGTTATTGATTGCAATAAAAGCAAGGTCACTTTTCATATCAATGGTAATGAGCATACGGTGCACTTTCCGAAGAGACAATTCCAAGTGAATGGTATTAATGTTATTGAAAAAACTCTGACAATCACTATTGGAAGTTTTCGAATACCTCTACCTACTGTCAAATAGAAATATGAAATACTTACTGTTGGGGAAATGCATATCCCCATTGAGGTAACTTAGTGGTTTATGAAAGTTCTTCGGTTTCATGCTAATCGAAAGTGGTTGTTAATAAGACTTGATCAACCTTATTAATGGATCATTTTTGAACGGTATGAAGTTGATGAATTTAGTAAGCACTACTTTATGTCCCTACTTTTTATTCTCTATTTTTATTAGTTAAATAAAATAAAATGCCATGTTTTGTCTGTTTTCTGATTTTCCCGTGCAATAAAAAATGACCCAAAAATGAAAGTTCTCAGAATGCCTTGAAAATTTAATACGATTTTTTCTGAATATTTCTGAATTTTTGGTGCAATAAACATCAGAGGGAGGTGCACCAGTTGGGCACAACCCACCTGGGCGCGCCAGGACCCCCAGGCGCGCCCTAGTGGGTTGTGGTCCCCACGTGTCCCCCCTCACTTACCTCTTCATCCCACATCATCACTTACCTCCAGAAAAAAATCCCCATTGCTCTCTCTCCCGTGTTCTTGAGCTCAAACCCGCGGATTTCGATCTCTTTGCTCGAACCTCCGTTTCCGAAACTATTTCGGGGGATTGTTGCTTATTATGTGACTCCATCATTTGTCCAATTAGTTTTTTTAGTGGCTTATACTTTGAATAATTAGGTACTCTTGGTGCTGCTGTAGATGGGCTTGCATGTTGAATTCTTAGTGTTCTAAGTTGTTTGAATGCTTGTTATGGCCTCTATGTATCCCTATGAGTAGTTGCTATCAATCTTACAAAGTTTTATTGACATATTTTTGTCACTCCAAAATTTTTATTTTTAGAAAATTGTACGCGGGCATGATGAACCTATTTGGAAGGAGTTCTTCGAGGAGACGATCCTCGGGGGCATCTTCTAGTGACAGTTCCGCCTGTAGGTCTTATGTTGAACCAAGTGAAAGTTCCACACGAGATGCCGCCACCAAGACATGTTTATGGCCTAGCAATGAATATATGGTGCATGTGGGCATTAAGGAGGAATTTGAGCAATATGTTCACAATGCCGGCCTCGGTCCCTACCTATCAGATAAGTGTGTACAACACCAACTTCTCACTGAATCATTTGTCAAAGGATTTAAATATTTTCCACGTGAGTCTAGGGTGTCGTTCATGCTTTATGACAATCCTTATACAATCCCACTGGTGAATTTTGCTTGCCATTGCAAACTACCATTTTGGGGTTCGCTTGATGAGCCACCAACAGTTGAGTACGAGTCTTTCTTGACTAGTCTGTGCTACGGCGAAAATAGGGGAGTGAGACAAGGAAGAATAAAGAGCATTCACTTTCCCGCAATTCAGTTGTTTGCATTATTTAACCGGAAGTGCATAGTAGGCAAGCAAGACTGTAGCATACTTTGTGCGCCAGACTTGAGCCTCCTTCACACCGCTCTCACTAGTGAAAGGAATTATAACCTTGGAGCAATTGTTGCACGCAGACTTCACAACAATGCTAAAAGTGGCCGGTTCTATGGTGGAATTTATGCCACACGCCTAGCACGAGGGCTGGGTGTCTCACCTTTTCCCTTTGATCATATCCTACCCACTCGGTATTTAGATTCTGATGCCTTGAAAGATCATAAAATTCTCAAGGGAAGGGCTGATAACTTCACTTATAATTTGTTGTTTAACCAATCACATGTTGTGGACACATATTTGCATGCGCCTGCTCTCTTTGATTATCATAGCAAGGAAAGATATTTTGTCCTTGAGAGCGAGGCCCGAGCTCATAATGCAGCAGTGGTGGCGGCACGACGTGCTGAGGCATCCGCACCAAGAGCCTCTGTGAGCTACCACGCCGACTACTACCCTCTAGGCTACTGATCGATAACCAACTTAGGCCAAAAGCCTAAGCTTGGGGGAGTATGTGTTCTCACCGACATTATATTCATGTTTACATATCATTCTATTTGTCGGTGCTCACACTTTTTCACTGTGTCATCCATGCTTACATTTATTTTCTTGCTTTCTTCTTGTGTGTTTGTTAAAACTTTAGAAAAACCCAAAAAATTAGTTGTAGTAATTTACTTTCTATGCATGCTTAGTAGTAGTACTAAAAAGAAAATCCAAAAAGATTTCCTTGTTCTTATTTTGCTTGTTGGGAGCTTTCCCGCGTAAATAATTTTTCTCGTTTTTGCTTTTCCCTTATTACCAAAAACTCCAAAAATATTTCAGTGTTGTACCGAGGAGAAGTCCACGATGAAAATGTTGAGTGGCTCTCATATGAATACCCGTTGAACTAATAAAGAGCCCATTTTACCTTGTCTTCTCCTGGTGAATAAAATTTTTGCACATTCCAGCTTAGTCCAAGGCACTCTTGCACTATTATTATTTTCATATCATTCGGTCGTGCAAGTGAAGGGCAATGATGACGACATCAGATGAACTGGACGTGGCAAAGAGAAACTTGTATGAACTCGACTTGTCCTGTCTGTGTAAATATGTTTAACCTAGTGCCCATGATTCATCCCATTATGATTAAACATGTTTGCAATGACAATTAGAGATTATAGTTTCTCATGCCATGCATAAGTAGCTGGGAGTTAATAATGATTTATCTTGGATATCAACAAAGCGTTAAAATGATTGTGATGTAGTATGATGATATGGTATCCTCCTCTGAATGTTCAAATGGCTTGACTTGCTACATGTTCATGCATGTAGTTGAATCAAAACCAACATAGCCTCTATAATGTTTATGTTCATGGTGCTCATATCCTACTCATGCTAGTGTCCAATGTTACTTACGCAGAATGCATGGTTATGATCATTGTTTCTCTCTACCTGGCCGCTTCCCAATCTAAATTGCTAACCTTTGCCTGTACTAAGTGGGGATTCTGCTTGTACATCAAAAACCTTGAACCCAAAGTTATTCCAGATGAGTACACCATACCTGCCTATATGCGGTATTACCTGCTGTCCTAAGTAAATTTGCATGTGCCACCTCTAAAAACTTCTAAAAACTATCTGTTTGTGTGTCTGGATCGTTCATGGAACGACAGGAGGTGGTCGATATCTTCGCAGGTTATTCTCAGGTCGAGTGTTTATTCACTCGCCATCGCAAGAGAAAATGGGTGGTAATAGGGATGCCCAGTCCCAAACTGCAAAATACAAAAAGAGTTCATCTCTTAAATAATCAAACAAAAACTCCCAATGGAGTGAAAACCTTTACTTTTACCGCTTGGGAACCGCCACTAGCGTGCTTAGCATGGAAGATGTTGATAACTGATGGTCGTGAAGTGAATAAGAAGGGTCCATGTCTCAAAATATCATTTATCTCTGTTTTAAAAACTGAGCTTTGGCACCTCTGCAAATCACTGCTTCCCTCTGCGAAGGGACTTTCTATTTACTTTAATGTTGTGTCATCACCTTCTAAAAACAAGCGCCAGAAACTGAGTAGAGCACAGCTGAGGGAGTCCTGGATTAGGGGGTGTCCGGATGGCCGGACTATACCTTCAGCCAGACTCCTGGACTACGAAGATACAAGATTGAAGACTTCGTCCCATGTCCGGGAGGGACTTTCCTTGGCGTGGAAGGCAAGCTTGGCAATACGAATATGCAGATCTCCTACCATTGTAACCGACTCTATGTAACGCTAACCCTATCCGATGTCTATATAAACCGGAGGGTTTTAGTCCGTAGGACAACATACACAACAACAATCATACCATAGGCTAGCTTCTAGGGTTTAGCCTCTCCGATCTCGTGGTAGATCTACTCTTGTACTACCCATATCATCAATATTAATCAAGCAGGACGCTGGGTTTTACCTCCATCGAGAGGGCCTGAACCTGGGTAAAACTTCGTGTCCCTTACCTCCTATTACCATCCAGCCTAGACGCACAGTTCGGGACCCCCTACCCGAGATCCGTCGGTTTTGACACCGACATTGGTGCTTTCATTGAGAGTTCCTCTGTGTCGTCGCCGTCAGGCTTGATGGCTCCCAGGATCATCAATGGCGATGCAGTCCAGGATGAGACCTTCCTCCCCGGACAGATCTTCGTCTTCGGCGGCTTCGCACTGCGGGCCAATTCACTTGGCCATCTGGAGCAGATCGAAAGCTATGCCCCTAGCCGTCAGGTCAGATTTGGAAGTTTAAACTACACGACTGACATCTGCGGGGACTTGATCTTTGACGGATTCGAACCACTGCCGAGCGCGCCGCACTGTCACGACGAGCATGATCTAGCTCTGCCGCCGAACAGTGCCCTGGAGGCCGCACCCACATCGGCTTCGACCCTTAATTCGGAGCCAACTACGCTGATCGAGGATGGGTGGTTGGACGCCGCCTCGGGGGCTGCGATCCCAATGACGATCAAGCCGAACACCAGCCCCGCACTCTGCGAGACTCGTGACTCTAAGGAGCCGGACTCCTCTCCGGACTCTGAACCCTCCGCTCCCCTGCCGATCGAATCCGATTGGGTGCCGATTATGGAGTTTACTGCCGCGGACATCTTTCAGCACTCGCCTTTCGGTGATATTCTGAAGACACTAAAGTCTCTCTCTTTATCAGGAGAGCCCTGGCCGGACTAGGTCAGCAAGGTTGGGGTTCGGACTATGAATAAATTCAAAGCCCACCCACCACCCACTTTGTAGCCACTGTCGACGACTTAACCGACATGCTCAACTTCGACTCCAAAGACATCGATAGTATGGACGCCGATGAAGGAGACGATGAAGAACCAGCGCCTATCAGGCCCTGGAAAGCCACCTCGTCATATGACATATACATGGTGGACACCCCAAAAGAAGGAGATGGCGATGGAACAGCGGAGGATGACCCCTCCAAGAAACAGCCTAAGCGCCGGCGTCAGCGGCGCCGCTCAAAATCCCGCCAAAACAAATACGGTGATTCCAGCACGGGAGATAATAATACTCCGGAAAGTGCCGAAGAAAACCCCCTCCAGCAAGATTTAGCGCAGGAGGATGGAGAAACCAGCCCTCATGAGAGAGCGGCAGACAGAGAGTTCGAGGACGATAATTATATGCCTCCCTCCGAACATGAGGCAAGCCTCGATGACGACGAATTCATCGTGCCAGAGGATCCCGTCGAGCAAAAGTGTTTTCAACGCAGGCTTATGGCACAGGAAGAAGCCTTAAGAAAAAACAGCAACAGCTCAGAGCAGATCAAGATTTGCTAGTCGAGAGATGGACTGAAGTCCTTGTGGCCGAAGAGCATAAACTCGAATGCCCCTCCAAGAGCTACCCAGAGCACAGGTTGCTACCCCAATTAGAGGAGGAAGCACTTGATGTGGCCGACTGGCCACCTCGTGGCCGCGACAGAGAGGCCTCTCGGCCCTCCACTCAAGCCGCACCCCGTACCAAGGCACGGGAATATGCGCCGGACTTACGAGATATGTTGGAGGACAAGGCAAGGCAGACAAGATCGATCTACGGATTGCGGGGGCGCCCCACAGCTCGAGACAGTAACCGTCACGCCGACCACAAATTCGGCAGGGCCGAACACAGTAGACAAAGCTCATTGGAGCTACGTCATGATATAGCCCAGTACAGAGGCGCCGCACACCCACTATGCTTCACAGACGAAATAATGGATCATCAAATCCCCGAGGGTTTCAAACCCGTAAACATCGAATCATATGATGGCACAACAGATCCTGTGGTATGGATCGAGGATTATCTCCTTCATATCCACATGGCCCGCGGCGATGATTTCCACGCCATCAAATACCTCCCACTCAAGCTTAAAGGACCAGCTCGGCATTGGCTTAACAACTTGCCAACAGGATCAATCAGTTGTTGGGAGGACCTGGAAGCCGCATTCCTCGATAATTTCCAGGGCACTTATGTGCGACCCCCAGACGCCGATGACCTAAGTCACGTAATTCAGCAGCCAGAGGAATTGGCCAGGAAATTCTGGACACGGTTCCTAACAAAGAAAAATCAAATAGTCGACTGTCCGGACACTAAGGCCCTAGCAGCCTTCAAGCACAATATCCGTGACGAGTGGCTGGCCTGGCACCTTGGACAGGAAAAGCCGAAATCTATGGAAGCACTCATGACACTCATGACCCGCTTTTGCGCGGGAGAAGACAGCTGGCTTGCTCGTAGCAACAATATGACCAAGAACCCTGGTAATTCGGACACCAGGGACAGTAGTGGCAGGTCGCGTCGTAACAAGCAGAAGCGCCGCATTAACGGCGACAATGCTGAGGATATGGTAGTTAATGCCGGATTCAGAGGCTCTAAATCCGGTCAGTGGAAAAAGCCATTCAAAAGGAATCCTAGGGGCCCCTCCAGTTTGGACCGAATATTCGACCGCTTGTGCCAGATACATGGCACCCCCGAAAAGCCGGCCAATCACACCAACAGGGATTGTTGGGTGTTCAAGCAGGCAGGCAAGTTAAACGCCGAAAATGAAGACAAGGGGCTGCATAGCCATGACGACGAGGAGCCCCGGCCGCCGAACAACAGTGGACAGAATGGTTTTCCCCCACAAGTGCGGACGGTGAACATGATATACGCAACCCATGTCCCCAAAAGGGAGCGGAAGCACGCATTAAGGGACGTATACGCGGTAGAGCCAGTCGCCCCAAAGTTCAACCCATGGTCCTCCTACCCGATCACCTTTGATCGAAGGGACCATCCCACTAGCATCTGTCATGGCGGATTCGCCGCATTGGTTCTAGACCCAATTATTGACGGATTTCATCTCACTAGAGTCCTTATGGATGGCAGCAGCAGCCTGAACCTGCTTTACCAGGATACAGTGTGGAAAATGGGCATAGATCCCTCGAGGATTAAGCCCGCCAAAACGACCTTTAAAGGCGTAATACCAGGTGTAGAGGCCAACTGTACAGGCTCAGTCACACTTGAAGTGGTCTTCGGATCTCCGGATAATTTCCGAAGCGAGGAGTTAATCTTCGACATAGTCCCGTTCCGCAGTGGTTATCATGCACTGCTTGGGCGAACCGCATTCGCCAAGTTCAATGCAGTACCGCACTACGCATACCTTAAGCTCAAGATGCCAGGCCCTCGAGGAGTAATTACGGTTAATGGATACACCGAACGCTCCCTCCGAACGGAGGAGCATACAGCGGCCCTTGCAGCGGAAGTACAAAGCAGCCTCTCCAGGCAGTTCTCCAGTCTGGCCACTAAACGACCGGACACCGTCAAGCGCGCCCGGAGTAACCTACAACTAGACCGCCTGGCACGATCCGAGCAGGCGTAGCAATGCGGCCCCAACCCCAACCCTCGCAAAAAGGCGACGCCAGTACTTCGCGTACATAACTACGCTCTAGAGATACCATGGGTACAGGGGGAGGGGCACCATCACGGCATGCCCGAAACACAACTTAAACCGTACCAGGGGCTGCCGATTTTTTTAATTTTCTCTTACTTTCAGGACTCCATCCTTCGGAAGGCCTGTTCGGCAGTTCAATTGCCCCAAAAACGATGCAAGAACCAGGTGGTCTCTATCACGAGCAGTATACCTGTTCCGCATACTATTCCGCAGCTTGCCCCTGGAACAGACATGTTAACTAGTCCAACCATTCACTTATCTCATTATTTGTATCGTTCTGCTTTGATTGCAGCTGGGTCGAGCACCTCAGTGGAGAAAGCTAAAACTGACTGTCATGATGAAGCGAGAGCTGGTCGCTGTTCGAGAGGTTTTTCGAGTCCCTAAAGACTTATGCCGCTTAGGGCGAGGAGCTGGCTCTGTCCGGCCAAGGAATGGATAGCGCCCCGAACTCGATCTTCCGAATACCAGGGGCTTCGCCGAAATTTAAAACTATAGAATTCTATGGCTAAGTGAGAGTGTTCATGCATTATAGTCCGATTGCCTTGTTTGTTGGGCTGAGCGCCTCCCTCGAAGGACCCAAACATGGGAAAAAGAGCGCCCAGGTTTATCCCCGAACACCCCAGCACTAGCGGCACGGGGGCACAAGCCGATGATTCGCCATCTCTTAGAATTGATAAACAGCCGCACAGAAGGTAATATTTTAAATTCCAACAACATTGCTTAGCGCATATGAACAAGTTTTCAGCGCACAGGACAAAACGAGCAAGTTTCACTCAAAAATTACATCCCTAGAACATTCATCCGCCACAAGTCAGGCACCCTTCAGAACATCCTTATAGTAATTCTCGGGCTTGCAATGCTCTTTCCCCAGCGGTGGCCCGTCCTTCACAAGCTTCTCAGCATCCAGCTTGCCCCAATGCACCTTAGCACGGGCAAGGGCCCTACGGGCACCTTCAATGCAGACGGAGCGGTTGATGACTTCGAGCCTTGGACAGGCCTCCACCAGCCGCCGCACCAGCCCGAAATAGCTCCCAGGCAGAGCCCCTCTAGGCCACAACCGAACTATGAGGCCCTTCATGGCCTGTTCGGCCGCCTTGTGGAGCTCGACCAGTTGCTTCAGCTGGTTGCTCAGGGGCACGGGGTGTCCGGCCTCAGCATACTGAGACCAGTACACCTTCTCTGTCGAGCTGCCCTCCTCGGCTCGGTAGAATGTGGCGGCATCGGACACACTCCGAGGAAGATCTAGGAACGCTCCTGGAGAGCTCCAGATTCGGGTAAGTAACAAGTAACTCATGTTTATTTGTTTGCTTTGCATAAAGAATGCCTTACCCGCCGCTATCTTCTTCACCTCATCCAACTCCTGGAGGGTCTTCTGGGATTCGACCTTGCCAGACTTGGCATTTCAATAGCCACCGCGAGCTCGGACGCTCGCGTCTTTGAGTCAAGCTCCAAACTCTCATGTTTTTCCATGAGAGCCTGGAGCTCTTGTCGTACCTTGCAAACCTCGGCCTCATACTTCTCCCGCTCGGTGCGCTCCGTGGCCTCCCTCTTCTCGGCCTCGACCAGTGCTTGCTTAAGGGTCGCCACCTCAGACGTGGCCCCTACAATAGCCACGGTAATCCTGTTATTTTTTGCAATTGCACCTTTTTATATATATTTAAAAACAAGGTATTTCCTACCTTCATTGTCCTCGTGCTGCTTCTTGGCATGCCCGAGCTCTTGCTCGGACTGCTCGAGGTTCTGCTTTAGCATGTCCAGTTCTGCAGTCAGTGCGGCGGACGCAAGCAGAGAAGCCTGCATACGCATATTGACTCATTTTTGTTAGACTCCTACGAATTTTATTTGATCCTCTATTCAACTTTTCTTCCCGAACGCCAAACAGAGCATCAGGGGCTACTGTCTATGCGGTAATATTATTTACACATTCTTTACTTACCTCAAAGCCTGTTAAAAGGCCAGTACAAGCTTCAGTCAGTCCACTCTTGGCGGACTGAACCCTCTGGACCACCGCACTCATAATGGTGCGGTGCCCCTCGTCGATGGAGGCACCTTGGAGCGCCTCCAACAGATTGTCCGACGCCTCCGGTTGGACGGGGGTCACCGGCATGGTGGGCTCGCTCCCCTTGTAAGGAGGTCCCCCGCCTGACTTTGGAACCTTTGAAGGTTCCGGAGCGGTGTTCGGCCTAGAGCCGGACTTGGATCCCTGGGGGGTTTCATCCCCTTTACCCCTGGAGTCTGGGAGGTCGCCTTGCGGTGCCTCTAGGACCACCTCCTCCCGGCTTGGAACCTGTTGGGACAACACTTCGGTGTCGTCCGTAGGGCAGGGGGAGGAAGCCGTCGGAAGTGAGTTCACATCCGACGAGTCCAGTGAGCCGCTCGACGACGCGTCGAGCCGGTCTTTGGGTGGGCTGCATAAACATATTCGACATAAGGGAAAGCTGTGCAATAAACGAATACTATGAATTACTCTGGTATCCGGATACTTACGATTTTGCCAGGGGCTTGGCCCTGGGCAGCCACTCCTCTCCGCCGTCGTCGGCGTCGGTGGAGTAGTCCGGAGGAAGGGTTT
This sequence comes from Triticum urartu, assembly GCF_056163025.1. Taxonomy (NCBI): domain Eukaryota; kingdom Viridiplantae; phylum Streptophyta; class Magnoliopsida; order Poales; family Poaceae; genus Triticum; species Triticum urartu. The sequence continues at coordinate 578,653,627 of NC_141874.1, forward strand.
TCCCCTTCTTGGACCCTCCGGCCTCCCCAGAGAGGGCGGCATTCCTTTTCTTCTCTCCTCCCGCTAGAGGGGGAGAGGTCTCTTCTTCTTCCTCCTCGTCTTCATGGGAGGAATGCGCCTCGGAACCGTCGGATGATGGATCCGACACCTCCTGGCACCGGGCACTCTTTCGAGTCCCCGTGGCCTTTTTCGCGGCCTTCTTCTCCGGCACCACATAGGGTGCCGGAACCAGCAGCTTCGCCAAGCGAGCGTCCGCTGGGCCTTCGGGCAAAGGAGTCGGATAGTTGATCTGTCCGGACGTCACATGCCAATCCTGTTAAAGGTAAGGGAGCTTAGATCCCGCATGGAGTCAAACTATGAAAAACTGATACCCTGTAAAAGGAAAAAAACGGCTTACCGCGAGAACGTGATGCTGCGCACTGAATCCGCGATCCTCGGTAGCGGATGCGGGAGCCTCGGCGCCCTTGAAAAGCACCTTCCAGGCATCTTCGTACATCGTGTCGAAGAGCCTGCTCAGAGTTTGGTGCCACGCCGGGTCGAACTCCCACAGGTTGAAAGCCCGTTGTTGACACGGGAGGATCAAGCGCATGAGCATAACCTAGACTACGTTGACAAGTTTGAGCTTCTTGTCCACCAGGGTTTGGACGCATGTTTGGAGTCCGGTCAGCTCTCCTTTTTTACCCCACGACAGGCCCGTCTCCTTCCAGGAGGTGATCCGCGTAGGAGGTCCGGATCGAAACTCGGGGGGTGCGACCCATTCGGCGTCGCGCGGCTCGGTGATGTAAAACCACCCCGATTGTCACCCCTTCAGGGTCTCCACAAAGGAGCCCTCGAGCCATAGGACGTTGGCCATCTTGTCCGCCATGGCGCCTACGCACTCCGCCTGGTTGCCGCGCACCACCTTCGGCTTGACATTGAAAGTCTTGAGCCATAGGCCGAAATGGGGGCGGATGTGGACGAAAGCCTCGCACATGACGATAAACGCCGAGATGTTGAGGACAAAGTTTGGGGCCAGATCGTGGAAATCCAGGCCGTAGTAGAACATGAGCCCCCGGACAAATGGGTGGAGAGGGAAGCCCAGTCCGCGGAGGAAATGGGGGAGGAACACCACCCTCTCATGGGGCCTAGGGGTGGGGATGAGCTGCCCCTTTTCGGGAAGTCGGTACGCGATGTCGTTAGACAGGTATCCGGCCTTCCTCAGCTTTTTGATGTGTCCCTCTGTGACGGAGGAGACCATCCACTTGCCTCCCGCTCCGGACATGGCTGGAGAAGGTTGAGATGGGGAGTGCGGACTTGGGCGCTAGAGCTTGAGTGCGCAAGAATGGATAGGCGAAGGAGGAAGAAGGCGTAGGTGAAAAGGTGGATCCTTATCCCCTTATATGGGTGGACGCAACTACATGTCCCCACCAGCCTGGTAAAACTCGCTTATCTCCAAGCGCCATAATCAATGGCGCGGTTGGGTTACCCACACCCGTATTGATGAGAATCCCGGAATAAGGGGACACGATCTCTGCTTTAACAAGACGTGCCAAGGAAACCGCCTCGCATGACGCGCTGAGGTGGGATAATGAAACGACTCGGATAAAGGCTTGGCCGTGGTGTGTCACATTACGGAATACGTCAGCAGATTAGATTTGTGTAAATATTATTCTCTCTACGGCAATATGTGGAAACTTATTTTGCAGAGCCGGACACTATCTTTGTGTTCAAAATCTTCTATGAAGTACTTGGAGGAGGAACCTGCCTTGCAATGCCAAAGACAATATGCAAGCCGGACTCGTCGTCATTGAATCCTGGTTCAGGGGCTACTGAGGGAGTCCTGGTTTAGGGGGTGTCCGGATGGCCGGACTATACCTTCAGTCGGACTCCTGGACTATGAAGATACAAGATTGAAGACTTCGTCCCGTGTCCGGGAGGGACTTTCCTTGGCGTGGAAGGCAAGCTTGGCGATACGGATATGCAGATCTCCTACCATTGTAACCGACTCTATGTAACCCTAACCCTATCCGGTGTCTATATAAACCGGAGGGTTTTAGTCCGTAGGACAACATACACAACAACAATCATACCATAGGCTAGCTTCTAGGGTTTAGCCTCTCCGATCTCGTGGTAGATCTACTCTTGTACTACCCATATCATCAATATTAATCAAGCAGGACGTAGGGTTTTACCTCCATCGAGAGGGCCCGAACCTGGGTAAAACTTCGTGTCCCTTACCTCATGTTACCATCCAGCCTAGACGCACAGTTCGGGACCCCCTACCCGAGATCCGCTGGTTTTGACACCGACAACAGTTGTCATGATTTATGCATTGTGTGTAGCTAATGTTGGGTGCATCATGACTAGATCTTTTCTACCACGAATTACAATGTTTAGTTGCTGCTTGAACTTTGGAGGTACTCTGCATTTATGTTTTGCGGTCTCAGAAAGGGCTAGCGAGATACCATTATTGTCATATTACATCATGGTTGTTTTGACAATGTGTTTCCATTTGAGATATCTTATTATTGCTCGCTAGCTGATTATGTCATTGATATGAGTCATTATAATCTTTAAGAGTTATTGTCGACATGGTTAGTTATAATGTTGGCTGAAAACATGGGTGATGTTTAAGCTTATTTATGCAAACAAGAGCAAAAGAGTTCGTAAAAATTTTTCTTTCTCACTTTCAGTTTATCAACTGAATTGCTTGAGGACAAGCAATGGTTTAAGCTTGGGGGAGTTGATACGTCTCCAACGTATCTACTTTTTCTCATGCTTTTCCTCTTGTTTTGGACTCTAATTTGCATGATTTGAATGAAACTAACCCCGGACTGACGCTGTTTTCAGCAAAACTACCATGGTGTTGTTTTTGTGCAGAAATAAAAGTTCTCGGAATGGAACGAAACTTTGCAAGGATTTTTTATATCAATAATAAGAATTATTGGAGCCAAGACCCACCAGGGAGGGGCCCCTGGGTGGGCACAACCCACCAGGGCGCGCCCCCTCTCCTAGCGCGCCCAGGTGGGTTGTACCCACCTGGTGGCCCCGCTGATGAACCCCCTGATACTGTAAATTCACATATTTCTAGAAAAAAATCAGGGACAAAGAATTATCGCGATCCACGAGACAGAGACGCCGCCAAGCCCTGTTCTTCCTCGGGAGGGCAGATCTGGAGTCCGTTTGGGGCTCCGGAGAGGGGTATCTTAGTTCTTCGTCATCACCAACCCTTCCCCATCGCCAATTCCATGATGCACCCCATCGAGAGTGAGTAATTCCTTTGTAGGCTCGTGATACGTCTCCAACGTATCTATAATTTTTGATTGTTCCATGCTATTATATTATCTGTTTTGGATGTTTAATGGGCTTTATTATACACTTTTTTATTATTTTTGGGACTAACCTACTAACCCAAGGCCCAGTGCAAATTGCTGTTTTTTTTTGCCTATTTTAGTTTTTCGCAGAAAAGGAATATCAAACGGAATCCAAACGGAATGAAACCTTCGGGAGAGTTATTTTTGGAACCAACGTGATCCAGGGGACTTGGAGTAGACGTCAAGAAAGAAGCGAGGAGGCCACGAGGTAGGGAGGCGCGCCTGCCCCCTAGGCGCGCCCCCCACCCTCGTGGGCCCCTCGCAGCTCCACCGACCTAGTCCTTCCTCCTATATATATCCATATACCCCGAAAACATCCAGGAGCACCACGAAACCCTATTTCCACTGCCGCAACCTTCTGTACCCAAGAGATCCCATCTTGGGGCCTTTTCCGGAGCTCCGCCGGAGGGGGAATCGATCATGGAGGGCTTCTACATCAACACCATAGCCTCTCCAATGATGTGTGAGTAGTTTACCACAGACCTTCGGGTCCATAGTTATTAGCTAGATGGCTTCTTCTCTCTCTTTGGATCTCAATACAATGTTCTCCTCGATCTTCTTGGAGATCTATCCGATGTAACTCTTTTTGCGGTGTGTTTGTAGAGATCCGATGAATTGTGGGTTTATGATCAAGTTTATCTATGAACAATATTTGATTCTTCTTTGAAATCTTTTATGTATGATTGGTTATCTTTGCAAGTCTCTTCGAATTATCAGTTTGGTTTGGCCTACTAGATTAATCTTTCTTGCAATGGGAGAAATGCTTAGCTTTGGGTTCAATCTTGCGGTGTCCTTTCCTAGTGACATCAGTGGCAGCAAGACACGTATTGTATTGTTTCCATCGAGGATAAAAAGATGGGTTTTATATCATATTGCTTGAGTTTATCCCTCTACACCATGTCATCTTGCCTAATGTGTTACTCTGTTCTTATGAACTTAATACTCTAGATGCATGCTGGATAGCGGTCGATGTGTGGAGTAATAGTAGTAGATGCAGAATCGTTTCGGTCTACTTGTCACGGACGTGATGCCTATATACATGATCATGCCTAGATATTCTCATAATTATGCACTTTTCTATCAATTGCTCGACAGTAATTTGTTCACCGACCGTAATACTTATGCTATCTTGAGAGAAGCCACTAGTGAAACCTATGGCCCCCGGGTCTATCTTTTATCATATAAGTTTCCAATCTATTTTACTTTGCAATCTTTACTTTCAATCTACATCATAAAAATACCAAAAATATTTATCTTATTATCTCTATTAGATCTGACTCTCGTAAGTGACCATGAAGGCATTCACAATCCCTTTATCGCGTTGGTTGCGAGGTTCTTATTTGTTTGTGTAGGTACGAGGGACTTGCATGTAGTCTCCTACTGGGTTGATACCTTGGTTGCGAGGTTCTTATTTGTTTGTGTAGGTACGAGGGACTTGCGTGTAGTCTCCTACTGGGTTGATACCTTGGCATTGACAATCCCTTTATCGCGTTGGTTGCGAGGTTCTTATTTGTTTGTGTAGGTACGAGGGACTTGTGTGTAGTCTCCTACTGGGTTGATACCTTGGTTCTCAAAAACTGAGGGAAATACTTATGCTACTTTGCCGCATCACCCTTTCCTCTTCAAGGGAAAACCAACACCGTGCTCAAGAGGTAGCAAGAAGGATTTCTGGCACCGTTGCCGGGGAGATCTACTCACAAGTCAAGACATACCAAGTACCCATCACAAACTCTTAGCCCTCGCATTACATTATTTGCCATTTTCCTCTCGTTTACCTCTCCCCTACGTCACCCTTGTCGTTCTATTCACCCTCTTTTCCCGCTCGCCTCTTTTCCGTTCGCCTCTTTTTCGCTCGCTTCTTGTGTCGCTGTGTGTCATCATGGCTAGTCCCTTATCTGCCCCTTTGTCTCTCGAGTTTGAAGTTCTTCACTTCAAACAAAGAAAAGGAGAAAATTTAAAAGATGTTTGGTTTAGGATGATGGAGTCTTATCATAATTGCACCTTAGAGGTGAATTTTAGAATTTTACTTCGCAATTTTTATGTTGGGCTAAATATGTGCTTAGACAAATCTTGGATTGCGTTGCCAAAGGAAATTTTATCAAAATTGATCCCAGTATTGCACATGAAATCATAGAGGGAATAGTGGGAGCACTACCTCAACAAAAGGGGCCACATCATACACAGGAAGAGACACAAGTTTTTGAGAAGATTTGTGAAGTAACAAAAATTTTACAAAAGTCTCTTGAACCTCTAAAGAGTGTTAGCGGAAACCTTCACCGCATGAATATGTTGATTACCCTTTGCAATAAGCGGTTGGATTCTTTAGATCTAAACATTTCCGAATATGAAGGGAAACATAAAGAACCTCTCGGATTCGAGCATGACTCCGCTAAAAAAATTAAAACCAAAGATGATAATACCTAGATCTATTCTTGCTTTTATGCCTAGCTAGGGGCGTTAAACGATAGCGCTTGTTGGGAGGCAACCCAATTTTATTTTTGTTTCTTGATTTTTGATCCTTTTTAGTAATAAATAATTCATATAGCCTCTGTTTATATGTGGTTTTATGCTTTTAATTAGTGCTTGTCCCAAGTAGAACCTTTGGGAAGACTTGGGAGAAGTTTTAGCGATCTTGCTGTAAAAAACAGAAACTTTAGCGCTCACGAGATTTGCTGCCATATTTTACTGGAGAGTGCGATTAAGTTGATTCTTTTTGAAGATAATTAATAGAAAAATTCCTCACGTCCACCAATTTATTTCAGAATTTTTGGGATTATACAAGTATTCGAAACCTACAACAGACTGTTCTGTTTTTGACAGATTCTGTTTTTCGTGTGTTGTTTGCTTATTTTGATGAATCTATGGCTTGTATCGGACTGTATGAACCATAGAGAAGTTGGAATACAGTAGGTTTAATACCAATATAAATAAAGAATGAGTTCATTACAGTACCTTAAGTGGTGCTTTGTTTTCTTATACTAACAGGGCTCATGAGATTTTCTGTTGAGTTTTGTGCTATGAAGTTTTCAAGTTTTGGGTAAAGATTTGATGGATTATGGAATAAGGAGTGGCAAGAGCCTAATCTTGGGGATGCCCAAGGCAACCCAAGGTAAAATTCAAGGACAACCAAAATCCTAAGCTTGGGGATGCCCCGGAAGGCATCCCCTCTTCCGTCTTCTTCCATCGGTAACATTACTTGAGGCTATATTTTTATTTGCCACATGATATGTGTTTTGCTTGGAGCGTCTTGTATGATTTGAGTATTTGCTTTTTAGTTTACCACAATCATCCTTTCTGTAAACACCTTTTGGGAGAGACACACATGAATTGGAATATATTAGAATACTCTATGTGCTTCACTTATATCTTTTGAGCTAGATAATTTTGCTCTAGTGCTTCACTTATATCTTTTAGAGCACGGTGGTGGTTTTATTTTATAGAAATTACTGATATCTCATGCTTCACTTATATTATTTTGAGAGTCCTTTAGAACAGCATGGTAATTTTCTTTGGTTATAAAATTAGTCCTAATATGGTAGGCATACAGGATGGGTATAACAAAAACTATCATAAAAAGTGCATTGAATACTATGAGAAGTTTGATACTTGATCATTGTTTTGAGATATGAGGATGGTGATATTAAAGGTGTGCTAGTTGAGTAGTTGTGAATTTGATAAATACTTGTGTTGAATATTGCTAGTCACGTAGCATGCATGTATGGTAACCGTTGTGTAACAAATTTGAAACATGAGGTGTTCTTTGATTGTCTTCCTTATGAGTGGCGGTCGGGGATGAGCGATGGTCTTTTCCTACCAATCTATCCCCCTAGGAGCATGCGTGTAATGCTTGGTTTTTTATGACTTGTAGATTTTTGCAATAAGTATGTGAGTTCTTTATGACTAATGTTGAGTCCATGGATTATACGCACTCTCACCTTTCCATCATTGCTAGCCTCTTCGGCACCGTGCATTGCCCTATCTCACATTGAGAGTTGGTGCAAACTTCGCCGGTGCATCCAAACCCCGTGATATGATACGCTCTATCGCACATAAACCTCCTTATATCTTCCTCAAAACAGCCACCATACCTACCTATTATGGCATTTCCATAGCCATTCCGGGATATATTGCCATGCAACTTTCCACCGTTTCATTCATGACACGGTTCATCATTGTCATATTGCTTTGCATGATCATGTAGTTGACATCGTATTTGTGGAAAATCCACCATGCATAATTTGTCATACATGTCACTCTTGATTCATTGCCCTTCCCGGTACACCGCCGGAGGCATTCATATAGAGTCATATTTTGTCCTGGTATCGAGTTGTAATCATTGAGTTGTAAATAAATAGAAGTGTGATGATCATCATTAATAGAGCATTGTCCCAAATAAAAAAAGAGAAAGGCCAAAAAAAGAACGGCCCACAAAAAAGAAAGAAAAAAAGAAAATAATAATAAAAGGGACAATGCTACTATCCTCTTTTTCCACACTTGTGCTTCAAAGTTGCACCATGATCTTTATGATAGAGAGTCACTTGTTTTGTCACTTTCATATACTAGTGGGAATTTTTCATTATAGAACTTGGCTTGTATATTCCAACAACGGGCTTCCTCAAATGCCCTAGGTCTTCGTGAGCAAGCAAGTTGGATGCAAACCCACTTAGTTTCTTTTGTTGAGCTTTCATACATTTATAGCTCTAGTGCATCCGTTGCATGGCAATCCCTACTCCTTGCATTGACATCAATTGATGGGCATCTCCCTAGCCCGTTGAATAGCCGCGTCGATGTGGGACTTTCTCTTTTTTTGTCTTCTCCACATAACCCCCATGATTATATTATATTCCACCCATAGTGCTATATCCATGGCTCATGCTCATGTATTGCGTGAAAGTTGAAAAAAGTTTGAGATTACTAAAGTATGAAACAATTTCTTGGCTTGTCGTCGGGGTTGTGCAAGATGAGAGCATTCTTGTGTGACGAAAATGGAGCATGACCAAACTATATGATTTTGTAGGGATGAACTTTGTTTTGCCATGTTATTTTGAGAAGACATGATTGCTTAGTTAGTACGCTTGAAGTATTATTATTTTTATGTCAATATTAAACTTTTGTCTTGAATCTTTTGGATCTGAATATTCATACCACAATAAATAAAATTACATTGAGAATTATGCTAGGTAGCATTCCACATCAAAAAAAATCTATTTTTATCATTTACCTACTCGAGGACGAGCATGAATTAAGCTTGGGGATGCTTGATACATCTCCAACTTATCTATAATTTTTTATTGTTCCATGCTATTATATTATCTGTTTTGGATGTTTAATGGGATTTATTATACACTTCTATATTATTTTTGGGACTAACCTACTAACCCAAGGCCCAGTGCAAATTGTTGTTTTTTTCCTATTTCAGTGTTTCGCAGAAAAGGAATATCAAACGGAATCCAAACAGAATGAAACCTTCGGGAGAGTTATTTTTGGAACAAATGTGTTCCAGGGGACTTGGAGTAGAGATCAAGAAAGAAGCGAGGAGGCCACGAGGCAGGGAGGCGCGCCCCCACCCTCGTGGGCCCCTCGCAGCTCCACCGACCTACTTCTTCCTCGTATATATCCATATACCCCGAAAACATCCAGGAGCACCACAAAACCCTATTTCCACCGCCGCAACCTTCTGTACCCAAGAGATCCCATCTTGGGGCCTTTTCCGGAGCTCCGCTGGAGGGGGAATCGACCACGGAGGGCTTCTACATCAACACCATAGCCTCTCCGATGATGTGTGAGTAGTTTACCACAGACCTTCGGGTCAATAGTTATTAGCTAGATGGCTTCTTCTCTCTCTGTGGATATCAATACAATGTTCTCATCGATCTTCTTGCAGGTCTATTCGATGTAACTCTTTTTGCGACATGTTTGTCGAGATCCGATGGATTGTGGGTTTATGATCAAGTTTATCTATGAACAATATTTGATTCTTCTTTGAAATCTTTTATGTATGATTGGTTATCTTTACAAGTCTCTTCTAATTATCAATTTGGTTTGGCCTACTAGATTGACCTTTCTTGCAATGGGAGAAGTGCTTAGCTTTGGGTTCAATCTTGCGGTGTCCTTTCCTAGTGACAGCAGGGGCAGCAAGGCACGTATTATATTGTTTCCATCGAGGATAAAAAGATGGGGTTTATATCATATTGCTTGATTTTATCCCTCTACATCATGTCATCTTGCCTAATGCGTTACTCTGTTCTTATAAACTTAATACTCTAGATGCATGCTGGATAGCGGTCGATGTGTGGAGTAATAGTAGTAGATGCAGAATCGTTTCGGTCTACTTGTCGCGGACATGATGCCTATATACATGATCATGCCTAGATATTCTCATAATTATGCACTTTTATATCAATTGCTCGACAGTAATTTGTTCACCGCCCGTAATACTTATGCTATCTTGAGAGAAGCCACTAGTGAAACCTATGGCCCCCGGGTCTATCTTTTATCATATAAGTTTCCAATCTATTTTACTTTGCAATCTTTACTTTCAATCTACATCATAAAAATACCAAAAATATTTATCTTATTATCTCTATTAGATCTGACTCTCGTAAGTGACCATGAAGGCATTCACAATCCCTTTATCGCGTTGGTTGCGAGGTTCTTATTTGTTTGTGTAGGTACGAGGGACTTGCATGTAGTCTCCTACTGGGTTGATACCTTGGTTCTCAAAAACTGAGGGAAATACTTACGCTACTTTGCTGCATCACCCTTTCCTCTTCAAGGGAAAACCAACGCAGTGCTCAAGAGGTAGCAGCTCATTGGTCGATGAGGAGTTGGATGAGATTCATCATGTAATCGAGTTAGTTTTGTTAGGGCTTGATCCCTAGTATCCACTATGTTCTTAGATTGATGTTGCTATGACTTTGCTACGCTTAATGCTTGTCACTTTTGGCCCGGGTGCCATGATTTCAGATCTGAACCATTTATGAATTCATCATTATATCCATGTTTTAGATCCGATCTTGCAAGTTATAGTCACCTACTACGGTTATGATCCGACAACCCCAGAGTGACAAAAACCGGTCCCACTCTCGGTGATGACCGTAGTTTGAGGAGTTCATGTATTCACTATGTGTTAATGCTTTGTTCCGGTTCTCTATTAAAAGGAGGCCTTAATATCCCTTAGTTTCCAATATGGACCCCACTGCCTCGGGAGGGTAGGACAAAAGATGTCATGCAAGTTCATTTAATAATGCACGTATGACTATTTATAGAATACATGCTTACATTATATTGATGAACTGGAGCTAGTGGTGTATCGCCCTAGGTTATAACTGTCACATGATGAATATCATCCAACAAGTCACCGATCCAATGCCTACGAATTTATCCTTATTGATCTTGTTGCGTTACTATTGCTATTATCATTGTTACACTTGCTACAAATTACTGCTATCACTGTTACTGTTACCGTTACCGTTGCTGTTGTCACTATTATCAAAACTATCAAACCACTTTGCTACTGATCACTTTGCTGCAGATAATTAATCTCCAGGTGTGGTTGAATTGACAACTCAGCTGCTAATACCTTAATATTCTTTGGCTCCCCTTGTGTCGAATCTATAAATTTGGGTTGAATACTCTACCCTCAAAAACTTTTGCAATCCCCTATACTTGTGGGTTATCAGGATTATACGCACTCTTACCTTTTCGCAATTTGCTAGCCTCTACGGTACCGTGCATTGCCCTTTCTCACATCGAGACGTGGTGCAAACTTCGCAGGTGCATCCAAACCCCGTGATATGATACGCTCTATCACACATAAGCCTTATTATATCTTCCTCAAAACAGCCAGCATACCTACCTATTATGGCTTTTCCATGGCCATTCCAAGATATATTGCGAGATAACTTCCACCGCTTCCGTTTGATGACTTGAGCATTCATTGTCATATTACTTTGCATGATCATATAGCTGACATAGTAGTTGTGGCTCAGCCACCATTCATCATTTTTCATGCATGTTACGCTAGATCATTGCACATCCTGGTACATTGCCCGAGGCATTCATATAGAGTTATACTTTGTCATAGGTATAGAGTTGTAATTTTTATTTCTTTTGAGTTATAAGTAAATAGAAGTGTGATGATCATCATTATCCTATTTTAGAGCAGCGCCCTAGTGAGGAAAGGATGACGGAGACTATGATTCCCCCACAAGTCAGGATGAGACTCCGGACAATGAGAGAAAAAGAAAAGGAAAAATGAAATAAATAAAAAGAAAAAAGAAAGGAAAAAGAAAGAAAGAAAATAAAATAAATAAATAAATAAACAGAGAAGGGGCATTGTTAGTATCCTTTACCACACTTGTGCTTCAAAGTTGCACCATGTTTTTCATATGGAGAGTCTCCTATGTTGTCACTTTCATATACTAGTGGGAATTTTTCATTATAGGATTAGATGCACACCCACTTAGTTTTCATATTGAGCTTTCATACACTTATAGCTCTTGGTGCATTCATTGCATGGAAATCCCTACTCCTCGCATTGATATCAATTGATGGGCATCTCCATAGCCCGTTGGTTAGCCGCGTTGATGTGAGACTTTCTTACTTTCTTCTTTTCTTTATATTTACCCCTATCATCATACTCTATTCCACCTGTAGTGCTATATCCATGGCTTGCGCTCATGTATTGCGTGAGGGTTGAAAAAGCTGAAGTGTGTTAAAAAGTATAAACCAATTGCTCGGCTTGTCATCGGGGTTGTGCATGATAAATACTTTGTGTTAAAGAAGATAGAGCATGACGAGACTATATGATTTTGTAGGGATAGCTTTCTTTAGTGTTGATATTTTGAAAGACATGATTGTTTGTTGGGATGCCTGAGTATTGATGTCTTTACGTCAAATTATAGACTATTGCTTTGAATCACTTATGTCTTAATATTCATGCCATGTTTAGATATATGATCAAGTTTATGCTAGGTAGCATTCCACATCAAAAATTATCTTTTTTATCATTTACCTGCTCGAGGACGAGCAGGAATTAAGCTTGGGGATGCTGATATGTCTCCATCGTATCTATAATTTTTGATTGTTTCATGCCAATATTATACAACTTTCACATATTTTTGGCAACTTTTTATATGATTTATTGGACTAACCTATTGACCCAGTGCCTAGTGCCAGTTCCTGTTTTCTGCATGTTTTTTTGTATCACAGAGTATCCATATCAAACGAAGTCCAAATGCAATAAAATTTTTATAGAGAATTATTTTGGAATATATGTGATTTTTGGGAGTTGGAATCACCGCAAACAGAGGCCCACACAGCCCACAAGACACCAGGGCGCGCCAGAAGCCCCTGGCACGTGGTGGTGGGTTGTGCCCTCCTCGAACGTTGGTTGGAGCTCTTCTCCGGGTGCAAGGAAGCTTATATCTAGAAAATATCGTGTTAAAATCTCAGCGCAATCGGAGTTACGGATCTTCCAGAATATAAGAAACGGTTTTCGGCCAGATCTGGAAAGCGCGAAACAGAAGAGAACAGAGAGGTAGATCCAATCTCGGAGGGGCTCCTGCCCTCCCCCGCCATGGAGGCCATGGACCAGAGGGGGAACTCTCCTCCCATCTAGGGGGAGTCCAAGGAATAAGAAGAAGGAGGGGGTCTCTCTCCCCCTCGCTTCCGGTGGTGCCGGAGTGCCACCGGGGAAACGATCGGGATGACAATCTACATCAACAATCTTGCTACCGTCATCACCAACTTTCTCCCCCTCTATGCAGCGGTGTAACACCCCTTATCCCCACTGTAATCTCTACTTAAACATGGTGCTCAACTCCATATATTATTTCCCAATGACCTTTGGTTATCCTATGATGTTTGAGTAGATCCGTTTTGTCCTATGGGTTAATTTTGATCTTGGTTGGTATGATTGTATATTTTATTTATGGTGCTGTCCTACGGTGCCCTCCGTTCTCACGCAAACGTGAGGGGGCCCCGCTGTAGGGTGTTGCAATATGTTCATGGTTCTCTTATGGTGGGTTGCGAGAGTGACAAAAGCTTAAACCCGAGTAAGTGGGATATGACGTATGGGAGTAAAGAGGACTTGATACTTAATGCTATGGTTGGGTTTCACGACCTTAACAGTCTTTAGTAGTTGCGGATTCTTGCTAGGGGTCCAATCATAAGTGCATATGATCCAAGTAGAGAAAGTATGTTAGCTCATGCCTCTCCCTCATATAAAATTACAAGAATGATTATGGGTACTTGTTATCGATTGCCTAGGGACAAATAACTTTCTTCTTGGCACAAACCCTTTTTCTAAACACCTAACTTTTATTATCTTGCAAAGTACTTCTAGTTTTATTCTTGCAAAGTAGTTCTAGCATCACACCTACAAAATAGTTTCATACTTGTTTTAGGCAAAGCAAACATCAAGTGTGCGTAGAGTTGTATCGGTGGTCGATAGAACTTGAGGGAATATTTGTTCTGCCTTTACCTCCTCGTTGGGTTCCACATTCTTATTTATCGAAGAAGGCTACAAACGATCTCCTATACTTGTGGGTTATCATGCCCTGGTGGGTTGTGCTCCCCTCGGAGTAGCCCCCTGGTGCTTCTTGGGCCCACTAGATGTCTTCTGGTCCCAAAAAATCCACAAAACATTTCGCTGCATTCGGACTCCATTTGGTATTGATTTCCTGTGATGCAAAAAACATGCAAAAAGTAGTCAAGAAGGTGCTGCCCTCGAGAAGGTCATCAACCCCTACCTTGCGGAGGTGATGCGACACCCTCAAGCCATTGAGATGCGTGAGGGGGTGCTGCACATCCGCGGTGTTGAGGGGCCAAAGAAGACGGGAAGCGTGGAGACAAGACTCGAAGCAATGGAGCAACCAAGTTTTAAAGTGTCAAGGGATGGTGGAGAGTGGACTCAACGCCAATCACATGATGATCACAGAGTTCACCAACAATCACAAGTTGGATGCCAAGAACATTGGGGAGGCCATCTACAAGCTTCACGAGAAAATCGAGCACCTCCAAGCCTAGATCTATGACCTGCAAAACCAAAACTGTGAGTATGAATACATATTTAAGAGGATGAGTTTGGCTGCAGATTTGAGGATCCCGGAGACTCGTTAATCTTCCTATGATGGTGAGCCTATGCCTTGGAAGATGGATGACAAGCCTACTTCATCAACAACTCCATCATCACCACCTCCGAAGAAAGAGACATAATACATGGGTATGGGCACTCCCCTTGGCAACTGCCAAGCTTGGGGGGGGGGGGTGCCCCGGTATCATATCACCATCACATCTTTATCTTTAACATTTTTTCTTAGTTCGATCCTTTTGGTTATATCTTGATCTAGTAGAATAAAGTTTTAGTATGATCTAGCTTTGAGTTTTGCTTCGATCCCTATCTTTGTAATTGAGTCCTTGAGATATATAATAAGGAGTAGTTTTGAGTAAAGGGCTTTGCTTTCTTGCTACGATCTTGAGGGAATTAATAAAAGAAATAAATAAAAAGATCATATATTGATCTTATGGAGAGTAATGACTTCACATAAGGAGTATGTTGAATAAAGGTTGTTGAGAGTTGAAAAACATAGTTTTGGTCATTGTTGCAAATAATAGGAAGTAATAAAGAAAGAGAGGCTTCGCATATAAATATACTATCTTGGACATCTTTTGTAATTGTGAGCACTCATTAAAATATGACATGCTAAAAAGTTGATGTTGGACAAGGAAGACTACATAATGGGTTATGTTTTCCGATATCCGAATAGAAGTTATATTATCATGGATCATCCAACATTTTGAGCTTGCCTTTCCCTCTCATGCTAGCCAAATTCTTTGCACCAAGTAGAGATACTACTTGTGCTTCCAAACATCCCTTAAACCCAGTTTTGCCATGAGAGTCCACCATACCTACCTATGGATTGAGTAAGATCCTTCATGTAAGTTTTCATCGGTGCAAGCAATAAAAATTGCTCTCTAAATATGTATGATCTATTAGTGTGAAGAAAATAAGCTTTATACGAACTTGTGATATGGAAGAAATAAAAGCGACAGACTGCATAATAAAGGTCCTTATCACAAGCGTCAATATAAAGTGATGTTCTATTGCACTAAGATTTTATACATCCAACCATAAAAGCACATGACAACCTCTGCTTCCCTCTGCGAAGGGCATATCTTTTACTTTTATCTTCTACCCTTATACAAGAGTCCTGGTGATCATCACCTTTCCTTTTTATACTTTTCTTTGGCAAGCACTATATGTTGGAGAGATCTGGATATATATATATCCCCTCGGATATAGGTTTTCATAAAGTATTATTTGTTGACATTACCCTTGAGGTAAAAGGTTGGGAGGCAAAACTATAAGCCCCTATCTTTCTCTGTGTCCGATTGAAGCTTTGTACCCATAAATATCGTGTGAGTGTTAGCAATTGTGAAAGATTAAATGACAATTGAGTATGTGGACTTGCTGAAAAGCTCTTATATTGACTCTTTCTGATGTTATGATAAATTGCAATTGCTTCAGTGACTGAGATCATAGTTTGTTAGTTTTCAATGACATTTTTGATTCATACTTTACCTTGTGAACGAATTGTTACTTTGAGCATAAGAAATTATATGAAATTATATGTTGTTGTTCTATAGATGATCATGATGCCCTCATGTCCATATTTTATTTTATCGACACCTCTATCTCTAAACAGGTGGACATATTTATCGATTTCGGCTTTTGCTTGAGGACAAGCGCGGTCTAAGCTTCGGGGAGTTGATACGTCCATTTTGCATCATGCTTTTATATTGACACTTAATGCATTATGGGCTGTTATTACATGTTATATCATAATACTTATGCCTATTCTCTCTTATTTTATAAGGTTTACATGAAGAGGGAGAATGTCGATAGCTGGAATTCTGGACTGGAAAAGGAGCAAATATTAGAGACCTATTCTGCACAACTCCAAAAGTCCTAAAACTTCATGAAGTATGTTTTTGGAATATATAAAAAATATTGGACGAAGAATGTACCAGAGGGGGCCCATCAGCCAGCCACAAGGGTGGAGGGCGCCCCCTACCCCCTTGGGCGCGCCCCCGACCTTGTGGCCCCCCTGACAGGCCTTCGGTGCCCATATTTGGCTATATGGTGTGTTTTGAACTGGAAAAATCAGAAGGAAGATTTCCGGATGAAGCGCCACCGTCTTGAGGTGGAACCTGGGCAAAACCAATCTAGGGCTCCGGCGGAGCTGTTCTGCCGGGGAAACACCCCTCCGGGCGAGGGAAATCATTGCCATCATCATCACCAACGATCCTCTCGTCGAGAGGGGGTCAATATCCATCAATATCTTCACCGGCACAATCTCCTCTCAAACCCCCGTTCATCTCTTGTATTCGATCTTGGTCCCAAAACCTCACATTGGTACATGTGGGTTGCTAGTAGTGTTGATTAATCCTTGTAGTTGATGCTAGTTGGTTTATCCGGTGGAAGATTATATTTTCAGATCCTTAATGATAATTAATACTCTTATGATTATGATTATGAACATGCTTTGTGAGTAGTTATGTTTGTTCCCGAGGACATGGGAGAAGTCTTGTTATAAGTAATCATGTGAATTTGGTATTCGTTCGATATTTTGATGAGATGTATGTTGTCTCTCCTCTAGTGGTGTTATGTGAATGTCGACTACATGACACTTCACCATTGTTTGGGCCTAGGGGAAGGCATTGGGAAGTAATAAGTAGATGATGGGTTGCTAGAGTGACAGAAGCTTAAACCCTAGTTTATGCGTTGCTTCGTAAGGGGCTGATTTGGATCCATATGTTTCATGATATGGTTAGGTTTACCTTAATTCTTCTTTCGTAGTTGCGGATGCTTGCGAGAGGGGTTAATCATAAGTGGGAGGCTTGTCCAAGGAAGGGCGGGGCCCAAGCACCGGTCCACCCACATATGAAATTATCAAAGTAATGAACGTGGATCATATGAGCATGATGAAAACTAATTTGACAACAATCATAAAAGATGTCCAAGATAGTATATTTATATGTGAAGACCTCTCTTTCTTTATTACTTCCTATTAATTGCAACGATGACCAAAACTGTGTTTGTCAACCCTCAACAACTTTTATTCATCATACTCTTTCTATGTGAGCTCATTACTCTCCATAAGACTCACATGATCTCTTTGTTTCTTTTTATTTCTTTCTCTTTTCTTTTATTCACTTAGGATCATGGCAAAATAATCAAGCCCTTGACTCAACACTAATCTTTATTATATAGCTCACGGTCTTGATTACAAAGAAGGATAATAAAGCAAAACTCACAGCTAGATCATACTAAGAACTTTTATTCTACTAGATCAAGATATTACCAAAAGGGTCGAACTAATAAAAACGGTAAAGATAAAAGTGATGGTGATACGATACCGGGGCACTCCCCCAAGCTTGACAGTTGCCAAGTGGAGTGCCCATACCCAAGTGATTATGTCTCCTTTGTTGGTGAAGAAGGTGGAGTTGTTGATGATGGATAGTCGCACCTTGAGCGTAGGAGGTCTTCTAACTTGCGGATAATGCCCTTGAGTGCGATGATATGCTCCTTCAACAAAATATTTTCACGTATGAGATACTTATTTTGTATACGAGCCAACTCAATCATCTTGAAAGCTTCGATTTCTGTTGGGGTAAGAAGATTGTGATCCAGTTGAAGGGTGCCTTCTGTTGCTGGAACTTGGTCCTCCATGGCCTTCTTGATCCCTTCATCCTTGTTGATCTCTGAGGGAGTCCTGGATTAGGGGGTCTCTAGACAGCCGGACTATATCCTTTGGCCGGACTGTTGGACCATGAAGATACGAGATTGAGGACTTCATCCCGTGTCTGGATGGGACTCTACTTGGCGTGGAAGGCAAGCTGGGCAATACGGATATGCATATCTCCTCCTTTGTAACCGACCTTGTGTAACCCTAGCCTCCTCCGGTGTCTATATAAACCGGAGGGTTTTAGTCCATAGGACAACATACAATCATACCATAGGCTAGCTTCTAGGGTTTAGCCTCTCTGATCTCGTGGTAGATCAGCTCCTGTACTACTCATATTATCAAGAATAATCAAGCAGGACGTAGGGTTTTACCTCCATCAAGAGGGCCCGAACCTGGGTAAAACATCGTGTCCCCTACCTCCTGTTACCATCCGCCTTAGACGCATAGTTCGGGACCCCCTACTCGAGATCCGCCGGTTTTGACACCGACATTGGTGCTTTCATTGAGAGTTCCTCTGTGTCGTCATCATTAGGCTTGATGGCTCCTTCAATCATCGATAGCGATGCAGTCCAGGGTGAGACTTTTCTCCCCGGACAGATCTTTGTATTCGGCGGCTTCACACTGTGGGCCAACTCTCTTGGCCATCGGGAGCAGATCGAGAGTTATGCCCCTGGCCACCAGGTCAGGTTTGGAAGCTTAAACTACACGACCGATATCCGCAGAGACTTGATCTTCGACGGATTCGAGCCCCTGCCAAGTGCGCCGCACGGTCACGATGAGCATAATTTAGCTCTACCATCGGACAGTGTTCAGGAGACCGCATCGGCAACTGCTCAGACCCTCAATTTGGAGCCAATTGCGCCATCCATGGGCGGGTGGATAGACCCTACCACAAAGGCCGTATTCTCAGCGGCGATCGAGCCGAGCATCGACCTTACCCTTCACGAGAGCCGTGATGCCAAACTACCGGATTCTTCCCCGGCCACGGACTCCGAACCGCCTGCGCCCGTGCCTATCAAATCCGACTAGGCGCCGATCATGGAGTTTACCTCCGCGGATATCTTTTAGCACTCGCCCTTCGGCGACATACTGAACTCACTAAGGTCTCTCTCTCCTTGTTAGGGGAGTCCTGGCCGAACTATGTCCGGCAGGATTGGGATGCGGATAACGAAGAAATTCGCCGCCCACCCACCACGCACTTAGTAGCCACTGTCAACGATTTGACCGACATGCTCGACTTCGACTCCGAAGACATCGACGGTATGGACGACGATGCAGGAGACGAACAGGAACCACTGCCCACAGGGCACTGGATGCCCACTTCATCATATGACGTATACATGGTGGACACACCCAAAGAAAACGACGAGGAGGAAGGGAAGGACGCAGCGAAGGGTTGTTCCCTCGAGAAGCAGTAAAAGCGGTGGCGTAAGTGCCGCTCCAAATCTTGCCTCGGCAGAAACAACGATCATATAGACCTAGCGATAGAGCAGGGTGAACCATCGCCCGACCACGGCAACACGGAGAATCAAACCGAACAACCCGACTCCGTCAAAGATAATAGTCCGGACGACATCACACCGGACAGGCGCCCGGAGCAATAGAATGCCCATCAAAGGCTTGTTGCCACTGCGAGGAGTCTAAAAAAGCAGAAGCAAAGGCTCAGGGCTGCACAAGACACACTCAGAATCAGATGGAGTGAAGTACTCAACACTGCAGTGAAGTACGGCGGTAATCGCCACACCAAGAGCTACCCGAAGCGAAAGTTGCTACCTGAATTCGATGAGGAGGCCTTAGATCCCCCGCAATTAAAAAACAAAACGGCCATCCGGTCGGATAGACGACCTCGTGGCCAACATAGAGCGGCAAACGACGCCGCACATAAGCCAGTACGTGATCCATGTGAGGGCTCGCATCAAAAGGAGGGCGCAACCAGATCCATATACGGGCCACGCAAGCGCGCTCCAGCATGCAATGCAACACAACAAACATCCGAACACCACGGTACACCCAAATACAGGGGTGCCGCACACCCTCTATGTTTCACCGATGAGGTGTTGGACCATGAATTTCCAGAGGGATTCAAACCCGTAAACATAGAGGCGTACGACGGAACGACAGACCCTGGGGTCTGGATTGAGGACTACATCCTCCATATCCACATGGCTCGAGGAGACGATCTCCACGCCATCAAGTACTTACCCCTCAAGCTCAAAGGGCCAGCTCGACACTGGCTTAAAAGCCTCCCTGAAAACTCCATTGGAAGCTAGGAAGAGTTGAAGACGCTTTTCGGGCAAATTTTCAAGGGACCTATGTCCGACCACCGGATGTAGACGATTTAAGTCATATAACTCAACAGCCCGGAGAGTCAGCCCGAAAGCTTTGGAACAGGTTCCTCACTAAAAAGAACCAAATAGTCGACTGTCCGGACGCCGAAGCCTTAGCAGCTTTCAAGCACAGCGTTCGAGACAAATGGCTTCCCAGACACCTCGGCCAAGCAAAGCCGAGAACAATGGCAGCATTAACAAGCCTCATGACCCACTTTTGCGCGGGCGAGGATAGCTGGTTAGCCCGATGCAGCACTAGCGACCCAAGTACATCCGAAGTCAGGGACGGAAATGGGAAATCACGACGCAGCAAAAATAAGCGCCGGAATAAAGAAGACAGCCCGAAGAGCACGGCGGTAAACGCCAGATTTAGAAGCTGTCGGCCAGGTCAGCAAAAGCTGCCCTCCAAAGGCAACAGAGACGAAGTGTCCAGCCTAAACAAGATTCTGGACCAAATATGTCAGATCCATAGCACCCCCGATAAACCTGCAAATCATACCCATAGAGAATGTTGGGTCTTCAAGCAGTCTGGCAAACTCAACGCCGGACATAAGGGGCAGGATACACCAAGCGAAGACGAGGACGAGCCTCGCAAGAAAAACACTGGGGAATAGAAGAAATTCCCACCAGAAGTCAAAACAGTAAATGTGTTACATGTGACAAAGGGGAGAAACAAAGCGGCACTGCTAGAGACACATGCCTCAGGGCCTATCACCGCGGAGTTCTGCCACTGGTCGTCCCAACTGATCACCTTCGACCATCGAGATTACTCGGCAAGTATCCAGCGTGCAGGATGGGCTGCCTTGGTATTAGATCCAATAATTTACGGATACCACTTCACATGAGTCCTGATGGATGGCGGCAGCAGTTTAAACCTGATATATCAGGACACAGTTCGCAAAATGGGGATAGACCCAACAAAAATTAGCCGCAGTAATACTACCTTTAATGGAGTAACGCCAGGCCCAGAGGCCCATTGCACGGGCTCCCTGCTACTAGAGGATATATTCGGCTTTCCCGATAACTTCCGCAGTGAAAATTTAACATTCCACATCGCTCCGTTCCAAAGGGGTTATCAAGCACTACTCGGACGCCAAGCTTTCGCTCGCTTTAACGCAATACCGCATTACGCTTCTCTCATGCTTAAGATGCCCGGTCCACATGGCATCATTACAGTAAATGGAAATATCAAGTGCTCCTTGCACGCGGAAGACCGTGCGGCTACCTTGGTAGCCGCATACTAAACAGCCTCACCAACTAATGCATCTGCCAGGTCGTTAAGACCACGGACGCGGTTAGACGAGTCCGGCGCAGCTATATGTACTTGATATAGGTTTTAATGGCTATACCCCTATTACAATACAAGGGGCTCAACGGGCGCAAACAAGTGGCAATTAGGCTCTCATCTTGAACTATATATAGTTTATTTAGTATAACCTACCTTTTTGCACGACAACTTTTCAAGTAAGTTCCTCTCTTTTACAGATGACCATCGTGCTACACCCGTCCAGGACATGGCACAACGGAGACACAGGCACAGACGTGCAGCAGGGACCCGTCCCAAGGATTCTTTTTAGATTAAGACCCTGCTTAAAGCTTTTTTACTATCTCTTGTTGATACACATCCCTCGGATTCTCAGTACAATTGAGAAGGATGCTGACGTATTGGCATGTGGCCACATCAGAATATTGCACGTACCTGGACACCAGGGGCTTATTACCAAGGGCACTGTTTAGGCCCGGTTTACATCATAAAGACCGAATACCTTAGGGAGTGTTCGGCGTCGCGAGTTTGCCCTTATATGCATCAGCTCTGAATCATGTCTTTGGTCAAATGTTGGGTTTGCCCGGCTCCTGTGTTTTGCTGCCTTACGTTCCGCTCTATCGGCTAAGGCGGCACCAGGAGAACTACTGCAATTGTGCCCTGGTTCATCCGGACGAGCACCTCAGTAGAGAAAGCCGAAAACTGACTGTCATGATATAGCGTGAGACTGGTCAACCACTCGATGACCTAGCGGAATCTTCGGGATTCCTCCGCCTTAACGAAGGGCCGTTTCCTGTCCAGGCATGTACGCGCCCCGAATCCGGATGAGCGCGGAGCCACTAGGGGCTATATAGTAGCCCCACTGTCAAACTCCTCTGGCTAAGTGAAAGTGTTAAAGCATTATAGTCCAGTTGCCTAGATCGTTGCGCTATCACCTCCTTAATGGACCAAGACATTGGATCAAGTGTGAACATGCGTCTTCTGCGAACACCCCCGCATTATATGCGTGGGGGCTGAAGCCGACGACTGCCATCTTTCAGGTTATATACATATATACATAAATGGCCGCATAGGAGGCATCATAGTACTTTCAGGCAAAAGTATAAATACAGCCTTGATAAATTCAATAAAACATTGTTTTTACAATGGGAATACATGTCACTCAAACATAATATTCTTCGAGCACTGAGCCTCTATCGAACGAGCGCCTTCAAGAACTTCTTCAAAGTAGTGCTCGGCAGCCACTCGTCCTATAGCCGAACCCTGTGCCGCAACAGTGGTGGCATCCATCTCCGCCCAGTATGTTTTGACACGGGCAAGGGCCATCCGAGCACCTTCTATGCACGCTGATCTCTTTACATCATCGATGCGTGGCACAGCGCTAAGGAATTGTTGCACTAAGCTAAAGTAGCTATTCGGCCTTGGCCCTCCTGGCCACAAATGATCCACAACGGACCTCATGGCTAGTTCGGATAATCTATGGAGCTCGGCCCAACCGGTAAATCGCTCATTTAGCAATAGCGGACGGACTGGAGCGTGAAACTGTGACCAAAACAGCTTCTCCACTTCAAGACCTTCTTGATCCTTGAAGTACTCGGTCGCATCCACAGCACTTGCAGCCAAATCCATGTACGCGTCCGCAGAACTCCATAACCGGTCCAGAGGAGCATACTTCGGATCTCCGAACTTAGTCCGCAACAAGAAGGGCTTCCCAGACACGATATCTACAGCTTGATTCAGGTCCTCCTTCGTCGCTCTAATTTTGGAGCGAGCTTCCTTGGCAGCCACCCGGGCCTTCTCCAGGTCCGTCGCCTTCGCCCGGTTCTCCTCTTCAAGAAGCCGGTAATGGTCAACGGCATCTTTTAACTCCATGGCCATCTTGGCAATTTTTTCTTTGCTCCCGCAATGTGCTGCATGTTCGGCCCTTAACTCTTCGGCCGCCTTTAAAGCGACCGCATTGCTACTCCTTGCTTGCTCCTTGGCTCGGGCAAGCTCCGCCCGAAGGGTCTCCACGGTGGCAGCTCCATCCGCAGTCACAACATATTAAAGATACTGGCATCATGATGCTCTTATTATGTGATGATCACCAGGAAAAATCACTCACCCTGTGCCTCATCAAGCCGCTTGTTGACAAGCATGATGTCGGCATCTGCCGCATCTAGCTGCCGTTTTAGTTCGGCAAACCCATCAGTCCGGCTAGCCACCGGAGCTTCAACCACCTGCGCATACAGGCGGTCGAGTTATTACCTGGGACTATGATCCTCTGTTTGCCGCTATTCTCGACGACAACCAGAGTCTCAGGGGCTACTGTCTGCATGGGCATACCTAACGTATGCGGTACTATTAAAGGTATACATTATTTTACGTACCTCAAAGCCTTTCAGCAGACTCATAAAAGCTTCGTGCAAACCGCTTTCGGCGGATGAAATCCTTTCAATTACCGTACCCATTAGTGTATGATGCGCTTCTGAGACGACAGCTTTCCCTAGAAGATCCTTCAGCGCGTCCGACCGCACACAGTACGGACCCTTGCTGTCGCTCTCCTCAGGAGCCAGATACTGGGGATGCCGGACAGCCAAAGGGTTATCCTTTGGCGATATTGGATCCGGAGATACCCTTCGCGATGACACTTCAAGGTCGCCCGCTTCTTGAGATGGGGGGGTCCGAGGGAGGCGTTTCGCTCTCCATCATCTCCAGAAGAATATCCCTCGAAGATGAACTCTGTCGAGAAGGGCTGCGATCCGGGCTACAATTTACAAGCATCGGTTATTGTCTTCGGAAGTAAGGTAGGATATCTTCACTATTAAGTACCCTTTGATTACTTACAGCTCGGTAGAGGGCTGATCCCCGCGCGGACATTCTGCGGCAAGAATACCCTCCGAGGCAGGACCCTCTGGCGGAGATTTCTTCTCCCGTTTGGAAGCCTTAGTTTTCGGATCTTCAGAGGTAGTCCTCTTCTTTCCCCGGGGAGAGAGAATGTCAGATTCTTCCCCTTGGTTATCCTCCTTCACAGAGGCGCTCATTCCCTCAATTGGAATAGGTAGCGATGAAGGCCCGCTTTTGTCCTCTTTATTCCCCCTTCATCTTCCTTTGAGGGCACCAGACAAGGTGCTGGCTCGAGCATCTTTTCTAGCACCGGATTGTCCAAGCCTTCAGGAAGGGGGGCCGAACACCGGATCATCTTCGCCTTTGTTGTCCAGTCCTGGTCAAAGAGCGATTCTTTAGGATGATGTCATGATAAATAAAAGGACAGTGTGTTCGGCCATGGGATTACTTACTTGGGTAGCGGGCCGGTTACAGCTCAGGCCCACGTCCTCGGTAGTGTCCGGACACTCTATTTGGGGTCCAAAGAACGATTTGTAAATCTCCTTGTGCGTCATGCCGAGGAAATTCTGAATAGTGCGCGGTCCTTCCGGGTTGAATTCCCACATGCGGAGGGGCCAGCGTTTGCAAGGCTGGACTCGACGAACCAACATAACTTGCATTACCATAACCAGACTGAAATCTCCCTCAAAGAGATCTAGGATACGGCTCAGCAGTATTGGCACGTCCTTGGCTGGACCCCAGCTCAGCCCCCTGCTGATCCATGACATCAGTTGTGGTGGAGGGCTCGAGCGAAATGTGAGGGCAGCTACCCACTTGGCACTTCGGGGAGCTGTGACGTAAAACCACTCCTGTTGCCACAGTCCAGACACCTCTGGAAAGGAACCCTTTGGCCATGGAGCGTCAACAATTTTGCTTATTAGAGCACCTCTGCACGCTGCGTACTTCCCCTCAACCATCTTCGGCTGCACATCGAAGGTCTTGAGCCATAGGCCGAAGTGAGGGCTAATGCGGAGGAAGGCCTCACAAACGACAATAAATGACGAGATGTGAAGAAGGGAATCCGGGGCCAGATCGTGAAAATCCAGCCCGTAATAGAACATAAGACCCCTAACAAAGGGATCCAGAGCGAGGCCAAATCCTCGAAGGAGGTGGGAGACGAACACGACGCTCTCGTTGGGTTCGGGAGTAGGGACGACCTGCCCTCGGGCGGGCAGCCTATGCGAAATTTCGGCAGTCAGGTATCTGGCTTCCCTCAACTTCTTGATGTCCTCCTCCGTGACGGAGAAAGGCATCCACTGGCCTTGAAGGCTGGATCCGGACATGATTGAAGGTCCGAAGCACCTGACTTGGGCTTTGGGTGTTAGAACTCAAGGCGGGGGAGGGTTTGATTGAGCACGAGAGGGAAAAGAGAAAAATCCTTGTCCCTTTATAAAGGGGATGTATCGGGCATCCTCCTCGTGGCCATTCGAGACTTACCTAAGATCTAGGAGTCAGACCAACAGGCACGGTTGGGTTACCCACGTTTGTATTGATGAGAATCCCGTAATAAGGGGAACACGATCTCTGCTTTGACAAGACGTGTCAAGAAACCGCCTCGCGTTATGTGCGGGGCTGGTTATAGAAAAACGGTTTGAATAATTACCGGGCCATGGCGTGATGTCATGCTGCCAAAACGTGTCAGCAGATTAGATTTGTGGAAATATTATTCTCTCTACGATGGTATGTGGAACTTATTTTGCAGGGTTGGACACTATTTTTGTATTCAAACTCTTCCATGGTGTATTCGGAGGAGGAACCCGCCTTGCAATGCTGAAAACAACACTGCGCGCCGGACTCATCGTCATTGAAGCCTAGTTCAGGGGCTACTGAGGGAGTCCTGGATTAGGGGGTCTCCGGACAGCCGGACTATATCCTTTGGCCGGACTGTTGGACTATGAAGATACGAGATTGAAGACTTCGTCCCGTGTCCGGATGGGACTCTACTTGGCGTGGAAGGTAAGCTGGGCAATACGGATATGCATATCTCCTCCTTTGTAACCGAGCTTGTGTAACCCTAGCCTCCTCCGATGTCTATATAAACCGGAGGGTTTTAGTCCGTAGGACAACATACAATCATACCATAGGCTAGCTTCTAGGGTTTATCCTCTCCGATCTCGTGTAGATCAACTCTTGTACTACTCATATTATCAAGAATAATTAAGAAGGACGTAGGGTTTTACCTCCATCAAGAGGGCCCGAACCTGGGTAAAACATCGTGTCCCCTGCCTCCTGTTATCATCCGCCTTAGACGCACAGTTCGGGACCCCCTACCCGAGATCCGCCAGTTTTGACACCGACAATCTCCATAGGTTCTTCTCTCTTCAGCTCTGTCTTCATTGGCCAAGCACTGTTGCCCTCATGGTTGGAGGAGGAGGGAGACGACATAGTGCCTGGCCTTGACAACCCTGACAGAAAATAGCTCGAAACAAAGACAAGATATTTTTGCGTGATACGGGAGTCAAAACCCCCGGGAGATTATATAATGAATTTTTACCGACCAAAATACGTGTCGTGTACGGAAACGGAGTCCGAAGAGCACACATGGTGCCCACGAGTTAGGGGGCGCGCCCAGCAGGGTAGGGCGCACCCTCCACTCTCGTGGAGGCCTCGTGTCCTTCCCGGACTGCTTCTTATTTTTCTATTTTTCTAAATATTCCAAAACGGAGAAATATTGCCTTAAAACTGTTTTGGAGTCGGTTTACTTACCGTACCACATACCTATTCCTTTTTGGAGTCTGAAACGTTACAGAAAGTGTCCCTTATGTATTCCTCCGGGGTTACAGTTTCAATAACATTGGTTTCAACATTTATGGGATTACCTGAGATATAATGTTTGATTTTTTGACCGTTCACCACCTTCGGATTTGTGCCTTCGAAGTTGTTTATTTTTATGGCACCGGAATGGTAGACTTCCTCGATAATGTAAGGACCCTCCCATTTAGAGAGAAGTTTTCCTGCAAAAAATCGTAAACGAGAGTTGTATAGCAATACATAATCACCTACATTAAACTCGGGCTTTTGTATCCTTTTGTCATGCTATCTTTTAACTTTTTCTTTAAACAACTTGGCATTTTCGTAGGCTTGGGTTCTCCATTCATCAAGTGATCTAATATCAAATAACCTCTTCTCACCGGCAAGTTTAAAATCATAATTAAGTTCTTTAATAGCCCAATAAGCCTTGTGTTCTAGTTCGAGAGGTAAGTGACATGCTTTTCCATAGACCATTTTATACGGAGACATGCCCATAGGATTTTTATATGCAGTTCTATAGGCCCATAATGCATCATCAAGTTTCTTGGACCAATTCTTTCTAGACCTATTAACAGTCTTTTGCAAAATTAATTTGAGTTCTCTATTACTCAATTCTACTTGCCCACTAGACTGAGGGTGATAAGGAGATGCAATTCTATGATTAACATCATATTTAGCAAGCATTTTACGGAAAGCACCATGAATAAAATGTGAACCACCATCAGTCATTAAATATCTAGGGACTCCAAATCTTGGAAAAATAACTTCTTTGAGCATTTTAATAGAAGTGTTCTAATCAGCACTACTACTTGGAATAGCTTCTACCCACTTAGTAACGTAATCAACAACAACTAAAATATGTGTATAACCATTAGAGGAAGGAAAAGGTCCCATATAGTCAAAGCCCCAAACATCAAATGGTTCAATAACAAGTGAATAGTTCATAGGCATTTCTTGACGTCTATTAATATTACCAATTCTTTGACATTCATCACAAGATAAGACAAACTTACGGGTATCCTTGAAGAGAGTAGGCTAATAAAAACCAAATTGCAGTACCTTATGCGTAGTTCTATCTCCAGCATGGTGTCCTCCATAAGCTTCGGAGTGACACTTGCGTAGGATCTGTTCCTGTTCATGCTCAGGTACACAACGTCTAATAACACCATCTACTCCTTCTTTATAAAGATGTGGGTCATCCCAAAAGTAATGCCTCAAATCATAGAAGAACTTTTTCTTTTGCCGGTATGTGAAACTAGGTGGTATAAACTTAGCAACAATGTAATTAGCATAATCAGCATATCATGGAGCAGAATGAGAAGCATTTATGACATCTAATTGCTCATCAGGGAAGCTATCACCAATAGGTAGTGGGCCATCAAGCACATTTTCTAACCTAGACAAGTTGTCTGCAACGGGGTTCTCAGCTCCTTTTCTATCAACAATATGCAAATCAAATTATTGTAGTAAGAGAACCCATCTAATAAGTCTAGGTTTAGCATCTTTCTTTTCCATGAGATATTTAATAGCAGCATGATCAGTGTGAATAGTTACTTTAGAATCAACAATATAAGGTCTAAACTTATCACAAGCTAATACAACTGCTAAGAATTCTTTTTCAGTAGTAGCATAATTTCTTTGAGCATTGTCTAGAGTTTTACTAGCATATTGAATAACATTTAGTTTCTTATCAACTCTTTGTCCTAGAACAGCACCTACAGCATAATCACTAGCATCACACATAATTTCAAAGGGTAAATTCCAATCAGGTGGCTGAACAATAGGTGCAGAAATCAATGCTTTCTTAAGTATTTCAAATGCTTCTACACAATCATCATCAAAGACAAAAGGTATATCTTTTTGTAATAAATTAGTTAGAGGCCGAGAAATTTTTGAGAAGTCCTTAATGAACCTCCTATAGAAACCGGCATGACCAAGGAAACTTCTTATACATTTGATGTCCTTGGGACATGGCATCTTTTCAATAGCATCAACCTTGGCTTTATCAACTTCAATACTTCTTTCAGAAACTTTATGCCCCAAGACAATACCTTCATTAACCATAAAGTGGCACTTTTCCCAATTCAAGAAAAGATTAGTTTCTTCACATCTCTGCAAAACTCGATCAAGGTTGCTCAAGCAATCATCAAAAGAAGATCCATAGACGGAAAAGTCGTCCATGAAAACCTCACAAATCTTTTCACAAAAGTCAGAGAATATAGCCATCATGCATCTTTGAAAGGTAGCAGGTGCATTACATAAACCAAAAGGCATACGTCTATAAGCAAAAGTACCAAAAGGGCATGTAAAAGTAGTCTTTGATTGATCTTTGGCTGACACAGGTATTTGAGAGAAACCAGAATAACCATCTAGAAAGCAAAAATGTGTATGTTTGGACAATCTTTCTAGCATTTGATCGATAAAGGGTAAGGGGTAATGATCTTTTTTAGTAGCCTTATTTAATTTGTGGAAATCAATTACCATCCTATAACCTGTAATAATTCTTTGAGGAATGAATTCATCTTTATCATTAGGAACAACAGTAATACCTCCCTTCTTAGGGACACAATGGACAGGGCTTACCCACTGACTATCAGCAACAGGATAAATTATACCTGCCTCAAGGAGCTTTAGTATCTCCTTTCTTACCACTTCTTTCATTTTAGGATTTAGTCGGCATTGATGATCACGAACTGGTTTAGCATCTTCTTCCAAATTAATTTTATGTTCACATAGAGCGGGACTAATGCCCTTAAGATCATCAAGAGTATACCCAATAGCAGCACGGTGCTTCTTCAGAGTTTTCAATAACCTCTCTTCTTCATGTTCTGAAAGGTTAGCACTAATAATAACAGGATATATCTTTTTCTCATCAAGATAAGCATATTTAAGAGTATCAGGTAATGGTTTAAGCTCAAACACGGGTGAGGGAGTCCTGGATTAGGGGGTCTCCAGACAGCCGTACTGTTGGACTATGAAGATACGAGATTGAAGACTTTGTCCCGTGTCCGGATGGGACTCTACTTGGCGTGGAAGGCAAGCTAGGCAATACGGATATGCATATCTCCTCCTTTGTAACTGACCTTGTGTAACCCTAGCCTCCTCCGGTGTCTATATAAACCGGAGGGCTTTAGTCCGTAGGACAACATACAATCATACCATAGGCTAGCTTCTAGGGTTTAGCCTCTCCGATCTCGTGGTAGATCAACTCTTGTACTACTCATATTATCAAGAATAAATCAAGCAGGACGTAGG
The DNA here is from genome assembly GCF_056163025.1 of Triticum urartu. Lineage (NCBI taxonomy): Eukaryota > Viridiplantae > Streptophyta > Magnoliopsida > Poales > Poaceae > Triticum > Triticum urartu. The sequence goes on from NC_141874.1 coordinate 578,684,195, forward strand.
GTTTTACCTCCATCAAGAGGGCCCGAACCTGGGTACAACATCGTGTCCCCTGCCTCCTGTTACCATCCGCCTTACACGCACAGTTCGGGACCCCCTACCCGAGATCCGCCGGTTTTGACACTGACAACGGGATCACCCTTGGGTGGAGGAGGATCCCCTAGGATTTCAACACATAAAGTGTTTTTTAGAATAGGCTCCTATTTAAAGAATACTTCATCTAATTCCCTTCTTTCATTCATAAACATATCATTTTCGTGGTCTAGCAAGTATTTTTTCTAAAGGATCACTAGGAGGTACGGCAATAGAAGCAAGACCAATAATTTCATCCTTACTAGGTAATTCTTCTTCACGGTGTTGTCTACTAAATTTAGAAAAATTAAATTCATGAGTCATATCATCTAAACCGATAGCAACAACATCTCTTTTGCAATCTATGGTAGCATTAACAGTATTTAAGAAGGATCTACCAAATATAATGGGACAAAAGCTATCTTGTGGGGAACCAAGAACAAGAAAATTAGAAGGATATTTACTTTTCCCACACAAGACTTTTCACACCCTAGCTAGTTCATGCATTAGAGTGTTGCATCATGTCTACTTTCCAGAAAAACTGAAATGGGGATGACAGAACCCCCAGCCCCTGGAAACAACTAGGGTTTACTAAAATCTTTTTCAATGAACCTGAAACGCCCTTCTAAAAAGTCCACCCTTTTTGTTTTGGGGTTAGAACCTTAGACAAAATGGGTTCACATTTTTCCAGGACACATAAGGTCATTGGATTAAATCATTACTATTTGCGTTTGGGCAATTTAAATCCTATAAATATTTTAAAATGCCCAAATAATCTTGAAAGTATTTTTAAGCTGTTGAGAATATTCTCAAATGTGCCTCTGAATATTTTCAGGTTTTTCCTTAATGGAATAGTATTTTTACTATTTCAAAACAGAGAACAGGAATAAATAAAATGAAAAACAAAAGCAGAGAGCAGAGGCTTACCTGGCGCTCACCTAGCAGGCCCACCTAGCCGGCCCAGCCCAGCCCAGCCACCGCTCCAGCGAGCTGCTTGGCTTGGCCAGGCAGGCAGGTGCTCAACGCCGGCACCAGTGCGCGCCACGTAGCTGCCCGCCGCCCTGCTTCCTCCCCTCGTCGTTCTGCTGCCCTGGTTCGGTCACCCACTTCTCCCCCGAGCTCGCAGACACGCCTCTTCCTCCCCAGCTCCTCTCCCTCGCTCTCCCGCACCATGGCCGACGCTGCCGCGCCCGCACCACCGTGATAACCGCGTCCGTCATCGTCCCCGTGTCGCGTCACCATGTCCGTTCGCTCCGCCGTCGTCGACTACGTCGAGCAGGCCGAGCCCCGAGCGCTCGCCTGCTCTGGAATCGCCCCCGACTCCGTCTTCCCCAACTTCGGCCACCGAGATCGCCATCATCGCCCCGCTCAGCTCCGGCCTTCCCCGAGCCTCTTTGACGCTTGCTGCAACTGCCGTGAGCTCAGCTTCGTCCTCCCCCTCTCTGTTTACTCTCTCCTGCATCGTATGCACCGCACCACGTTCACCCGCACCCGCCGCCGCCGAGCTCGTCGCCGACGTGACTCTGGCCACCCACCGGCCACACCACCGTGACCAACGCACTCACCGCACTCGTAGGAACCAGTAGCACCACTCCACGCGCCTCGCCGTGCCCCATAGCGTCGGGTTCGACCTCACCCGAGCTCCGGCAGCCGCACAGCTCGTTGCTGGCGACGTTTCCGGCCACCCCGAGCTCCACCTCTGCCACCAAACGACGCGGCTTGCTCCCAGCTACGCGTAGATGCTCTCCGCCGTCCATTTGGTCACCGGAGCACGAAACCCGCACTGCCCCGCCGCGTCTGGCCTCGCCGGCGGCTAAACGCCGGCAAGTTTGACCTCGTTTGACCCTGGTTGACCCCGTGTGGGCCCAGGTTGACTTCCCCTGAGTCTATGACACGTGGGACCGCTCTGCTAATTAACTTAGATTAGCACTAACCAAATTTAGTTAGTTAATTAACTACTGACACGCGGGTCCCACTGGTCAGGTTTGACCTGGACCGGCACCGTTGACCACTGACGTCACCCTGACGCAATGCTGACGCAATAATTCAATTACTGGAATTATTCTTATACAGGAAATTCCAGAAAATACTACAAACATAAAAAATTCATAAATTTTAATCTGTAACTCCAAATGCAAAGAGTTATATATGAAATTTGATCAGAAAAATTCAATATTTCCATCTGTAATGGTTTCATGCATGACAAAACACTTTAACCTTGTTGTTTAGGTGAAACAAGCTAATGCACTTATATGGCTTAAGAACATCAGCTTCCATTTGAATCCTTGATTCAAATAGACTCAAACCAACTTGTTTCACAATGCATTAGCCAGGACACCTCATATTGCCATGTCATAGCATGAATCATATTGTTGCATATTGCCATGTGATGATTGTGTTCTGTGATGTCTTTCGTGGTAGGTTCTGCCTCCGAGGATATTCTTGAGTATCCAACTGAAGGGCAGTACCCTACTACTACTCCATCAGGCAAGTAGCCCCATTGATCATATCGATACAATCCCATGTTCTCGCTCCTGCTCTCATTTACTGCATTAAGACAACAACGTTTCAAACTGTTGTGTGCTACGGTAGTTGAACCCTTATCCTCTACATGACCTGTTATTGCCATAGTAACTAGATGAAACCCACTAGCATGTGTAGGAGTTGATTGAGCCATGTATGTGTTTCCTACCTTGCTATGCCTGCTATGCTTAGAGTTGTGTCAGGTATGGTTCATCTGGGTGATGGGATAGAGTGAAATGGTTACGTTGGTAATGTGAGGGATGTGTTGAACATGATTTGGTAAAGGTATCGATGAGAGGCCATGTAGGAGTACATGGTGGGTTGTTTCATTGAGGCCATCCCTAAGAACTGAGATTTGTATGTGTGATTTAAGAATCAGTTACTACCATACATTAGGATCCTTAATTGACCCTCTCGGCTTCTTAACCACTCTAGTACTCTGTCCAGGAGTTGCAACTAATTTGTGGTGTTTATAGGTTATGTGTTGGCGGCCGTGCGTAGCACTGACCCTAGGGGTGGGCTATGATGCGGTAGATACACCGTGGCTGGTATGTCGGGCGCCCGTTTGGCGTCTCGGAACCCTGTACACATCGTTCGGGGCCGTATGTGGAAACCTCGGTCGGACTACCAGTGGATGGAACCTGGATAGGCAATAAACCTGGACTAGAGACTTGAGTGCTTAGGTAGGCCATGGCCGACACCCTCGTTGGGCTTCCGCTTGAAGGTTGCCGAGTACATGTCGTGTAAACGACGGTAAGTGGTGAGAGAATGTGTGAAGAAGTACACCCCTGCAGGGTTAACATCATCTATTCGAATAGTCGCGTCCGCGGTAAAGGACTACTTGGTTGCCTATACGGTTCATAGACAAGTTAATGGTTACTACTAAAAGACTCAAGATAAGTGTGAGTACCGAGGATGGCCCTCTCGTAGGATGACGAGGGAGGATCCACTGTGGAGTATTGTGTTGGTGATTAGTGGACTCGTGTGCGAAACTATTTTACTAGCAGTGTCTCGTAGGATAGCTTAGCCAAGAGTCAAAGCTGGCTCGCTGCAATAACTCCACCACCTTCTTGAGAATGAGCATGTATATTAGGATCTATTGTAAGACTTGCTGAGTACCTTTGTACTCATGTTGCTTTAATTACTGTTTTCAGACGACAACACCGCCCCCTCCGACGGGTTTTACATAGACCTCGACGTCGATGAGTAACTTGCCACCCAGGTGGTGATTCTGGCCATGGAGGGCCCTATGTAGATAGACAGGCTTCGTCAAGCCTTCTTTCTTTCTAGTGTCTGTACTCAGACTTTTGCTTCCGCATGTGCTTGTATGCTTGTATGACTTGAGTGTCGGGTCATGTGACCCCTACCTGTATGAACATGTTATGTATGGCTCTCCGGAGCCTTTAAATAAAGTACTTTGAGTTGCAGAGTTTTGTTGTGATGCCATGTTGTATTTACACATATCGAGCATATTGTGTGTATGATTGAAATGCTTGGTATGTGTGGGATCCGACAATCTAGTTGTTTATCCTTGGCAGCCTCTCTTATGGGGAAATGTAGGCTAGTGCTTCCATGAGCCACAGTAGTCCGCTACAGCCCGGCTCACCGGAGTCCTGCTAGCCCAGCACTACTGCTCAGGACACTTGACTGGCCGGCATGTGTTTCACTTCGTTCTTGTGTCTGTCCCTTCGGGGAAATGTCACGTGGTGACATCCGGAGTCCTGCCTAGCCTGCTACAGCCCGGGTTCCCGGAGTCCTGTTAGCCCAGTACTACAGCCCGGATTCACACACTGATGACCGACATGCTCGATGTGATTCATGTATGCCTGTCCCCATAGGTTAGTGCTGCTTTGGGTTCACGACTAGCCATGTCGGCCCGAGTTCTCTGTCATATGGATGCTAGCGACACTATCATATACGTGAGCCAAAAGGCGCAAACGGTCCCGGGCCATGGTAAGGCGACACCCGTGGGAATACCGTGCGTGAGGCCGCAAAGTGATATGAGGTGTTACCGGCTAGATCGATGTGACTTAGAATCGGGGTCCTGACAGCGTTGGCATCAGAGCCGGGCTGCCTGTAGGTTCGTTGAGCCAAACTGGTCGATGTCGAGTATCGGTGTCAAAACCGGCGGATCTTGGGTAGGGGGTCCCGAACTGTACGTCTAGGCCGGATGGTAACAGGAGGCAAGGGACACGATGTTTTACCCAGGTTCGGGCCCTCTTGATGGAGGTAAAACCCTACGTCCTGCTTGATTAATATTGATGATATGGGTAGTACAAGAGTAGATCTACCACGAGATCAGAGAGGCTAAACCCTAGAAGCTAGGCTATGGTATGATTGTATGGTATGGTTGTTGTCCTACGGACTAAAACCCTTCAGTTTATATAGACACCGAAGAGGGTTAGGTTACACAAGGTCGGTTACAAAGGAGGAGATATCCATATACGTATTGCCTAGCTTGCCTTCCACGCCAAGTAGCGTCCCATCCGGACACGAGACGAAGTTTTCAATATTGTATCTTCATAGTCTAACAGTCCGGCCAATGGAGATAGTCCGGCTGTCCGGAGACCCCCTAATCCAGGACTCCCTCGGTAGCCCCTGAACCAGGCTTCAATGACGATGAGTCCGGCGCCCAGTTGTCTTCGGCATTGCAAGGCGGGCTCCCTCCCTGAATACATCACAGAAGAATTTGAATACGAGGATAGTGTCCGACCCTACAAAATAAGTTCCACATTCCACCGTAGAGAGAATAATATTTTCGCAAATCTAATTTGCTGACTTGTTTTGGCAATGCAACGTTATGTCATGGCCCGGTGATTATTCGAACCGTTTCTTTTAACCAGCCCCGCACATAACGCGAGGCAGTTTTTCGACACGTCTTGTCAAAGCAGAGATCGTGTCCCCTTATTACGGGATTCTCATCAATACGGGTGTGGGTAACCCAACCGCGCCATCAATTGCGGCGCTTGGGGATAAGCAAGTTTTACCAAGCAAGTGGGGACACTCAGTTTCGTCCGTCGATATAAAGGGATAAGGATTCACCTTTCTATCCACGCCTTCTTCCTCCTCTACTCATCCGTTTTCGCACACTCGAGCTCCAGCGCCCAAGTCCGCACTCCCACCTCAACCTTCTCCAACCATGTCCGGAGCGGGAGGCAAGTGGATGGTCTCCTCCGTCACGGAGGGAGACATCAAGAAACTGAGGAGAGCTGGATACCTGCCCGACGATATCGCGCACCGGCTCCCAGATGAGGGGCAGCTCATCCCCACCCCCGGGCCCTATGAGAGGGTAGTATTCCTCACCCATTTCCTCCGCAGACTGGGTTTCCCTCTCCATCCATTCGTCTGGGGGCTCATGTTCTATTACAGCCTGGATTTCCACGATCTGGCCCCGAACTTCGTCCTCAACATCTCGGCGTTTATCGTCATGTGCGAGGCCTTCCTCTGTATCAAGCCCCACTTCGGCTTATAGCTGAAGACCCCTGGGTGGGCACAACCCACCAGGGCGCGCCCCCTCTCCTAGCGCGCCCAGGTGGGTTGTACCCACCTGGTGGCCCCGCTGATGAACCCCCTGATACTGTAAATTCACATATTTCTAGAAAAAAATCAGGGACAAAGAATTATCGCGATCCACGAGACAGAGACGCCGCCAAGCCCTGTTCTTCCTCGGGAGGGCAGATCTGGAGTCCGTTTGGGGCTCCGGAGAGGGGTATCTTAGTTCTTCGTCATCACCAACCCTTCCCCATCGCCAATTCCATGATGCACCCCATCGAGAGTGAGTAATTCCTTTGTAGGCTCGTGATACGTCTCCAACGTATCTATAATTTTTGATTGTTCCATGCTATTATATTATCTGTTTTGGATGTTTAATGGGCTTTATTATACACTTTTTTATTATTTTTGGGACTAACCTACTAACCCAAGGCCCAGTGCAAATTGCTGTTTTTTTTTGCCTATTTTAGTTTTTCGCAGAAAAGGAATATCAAACGGAATCCAAACGGAATGAAACCTTCGGGAGAGTTATTTTTGGAACCAACGTGATCCAGGGGACTTGGAGTAGACGTCAAGAAAGAAGCGAGGAGGCCACGAGGTAGGGAGGCGCGCCTGCCCCCTAGGCGCGCCCCCCACCCTCGTGGGCCCCTCGCAGCTCCACCGACCTAGTCCTTCCTCCTATATATATCCATATACCCCGAAAACATCCAGGAGCACCACGAAACCCTATTTCCACTGCCGCAACCTTCTGTACCCAAGAGATCCCATCTTGGGGCCTTTTCCGGAGCTCCGCCGGAGGGGGAATCGATCATGGAGGGCTTCTACATCAACACCATAGCCTCTCCAATGATGTGTGAGTAGTTTACCACAGACCTTCGGGTCCATAGTTATTAGCTAGATGGCTTCTTCTCTCTCTTTGGATCTCAATACAATGTTCTCCTCGATCTTCTTGGAGATCTATCCGATGTAACTCTTTTTGCGGTGTGTTTGTAGAGATCCGATGAATTGTGGGTTTATGATCAAGTTTATCTATGAACAATATTTGATTCTTCTTTGAAATCTTTTATGTATGATTGGTTATCTTTGCAAGTCTCTTCGAATTATCAGTTTGGTTTGGCCTACTAGATTAATCTTTCTTGCAATGGGAGAAATGCTTAGCTTTGGGTTCAATCTTGCGGTGTCCTTTCCTAGTGACATCAGTGGCAGCAAGACACGTATTGTATTGTTTCCATCGAGGATAAAAAGATGGGTTTTATATCATATTGCTTGAGTTTATCCCTCTACACCATGTCATCTTGCCTAATGTGTTACTCTGTTCTTATGAACTTAATACTCTAGATGCATGCTGGATAGCGGTCGATGTGTGGAGTAATAGTAGTAGATGCAGAATCGTTTCGGTCTACTTGTCACGGACGTGATGCCTATATACATGATCATGCCTAGATATTCTCATAATTATGCACTTTTCTATCAATTGCTCGACAGTAATTTGTTCACCGACCGTAATACTTATGCTATCTTGAGAGAAGCCACTAGTGAAACCTATGGCCCCCGGGTCTATCTTTTATCATATAAGTTTCCAATCTATTTTACTTTGCAATCTTTACTTTCAATCTACATCATAAAAATACCAAAAATATTTATCTTATTATCTCTATTAGATCTGACTCTCGTAAGTGACCATGAAGGCATTCACAATCCCTTTATCGCGTTGGTTGCGAGGTTCTTATTTGTTTGTGTAGGTACGAGGGACTTGCATGTAGTCTCCTACTGGGTTGATACCTTGGTTGCGAGGTTCTTATTTGTTTGTGTAGGTACGAGGGACTTGCGTGTAGTCTCCTACTGGGTTGATACCTTGGCATTGACAATCCCTTTATCGCGTTGGTTGCGAGGTTCTTATTTGTTTGTGTAGGTACGAGGGACTTGCGTGTAGTCTCCTACTGGGTTGATACCTTGGTTCTCAAAAACTGAGGGAAATACTTATGCTACTTTGCCGCATCACCCTTTCCTCTTCAAGGGAAAACCAACACCGTGCTCAAGAGGTAGCAAGAAGGATTTCTGGCACCGTTGCCGGGGAGATCTACTCACAAGTCAAGACATACCAAGTACCCATCACAAACTCTTAGCCCTCGCATTACATTATTTGCCATTTTCCTCTCGTTTACCTCTCCCCTACGTCACCCTTGTCGTTCTATTCACCCTCTTTTCCCGCTCGCCTCTTTTCCGTTCGCCTCTTTTTCGCTCGCTTCTTGTGTCGCTGTGTGTCATCATGGCTAGTCCCTTATCTGCCCCTTTGTCTCTCGAGTTTGAAGTTCTTCACTTCAAACAAAGAAAAGGAGAAAATTTAAAAGATGTTTGGTTTAGGATGATGGAGTCTTATCATAATTGCACCTTAGAGGTGAATTTTAGAATTTTACTTCGCAATTTTTATGTTGGGCTAAATATGTGCTTAGACAAATCTTGGATTGCGTTGCCAAAGGAAATTTTATCAAAATTGATCCCAGTATTGCACATGAAATCATAGAGGGAATAGTGGGAGCACTACCTCAACAAAAGGGGCCACATCATACACAGGAAGAGACACAAGTTTTTGAGAAGATTTGTGAAGTAACAAAAATTTTACAAAAGTCTCTTGAACCTCTAAAGAGTGTTAGCGGAAACCTTCACCGCATGAATATGTTGATTACCCTTTGCAATAAGCGGTTGGATTCTTTAGATCTAAACATTTCCGAATATGAAGGGAAACATAAAGAACCTCTCGGATTCGAGCATGACTCCGCTAAAAAAATTAAAACCAAAGATGATAATACCTAGATCTATTCTTGCTTTTATGCCTAGCTAGGGGCGTTAAACGATAGCGCTTGTTGGGAGGCAACCCAATTTTATTTTTGTTTCTTGATTTTTGATCCTTTTTAGTAATAAATAATTCATATAGCCTCTGTTTATATGTGGTTTTATGCTTTTAATTAGTGCTTGTCCCAAGTAGAACCTTTGGGAAGACTTGGGAGAAGTTTTAGCGATCTTGCTGTAAAAAACAGAAACTTTAGCGCTCACGAGATTTGCTGCCATATTTTACTGGAGAGTGCGATTAAGTTGATTCTTTTTGAAGATAATTAATAGAAAAATTCCTCACGTCCACCAATTTATTTCAGAATTTTTGGGATTATACAAGTATTCGAAACCTACAACAGACTGTTCTGTTTTTGACAGATTCTGTTTTTCGTGTGTTGTTTGCTTATTTTGATGAATCTATGGCTTGTATCGGACTGTATGAACCATAGAGAAGTTGGAATACAGTAGGTTTAATACCAATATAAATAAAGAATGAGTTCATTACAGTACCTTAAGTGGTGCTTTGTTTTCTTATACTAACAGGGCTCATGAGATTTTCTGTTGAGTTTTGTGCTATGAAGTTTTCAAGTTTTGGGTAAAGATTTGATGGATTATGGAATAAGGAGTGGCAAGAGCCTAATCTTGGGGATGCCCAAGGCAACCCAAGGTAAAATTCAAGGACAACCAAAATCCTAAGCTTGGGGATGCCCCGGAAGGCATCCCCTCTTCCGTCTTCTTCCATCGGTAACATTACTTGAGGCTATATTTTTATTTGCCACATGATATGTGTTTTGCTTGGAGCGTCTTGTATGATTTGAGTATTTGCTTTTTAGTTTACCACAATCATCCTTTCTGTAAACACCTTTTGGGAGAGACACACATGAATTGGAATATATTAGAATACTCTATGTGCTTCACTTATATCTTTTGAGCTAGATAATTTTGCTCTAGTGCTTCACTTATATCTTTTAGAGCACGGTGGTGGTTTTATTTTATAGAAATTACTGATATCTCATGCTTCACTTATATTATTTTGAGAGTCCTTTAGAACAGCATGGTAATTTTCTTTGGTTATAAAATTAGTCCTAATATGGTAGGCATACAGGATGGGTATAACAAAAACTATCATAAAAAGTGCATTGAATACTATGAGAAGTTTGATACTTGATCATTGTTTTGAGATATGAGGATGGTGATATTAAAGGTGTGCTAGTTGAGTAGTTGTGAATTTGATAAATACTTGTGTTGAATATTGCTAGTCACGTAGCATGCATGTATGGTAACCGTTGTGTAACAAATTTGAAACATGAGGTGTTCTTTGATTGTCTTCCTTATGAGTGGCGGTCGGGGATGAGCGATGGTCTTTTCCTACCAATCTATCCCCCTAGGAGCATGCGTGTAATGCTTGGTTTTTTATGACTTGTAGATTTTTGCAATAAGTATGTGAGTTCTTTATGACTAATGTTGAGTCCATGGATTATACGCACTCTCACCTTTCCATCATTGCTAGCCTCTTCGGCACCGTGCATTGCCCTATCTCACATTGAGAGTTGGTGCAAACTTCGCCGGTGCATCCAAACCCCGTGATATGATACGCTCTATCGCACATAAACCTCCTTATATCTTCCTCAAAACAGCCACCATACCTACCTATTATGGCATTTCCATAGCCATTCCGGGATATATTGCCATGCAACTTTCCACCGTTTCATTCATGACACGGTTCATCATTGTCATATTGCTTTGCATGATCATGTAGTTGACATCGTATTTGTGGAAAATCCACCATGCATAATTTGTCATACATGTCACTCTTGATTCATTGCCCTTCCCGGTACACCGCCGGAGGCATTCATATAGAGTCATATTTTGTCCTGGTATCGAGTTGTAATCATTGAGTTGTAAATAAATAGAAGTGTGATGATCATCATTAATAGAGCATTGTCCCAAATAAAAAAAGAGAAAGGCCAAAAAAAGAACGGCCCACAAAAAAGAAAGAAAAAAAGAAAATAATAATAAAAGGGACAATGCTACTATCCTCTTTTTCCACACTTGTGCTTCAAAGTTGCACCATGATCTTTATGATAGAGAGTCACTTGTTTTGTCACTTTCATATACTAGTGGGAATTTTTCATTATAGAACTTGGCTTGTATATTCCAACAACGGGCTTCCTCAAATGCCCTAGGTCTTCGTGAGCAAGCAAGTTGGATGCAAACCCACTTAGTTTCTTTTGTTGAGCTTTCATACATTTATAGCTCTAGTGCATCCGTTGCATGGCAATCCCTACTCCTTGCATTGACATCAATTGATGGGCATCTCCCTAGCCCGTTGAATAGCCGCGTCGATGTGGGACTTTCTCTTTTTTTGTCTTCTCCACATAACCCCCATGATTATATTATATTCCACCCATAGTGCTATATCCATGGCTCATGCTCATGTATTGCGTGAAAGTTGAAAAAAGTTTGAGATTACTAAAGTATGAAACAATTTCTTGGCTTGTCGTCGGGGTTGTGCAAGATGAGAGCATTCTTGTGTGACGAAAATGGAGCATGACCAAACTATATGATTTTGTAGGGATGAACTTTGTTTTGCCATGTTATTTTGAGAAGACATGATTGCTTAGTTAGTACGCTTGAAGTATTATTATTTTTATGTCAATATTAAACTTTTGTCTTGAATCTTTTGGATCTGAATATTCATACCACAATAAATAAAATTACATTGAGAATTATGCTAGGTAGCATTCCACATCAAAAAAAATCTATTTTTATCATTTACCTACTCGAGGACGAGCATGAATTAAGCTTGGGGATGCTTGATACATCTCCAACTTATCTATAATTTTTTATTGTTCCATGCTATTATATTATCTGTTTTGGATGTTTAATGGGATTTATTATACACTTCTATATTATTTTTGGGACTAACCTACTAACCCAAGGCCCAGTGCAAATTGTTGTTTTTTTCCTATTTCAGTGTTTCGCAGAAAAGGAATATCAAACGGAATCCAAACAGAATGAAACCTTCGGGAGAGTTATTTTTGGAACAAATGTGTTCCAGGGGACTTGGAGTAGAGATCAAGAAAGAAGCGAGGAGGCCACGAGGCAGGGAGGCGCGCCCCCACCCTCGTGGGCCCCTCGCAGCTCCACCGACCTACTTCTTCCTCGTATATATCCATATACCCCGAAAACATCCAGGAGCACCACAAAACCCTATTTCCACCGCCGCAACCTTCTGTACCCAAGAGATCCCATCTTGGGGCCTTTTCCGGAGCTCCGCTGGAGGGGGAATCGACCACGGAGGGCTTCTACATCAACACCATAGCCTCTCCGATGATGTGTGAGTAGTTTACCACAGACCTTCGGGTCAATAGTTATTAGCTAGATGGCTTCTTCTCTCTCTGTGGATATCAATACAATGTTCTCATCGATCTTCTTGCAGGTCTATTCGATGTAACTCTTTTTGCGACATGTTTGTCGAGATCCGATGGATTGTGGGTTTATGATCAAGTTTATCTATGAACAATATTTGATTCTTCTTTGAAATCTTTTATGTATGATTGGTTATCTTTACAAGTCTCTTCTAATTATCAATTTGGTTTGGCCTACTAGATTGACCTTTCTTGCAATGGGAGAAGTGCTTAGCTTTGGGTTCAATCTTGCGGTGTCCTTTCCTAGTGACAGCAGGGGCAGCAAGGCACGTATTATATTGTTTCCATCGAGGATAAAAAGATGGGGTTTATATCATATTGCTTGATTTTATCCCTCTACATCATGTCATCTTGCCTAATGCGTTACTCTGTTCTTATAAACTTAATACTCTAGATGCATGCTGGATAGCGGTCGATGTGTGGAGTAATAGTAGTAGATGCAGAATCGTTTCGGTCTACTTGTCGCGGACATGATGCCTATATACATGATCATGCCTAGATATTCTCATAATTATGCACTTTTATATCAATTGCTCGACAGTAATTTGTTCACCGCCCGTAATACTTATGCTATCTTGAGAGAAGCCACTAGTGAAACCTATGGCCCCCGGGTCTATCTTTTATCATATAAGTTTCCAATCTATTTTACTTTGCAATCTTTACTTTCAATCTACATCATAAAAATACCAAAAATATTTATCTTATTATCTCTATTAGATCTGACTCTCGTAAGTGACCATGAAGGCATTCACAATCCCTTTATCGCGTTGGTTGCGAGGTTCTTATTTGTTTGTGTAGGTACGAGGGACTTGCATGTAGTCTCCTACTGGGTTGATACCTTGGTTCTCAAAAACTGAGGGAAATACTTACGCTACTTTGCTGCATCACCCTTTCCTCTTCAAGGGAAAACCAACGCAGTGCTCAAGAGGTAGCAGCTCATTGGTCGATGAGGAGTTGGATGAGATTCATCATGTAATCGAGTTAGTTTTGTTAGGGCTTGATCCCTAGTATCCACTATGTTCTTAGATTGATGTTGCTATGACTTTGCTACGCTTAATGCTTGTCACTTTTGGCCCGGGTGCCATGATTTCAGATCTGAACCATTTATGAATTCATCATTATATCCATGTTTTAGATCCGATCTTGCAAGTTATAGTCACCTACTACGGTTATGATCCGACAACCCCAGAGTGACAAAAACCGGTCCCACTCTCGGTGATGACCGTAGTTTGAGGAGTTCATGTATTCACTATGTGTTAATGCTTTGTTCCGGTTCTCTATTAAAAGGAGGCCTTAATATCCCTTAGTTTCCAATATGGACCCCACTGCCTCGGGAGGGTAGGACAAAAGATGTCATGCAAGTTCATTTAATAATGCACGTATGACTATTTATAGAATACATGCTTACATTATATTGATGAACTGGAGCTAGTGGTGTATCGCCCTAGGTTATAACTGTCACATGATGAATATCATCCAACAAGTCACCGATCCAATGCCTACGAATTTATCCTTATTGATCTTGTTGCGTTACTATTGCTATTATCATTGTTACACTTGCTACAAATTACTGCTATCACTGTTACTGTTACCGTTACCGTTGCTGTTGTCACTATTATCAAAACTATCAAACCACTTTGCTACTGATCACTTTGCTGCAGATAATTAATCTCCAGGTGTGGTTGAATTGACAACTCAGCTGCTAATACCTTAATATTCTTTGGCTCCCCTTGTGTCGAATCTATAAATTTGGGTTGAATACTCTACCCTCAAAAACTTTTGCAATCCCCTATACTTGTGGGTTATCAGGATTATACGCACTCTTACCTTTTCGCAATTTGCTAGCCTCTACGGTACCGTGCATTGCCCTTTCTCACATCGAGACGTGGTGCAAACTTCGCAGGTGCATCCAAACCCCGTGATATGATACGCTCTATCACACATAAGCCTTATTATATCTTCCTCAAAACAGCCAGCATACCTACCTATTATGGCTTTTCCATGGCCATTCCAAGATATATTGCGAGATAACTTCCACCGCTTCCGTTTGATGACTTGAGCATTCATTGTCATATTACTTTGCATGATCATATAGCTGACATAGTAGTTGTGGCTCAGCCACCATTCATCATTTTTCATGCATGTTACGCTAGATCATTGCACATCCTGGTACATTGCCCGAGGCATTCATATAGAGTTATACTTTGTCATAGGTATAGAGTTGTAATTTTTATTTCTTTTGAGTTATAAGTAAATAGAAGTGTGATGATCATCATTATCCTATTTTAGAGCAGCGCCCTAGTGAGGAAAGGATGACGGAGACTATGATTCCCCCACAAGTCAGGATGAGACTCCGGACAATGAGAGAAAAAGAAAAGGAAAAATGAAATAAATAAAAAGAAAAAAGAAAGGAAAAAGAAAGAAAGAAAATAAAATAAATAAATAAATAAACAGAGAAGGGGCATTGTTAGTATCCTTTACCACACTTGTGCTTCAAAGTTGCACCATGTTTTTCATATGGAGAGTCTCCTATGTTGTCACTTTCATATACTAGTGGGAATTTTTCATTATAGGATTAGATGCACACCCACTTAGTTTTCATATTGAGCTTTCATACACTTATAGCTCTTGGTGCATTCATTGCATGGAAATCCCTACTCCTCGCATTGATATCAATTGATGGGCATCTCCATAGCCCGTTGGTTAGCCGCGTTGATGTGAGACTTTCTTACTTTCTTCTTTTCTTTATATTTACCCCTATCATCATACTCTATTCCACCTGTAGTGCTATATCCATGGCTTGCGCTCATGTATTGCGTGAGGGTTGAAAAAGCTGAAGTGTGTTAAAAAGTATAAACCAATTGCTCGGCTTGTCATCGGGGTTGTGCATGATAAATACTTTGTGTTAAAGAAGATAGAGCATGACGAGACTATATGATTTTGTAGGGATAGCTTTCTTTAGTGTTGATATTTTGAAAGACATGATTGTTTGTTGGGATGCCTGAGTATTGATGTCTTTACGTCAAATTATAGACTATTGCTTTGAATCACTTATGTCTTAATATTCATGCCATGTTTAGATATATGATCAAGTTTATGCTAGGTAGCATTCCACATCAAAAATTATCTTTTTTATCATTTACCTGCTCGAGGACGAGCAGGAATTAAGCTTGGGGATGCTGATATGTCTCCATCGTATCTATAATTTTTGATTGTTTCATGCCAATATTATACAACTTTCACATATTTTTGGCAACTTTTTATATGATTTATTGGACTAACCTATTGACCCAGTGCCTAGTGCCAGTTCCTGTTTTCTGCATGTTTTTTTGTATCACAGAGTATCCATATCAAACGAAGTCCAAATGCAATAAAATTTTTATAGAGAATTATTTTGGAATATATGTGATTTTTGGGAGTTGGAATCACCGCAAACAGAGGCCCACACAGCCCACAAGACACCAGGGCGCGCCAGAAGCCCCTGGCACGTGGTGGTGGGTTGTGCCCTCCTCGAACGTTGGTTGGAGCTCTTCTCCGGGTGCAAGGAAGCTTATATCTAGAAAATATCGTGTTAAAATCTCAGCGCAATCGGAGTTACGGATCTTCCAGAATATAAGAAACGGTTTTCGGCCAGATCTGGAAAGCGCGAAACAGAAGAGAACAGAGAGGTAGATCCAATCTCGGAGGGGCTCCTGCCCTCCCCCGCCATGGAGGCCATGGACCAGAGGGGGAACTCTCCTCCCATCTAGGGGGAGTCCAAGGAATAAGAAGAAGGAGGGGGTCTCTCTCCCCCTCGCTTCCGGTGGTGCCGGAGTGCCACCGGGGAAACGATCGGGATGACAATCTACATCAACAATCTTGCTACCGTCATCACCAACTTTCTCCCCCTCTATGCAGCGGTGTAACACCCCTTATCCCCACTGTAATCTCTACTTAAACATGGTGCTCAACTCCATATATTATTTCCCAATGACCTTTGGTTATCCTATGATGTTTGAGTAGATCCGTTTTGTCCTATGGGTTAATTTTGATCTTGGTTGGTATGATTGTATATTTTATTTATGGTGCTGTCCTACGGTGCCCTCCGTTCTCACGCAAACGTGAGGGGGCCCCGCTGTAGGGTGTTGCAATATGTTCATGGTTCTCTTATGGTGGGTTGCGAGAGTGACAAAAGCTTAAACCCGAGTAAGTGGGATATGACGTATGGGAGTAAAGAGGACTTGATACTTAATGCTATGGTTGGGTTTCACGACCTTAACAGTCTTTAGTAGTTGCGGATTCTTGCTAGGGGTCCAATCATAAGTGCATATGATCCAAGTAGAGAAAGTATGTTAGCTCATGCCTCTCCCTCATATAAAATTACAAGAATGATTATGGGTACTTGTTATCGATTGCCTAGGGACAAATAACTTTCTTCTTGGCACAAACCCTTTTTCTAAACACCTAACTTTTATTATCTTGCAAAGTACTTCTAGTTTTATTCTTGCAAAGTAGTTCTAGCATCACACCTACAAAATAGTTTCATACTTGTTTTAGGCAAAGCAAACATCAAGTGTGCGTAGAGTTGTATCGGTGGTCGATAGAACTTGAGGGAATATTTGTTCTGCCTTTACCTCCTCGTTGGGTTCCACATTCTTATTTATCGAAGAAGGCTACAAACGATCTCCTATACTTGTGGGTTATCATGCCCTGGTGGGTTGTGCTCCCCTCGGAGTAGCCCCCTGGTGCTTCTTGGGCCCACTAGATGTCTTCTGGTCCCAAAAAATCCACAAAACATTTCGCTGCATTCGGACTCCATTTGGTATTGATTTCCTGTGATGCAAAAAACATGCAAAAAGTAGTCAAGAAGGTGCTGCCCTCGAGAAGGTCATCAACCCCTACCTTGCGGAGGTGATGCGACACCCTCAAGCCATTGAGATGCGTGAGGGGGTGCTGCACATCCGCGGTGTTGAGGGGCCAAAGAAGACGGGAAGCGTGGAGACAAGACTCGAAGCAATGGAGCAACCAAGTTTTAAAGTGTCAAGGGATGGTGGAGAGTGGACTCAACGCCAATCACATGATGATCACAGAGTTCACCAACAATCACAAGTTGGATGCCAAGAACATTGGGGAGGCCATCTACAAGCTTCACGAGAAAATCGAGCACCTCCAAGCCTAGATCTATGACCTGCAAAACCAAAACTGTGAGTATGAATACATATTTAAGAGGATGAGTTTGGCTGCAGATTTGAGGATCCCGGAGACTCGTTAATCTTCCTATGATGGTGAGCCTATGCCTTGGAAGATGGATGACAAGCCTACTTCATCAACAACTCCATCATCACCACCTCCGAAGAAAGAGACATAATACATGGGTATGGGCACTCCCCTTGGCAACTGCCAAGCTTGGGGGGGGGGGGTGCCCCGGTATCATATCACCATCACATCTTTATCTTTAACATTTTTTCTTAGTTCGATCCTTTTGGTTATATCTTGATCTAGTAGAATAAAGTTTTAGTATGATCTAGCTTTGAGTTTTGCTTCGATCCCTATCTTTGTAATTGAGTCCTTGAGATATATAATAAGGAGTAGTTTTGAGTAAAGGGCTTTGCTTTCTTGCTACGATCTTGAGGGAATTAATAAAAGAAATAAATAAAAAGATCATATATTGATCTTATGGAGAGTAATGACTTCACATAAGGAGTATGTTGAATAAAGGTTGTTGAGAGTTGAAAAACATAGTTTTGGTCATTGTTGCAAATAATAGGAAGTAATAAAGAAAGAGAGGCTTCGCATATAAATATACTATCTTGGACATCTTTTGTAATTGTGAGCACTCATTAAAATATGACATGCTAAAAAGTTGATGTTGGACAAGGAAGACTACATAATGGGTTATGTTTTCCGATATCCGAATAGAAGTTATATTATCATGGATCATCCAACATTTTGAGCTTGCCTTTCCCTCTCATGCTAGCCAAATTCTTTGCACCAAGTAGAGATACTACTTGTGCTTCCAAACATCCCTTAAACCCAGTTTTGCCATGAGAGTCCACCATACCTACCTATGGATTGAGTAAGATCCTTCATGTAAGTTTTCATCGGTGCAAGCAATAAAAATTGCTCTCTAAATATGTATGATCTATTAGTGTGAAGAAAATAAGCTTTATACGAACTTGTGATATGGAAGAAATAAAAGCGACAGACTGCATAATAAAGGTCCTTATCACAAGCGTCAATATAAAGTGATGTTCTATTGCACTAAGATTTTATACATCCAACCATAAAAGCACATGACAACCTCTGCTTCCCTCTGCGAAGGGCATATCTTTTACTTTTATCTTCTACCCTTATACAAGAGTCCTGGTGATCATCACCTTTCCTTTTTATACTTTTCTTTGGCAAGCACTATATGTTGGAGAGATCTGGATATATATATATCCCCTCGGATATAGGTTTTCATAAAGTATTATTTGTTGACATTACCCTTGAGGTAAAAGGTTGGGAGGCAAAACTATAAGCCCCTATCTTTCTCTGTGTCCGATTGAAGCTTTGTACCCATAAATATCGTGTGAGTGTTAGCAATTGTGAAAGATTAAATGACAATTGAGTATGTGGACTTGCTGAAAAGCTCTTATATTGACTCTTTCTGATGTTATGATAAATTGCAATTGCTTCAGTGACTGAGATCATAGTTTGTTAGTTTTCAATGACATTTTTGATTCATACTTTACCTTGTGAACGAATTGTTACTTTGAGCATAAGAAATTATATGAAATTATATGTTGTTGTTCTATAGATGATCATGATGCCCTCATGTCCATATTTTATTTTATCGACACCTCTATCTCTAAACAGGTGGACATATTTATCGATTTCGGCTTTTGCTTGAGGACAAGCGCGGTCTAAGCTTCGGGGAGTTGATACGTCCATTTTGCATCATGCTTTTATATTGACACTTAATGCATTATGGGCTGTTATTACATGTTATATCATAATACTTATGCCTATTCTCTCTTATTTTATAAGGTTTACATGAAGAGGGAGAATGTCGATAGCTGGAATTCTGGACTGGAAAAGGAGCAAATATTAGAGACCTATTCTGCACAACTCCAAAAGTCCTAAAACTTCATGAAGTATGTTTTTGGAATATATAAAAAATATTGGACGAAGAATGTACCAGAGGGGGCCCATCAGCCAGCCACAAGGGTGGAGGGCGCCCCCTACCCCCTTGGGCGCGCCCCCGACCTTGTGGCCCCCCTGACAGGCCTTCGGTGCCCATATTTGGCTATATGGTGTGTTTTGAACTGGAAAAATCAGAAGGAAGATTTCCGGATGAAGCGCCACCGTCTTGAGGTGGAACCTGGGCAAAACCAATCTAGGGCTCCGGCGGAGCTGTTCTGCCGGGGAAACACCCCTCCGGGCGAGGGAAATCATTGCCATCATCATCACCAACGATCCTCTCGTCGAGAGGGGGTCAATATCCATCAATATCTTCACCGGCACAATCTCCTCTCAAACCCCCGTTCATCTCTTGTATTCGATCTTGGTCCCAAAACCTCACATTGGTACATGTGGGTTGCTAGTAGTGTTGATTAATCCTTGTAGTTGATGCTAGTTGGTTTATCCGGTGGAAGATTATATTTTCAGATCCTTAATGATAATTAATACTCTTATGATTATGATTATGAACATGCTTTGTGAGTA
The DNA here is from genome assembly GCF_056163025.1 of Triticum urartu. Taxonomy (NCBI): domain Eukaryota; kingdom Viridiplantae; phylum Streptophyta; class Magnoliopsida; order Poales; family Poaceae; genus Triticum; species Triticum urartu. The sequence continues at coordinate 578,704,228 of NC_141874.1, forward strand.
GTTATGTTTGTTCCCGAGGACATGGGAGAAGTCTTGTTATAAGTAATCATGTGAATTTGGTATTCGTTCGATATTTTGATGAGATGTATGTTGTCTCTCCTCTAGTGGTGTTATGTGAATGTCGACTACATGACACTTCACCATTGTTTGGGCCTAGGGGAAGGCATTGGGAAGTAATAAGTAGATGATGGGTTGCTAGAGTGACAGAAGCTTAAACCCTAGTTTATGCGTTGCTTCGTAAGGGGCTGATTTGGATCCATATGTTTCATGATATGGTTAGGTTTACCTTAATTCTTCTTTCGTAGTTGCGGATGCTTGCGAGAGGGGTTAATCATAAGTGGGAGGCTTGTCCAAGGAAGGGCGGGGCCCAAGCACCGGTCCACCCACATATGAAATTATCAAAGTAATGAACGTGGATCATATGAGCATGATGAAAACTAATTTGACAACAATTCCCTTGTGTCCTCGGGAGCGCTTTGCTTTATATAAGAGTTCATCCAAGCTTGTCCTTTGCTACAAAAAGGATTGGGCCACCTTGCTGCACCTTAGTTACTTTATTTACTTGTTACCCGTTATGATTTATCTTATCACAAAACTATGTGTTGCCCATAATTTTAGTGCTTGCAGAGAATACCTAGCTGAAAACCACTTGTCATTTCCTTCTGCTCCTCGTTGGGTTCGACACCCTTACTTGTCGAAAGGACTACGATAGATCCCCTATACTTGTGGGTCATCAATGGGCCACCGACAGGGGATCCTCTCAGGGGAGGCGGGTGGTGGTCACTGGACCATCGAGCGTGGTGGCCAGGGCGGAGTTCCCTGGCCGGGTGGCGGCGGCGATCGCCTCCATGGCCAGAGGGTTTGGAGATTAGGTCTAATCTTTGTGCTCAAAATTCGACCGTTGGAAACGTGTCACTCGGCCATTGGTTGAATCGCATGTTCAATTTGATCATTTCCCTTCAGTGAAGGTTGCGACTCTAATAGACACCCCACTCCAACATTGTTCGTTGGCTGCTCCATTTAAGATTTCTGAGAGGATTGATTGAGCATCCCCTCTCTGAGAGATTTAAGTTTAAAATTCACCGAGAGAAAACCAAGAGCCGAAACTTAGACAGTGGTTAAGCATCACAGTAGTTCTGAGTTAGAGTTCTTGTACCTATTACTCTTGAGAGCTACGCACTCTCTAGACGGATAGGTGTCGGCTTGAGTGACGAAGAGTAATTGTCTTCACCTAGCAAAGTCTTCAGCAACCAAGAGTAGTTGTGGTTCATGAAGAAGTCCATTGAAAGTTTAGAGATTACCGACAAGCATCTACCATGAGTGAAATCAACTGGAGTTTGATCAGCTCCGAGTTGAAGGAGAATAGGGCGGAGAGAGGTTTGCTCCTGTGTTCAAACACAAGTCCCTATAACAAGACGTAGTCCTTTGGAAGAAGAGTGAACTAGTCTACAAAACTCATTTTTCGCCATTGAGCACACATTGATGGAGTCTTGGACTAGGGGGCACTCACCACAACGTCTCCCGGTCAGAGGGTCGGGCCGAGTACCCCCATGGCGGTTCACTCACGGGCCACTTCTGGCATCCCATGAGGTATACGAGGAAAATTCCACAAGACATGACCATCAAAAAAAGGACTCCTCTCCATCAACGTATCCGACTAGGACTCTTGTTATCCTAGGCCTCTAGTATATTATAAAAGCCGAGGTCGGGCTAGTTGATAGATCATATATTTTAGATCATTAGAATCACACAACAATCTCGTCGTAGATACTTGTACTATGTACTATCCTTGAAAGCGGGACGTAGGGTTTACCTCTTTGAGAGGGCCCGAACCTAGGTAAAATCATGTGTCCATGTTACCATCGCTCCAAAACGCCTAGTTCAGGACATCTACCTCGAGATATGCCAGATTTAGCACCGATATTGATTGCCCATGCAGGTCCTGCTGGGTGGTCGTTGCAGATCATTGGGACGATCAGATGACATTGTTTTAGTTAGATCTTTTTTAAAAGAAATATTTTTTTCTGGTCTCCTGCTGTTCTATTTGCAGATCAGAAATTTTGTTTGCCTCAAGTTCGACGCTGACAACATCCTAGGGAACAACTCGGCAGCTCCTGCGGCAGGTGACCGATTCCCTTGCGTGGCCTGGGCCGTTGTGCATCATGGTTTGTGGTATTTGTATGCGTGGGTTATCGAGGAGTTGTCATGCACCCATGGATCAAATCAAGCCAAAAGGAACAGCCGCCTCGCGTTCGTTCCTGTGGCGCACAAGTCAAATTCATTTTACCCCCAAAGCAATCCCCTTAGAGCGGTGCATGAGGTGATGAGTGCTGACCCACATGAAGACCAAGCTAATTCTAGCTAGCTAGTAGTCGTGGAGAACAAAGAGCTACCATGCGCAAACTGACAATTCATAGAGCTACCATGCGCAAACCGACAATTCATCTGGCAGCCATACATGAACTATCAATCTTGCCTCGATCTCCAACTGCGGATAACCTCAAGTTTTATTTCTCCTGACTATTCGTTTAGTATGTAAAATTATTACATAGAGAATATTTTCTGTCCTTCTGTACTACATTATTTTGTAGAGATATTTTACCAACGTTTGTACGTGGCATCAGTCTGGCCAGCCTCTTGCCGTCACCTAGACCGGCCGACCTATGCTGACATTGCCGTGCCACAACGTCGTTACGCCATCGAACTGACCTCGATGCTCATGCCATATTTACCAGATTGTTCACTTCGCATAAATTAATTATACACTTTTTTCTTGTCAAGTATTATTATTTCTTGCTTGCAGTATTTTATGTGCGCAGGTAATCGACTTCGACTGCGTTATGTGGTCACTTCGGCGTACCGACTTTGCCGTTCCACCTTCGTCGACCAAATTGCATCTTCACCTTAGCGAGCCTCCCTATGCCAGCATCGCCTGCCGCCTCTTCTTCAAGCCGACATCTAACACGTTAACACGCTTCGACACATCGGCTGACATGGAGGCTCCGGCGTCTCCCCACCGACCTGCTCTGACATCTCTTCATCAACCTACTCTAGGGACTTCGGTGTCATTAGCCGACCAGCTTCGTCATGTTAGCTGGACTGGGGGCTTCGCCTTGCCACATCGACCGTGTTGTGTTGCCATTTCTTCAAGCCGAGCTCCTTGCTCAGTCACCTAGGACTTGGGGTCTGGGACCTCAGTCAAGTCAAGGACTACACACCACGTCGAATCTGTCAAAGTTCACCGGGCATCCACGTCCCGTCTCAAGCCTGGACCATGTCATCAACGCCGAGCACATTAACCAGCTAAGTCGCTTTCATGCTCAATTTTTTTAAATTTTAAATCTCTGTTCGGCTCAACCAAGCATTATATTTGTGTTAAACAAAAACGTTGTTTGTTAAAAAAACTTAGTTTGCTAAAAGCACTTCTTTTTCCCATGTTAAATGGGGGCTATTAAATTTGTATGAGTTGTTCTATAATAAATATTTCCTTCTAAGTCGTTGCAAAGTAGTTTTCTACCACTCATTTTTTGACTCGAGTGTGTGGTCAATAGCTAGGTGGCCTATTTTCTCTCTCAGCCACTCGTGCCTAGTTCGATAAACTGGCCTGAGAAGCACTTCACCATCGAGAAGGGAGGTTGAAGCCGAAGGCTGACCAGCTTGAAGTCTAGAGATCAAACGTGTCATGTTAAAGCACAACGGAAATGCAAATTAATTTTAAAGAGCAATTTCGGATTGGTACAGAAGAAACTTGATTTAATTTAGAAATAATATTTTTATGTAAGTTTTCTAGTTTTTCGAGCATAACACTAACAATATAATGCTAGATGCCTTTAAAGCATCGAGAATATTAATGGTGGGTTGCGACTAGAGCCGAACCCTCTAAAAGCCAAGGTAATCCATGGAGTCCTCGGCAAAACATTCTTGAATATTGCTTTATATGCATCAGTTCGAGTTGTGTCTTTTGGTCAATAGTTGGGTTTCCCGACTCTTGTGATTACTCCTTACGTTTCTGGTTTTTTGGCTAAGGGTAAAGAGATAACCACTGTGGTTGTACTTCCGGTTTAACTGTTCAAGTACCTCAGTGGAGAAAGCCAAAAATTGCCTGTCACAATGAGCATAAACTGGTCAGCGATCCGATGAATGTGTCAAACTATAGACCGATAGAGGTTACCCCTTAAACAATGGGCCTTTCATAAAATTGGCCCAAGTGTTAATGGCTTGACCTCGGTTGATGCCGAACACCAACCGGGGGCTAGTAACTGTTGGAAATATGCCCTAGAGGCAATAATAAATTAGTTATTATTATATTTCCTTGTTCATGATAATCATTTATTATCCATGCTATAATTGTATTGATAGGAAACTCAGATACATGTGTGGATACATAGACAACACCATGTCCCTAGTGAGCCTCTAGTTGACTAGATCGTTGATCAATAGATGGTTACGGTTTCCTGACCATGGACATTGGATGTCGTTGATAACGGGATCACATCATTAGGAGAATGATGTGATGGACAAGACCCAATCCTAAGCCTAGCACAAAGATCGTGTAGTTCGTATGCTAAAGCTTTTCTAATGTCAAGTATCATTTCCTTGGACCATGAGATTGTGCAACTCCCGGATACCGTAGGAGTGCTTTGGGTGTGCCAAACGTCACAACGTAACTGGGTGGCTATAAAGGTACATTACAGGTATCTCCGAAAGTGTCTGTTGGGTTGGCACGAATCAAGACTGGGATTTGTCACTCCGTGTAAACGGAGAGGTATCTCTGGGCCCACTCGGTAGGACATCATCATATGCGCAATGTGACCAAGGAGTTGATCACGGGATGATGTGTTACGGAACGAGTAAAGAGACTTGCCGGTAACGAGATTGAACAAGGTATAGGGATACCGACGATCGAATCTCGGGCAAGTACAATACCGCTAGACAAAGGGAATTGTATACGGGATTGATTGAGTCCTTGACATCGTGGTTCATCCGATGAGATCATCGTGGAACATGTGGGAGCCAACATGGGTATCCAGATCCCGCTGTTGGTTATTGACCGGAGAACGTCTCGGTCATGTCTGCATGTCTCCCGAACCCGTAGGGTCTACACACTTAAGGTTCGATGACGCTAGGGTTATAAAGGAAGCTTGTTTGTGGTTATCGAATGTTGTTCGGAGTCCCGGATGAGATCCCGGACGTCACGAGGAGTTCTGGAATGGTCCGGAGGTAAAGATTTATATATAGGAAGTCCTATTTCGGCCATCGGGGCAAGTTTTGGGGTCATCGGTATTGTACCGGGACCACCGGAAGGGTCCCGGGGGCCCACCGGGTGGGGCCACCTATCCCGGAGGGCCCCATGGGCTGAAGTGAGAAGGGATCCAGCCCAAAGTAGGCTGGGGCTCCACTTCCCCTAGGGCCCATGCGCCTAGGGTGAAAGGGGAACCCTAAGGAAGAGTCCCAAGGAGGGAAGGCACCTCCTAGGTCCCTTGGGGGGAGGGAAACCTCCCCTGGCCGCCGACCCCTAGGAGATTGGATCTCCTAGGGCTGGCGCACCCCCCCTTGGGCTCCCTATATATAGTGAGGGTAGGAGGGCCTCTTGAGACAACCCTTTGCCTTTGGTGCAGCTCTCCCTCTCTCCCAAGTCCTTCTCCTCTCCCGTGGTGCTTGGCGAAGCCCTGCAGGATTGCCACGCTCCTCCACCACCACCATGCCGTTGTGCTGCTGTTGGATGGAGTCTTCCTCAACCTCTCCCTCTCTCCTTGCTGGATCAAGGTGTGGGGGACGTCACCGGGTTGTACGTGTGTTGAACGCGGAGGTACCGTGCGTTCGGCACTTGGTCATCGGTGATTTGAATCACGACAAGTACGACTCCATCAACCCCGTTCACTTGAACGCTTCCGCTTAGCGATCTACAAGGGTATGTAGATGCACTCTCCTTCCCCTCGTTGCTGCTCTCTCCATAGATAGATCTTGGTGACACGTAGGAAAATTTTGAATTTCTGCAATGTTCCCCAACAGTGGCATCATGAGCTAGGTCTATGCGAAGATTCTATGCACGAGTAGAACACAAAGTAGTTGTGGGCGTTGATTTTGTTCAATATGCTTGCCGCTACTAGTCTTATCTTGATTCGACGGTATTGTGGGATGAAGCGGCCCGGACCAACCTTACACGTATGCTTACGTGAGACCGGTTCCACCGACAAACATGCACTAGTTGCATAAGGTGGCTGGCGGGTGTCTGTCTCTCCCACTTTAGTCGGATCGGATTTGATGAAAAGGGTCCTTATGAAGGGTAAATAGCAATTGGCATATCACGTTGTGGTCTTTGTGTAGGTAAGAAACGTTCTTGCTAGAAACCCATAGCAGCCACGTAAAACATGCAAACAACAATTAGAGGACGTCTAACTTGTTTTTGCAGGGTATGCTATGTGATGTGATATGGCCAAAAGGATGTGATGAATGATATATGTGATGTATGAGATTGATCATGTTCTTGTAATAGGAATCACGACTTGCATGTCGATGAGTATGACAACCGGCAGGAGCCATAGGAGTTGTCTTAATTTATTTATGACTTGCATGTCAACATAAACGTCATGTAATTACTTTACTTTATTGCTAACCGTTAGCTGTAGTAGTAGAAGTAATAGATGACGTGACAACTTCAAGAAGACACGATGATGGAGATCATGGTGTCATGCCGGTGACGATGATGATCATGGAGCCCCGAAGATGGAGATCAAAAGGAGCAATATGATATTGGCCATATCATGTCACTATTTGATTGCATGTGATGTTTATCATGTTTATACATCTTATTTGCTTAGAACGATGGTAGTAAATAAGATGATCCCTTACAACAATTTCAATAAGTGTTCTCCCCTAACTGTGCACCGTTGCTACAGTTCGTCGTTTCTAAGCACCACGTGTTAATCGGGTGTGATGGATCCTTACGTTCACATACGACAGGTGTAAGACAGTTTTACACATGCAAAAACACTTAGGGTTAACTTGACGAGCCTAGCATGTACAGACATGGCCTCAGAACACAGAAGACCGAAAGGTCGAGCATGAGTCGTATAGAAGATAAGATCAACATAAAGATGTTCACCGACGTTGACTAGTCCGTCTCACGCACAGATCGGACACGGCCTAGTTGACTCGGATCATGTAATCACTTAGATGACTAGAGGGATGTCTATCTAAGTGGGAGTTCATAAGATGAACTTAATTATCTTGAACATAGTCAAAAGGATTTTGCAAATTATGTCGTAGCTCGCGCTTTAGTTCTACTGTTTAGTTATGTTCCTAGAAAAAATTAGTTGAAAGTTGATAGTAGCAATTATGCGTACTAGGTCCGTAAACTGAGGATTGTCCTCATTGCTTCTTAGAAGGCTTATGTCCTTAGTGCACCGCTCAGTGTGCTGAACCTCGAACGTTGTCTGTGGATGTTGCGAACATCTGACATACACGTTTTGATAACTACATGATAGTTCAGTTAAACGGTATAGAGTTGAGGCACCAAAGACGTTTTGGAAACGTCGCAAAACATATGAGATGTTTTGAGGGCTGAAATTGGGATTTCAAGCTCGTGCCCACGTCAAGAGGTATAAGACCTCCGACGATTTTCTTAACCTGTAAACTAAGGAGAAAAGCTCAATTGTTGAGCTTGTGCTCGGATTGTCTGAGTACGACAATCATTCGAATCAAGTGGGAGTTGATCTTCCAGATAAGATAGTGATGTTTCTCCGAAGTCATTACCACCAAGCTGCTAGAGCTTCGTGATGAACTATAATATATCGGGGACATGTATGATGATCCTTGAGATGTTCGTGATGTTTGACACCACAAAAGTAGAAATCAAGAAGGAGCATCAATTGTTGATGGTTGGTGAAACCACTAGTTTCAAGAAGGGCAAGGGCACGAAGGGATACTTCATAAAACGGCAATTCAGCTGCTGCTCTAGTGAAGAAACCCAAGGTTGAACCCAAACCCGAGACTAAGTGCTTCTGTAATAAAGGGAACAGCCACTGGAGCAGAATTACCCTAGATACTTGGTAGATTAGAAGGCTGGCAAGGTCGATAGAAGTATATTGGATATACATTATGTTAATGTGTACTTTACTAGTACTCCTAGTAGCACCAGGGTATTAGATACCGGTTCGGTTGCTAAGTGTTAGTAACTCGAAATAAAAGCTACGGAATAAACGGAGACTAGCTAAAGGTGAGTTGACGATATGTGTTGGAAGTGTTTCCAATGTTGATATGATCAAGCAACGCACGCTCCCTCTACCATCGAGATTGGTGTTAAACCTAAATAATTGTTATTTGGTGTTTGCGTTAAGCATAGACATGATTGGATTATGCCTATCGCAATACGATTATTCATTTAAGAAGAATAATGGTTACTCTGTTTATTTGAATAATACCTTCAAATGGTCTTACACCTGAAATGAATGGTTTATTGAATCTCGATCGTAGTGATACACATGTTCATGCCAAAAGATAGTAATGATAGTACCACCTACTTGTGGTACTGCCACTTAAGTCATATTGGTATAAAACGCATGAAGAAGCTCCATGTTGATGGATCTTTGGGCTCACTCGTTTTTGAAAAGTTTGAGACATGCGAACCATGTCTGTTGGTATATATGCATGAAGAAACTCCATGCAAATGGACCGTTTTGTACTCACTTGATTTTGAATCACTTGAGAAATGCAAATCATACCACATGGGCAAGATGACTGAAAGCCTCGGTTTTCAGTAAAATGGAACTAGAAAGCAGCTTGTTGGAAGTAATACATTTTGATGTGTGCAGTCCAATGAGTGCTGAGGCATGTAGTGGATATCCTTATGTTTTTACTTCACAGATAATTTGAGTAGATGTTGAGTATATTTACTTGATGAATCATGAGTCTGAATTATTGAAAGGTTCAAGTAATTTCAGTGTGAAGTTGGAAGATCGTCGTGATAAGAGGATAAAAATATCTATGATATGATCATAGAGATGAATATCTGAATTACGAGTTTGGCACAGAATTAAGACATTGTGGAAATTATTTCAAAACTAATACAGCCTGGAACACCATAGTGTGATGGTGTGTCCGAACATCATAACTGCACCCTATTGGATATGATGCATACCATGATGTCTCTTATCGAATTACCACGATAGTTTATGGGTTAGGCATTAGAGACAACCACATTCACTTTAAAGAGGGCACCACGTAATTCCGATGAGATGACACCGTATGAACTATGGTTTAGAGAAACCTAAGCTGTCATTTCTTGAAAAGTTTGGGGGTGCGACGCTTATGTGAAAAAGTTTCAGGCTGATAAGCTCGAACCCAAAGCGGATAAATGCATCTTCATAGGACACCCAAAACAGTTGGGTATACCTCCTGTCTCAGATCCTAAAGCAATAAGGGATTGTTTCTAGAATCGGGTCCTTTCTCGAGGAAAAGTTTCTCTCGAAAGAATTGAGTGGGAGGATGGTGGAGACTTGATGAGGTTATTGAACCGTCACTTCAACTAGTGTATAGCAGGGCACAAAGAGTTGTTCCTGTGGCACCTACACCAATTGAAGTGGAAGCTTATGATATTGATCATGAGACTTCGGATCAAGTCACTCCCAAACCTCGTGGGATGACAAGGATGCGTACTACTTCAGAGTGGTACGTAATCCTGTCTTGGAAGTCATGTTGCTAGACAACAATGAACCTACGAGCTATGGAGAAGCGATGGTGGGCCTGGATTCCGATAAATGGCTTGATGCCATATAATCCGAGAGAGGATCCATGTATGAAAACAAAGTGTAGACTTTGGAAGAACTACTTGATGGTCGTAAGGCTGTTGAGTGTAGATGGATTTTAAAAGGAAGACGGACAATGATGGTAAATGTCACCATTAAGAAAGCTCGACTTGTCGTTAAGATGTTTTCCGACAAGTTCAAGGAGTTGACTACAGTGAGATTTTCTCACTCGTAGCGATGCTAAGAGTCTGTTGGAATTATATTAGCGATTACTGCATTATTTATGAAATCTTGCAGATAGGATGTCAAAACATTGTTTCCTCGACGAATTTTTGAGGAAAGGTTGTATGTGATACAACCGGAAGGTTTTGTCAATCCTGAAAGATGCTAATAAGTATGCAAAGCTCCAGCAATCCTTCTAAGGACTGGAGTAAGCATCTCGGAGTTGGAATGTATGCTTTGATGATCAAAGATTTTGGGTGTATACAAAGTTTATGAGAAACTGGTATTTCCAAAGAAGTGAGTGGGAGCACTATAGAATTTCTGATGAGTATATGTTGTTAACATATTTTTAATCAGAAATGACGTAGAATTTCTGGAAAGCATATAGGGATATTTGGAAAGTGTTTTTCAATGAAAACCTGGATTAAGCTATTTGAACATTGAGCATCAAGATCTATAAGGATAGATCAAAACGCTTAATGGTACTTTCAAATGAGCACATACCTTGACATGATCTTGAAGGTGTTCAAGATGGATCAGTCAAAGAAGGAGTTCTTGCCTGAGTTATAAGGTATGAAGTTAAGACTTAAAGCTCGACCACGGCAGAATAGAGAGAAAAGACGAAGGTCGTCCCCTATGCTTAAGACGTAGGCTCTACAGTATGCTATGATGTGTACCGCACCTGAAGTGTGCCTTGCCATGAGTCAGTCAAGGGGTACAAGAGTGATCCATGAATGGATCACAGGACAGCGGTCAAAGTTATCCTTAGTAACTAGTGGACTAAGGAATTTTCTCGATTATGGAGGTGGTAAAAGAGTTCGTCGTAAAGGGTTACGTCGATGCAAGCTTAACACCTATCCGGATAGCTCCGATAGAGATACCGGATACGTATAATGGAGCAACAATTTAGAATAACTCCAAGTAGAACAGTTATTTGGAATAGCTCCAAATAGAACGTGGTAGCTACATCTAGGAGATGACATAGAGATTTTTAAAGCACACACGGATCTGAAAGGTTCAGACCCGTTGACTAAAACCTCTCTCACAAGCAACATGATCAAACCCAGAACTCATTGAGTGTTAATCACATAGTGATGTGAACTAGATTATTGACTCTAGTAAACTCTTTGGATGTTGGTTACATGGCGATGTGACCTGTGAGTGTTAATCACATGGCGATGTGAACTAGATTATTGACTCTGGTGCAAGTGGGAGACTGTTGGAAATATTCCCTAGAGGCAATAATAAATTAGTTATTATTATATTTCCTTGTTCATGATAATCATTTATTATCCATGCTATAATTGTATTGATAGGAAACTCAGATACATGTGTGGATACATAGACAACACCATGTCCCTAGTGAGCCTCTAGTTGACTAGCTCGTTGATCAATATATGGTTACGGTTTCCTGACCATGGACATTGGATGTCGTTGATAACGGGATCACATCATTAGGAGAATGATGTGATGGACAAGACCCAATCCTAAGCCTAGCACAAAGATCGTGTAGTTCGTATGCTAAAGCTTTTCTAATGTCAAGTATCATTTCCTTAGACCATGAGATTGTGCAACTCCCGGATACCGTAGGAGTGCTTTAGGTGTGCCAAACGTCACAACATAACTGGGTGGCTATAAAGGTACATTACAGGTATCTCCGAAAGTGTCTGTTGGGTTGGCACGAATCGAGACTGGGATTTGTCACTCCGTGTAAACGGAGAGGTATCTCTGGGCCCACTCGGTAGGACATCATCATATGCGCAATGTGACCAAGGAGTTGATCACGGGATGATGTGTTACGGAACGAGTAAAGAGACTTGCCGGTAACGAGATTGAACAAGGTATAGGGATACCGACGATCGAACCTCGGGCAAGTACAATACCGCTAGACAAAGGGAATTGTATACGGGATTGATTGAGTCCTTGACATCGTGGTTCATCCGATGAGATCATCGTGGAACATGTGGGAGCCAACATGGGTATCCAGATCCCGCTGTTGGTTATCGACCGGAGAACGTCTCGGTCATGTCTGCATGTCTCCCGAACCCGTAGGGTCTACACACTTAAGGTTCGATGATGCTAGGGTTATAAAGGAAGCTTGTTTGTGGTTACCGAATGTTGTTCGGTGTCCCGGATGAGATCCCGGACGTCACGAGGAGTTCCGGAATGGTCCGGAGGTAAAGATTTATATATAGGAAGTCCTATTTCGGCCATCGGGGCAAGTTTCGGGGTCATCGGTATTGTACCGGGACCACCGGAAGGGTCCCGGGGGCCCACCGGGTGGGGCCACCTATCCCGGAGGGCCCCATGGGCTGAAGTGAGAAGGGATCCAGCCCAAAGTGGGCTGGGGCGCCACTTCCCCTAGGGCCCATGCGCCTAGGGTGAAAGGGGAACCCTAAGGAAGAGTCCCAAGGAGGGAAGGCACCTCCTAGGTGCCTTGGGGGGGAGGGAAACCTCCCCTGGCCGCCGCCCCCTAGGAGATTGGATCTCCTAGGGCTGGCGCACCCCCCCCCTTGGGCTCCCTATATATAGTGAGGGTAGGAGGGCCTCTTGAGACAACCCTTTGCCTTTGGTGCAGCCCTCCCTCTCTCCCAAGTCCTTCTCCTCTCCCGTGGTGCTTGGCGAAGCCCTGTAGGATTGCCACGCTCCTCCACCACCACCATGCCGTTGTGCTGCTGTTGGATGGAGTCTTCCTCAACCTCTCCCTCTCTCCTTGCTGGACCAAGGCGTGGGAGACGTCACCGGGCTGTACGTGTGTTGAACGCGGAGGTGCCGTGCGTTCGGCACTTGGTCATCGGTGATTTGAATCACGACGAGTACGACTCCATCAACCCCGTTCACTTGAACGCTTCCGCTTAGCGATCTACAAGGGTATGTAGATGCACTCTCCTTCCCCTCGTTGCTGGTCTCTCCATAGATAGATCTTGGTGACACGTAGGAAAATTTTGAATTTCTGCAACGTTCCCCAACAGTAACTGGCCTCCCAACTTTAAGCTCCTATGACTAAGCGAAAGTTATAAAGGCTGCATATCTGATTGCCGCGTTTTTGCTAACACAACCCCCTCCGGGCACCGAGATATCGGCTAAGGTTGCCTTGTTACTGCGGAAACACCCTGCGTAACATCTACAGAGGGGTGGAAGCCGATGATTGGCCACTTTCAAATGATAAATGGTCGCAACAGAGTCAAAATAAACATATAGCATAAAGCTGCAAAGTACAGCTTAAAAGCTGACCATCCAACATATCCTCAGCTTTTTCTATTCAATATACGAGCACTGCCTCCCGTAATCATCGCTATAAATCCATAAATATGCATAAATTTGACTTGAGATTTTGGCCAAGTTGGGTCTCCTGGCTCCTATGCTTACCATTTACGTTCCCGATTGTTCGACTAGGGGGTAAAGGGAGCACTTCTGTGATTGTTACTACCGGATCATCTAGGTTCGTACCTCAGACGCGTGAAGCCGAAAGCTAGATGTCTTAAGAATATAATTGTTCCACAACAACGGAAGTGAAAATTTAGGTTCATTAAGACCACAATGTCCAGGAACTTTCCCCAAACTAAATCCTCAATATTTTACTCCCACATTGATTGGAGGTGAGGTTTCATGATCATGGCCAACATGACAGTCTGGGAAAAAGAACTTATAAAGGAACTACTTTTCCCAGAAAATGTTTCTTACGTTAAATAGTAATACAACATATCTCTCCATGTACCTTTTTTATAAAGCCGTATGGCTGAATTGCCTTGTTTGTTGTGAATCTTTGCCCTCATAAAGGCTTTATAAAGTAGGACAAACACTTGAAGCTGATGGTCGGTCAACAAAGTTTTGTACAATGTGGATTCGAGCGTTAACAATGTAAAGTGCTTGGATACATAGAACCATTACACATAAATTGTGATTAAAATCAATTTACTTCAACCCATCTATTAAAGAGTCAAGGGCACAGTCTCGTTGAGACAACCGAGTAGCTGACATAACACTCTCATAATTCTTGTTGGCTTTGATTTCCTTTCCATCCAACCCTTTGGGTCGAGCTTGGCAATATTGGCTTTTACAAGCTCCAACTCCTTTAAGAGATCTTTATTCTCTTGCCAAGAAGTCTCTATCAAACAAAACAAAATTTTCCGTCAAACGGATATCGATCCTTAATTCGGCCACCCCTGCCCAAATTAAGGCTCGGGGGCTACTAGCTTCGCGCTTCTCAATTAAAAGCCATTAAAGGGGGTACATCGATCCCCTGATCTGGTGTTCTGACCCGACCAGTGGCCTGGGGTCTACTGCATTCAATGCAAGGAAATTAAAAGTGCAAAACAGTTTTCAAGGAGATTACGATCCTCAGGTTGGTTGGTAGTACCCAACCCAAGTCTCGGGAACTATTGCGCACCGCATTTCTATTCCTAAGTATGTTATCGAGCAAGGACTTGATCCTCGGTCCAATTTCAAGAATCACCCCGAGTCTGAGGGGCTACTGGGAATAGCAGTTTTATGCTAACCTTCAGGTGCATCCTAGATTTTAGGCTGACACACACCTTCAGGGCTACTAGCTATACATCTTGGCAGAGAATAAAATTGCACCAATCGAAAAAAATCCACAAAAAATCAATCCATGGCCGAGGTGGTGCACCACCTCGGAAATGGTCCGACGTAAAGCTCAGATGTGAGTGGCTGGCTCCATAGAGGGTAGATGACCCAAAAGTATAGGGGATCTATCGTAGTCCTTTCGATAAGTAAGAGTGTCGAACCCAACGAGGAGCAGAAGGAAATGATAAGCGGTTTCCAGCAAGGTATTCTCTGCAAGTACTGAAATAAGTGGTAACAGATAGTTTTGTGAAGATAATTTGTAATGAGCAACAAGTAACAAAAGTAAATAAGGTGCAGAAAGGTGGCCCAATCCTTTTTGTAGCAAAGGACAAGCCTGGACAAACACTTATAAGATGTAAAGCGCTCCCAAGGACACATGGGAATATCGTCAAGCTAGTTTTCATCACGTTCATATGATTCGCGTTCGGTACTTTGATAATTTGGTATGTGGGTGGACCGGTGCTTGGTTACTGCCCTTACTTGGACAAGCATCCCACTTATGATTAACCTCTATTGCAAGCATCTGCAACTACAACAAAAGTATTAAGGTAAACCTAACCATAGCATGAAACATATGGATCCAAATCAGCCCCTTACGAAGCAACGCATAAACTAGGGTTTAAGCTTCTGACACTCTAGCAACCCATCATCTGCTTATTACTCCCCAATGCCTTCCTCTAGGCCCAAATAATGGTGAAGTGTCATGTAGTCGATATTCACATAACACCACTAGAGGGGAGACAACATACATCTCATCAAAATATGGAACAGATACCAAATTCACATGACTACTAATAGCAAGACTTCTCCCATGTCCTCAGGAACAAAAGTAACTACTCACAAAGCATAAACATGTTCATAATCAGAGGGGTATTAATATGCATATATGATCTGAACATATGATCTTCCACCAATTAAACCAACTAGGATCAACTACATGGAGTAATTAACACTGCTAGCAACCTACTAGCACCAATCCCGGACTTGGAGACAAGAATTGGATACAAGAGATGAACTAGGGTTTTGAGATGAGATGGTGCTGACGAAGATGTTGATGGAGATTGCCCTCTCCCGATGAGAGGAGCGTTGGTGATGACGATGGCGATGATTTCCCCCTCCGGGAGGGATGTTTCCCCGGCAGAACAGCTCCGCCAGAGCCCTAGATTGCTTCCGCCAAGGTTCCGCCTCGTGGCGGCGGAGTTTCGTCCGAGAAGATGGCTTATGATTTTTTTCCCATCGAAAGACTCCATATAGCAGAAGATGGTTACCGAAGGGCCACCAGGGGGCCCACGAGGTAGGGGCACGCCCAGGGGGTAGGGCGTGCCCCCCACCCTCGTGGGCAGGGTGTGGCCCCCCTGGTGAAGTTATTGCTCTCAATATTTTTTATATATTTGGAAAACGTCTTCCGTGAAGTTTCAGTACTTTTGGAGTTGTGCAGAATAGGTCTCTAATATTTGCTCCTTTTCCAGCCCAGAATCCCATCTGCCGGCATTCTCCCTCTTTATGTAAACCTTGTAAAATAAGAGAGAATAGGCATAAGTATTGTGACATAATGTGTAATAACAGCCCATAATCCAATAAATATCAATATAAAAGAATGATGCAAAATGGACGTATCAACTCCCCCAAGCTTAGACCTCGCTTGTCCTCAAGCGAAAAGCCGAAATCGAAAAATATGCCCACATGTTTAGAGATAGAGGTGTCGATAAAAATAAAATATGGACATGAGGGCATCATGATCATTCTTAGAACAACAACTTATATAATTCTTGTCATGTGATTTCTAATGCTAGAGTAATAATTCAATCACAATATCAAGTATGAATCGTAAACTTCATTGAAAACTAACAAACTACAATCTCAGTCATTGAAGCAATTGCAATTTATCATAACATAGGAAAGAGTCAATGTATAAGAGCTTTTCAGCAAGTCCACATACTCAACTATCATATAATCTTTCACAATTGCTGACACTCACGCAATACTTATGAGTATGGAGTTTTAATCAGACACAGAGAAAGATAGGGGCTTATAGTTTTGCCTCCCAACGTTTTACCTCAAGGGTAATGTCAATAGTAATAGTTCATGAAAACTCACATCCAATTAGCCATATATACCAGAATCTTTCCAACATATTGTGCTTGCCAAAGGATAAAATGTAAAAAGGAAGGGTGAAGATCACCATGACTCTTATGCAATGTAGGAGATAAAGGTAAAAGATAGGCCCTTCGTAGAGGGAAGCAGAGGTTGTCATGCGCTTTTATGGTTGGATGCACAAAATCTTAATGTGAAAGAACGTCACTTTGTATTGCCACTTGTGATATGGACCTTTATTATGCAGTCTGTCGCTTTTATTACTTCCATATCACACGATCGTATAAAGCTTATTTCCTCCACACCAATCAATCATACATATTTAGAGAGCAATTTTTATTGCTTGCACCGATGACAACTTACTTGATGGATCTTACTCAATCCATAGGTAGATATGGTGGACTCTTATGGCAAGACTGGTTTAAGGGTATTTGGAAGCACAAGTAGTATCTCTACTTGGTGCAATGAATTTGGCTAGCATGAGGGGGAAAGGCAAGCTCATCATGTTGGAAGATCCAAGACAATATAATTTATCTCAGATGTAAGAAAACATAACCCATTATGTTGTCTTTCTTGTCCAATGTTAACTCTTTAGCATGTCATATTTTAATGAGTGCTCACAATCATAAAAGATGTCCAAGATAGTATATTTATATGTGAAGACCTCTCTTTCTTTATTACTTCCTATTAATTGCAACGATGACCAAAACTGTGTTTGTCAACCCTCAACAACTTTTATTCATCATACTCTTTCTATGTGAGCTCATTACTCTCCATAAGACTCACATGATCTCTTTGTTTCTTTTTATTTCTTTCTCTTTTCTTTTATTCACTTAGGATCATGGCAAAATAATCAAGCCCTTGACTCAACACTAATCTTTATTATATAGCTCACGGTCTTGATTACAAAGAAGGATAATAAAGCAAAACTCACAGCTAGATCATACTAAGAACTTTTATTCTACTAGATCAAGATATTACCAAAAGGGTCGAACTAATAAAAACGGTAAAGATAAAAGTGATGGTGATACGATACCGGGGCACTCCCCCAAGCTTGACAGTTGCCAAGTGGAGTGCCCATACCCAAGTGATTATGTCTCCTTTGTTGGTGAAGAAGGTGGAGTTGTTGATGATGGATAGTCGCACCTTGAGCGTAGGAGGTCTTCTAACTTGCGGATAATGCCCTTGAGTGCGATGATATGCTCCTTCAACAAAATATTTTCACGTATGAGATACTTATTTTGTATACGAGCCAACTCAATCATCTTGAAAGCTTCGATTTCTGTTGGGGTAAGAAGATTGTGATCCAGTTGAAGGGTGCCTTCTGTTGCTGGAACTTGGTCCTCCATGGCCTTCTTGATCCCTTCATCCTTGTTGATCTCTGAGGGAGTCCTGGATTAGGGGGTCTCTAGACAGCCGGACTATATCCTTTGGCCGGACTGTTGGACCATGAAGATACGAGATTGAGGACTTCATCCCGTGTCTGGATGGGACTCTACTTGGCGTGGAAGGCAAGCTGGGCAATACGGATATGCATATCTCCTCCTTTGTAACCGACCTTGTGTAACCCTAGCCTCCTCCGGTGTCTATATAAACCGGAGGGTTTTAGTCCATAGGACAACATACAATCATACCATAGGCTAGCTTCTAGGGTTTAGCCTCTCTGATCTCGTGGTAGATCAGCTCCTGTACTACTCATATTATCAAGAATAATCAAGCAGGACGTAGGGTTTTACCTCCATCAAGAGGGCCCGAACCTGGGTAAAACATCGTGTCCCCTACCTCCTGTTACCATCCGCCTTAGACGCATAGTTCGGGACCCCCTACTCGAGATCCGCCGGTTTTGACACCGACATTGGTGCTTTCATTGAGAGTTCCTCTGTGTCGTCATCATTAGGCTTGATGGCTCCTTCAATCATCGATAGCGATGCAGTCCAGGGTGAGACTTTTCTCCCCGGACAGATCTTTGTATTCGGCGGCTTCACACTGCGGGCCAACTCTCTTGGCCATCGGGAGCAGATCGAGAGTTATGCCCCTGGCCACCAGGTCAGGTTTGGAAGCTTAAACTACACGACCGATATCCGCAGAGACTTGATCTTCGACGGATTCGAGCCCCTGCCAAGTGCGCCGCACGGTCACGATGAGCATAATTTAGCTCTACCATCGGACAGTGTTCAGGAGACCGCATCGGCAACTGCTCAGACCCTCAATTTGGAGCCAATTGCGCCATCCATGGGCGGGTGGATAGACCCTACCACAAAGGCCGTATTCTCAGCGGCGATCGAGCCGAGCATCGACCTTACCCTTCACGAGAGCCGTGATGCCAAACTACCGGATTCTTCCCCGGCCACGGACTCCGAACCGCCTGCGCCCGTGCCTATCAAATCCGACTAGGCGCCGATCATGGAGTTTACCTCCGCGGATATCTTTTAGCACTCGCCCTTCGGCGACATACTGAACTCACTAAGGTCTCTCTCTCCTTGTTAGGGGAGTCCTGGCCGAACTATGTCCGGCAGGATTGGGATGCGGATAACGAAGAAATTCGCCGCCCACCCACCACGCACTTAGTAGCCACTGTCAACGATTTGACCGACATGCTCGACTTCGACTCCGAAGACATCGACGGTATGGACGACGATGCAGGAGACGAACAGGAACCACTGCCCACAGGGCACTGGATGCCCACTTCATCATATGACGTATACATGGTGGACACACCCAAAGAAAACGACGAGGAGGAAGGGAAGGACGCAGCGAAGGGTTGTTCCCTCGAGAAGCAGTAAAAGCGGTGGCGTAAGTGCCGCTCCAAATCTTGCCTCGGCAGAAACAACGATCATATAGACCTAGCGATAGAGCAGGGTGAACCATCGCCCGACCACGGCAACACGGAGAATCAAACCGAACAACCCGACTCCGTCAAAGATAATAGTCCGGACGACATCACACCGGACAGGCGCCCGGAGCAATAGAATGCCCATCAAAGGCTTGTTGCCACTGCGAGGAGTCTAAAAAAGCAGAAGCAAAGGCTCAGGGCTGCACAAGACACACTCAGAATCAGATGGAGTGAAGTACTCAACACTGCAGTGAAGTACGGCGGTAATCGCCACACCAAGAGCTACCCGAAGCGAAAGTTGCTACCTGAATTCGATGAGGAGGCCTTAGATCCCCCGCAATTAAAAAACAAAACGGCCATCCGGTCGGATAGACGACCTCGTGGCCAACATAGAGCGGCAAACGACGCCGCACATAAGCCAGTACGTGATCCATGTGAGGGCTCGCATCAAAAGGAGGGCGCAACCAGATCCATATACGGGCCACGCAAGCGCGCTCCAGCATGCAATGCAACACAACAAACATCCGAACACCACGGTACACCCAAATACAGGGGTGCCGCACACCCTCTATGTTTCACCGATGAGGTGTTGGACCATGAATTTCCAGAGGGATTCAAACCCGTAAACATAGAGGCGTACGACGGAACGACAGACCCTGGGGTCTGGATTGAGGACTACATCCTCCATATCCACATGGCTCGAGGAGACGATCTCCACGCCATCAAGTACTTACCCCTCAAGCTCAAAGGGCCAGCTCGACACTGGCTTAAAAGCCTCCCTGAAAACTCCATTGGAAGCTAGGAAGAGTTGAAGACGCTTTTCGGGCAAATTTTCAAGGGACCTATGTCCGACCACCGGATGTAGACGATTTAAGTCATATAACTCAACAGCCCGGAGAGTCAGCCCGAAAGCTTTGGAACAGGTTCCTCACTAAAAAGAACCAAATAGTCGACTGTCCGGACGCCGAAGCCTTAGCAGCTTTCAAGCACAGCGTTCGAGACAAATGGCTTCCCAGACACCTCGGCCAAGCAAAGCCGAGAACAATGGCAGCATTAACAAGCCTCATGACCCACTTTTGCGCGGGCGAGGATAGCTGGTTAGCCCGATGCAGCACTAGCGACCCAAGTACATCCGAAGTCAGGGACGGAAATGGGAAATCACGACGCAGCAAAAATAAGCGCCGGAATAAAGAAGACAGCCCGAAGAGCACGGCGGTAAACGCCAGATTTAGAAGCTGTCGGCCAGGTCAGCAAAAGCTGCCCTCCAAAGGCAACAGAGACGAAGTGTCCAGCCTAAACAAGATTCTGGACCAAATATGTCAGATCCATAGCACCCCCGATAAACCTGCAAATCATACCCATAGAGAATGTTGGGTCTTCAAGCAGTCTGGCAAACTCAACGCCGGACATAAGGGGCAGGATACACCAAGCGAAGACGAGGACGAGCCTCGCAAGAAAAACACTGGGGAATAGAAGAAATTCCCACCAGAAGTCAAAACAGTAAATGTGTTACATGTGACAAAGGGGAGAAACAAAGCGGCACTGCTAGAGACACATGCCTCAGGGCCTATCACCGCGGAGTTCTGCCACTGGTCGTCCCAACTGATCACCTTCGACCATCGAGATTACTCGGCAAGTATCCAGCGTGCAGGATGGGCTGCCTTGGTATTAGATCCAATAATTTACGGATACCACTTCACATGAGTCCTGATGGATGGCGGCAGCAGTTTAAACCTGATATATCAGGACACAGTTCGCAAAATGGGGATAGACCCAACAAAAATTAGCCGCAGTAATACTACCTTTAATGGAGTAACGCCAGGCCCAGAGGCCCATTGCACGGGCTCCCTGCTACTAGAGGATATATTCGGCTTTCCCGATAACTTCCGCAGTGAAAATTTAACATTCCACATCGCTCCGTTCCAAAGGGGTTATCAAGCACTACTCGGACGCCAAGCTTTCGCTCGCTTTAACGCAATACCGCATTACGCTTCTCTCATGCTTAAGATGCCCGGTCCACATGGCATCATTACAGTAAATGGAAATATCAAGTGCTCCTTGCACGCGGAAGACCGTGCGGCTACCTTGGTAGCCGCATACTAAACAGCCTCACCAACTAATGCATCTGCCAGGTCGTTAAGACCACGGACGCGGTTAGACGAGTCCGGCGCAGCTATATGTACTTGATATAGGTTTTAATGGCTATACCCCTATTACAATACAAGGGGCTCAACGGGCGCAAACAAGTGGCAATTAGGCTCTCATCTTGAACTATATATAGTTTATTTAGTATAACCTACCTTTTTGCACGACAACTTTTCAAGTAAGTTCCTCTCTTTTACAGATGACCATCGTGCTACACCCGTCCAGGACATGGCACAACGGAGACACAGGCACAGACGTGCAGCAGGGACCCGTCCCAAGGATTCTTTTTAGATTAAGACCCTGCTTAAAGCTTTTTTACTATCTCTTGTTGATACACATCCCTCGGATTCTCAGTACAATTGAGAAGGATGCTGACGTATTGGCATGTGGCCACATCAGAATATTGCACGTACCTGGACACCAGGGGCTTATTACCAAGGGCACTGTTTAGGCCCGGTTTACATCATAAAGACCGAATACCTTAGGGAGTGTTCGGCGTCGCGAGTTTGCCCTTATATGCATCAGCTCTGAATCATGTCTTTGGTCAAATGTTGGGTTTGCCCGGCTCCTGTGTTTTGCTGCCTTACGTTCCGCTCTATCGGCTAAGGCGGCACCAGGAGAACTACTGCAATTGTGCCCTGGTTCATCCGGACGAGCACCTCAGTAGAGAAAGCCGAAAACTGACTGTCATGATATAGCGTGAGACTGGTCAACCACTCGATGACCTAGCGGAATCTTCGGGATTCCTCCGCCTTAACGAAGGGCCGTTTCCTGTCCAGGCATGTACGCGCCCCGAATCCGGATGAGCGCGGAGCCACTAGGGGCTATATAGTAGCCCCACTGTCAAACTCCTCTGGCTAAGTGAAAGTGTTAAAGCATTATAGTCCAGTTGCCTAGATCGTTGCGCTATCACCTCCTTAATGGACCAAGACATTGGATCAAGTGTGAACATGCGTCTTCTGCGAACACCCCCGCATTATATGCGTGGGGGCTGAAGCCGACGACTGCCATCTTTCAGGTTATATACATATATACATAAATGGCCGCATAGGAGGCATCATAGTACTTTCAGGCAAAAGTATAAATACAGCCTTGATAAATTCAATAAAACATTGTTTTTACAATGGGAATACATGTCACTCAAACATAATATTCTTCGAGCACTGAGCCTCTATCGAACGAGCGCCTTCAAGAACTTCTTCAAAGTAGTGCTCGGCAGCCACTCGTCCTATAGCCGAACCCTGTGCCGCAACAGTGGTGGCATCCATCTCCGCCCAGTATGTTTTGACACGGGCAAGGGCCATCCGAGCACCTTCTATGCACGCTGATCTCTTTACATCATCGATGCGTGGCACAGCGCTAAGGAATTGTTGCACTAAGCTAAAGTAGCTATTCGGCCTTGGCCCTCCTGGCCACAAATGATCCACAACGGACCTCATGGCTAGTTCGGATAATCTATGGAGCTCGGCCCAACCGGTAAATCGCTCATTTAGCAATAGCGGACGGACTGGAGCGTGAAACTGTGACCAAAACAGCTTCTCCACTTCAAGACCTTCTTGATCCTTGAAGTACTCGGTCGCATCCACAGCACTTGCAGCCAAATCCATGTACGCGTCCGCAGAACTCCATAACCGGTCCAGAGGAGCATACTTCGGATCTCCGAACTTAGTCCGCAACAAGAAGGGCTTCCCAGACACGATATCTACAGCTTGATTCAGGTCCTCCTTCGTCGCTCTAATTTTGGAGCGAGCTTCCTTGGCAGCCACCCGGGCCTTCTCCAGGTCCGTCGCCTTCGCCCGGTTCTCCTCTTCAAGAAGCCGGTAATGGTCAACGGCATCTTTTAACTCCATGGCCATCTTGGCAATTTTTTCTTTGCTCCCGCAATGTGCTGCATGTTCGGCCCTTAACTCTTCGGCCGCCTTTAAAGCGACCGCATTGCTACTCCTTGCTTGCTCCTTGGCTCGGGCAAGCTCCGCCCGAAGGGTCTCCACGGTGGCAGCTCCATCCGCAGTCACAACATATTAAAGATACTGGCATCATGATGCTCTTATTATGTGATGATCACCAGGAAAAATCACTCACCCTGTGCCTCATCAAGCCGCTTGTTGACAAGCATGATGTCGGCATCTGCCGCATCTAGCTGCCGTTTTAGTTCGGCAAACCCATCAGTCCGGCTAGCCACCGGAGCTTCAACCACCTGCGCATACAGGCGGTCGAGTTATTACCTGGGACTATGATCCTCTGTTTGCCGCTATTCTCGACGACAACCAGAGTCTCAGGGGCTACTGTCTGCATGGGCATACCTAACGTATGCGGTACTATTAAAGGTATACATTATTTTACGTACCTCAAAGCCTTTCAGCAGACTCATAAAAGCTTCGTGCAAACCGCTTTCGGCGGATGAAATCCTTTCAATTACCGTACCCATTAGTGTATGATGCGCTTCTGAGACGACAGCTTTCCCTAGAAGATCCTTCAGCGCGTCCGACCGCACACAGTACGGACCCTTGCTGTCGCTCTCCTCAGGAGCCAGATACTGGGGATGCCGGACAGCCAAAGGGTTATCCTTTGGCGATATTGGATCCGGAGATACCCTTCGCGATGACACTTCAAGGTCGCCCGCTTCTTGAGATGGGGGGGTCCGAGGGAGGCGTTTCGCTCTCCATCATCTCCAGAAGAATATCCCTCGAAGATGAACTCTGTCGAGAAGGGCTGCGATCCGGGCTACAATTTACAAGCATCGGTTATTGTCTTCGGAAGTAAGGTAGGATATCTTCACTATTAAGTACCCTTTGATTACTTACAGCTCGGTAGAGGGCTGATCCCCGCGCGGACATTCTGCGGCAAGAATACCCTCCGAGGCAGGACCCTCTGGCGGAGATTTCTTCTCCCGTTTGGAAGCCTTAGTTTTCGGATCTTCAGAGGTAGTCCTCTTCTTTCCCCGGGGAGAGAGAATGTCAGATTCTTCCCCTTGGTTATCCTCCTTCACAGAGGCGCTCATTCCCTCAATTGGAATAGGTAGCGATGAAGGCCCGCTTTTGTCCTCTTTATTCCCCCTTCATCTTCCTTTGAGGGCACCAGACAAGGTGCTGGCTCGAGCATCTTTTCTAGCACCGGATTGTCCAAGCCTTCAGGAAGGGGGGCCGAACACCGGATCATCTTCGCCTTTGTTGTCCAGTCCTGGTCAAAGAGCGATTCTTTAGGATGATGTCATGATAAATAAAAGGACAGTGTGTTCGGCCATGGGATTACTTACTTGGGTAGCGGGCCGGTTACAGCTCAGGCCCACGTCCTCGGTAGTGTCCGGACACTCTATTTGGGGTCCAAAGAACGATTTGTAAATCTCCTTGTGCGTCATGCCGAGGAAATTCTGAATAGTGCGCGGTCCTTCCGGGTTGAATTCCCACATGCGGAGGGGCCAGCGTTTGCAAGGCTGGACTCGACGAACCAACATAACTTGCATTACCATAACCAGACTGAAATCTCCCTCAAAGAGATCTAGGATACGGCTCAGCAGTATTGGCACGTCCTTGGCTGGACCCCAGCTCAGCCCCCTGCTGATCCATGACATCAGTTGTGGTGGAGGGCTCGAGCGAAATGTGAGGGCAGCTACCCACTTGGCACTTCGGGGAGCTGTGACGTAAAACCACTCCTGTTGCCACAGTCCAGACACCTCTGGAAAGGAACCCTTTGGCCATGGAGCGTCAACAATTTTGCTTATTAGAGCACCTCTGCACGCTGCGTACTTCCCCTCAACCATCTTCGGCTGCACATCGAAGGTCTTGAGCCATAGGCCGAAGTGAGGGCTAATGCGGAGGAAGGCCTCACAAACGACAATAAATGACGAGATGTGAAGAAGGGAATCCGGGGCCAGATCGTGAAAATCCAGCCCGTAATAGAACATAAGACCCCTAACAAAGGGATCCAGAGCGAGGCCAAATCCTCGAAGGAGGTGGGAGACGAACACGACGCTCTCGTTGGGTTCGGGAGTAGGGACGACCTGCCCTCGGGCGGGCAGCCTATGCGAAATTTCGGCAGTCAGGTATCTGGCTTCCCTCAACTTCTTGATGTCCTCCTCCGTGACGGAGAAAGGCATCCACTGGCCTTGAAGGCTGGATCCGGACATGATTGAAGGTCCGAAGCACCTGACTTGGGCTTTGGGTGTTAGAACTCAAGGCGGGGGAGGGTTTGATTGAGCACGAGAGGGAAAAGAGAAAAATCCTTGTCCCTTTATAAAGGGGATGTATCGGGCATCCTCCTCGTGGCCATTCGAGACTTACCTAAGATCTAGGAGTCAGACCAACAGGCACGGTTGGGTTACCCACGTTTGTATTGATGAGAATCCCGTAATAAGGGGAACACGATCTCTGCTTTGACAAGACGTGTCAAGAAACCGCCTCGCGTTATGTGCGGGGCTGGTTATAGAAAAACGGTTTGAATAATTACCGGGCCATGGCGTGATGTCATGCTGCCAAAACGTGTCAGCAGATTAGATTTGTGGAAATATTATTCTCTCTACGATGGTATGTGGAACTTATTTTGCAGGGTTGGACACTATTTTTGTATTCAAACTCTTCCATGGTGTATTCGGAGGAGGAACCCGCCTTGCAATGCTGAAAACAACACTGCGCGCCGGACTCATCGTCATTGAAGCCTAGTTCAGGGGCTACTGAGGGAGTCCTGGATTAGGGGGTCTCCGGACAGCCGGACTATATCCTTTGGCCGGACTGTTGGACTATGAAGATACGAGATTGAAGACTTCGTCCCGTGTCCGGATGGGACTCTACTTGGCGTGGAAGGTAAGCTGGGCAATACGGATATGCATATCTCCTCCTTTGTAACCGAGCTTGTGTAACCCTAGCCTCCTCCGATGTCTATATAAACCGGAGGGTTTTAGTCCGTAGGACAACATACAATCATACCATAGGCTAGCTTCTAGGGTTTATCCTCTCCGATCTCGTGTAGATCAACTCTTGTACTACTCATATTATCAAGAATAATTAAGAAGGACGTAGGGTTTTACCTCCATCAAGAGGGCCCGAACCTGGGTAAAACATCGTGTCCCCTGCCTCCTGTTATCATCCGCCTTAGACGCACAGTTCGGGACCCCCTACCCGAGATCCGCCAGTTTTGACACCGACAATCTCCATAGGTTCTTCTCTCTTCAGCTCTGTCTTCATTGGCCAAGCACTGTTGCCCTCATGGTTGGAGGAGGAGGGAGACGACATAGTGCCTGGCCTTGACAACCCTGACAGAAAATAGCTCGAAACAAAGACAAGATATTTTTGCGTGATACGGGAGTCAAAACCCCCGGGAGATTATATAATGAATTTTTACCGACCAAAATACGTGTCGTGTACGGAAACGGAGTCCGAAGAGCACACATGGTGCCCACGAGTTAGGGGGCGCGCCCAGCAGGGTAGGGCGCACCCTCCACTCTCGTGGAGGCCTCGTGTCCTTCCCGGACTGCTTCTTATTTTTCTATTTTTCTAAATATTCCAAAACGGAGAAATATTGCCTTAAAACTGTTTTGGAGTCGGTTTACTTACCGTACCACATACCTATTCCTTTTTGGAGTCTGAAACGTTACAGAAAGTGTCCCTTATGTATTCCTCCGGGGTTACAGTTTCAATAACATTGGTTTCAACATTTATGGGATTACCTGAGATATAATGTTTGATTTTTTGACCGTTCACCACCTTCGGATTTGTGCCTTCGAAGTTGTTTATTTTTATGGCACCGGAATGGTAGACTTCCTCGATAATGTAAGGACCCTCCCATTTAGAGAGAAGTTTTCCTGCAAAAAATCGTAAACGAGAGTTGTATAGCAATACATAATCACCTACATTAAACTCGGGCTTTTGTATCCTTTTGTCATGCTATCTTTTAACTTTTTCTTTAAACAACTTGGCATTTTCGTAGGCTTGGGTTCTCCATTCATCAAGTGATCTAATATCAAATAACCTCTTCTCACCGGCAAGTTTAAAATCATAATTAAGTTCTTTAATAGCCCAATAAGCCTTGTGTTCTAGTTCGAGAGGTAAGTGACATGCTTTTCCATAGACCATTTTATACGGAGACATGCCCATAGGATTTTTATATGCAGTTCTATAGGCCCATAATGCATCATCAAGTTTCTTGGACCAATTCTTTCTAGACCTATTAACAGTCTTTTGCAAAATTAATTTGAGTTCTCTATTACTCAATTCTACTTGCCCACTAGACTGAGGGTGATAAGGAGATGCAATTCTATGATTAACATCATATTTAGCAAGCATTTTACGGAAAGCACCATGAATAAAATGTGAACCACCATCAGTCATTAAATATCTAGGGACTCCAAATCTTGGAAAAATAACTTCTTTGAGCATTTTAATAGAAGTGTTCTAATCAGCACTACTACTTGGAATAGCTTCTACCCACTTAGTAACGTAATCAACAACAACTAAAATATGTGTATAACCATTAGAGGAAGGAAAAGGTCCCATATAGTCAAAGCCCCAAACATCAAATGGTTCAATAACAAGTGAATAGTTCATAGGCATTTCTTGACGTCTATTAATATTACCAATTCTTTGACATTCATCACAAGATAAGACAAACTTACGGGTATCCTTGAAGAGAGTAGGCTAATAAAAACCAAATTGCAGTACCTTATGCGTAGTTCTATCTCCAGCATGGTGTCCTCCATAAGCTTCGGAGTGACACTTGCGTAGGATCTGTTCCTGTTCATGCTCAGGTACACAACGTCTAATAACACCATCTACTCCTTCTTTATAAAGATGTGGGTCATCCCAAAAGTAATGCCTCAAATCATAGAAGAACTTTTTCTTTTGCCGGTATGTGAAACTAGGTGGTATAAACTTAGCAACAATGTAATTAGCATAATCAGCATATCATGGAGCAGAATGAGAAGCATTTATGACATCTAATTGCTCATCAGGGAAGCTATCACCAATAGGTAGTGGGCCATCAAGCACATTTTCTAACCTAGACAAGTTGTCTGCAACGGGGTTCTCAGCTCCTTTTCTATCAACAATATGCAAATCAAATTATTGTAGTAAGAGAACCCATCTAATAAGTCTAGGTTTAGCATCTTTCTTTTCCATGAGATATTTAATAGCAGCATGATCAGTGTGAATAGTTACTTTAGAATCAACAATATAAGGTCTAAACTTATCACAAGCTAATACAACTGCTAAGAATTCTTTTTCAGTAGTAGCATAATTTCTTTGAGCATTGTCTAGAGTTTTACTAGCATATTGAATAACATTTAGTTTCTTATCAACTCTTTGTCCTAGAACAGCACCTACAGCATAATCACTAGCATCACACATAATTTCAAAGGGTAAATTCCAATCAGGTGGCTGAACAATAGGTGCAGAAATCAATGCTTTCTTAAGTATTTCAAATGCTTCTACACAATCATCATCAAAGACAAAAGGTATATCTTTTTGTAATAAATTAGTTAGAGGCCGAGAAATTTTTGAGAAGTCCTTAATGAACCTCCTATAGAAACCGGCATGACCAAGGAAACTTCTTATACATTTGATGTCCTTGGGACATGGCATCTTTTCAATAGCATCAACCTTGGCTTTATCAACTTCAATACTTCTTTCAGAAACTTTATGCCCCAAGACAATACCTTCATTAACCATAAAGTGGCACTTTTCCCAATTCAAGAAAAGATTAGTTTCTTCACATCTCTGCAAAACTCGATCAAGGTTGCTCAAGCAATCATCAAAAGAAGATCCATAGACGGAAAAGTCGTCCATGAAAACCTCACAAATCTTTTCACAAAAGTCAGAGAATATAGCCATCATGCATCTTTGAAAGGTAGCAGGTGCATTACATAAACCAAAAGGCATACGTCTATAAGCAAAAGTACCAAAAGGGCATGTAAAAGTAGTCTTTGATTGATCTTTGGCTGACACAGGTATTTGAGAGAAACCAGAATAACCATCTAGAAAGCAAAAATGTGTATGTTTGGACAATCTTTCTAGCATTTGATCGATAAAGGGTAAGGGGTAATGATCTTTTTTAGTAGCCTTATTTAATTTGTGGAAATCAATTACCATCCTATAACCTGTAATAATTCTTTGAGGAATGAATTCATCTTTATCATTAGGAACAACAGTAATACCTCCCTTCTTAGGGACACAATGGACAGGGCTTACCCACTGACTATCAGCAACAGGATAAATTATACCTGCCTCAAGGAGCTTTAGTATCTCCTTTCTTACCACTTCTTTCATTTTAGGATTTAGTCGGCATTGATGATCACGAACTGGTTTAGCATCTTCTTCCAAATTAATTTTATGTTCACATAGAGCGGGACTAATGCCCTTAAGATCATCAAGAGTATACCCAATAGCAGCACGGTGCTTCTTCAGAGTTTTCAATAACCTCTCTTCTTCATGTTCTGAAAGGTTAGCACTAATAATAACAGGATATATCTTTTTCTCATCAAGATAAGCATATTTAAGAGTATCAGGTAATGGTTTAAGCTCAAACACGGGTGAGGGAGTCCTGGATTAGGGGGTCTCCAGACAGCCGTACTGTTGGACTATGAAGATACGAGATTGAAGACTTTGTCCCGTGTCCGGATGGGACTCTACTTGGCGTGGAAGGCAAGCTAGGCAATACGGATATGCATATCTCCTCCTTTGTAACTGACCTTGTGTAACCCTAGCCTCCTCCGGTGTCTATATAAACCGGAGGGCTTTAGTCCGTAGGACAACATACAATCATACCATAGGCTAGCTTCTAGGGTTTAGCCTCTCCGATCTCGTGGTAGATCAACTCTTGTACTACTCATATTATCAAGAATAAATCAAGCAGGACGTAGGGTTTTACCTCCATCAAGAGGGCCCGAACCTGGGTACAACATCGTGTCCCCTGCCTCCTGTTACCATCCGCCTTACACGCACAGTTCGGGACCCCCTACCCGAGATCCGCCGGTTTTGACACTGACAACGGGATCACCCTTGGGTGGAGGAGGATCCCCTAGGATTTCAACACATAAAGTGTTTTTTAGAATAGGCTCCTATTTAAAGAATACTTCATCTAATTCCCTTCTTTCATTCATAAACATATCATTTTCGTGGTCTAGCAAGTATTTTTTCTAAAGGATCACTAGGAGGTACGGCAATAGAAGCAAGACCAATAATTTCATCCTTACTAGGTAATTCTTCTTCACGGTGTTGTCTACTAAATTTAGAAAAATTAAATTCATGAGTCATATCATCTAAACCGATAGCAACAACATCTCTTTTGCAATCTATGGTAGCATTAACAGTATTTAAGAAGGATCTACCAAATATAATGGGACAAAAGCTATCTTGTGGGGAACCAAGAACAAGAAAATTAGAAGGATATTTACTTTTCCCACACAAGACTTTTCACACCCTAGCTAGTTCATGCATTAGAGTGTTGCATCATGTCTACTTTCCAGAAAAACTGAAATGGGGATGACAGAACCCCCAGCCCCTGGAAACAACTAGGGTTTACTAAAATCTTTTTCAATGAACCTGAAACGCCCTTCTAAAAAGTCCACCCTTTTTGTTTTGGGGTTAGAACCTTAGACAAAATGGGTTCACATTTTTCCAGGACACATAAGGTCATTGGATTAAATCATTACTATTTGCGTTTGGGCAATTTAAATCCTATAAATATTTTAAAATGCCCAAATAATCTTGAAAGTATTTTTAAGCTGTTGAGAATATTCTCAAATGTGCCTCTGAATATTTTCAGGTTTTTCCTTAATGGAATAGTATTTTTACTATTTCAAAACAGAGAACAGGAATAAATAAAATGAAAAACAAAAGCAGAGAGCAGAGGCTTACCTGGCGCTCACCTAGCAGGCCCACCTAGCCGGCCCAGCCCAGCCCAGCCACCGCTCCAGCGAGCTGCTTGGCTTGGCCAGGCAGGCAGGTGCTCAACGCCGGCACCAGTGCGCGCCACGTAGCTGCCCGCCGCCCTGCTTCCTCCCCTCGTCGTTCTGCTGCCCTGGTTCGGTCACCCACTTCTCCCCCGAGCTCGCAGACACGCCTCTTCCTCCCCAGCTCCTCTCCCTCGCTCTCCCGCACCATGGCCGACGCTGCCGCGCCCGCACCACCGTGATAACCGCGTCCGTCATCGTCCCCGTGTCGCGTCACCATGTCCGTTCGCTCCGCCGTCGTCGACTACGTCGAGCAGGCCGAGCCCCGAGCGCTCGCCTGCTCTGGAATCGCCCCCGACTCCGTCTTCCCCAACTTCGGCCACCGAGATCGCCATCATCGCCCCGCTCAGCTCCGGCCTTCCCCGAGCCTCTTTGACGCTTGCTGCAACTGCCGTGAGCTCAGCTTCGTCCTCCCCCTCTCTGTTTACTCTCTCCTGCATCGTATGCACCGCACCACGTTCACCCGCACCCGCCGCCGCCGAGCTCGTCGCCGACGTGACTCTGGCCACCCACCGGCCACACCACCGTGACCAACGCACTCACCGCACTCGTAGGAACCAGTAGCACCACTCCACGCGCCTCGCCGTGCCCCATAGCGTCGGGTTCGACCTCACCCGAGCTCCGGCAGCCGCACAGCTCGTTGCTGGCGACGTTTCCGGCCACCCCGAGCTCCACCTCTGCCACCAAACGACGCGGCTTGCTCCCAGCTACGCGTAGATGCTCTCCGCCGTCCATTTGGTCACCGGAGCATGAAACCCGCACTGCCCCGCCGCGTCTGGCCTCGCCGGCGGCTAAACGCCGGCAAGTTTGACCTCGTTTGACCCTGGTTGACCCCGTGTGGGCCCAGGTTGACTTCCCCTGAGTCTATGACACGTGGGACCGCTCTGCTAATTAACTTAGATTAGCACTAACCAAATTTAGTTAGTTAATTAACTACTGACACGCGGGTCCCACTGGTCAGGTTTGACCTGGACCGGCACCGTTGACCACTGACGTCACCCTGACGCAATGCTGACGCAATAATTCAATTACTGGAATTATTCTTATACAGGAAATTCCAGAAAATACTACAAACATAAAAAATTCATAAATTTTAATCTGTAACTCCAAATGCAAAGAGTTATATATGAAATTTGATCAGAAAAATTCAATATTTCCATCTGTAATGGTTTCATGCATGACAAAACACTTTAACCTTGTTGTTTAGGTGAAACAAGCTAATGCACTTATATGGCTTAAGAACATCAGCTTCCATTTGAATCCTTGATTCAAATAGACTCAAACCAACTTGTTTCACAATGCATTAGCCAGGACACCTCATATTGCCATGTCATAGCATGAATCATATTGTTGCATATTGCCATGTGATGATTGTGTTCTGTGATGTCTTTCGTGGTAGGTTCTGCCTCCGAGGATATTCTTGAGTATCCAACTGAAGGGCAGTACCCTACTACTACTCCATCAGGCAAGTAGCCCCATTGATCATATCGATACAATCCCATGTTCTCGCTCCTGCTCTCATTTACTGCATTAAGACAACAACGTTTCAAACTGTTGTGTGCTACGGTAGTTGAACCCTTATCCTCTACATGACCTGTTATTGCCATAGTAACTAGATGAAACCCACTAGCATGTGTAGGAGTTGATTGAG
This sequence comes from Triticum urartu, assembly GCF_056163025.1. Lineage (NCBI taxonomy): Eukaryota > Viridiplantae > Streptophyta > Magnoliopsida > Poales > Poaceae > Triticum > Triticum urartu. The sequence goes on from NC_141874.1 coordinate 578,737,446, forward strand.
CCATGTATGTGTTTCCTACCTTGCTATGCCTGCTATGCTTAGAGTTGTGTCAGGTATGGTTCATCTGGGTGATGGGATAGAGTGAAATGGTTACGTTGGTAATGTGAGGGATGTGTTGAACATGATTTGGTAAAGGTATCGATGAGAGGCCATGTAGGAGTACATGGTGGGTTGTTTCATTGAGGCCATCCCTAAGAACTGAGATTTGTATGTGTGATTTAAGAATCAGTTACTACCATACATTAGGATCCTTAATTGACCCTCTCGGCTTCTTAACCACTCTAGTACTCTGTCCAGGAGTTGCAACTAATTTGTGGTGTTTATAGGTTATGTGTTGGCGGCCGTGCGTAGCACTGACCCTAGGGGTGGGCTATGATGCGGTAGATACACCGTGGCTGGTATGTCGGGCGCCCGTTTGGCGTCTCGGAACCCTGTACACATCGTTCGGGGCCGTATGTGGAAACCTCGGTCGGACTACCAGTGGATGGAACCTGGATAGGCAATAAACCTGGACTAGAGACTTGAGTGCTTAGGTAGGCCATGGCCGACACCCTCGTTGGGCTTCCGCTTGAAGGTTGCCGAGTACATGTCGTGTAAACGACGGTAAGTGGTGAGAGAATGTGTGAAGAAGTACACCCCTGCAGGGTTAACATCATCTATTCGAATAGTCGCGTCCGCGGTAAAGGACTACTTGGTTGCCTATACGGTTCATAGACAAGTTAATGGTTACTACTAAAAGACTCAAGATAAGTGTGAGTACCGAGGATGGCCCTCTCGTAGGATGACGAGGGAGGATCCACTGTGGAGTATTGTGTTGGTGATTAGTGGACTCGTGTGCGAAACTATTTTACTAGCAGTGTCTCGTAGGATAGCTTAGCCAAGAGTCAAAGCTGGCTCGCTGCAATAACTCCACCACCTTCTTGAGAATGAGCATGTATATTAGGATCTATTGTAAGACTTGCTGAGTACCTTTGTACTCATGTTGCTTTAATTACTGTTTTCAGACGACAACACCGCCCCCTCCGACGGGTTTTACATAGACCTCGACGTCGATGAGTAACTTGCCACCCAGGTGGTGATTCTGGCCATGGAGGGCCCTATGTAGATAGACAGGCTTCGTCAAGCCTTCTTTCTTTCTAGTGTCTGTACTCAGACTTTTGCTTCCGCATGTGCTTGTATGCTTGTATGACTTGAGTGTCGGGTCATGTGACCCCTACCTGTATGAACATGTTATGTATGGCTCTCCGGAGCCTTTAAATAAAGTACTTTGAGTTGCAGAGTTTTGTTGTGATGCCATGTTGTATTTACACATATCGAGCATATTGTGTGTATGATTGAAATGCTTGGTATGTGTGGGATCCGACAATCTAGTTGTTTATCCTTGGCAGCCTCTCTTATGGGGAAATGTAGGCTAGTGCTTCCATGAGCCACAGTAGTCCGCTACAGCCCGGCTCACCGGAGTCCTGCTAGCCCAGCACTACTGCTCAGGACACTTGACTGGCCGGCATGTGTTTCACTTCGTTCTTGTGTCTGTCCCTTCGGGGAAATGTCACGTGGTGACATCCGGAGTCCTGCCTAGCCTGCTACAGCCCGGGTTCCCGGAGTCCTGTTAGCCCAGTACTACAGCCCGGATTCACACACTGATGACCGACATGCTCGATGTGATTCATGTATGCCTGTCCCCATAGGTTAGTGCTGCTTTGGGTTCACGACTAGCCATGTCGGCCCGAGTTCTCTGTCATATGGATGCTAGCGACACTATCATATACGTGAGCCAAAAGGCGCAAACGGTCCCGGGCCATGGTAAGGCGACACCCGTGGGAATACCGTGCGTGAGGCCGCAAAGTGATATGAGGTGTTACCGGCTAGATCGATGTGACTTAGAATCGGGGTCCTGACAGCGTTGGCATCAGAGCCGGGCTGCCTGTAGGTTCGTTGAGCCAAACTGGTCGATGTCGAGTATCGGTGTCAAAACCGGCGGATCTTGGGTAGGGGGTCCCGAACTGTACGTCTAGGCCGGATGGTAACAGGAGGCAAGGGACACGATGTTTTACCCAGGTTCGGGCCCTCTTGATGGAGGTAAAACCCTACGTCCTGCTTGATTAATATTGATGATATGGGTAGTACAAGAGTAGATCTACCACGAGATCAGAGAGGCTAAACCCTAGAAGCTAGGCTATGGTATGATTGTATGGTATGGTTGTTGTCCTACGGACTAAAACCCTTCAGTTTATATAGACACCGAAGAGGGTTAGGTTACACAAGGTCGGTTACAAAGGAGGAGATATCCATATACGTATTGCCTAGCTTGCCTTCCACGCCAAGTAGCGTCCCATCCGGACACGAGACGAAGTTTTCAATATTGTATCTTCATAGTCTAACAGTCCGGCCAATGGAGATAGTCCGGCTGTCCGGAGACCCCCTAATCCAGGACTCCCTCGGTAGCCCCTGAACCAGGCTTCAATGACGATGAGTCCGGCGCCCAGTTGTCTTCGGCATTGCAAGGCGGGCTCCCTCCCTGAATACATCACAGAAGAATTTGAATACGAGGATAGTGTCCGACCCTACAAAATAAGTTCCACATTCCACCGTAGAGAGAATAATATTTTCGCAAATCTAATTTGCTGACTTGTTTTGGCAATGCAACGTTATGTCATGGCCCGGTGATTATTCGAACCGTTTCTTTTAACCAGCCCCGCACATAACGCGAGGCAGTTTTTCGACACGTCTTGTCAAAGCAGAGATCGTGTCCCCTTATTACGGGATTCTCATCAATACGGGTGTGGGTAACCCAACCGCGCCATCAATTGCGGCGCTTGGGGATAAGCAAGTTTTACCAAGCAAGTGGGGACACTCAGTTTCGTCCGTCGATATAAAGGGATAAGGATTCACCTTTCTATCCACGCCTTCTTCCTCCTCTACTCATCCGTTTTCGCACACTCGAGCTCCAGCGCCCAAGTCCGCACTCCCACCTCAACCTTCTCCAACCATGTCCGGAGCGGGAGGCAAGTGGATGGTCTCCTCCGTCACGGAGGGAGACATCAAGAAACTGAGGAGAGCTGGATACCTGCCCGACGATATCGCGCACCGGCTCCCAGATGAGGGGCAGCTCATCCCCACCCCCGGGCCCTATGAGAGGGTAGTATTCCTCACCCATTTCCTCCGCAGACTGGGTTTCCCTCTCCATCCATTCGTCTGGGGGCTCATGTTCTATTACAGCCTGGATTTCCACGATCTGGCCCCGAACTTCGTCCTCAACATCTCGGCGTTTATCGTCATGTGCGAGGCCTTCCTCTGTATCAAGCCCCACTTCGGCTTATAGCTGAAGACCTTCAATGTCAAGCCAAAGGTCCCTCCCCCCATTACTGAGGATCGCGGATTCAGCGCGAAGCGCCAAGCCAGTGCGGTAAGTTGTTTTACCTTTCACAGGATACTTATTTTTATGTAGATTGACTCTATGCGGGATCTAAACTCCCGTGCCTTTGACAGGACTGGTAGAAGATGGCCGGACAGATCGACTATCCGGCTCCTTTGCCCGAAGGCCCCGCAGATGCCCTTCTGACGAAGATGTTGACTCCGGCCCCTTATAAGGTGCCGGAGAAGACCAAGAAGGCCAAGGGAGCTCGAAAGAGTTCCCGACGCCAGGCGTCGTCGGACTCACCGTCCGATGACTCTGCGGTGCACTCTTCCCCCGAAGACGAGGAAGAATAAGAAGAAGATGCTCCCCCATCGACTGGGGGAGACAGAAAAAGGAAGGCCGCCCCAACGGGGGGGCGAAGGGTCTAAGAAGGGAAGGAATCTCCTTCTAGACAGCTCCACCGCTGCCGACGAAGGCGAAGACGAGTGGTTGCCCAGGGCCAAGCCCCCGGGGAGATCGTAAGTATTTGGATACCAAAGTAACACATAGGATTCCTTTGTCGCACTGCTTTCCCTAATCGCCGAACATAATTGCGCAGGCTGCCATGAGCCAATATCGAGGTATCCTCGGACGGCTCCCTGGGCTCGTCGGACATGGATAGCGATCCAGTCCCGACCGCCACCTCCCCTCATACTGCCGACGATGCCAAAGTGTTGTCTCAAGAGGCACCGGATCGAGGGGGGACTGTCTCGGATGCGCCTCAAGGCGACCTTCCGGACTCCGGGAACCGAGGGGACGGGGTCCCCGAGAGCTCCGAGTTCGACCCTCAGCCGAACACCGTGCCGGATCCTCCAACGGTTCCGGGATCGGGCAGGCGGTCCCCTTCTAAGAGGGGCAAAACGCCAGTGCTAGTGACCTCTGCCCATCCAGAGGCACCGGACAACCTGCTGGAAGCGCTTTGCAGCGCTTCCATCAATGAGGAGCACCGCACCATCATGAGTGCGGTGATCCAGAAGGTTCAGTCTGCCAAGAGTGGATTGACTGAAGCCTGTGCCAGCCTTCTAACAGGCTTCGAGGTAAGTGTTTTAAAATGTAGTAGAAGTATTACCGCATAGACAGTAGCCCCTGATGCTTTGTTCGGTGTTCACAAAGAAAAGCCGAACAGAGGATCAAATAATATCGCAGGAGTCTAATATAAGTATGTCAATATGCATATGCAGGCTTCTATGCTGGCGTCCGCCGCACTAACTGCGGAGGTCGCCGTACTAAAGCAGGACCTTGATGGGTCCAAGAAAGAGCTCGGCCTTGCCAAGAGGCAGCTCGAGGAGAACGAGGGTAAGTAATACCCCGTCTATAGATATGTATATATAAAAAAGGACGCGATTGCAAAATGACAGGATCATTGTATGTTTTGCTAGGGGCCACGACCGAGGTGGCGACCCTGAAGCAAGCGCTGACCAAGGCCGAAGATACAGCGGCCAAGGAGCGCACCAAGCGAGAGAGGCACGAGGCTCGGGTGGGCGAGGTGCAGCAAGAGCTCCATGCTCTCGTGACAAAGCACGAGGCGTTGGAGCTTGACTTGAAGACGCGAGAGTCTGAGCTTGCCGCGGCCCGTGAGAGCGTGAAGAGTGCCAAGGCCGAGGCCCAGAAGGCCCTTCAGGAGATCAACGCAATGAAGAAGATAGCGGTGGGTAAGGCTTTCTATATGCAAAGCAAGCATGTAAAAGTGAATTACCGATTACTTACCCGAATCCGGAGCTCTTCAGGAGCATTCACAGATTTGCCCCGCAGTGTGTCTGATGCCGCACAATTTTACCAGGCCAAGGACGGAAGCTCGACGGAGAAGTTGTTCTGGTCTCAGTATGCTGAGGCCAAACATCCGGTGCCAATGAGCGACCAGCTGAAGCAGATGGTCGAGCTACATAAGGCGGCCGATCAGGCCATGAAGGGCTTCATAGTCCGGTTGTGGCCTGGCGACGCCCTTTCAAACAGCTTCTTCGGCCTGGTGAGGCGGCTTGTGGATGCTTGCCCACGGCTAGAGGTCACCGAGCGATCCGTCTGCATTGAAGGTGCACGCCAGGCTTTCGCCCGTGTAAAAATACAGTGGGTCAAGCTAGACGCCGTGAAGCTGATCAAGGAGGGGGCGCCAGAGGGCAAGGAGCACCGCCACCCCGAGATGTACTACGAGGGTATTCTGCCGGGTGCCCGTCTTATCGCGGATGAGTGTTCAAAAAATGTAATATTTGAATGAGACTTGCTCGTTTTGTCCTGTATGTATGAAAACTTGTTTCATATTCGCTATGCAAAGCTTGTTAGAATTTAAAATAGTACCTTCTGTTTGGCTGTTTATCCAATCTGAGAGATGGCTAGTCCTCGGCTTCTGCCCCCATGCCACGAGTGCTGGGGTGTTCGGGATAAACCTGAGCACTCTTGTTCCCATGTTTGGGTCCTTCGAGGGAGGTGTTCAGCACAACGAACAAGGCAACCGGACTAGTAATCCTTTATCACTCTCACTTAGCCATAGAATTCTATAATTTTAAATTTCAGCAAAGCCCCTGGTATTCGGAAGGCCGAATTCAGGGCGCGATACACACCTGTAAGCCGGACAGAGCCGGCCCCTCGCCCTAAGCGGCATAAGTCTTTAGGGACTCGAAAAACCTCGCCGAACAGCGACCAGTCTCTCGCCTTATCATGACAGTCAGTTTTAGCTTTCTCTACTGAGGTGCTCAGCCCAGCAGAACCGGGGCACAATCGCAGTAGTTCTCCTAGCGCTACCTTAGCCAATAGAGCGGAACGTAAGGTACCAAAACATAGGAGCCGGGCAAACCCAACATTTGACCAAAGACATGATTCGGAGCTGATGCATATAATGCTATAAGTTCGGGGTGCCGCACTTGTGAAAGTGTTCGGACTTTTCACACCGCATTGTGGGGTATGTAAGCCCCTGGTGTATTGGCCATACCAGAGTGTACGGTTGCGAGGCGTCATTGATGAACACATAGGTATATATATATAACAAGAATGCAATAATAGTTGTAATGTCATGCATTGTTTATTGAAAAATTGCGTTAAAGCAGAGTGATACAGATAGTGCGATAAGCAAAAGAGTAGGACTATGTCCCTTCGAAGGGCGAGCTGAGGAATGATATGAAATCTGTAATCAACCTCGGAATTCCGTTGTATAACGTAGCTGTCTGCCTTCTTGGTTGCTGTATCATGTGTTCGGTAATAGAGCCGCCGGACAGTGTTTCCAGAGATTAAGGTCCTGAAAGAAAGAAAAATAACCAAACGGGAAGCCCCTAGTGCAATTTAGGCCGCATTTTGGGGCGTGCCACGGTTGTGCCCCCCTCCCCACCTGTTCCCATGGTATTTTAATGCGAAATTATGTACGCACGGCACGAATATCGCCGTTGGGCTGGGATTGGGGTGGCCGCCGTATTGCTACGCGAGCTCAGATCGCGCCAGGCGGTCTATTTGCCGATTTCCCCGAGCGCGCTTGAAGGTGTCCGGGCTTTGAAACGCCAAACTGGTAGATTGCCTTGAGAGGTTGCTTTGCGCTTCTGCTGCGAGGGCCGCGGTGTGCTCCTCTGTTCGGAGAGAGCACTCCTTGTTTCCATTGACCGTAATAACTCCGCGAGGTCCTGGCATCTTGAGCTTGAGGTATGCATAATGCGGTACCGCATTGAATCTAGCAAATGCGGTTCGTTCGAGTAGCGCGTGATAACCACTGCGGCACGGGACTATATCGAAGATTAACTCTTCGCTTCGGAAGTTATCCGGGGATCCGAAGACCACTTCCAGTGTAATGGAGCCTATGCAATGGGCCTCTACGCCTGGAATGACGCCCTTAAAGGTCATTTTTGTGGGTTTGATCCTTGAGGGGTCTATACCCATTTTACGCACGGTGTCTTGATAAAGCAGGTTCAGGCTACTGCCGCCGTCCATAAGGACTCGAGTGTGGTGAAATCCTTCGATGATTGGGTCTAGGACCAGTGCGGCGAATCCGCCATGATGGATACTAGTCGGGTGGTCCCTGCGATCGAAGGTGATCGGACAGGAGGACCAAGGGTTGAACTTTGGGGCGACTGGCTCCAACGCATATACGTCCCTGAGCGCACGCTTCCGCTCCCTCTTGGGGATGTGGGTTGCGTATATCATGTTCACCGTCCGCACTTGCGGGGGAAACCTCTTCTGTCCTCCAGTGTGTAGCTGCCGGGGCTCCTCCTCGTCATCGCTATGCGGCCCCTTGTCCTTGTTTTCGGCAATTAACTTGCCGGCCTGCTTGAACACCCAACAATCCCTGTTGGTGTGATCGGCTGGCTTGCCTGGGGTGCCGTGTATTTGACACGAGCGATCGAGTATACGGTCCAAGCTGGACGAACTCGGCGTACTTTGTTTGAATGGCTTTTTCCGCTGACCGGGTTTAGAGCCTTTGAATCCGGCATTGACTGTCGTATCCTCAGTATTTTCGCTGTTAATGCGGCGCTTATGCTTGTTGCGACGTGACCTGCTATTGCCGTCCTTGGTATCTGAGGTACCATGGTTCTTTGATATGTTATTACTGCGAGCCAGCCAGCTGTCTTCTCCCGCACAAAAGCGGGTCATGAGCGTCGTGAGGGCTGCCATAGATTTCGGCTTTTCCTGACCAAGGTGCCGGGCTAGCCACTCGTCTCGGATATTGTGCTTGAAAGCTGCTAAGGCCTCCGCATCCGGACAGTCGACGATTTGATTTTTCTTTGTGAGGAATCGAGTCCAGAATTGCCTGGTCGATTCTTCTGGCTGCTGAATTATGTGGCTCAAGTCATCGGCGTCTGGTGGTCGCACATAAGTGCCCTGGAAGTTGTCGAGGAATGCGGCTTCCAGATCTTCCCAACAGCTAATGGAGTCCGCTGGCAAGCTGTTAAGCCAATGCCGCGCTGGTCCTTTGAGCTTTAGTGGGAGGTATTTGATGGCGTGTAAGTCATCGCCGCGGGCCATGTGGATGTGGAGGAGGAAGTCCTCAATCCATACCGCGGGATCTGTTGTGCCGTCGTATGATTCAATATTTACAGGTTTGAAACCTTCTGGGAATTGATGTTCCATTACTTCATCTGTGAAGCATAAGGGGTGTGCGGCGCCTCTGTATTGGGCTATATCGCGACACAGCTCGAATGGGTCTTGCCAGCTGTGTTCGGCCTGGCCGGATTTTCTTTTACTGTATCCGGCGTGATGTTTATCGTCTCGCAGAGTGGTGCGCCCTCGTGATCCGTAGATCGATCTTGACTGCTTTGCTTTGTCCTCCAGTATGTCTCGCAGGTCTGGCGTATCTCCCCATGCCTTTTTATTTGAATGGCATTGGGGTGGATGCTGAGCTTTTGGCTGGAATGCCTCTCTATCGCGGCCACGAGGTGGCCGATCAGCCATATCATACGCTTCTTCCTCCAGTCGGGGTAGTAACCTGCGCCTTGGGTAACTCTTGGAGGGGCGCTCGAGTTTATAGTTCTCGGCTGCGAGGACTTCAGCCCATTTGTCAGCTAGCAGATCTTGATCAGCTTGAAGCTACTGCTGCTTTTTCTTCAGGCTATTTGTCGTGGCCATAAGCCGGCGCTTGAAGTGCTCTTGTTCGACGGGATCCTCTAGGACGGCAAACTCATCGTCGCCGAGGCTTGCCTCGTCTTCGGAGGGGGCATGTAATTGTCATCCTCCTCCTCTCCACCAGTCGCTCTCTCAGGAGAGCTGGCTCCTTCATCCTCCTGCTCTAAATCTTGCTGGAGGGGATTGTTGTTGTCTTCGGCGCTATCCAGAGTGTTATTATCTCCTGTGCCGGTATCACCACTTTTGCTTTGGCGGGACTTAGAGCGGCGCCGCTGACGTCGGCGCTTGGGTTGCTTCTTGGAGGGGTCATCCTCCGCTATCTTGTCGCCATTGCCTTCGTTGGGTGTATCCACCATGTATATGTCATATGACGAGGTGGCTTTCCAGTGCCCTATAGGCGCTGGTTCGTGTTCGTCTCCTACATCGTCGTCCATACCGTCGATGTCTTCGGAGTCGAAGTCGATCATGTCGGTTAAATCATCGATAGTGGCTAGGAAGTGGGTGGTGGGTGGGCGTCGAATTTCTTCGTCTTCCGCATCCCAATCCTATTGGCCATAATCCGGCCAGGGCTCTCCTGACAAATAGAGAGTCCTTAGTGAATTCAGAATGTCGCCGACGGGCGAGTGCTGAAAAATATCAGCGGCAGTGAATTCCATGATCGGCGCCCAATCGGATTCGATTGGCAGGGGCGTGGACGGTTCGGAGTCCGGGAAAGGGTCCGACACCTTGGAGTCATGGACTGCGCAGAGGATTATGTTGGTGTTTGGCTTGATCGCCGTCGAGACTGCGGCCCCTGAGGTGGTGTCTAGCCACCCGTCCTCGATTGGCGCAGTTTGCTCCGAGCTAAGGGTTGGAGCAGATGCGGGCGCGGCCTCTGGGGTACTGTTTGGCGGCAGAGCTAGGTCATACCCATCGCGATAGTGGGGCATGCCCGGCTGTGGCTCGAATCCGTTGAAGATCAAGTCTCCGTGGATGTCGGCCGTGTACTTCAAACTTCCAAATCTGACCTGATGGCCAGGGGTGTAGCTTTCAATCTGCTCCAGATGGCCAAGCGAATTAGCCCGCAGTGCAAAGCCGCCGAATACGAAGATCTGTCCGGGGAGAAAGGTCTCACCCTAGACCGCATCGCTATCAATGATAATAGGAGCCATCAAGCCTAACGGCGACGACACAGAGGAACTCTCAACGAGAGCACCAATGTCGGTGTCAAAACCGACGGATCTCGGGTAGGGGGTCCCGAACTGTGCGTCTAGGCCGGATGGTAACAGGAGGCAAGGGACACGATGTTTTACCCAGGTTCGGGCCCTCTTGATGGAGGTAAAACCCTACGTCCTGCTTGATTAATATTGATGATATGGGTAGTACAAGAGTAGATGTACCACGAGATCAGAGAGGCTAAACCCTAGAAGCTAGCCTATGGTATGATTGTATGTTATGGTTGTTGTCCTACGGACTAAAACCCTTCGGTTTATATAGACACCGGAGAGGGTTAGGGTTACACAAGGTCGGTTACAAAGGAGTAGATATCCATATACGTATTGCCTAGCTTGCCTTCCACGCCAAGTAGAGTCCCATCGGGACACGAGACGAAGTCTTCAATCTTGTATCTTCGTAGTCTAACAGTCCGGCCAATGGAGATAGTCCGGCTGTCCGGAGACCCCCTAATCCAGGACTCCCTCATCGAGTCTAGAAATTCTTTAGTTATATGTAGGGGAATTGATTGTGGGAGGGAACGTAAGGCTCTTTTACTCATTTACCTTATGCCCTCTGATCTGAGTCATTTTCTTCTCATTCTACGTGGGTTAAGGACTAGGCTTTCTTCTCTCTATCAGGTTCACGTGTTACTAATCCGTAGTAACTTATAGGATTGTTGTTAAAAGCCTCAGTTTAGTTTCTACTACTTTTAGTATGTTGCCAGTGGAACCAGAACCTTGATATGATGTTGTTGAGTGGTTTTGCAAACTGTTGTGAATGCCTCAAATCTTTTTCTGAGCATTCACAGCCGTTATGCTGTCCGATTTCTCCTAGAAAATTCTAATGCCTTTGCATTATTCTGTGCTTTTAGATGGCCACCCGTTCCCAGAACCAAGTGGTTCGTCTGACTCGGTGCCTCTATGTACCCGGTCACACGGCCATGCTGGTCCGGGTGATGGTCGAGACAGGCTATCGATGGTATCCTGAGTATACCGTCGAGGAGCAGTTCCGAGACTTCAACCAGAGCCAGTACCTTTGTACCGTCAGGATATATCCCTCTTATCCTGGAGCCACTGAACCCCTCCACTGCTCTTATGGATTTGGGGTTACTATTGAGATGTCCGTGCAGGACGCAGCTTACTCAATGGTGACTATCATTCGAGCCAGAATTGCCTTGCTCTAGAACACCGATTTTTGCTACATGCCAACCTCACTCCCTAGAGCACAGGGGTACTATCAGGCTTTGTACTATGACTCTACACATGAGGAGTCACTACTCCGCACCACTGCCGAGATGCTCGAGGACAAGGACCGCGAAAATCGTGCCTTGTGAATGGAGCTTTTCAACTCTCGTTCTGACCACTGGGCCACTTTGACACGGTTTGCACCTGCCATGCAGGCCAGATACATGGACATGAGGGACATGTACCCCGTGCGGTCTGGGTTACCAGATTGCATGGACTGGCGTGATGTAGGAGGCATCACCCCTCCTCGTGGTCCCCATCTGTCACCGTTTGTGGGACCAAGGCCACATCTGAGTCCCTATGGACCACAAGCTCCACAGGACCGTCTGTTCCCAGATGATCATGTTCTCCTTCCAGGTTTTGGTGGTGACTTTTATGAGGATTACTACGGAGTTGTCTGAGCTAGTAGTAGTTTCACTAGTACTATAATAGTTGTATTCTCCACAGTCCTGCGTGACCCGTGGGATACGACTTAGTGTGTATCACGTTCCGGAGGTGTAGGAACATAATGTATAGGAGCCTGGAATGCCTCCGATGAGATGTAACGTCTTTCACCGTAGTTGTACTCTATCCTGGGCTTGTACTAAACTATGTACGGTGTGTATGAGCGATGGTATATATATGGCAGTTTCTATATTACCATGTCATGCAATGAACATCTCAGCATTCCATGTTATCCATTACATTCCGCACTCCTTGCCAAGATTGTGCCATCCTTGTCTAAACCATTGTCTTGTTTTTTCCTAGGATGATCAACACTCGCAGCAACCATGCTGCCCCGGAGCAGGGGGAAGCCAGTGCAGCTAGGGATGAGAATCTGCCTCACCCGCCTTCTCTGGCCGAAGTTATGCTGGAGGCAGAAAGAAACAAGCGTGAGACTAACCGCTTGCTGGAGCGGATTGAGCAGAACACTGCACGTCATCAGCGAAATGACTTGGTGTCAATCAATGACTTTATCAAGTTGTACCCACCAAAGTTTAATCATTCCGTCGAGCCCCTCGACGCGGATGATTGGCTTCGCAGCATCACCCATAAGCTACGTTCTGCCAACGTAGCCGAAGCTGATAAGGTTACCTATGCTGCCTATCACCTCGAAGGCCCTTCTAGCCTTTGGTGGGAAAACTTTCAGGCTATGCGCCCGGTCGGCCAAATCACTACTTGGGCTGAATTCAGGGAGGCTTTCCGTGAGCATCACATCCCGGAAGGTCTCATGGATCTTAAGAGGGAAGAGTTCTGCAATTTCACCCAAGGCAGACTGACTGTGGATGCATATAGTCGTGAGTTTGGGAATCTAGCACGTTATGCTCCTGAAGAGGTATCCACCGACGCTAAGAAGCAAGCAAGGTTCCGCAAGGGACTCAGCCCTGAGCTTCGCCGCGATCTTCGTCTGCACGAGTGCACCTCCTTTCAGAAGTTGGTCAATAAGCCCATCCGTGCTAAGACAGGCCAGACTGACTATGACGCTTCACGCAAGCACTCCCATGATTTTGGTTCTTCATCCGGCTCTGGATCTCAGAAGCGTCGGGTGTGGATTCCAAGCACAGCGCTGCCACCCAGGTTCACCCCGAGGCCATCCTTTGAGGCACCTCGCCCTAACCAGCAGTTTGCACCGCCTAAGACCTATGGTGGCCCCGCTGCTAATGCTGCTCCACGCCCCAATGTTGTGACATGTTTCAAGTGTGGAGAGCCAGGTCACTACAGTCAAGGATGTCCCCAGAACAACAACCCCAACCAGTCTGGAAAGTCCGTTGGCCGTGGTAAGCTAGCGGGAAAGACATTCTACGCCAAGCCAGCCACCACTACACGTGGCCATGTCAACTATGTCTCAGCTGAGGAGGCTCATGATGATCCTAACGTCGTCCTTGGTATGCTCCTTGTTAATTGTCATCTGGCATCTATTCTTTTCGATACTGGAGCATCTCATTCATTCATATCTGAGAGCTATGCTCAATTGCATAACACGACATTCTGTGACATGCCCACTTCCATGGAAATTCAAACCCCTGGCTCTAGATGGCAAACTTCTAGAGTAAGCCATGGGAATGAAATTCTTGTCGATAGACTTGTCTTCCTTGTATCTTTAATAGCTCTCAAGTCCTCGGATATAAACATCATCTTGGGTATGGACTGGATGTCAGCTCATTATGCTAAGATTGATTGTGCCACTAGAACCGTTCAACTTACTCACCCATCGGGCAAGACAGTCAGTGTCTTAACTCGAGTGGCCAAGCGCCAGCTTTACTCCCTAAATGACCCCCTTCCAGACCTTGAAGATATTCCGGTAGTCCGAGACTTCCCGGATGTCTTTCCAGAAGAACTGCCAGGTGTTCCACCTGACAGGGATGTCGAGTTCGTGATATACCTTGTTCTAGGAACCGTCCCAATTTCTAGAAGACCCTATAAGATGGCACCCTTAGAACTAGCCGAACTTAAGAAACAACTCGATGAGTCCTTGAAAAAGGGTTTCATCCATCCTAGTTCTTCTCCTTGGGCTTGCCCCGTCCACTTCGTCAAGAAGAAGGATGGAACGGATCGGATGGTTGTAGATTACCGACCTGTCAACTTGGTCACTATCAAGAACAAGTATCCGCTTCCCAGGATCAACGATCTATATGATCAGCTCGTTGGATCCTCAGTCTTTTCCAAGATGGATTTTGAGGTTGGGCTACCATCAAATCAAAATCAAGAACAGGGACATTCATAAAACGGCTTTTGTTACTCGTTATGGCCAATACGAGTACACTGTTATGTCCTTCGGTTTAACCAATGCCCCAGCCACCTTCTCTTTGTTAATGAATTCGATCTTCATGGAGTATTTGGATAAATTCATCGTGGTATACCTTGATGATATACTCATCTACTCCAAGAGTGAGGAAGAACATGCCGAACAACTAAGGCTGGTATTGACGAAACTTCGAGAGCATCGCCTTTATGCCAAATTCTCCAAGTGTGAATTTTGGTTGCCAGAAGTGACCTATCTAGGCCATGTAATCTCTGGTAAGGGTATTTCTGTCAATCCCGAGCGAGTTCAAGCCGTCCTTGATTGGACTCCACCTGAAACGGTCAAGCAAGTTCGGAGCTTCCTTGGCTTAGCGAGCTATTATTGCCGCTTCATCGAGAATTTCTCCAAAGGTTGCTAAACCTCTAACTGAACTCCTCAAGAAAGATAAAAAGTTCTAGTGGACCCCACAGTGCGAGTTTAGCTTTCAGGAACTGAAAAGACGCCTGACATCTGCTCCCGTATTGGTACCACCAGATTTCTCCAAGGACTTTATTATCTATTGCGACGCCTCGCGACAAGGACTAGGTTGCATACTCATGCAAGATCGTCAGGTAATTGCCTATGCTTCATGGCAATTACACCCACATGAGGAAAACTATCCCACACATGATCTAGAGCTTGCAGCTGTAGTCCATGCACTTAAAACTTGGCGACATTACCTTCTCGGTAATCGTTGCGAGATCTTCACTGATCACCAAAGTTTGAAATATATCTTCACCCAACCAGATTTGAATCTCAGGCAAAGACGTTGTCGGATTTCGGGTTCCGGCAGACCCTTGAGGTTCGAACACTGGGGTGCACACGGAGATCTCTCCCCTACCGATCTACGCCCAATCTCCTCGCGTGATTTGAGCTGGAAACAATGAACAACACAAGGGACACAAGATTTATATTGGTTCGGGCCACCGTTGTGGTGTAATACCCTACTCTAGTGTGTGGTGTGGTGGATTGCCTCAGGGACTGATGATGAATAGTACAAAGGAAGAACAGCCTCGCGAGAGGTGTTCTTGAGCTGGTGCGATGAACTGCTAGGGTGAGTTCAGTCACCTCTCTTTCTCTCTCTGCTAGGGCTCTACCAGATCTCTGGGTGTTTTTCTAGATGTCTTCTCCCTAGGTCGCCCCCCTTGTTCTGTGGTGGCTAGCTCTATTTATAGAGGCCCTGGGCCTCTCCCCAAATAATGAGCGGGAAGGGCGCCAACAATTGGCCATTTTGAAGGGGAACATATAGTACAAGTTATCCTGACCAAAGGTGGTCTTCGGCTGCCAAAAGTACTGGTGATGACGCCGTCTTGGGCTCCACGGTGACCTCCGTCCTGCCGCTCTGCTGGTCTTGGTCTCATTGCACCGGAATGGCAACGTTTGCCTGATGCCTTGGCCTGTGCTTGCCCCCTTTGCACCAAAGGGGAAACAAGTACACTGTGCAGGCCGGTGCCCGCCTGGCGCCCGCCTGGTCTTGATTGTCATGGCTTGCGCCACGGGTTCCTCGCGAGGTACCCCTGCCTTGATCTCTCCGCCTCCTCGCGAGCCTGCCTGATGAGGCTGCCTCTGAGGAAGCTTCCTGTCGCCCGCCCCGCGAGGGTCTTGAGCTTGAGCTGATGAAGATGGGCCGCACTGGGCCCCCACTTGAGCCACACCGCGGGCCGCAGGCAGGCAAGTCTGGGGACCCCCGTTCCCAGAACACCGACAGTAGCCCCCGGGCCCAAGGTGCGCCCGGGCTTGGCCTAGCAGGAAAGCAAAGGGGCAAGCGCGAAGCGCCGTGGGCCCCAACAGCCTGCGGCCTTGGGCGTCGTGTGGCGATTGATTGGACGTGGGCATCTGCGCTTCCCCACGATGCCTCGATAACCGCCCATCTGACAAAAGAGGTGCCCGGGCCAGACTTACTTGCTTTGTTCTCCTTCGCCTCGCTCCAGATCCCCTTTCTCGCTCTCCTCCTTCTTGCTTCCGAAATCCTCCAGATCTGTCTCAATCCTTCTCATCCGGCACGTCATGGCGCCTCGCAAGTCCTCGACCGAGGCCTGGTACTCGCCGACCCTGGATTCCCCGAATCTGTCGGAGAAGATCCTCGCCCTTACGCGCCAGATGACGGTGGCGTAGGGAAGCAAGGGGGCGACTGTGCTCAAGGCTGGCTCCGACCAGCCTGAAGCCAAGGGGAGCACCTTCTATCCGCTCTTTGTGAGCGCTATTGTCGCTGGTCTGGTGCCTCCTTTCTCTGAGTTCTTCTTTGCTGTTCTCCGCCAGTACAACTTGCAGGCTCTGCACCTCCACCCCAACTCGGTTCTTCTCCTGGCGATCTTTGCCTACTACTGTGAGGCTCATGTCGGGGTAAAGCCCTCGGTGGCCTTGCTGCGCCACTACTTTTCCCTCCGGGTTTCTGGTGTCCATGTCTCCACATGTGCGAGCTTCATCGCGTACTCCAATTCCAATGCCATCTCGAAGCCTGGGAAGAGGATCGAAGGCTTCCGGAGCAAGTAGGTCATGGTGGACGTCGGGCGTCTCCACCCCCGTCTGGTGCTGCCTACGGGGAAGCCCAAGGCTGTCGACGCGTGGTCTCGCGCGGAGCTTGTCGACCCCCGTGAGAGGGTGGTGCTGAAGAGGATGGACGCGGACCTGAGGCCAAGTAACTTGGGGGCGGCAAAGCTGACTAGAGCCACGCTCCTGAGGGAGTTCTTGGAGCACCGGGTGGCTCCACTCCAGGAGCACTCGCTCCCGTTGTGGAGGCTTGGGGAAGCAGACGCCACCTTGCGCCTGAGCTCGGAGGCCCTAACCGACGAGAATCTAGTCGCGGCCCTCCATTCCTTGGTTGGGGGAGACATGGAGAAGCTGGTGGGCGCCCCCGTCCCCCTGTTCCTTCACGACGACTGGGAGCAGGTGGTGAACGCCATGCCCACCTTCAACAGTGAGGAACTGGTGCCCGCGGTAGCTCCCGAGGATCTTGCGGCGCTGGTGATGGTGGACGTGTCCTCTGGCAGCTCCAGCGAGAGTGAGGAGGAAGAAGAGGCAGAGGAGGAAGAATCCGTCTTCGAGGCGACTGGCGAGGAGTCGGGGGAGTCCTTCCCTCGGCTCAGGTCTCGGGCCCTCCGCTCCATGCCGGATGACGACGATCTCGGCACCGGGCGAGGAGGGGAGGACTCTCCCTTGGTCACAAGGAAGGGTAGGTCGGGGTTGGTTCCCCCAGGGCCCGCTCCATTCCCTGGGCGGTCTGAAGCCAGCCCCAGCCCTCCCGACGTGGCTTCTGCTTCTGGGCCTCCCGAGGCTGACCCAAGCTGCAGGCTCTCGGGCTTCAAGTTCGGCCGGAAGTTGCTTGGGTCCACGAGCAACGACCAGTAAGTGCTTGATTCCCGCTTTGCTTGGTTCCTGTCGCCGAGGCTTGACGTCCATATTCTCTTGTCAGGCCGGTGCCTGCGGCGAAGAGGTTGAGAGGGGCTTCTGCGGCTCCGCTTGGTGCGAGTCCATCTGCCAGGGCAGTGCCTTCGTCCGCTGGGGAGGAAGATGGCGCGGCTCGCGCCTCCCTGGTCCGGTCGTCCTCGCGAGGCCGACTGGGACGCCTTGGCGAAGAGTCAGCCCCCGTGGTCCCGCTGACCCTGGAGTTGACTACGCTTGATGATGCAGCCGGGGCAGCCAAGGCCCAGGGGGTTCCTTCCTGCCAAGTCGTGATCACGCCGCCGTCTTCTTCGCCCGCTTCGCCGGTTCCTGCTTCTTCTGCCTCCTCTGCCGCCATCCTGGACCAGGTCGCCAGCAAACTGAGTTAGCTGCGGGAGGATCTTCTGAGCACGGACCCTCGCCTAGCGGCCGGGCGCCTGGATGTAGCTTCTGGCTAGGCCCGTTCAGCTGCCTCTGTCCGAGTAGCGCTGAGCCAGGCTGTGGCAGCCTCTGATGGGGAGAAGCAGGCCGCCAACCAAGCCAAGGCCGCCCGCAACGCTGCCCTGGGCGACGCTGCGGCTGCCAAGGCTCGCTGCAAGGAGCTGGAGGTCGAGCTGCAAGGCTTGCGCGATGAACTCGCCAAGGAGGTCCACGGTCGCCAGGAGAAAGAGAAGGAGATGAAGGCTCGGGAGGCTGCCGTCAAGGACCGGGACTCCAAGCTCGATGACCGCCACGGCGAACTGGAGAGGCTGGAGCGGTCGCTACAGGCGGAGAGGGCCAAGCTGGACGCCAAGGCGAAGGTCCTGGCGGAGGATCGGGTGCCCTTCGCGAAGATAGAGAAGAGGGCTCGTGCTGCGCTGAAGACGCTCTACAAGAGCGGCTTGGAGGAGCCGCTGGTCGGCGCCGAGGATGGCCCCGCCAAGCTGCTCCCCTTCCTGGTCTGCGTGCTTGAAGATGTCATAGACGGCCTTGGCCCCACGGCCCAGGCTGAGGCGCATGCCCTGTCTTCGACGGCGCTGACGCGTGTCCTCAGCCACGTCTACCTGCGCGACCCCAACGTCGACCTCGACAGCCTGCTGGAGCCCGTGAGCGGCGGCAAGCCGCTGAGGCCGTGGAAGGCCGAGCCGAAGCTTTGCTGGGAAGGTTCCGCGCCTTTAGCATCTTACCCGGGCGCGGTGCCGCCAGCTCCGCAGCCCCAGGAAGCGACGCCACTGGAGAGTGATCCCTTCGTGGCTTCTGTCCTATTTTTATTCCTGCAACATGCACCATGCCTCGCGGAGGCGTTTAGACTTGTGTTTGACGTCGTCAAACAATCTATGGCTTGTAATATTTGCTTTGAATTTCCTGGAATTTGCATTTTTCTCCCCTACTTGCTCGCGCTCTATGTTGGCAGGGCCCGGCCCCGCGCATACCTCACCCAGCGTTAGCCCTGACCAGAAACCAGGACGGGACTAAGGAGTGAGGGGCTACGTGGCAAGTTAGGCTCCTGAGTCACGATGCTCAGGAGTCCCCCTTGACGCACAAGCAACAAGTAGGAAAGGGGGGAACGAGGAGTGGATTGATCGTTCTGCGTCGGCAGGGCCCGGCCCCGCGCGTACCTCACCCAGCGTTAGCCCCAACCGAAAACTAGGACGGGACTAAGGAGTGAGGGGCTACGGGGCAAGTTAGGCTCCTGAGTCGCGATGCTCAGGAGTCCCCCTTGACGTTCAAACGAGTTTCCATACCTTGGCTCCGCTCGGGGAGGGGCGCGTGACGACCAGGTCCGGGGGACCTGGCTGGGTGGAGTGCGCTCGGGCGAGGCCCGGCGTAGCCCCTGTGTCCAGCCCCCTCGCGCGGCGCTCCCGAGGGGAGGCGTTGTGATGGTGCCGGACACTGAGCTCTGGGCTCCCTGAGGTTGGTACGGCCATGGGCCGCCCTCAGTTGTTTATCACCAGCGCGGAGCATAGCGCTTTTGTATGTGTACGGGCATAGCCGCTCCTCGGCAGTGTCGTCAGCCAGCGTGGAGCATGGTGCTTCCACTGGTACGTGGGAGGGGGCTCCCCTCCGGGAGGAGCCCCCGAGGCGTGTACAACCCCACCCTAACACATGGCCGGCACGGTAGGGCTAGGAGAGGTGTATCTAGGCACTTGTGAGCCAGTGCGGGACTCACGAGGCCCTACCTCGAGGCGGATTGCGCTTGGCTCTGGGCCTTTATCAATGGTGTGTTCCTGCAGGGTGGTTAGAATGCAAATGCTCTACGTCCTCAGGTCCCGGCCCTCGAGCTAGCTCAGCCACCGCTGGCATGACAGGTCGTGATGCCGTGGGTCAAGGCCAGGGGGTGAGGGCTGGAGAGCGAGTAGGAGCCCATGAGTCGCGATGCTCAGGTACCCCCTTTTAACGTGCAAGCGCTTTGCATGAAAGCGGAGAAGTCCGCGATAAGCAGCAGGTGATAATTGAGTGCGAAAGAGCAAATTCATCTTAAATGGACGCAGGAAAAGCAAATGCTGCAGGGCCAGGCCCGAGCAGCTCGAGGATGATGCAGCCCGAGGGGCGCCCCCGACAAGGTAAGTAAAGAGCATAAGCAAAATGGATACATGCCGCAGGGACGGACCCACGCGACCTGGGAATGATGCAGCCCTGTGGGCGCTCCCAGCTAAAAGCGGAACTTAGAAAGATATCACCTAGTGCCTTGGAAGATGGAGTGATGTTGAAGAAGCGGGCGATGCACGATGAAGACGTCGACCCTCATGAGCCCCGAGGCCCAGGAGCCTCGGGAGGCTCCAGCGGCACAGGTGGGTCTCCGAGAGCCATCTCCATCTCTGCCAGGACTGCATGATGCCTGACCTCCTAAGCCTCCAGAATGCTCCTCAGCAAGCGCTGATGAGCGGCGACTGCATACGGCAGGCCGAAAGGCATGCGAACGTAGCTGTGAGGTGGACCCTCGCAGCGCCCCACGCGCGAAGGCCAAAGGCACTCCTGAGACGCAGCTTGGTTGAACCCTGGCACGTCGACGCAGACGCGTAGCCCACCATCCTCACCTGGATGTGGGGCCATGGCGGGCGAGCGGCGACTGCCGCGCATGGCTCTTGACTCCTGTAGCTCCTGAGTGTTGCTTGTGATGAACTCCTGAGGGCTTGGTCTTCCTTGCCTTGTACCTTCCTGAGGGAACGTGCCTGGAAGCACCCCTCCAAGTGGTGCCCGAGCGCCTCCCTCGCGACCTTGGCAAAGTCGGTGGCTCTCCAAGAAAGAGCCCCCGAGCCCTGCCTGAGGAGGGCGCCGGGCGCGCTTTCCTATGCGAGATAGGGTGGCACTCCCTGTTTGGGCACAGATCCTGACCCAACACCTCCGGAGGCGCCTGCCTCCTGATGGCTTGGGCCAGGCAAAGTTGTCTTCTTCTTGGGGGTCGCCTCGGGAAGTCTTCCATTTCCGCGGTCTGGGTCTTCGATTGTTGCGGCTTGGAACGCGCGCTCAAGTGAACACACTGTGTCCCTTTCTTCACAAGGTACGGTGATGACTCCACCGCTTCCTGGCATCTTGAGGACATTGTATCCATGGTGAGTCACTGCCATGAACTTTTCCAGGGCTGGGTACCCGAGGATGGCGTTGTATGGCAGACGGATGTGGGCGACGTCGAAGTCGATGAGCTCGGTGCGGTAGTTGTTGCGCTGCCCGAAGGTGACTGGAAGATGAACCTGCCCTATCAGAACAGTGGAACCATCAGTGACTCCTGAGAAGGGCTTGATTGGCTGAAGCTGATCGTACGACACTTGGAGATTGTCGAACGTCTCGACGGACAGGACGTTGAGTCCTACTCCGCCATCAATGAGGGTCCTGGTGACCTGCACGTTGCTGATGACTGGGGAGCAAAGCATAGGGAGGACTCCGGCTGTTGCCACGCACTTGAGTTGATCCGCTGAGCTAAACGTGATAGCGCATGCGGACCACCTGAGAGGGCGCGTGGCCTCAAGCTTGGGGAGGACGACATTCACCTCGCGAGCAAACTGCTTGAAGATGCGCTGTGAGGCTAGGGCCTGCGCGCCACCCAAGATACAAGTGATCGCACGCGGCTCCTGGAAGCCCCCAGCCCCCTCGTCCTGATGTTGGTCTCCGTTCCTCCTTGGCGGTGGCGGCAGAGGAGGAAGGCCTGCGTGTTGGGGAACATAGTAATTTCAAAAAAATTCCTACGCACACGTAAGATCATGGTGATGCATAGCAACGAGAGGGGAGAGTGTTGTCTACATACCCTCGTAGACCGAAGCGGAAGCGTTGACACAACATAGAGGAAGTAGTCGTACGTCTTCCCGGTTCAACCGATCCAAGCACCGTTACTCCGACACCTCCGAGTTCTTGGCACATGTTCAGCTCGATGACGCTCCCCGGGCTCCGATCCAGCAAAGCTTCGGGGAGGAGTTCCGTCAGCACGACGGCGTGGTGACGATCTTGATGTTCAACCGTCACAGGGCTTCGCCTAAGCACCGCTACAATATGACCGAGGTGGAATATGGTGGAGGGGGGCACCGCACACGGCTAAGGAACGATCACAAAGATCAACTTGTGTGTTCTAGGGTGCCCCCTTGCCCCCGTATATAAAGGAGCCAAGGGGAGGGGCGGCCGGCTAAGGAGGGCGCGCCAAGGGAGAGTCCTACTCCCACCGGGAGTAGGACTCCCTTCTTTCCTAGTTGGAGAAGGAGAAGTGGGAAAGAGGATGAAGAGGGAAAGGAAAGGGGGGGCGCCGCCCCCCTCTCCTTGTCCTATTCGGACTAGGGAGGGGAGGGGCGCGCGGCCACCTCTTGCCTCCTTTCCTCTTCTCCCTTAGGGCCCATGTAGGCCCAATAACCCCCGGGGGGTTCCGGTAACCCCCCGGTACTCCGGTAAAATCCTGATTTCACCCGGAACGATCACGATGTCCAAATATAGGCTTCCAATATATCGATCTTTATGTCTCGACCATTTCGAGACTCCTCGTCATGTCCATGATCACATCCGGGACTCCGAACAACCTTCGGTACATCAAAATACATAAACTCATAATGAAACTGTCATCGTAACGTTAAGCGTGCGGACCCTACGGTTCGAGAACAATGTAGACATGACCGAGACACGTCTCCGGTCAATAACCAATAGCGGAACCTGGATGCTCATATTGGTTCCTACATATTCTACGAAGATCTTTATCGGTCAGACCGCATAACAACATACGTTGTTCCCTTTGTCATCGGTATGTTACTTGCCCGAGATTCGATCGTCGGTATCTCAATGCCTAGTTCAATCTCGTTACCGGCAAGTCTCTTTACTCGTTCCGTAATACATCATCTCACAACTAACTCATTAGTTGCAATGCTTGCAAGGCTTATGTGATGTGCATTACCGAGAGGGCCCAGAGATACCTCTCCGACAATCGGAGTGACAAATCCTAATCTCGAAATACGCCAACCCAACATGTACCTTTGGAGACACCTGTAGAGCACCTTTATAATCACCCAGTTACGTTGTGACGTTTGGTAGCACACAAAGTGTTCCTCCGGCAAATGGGAGTTGCATAATCTCATAGTCATAGGAACATGTATAAGTCATGAAGAAAGCAATAGCAACATACTAAACGATCGGGTGCTAAGCTAATGGAATGGGTCATGTCAATCAGATCATTCACCTAATGATGTGATCCCGTTAATCAAATAACAACTCTTTGTCCATGGTTAGGAAACATAACCATCTTTGATTAACGATCTAGTCAAGTAGAGGCATACTAGTGACACTTTGTTTGTCTATGTATTCACACATGTATTATGTTTCCGGTTAATACAATTCTAGCATGAATAATAAACATTTATCATGATATAAGGAAATAAATAATAACTGTATTATTGCCTCTAGGGCATATTTCCTTCACTGCGTTGCCGGGCGGGCGATCCTCGCGAGGCTGATCTCTCTAGCCTCCCTCGCGAGGCTGGTCCTGCCAGTGATCCTCGCGAGGTCGGTCACACCACCCTTGGCGAGAGCCACGGTCTTCCCATCGTCCGCCACCTCTTCCTCCTCCTCGGCCATAGCCCCTGTCGTTGCGCTCGGGGTGTCGGCCAACACGTCCATCTCTCATGGCCCTGAGCTCTTGACATTCATTGGTGTTGTGGGTGTGGAGGTCGTGGTACACAGAGTACCGGCTGCCCTTGGATGACTTAGGCTGATCCCTGCGTCGCTTGGTGTCTGGCTCAGCTGCAAGCACGGCAGCTCCCTTGCGCTTCACGTCCTTGGCCTTGGGCTTCTTTTCTTCTGGGTCGGCAGCTGGGAGCTCGAGGAGGGAAAGGCGCCCTTCCTCAGCCCTGGCGCACTTGGTCGCCAAGTTGAACAGCTCCAGGGATGTGCATAGGTCTTCATGGATTGCTAGCTCCTCCTTCATCTTGACGTCGCGTACGCCATCGGAGAAGGCCGAGATGATGGCTTCTTCAGTCACCTTGGGGATCTTGAGGCGAGCGTTATTGAAGCGCTGGATGTATTTCTGCAGGGTTTCCCCTTGCTGCTGCTTGATGCGGCGCAGATCGCTCACGGCCGGGGGCCGGTCGCGAGTGCCCTGGAAGTTGGCGATGAAGCGAGTGCGCATCTCGTCCCAGGAGGAGATTGTGCCAGGAGCCAGGTTCAGGAGCCAGGTGCGGGCCCCGTCCTTGAGGGCCATGGGGAACCAGTTCGCCATGACCCTTTTGTCTCCGTTGGCGTCCTCGATGCATAGCTCGTAGAGTTGTAGGAACTCCACAGGGTCTGCCGTGCCATCGTAGCGAGGGGGCAGGCCAGGCTTGAACTTGCCTGGCCATTCGACGCCGCGTAGCTCGGGGGTGAGAGCACGGCAGCCTGCTATGGCCACCGGTGCCTTTTGCTAGTACTGGGCTTTCTCATGGGGATTACCGCGCGCCGCCGCTTGGAGCAGCGCGGGGTCTTGGCGTGGAGGTGCAGGGACGCGATCTTGGCGCGCCGGCACCGGGAGCGCGTGAGCACCTTCTTGGGGATGAGGAATCTCTTGGCAGCTCCTTTCTTGCTGCGTAGGCGCCAGACGCGGAGGGTCTCTCCCCGGGGCTGCGCGCCTTGGAGCCAGGGTGCCTTCTTGGGGAGGACGTGGTGGAGGCACCTCCTGATCCTCGCCTCCTGCGCGGAATGGAGGACGAGGCAGCGAGAGGGACGGCAAGGGGGAGCCCCCTGTGGCGCTGACGAGCTCGGTGATGCAGGCGAGCCAGTCTTCATAGAGGTCGTCGACGGGGCGGTAGTGCAAGAGTTCTCTTGCCAGGAGCAGCGCGGCGTGCGTGTCCATGGGGGCGCGACGGGCGTGGGACGACGAAGCGGCTGGAGTCAGCGACAGTGTGGCGGTGCAGCCCTCCCGCCGCACTGAAGGATGCTGGGAGGAGGCCTGTTGCTCGTTCCCCAGCGGGCCGGTGGCAGCATTGGCGGCAGGCGACAGGGAACGACGAGGACGTCCGCCGACGGGCGCCGTCTAGGCTACGCGGGTGGCGAGAGCAGCTCGGCGCTCGGCGCGAGCCCGACGAGCGTCAGCCATGGACACGACGGAAGATCACACATGAACGGCGGAAGAAAGATTCCGGCGCACCCCTACCTGGCGCGCCAAATGTTGGATTTCGGGTTCCGGCAGACCCTTGAGGTTCGAACACTGGGGTGCGCGCGGAGATCTCTCCCCTACCGATCTACGCCCAATCTCCTCGCGTGATTTGAGCTGGAAACAACGAACAACACAAGGGACACAAGATTTATACTGGTTCGGGCCACCGTTGTGGTGTAATACCCTACTCTAGTGTGTGGTGTGGTGGATTACCTCAGGGACTGATGATGAATAGTACAAAGGAAGAACAGCCTCACGAGAGGTGTTCTTGAGCTGGTGCGATGAACTGCTAGGGTGAGTTCAGTGGCCTCTCTTTCTCTCTCTCTGCTAGGGCTCTACCAGATCTCTGGGTGTTTTTCTAGATGTCTTCTCCCTAGGTCGCCCCCTTGTTCTATGGTGGCTAGCTCTATTTATAGAGGCCCTGGGCCTCTCCCCAAATAATGAGCGGGAAGGGCGCCAACAATTGTCCATTTTGAAGGGGAACATATAGTACAAGTTATCCTGACCAAAGGTGGTCTTCGGCTGCCAAAAGTACTGGTGATGACGCCGTCTTGGGCTCCACGGTGACCTCCTCCTGCCGCTCTGCTGGTCTTGGTCTCGTTGCACCGGAATGGCAACCTTTGCCTGATGCCTTGGCCTGTGCTTGCCCCCTTTGCACCAAAGGGGAAACAAGGACACTACGCAGGCCGGCGCCCGCCTGGCGCACGCCTGGTCTCGATCGTCATGACTTGCGTCACGGGTTCCTCACGAGGTACCCCCTGCCTTGATCTCTCCGCCTCCTTGCGAGCCTTCCTGATGAGGCTGCCTCTGAGGAAGCTTCCTGTCGTCCGCCCCGCGAGGCTTGGCCCCTCGCGAGGGTCTTGAGCTTGAGCTGATGAAGATGGACCGCGCTGGGCCCCCACTTGAGCCACGCCGCGGGCCGCAGGCAAGCAAGTCTGGGGACCCACATTCGCAGAACGCCGACAGACGTTGGGTCAAGTTGATCTCGGATTACGACTTAGGAATAATTTACACCCTGGGAAAAGCCAATGTTATGGCTGATGCACTAAGTCGTAAATCCTATTGTAACAACCTGATGTTACAACAAGGTCAGCCACTTCTCCATGAGGAATTTTGGAAGCTTAATCTTCACATTGTTCCTCAGGGATTCCTATCTACCTTGGTGGTGAAACCGGCCCTTATGGATCAGATCATAACCGCCCAGCGGTATGACAAGGGGATATCTCGGATCAGGCAGAACATTGCTAGCGGAGCTGCTACGTGTTTCTCGGTGAATGATCAAGGTGTTGTATTCTCTGAGAACCGCCTAGTGGTTCCCAAGAAGCAACAACTACGACAACTGATCCTTAAGGAAGCTCATGAATCCCCTCTCACCATTCATCCCGGTAGTACTAAAATGTATCAAGACCTACGCTAGAGGTTTTTGTGGACTAGGATGAAAAGAGAAATTGCTCAATACATTGCTAGTTGCGACATCTGTCGTCGTGTTAAAGCAGAGCATCAACGGCCTGCTGGCACCCTTCAACCTTTGGCTATTCCTGAATGGAAATGGGATAAAATCAGCATGGATTTCATTACTGGGTTTCCCAGGACCAAGAAAGGGAATAATGCTATCTTCGCCGTTGTCGATCATCTTTCCAAAGTAGCCCACTTCCTACCTGTTCATGAGAGTATAACTGCTAGCCAGCTAGCTGACTTGTACATCTCCCGAATAGTGTCTTTTCATGGTGTCCCATTGGAAATTAACTCAGACCGTGGGAGTCTCTTTACCTCTCGATTTTTGGAAAGTTTCCAAAATGCTATGGGAACTCGTCTCTCCTTTAGCACCGCCTTCCACCCCCAATCAAGTGGTCAAGTAGAGCGAGTCAATCAAATTCTGGAGGATATGCTCCGAGCTTCTGTCATCTCTTTCGGTATGGAATGGGAGAAATGCCTTCCATTCGCAGAGTTCGCTTATGACAATAGTTATCAAGCTAGCCTGGGCAAAGCTCCTTTCGAAGTTCTCTATGGACGAAAATGTCGAACGCCTCTTAACTGGTCAGAAACTGGGGAAAGACAACTCTTTGGCCCGGATATGATTCAGGAAGCAGAAGAGCAGGTTCGCGTTATTCGTGAGAAATTGAAAACAGCCCAATCTCGTCAAAAGAGCCAATATGACCGCAAACACAAGCTCATGACTTATGAAGTCGGCGAGAAGGCTTACCTTCGGGTTACTCCTTTAAAGGGAACCCATCATTTCAGTATCAAAGGCAAGTTGGCTCCTCGTTACATTGGACCCTTTCGCATTCTTGCCAAACGAGGAGAAGTTGCCTACCAATTGGAACTACCTCCGCATTTTTCCAGAGTTCACGATGTCTTCCACGTTTCTCAACTCAGGCGTTGCTTCGCGGATCCTATCCATGGAGTGGACCATGAAACGCTTGATCTCCAAGATAATCTCTCATATCAGGAATATCCCGTTCGTATCCTTGACCAAGCCGAGCGTACCACTCGACGCCATAACATCAAGTTTCTCAAGGTTCAATGGTCACACCACTCTGAAAAGGAAGCCACTTGGGAAAGGGAGGATCGTCTTCGACTTGAGTACCCCACCTTCTTCCCAACGGATCCTAAATCTCGGGACGAGATTCTTTTGAATGGGGGTGAGTTGTCACACCCTAGCTAGTTCATGCATTAGAGTGTTGCATCATGTCTACTTTCCAGAAAAACTGAAATGGGGATGACAGAACCCCCAGCCCCCCTGGAAACAACTAGGGTTTACTAAAATCTTTTTCAATGAACCTGAAATGCCCTTCTAAAAAGTCCACCCTTTTTGTTTTGGGGTTAGAACCTCAGAAAAAATGGGTTCACATTTTTCCAGGACACATAAGGTCATTGGATTAAATCATTACTATTTGCATTTGGGCAATTCAAATCCTATGAATATTTTAAAATGCCCAAATAATCTTGAAAGTATTTTTAGGCTGTTGAGAATATTCTCAAATGTGCCTCTGAATATTTTCAGGTTTTTCCTAAATGGAATAGTATTTTTACTATTTCAAAACAGGGAACAGGAATAAATAAAAAGAAAAACAAAAGCAGAGAGTAGAGGCTTACCTGGCGCTCACCTAGCAGGCCCACCTAGCCGGCCCAGCTCAGCCACCGCTCCAGCGAGCTGCTTGGCTTGGCCAAGCAGGCAGGCAGGTGCTCGACGCCGGCACCAGTGCGCGCCATGCAGCTGCCCGCCGCCCTGCTTCCTCCCCTCGCTGTTCTGCTGCCCTGGTTCGGTCACCCACTTCTCCCTCGAGCTCGCAGAAACGTGTCTTCCTCCCCAGCTCCTCTCCCTCGCTCTCCCGCACCATGGCCGACGCTGCCGCGCCCGCACCACCGTGATAACTGCGTCCGTCGTCGTCCCCG
Source organism: Triticum urartu (assembly GCF_056163025.1). NCBI lineage: Eukaryota > Viridiplantae > Streptophyta > Magnoliopsida > Poales > Poaceae > Triticum > Triticum urartu. The sequence continues at coordinate 578,765,930 of NC_141874.1, forward strand.
TGCCGCGTCACCGTGTTCGTTCGCTCCGCCATCGTCGACTACGTCGAGCAGGCCGAGCCCCGGGCGCCCGCCCGCTCTGGAATCGCCCCCGACCCCGTCTTCCCCAACTCCGGCTGCCGAGATTGCCATCGTCGCCCCGCTCAGCTCCGGCCTTCCCCGAGCCGCTTCGACGCTTGCTGCAACCGCCGTGAGCTCAGCTCCGTCCTCCCCCTCTCCGTTTACTCTCTCCTGCATCGTATGCACCGCACCACGTTCACCCGCACCCGCCGCCGCCGAGCTCGTCGCCGACGTGACTCCGGCCACCCACCGGCCACACCACCGAGACCAACGCACTCACCGCACTCGTAGGAACCCGTAGCACCACTCCACGCGCCTCGCCGTGCCCCGTAGCCTCGGGTTTGACCTCACCTGAGCTCTGGCAGCTGCACAGCTCGTCGCCGGCGACGTTTCCGGCCACCCCGAGCTCCACCTCTGCCTCCAAACGACGCGGCTTGCTCCCAACTACGCGTAGATGCTCTCCGCCGTCCATTTGGTCGCCAGAGCATGAAACCCGCACTGCCCCGCCACGTCTAGCCTCGCCGGTGGCTAAACACCGGCGAGTTTGACCTCGTTTGACCCTGGTTGACCCCGTGTGTGCCCAGGTTGACTTCCCCTGAGTCTATGACACGTGGGACCGCTCTGCTAATTAACTTAGATTAGCACTAACCAAATTTAGTTAGTTAATTAACTACTAACACGCGGGTCCCACTGGTCAGGTTTGACGTGGACCAGCTCCGTTGACCACTGACGTCACCCTGACGCAATAATTCAATTACTGGAATTATTCTTATACAGAAAATTCCAGAAAATACTACAAACTTCAAAAAATTCATAACTTTTAATCTGTAACTCCAAATGCAAAGACTTATATATGAAATTTGATCAGAAAAATTCAATCTTTCCATATGTAATGGTTTCATGCATGAAAAAACACTTTAACCTTGTTGTTTAGGTGAAACAAGCTAATGCACTTATATGGCTTAAGAACATAAGCTTCCATTTGAATCTTTGATTCTAATAGACTCAAACCAACTTGTTTCACAATGCATTAGCCAGGACACCTCATATTGCCATGTCATAGCATGCATCATATTGTTGCATATTGCCGTGTGATGATTGTGTTCTGTGATGTCTTTCGTGGTAGGTTCTGCCTCCGAGGATATTCTCAAGTATACAACTGAAGGGCAGTACCCTACTACTACTCCATCAGGCAAGCATCCCCATTGATCATATCGATACAATCCCATGTTCTCGCTCCTGCTCTCATTTACTGCATTAAGACAACAACGTTTCAAACTGCTGTGTGTTGCGGTAGTTGAACCCTTATCCTCTGCATGACCTGTCATTGCCACAGTAACTAGATGAAACCCACTAGCATGTGTAGGAGTTGATTGAGCCATGTATGTGTTTCCTACCTTGCTATGCCTGTTATGCTTAGAGTTGTGTCAGGTCTGGTTCATCTGGGTGATGGGCTAGAGTGAAATGGTTACGTCGGTAATGTGAGGGACGTGTTGAACATGATTTGGTAAAGGTATCGATGAGAAGCCATGTAGGAGAACATGGTGGGTTGTTTCATTGAGGCCGTCCCTAAGAACTAAGATCTGTATGTGTGATTTAAGAATCAGTTACTACCATACATTGGGATCCTTAATTGACCCTCTCGGCTTCTTAACCACCCTAGTACTCTGTCCAGGAGTTGCAACTAGTTTCTGGTGTTTAAAGGTTATGTGTTGGCGGCCGTGCGTAGCGCTGACCCTAGGGGTGGGCTATGATGCGGTAGATACACCGTGGCCGGGTATGCCGGGCGCCCGTTTGGCGTCTCGGAACCCTGTACACATCGTTCGGGGCCGTATGTGGAAACCTCGGTCGGACTCCCTGCGGATGGAACCTGGATAGGCAATAAACCTGGACTAGAGACTTGAGTGTTTAGGTAGGTCATGGCCGACACCCTCGTTGGGCTTCCGCTTGAAGGTTGCCGAGTACATGTCGTGTAAACGACGGTAAGTGGTGAGAGCGTGTGTGAAGAAGTACACCCCTACAGGGTTAACATCATCTATTCGAATAGCCACGTCCGTGGTAAAGGACTACTTGGTTGCCTATACAGTTCATAGACAAGTTAATGGTTACTACTAAAAGACTCAAGATAAGTGTGAGTACGGAGGATGGCCCTCTCGTAGGATGACGAGGGAGGATCCATGGTGGAGTATTGTGTTGGTGATTAGTGGACTCATGTGCGGAAACTATTTTACTAGTGGTGTCTCGTAGGATAGCTTAGCCAAGAGTCAAAGCTGGCTTGCTGCAATAACTCCACCACCTTCTTGAGAATGAGCATGTATAGTAGGATCTGTTGTAAGACTCCACCACCTTTGTACTCATGTTGCTTTAATTACTATTTTCAGACGACAACACCGCCCCCTCCGACGGGTTTTACGTAGACCTCGACGTCGATGAGTAACTTGCCACCCAGGTGGTGATTCTGGCCATGGAGGGGCCTATGTAGATAGACAGGCTTCGTCAAGCCTTCTTTCTTTCTAGTGTCTGTACTCAGACTTATTTGCTTCCGCATGTGCTTGTATGCTTGTATGACTTGAGTGTCGGGTCATGTGACCCCTACCTGTATGAACATGTTATGTATGGCTCTCCGGAGCCTTTAAATAAAGTACTTTGAGTTGTAGAGTTTTGTTGTGATGCCATGTTGTATTTACACATATCGAGCATATTGTGTGTATGATTGAAATGCTTGGTATGTGTGGGATCTGACAATCTAGTTGTTTATCCTTGGCAGCCTCTCTTATGGGGAAATGTAGTCTAGTGCTTCCATGAGCCATAGTAGTCCGCTACAGCCCGGTTCACCGGAGTCCTGCTAGCCCAGCAGTACTGCTCAGGACACTTGACTAGTCGGCATGTGTTTCACTTCGTTCCTGTGTCTGTCCCTTCGGGGAAATGTCACGCGGTGACATCCGGAGTCATGCCTAGCCTGCTACAGCCCGGGTTCCCGGAGTCCTGTTAGCCCAGTGCTACAGCCCGGATTCACACGCTAATGACCGACATGCTCGATGGGATTCATGTATGCCTGTCCCCATAGGTTAGTGCCGCTTTGGGTTCACGACTAGCCATGTCGGCCCGGGTTCTCTGTCATATGGATGCTAGCGACACTATCATATACGTGAGCCAAAAGGTGCAAATGGTCCCGGGCCATGGTAAGGCGACACCCATGGGAATACCGTGCGTGAGGCCGCAAAGTGATATGAGGTGTTACCGGCTAGATCGATGTGACTTGGAATCGGGGTCCTGACAAGACTTCAACATATCTAACAATTCCCATTGGTGAAATAGTATCTCTATTGGAAAGTTTAATTGTGACATCAATATCTTCCATCTCAGCAGGTGCAATATCATGCATAACTTCTTGGTATAAGGAATAAGGTATTGCACTAGCACTAGCACCCATATCACATAAGCCATGATAACAATGATCTCCTATTTTAACGGAAATAACAGGCATGCCTACCATAGGTCTAGGTTTATCTTTATCACGGGGTTTAGCAATTCTAGCAGTTTCATTACAGAAATAAATAGCATGCCCATCTATGTTACCGGACAAGAGATCTTTAACAATAGCAATATTAGGTTCAACTTTAACTTGCTCAGGAGGTGTATATGTTTTAATATTGCTTTTACGAACCACCGTTGAAGCTTTAGCATGATCCTTTATCCTAATAGGGAAAGGTGGTTTCTCAGCATAAGTAGGAACAATAGGATCATTATAAGTGACAGTCTTTTCTTCAACTTTAATAGGTGCAGCTACTTTTACTTCTATGGGAGGATGATATTTAAACCACTTCTCCTTGGGGAGATCAACATAAGCAGCAAAAGATTCACAGAAAGAAGCTACTATCTCAGAGTCAAGTCCATATTTAGTGCTAAATTTATGAAAAATATCGGTATCCATAAAAGATTTAACACAATCAAAACTAGGTGTCATACCTGACTCCTTACCATTGTCGAGGTCCCAATCTTCAGAGTTGCGTTTAATTCTTTCCAATAAATCCCATTTTAATTCAATAGTCGTCATCATAAAAGAGCCAGCACAAGAAGTATCAAGCATGGTGCGATTGTTACCAGAAAGCTGAGCATAAAAATTTTGAATAATTATTTCTCTTGAGAGCTCATGATTGGGGCATGAATATAACATTGATTTAAGCCTCCCCCAAGCTTGAGCGCTTTCTCCTTCGCGAGGCCAAAAATTATATATATAATTGCGATCACGATGAACAAGATGCATAGGATAAAACTTCTGATGAAATTCCAATTTCAATCGTTTGAAATTCCAAGACCTCATATCATCACATAGCCTATACCATGTCGATGCATCTCCCCTCAAATATAAGGGGAAGACCTTCTTCTTAACAACATCTCCGGGTACACCTTCAAGCTTAAATAATCCACAAACTTGATCCACATATATCATATGTTCATCAGGATGTTTTGTTCCATCTCCTAAAAAGGATTAGCTAGCAGTTTTTCTATCATACCCGAAGGAACTTCAAAGCAAGCATTTTCATTTTCATTTTAATTTTTAGTAGGTTCAGTAGGTTGAGGAGCAACCCTTTGCTCTACTAGTCGGGGTGAAGATACCCCGAACAAGCCCCTCAGAGGATTACTTTCCATAGTAACAAGTGATAGTAAATTTCAGCACACTATATAAATTTCTCCTTACCAAATTCCACCTACCAAAGGCGCTTCACTCCCCGGCAACGTCGCCAGAAAAGAGTCTTGATGACCCACAAGTATAGGGTATCTATCGTAGTCCTTTTGATAAGTAAGAGTGTCGAACCCAACGAGGAGCAGAAGGAAATGATAAGCGGTTTCCAGCAAGGTATTCTCTGTAAGTACTAAAATAAGTGGTAACAGATAGTTTTGTGATAAGATAATTTGTAATGAGCAACAAGTAACAAAAGTAAATAAGGTGCAGCAAGGTGGCCCAATCCTTTTTGTAGCAAAGGACAAGCCTGGACAAACTCTTATAAGATGTAAAGCGCTCCCGAGGACACATGGGAATATCGTCAAGCTAGTTTTCATCACGTTCATATGATTCGCGTTCGGTACTTTGATAATTTGGTATGTGGGTGGACCGGTGCTTGGGTACTGCTCTTACTTGGACAAGCATCCCACTTATGATTAACCTCTATTGAAAGCATCCGCAACTACAACAAAAGTATTAAGGTAAACCTAACCATAGCATGAAACATATGGATCCAAATCAGCACCTTACGAAGCAACGCATAAACTAGGGTTTAAGCTTCTGACATTCTAGCAACCCATCATCTGCTTATTACTCCCCAATGCCTTCCTCTAGGCCCAAATAATGGTGAAGTGTCATGTAGTCGATGTTCACATAACACCACTAGAGGGGAGACAACATACATCTCATCAAAATATGGAACGGATACCAAATTCACATGACTACTAATAGCAAGACTTCTCCCATGTCCTCAGGAACAAAAGTAACTACTCACAAAGCATAAACATGTTCATAATCAGAGGGGTATTAATATGCATATATGATCTGAACATATGATCTTCCACCAATTAAACCAACTAGGATCAACTACATGGAGTAATTAACACTGCTAGCAACCTACTAGCACCAATCCCGGACTTGGAGACAAGAATTGGATACAAGAGATGAACTAGGGTTTTGAGATGAGATGGTGCTGATGAAGATGTTGATGGAGATTGCCCTCTCCCGATGAGAGGAGCGTTGGTGATGGCGATGGCGATGATTTCCCCCTCCGGGTGGGAAGTTTCCCCGACAGAACATCTCCGCCGGAGCCCTAGATTGGTTCCGCCAAGGTTCCGCCTCATGGCGACGGAGTTTCGTCCGAGAAGATGGCTTATGATTTTTTTTCCCATCGAAAGACTCCATATAGCAGAAGATGGTCACCGGAGGGCAACTAGGGGGCCACGAGGTAGGGGGCGCGCCCAGGGGGGTAGGGTGCGCCCCTCACCCTCGTGGGCAGGGTGTGCCCCCCTAGTGAAGTTCTTGCTCTCAATATTTTTTATATATTTGGAAAACATCTTCCGTGAAGTTTCAGGACTTTTGGAGTTGTGCAGAATAGGTCTCTAATATTTGCTCCTTGTCCAGCCCAGAATCCCAGCTGCCGGCATTCTCCCTCTCTATGTAAACCTTGTAAAATAAGAGAGAATAGGCATATGTATTGTGACATAATGTGTAATAACAGCCCATAATGCAATAAATATCAATATAAAAGCTTGATGCAAAATGGACGTATCAAGGGTTTTTTCAGCATTAAGCTCAGCTGAACTCCTTCAACTTTTTCAAGACAAAGGTAATCTATGACACCTCAGATGCGTTGGAGCTCGGCTGCAAAAAGGCACTGATACGTCTCCAACGTATCTATAATTTTTGATTGTTCCATGCTATTATATTATCTGTTTTGGATGTTTAATGGGCTTTAATATGCTATTTTATATTATTTTTGGGACTAACCTATTAACCGAAGGCCCAGTGCCAGTTCTTTTTGCATATTTTAGAGTTTCGCGGAAAAGGAATACCAAAAGGAATCCAAACGGAATGAAACCTTCGCGATGATCTTTCTTGGACCGAAAGCAATCCAGAAGACTTGGAGTTGAAGTCTGGAAGTCCGTGAGGCGGCCACGAGGTAGGAGGGCGCGCCCAGGGGGTAGGCGCGCCCCCACCCTCGTGGGCCGCACGTAGCTCTACCGACGTACTTCTTTCGCCTATATATACTCTTATACCCTAGAAACATCAGGGGGAGCCACGAAACCACTTTTCCACCACCGCAACCTTCTGTACCCGTGAGATCCCATCTTGGGGACTTTTCCGGCGATCTGTCGGAAGGGGAATCGATCACGGAGGGATTCTACATCAACACCATAGACTCTCCGATGAATCGTGAGTAGTTTACCACAGACCTTCGGGGTCCATAGTTATTAGTTAGATGTCTTCTTCTCTCTCTTTTATCTTCAATACAAAGTTCTCCTGGATGTTCTTGGAGATCTATTCGATGTAATACTCTTTTGCGGTGTGTTTGCCGAGATCCGATGAATTGTGGATTTATGAACTTGATTATGTATGAATATTATTTGGTTCTTCTCTAAATTCTTATATGCATGATTTGATATCTTTGCAAGTCTCTTCGAATTATCGGTTTAGTTTGGCCTACTAGATTGATCTTTCTTGCAATGGGGGAAATGCTTAGCTTTGGGTTCAATCTTGCGGTGTCATTTCCCAGTGACAGTAGGGGCAGCAAGGCACATATTGTACTGTTGCCATCAAGGATAAAAAGATGGGGTTTATATCATATTGCCTGAGTTTATCCCTCTACATCATGTCATCTTGCTTAAAGTGTTACTCTATTCTTCTGAACTTAATACTCTAGATGCAAGCTGGATAGCGGTCGATGTGTGGAGTAATAGTACTCGATGCAGAATTGTTTCGGTCTACTTAACACGGACGTGATGCCTATATTAATGATCATTGCCTTAGATATCTTCATAACTATGCGCTTTTCTATCAATTTCTCGGCAGTAATTTGTTCACCCACCGAAATACATGCTATCTTGAGAGAAGCCACTAGTGAAACCTATGGCCCCCGGGTCTCGTTCTTAATATATTGCATGTATTTTATTTACATCGCATCTCGTTTACTATTTTGCAATCTTTACTTTCCAATCTATACAACAAAAATACCAAAAATATTTATCTTACTATCTTTATCAGATCTCACTTTTGCGAGTGACCGTGAAGGGATTGACAACCCCTTTATCGTGTTGGTTGCAAGGTTCTTGATTGTTTGTGCAGGTACTAGGTGACTTGTGTGTTGTCTCCTACTGGATTGATACCTTGGTTCTCAAAAACTGAGGGAAATACTTACGCTACTTTGCTGCATCACCCTTTCCTCTTCAAGGGAAAACCAACGCATGCTCAAGAGGTAGCAAGAAGGATTTCTGGTGCCGTTGCCGGGGAGATCTACGCCAAGTCAAGACATACCAATTACCCATCATAAAATCTTCTCCCTCGCATTACATTATTTGCCATTCGCCTCTCATTTTCCTCTCCCCCACTTCTAAAATGATTTTTGAAAACCTTTGCCTTTTATTTGCCCCTTTTCTGATCGTTTCTTTTTGCTTGCTTCTTGTGCGCTTATGTGTTAGATTGATTGTTTGTCATGATGGCTCAAGATAATACTATATTGTGTGACTTTTCCAATACCAACAATAATGATTTTATTAGCACTCCGATTGCTCCTACTACCGATGTTGAATCTTGTGAGATTAATACCGCTTTGTTGAATCTTGTTATGAAAGATCAATTTTCTGTCCTTCCTAGTGAAGATGCCGCTACCCATCTAAACAACTTTGTTGATTTGTGTCATATGAAAAAGAAGAAAGATGTGGATAATGATATTGTTAAATTGAATCTATTTCCGTTTTTGCTTAGAGATCGTGCTAAAACTTGGTTCTCTTCTTTGCCTAAAAATAGTATTGATTCATAGAATAAGTGCACAGATGCTTTTATCTCTAAGTATTTTCCTCCCTCTAAGATCATCTCTCTTAGGAATGATATTATGAATTTTAAGCAACTTGATCATGAGCATGTTGCACAAGCTTGGGAGAGGATGAAATTAATGATACGTAATTGCCCTACATATGGTTTAAATTTGTGGATGATTATACAAAAGAATTATGCTGGATTGAATTTTGCTTCTAGAAATTTTTTATATTCGGCCGCGGGAGGCACTTTTATGGAAATCACTTTAGGAGAAGCTACTAAACTCCTAGACAATATTATGGTTAATTATTCTCAATGGCACACCGAAAGATCCAGTAGTAAAAAATTCATGCGATTGAAGAGATTAATGTTTTGAGTGGAAAGATGGATGAACTTATGAAATTGTTTGCTAATAAAATTGTTTCTTCATATCCTAATGATATGCCTTTGTCCACTTTGATTTAGAATAATAATGAATCCATGGATGTGAATTTTGTTGGTAGGAACAATTTTGGTAACAACGTGTATAGAGGAAATTTTACTTCTAGGCCGTTTCCTAGTAATTCCTCTAATAATTCTGGTAATTCCTACAACAACTCTTATAGAAATTTTAATAAGATGCCCTCTGATTTTGAGACTAGTGTTAAAGAATTTATGAATTCGCAAAAGAATTTCAATGCTTTGGTTGAAGAAAAATTGCTTAAGATTGATGAATTGGCTAGGAACATGGATATAATTTCTCTTGATGTTGATTCTTTGAAACATAGATCTATTCCACCTAAGCATGACATCAATGAGTCTCTCAAAGACATGACAATTTCCATTGACGAGTGCAAAGAAAGAACCGCTAGGATGCGTGCTAAAAAAGATTGCTTTGTGAAAGCGTGTTCTGCTAGTTTTCATGATAATAATGATGAAGATCTAAAAGTGATTGATGTGACTCCTATTAAATCCTTGTTTTCCAATATGAACCTTGATAAATATGGGACTAGAGATGAGTCAACTTTACTTAAAAGGCGTCCCAATGATTCAGAGTTTTTAGATCTTGATGCAAAAATTAATAAAACTGGAATTGAAGAGGTCAAAACTTTACATAGCGTTGAACCCACTATTTTGGATTTCAAGGAATTTAATTATGATATTTTCTCTTTGATAGATTGTATTTCCTTGTTGCAAACCATGTTAAATTCTCCGCATGCTTCAAAATAAAGCTTTTACTAAACATATCGTTGATGCTTTAATGCAATCCCATGAAGAAAAGCTTGAACTAGAAGTTTCTATCCCTAGAAAACTTTATAATGAGTGGGAACCTACTATTATAATTAAGATTAAAGATTATGAATGCTATGCTTTATGTGATTTGGGTGCTAGTGTTTCCATGATTTCAAAAACTTTGTGTGATGTGCTAGGTTTCCGTGAATTTGATGATTGTTCTTTAAATTTGCATCTTGCGGAATCCACCATTAAAAAACCTATGGGAAGGATTAATGATGTTCTTATTGTTGCAAATAGGAATTATGTGCTCGTAGATTTCATTGTTCTTGATATAGATTGCAATCCTACATGTCCTATTATTATTGGTTGACCTTTCCTTAGAACGATTGGTGCAATTATTGACATGAAAGAAAAAAAAATTGATTCCAATTTCCATTAAGGAAAGGCATGGAACACTTTCCTAGAAATAAAATTAAATTTCCTTATGTATCTATTATGAGAGCCACTTATGTATTGCATACCAAAGATGACAATACCTAGATCTATTCTTGTTTTTATGCCTAGCTAGGGGCGTTAAACGATAGCGCTTGTTGGGAGGCAACCCAATTTCATTTTTGTTTTTGTTCTTTTCTTTTTGTTCCTATTTAGTAATAAATAATTCATCTAGCCCCTGTTATGATTGTGTTTTTTATGTTTTAGTTAGTGTTTGTGCCAAGTAAAGCCTTTACGATCTTCTTGGGTGATTGTTGTTTGATCTTGCTGATAAAAACAGAAAGTATGCACTCACGAAAATAATTTTCATTTTTTACCAGAGAAAGATAAAATACCAATTCCAGCTGAAGTAGATCAATATACAAATTGTCCTGGTCGTCCTAATTTTTCAGAATTTTTGGACTTACATAAGTATTCGAAACCTCCAGATTGCTACAGACTGTTCTGTTTTGACAGATCTGTTTTTCGTGTGTTGTTTGCTTAGTTTGATGAATCTAAGGCTAGTATCGGGGGGTATGAACCATAGAGAAGTTGTAATACAGTACGTTTAACACCAATATAAATAAAGAATGAGTTTATTACAGTACCTTAAAGTGGTGGTTTATTTTTTCTTATAATAACGGATCTCATGAGATTTTCTGTTGAGTTTTGTGTTGTGAAGTTTTCAAGTTTTTGGGTAAAGATTTGATGGATTTTGGAATAAGGAGTGGGAAGAGTCTATGCTTGGGGATTCCCAAGGCACCCTAAGGTAAAATTCAAGGATAACCAAAAGTCTAATCTTGGGGATGCCCCGTAAGGCATCCCCTCTTTCGTCTTCGTCTATCGGTAACTTTACTTGAGGTTATATTTTTATTCACCACATGATATGTGTTTTGCTTGGAGCGTCTTGTATGATTTGAGTCTTTGCTTTTTAGTTTACCACAATCATCCTTTCTGTACACACCTTTTGGGAGAGACACGCATGAATCGGATTTTATTAGAATACTCTATGTGCTTCACTTATATCTTTTGAGCTATACAATTTTGCTCTCGTGCTTCACTTATATCTTTTTAGAGCACAGTGGTGGTTTAATTTTATAGAAATTATTGATTTCTCATGCTTCACTTATATTATTTTGAGAGTCTTTTAGAACAGCATGGTAATTTGCTTTGGCTATAAAACTAGTCCTAATATGATGGGCATCCAAGATGGGTATAATAAAAACTTTCATATAAAGTGCATTGAATACTATGAGAAGTTTGATGCTTGATGATTGTTTTGAGACATGAGGATGGTGATATTAGACTCATGCTAGTAAATTAATTATGAATTTGAGAAGTACTTGTGTTGAGGTTTGCAAGTCCCGTAGCATGCACGTATGGTAACTGCTGTGTAACAAATTTGAAGCATGAGGTATTTCTTTGATTGTCTACCTTATGAGTGGCGGTCGGGGACGAGCGATGGTCTTTTCCTACCAAACTATCCCCTAGGAGCATGCGCGTAGTGCTTGGTTTTTGATGACTTGTAGATTTTTGCAATAAGCATGTGAGTTCTTTATGACTAATGTTGAGTCCATGGATTATACGCAATCTCACCCTTCCACCGTTGCTAGCCTCTCTAGTACCGCGCAACTTTTGCCGGTACCATAAACGCACCATTTACCTTCCTCAAAACAGCCACCATACCTACCTATTATGGCATTTCCATAGCCATTCCGAGATATATTGCCATGCAACCTTCCACCGTTTCGTTTATTATGACACGCTCCATCATTGTCATATTGCCTTGCATGATCATGTAGTTGACATCATATTTGTGGCAAAGCCACCATTCATAATTTTTTCATACATGTCACTCTTGATTCATTGCACATCCCGGTACACCGCCGGAGGCATGCATATAGAGTCATATTTTTGTTCTAAGTATCGAGTTGTAATCTTTGAGTTGTAAATAAATAGAAGTGTGATGATCATCATTATTAGAGAATTTTCCCGTGTGAGGAAACAAAAAAGAGAGAGAAAAAGAGGCAAAAGAAGCCAAACAAAAAAAGAGAAAAAGATAGAAGGGACAATGCTACTATCCTTTTTCCACACTTGTGCTTCAAAGTAGCACCATGATCTTCATCATAAAGAGTCTCTTATTTTGTCACTTTCATATACTAGTGGGAAATTTTCATTATAGATCTTGGCTTGTATATTACAACGATGGGCTTCCTCAAATGTCCTAGGTCTTCGTGAGCAAGCAAGTTGGATGCACACCCACTTAGTTTCTTTTGTTGAGCTTTCATACATTTATAGCTCTAGTGCATCCATTGCATGGCAATCCCTACTCACTCACATTGATATCTATTGATGGGCATCTCCATAGCCCATTGATACGCCTAGTTGATGTGAGTCCATCTTCCTCCTTTTTTGTCTTCTCCACAACCACCACTCTATTCCACCTATAGTGCTATGTCCATGGCTCATGCACATGTATTGCGTGAAAGTTGAAAAAGTTTGAGAATACTAAAGTATGAAACAATGCTTGGCTTGTCAACGAGGTTGTGCATGATTTGAATATTTTGTGTGACGAAGATGGAGCATAACCAAACTATATGATTTTGTAGGGATAAACTTTCTTTGGCCATGTTATTTTGAGAAGACATAATTACTTTGTTAGTATGCTTGAAGTATTATTATTTTTATGTCAACATTAAACTTTTGTCTTGAATCTTTCGGATCTGAAAATTCATGCCACAATAAAGAAAATTACATTGATAAATATGTTAGGTAGCATTCCACATCAAAAATTATGTTTTTATCATTAACCTACTCGAGGACGAGCAGGAATTAAGCTTGGGGGTGCTTGATACGTCTCCAACGTCTCTATAATTTTTGATTGTTCCATGCTATTATATTATCTGTTTTGGATGTTTAATGGGCTTTAATATGCTGTTTTATATTGTTTTGGGGACTAACCTATTAACCGGAGGCCCAGTGCCAGTTTCTGTTTTTTTGCCTATTTTAGTGTTTCACAGAAAAGGAATACCAAACGGAATCCAAACGGAATGAAACCTTCGCGATGATCTTTCTTGGACCAAAAGCAATCCAGAAGACTTGGAGTTGAAGTCTGGAACTCCGCGAGGCAGCCACGAGGCAGGAGGGCGCGCCTAGGGGGGTTGGCGCGCCCCCCACCCTCGTGGGCCGCACGTAGCTCCACCGACGTACTTCTTTCACCTATATATACTCTTATACCCTAGAAACATTAGAGGGAGCCACGAAACCACTTTTCCACCGCCGCAACCTTCTGTACCCGTGAGATCCCATCTTGGGGCCTTTTCCGTCGATCTGTCGGAAGGGGAATCTATCACAGAGGGCTTCTACATCAACACCATAGCCTCTTCGATGAAGCGTGAGTAGTTTACCACAGGCCTTCGGGTCCATAGTTATTATCTAGATGGCTTCTTCTCTCTCTTTGATCTTCAATACAAAGTTCTCCTCGATGTTCTTGGAGATCTATTCGATGTAATACTCTTTTGTGGTGTGTTTGTCGAGATCCGATGAATTGTGGATTTATGAATTTGATTATCTATGAATATTATTTGGTTCTTCTCTGAATTCTTATATGCATGATTTGATATCTTTGCAAGTCTCTTCGAATTATCGATTTAGTTTGGCCTACTAGATTGATCTTTCTTGCAATGGGAGAAGTGCTTAGCTTTGGGTTCAATCTTGTGGTGTCCTTTCCCAGTGACAGTAGGGGCAGCAAGGCACGTATTGTATTGTTGCCATCGAGGATAAAAAGATGGGGTTTATATCATATTGCTTGAGTTTATCCCTCTACATCATGTCATCTTGCTTAAAGCGTTACTCTGTTCTTATGAACTTAATACTCTAGATGCATGCTGGATAGCGATCGATGTGTGGAGTAATAGTAGTAGATTCAGAATCATTTCAGTCTACTTGACACAGACGTGATGCCTATATTCATGATCATTGCCTTAGATATCTTCATAACTATGCGCTTTTCTATCAATTGCTCGGCAGTAATTTGTTCACCCACCGTAATACATGCTATCTTGAGAGAAGCCACTAGTGAAACCTATGGCCCCGGGGTCTCTTTCTTATTATATTGCATCTCTTTTATTTAAATCGCATCTCGTTTACTATTTTGAAATCTTTACTTTCCAATCTATACAACAAAAATACCAAAAATATTTATCTTACTATCTTTATTAGATCTCACTTTTGCAAGTGACCCTGAAGGGATTGACAACCCCTTTATCGCGTTGGTTGCAAGAGTTCTTGATTGTTTGTGCAGGTGACTTGTGTGTTGTCTCCTACTGGATTGATACCTTTTGGTTCTCAAAAACTGAGGGAAATACTTACACTACTTTGCTGCATCACTCTTTCCTCTTCATGGGAAAACCAACGCATGCTCAAGAGGTAGCAGGCACCTCTATGCAGTCTGTTGTTGGAGCTCGGCTACAAGAGGACACTGCCGCATAGAAAAACTTCAAACCCAAGGTGTAGCGTAAAAATAACAAGGCATTGATAAAGGCCGAGAGATTAATGGGCTCCTCAGATGCTCGACGTGTGAACTCTTTGGATACACCTCAGAGATCCTCGATAACAGAGATGAGAATACTTGTTGAACCAACATTAAAGACCGACGGTCGAAGACGAAGAATATTTCGGAAGAACCGAAGAGCGTCCCCGACTTGATGATCGGTTCAGGGGCTACTGATGGAGTCCTGGACTAGGGGCACTCACCACATCGTCTCCCGTTCAGAGGGCCGAGCTGAGGATCCCCATGGCGGCTCACTCATGGGCCACTTCGGGTAGTCCATGAGGTATACGAGGAAGATTCCACAAGACTTGACTATCAAGAAAAGGACTCCTCTCCATCTATGTATCTGACTAGGACTCTTGTTATCCTAGGCCTCCGGTACATTATATAAGCAAAGGTTAGGCTAGTCGATAGGCCATATATTTCAGATCATTAGGATCACACAACAATTTCGTGGTAGATTCATGTACTATGCACTATCCCCATATCAATACAATCAAAAGCAGGACGCGGGGTTTTACCTCTTCGAGAGGGCCTGAACCTGGGTAAAATCATGTGTCCATGTTACCATCACCCCAAGACGTCTAGCTTAGGAAACCTACCTCGAGATATGCCGGATTTATCACCAACACACATGGTTCACTCTACTTTATTGCATTTCCTTCAACAGTTTACTCTCCCGGTCAGTATCGATAGATATATCTGATCTATTATAGTTATTCATGTGTTCATCTGTATCATCCATTCTGTTCGCTACCTTTCAGTTTGTTCAGCATGTTTGTCTATACGTGCACGTTATCGTTATGTGACTTTACTTTGATGTGTTGTTCATCCAAGTCACGGTCTTTGTATCTTTCTTTTTAGTTTGTTTTCATTCGATTCTGTACCTAGTTATATTGCTCGCATTCCTATTTGTTTCGCTGCTTTGTTTCGTTCCATCTCATATTACTCTATCTATTAGCTTACAACATTACCATCATGATAGTCAAACATGTGATCTACTACGCACGAACGATTATGGCATCTTTCGTTGAAAGATTTGCTCCACTTCGTTTTGCTTGTTCAGCTTTCGCCCTACCGAACTTATTTCACTATTGTGATTGGATTCGACTCAAACTCCGAAAGAATTTTTGAATCTCCCATTCACCCCCTTCTGGTTGATATACTCTTGGTCCTAACAGAACTAGAACTAGCTCTAATCTAGATCAAGTCTAGATTAAAAACTAGAACTAGAGAGAGAGGGGGCACACGAGATCAATTTTTCCACCGTCGTAAGCTTCTGTTCTTCCGCAATCCCATCTGGAGGCCTTTTTTGGTACTCTATCATAGGGGGAATCGACCATGGAGGGCTTCTACATCAACCTTGTTGCACCTCCGATGATGTGTGAGTAGTCTACCACAGACCTATAGGTCCATAGTATTAGCCGGATGGCTTCTTCTCTCTCTTTGATCTTCAATACCATGTTCTCCTGCGAGTTCTATCCAATGTAATCTTCTTTGCGGTGTATTTTTTGGCATCCGATGAATTGTGGATTTATGATTGGACTATTCATTGAACGTAAAGAGTCTTTTCTGAACTTTATTATGTGTGATTGTTATATCTATGTAATGTTTTCCGATCTATGTGTTTTCTTTGGCCAAGTTGATTTGTTGATCTTCAGTGGAAGTGGTGCATGGTAGTAGGTTCAATGTTGTGGTATCCTCACCTAGTGACATAAGGGTGTTGTTGCTACCAAGGGGAAAACGACGGCGTTTAATCATATTGCTTGGTTTTATTATGTCTACATTATGTCATCTTCCTTAAAGTATTACTCTGTCTGTCATGAACTTAATACCATAGATGCATGCTGGATAGCGGTCTATTGGTGGAGTACTAGTAGTAGATGCGGAAAGGAGTCGGTCTACTTGTCACGGACGTAATGCCTATGTACATGATCATTCCATGAATATCGTCATAACTATGCGATTTTCTATCAATTGCCCAACAGTAATTTTGTCTACCCACCTTATGCTATTTTTATGAGAGAGAAGCCTCTAGTGAAAACTATGGTCCTCCTTGTCTATTTTAATCATATTACAAAATCCAAAAATACCTTGTTGCAATTTTATTTCTTTTATTTTACTTTGCAATTTATCTATCACCTATTGCCAGGTTTAATCCTTGCAATTAACGAGTACAAGGGGATTGACAACCCTCTTGCCCGCGTTGGGTGCAAGTATTTGCTCTTGTGTGTGCATGTACTGTTGATGGGTGTTTGCATGAGTCTCCTATTGGTTCGGTAACCTTGGTTTTCTACTAAGGGAAATACTATCCGCTACTATATTGCTTCACCCTTCCTCTTTGGAGAAAATCCCAACTTAGTTCACAAGTAGCACTATGTGCATCTTCACGGCGCGACTCTGCATGGAACCAGTAAGTTGTGGAGTCGGGGTGGCGCGAATGCTAGTGAAAATCATGTCGACTTCGGTCATGGCGTATGATGTTGGCATCTTTGAGGTATCGTCTTTGCAGTCTACATCACCTTGCTCGGGCTGCTCCAGGGGAAACCCTAGATCTGGATCTCCCGGATCGGATGATGTCGGCGCCTTTGGTGCTGCCCCCACCCCCGAGGGCATCATTGAAGTAGGTATTGTCTAGAGGTGCCAAGAGATGGAGCGGTGTTACATCTACCAAATCAATGATGACGCATCTCGGTGGTGTGGTGCTATGGAGTCTCGACACTATGGATGGATGCGCGCAAGGTGGTGGCGCTATCAGGCATCATGGTGGAGTCGACTACAGTTGGGCCTAGCAAGGTCAATGCGTTGATCCCTCCTGAAGATGGGACGACGGAAGATGGCGGTGATGAATTCTAGAACGTGCGCATGTGGTGCACATTGATGGTCTGTTCAAGGTAGTCAGAGCCGGGATTCAGAGTTGGAGTCGTGGAATCGAGGATTCTACTAGATTTACCCAAATAGATATTTCGTATACACACTAGAAATATATATATAGGCTATGTAGAGTTTTAACACTAAATATATAGTGAAAAAAGCATACACATCAATGCTAGTTGTATTCCACTTCTTTTCATGGCCAACCTTCTATCTAACCTGCATTTATGGAACATATATGAGAGGAAAATATATATAACATTTAAATCCCCAATGCATGGAATTTACTTAGGAGGATTTTTAGAGTACGTGAATAGCCAATCATTTGTATAGTTGGCCTACAGTGCTAAACCTTGAAGGGTCTTGCTCTCCTTCTCTGATCAATCTTGACGCATCCTCCTTCTCATGCCAATTCCACCCATCGACAAGCTCGACCCTCAGTTTTGGTCTAGGGTTTTTGAGAGCCAAATCAAACGTGTCGGTGGCTGAGTGTTTGGTCTTGTGAGGGGAATAAAGGGCCTTGAGGCATGTGAAAAAGGGTTTGGACTTTGGATGATGGCATACTATTGTGCTACAACTAAACTAATGGCTTAGATAAATTAGTAGAATCAGACATGGTCCATAGCATAGTCGGGATTCTACAATTTTGTATAGGTTTCTACGATTTGGATCGCGACTCAACATGGATTCTACTTGATACGGATTCATAGTGGGACTTGGATCAACATGATTTCATAGAGTCGTAAAGTCGTAGGATTCTAGGAGTTGAGTCGGAATTCTAACTACCTTGGTCAGCTAGACCGGTTGGTGCTCTTGGTTCACCGTGGGGTGGCTTGGCGAGGCCACTTGTCTAGATGATGTGTGTTGGTGTGTAGTTAGGGCACATAATCAAGCTTGTAGGTGTAGCAATAGAGGTCACCAGGAAGGTGACTTTGGGTTGATCAATGTATATGTTTTGGCATGCTCTATTGAATAATATAATAAAGATGACTATGTGCATCCTTGGATGCATAGGTTGGCGGTTTCAACCTCCTTCTAAAAGACATATTTCCCCTTGTTTAGTTTCAAGTGATATGCATAGCCCGATTCTCCAATGAATTGGAACTTGCAGTGACCTTGAAGAATAAAGAGGCACACAAAAAGCACAATTGTAGGAGACAATTTCATATCAAAACATTTCATTTGGTGGAGATCAACAAATTATTGGGAGATCAAACTATATGTGGAGTAGAGAAATTAAACATTCCAGGGACGCCACCGCAACGATTAAATTGGCTTGATGGTCCGTGAGTCCGTGAGAGCAGCTACCCTCAACGGCTTTACAATAAGAAATGCCACATATATGTAATAATTCATACAAATCTATGTACCCAAATCTAGTGCATCCATGTGAGTGGAAATTCAAACAAAGCTAAGCATATATCATATACTTTACATGTAAATCACACAAGACAACATTCTATCACCCAAATCATGTCATCTTCCTCCACTTGTAAAATTTACTCCTCCAACTAGTACTACCCTTTGAATGCAGCTTCTAAAATGATGCATATCAAATGTAATACAATGCGGATAAACACATCATCATGAACAAAGTGTCGAAATCCTCTCCATCGTGACTGCCTAAGGAGGGTTCCTAGCTCTTCGCCTGATGCATCATCTGCAAGCTTAATTCTAGTTATTCTTAGGTCATTCTTACTAAGATCAACTTCATCATGAATAATGACTATTGTAAGTTGAGAGTTGACAGCAGCCACCTGCTATTGAATAACAACATTTAAGAATGTGCAATTTCAACAAAAAAACACTTCAATGATATTTTGCACTTCACACCTCATGTGTGAAGGGCGCTCTTCCAAACACCTTTCTTGGGATTACAACATGATTGGATTTTCTTATTGAATTCGTCCCCTTTACCAAAACCCTTTATCTTATTTGTGGGACAGTTGATTATGCAAAAGAGTTCATAGTTTACAAACACCCAATTACTACAAACATCCAATTACAACCAACACAAATTATCCTTTGTCAGGGCTAGTCCTACTAGTGGTTGTGTGCAGGAACGGTCAAGAATATTTCAAACTGGGGACAAGTTCAAATAATTCTTTTATAATAAATTTTATACTCAATAAAGTTCATTTCACCATACCATAGTTTTGTAACCAAAAGTATCATAATATAGTTTCAGTGAGCACAATTTTCTAGTACTTATCCATCATTACATATCGTAAAAATATATATTTGTATGTATGTGGGTGTGTTCATATATACTCCCTCCGTCCGGAATTACTTGTGTAGAAATGGATAGAATGGGTGTATCTAGAACTAAAATACATCTAGATACATCCATTTCTCCGACAAGTATTCCTGGATGGAGGGAGTATTTTATTATCATTAAATATCATGATAAAGAATTCCAAATCATATTCTATAACAAATATCTTAATAATCGTTCATAGTGCAAAACTAGGTAAGCGTATCTATAGAAACTTCTTGGGTATGAGATTCTTTTTGCAAGTTGGGTTCATTGGTTAACATGTCCATGTTATGTTGTTGTATTTACAATATCATTGTTATTGTAATAATCAAGAACATAAAATATTGTTGATTCTATTTTGCATTTATATGATCAGGTTATTTGATATGCTCATCTCGAATGCACTTGGTTTGACTTGGTGTACATGAAAGCTCATGTTAGTTTCTCAAACGAAGAGTTGCATATAAATTTAACTTGCATTTCAAAATATTATGACATGCAGCGGGAGGGAGCTCCGCCGCTACCGCTCGATCTCCCTCCTCCGGCCACCTCATCCACAACAGAGATCAGATCCGGAACCCTCTCACCATCCTCTCTCAACCCCATCCCGACCCCTGCATCGGCCCCACTCGGGCGACTCGGGTGATGCCACAACCATAGCCGTCGGGGGCGCCACCTCCTTCCTCCTCCTCCTCCTCCTCCATCGCCATCGGGGGACACCATCGAGCTAAGCCCACGGGCCGACTGTAACACCCTCGATGCGACTATATCTCCCACATGTTGAGGCACGACTTAGAGGCATAATCACATTGAAGGCATATGTCACAAGTTAGGCAATCTTCACAACATCCCATGTAATATAAATAATAAAGGGGAGATAACATAGTTGGCTTACACTCGCCACGTCAATCAAGTACATAAATAACATTACATCATCCAAACACTCATGGCCCGACTACGGCGCCAAAATAGAAGAGAACCCAACATGCGACACGGTCCCAATCACCCCCAACTAGGCACCACTACTGATCATCGGGAAAGGAAACATAGTAACGTTGAGAGTCTTCGTCGAACTCCCACTTGAGCTCGAACATGTCTCCTGGAGCGGAATCATCAGGCCCTGCATCTGGTGTAATAGTAATCTGTGAGCCACAGGGACTCAGCAATCCCGCACCCTCGCGATCAAGACTATTTAAGCTTATAGGTAAGGCAAGGTAAATATAAGTGGAGCTGCAGCAAGCGACTAGCAAGTATGGTGGCTAACTTATTCGCAAAGAAGAGTGAGAAGAGGAGGCAAAGCGCGAGCGAGAAAACTAGAGAGCAACCTGCGCAAACATTACTCCAACACCGTGTCCACTTCCCGGACTCCGCCGAGAAGAGGCCATCACGGTAACACACTTAGTTGATTCATTTTAATTAAGTTAAGGTTCAAGTTATCTACAACCGGACATTAACAAATTCCCATCTGCCCATAACCGCGGGCACGGCTTTCGAAAGTTCAAATCCCTGCAGGGGAGTCCCAACTTAGCCCATGACAAGCTCTCACAGTCAACGAAGGAATAGACCTCCTCCCAAGACGTTCCGATCAGACTCGGTATCTCGATAATTCAAGACACTTCGACAGGTTAAAACAAGACCAGCAACACCGCCTGAATGTGCCGACAAATCCTGATAGGAGCTGCACATATCTCTTTCTCAGGGCACACTCAGATTGTCCTAGGTACGGGTAGGCCAGCCCAGAGTTGCCCCTGGTGGCCACCGGTAGCTGACAGGTGGACCAACACTCAGGGGAGCACTGGCCCGGGGGGGTTAAAATAAAGATGACCCTTGAGTCTGCAGAACCCAAGGGAAAGAAAAGGCTAGGTGGCGAATGGTAAAACCAATGTTGGGCATTGCTGGAAAAAGCTTTAATCAAGGAGAAATATCAAGGGGTTCCCATTATAACCCAACCGCGTAAGGAACGCAAAATCCGGAAACATAACACCGATATGACGGAAACTAGGGCGGCAAGAGTGGAACAAAACACTAGGAGAGAGGCCGAGCCTTCCACCCTTTACCAAGTATATAGATGCATTAAGATAACATGGCAATATAATGATATCCCAACAAGTAAATAAATGTTCCAACAAGGAACGGCCTCCAATCTTCACCTGCAACTAGCAACGCTATAAGAGGGGCTGAGCAAAGCGGTAACATAGCCAATCAACGGTTTTCTAGGACAAGGTGGGTTAGAGGTTTGACATGGAAATATGGGAGGCTTGAAAACAATTGGTAGGCATCGTAGCAATGGCATAGCAAAAGAGCGAGCAAACTAGCATAGCAAAGATAGTAGTGATTTCGAGGGTATGATCATCTTGCCTGCACAGTAGTCAGAGTTGATTGGATCCTCGAAAGCAAACTCAACAGGCTCCTCGTTAGCGAACTCGTCTCCCGGCTCTACCCAAACAAGGCAAACAAGCAACAAGGATACAATCAACCACGTGCAAACTCAAACAACACAATGCAAAGATGATATGCTATGCGGGATGCGATGCGGGATGCAAAATGCAAGATATGACAGGAAATGCATGAACCTGGCCTCAACTTGGAAATCCAAGTGTGACACTGGAAAGATGAGATGAAATCGCTTGAAAACTATATAAAGAACACCGGAATCGGAGTTACGGTTTGGAAATGGCAAGCGATTCAAAAATGGCACCGGTCTGCGATTTACAGCAAGTAGGCATCTAAATGCAATGAAATGAACATGCTAAAGCACTCAAACTTGACAACAAAATACATGGAAGGGATGCATACAAGATGCTTAACAAAAGTCTAGCACTGAGCTACGGCCAATTCATCCATTAACAGGTTCAAACAAGCATGGCAAAAATGCATATGACAAACAGATCTCAGACTTAGTGAAATTAACACTTGTCTGGAATTTCAGATCAGTAGCTCTCTTCGGAGCAACAAAACTACATGATACAGGACCTGAACATGGCAAAGTAAAGGATGGCATGGAGCTACTCAAAGAGCTTAACAAAAGTCCCTTAGTGACCTTGAGCCAAAAGGGATCAAAAAATACAATTGCAAGCATGTGAACATAGCAAAAGCATAATCAGTTTTCAGACTTAGTGAAAAACTGACACATGCTGAAATATAACTCAAGTAGGCATGTTTACGAGCTCGATGCACTCACTACGGTGCAAGTCATGGCAAGACAAGCATATAACCATCAAGAAGGCACAAAATTCAAGTTAGACATGGCAAGAACAATAGCATAGCATGCACGGATCAACTACAACATCATCGGCAAAATTGCAAACAAGTTGACAATCTGCCCAGATTCACAAAGTAGCAAAAGTAGAGCTCGATTGACTCAAGCTAGGGTGCTCTATAATTGCAAACAAAGACATGGATGGATAGAGCACTACAAGATTAACAAAACATCCTTACTAATCATCCTCAAAATAGGCACGGATCACTAGGAAACAACATGAACATATGGCATCATGAGATAAGCAGCTCCAGGACTTAGTGGAAATGCTAAGTCCCTGAAAACAGAATTAGCAAGTGCACCACTTTGCAAGCTTGCACAAGTCACCACACACATCACAAAAATACATGGGTTGCACCTCTGGAAAGATGACAAAACCCTTAACAAAACATATGTAGAGCATCAGGGCATATCATGCACACATTAATCATGGCAAAAATGACAAAAACCTAAACGGATTAGCAGATCTGACAATTATCTCAAGTAGCCCTCTTCTAACGGCATTTCGGGCATCAAGATGAACTCAAATGAAAATGATGCAATGGAATGAAATGATGTACTCTATGAGATGAACATTTTGATATGCTATATGCATGAATCAGAGTTACGGATGCAAAGTTACGAGGCTAGGAAGAAGGGCACATGGATCTGGAATTCTGGAACTTAGAGAAAAAAATCACCCCGAGATCTAGGGTTTCGGCGGCACGCAATCCAAGGCAAGTCCGGCGAGCTCCTGGCGGCTCCGGCGAGCGAAGAGGCGGCGGGGAGGCGAGGGAGAGGTGGATCCGGTCCGGCCCGACCGGATCCGGCGGTGGGTGGCGGTCTCCGGCCACCGGAGATGGTGAGGAGGCGCGGGGCGGCGATGCTCGCGGCGGCCGGGGCGAGATCCGGCCGGCGAAGGCGGCAGGGAGGCGCAGCGGCCGGCGAGGCAGCGCGGTGGTGGCGGAGCAAGGAGAAGGGCGCGGGCGCGCGGCGGCGGAGGTAGTGGGCCTCGGGGGCCGGCTGCGGGCTCCCGGGCCGGAGCGGTGGGCGGCGGCGCAGGCGAGTCGGCGGCTGACACATGGCGGTGGCGGGCGGTGGCGGACACGTCCGGCCCGAATCGGACGTGTCCGTCGGCGGGAGGTGCAGTTTTTAGGGTTTCGGAGAGGGAGATCCGGATTTCGGGGAAGGGGTCTTTAAATAGGCATAGAGGGAGCTAGGAGAGTCCAAATGAGGTGCGGTTTTTGGCCACGCGATCATGATCGAACGCTCTAGATGATGGAGAAGACTTAGGTGGGTTTTGGGCCAAATTGGAGGGGTGTTGGGCTGCAACACACACGAGGCCTTTTCGGTCCCTTGGTTAACCGTTGGAGTATCAAACGAAGTCCAAATGATACGAAACTTGACAGGCGGTCTACCGGTAGTAAACCAAGGCCGCTTGGCAAGTCTCGGTCCAATCCGGAAATGTTTAATCCCCACACACGACAGAAAGCTGGAAATGGCCACCGGAGGAGAACGAAGCGCCGGAAAGCAAAACGGACAACGGGGAAAAAGCTCGAATGCATGAGATGAACATGTATGCAAATGCAATGCACATGATGACATGATATGAGATGCATGACAACGACAACAACACACGGAGACAAAGAACCGAACCCGAGGAAATAAATTAACTTAACGCCGAAAACGGCAAGAGTTGGAGTACAAATTGGGAAAGTTACATCCGGGGTGTTACAACACTCCACCACTACGAAAAGATCTCGTCCCGAGATCTAGGATTGAAAGAACGCCGGGTACTCAGAACGGAGGTGATCCTCACGTTCCCAGGTAGCTTCATGGTCGGAATGGTGTGACCACTTGACTTTGAGAAATTTGATTGACTTGTTGCGAGTCTTGCGTTCAGTCTCTTCAAGAATAGCAACTGGGTGCTCACGATAAGAGAGATCTTCTTGGAGCTCAATGTCCTCGAAGTTGACGGTGCGGTCAGGAGTCTTGAAGCACTTTCGAAGCTGAGAGACATGGAACACGTCGTGAACATTTGCAAAGTTTGAAGGAAGCTCAAGTTGATAGGCGAGGTCGCCTCTCTTGCTGACAATCTTGAAAGGTCCCACGTATCTAGGGGCAAACTTCCCTTTGATGCCGAAGCGACGAGTACCTTTCATAGGAGAGACGCGGAGGTAAACATGATCTCCGATCTCGAAAGCCAAATCACGGTGCTTACTATCATAGTAGCTCTTCTGGCGGGATTGGGCTGCTTTGAGGTTATCACGAATGACTTTGCACATTTCCTCTGCCTCTGTGATTAAGTCATTACCCAAAAGCTGACGTTCACCGGTTTTAGACCAGTTGAGAGGGGTACGGCACTTCCTGCCATACAAAATTTCAAATGGGGCCTTGCCCGAACTTGCTTGAAAACTGTTGTTGTAGGAGAATTCAGCATAAGGAAGACAATCCTCCCACTTCATGCCAAAGGAGATCACACAAGCCCTGAGCATATCTTCAAGAATCTGGTTGACACGCTCGACTTGACCTCTAGTTTGAGGATGGAAAGCTGTGTTGAAGCGGATGTTCGTGCCCATGGCCTTCTGAAAACAATCCCAAAACTTCGAGGTAAATATGCTGCCACGGTCTGAAGAGATCACTTGTGGAATACCGTGCAGAGAGACAATACGAGAGGTATAGAGTTTCGCCAATTGAGCTGCAGTGATCGACTCTTTGATAGGCAGAAAGTGGGCCACTTTGGTGAGTTTGTCGATGACAACGAATATAGCATCATTTCCACGCTTGGACTTTGGAAACCCAATCACGAAGTCCATTTCAATGTGGTCAAATTTCCATTCTGGAATGGCAAGAGGTTGGAGGAGACCTGCTGGCCTTTGGTGTTCTGCCTTCACTCTTCTGCAGACATCACATTCATTCACGAATTGAGCAATCTCGCGCTTCATTCGAGTCCACCAATAAGCTTGCTCGAGGTCCTGATACATCTTCGTGCTCCCAGGGTGGATGGAGAGGAGAGAATTGTGAGCCTCGTTCATGATCACTTTACGAAGGTCACCTTTGGGTACAACAATACGATCCTCGAAGAAGAGAGTGTCCTTGTCATCAAGGCGGTAGCACTTGTACTTGGACTGGCTCTTGGCAATCCCAATCTTCACCTTTTTCACCATAGCATCGAGAAGCTGGGCTTGGCGCATCTGGTCTTCCAAGGTAGGGGAGACTTGAAGGTTGGCGAGGAATCCTTGAGGAACAACTTGCAGATTAAGTTTGCGGAAAGCTTCACAAAGCTCGGGTTGATAAGGCTTGAGAATCAGACTATTGCAGTAAGCTTTCCTGCTTAATGCGTCAGCAATCACATTAGCCTTTCCTGGAGTATACTCAATACTCGGATTATACTCTTGAATCATTTCGACCCATCGAGTTTGCCTGAGGTTGAGATTAGGCTGAGTGAAGATGTACTTGAGACTCTTGTGATCAGTGAAAATGTCCACTTTTCTTCCCAATAGAAGATGTCTCCAAGTCAAAAGAGCATGCACAACTGCCGCCAACTCGAGATCATGAGTGGGGTAGTTCTTCTCATTCGGCTTCAACTGGCGAGAGGTATAAGCAACAACGTTCTTCTCTTGCATCAATACTGCGCCAAGACCTTGGAGAGAGGCATCACAAAAGACCTCGTACGGTTTGGATTCATCAGGCGGAGTCAGAACTGGAGCAGTGATCAATTTCTCTTTCAAAGTGTTGAAAGCAATATCACACTCCGGAGACCAAACGTACTTGACGTGCTTCTGGAGAAGATTAGAGAGAGGCTTCGCGATCTTAGAATAGTTTTCAACAAATCTTCGGCAATAGCTTGCGAGACCGAGAAAGCTACGGAGTTGCTTCACGTTCTGAGGAGGTTCCCAATTCACAATTGCAGACACCTTCTCAGGATTCACGGCAATGCCCTTGGCAGAGATGATATGACCAAGATAAAGAACCTCATCAAGCCAAAATTCACACTTGGAGAACTTGGCGTAGAACTGATGTTCCCTTAGCTTATCAAGAACCAAATGCAAGTGCTTGGCATGATCTTCCTTGTTCTTGGAGAAAACCAGAATGTCGTCGAGATAGACCAAAACGAAGTCATTGGTGTAGGCGTTGAAGATGAAGTTCATCATGCGAGAGAACGTCGGAGGAGCGTTGACGAGACCAAAAGACATGACAGTGTATTCATATGAACCAAAGCTTGTCCTGAAAGCCGTCTTGGGAATATCTTGCTCACGGATTCGAATCTGATGATAACCCATACGGAGATCAAGCTTGGAGAATACTTGGGCACCTTTGAGTTGTTCGAACAGCTCATTGATGTTGGGAACTGGATATTTGTTCTTGATGGTCTTCTTGTTCATTGGACGGTAATCAACACAAAGTCGGTCCGTTCCATCCTTCTTCTTCACAAAAAGAACACCACAACCCCACGGAGAAGAACTAGGCCGGATGAGACCCATTTTCTCTTGAATATCGAGTTGCTTCTTCAGCTCCTTCAACTCTTCAGGTCCGAGCTTGTAAGGACGTTTGCACACAGGTTCCGTGCCAGGCTCAAGATCAATAACGAATTCAACTGGCCGGTGCGGAGGCATTCCTGGAAGCTCTTCTGGAAAGACGTCTTGATATTCGCAAACGACTGGAATTTGAGATATGGCATCCAGTTCACCCTTCTCATTGAGAGAAAACAGACGGATGGTATTATCTCGAGCGGCAAAGACAATTACATCCTCAGATGAATGAGTCAATTGAATCTGCCTTGTAGCACAATCAAGCTGAGCCTTGTGCTTAGAAAGCCAATCCATTTCGAGAATAAGATCAATATCCGAGTGACCGAGAACCGTTGGAGAAGCCAAGAACTTGTAGTCACCCAAAGTGATAGAAACATCCAGAACGATGGAGTTAGCATGCATGCGCTTACTGGGAGAGACAACTGCTAAAGGACTAGGAAAAACTTGCGAAACCAATTCATGCCTATTTGTAAACGGTCTCGAGATGAAGCAATGCGATGCACCAGTGTCAAAAAGAACTTTAGCTGGAATATCATTAACAGGAAGGTTACCCAAGATCACATCTGACGAGTCCTTTGCCTGAGCTGCATTCATCAAGTTGACCTTGGCGGACTTGGGGTTATGCTTGACCACAGCTGTACTTGCCGATCTGACAGGAGGAGGAGGAGGAAGACGCCTCTGGTTGAAACACTTGTTGGCATAGTGACCCTTCTGTTGGCACTTGTTGCACGTGACTTCTGAAAGCGGACGGTGGTACGGAGCACTCGATCTTGGAGCTTGAGACGAAGTCTTGTTCTGAAAGCCAGGGTTGGGTGGGTGGGAAGAACCACTGCCACCTTTGCTCTTCTGCTGATACGGCTGACAGAACGGAGGAGGAGGAAGCCAAAACTTCTGCTGCTTGGCCACTTGAGTAGAGGAAGAAGGAGTAACATCTCTGACTCGCTTCTTGGAAGCATCACACCTCAACTAAGCAGCCTCTTGCTTCAGTGCCATGTTGTAGAACTCATCGTATCTCAAGGGCTCGAAGAGAACAAGAGCTAGCTGAATTTCTTCTCTAAGACCACCCCTGAACTGATATATCATGCTCTTCTCATCAGGGACGTCCTGCTTGGCAAAGCGGGCGAGCTTCTGGAACAACTTGTTGTAGTCATAGACAGACAAAGAGCCTTGCTTCAGATTGCGGAATTCCTCACGCTTGCTTTCAACCATGCTTTAAGGGATATGATGAGCACGAGAATCTCGACGGAAATCATCCCAAGTGATAACACGTCCACCTCTGGAATCCTTGTACTGCTGGAACCATTCTGCAGCTTGATCTTTGAGTTGGAAGGAAGCGAACTTAACAAAGTCCTCAGGCCTGACGTTACTGCACTCGAAATGCTTGCACAGATCCACTAGCAAATCGTCAGTATCGGTTGCCTCAACACAATTGCTGAAAGTCTTTGGCCCGTTAGCAAGGAACTGGTTGAGTGAAGCAAAGTGATTCTGATTGCTGCCTTGATTCCCTTGGTTGCCTTGATTGCGCTCTTGAAGAA
This sequence comes from Triticum urartu, assembly GCF_056163025.1. NCBI lineage: Eukaryota > Viridiplantae > Streptophyta > Magnoliopsida > Poales > Poaceae > Triticum > Triticum urartu. The sequence goes on from NC_141874.1 coordinate 578,795,182, forward strand.
TTTGCATGATCAACTATGTGTTTGCATTGGTTGCGGCCATCACAGCTTGCCATGCCTCCGGAGGAGGTGGAGGTGGTGGCGGATCAGGATTCGGAGTCGTGCGCGTTGGAGGAGCCATCCTGAAGAGGTTGACCACCATTAGCACATTGATAGACAAATATTGAAGCTGAATCCAACGGAATGAAAATTGCAACATATAGTCTTCACATCCGAACAAAATGAACAAATGCATTCCTCTTGAAATGGTCACATATCCATAAATTGAGAAGCCACGTAGAAATAAGGTAGAGAAATAAATCAACAAGGTACGGATCAAGAACGAATAATCGGTAAGAAATCCCCATCTCAAACCAATATCCGTGGAAGAAGAACTAGAGCTACTAGAATTCTCACCTATGAAACTCCCGAACCTTTCCGGTTATGCAATCAGGTGTTGGGGATATAGGGGAAGCATAATATCTCACCCAAACTAGCAAATCCTACATCCAGCTGTATCCATCCTTCAACACATAACCAAGAAACCTTCGGAAACCATCTACCTCAACCTTCGAAAAGCATCCGTTATACAAGTTATGGCGATACTCCCGAACTCCCGCCCAAGTACTGGGTGGCGTCGAGGTTATCTCACCAACGAACTGCATAAAAGAGATTTTCGATGTCGGCGTACTAAACTCAGGTATTCCAAAACTGCAATGATAAAATTATGATGACAACACCTCATAGCTCAACTCCCCGGGACACTTCCACTAAACCCCTGACAGGAGGCACCAAGACAATGTTCTCATCATAAAACCATCGGAACGATTCCAAGATACCCGCGTGATCCTAAAAAAAATTTAGTGAAATTTGAGAAGAGAAGAGTCAAAACTCTACGTCAGGATGCCTTACCAGAGCGATGAGGAGACTGGGAAGTAAAAAAGAATTCCTAATCTCTCTGATATATAATTCCTAAAAGACTCAAAACACATTTTTCTATACACAACTTGGCCACTAAAAACGATCAAGCAATGGGGCTCCTAAGGTCGGGGATGGCTCTGATACCAACTTGTAACACCCTCGATGCGACTATATCTCCCATGTGTCGAGGCACGACTTAGAGGCATAATCGCATTGAAGGCATATGTCGCAAGTTAGGAAATCTTCACAACATCCCATGTAATATAAATAATAAAGGGGAGATAATATAGTTGGCTTACACTCGCCACGTCAATCAAGTACATAAATAACATTACATCATCCAAACACTCATGGCCCGACTACGGCGTTAAAATAAAAGAGAACCCAACATGCGACATGGTCCCAATCACCCCCAACTGGGCACCACTACTGATCATCGGGAAAGGAAACATAGTAACGTTGAGAGTCTTCGTCGAACTCCCACTTGAGCTCAAACGCGTCTCCTGGAGCGGAATCATCAGGCCCTGCATCTGGTGTAATAGTAATCTGTGAGCCACAGGGACTCAGCAATCCCGCACCCTCGCGATCAAGACTATTTAAGCTTATAGGTAAGGCAAGGTAAATATAAGTGGAGCTGCAGCAAGCGACTAGCAAGTATGGTGGCTAACTTATTCGCAAAGAAGAGCGAGAAGAGGAGGCAAAGCGCGAGCGAGAAAACTAGAGAGCAACCTGCGCAAACATTACTCCAACACCGTGTCCACTTCCCGGACTCCGCTGAGAAGAGGCCATCACGGTAACACACTCAGTTGATTCATTTTAATTAAGTTAAGGTTCAAGTTATCTACAACCGGACATTAACAAATTCCCATCTGCCCATAACCGCGGGCACGGCTTTCGAAAGTTCAAATCCTTGCAGGGGAGTCCCAACTTAGCCCATGACAAGCTCTCACGGTCAACGAAGGAATAGACCTCCTCCCAAGACGTTCCGATCAGACTCGATATCTCGGTAATTCAAGACACTTCGACAGGTTAAAACAAGACCAGCAACACCGCCCGAATGTGCCGACAAATCCCGATAGGAACTGCACATATCTCTTTCTCAGGGCACACTCAGATTGTCCTAGGTACGGGTAGGCCAGCCCAGAGTTGCCCCTGGTGGCCACCGGTAGCTGACAGGTGGACCAACACTCAGAGGAGCACTGGCCCGGGGGGGTTAAAATAAAGATGACCCTTGAGTCTGCAGAACCCAAGGGAAAGAAAAGGCTAGGTGGCGAATGGTAAAACCAATGTTGGGCATTGCTGGAAAAGCTTTAATCAAGGCGAAATATCAAGGGGTTCCCATTATAACCCAACCGCGTAAGGAACGCAAAATCCGGGAACATAACACCGATATGACGGAAACTAGGGCGGCAAGAGTGGAACAAAACACTAGGCGAGAGGCCGAGCCCTCCACCCTTTACCAAGTATATAGATGCATTAAGATAACATGGCAATATAATGATATCCCAACAAGTAAATAAATGTTCCAACAAGGAACGGCCTCCAATCTTCACCTGCAACTAGCAACGCTATAAGAGGGGCTGAGCAAAGCGGTAACATAGCCAATCAACGGTTTGCTAGGACAAGGTGGGTTAGAGGTTTGACATGGCAATATGGGAGGCTTGAAAACAATTGGTAGGCATCGTAGCAATGGCATAGCAAAAGAGCGAGCAAACTAGCATAGCAAAGATAGTAGTGATTTCGAGGGTATGATCATCTTGCCTGCACAGTAGTCAGAGTTGACTGGATCCTCGAAAGCAAACTCAACGGGCTCCTCGTTAGCGAACTCGTCTCCCGGCTCTACCCAAACAAGGCAAACAAGCAACAAGGATACAATCAACCACGTGCAAACTCAAACAACACAATGCAAAGATGATATGCTATGCGGGATGCGATGCGGGATGCAAAATGCAAGATATGACAGGAAATGCATGAACCTGGCCTCAACTTGGAAATCCAAGTGTGACACTGGAAAGATGAGATGAAATCATTTGAAAACGATATAAAGAACACCGGAATCGGAGTTACGGTTTGGAAATGGCAAGCGATTCAAAAATGGCACCGGTCTGCGATTTACAGCAAGTAGGCATCTAAATGCTATGAAATGAACATGCTAAAGAACTCAAACTTGACAACAAAATACATGGAAGGGATGAATACAAGATGCTTAACAAAAGTCTAGCACTGAGCTACGGCCAATTCATCCATTAACAGGTTCAAACAAGCATGGCAAAAATGCATATGACAAACAGATCTCAGACTTAGTGAAATTAACACTTGTCTGGAATTTCAGATCAGGTAGCTCTCTTCGGAGCAACAAAACTACATGATATAGGACCTGAACATGGCAAAGTAAAGGATGGCATGGAGCTACTCAAAGAGCTTAACAAAAGTCCCTTAGTGACCTTGAGCCAAAAGGGATCAAAAAATACAATTGCAAGCATGTGAACATAGCAAAAGCATAATCAGTTTTCAGACTTAGTGAAAAACTGACACATGCTGAAATATAACTCAAGTAGGCATGTTTACGAGCTCGATGCACTCACTACGGTGCAAGTCATGGCAAGACAAGCATATAAACATCAAGAAGGCACAAAATTCAAGTTAGACATGGCAAGAACAATAGCATAGCATGCACGGATCAACTACAACATCATCGGCAAAATTGCAAACAAGTTGACAATCTGCCCAGATTCACAAAGTAGCAAAAGTAGAGCTCGATTGACTCAAGCTAGGATGCTATAATTTCAAACAAATACATGTATGGATAGAGCACTACAATATTAACAAAACATCCTTACTGATCATCCTCAAAAGAGGCACGGATCACTAGGAAACAACATGAACATATGGCATCATGAGATAAACAGCTCCAGGACTTAGTGGAAATGCTAAGTCCCTGAAAATAGAATTAGCAAGTGCACCACTTTGCAAGCTTGCACAAATCACCACACATATCACAAAAATACATGGGTTGCACTTCTGGAAAGATGAAAAAACCCTTAACAAAACATATGTAGAGCATCAGGGCATATCATGCACACATTAATCATGGCAAAAATGACAAAAACCTAAACGGATTAGCAGATCTGACAATTATCTCAAGTAGCCCTCTTCTAACGGCATTTCGGGCATCAAGATGAACTCAAATGAAAATGATGCAATGGAATGAAATGATGTACTCTCTGAGATGAATATTTTGATATGCTATATGCATGAATCGGAGCTACGGATGCAAAGTTACGGGGCTAGGAAGAAGGGCACATGGATCTGGAATTCTGGGACTTAGAGAAAAAAATCACCCCGAGATCTAGGGTTTCGGCGGCATGCAATCCGAGGCAAGTCCGGCGAGCTCCTGGCGGCTCCGGCGAGCCAAGAGGCGGCGGGGAGGCGAGGGAGAGGTGGATCCGGTCCGGCCCGACCGGATCCGGCGGCGGGTGGCGGTCTCCGGCCACCGGAGATGGTGAGGAGGCGCGGGGCGGCGATGCTCGCGGCGGCCGGGGCGAGATCCGGCCGGCGAGGGCGGCGGGGAGGCGCGGCGGCCGGCGAGGCAGCGCGGTGGCAGCGGAGCGAGGAGAAGGGCGCGGGCGCGCGGCGGCGGAGGGAGTGGGCCTCGGGGGCCGGCTGCGGGCTCCCGGGCCGGAGCGGTGGGCGGCGGCGCAGGCGAGTCGGCGGCTGACACGTGGCGGTGGCGGACACGTCCGGCCCGAATCGTACGTGTCCGTCGACGGGAGGTGCAGTTTTAGGGTTTTGGAGAGGAAGATCCAGATTTCGGGGAAGGGGTCTTTAAATAGGCATGGAGGGAGCTAGGAGAGTCCAAATGAGGTGCGGTTTTCGGCCACGCAATCGTGATCGAACGCTCTAGATGATGGAGAAGACTTAGGTGGGTTTTGGGCCAAATTGGAGGGGTGTTGGGCTGCAACACACACGAGGCCTTTTCGGTCCCTCGGTTAACCGTTGGAGTATCAAACGAAGTCCAAATGATACGAAACTTGACAGGCGGTCTACCGGTAGTAAACCAAGGCCGCTTGGCAAGTCTCGGTCCAATCCGGAAATGTTTAATCCCCACACATGATAGAAAGCTAGAAATGGCCACCGGAGGAGAACGAAGCGCCGGAAAGCAAAACGGACAACGGGGAAAAAGCTCGAATGCATGAGATGAACACGTATGCAAATGCAATGCACATGATGACATGATATGAGATGCATGACAACGACAACAACACACGGAGACAAAGAACCGAACCCGAGGAAATAAATTAACTTGACGCCGAAAACGGCAAGAGTTGGAGTACAAATTGGAAAGTTACATCCGGGGTGTTACACCGACGTCGGTGGCGGGGGTCTCCCTCTCCCCTGCAGCATGGGGGTGGTGTGGGGCCCCTCGGCGTGCAGAGGCGCAACTGTTCGGGTCTTGGTGGAGCGGCGGCCGGCCCTGCTGCGGAAGGTGAGGGTGGTTATGTAGCGGCATCTGACCTTGGATCGTCGGCGGCGGCGTGGAGGGCCTGGTGGACGGGTCGGCTACAAGTGTGGTTGGCCTCCAGTCAGATCTAGTCTGGCTGGTGTGGCCTGCTCGCTGCGTGGTGACAGAGATCGGTGGCAGCCCCGTGCACACAATGCCGGATGAAGGTTCGTCGAGCAGATCTGAGTGAAAACCTTGCTCACGGCTAGTTACCAAGGCCGACGATGGCGGCGCTCTTCTGTGGTGTCCCCTTATTGAAGGCATCGCCATGGAGAAGCTCCATACGTCTATCCGCTACCTCTGGGAGAAACCCTAAATCGGTCGATCAGATGGCGACGACGCTCTTGTGTCATTTCCCCTTTGGGCGCGTCATTCTTGGAGGTGTGCATTGACAGTGGACGGTTTTAGCGGTGGAGCGGCGTTTCATGTGACGCATCGACGACATGGAGTATCGGTAGCATGGCGCTGCAGGGTCTCGACGAGAGATGTGTGACGATGGACACGCGTAGGAAGGTGTTGTTGTCTGGCGTCGTGGTGGCGTCGACGGCAGGCCTGACAAGGTCGATGCGTCGATACCTGCTCTGAAGATGGATCGGTGGAAGGCGGTGACGGCGGTCTCTGCAGCGTGCGCATGCGGTGCCCGCTGAGAGTGCGTTGGACCATTGTGTGCCCCAGATCCGGCGATTGCGGCTTGGTTGAGGCCTCCGATTTTAGATTTTGGGCTTTAGTGTGAGGTCTGGGCAGACGACCTAGACAATACACACCCCTTCATCAAATTGATACGAGTAGCGCCAGATGTTGTCAAGAGGATGGCTTTAGACTTATTGATGTATTACGCTGTAAGGTCTTGATAAATAATTAATAAAATGACCGTATGCATCGCCTTGACACAGAGGCTGAGGTCATCCTCCTTTTCGAAAAAGCATGAGAGAGACTAGTGGCCTAATTAAATTCAACTTTGCTGATCAAATTTGTTTGTTAGTGATAAACACTGTTAGTGTGTGATATGAACGTGTGTTTCTTCAAATACAGAATATTCTTTATGAATTCGATAATATTTTCTACATAATGTATAATAGTACGGTTATAACTAACGCAATTTAGTATTCATGCCCTGATACTCTCGGGGTCCAGGGCGGTCACCCTTTTTGCCCTGCGTATGGACCGGCCCTTGTCGTCCGTCGCCATGTACCGCCTCGTCAACCGAGTCCTGCCGGCCGGTGACTGCTACTTAAATACTTCCTTCATTCCAAAATAAATGAATTAATTTTATATTAACTTTAATATAAAGTTAGTATAAAGTTGATTTAAAGTTAATACAGAGTTGGGTCATCTATTTTAAAACGGAGAAAGTAGTTTGTTAGGATTTTCCTGAAAAGAAAGAGTGACATAGCATAATAGTGAAATATTTTTCACGGTTAAGAAACAATGTTTATTGAACCAATGAAAACTTCACAAGAAACAGATAAATGGTATCTACACACATAAAGCAAATACTTTTACTCAACGAAGGCAAGAGGGTGTGTGGGTCATATGGTCGACTTACATGAATTGTATGGATTTGAGGCTTCGCATTTGAGGTATGTAAATGTATGGCAACCCATATGACGGGCCGAACGACGCTGTCCGCGAACGCGCCCACGGGTAAGAGGCCAGATTTATAAGTCCGGTCGTAGATGATTTAATATATATAATTTTAAAACGTACCCCAACAGCTAGATACAGCGGCCTCACTGCGTGTCATATGCCTTGCTGAACGCCTGAACCTATTCAGCACGGCTACAGGAGTTGGGCTGCGGAACAGCGCAAGGTCCCGAGCGCTACAAAAGCAGAGGGGCCGCCTAGAAGCTACTCGCTGAAATGCCCATGGAAAGTGAAGGAAGAAGTAACAGTATCCATATATGCATCGCATATCAGCCTGACATGGGGGGCTGAGTGAGTGGTCAGGTTAGTCTGTCAAAGCACCATCAGTTGCGAATTAGTACTACCTGATAAAACACTGTTGTCTTAAACATAATGGCCTTTTGTGATTTAATAAAATGGTGGTTCAGTAATACCCTAACCTAGAATACTTAGTAGTATGGTTTTGTGTAATTTACTCGTTACAAATATGAAAAACACTTACCATCACCCGGCGGATCACCGGGCCACGTCCGCTACGTGACACACGTCCAAATGAGGGACCTCATACCATTCTTCAATGAACTCGCTTCTGCAATAAGAGCTATGCTTCTGAAACATATGCGGTGTTGCAATGCTTTATGACGGGTCTACATTTTGCAGCAAAACTTCTCTTGCGAAAATTTGATGCAACAAGACCTCAGTCATAATTTTTTTTGCAACAAGATCTGTGTTGCAATAGTGAAGGCACATTCGGCCATTTGATGAGGTAAATCCAACAGCTCGCAACCCGGCTGGTCTTTTAAAAATATCAGCCAGCGGATGCGTTGCACGCCCCTACAAATATGAGGGATGCTACGTGTCGGCCGGTGGATCTTTTTAAATGATCCACCATTTGCGAGTCGTCCGATCTGACGCAGTCTCATGCCGAGCGTCGTCCTCACTTTTTTAACAGGAGTCGTGTTGTGGTAGAAGTCGTGTTACGAGAATCCTTTTGCAACACGAGTCTTGTTGCAGAAACATTTGTAAACAAAGATTGTGTTGCATAATATCTTTTGAAACAAAGCTCTTGTTGTAGTTTTTTTTTCTTTTTGCAATGGAGGTGTTATTGTGGAAGGAATTTTTGCAACACGGAGGATGTTACAAAAAAATTGCAACAAAGATGATGTTACAAAATTGTTGGCGTAGTTGCCAGCAGCACCGCCCCCACTCACGCGACCGGTGATGGTCAGAGACGACATGGAGGAGGTGTCACAAGCGAACGCGATTCCCTGAACCACCCCGATGCACCTGAGGGAAGTGAGGTCGGGCGTGAGCGGGGCTCGCGCGGCTCATAGGGAGGCGGAGCTCGAAGGATGGGAGAGGGGAGGGGCAAGAGGGTGGTGGTCGAGCCGCTGAAGCAAGCACAAAATAGGCCGTCCATGGCGCGTGAGGGGGAGAGGAGGTCCAGCGGTGGAGGATCTCACCGGTAGTGGCAGGGTCGCCAAACCTGTGGTGGTGTTGTTGACTGGCTGTAGCAGAGATGAGGCATGGCGAGAAGAAGATAAGGACATCTCCAAGACGGACCCGCAAACCACCCGCATCCATCCGAACCGCTTTGTCCGGATCACCGAAGCCATTTAACGCGGTCTGTATCAGTTCGCGCGGCGATCCGGACATTTTTTCTCCTGCAAATTGGAGACAAAGTGAGGGGAGCTTTGCGGGAGCCCGGTCACCCGAAATGTAGGACTTCGACACCACGGCCCACCCAATCCTTCCTCCCGGTCCCATTCCCTCCCACTCCGCGGCCTTCTCCCCCTTACTTTGCATTCGCACCCTCCATGTCCGCCACCGTTGTTGTACGTCTCCGGCCGCCACAGAGGCGTTGTCGGACGCCCGCAACCAGCACCAACGTGCCCGCTCGCCTTTTACGGCGGAGTTGTTCACCCTGGAGCCGTTTGTACCCAGGTACACTCTGCCCCCTGTCGACAATCTCCATGGCGGACACCACACCCAACAGGTGTTTGGTCAAATGACATTGAGCCTTTTTTCAAATGCTATGTCGTTTTTTAGAGTATGAAGGATGGTGAGCTACTCGACAATGGAGGATGAGTTGTTGTGCGATTCGTGGCTGGCTGTATCCACGGATTTCGTAGGCAGGAGCAGAGAGGAGCCCTTCTGGGAGCAAGTGCATGAAAAGTTTCACACATAAAAGTACATTGCGCCCTATGACATGTACATCATTCAACAATGCAATGTGAAGTCGTTGTCGTATCGCTGGCACGCTATCTAGATTTGCGTCACCAAGTACTGCAACATGGTTCGTCGGCTCGAGGCAAGTTGGCCATTGCACGCGGCAGAGGACGAGATCGTAAGTTTTACTTCCTCTTGCTCAACTTGTTGATTGATTCATTCACTCAAATTGGTCTACACGTCATATATAGTCCGCACGCGTTGTCGTGGTGTATCACAGGACAGAGGAATGGGTATTTACGTACACACACTGTTGGATGAAGCTGAAGGGAATATGCATGGGACGACATGATCCGTTGATGAAAAACTTGTTAGACATCTGGTTTATCTAGTCGAATTTGAGACATTGCTGTACTAGACTTATTTACATGTTACGTGTGGATGATTTATGCTATTTTTTATCCAAATTTCGATGAATATGGGCCGGTTTGCATGAGTTTCCTTCGGTTAGTTAAAATACGGAACGTGGCGTCCTCCCGCATCCAGCCAGCTGATTAGAATCATTTTCTGCAGATAACCAGAACCTTGGGCTTCATTCCGGTTCGGGTTGAGACGTCTCCAATCCGACACGCCCTTAATCTCGTCTTCATTCCAACTTAAACGCATTCGTGGTAGAGCATCACACTCACACAGCGATGAAGACAAGCTCCCCATACTGACAGCCAGCAGTGCCCAGATTAAGCTCTATAAATGAAATTAGCCCTCATTTATGCAACTCCCCATCACTTGCTCTATCTCGAGTTAGTGACACAAGAATATTTCCCTGTGCAGTCTTGTGCTAGATGCCGTGTCTGCCAGGAATGGCCGACGGCGTCCTTCTGACAACCGCGCCGGCAGCGCTAACACTGGTGTTCTTGCTGTTCTTCGGCGCCGCGCACGGTCAGCTTCAGATGGGGTTCTACTCCGACTCCTGCCCCGGCGCCGAGGACATCGTCACCGCCGCCGTCCAGGAGGCCGCCGCCTCCGACGCCACCATCCTCCCCGCCCTCGTCCGCCTCCAGTTCCACGACTGCTTCGTCAGAGTGAGCGCAGATAGCCAGGCTGAATGGCCCATGCAGTTAGCCGTGTCGATGTCAGGGTAGCAGTGAGCGAGTGATTCAAGTGCGTGGCTGCTGCAGGGATGCGACGCGTCGGTGCTGATCACGAGCGCGGGCAACGCCGCGGAGGTGAACAACAACAAGCACCAGGGCCTCCGCGGCCTGGACGTGGTTGACCGCGCCAAGGCGGAGCTCGAGGAGCAGTGCCCCGGCGTCGTCTCCTGCGCCGACATCATCGCTCTCGCCTCACGCGACGCCATAGCCATGGTACGTACGTCATGTTAACACGAGGTGTTCGACTCGTGCCGCATGCACGCTGTGTTTGTCTGTAGTCTTGTCGGGAACTCGTGATGCGCGGTGCCACTGACGATCGAGATGCTGCTTGTCTTTGTCTGACGCGCGCCATAGCAGACCAACGGGCCGTCGTTCGAGGTGCCGACGGGGCGGCGCGACGGGCTGTCGTCGAACGTGCGCGACGCCGACGTGCTGCCGGACGTGAGCGACTCCATCCAGGTGCTCCGCTCCAAGTTCGCCGCCAGCGGCCTCAACGACCGCGACCTCGTTCTCCTCACAGGTACGTACATCGCTCACGTAGTGCGTACGCGCGCGCATGCACGTCACACGCTGACACGCGACGGCGTCCTCCGCCGCGACATGCAAATGCAGCGGCGCACACGATCGGCACGACGGCGTGCTTCTTCGTCAAGGATCGGCTGTACAGCTACCCACTGCCGGGCGGCCGCACGGGGTCGGACCCGTCGATCCCGGCGGCGTTCCTGTCGGAGCTCAAGGCCCGGTGCGCGCCCGGCGACTTCAACACGCGCGTACCGCTGGACCGCGGCAGCCAGGGCACGTTCGACGACTCCATCCTCCGCAACATCCGCGCGGGCCTCGTCCCCATCGCCTCCGACGCGGCGCTCGAGGCCAGCAACGCCACCGGCGCGCTCGTCGGCGCCTACCTCGGCGCGGCGTCTTCCAGCTTCTCGCAGGATTTTGTGGCCGCCATGATCAAGATGGGCACCATCGGCGCCATCACCGGCGACGCCGGGGAGATCAGAGACGAGTGTTCGGCGTTCAACACGAACTGATCGACACGTCATTCCTATAATTCATACGAATGATCGCATTCATATTACTGTAAATCTCTCGCGGAAACATGAATTCATTCAGATAAAATTAAGTAAATTGGCATGATTTCTCCTCTGTATGTGGTGGGATTTAGATTGCATTTTCATCGGATTGACGGACGAGTTGTTAACAACGTGTTTGATTTCTAGTGGCAAGAACATGCAGCAATTAATGCGCAATGCAAAGGAAACAAAAATCGCAGAAAAGATGAGAATGGGAGTACGTACTCCGGATTAAGTAGCGGCGTGTTGGTTTGAGCTGTCTATATTCGGTGCCGATTTAATGTTCTCAAGGAAAATATGGCGCCCATGCATGCATGTGATTGCACTGTGTACTCCAACTGTGTCATAATCATGCATCGCACAGTACTACAAAGTACAAACTTATCACAGGAACAGTGGTAAGAGTACCAAATGGCGGTGAGTGAGTGTATGGTTACTATTGACGTATCTGCCTTCATCAGTTAATCACCGCCGGAGGGTGCTGCCTCCAGCTAAAAATACTGAATAGATGCAGTGCCATCTGAAAACTTCATGAATTTATAGTTATTTTTATTGCAAAATAACTTCTGCATTACTCAAAACTTAGGAATTACAATCACATATTCCAAGACATCCCATGGATCAGAACCTAGCCATACAACAATTCGGCATTGAGATCTGCCAAAATTTGCATGGTGTATAGTTTATTATCCAAAGATCTGAATTTAACATTATAAAGTAAATCCCATGCATTACACATGTTCTTGTAAAACCAAAACTCATTGAAATCTTTCTCCATATGGACCCTTGCAATCGCTAGCCACCGGGTAGCATCCGTCGACGGGTGTTTCTCTTCCTTCAAGACCACATCATCGAAATCCTCGCGGTGCACCGGAGCACTAGCCTCTTCATCATAGGTCGCCTTCTGCACACCCAGCCCAACCAGATGCATCGAAAGTCATGACGTAACAAAACCCTAGCACCTGATCCAGCCGTCGAGGGACCCCACAACTGATCGCCAAGGTCTGGCAGTGTCACAAAGGATGCCCCTTAATCAGTCCGAGCAAGAACTACCGTCGGGGAAGATCAGACGGGAGGAGATTGCTTGACGACAACTATGGGAGCACGAGGAGATAAGCTGGCAAGAGGGAACGGCATGTGATTGCCGAGCTATAAATTTGTAGTATTATTTGATAGAGATGGCGAAGGGCCATCATGTGAGAATCTAATAAAGAGTGATGCTGATTGAACCAAACATAAATGGAAAATCCAACTGCATACGCAATGGATGGGCGCTCAAAACTCAAGTAGTGTATCGATCCAGTAAGCATTTTCTCCGTTCCTAAATATTTGTTTTTCTAGAGATTTCAACAAATAACTACATACGAAGCAAAATGAGTTAATCTACACTCTAAAATATATCTATATACATCCGTATGTAGTAATTCATTTAAAATCTCTAAAAAGATAAATATTAAGGAACGGAGGGAGTAGCACAAACGAAATAACTGTGTTTAACTTTCACCAAAGTTAAGGCTGTAAATAGTGCAATTTCATGCATGGTACTCTCAACTTTTAGGTGGCCGTGATTCATCAAAAATTAACAAAAGCGTACAAAGATGTGGTGGACAACATAATGAGCGCATGCAACTACTGGTACCTCCATTGCCCGTGCGGAGCAAAAATTGAGTAACAACACTTGAGGCTCTGGAAAACTTTTTTAAGTTGTTTGTACTTTTTTTACATTTTACATACGTACATTTTGTTACTACGGCGCACGAGCAGGATTTGCGGCCGCAGTTTACTTGTGCACGTCACGTGGGCGTGTAGCACGTCCATCCAGTGGTGCACGCACACCGATGAGTGGGTGCATGCATGCGTTGCCGGCGGCCGCTGGCTGACGGCGCTAGAGGCTGCCCTGTCGGTGGCAAGTTGCGCGCTCCGGTGTGCTCACGGTCACGGGGCTCGGCATTTGCACACAACGCGACACGGCCGGCGTCACGGGCGGGAGGGATCGGCTGGCGATAGAACGGCTACCAAGTTCAAAACTTCAAGGGCGTGTTTGGTTGTATGCAGCGATTTTACCTGCATTATATGTGTTCTTTTACGAGTCTGTCTGAAATAAAACAGCCTAAAAATCAGCATCTACACATAATTTGGTTGTTCGTATCTAGGTTGGCTGCATTAGAGAATCAATATTGACCCGTTGTTTGGTTGGCCGCGTTGCAGTAGGCACACAAATCACACACCGTTTGGTTGCATAAGGTGTTGTCACCACTTCTCATTAGTGATGATCTTACCACATATATAATCTAAACATAGTTTCAATCCTGGCTAGAAAACAAATCGCAATTGATCCTAAGTACTAACAAATGACAGTACAGATTATTAAGACTCATATGGCTGAATAGAGGAAAATTCATCGACGCTAACTAGGTGAAAGTTTATCCTCTTCCTCTTCTTCTTTCGCTGTTGTTTCTTCTTCTTCTAGCGCCCGCAGCTCGCCTTCGTGGACCGCGGCCCAGTGCTACTTGACACGCACTTTGTCAGTTTTTTTTTCATTTGACTGTTAGGTCATTGACGAGTTGACCAATTGACATTTGTAAAAAAAGTTTGTACATTTAGAAAATGTTCACTTATTTTAAAGAGTTCACGATTTTGATTTTGAATAAAGTTCATGAATTCATAAAAAATATTATCATTTTAAAAAAACTCAAGATTTTAAATTTGAAAAAGCTGTGAATTTAGAAAAGTTCATGAAATCGAATGAAGTTCGCTCATTTGAAAAAAATAAGTTTACTAATTCGAAAAAGTTCATGAATTTTGAAAAATGTTCGCGCATCTGAAACAAAGTTCACTAATATGAGAAAAAAATGTGGATTTGATAAAAATGTTCATGAATTTGATAAAGTTCATAAAGTTGAAAAAAGTTCATGATTTGAAGAAAAAACACAAAAAAGGAAAAACCTCTAAGGAAAACCGGCCAAACAAACACATTGAACCAACAGGAAAAAACGGCTGAAAGCTACTACTCCCTCTATTACAAAATATAATGTGCACACGCTTCCCAAGGTTCAGTTTTGACCATAAATTTAACCAACGAGACCAACTGCGGCGGGAGAAAAAATTATATAATTGGAAACTTCTTTCGAACACGAATTCACTGATATAATTTTTGCTCTCGCCGCAATCGGTCTTGATAGTTAAATTTACGGTCAAAGTTGAACCACGAGATAGAGAAAGCACTACATTGTGAAATGGAGGAAGTACTCCCTCCGTTCCAAAATAGTATAAAGTTGGAAGGAATAGAAGCTTCCTAAAACAAGATGTAAAAACCAATTCGGCAGCCAGATACCCGCTCGAGCTTCGCGTTCGCGCGTAACGCTTTGTATGGGCCAGTCCATATATAATCTATGGAATGGGGGTGTGCGCTCTATACCATTATAAAATCACTAATTTAAGAGTACTCATCGCAAAGATCATTTCACCTTCTTAGATTGTGGGGCGCTGTATGTGCGTTACTTGTCGTAACCTGAGAGTTTTCTCATTTTTAATAGATCCGTTTATTCAAAATCTTTTATCTGTTAAACTGTGCGTCCGAATCTCGAACCGTTTTTACCATTGAATTCCTCGCATTGAGATCTTCAAAACTAGATTCATGTTGATAGATTTTAACAAAAAAATCCATGAAAAAAACCGAATGAAAAACCCGAATCAAAAGCATGTCTTCTCGTTTTCAAAAGAGGCGCGACCGTGCCTCTCGCGAAATCACAACAACCGTGCCTCTCAAGAAAGAAAGAAAAACAGAAAACATGTTTTTTCCTTTCCGAAAGAGACACGGCCGTGCCTCTCGCGAAATCACAACCGTGTCTCTTGCGGAAGCAAAACCGTGCCTCTCGTGAAAGGAAAAAAAACAAATATGCATTTTTTTATTTCCGAAAGGCACGACTGTGCCTCTCGCGGAAGCAAAATCGTGCCTCTTGCGAAAGAAAAAACCCAGAAAACATGTTTTTTTCATTTCCAAGAGGCATGGTCGTGCTTCTCGAGGAAGCAAAAAGAAAAAAGAAAATGTGTTTTTTCACGCAATTTTTTTTTCGTTTTTTTACCCAAAAGCTAAGAAAGACCGATGAAAAAACAAAACGTCGAAAAAAACTAAAACAAAAACCGTTTAAAAACCGAAAACACATGCAGAAAATCAAAAATAACAAAAAGCGAATGGAGCGCTCAGAGCGCGACACATGGCGGGGCGATTGAAAGCGCGCCAAGTGACGTTAATGGTTGCGAGGCTCCAGAATGAGCGCTCGTCAACTAGTTGCTCCTGTACCATTTTAACGGACACCGAAGGCGCCAACTAGAAAATGCGAAAAATTTACCGTGCAATCGCTAGGGATAGCCTCGTATGCGAGGCCCAATGGGAAGGAGAGAGGCCAGTGTTTTTTTTTGGTTATATATACCCCTATATAATATGCGAATAACTTTGAAAGATGATTGTTATATAAAGCTAATCCGACGGTGCAGAGATGGCAAATCCGAGCACTGCTAGCCGTTGGATATCATCTACATTTCACCAGATTTTGCCACATGTATAATCTAGAAAACTCCATGGTTAAACTTAAGCATAATGCACGAACCTCAAACACACAAGCATTTCTCCTTTGTTCTAGAATCTTTGTATCATAGTTGCTCAATTTTTTTCTAGATGAATTGCCATTATTTGTTTTTACTTTATGCTTTACAACGCACAATTTCATGAATCTTAAAATAGATTAGCTTTTCTATAAAATTAATTGATTTTGAATGAGATGAACTATAAAAATTAAACGAACATCTACATCATCATATATGACTCAAAACTTACATACTATAATGTGGTATTTATTCATATTTTGTTGCCAAATCCCATACGTGCAATGCAAGTGTACCTTACTAGTTGGTAGTGGTTTCTTAAGCAGCTTCTTCCGTTTTGTGTCAGGGTGATATTTTCTAGTCTTTCTTTCCATTTTATTCCACCAGCTTTCCACTTGTTGTTCCTTTTCCATTTTATTTATTTCCTCTTCCTTTTATATTTTTCTTTCTTTTGAAAATGTTCATGAGTATTTTTTAGATGTTCATGATTTTCGGATAAAATGATCACCTATTATGACAAAAACCTCATGCATTCGAAAAAAAATACTCAAAATATTTACTTATTTAAAAAATTGTTTACATTTAAGAAACCATAATTGCAGAAAAATCATAATTATTCCAGAATGTAACTTTTTCTATATAATGTTCACAAATTTCTAAAATTACAATTTTTATAAATTGTTCGCATAATGTTCAGACATTTTTTTTAAAAGTTCACACATGTGGATAAAAATATCCACTAAATTTCAAAATGTTCATATGCCCTTTCTAAAAAATGACTGTGCAACTCTATATAGTGAATGGAGTAAATGGAGAAGAATATTAAAACTCAAAAGATTACAGTGCTCGATAACAGAAACAATGACAAGCGCCTAACATATGAGAGACCTTGATGGCGCACATGGCGCGTCATGGGCATGTCATTTGGGTTCGACCGTTTCTTCTAGATTGAGTGTTTTTTCTTGGTTTGCTCTTGTTTCTGTGCCGGTTTTTGAAAATGAAACAACTATGTTTAACATTTGAACAAACATTTATGTACATATTTTGAACAAACATTTGTAGAGAAATGGCAAATGAAACTACCATGGAACGTGCAATACAAAGTGTCATTTTGCACCTACAATAAAGCTGTCATGACCTACTCAATGAAATTACCATGACCCTTGATGTTTTTGGCCATAGCAAATTATGATTTTGATGCCATGGAAACTTATCTTCATTTCTTCAAAAGCATGGCATTTTTGTAAAAGTAACATGGCATTTTTTTAAGAACTTGTCAAAATTATTAATAACATCATGACATTTTTTATTATTAACATGTAGTTTTTATTATTAAAATATCAGCATTTTTATCTATAGCACGCCAAATTTATTTTTAATGGCATGCCAATTTTGTTTTTGATTCATGGCAAATTTTTGCTTTTTGTGTTTTTTTTTTACACCAAGAGATACACAACATGGTGATTTTAGTTTTTGCATCATGGCATTTTATTACTTAAGAGCGTGGTACTTTTACAATTAAGAGCATGGCATTTTATTATCTATAGCATGGTAAATATATTTTTAAATGCATAGAAATTTTAATTTTTGAATCATGACACTTTAGTTTGTGTGTTTTTGGTTTTGACAAAGAAAACACACATCATGGCAATTTTAATATTTGTATCATGGCATTATTTTTAATGTTATGGAATTTTTATTGTGGAAAACATGAGAATTTTGTTATCTTATACACGAAAAATTTACTCTAAATTTTCTTAATAACAAAGAATTTTTTGCCATATCTTGAAACTGTTTGTTTTTAGCCCGTGGGAAAAATAAGAGAGAAGTGTTCCGAAACCATGGCAATTTTTTAATAAATTTCCATGGCATTTTTGTAAAAATAACATGACAGTTTTAGTAAGATCATGGCATTTTTATTATTGTGAGCATGGCAATTTAATTAATAAGATCGTGACATTTTTTATTGTTAAGAGCATGTCATTTTTAGTATTAAAGATCATGGCATTTTTTTCTATAGCATGGTAAATTTATTTTTAATGGCATGGCAATTTTAATTTCTGAATCATGGCTATTTTTGTGATTTTTTTTGACAATGAGAAATACAAAGTAGGACAATTTTAATATTTATATCATGCCAATTTATTATCTAAGAGCATAGGTTTTTTTCCTATTAAGAACATGGCATTTTCCTATATGTGGCATGGTAAATCTATTTTTTCAATGCATAGCAATTATAATTTTCTAATCACGGCAATTTTTTTGTGTGTTTTTTGTTTTGACAAAGAAAATACACACCATGATAATTTTAATATTTGTATCATGGTATTCACTGAGAAAAGCGCTCCGATAATGCGGTCCTAATCCCCGCAAAAAAAAGATAATGCGGTCCTAAAAACACGGGTCGTAGGAGAAAGAACATCCCCGACGCGCCTTGTCAAATTGATCAGGACTAAACAAACCCACACGCTCCTGTGGCGAGGATCGTTTCGTTTTCTCCGTCGATCAAAGCTGATATCGTCTTCAAAACCAGCAGTCGCTAAAAACTTATATCGTCGTCAAAACCAGCAGCTTGAGCTTTTGACAACCGTACGTGTCCATGCATGCCATGCACGGGCACGTGACTCCGGAAGTCGAATTTACCAAAACCACGCGCCGTAGCTAATCCGCAACCGTTCAGGTCGTCCTTCGTGCGCGCTCCTTCAAGTGGCCGCGCTGCGGCATGCACCGACCGTGGCTGCCAAGACTGGCCGCGGCGGTCGACGGTGACGAGACGAGACCGGGCTGGTTGAGCTCATGTATTAAATATTTGGTAAAAGTCTATTTCTCATCCCTAAATTATTGACTTGACTCACTTTTCTCTCTGAAAGACTAGCTAGGAGCTCCTAGAACTTGGTCTATGTTGATTAAACGAATTGGTAAACAAATTTCAACTCAGAGAAGACACGTCTGGAATAAACACCGACCGAGTAGTAAGAGCGAGCTAGCTCTGGTCGCATACATATATATCAGGGTTCAGACACAGGCTTAATTTTTTTTCTTTAGGTGCCCCTGCGTCCATATACGACAACATGCACGCATATACACTCATCCTCATGAATGTATATACACACATTTTATCTTTATGAGCACCTTCAAAAGACTGAGCTTATCTTTTTATATTAACAACATCGTCACAAACATCTCATGGTTAACGGACATGCCATGTCACTGAAAGAGTTGCACCAACAACAAATAACTGCACTTAGTAAGGTCTGCATGCATCTAATTTCTAGCATGTGCAAGAAAGATGCACTCGATACTCTCTGTCAGTTCTGAGTACTTTTCTCTACATGTTTTGACACTAAACCAACAGACCGGTTGATAGTGGCTGGCAACAACAAAGTACGTTAATTGCCGAAGGGAAATCCATAGCACATATGGAAAAATTGCCACGAACTTAAATTTAATAGCATGGACATCCGATCACGGTAAGAAACACATACTCTGGTAATGATCGCGGGAAATATCTGTTGCATCGGTGCTTGTGGTGCTACTGGTGCACCAGACCTCCGTAGCACATTTTAAAATGTTCTAAAAATGTGAAAACAATTGAGCACATTCACACAATATTAATGTTTGCTGTCACAAAAATGATAAATCTAACACTGAATAGTATGTAATGTAAGTTGGGCTTTAGACTTGGCCCATTACTACATTGATGTCAAATTTATCATTTTTATATATTGAGAAATGTTTCAAATTTTAATTTGAAATTTTACGACAACAAACGTTGATGCTGTGTGAATGTGCTTTTTTTTTTACATTTTTTTGAACAATTTAAAATGTGCTAGGAGTCGTTCCCGTGGCATGCATACGAAGTCGTCCACATCACTAGCAACCATGACAAAATGGGGTGAATAGTGCAGACAAGGTAGAATGATGCATCTACTATATACGAATCTATACGGTTGTACTACGCGAGATGGTAAAAGAGGAAGGCACGCATGCCATATCCTTTTCCCTGTCTTGAACTTAATTGGTACTGGTAGAATTCGAACAAAAAAAAAGTCTGAAACATGTGAGTCGGCGTGTTTGACCACATGCATGCTACGTTTTCACCTACGGCCAGGTATTCGATTTCACGTTTGAACAATTGAACGGCACTCGGAAGAACTTTTAATCCTAGGTTGGTGAGGCAAGCATTAATTACATGGACTCGGTGCAAGCCGACACGTACGGTAAACCCAAAGTCGGTGTAAAGAATTTTTCATAAATTTCGGTGTGAAGTCTGTTGTTCAGAAGTCTTCTCTTCGCGGGGTCGGTACAGCTAGAAAACCTGTTATTTTCGTGTAGCTGTGGCTGTGGGCGTGAACCAGCTCTGCACGTTTGTGCCGGCAACCTACGTTCGTCCATACGCTGATGTGCGGCGTTAAAACAACGAAACTTCTTCATTCCTGCCACCAGCGGCAACAAATGAGTTTTAGCTAGATATTGACCGGTAAACCTTTGACCGCTATTTTGGATATCTACAGCTCAGCAAACAAATTTAAACATATTTCACTATTTTAAAGGTTATCAAACCGTTTTAATAATACTCAAATTCTTCGCAGAAAATAATACTAAAATTAGTATCGTGAACTTTCTGTTGCGCCGGCATCTTCTAGTTCTTGCCCTGATGGCAACAGGAAAGTCTATAACTTGATCTAGCAAGCCTCCGTGGCTCACTGGATACGGGTTATGACGATGGAAGGTTGTCTCCGGGGGTCTAGCTACATATGCATGCATGCGTCGCGGGCAACTTGCTCGGCGCGCTACATGCCCGTTGTGTGAGGATCCGGCTTGCCTGCTCCCTTTCCATGCTCCCATCCGTGCTCCCACCTCATCCAACGGCTGTCTTTTTTTCTTTTTCCTTTCTAATCTAATCATCTCCCCCCCCTGATTTTAAGGAGGTGGGGCCGGGTCTTATTTTATTCCAATCAAATCAAGCCACGTATGCGGGAGCACGGATGGGCACACGAGAGGGGAGCAGGCAAGTCTCGTCCGTTGTGTGACATGGAGGAGGAAGATGACTTCAACGCGTTAATAACATGCAGTAATGCAGCACGTCTCTGGGGCTATGGCAAAAGTATGGCTGATATCCAGAAAAGAACTAATCATTAACACCGGAGAGGAATGGTTATTACATCTTCTACCATGTACTCCCTCCGTTCGGGTTTATTGAGCCCCGGATGAAAGGAGGCAGGGAGCGTGCCCACTCCTATTAGAGCATCTACAACCGGACCCCTTAAATTTGTCTCAAACGTCCGGGCAGACTGTCCGGTCATGATTTTTTGACTCAGACAGGCCTCTCAAACGGCCCTCAAACGACCAGGCTGACCGGTACCCTTCATATCCAGCCCAAATATGGGTCGCATATGGGGCTGCCCGGGCACACCGCCACGTCGGTCCCGGCTCATGCTGGCCCACCCGACCCCACTTACATTCGTCCCCATCCTCTCGTCGAAGCAAACCCTAGTCATTCCACTTCACTCCCCTCCACTCCCCACTATCACCCGAGCTCACCTCCGGCAGTTTGCGACCTTATCCGCCATGGCAGGCAGCGGATCGGACTTCGACCAGTCCGGATCCGTCGACTGGGGTGTCGTCCCGTGTGGGTTGGAGGTGGCAATGACAGTCCGCATTGCACTCCGCCGCTCTCGGGAGGACAGCGCCTGGCCGACAGACGGATCCGTCTGCCGCGACACCATAGCATCGGCTCACCGGGCGCTTGGGTCCTCTGGTGCTGGATCCTCGCGGTCCCAGCCGGAACACCTCTCCTTCTCCCTCACCGGTCGGGCAGAGTATGAGTCCCACCGGGAACGGGCGGCCCAGCGTGGGAATGAAAGGATAAGGGGCGTTGAGGCCCGTATCGTGGCGGAAATGGCGGCGGCGCGGGCGGCCGCAGAGGAGGAAGCCATCTGCGCCCGTATTGTGAGGAAACGACAGCGGAGGAACACGCGCGCCCTTGTCCGTGAGTAGAATCGGGCAGTCCATGCCATGGCCGGACTGCCACCGAAGGAGGAGAAGGAGGACAACGACAACGAGGACAGCTCCGGCGACGAGCAGATCCGGCTCGATCCATACTACGTCTTTGACCGGTACTTTCGCGAGAAGGACAACAAGGGCGCCGGGAAGGGCAAGGGCAGTCGTGGATGAACTCCACCATAGCTAAACATGCCAAATTTTGGTAGTCCGATGGCATGTTTAGTGTAGTGTGATGGAGTAGTCGGACGATGCGTGTGCGTCGACGTAGTTGCATGAGTTTGTATGGATTTGAGATATGGTAATTGAGGTGTCCGGATGTGGATTGAATTTTTCGAGGAGCGCGCGTCCGGTCAGTGGACGCATCCGGGCGCGTCCGTGGGCGTGTGAGGGGCCGGATTTGCCAAGTCCGGCTGTAGATGCTCTTAGGCCCCTTCATCGATATATTGTTCGTCTCGTCTTCTGAAGCGTACTACTAAATTTCATTGAGGCTACTTATAGTGGAGAGTACCATATACTAGCATCATGCACATGATACTAGTGTATGTATGATATTACCTTCATAGCCCATAGTATCATAGAGATCATATTTATTGTCATGCATAACACAAAGTAGTATAGCATTTAACATGATACTGTATCTACCTATGTTCCTCTAACCCCCTCTCTCTTCTTTAATTATCTGCCACATCAACATGTTTATTATTTTCGAGTGCATGATACCATCTAAGATACCACCACTATGGCTAGCCTGAAGGACTAGTACTCCTCGTAGCACAACGCCACGGCTAGCCAGGCAATGCATGCACTTCTAGTCCTTCGATTGGCGCATGCATGCACCATGCGACATCCAAGGCCGGGAGAAAGTAGCAGCATCACTGTGCGCGTGAGCTGGCGCCGGCTTCCAAAGCATCATAGCAATTACAATAGCAGGTTTATAACCCGCTTACATGCCAATTTTTTCTATGTGAAGAAGAGAGAGATGAAAAAATAAGATGAGTGGGCTCTGATGCAAGTGCCTAGCTATATGCGGATTCCTAGGTCGATACAATAAATATGAAGGGCGTGTTCGGAGGCTCTCCAGCTCCACGCTTCACCAATTCCTGGAGGGGAGCTGAACCGAACGAATTACCACCAAGAAGCTAGAAGCGAGAAGCTCAGCCAGACTCCAGTGTAAAAACGCGAAGCACCTAAGGCCCAGCTCCACCGATTTGGAAAAGGAGAAGTTCACCATATTTACAAGGTGCTGCCACCGCCAAGTCAATTTAGATCGAACCGGTACGCTCACTATAATAGATCGCTCCTCATTCCCTCGATTGAATCGGTACGAGGGCTCTTTCTCTCCTTGAACCGCCAAGTTGGGCTGCCTCCAACCGGCCCAAACTAGAGCCCAACCAGGCCAGCTAGCTCCCAGCTGGGCTGCAGCGCTGGGAGAAGCTACCCCGACACCGAACGGTTGAAAATCGCCAGGTGAAGCGAGAAGCTGGCTAGGGAAGCTGGTTTTGTGAAGTTCTGTGAAGTTGGATGAGATCAGAACAGGCCCGAAGAAAAAGATGGAGAGAAGATGAGAAAAGGTAGCACTCTTATAGCCAGTATAGCTAACCTTATTGTATGAGTGGCTATAAGTGGTGGCTCTATATGACATGGCAACCTCATATAGCCAGCATTTTGCTATACTATTAACCATGCTCTCATGAAATTAAATGGCTGCATTTTCAGGGAATTAATCATCTTGCCTTGGTACCTATGGTTTGGTCGAGGGCCTAATAAACTTGGATGGAGGTAGTACCCGTCTGATGTGCGAGAGATGATTAGTATGCTCATATTAAGGATCTGGCACCTCCACAATGAATTGACTCATGGTAAGGATACCTCCCCCCACCCCCACCCCCACCCAGCAGGAAGCACGGAAAATTTTCTTGTGCAGTTACCTCAGCTCTATCCGTCTGACTACGAAGTAGATTATCAGAGAAGAGGCTCCAACATATGTCTGTCCAGGCTCAGCAGGGTAAGGACCGGCATCCGGATCCTCCTTGGGTGTCGTCACTAGCGAATTGGCTTGCTTTGTCGGTCGATGGATCATTTTCCCCAGAGGAAGGATCGGTTGGTGCATGAATGATCCTCCGAGATCATGGAGGTGTTGTTATTTTTGCAGCATGTTAGTTGTTGTTCTTCTGCAATAATGCACTTGAAGCTGAGATAAAGGCACTCATGATTGGAATGTCACTTGCCCTCCAATGGTCGTCCCTTCCGATTCTAGTGCAATTTGATTTGGTGGGTGCCCTCTCTGCAATGAAGGATGCTTTTCTTGACAAATTGCCATACGGTCAACTGGATAAGGAAATCAAGCATTTTATGCTAGATAGGGAGTTTAAACATGCCAATGTCACTAGATCTCAAAACAGGGTTTCATGTTGTCTTGTTAATTATGCTTGTAAGACACGTAGCACCGCCTGTTGGTTGCATTGTGGCCCCCTTTCATTCATAATCTTGTGTTAGCAGATTGCAGCCCTGATTCTATGGAATAAAAATCCCTTTTACTCGCAAAAAGAAAAATTAGTAGCATGTTTTTCCTTGACACGGCACCCTTTTCCATAAGAGCATGTAAACCGTTATATGTCCCCACAAAAAGAGTAGCATACTATATGTGATCTTATAGATCAATGAGACAACCACCTAGAGGCTTGAAAGACAAAGATATATGTTAGCAAATATGCTAATAGAACATTGCAGAAAGTAGACTTAGCGTGTCTACCACAAGCTCGAACTACCTGTTGCATGCCTTGTGGCATGCATTCGTAGGAGTTTTACACTAGAAAATGGCCGGTGTAATAATCCCATTTGGTCCGGGTTGTGTTTCGTAGGCCTGCTTTCTTTCTTTTCTTTTCCATTTTGTCCATGCTGTCACGCCTTGTACCTTGTATAAAAAATATCCCCATCGATGAATTTACCAGCTTTCTTTCGACGATAGAAAATACTGTTTAATCGGTATACGGGATTTAAAGAAAACGAAATACAAGTCAAGAATATGATTAATTTGCGTACCAACATGTGGTTGGATGGTTAGGAGGACAGTGATATCCCCAATCCATCGGACTTGGCATTGGGGCTTGTATTTTTTTGGATTTATTTCAGACCTTCTGGCGATGTGCGTTCAGTGAGAGGAGATGTTTTCATCGACAACGAATGTGTCCGTGGCGACTTCGTTAATCTCAACATGATATACCGGCAGTCTCTCGGAGGTGCTCTTAGAGATAAAGTGTGCGTGCGTGCGTTCATAAGGGTGAGTGTATGCTCGTGTATGTGAGCGACTTCAAGTGTAATGTGTTCAAATGAAAAAGAATATATCTTTTTAATATGATTAGTTCCAAATAAGAAAGGCTCCCCCCCTCTCCTCCCCTCCCCTCCCGCGACGCGCCGGCGCGCGCCCGGAGGGCTTCCTGCAGCCGCGGCCCTCGGCCCCGCCTCCCTCCCCTTCCCCCCGCCGTCGCCGGCGAGCTCCGTCGGGCAAAGCCCGGGGGGCGCGGCGGCGGCGGGGCCCTCCTTCCCCGTCCGCTTGGGGGCGCCGGCGCAGGGCGGCTCCTTCAAGTGGCGGCTCTGGACGTCCGCGGGATCCAGCGGCGCGGTGGCTGTTTCGCGGGGCGGCGGGGTGATCTGCTGGTGGCGGCGCTCCGGCGGCCCTTGTTTTGCGCGCGGGGCGGCTGCGGTGCTCCCGTCTCGGGAGGTGGCGCGCAACCGGTCTCTTGCCGGATCCGGCCGGATCTGGCATTGAGGGCCGGCCGGCGGCGCCTGGCTCCGGTGGTGCGTGCCCGGCGGCTCCGGCGCTTGGAGCTCGCCGGGCGAAGCGGGTAGGGCAGCGGCTGGGCGTGGCCGCTGCTTCGGCCGTGGGCGAGGCAGGGGTAGGTCTCGATGGTGGCCTACCGGGGTCGTGGCGGCTTCACGGTGGCTCGATGGATCTGCCCGCGGCAACGGCCGGCTTCTCTGGCGTCGGTTTGTCTGTGTTCGGGCCTCTCGACCTTCACCCCATCTCCTCGTCGCCCGGGCGCTACCCCATCAATGGGCTGGTCCTCTCCCAGCTGCGGTCCACCGCTCGTCTCGCGCCCGATGCCGCAGGACCGAGCTCGTCTCGCGCACGATGCAGCGGGACCAAGCTCGTCTCGCGCACGGTGCAGCAGGACTGACCTCGTCCCCCTCTCCGTGTTGCAGGACCGAGCTCGTCTCGCTCTTGGGACAGCAGGATGGGTCGGTGGATGCCAGTTCTGGCCGACCCTTTGGGTCTCTACGATGGGGGTTGCCCAGGGGCGCGAAAGGTGGGACCTTTCCGCTCATCCCTTTCGTTGGGGTGCGGCGGGTCTCGGGTGAGGTGGTGTCGAGGTCTTGGATGCTGAGGCGGCGGCCTTGGTGGTGGTTGAGCGGTGCTCTTGGGCAGAGCCCGTGCCTTGGTGCTGCCCGGTCACCATGATCGTGTGGGCGGCGTGGTTGCCGGGGTGTGGCGTTCGGTGGCGGTGAATATTGGCCGAGGTGAAAACCTGCTCTATCTTCGGATGGACCGGCGGTGATGAAGATCGTTCCCTTCTTGAAGGCGTCGTCGCGGCTCTCATTGCCCGTCATGCGGCTCCGGGGAAAACTCTGATCCTTGGATCGGGCGCTGACGGTGCTCCAGCGTCGTACCCTTCCTAAAGGCGTCGCCTTGAAGCGTATGGTTCATCATATATAGCTTCATCTCTTCGGGGCGGTAGTGCTAGGGGTGCTGTTATTGCGCTCAGC
Organism: Triticum urartu; assembly: GCF_056163025.1. Taxonomy (NCBI): domain Eukaryota; kingdom Viridiplantae; phylum Streptophyta; class Magnoliopsida; order Poales; family Poaceae; genus Triticum; species Triticum urartu. The sequence goes on from NC_141874.1 coordinate 578,821,974, forward strand.
GCCTATGTATCCTGTTCTGGGTGTGTGCATGTGTTGCGATGGCGTAGCGTGTGTTTGTATTGAATGCTTATGGTTTGATGCTTTATATATAAAGCGGGGTGAAAGCCTTTTTTGATAAATAAGAAGAAAAATCCAAACTAAAATGATTGGTTGTTGCCAGTGGCGTTTCATAGGAAACCCCCCACATGAGTTGGAAAGAATGTCGCACGTTGTAAAATAGAAGAAAAATTTCTTAGCTAGATATAGCTAGATGCAATACCAATCAACGGTATTAAAACACACGAGGATAATTGTTCCACACGAAGCAATTTCGTTGACCAAGCATTATATATTGAAAAATACTCCCTCGTCCATGTCGTGCCCCGTCCTTCACACCGTTCAACACCTTCAACTCATGTGTGCACTCACATAGTTGCATGCGATTATTTTCCACGTGAAGCCAGCGGTGGCTATATATACGTGCGCGCCCTTGCAAGCGATACACACATCCAAACCATTTCCCATATACTAGCATTGATTGCCGAGAAGATCTTGCCCATCGCCATTTGCCACTAATACCATCGCTCCATCGCCAACTCCGCTAGCCTGCTAGGGAGACTCAATGCCGTCTCTGCCGAAAGCTGCGGCGTCCATGGGTCACGCGGTGGAGGGCGCCATGAGCGCCACCCTGCTGAGCCTCCTCGGCGTCACGGCCAAGTCGGAGAAGGGCGCGGCGGCGGCGGACGACAAGGTGGAGTGGCTCCGGTCGCAGCTCATCGGCAAGGACGTCGAGTTCGACACGCCGTTCGGGCGCCGCGCGCTGACCTACGCCGACCAGACGGCGTCGGGCCGGAGCCTGAGCTACATCGAGGACTACCTCGTGAAGGAGGTCCTCCCGTTCTACGGGAACACGCACACGGAGGACAGCCACGTCGGGAGCAAGACGACGCGGCTGGTGCACAAGGCGGCGCGCTACATCAAGCGCTGCATGGGCGCCGGCCCCGGCGACGCGCTGCTCTTCTGCGGCGCCGGCACCACGGCGGCCATCAAGCGCCTGCAGGAGGTCATCGGCGTGGCGCTGCCGTCCGTCGAGATGCGCGACCGGCTCTCGGCGCAGCTGCGCGCCGAGGAGCGCTGGGTGGTCTTCGTCGGGCCGTATGAGCACCACTCCAACCTTCTGTCGTGGCGCCGGAGCCTGGCGGAGGTGGTCGAGATCGGCGTCGACGCTGACGGGCTCGTCGACGTGGCCGCGCTCCGCCGCGCGCTCGGGTCGCCGGAGTACGCGGACCGGCCGATGCTGGGGTCCTTCTCGGCGTGCAGCAACGTCACCGGCGTCATGACGGACACGCGCGAGATCGCCCGCGTTCTGCACCACCACGGCGCGTTTGCGTGCTTCGACTTCGCCGCGAGGTGAGTGACACCTGTGATACATTGATACTTGCTTCCTTAGCACTCCTCTTCGTGGATCGCATGTGACCTGCATGGATTTGACAATCTGATTTCCATTCTCTCTTATGACTAAGCTAACAACCATAGTTGTTCTAATTAAGCTCTTACAAAATGTTAGTATACTATATGTTCTTTTATGCTCCTACATAGACTGGATAAATATTTTCTACAAAATTCATATATACTTCTTTCGAAACTACATAGTTCATGTGTTGTTATTGTCGAACCTACTCCGGAATCTTAAAATAAAAAAATTCAAAGATAACCGCAGAAGAAATTACCACCGTTTTTCTAAGGAAGTCCTACTTTCTTTAATTCAAAATTGCTGTTTGTTTCTGCATGCATACATAACAAGAAAATAAACAAATTAGATGTAACGATCAATGACCTACAGGATTTCTTGAACGTTGGTCACACTTGCCTTGTCAGCACTATAGCTACTTTTTTCTACTCCTTTGCATTAAAATAAAGGGCACGACACGCACACGATAGCACCAGAACTGATCCAAACACTAGTTCAAACATGATCTCACGTTGACTTATGTTATGTGCTGATTTATATACTTGGTAAATGCAAGATCAACTGTGACTACATGGTCAATGTTGCTTGCGTGTTGAAGCAAGCTAATTTTTTTTAGTAGCAGAGGTGGAAATTAGCTGGTAAAAAGCCTAGTTAATAATTACATTAGAGCACCATGACAACAAAATATTTTTGACTTTACAGACCCCTTGGAAACATTCCATATCCTATTGTCTTACCATGTTGAATTTCTAACTTGTCGGCATTCCAACTGGTGCTTCATTTAATTTCTACTATTTTATGTGTTAACCAACAAACTACGTCCAGACACCTAAATTACTATCCTCCTTTGTGCAGTGGACCCTATGTCAAGATTGATATGAAGTCTGGTGAAGTCGATGGGTACGACGCCGTTTTCTTGAGCCCTCACAAATTTGTTGGGGGGCCTGGCACGCCGGGCATCCTTTTGATGAACAAATCACTGTATAGGCTCAATTCTCAGCCTCCCTCGACGTGCGGAGGTGGCACAGTGGCCTATGTCAATGGCTTCAATGAGGAGGTGAGCAAACAAATTAAGTATCAGTGTCAAGTACTTTGTGTGCTATGTGTGGTATTTGTGTTGTGTACCATATATAGTTTGCGGTATTGCCATAATTAATAATATAAATAACTAATGGTATAATATGTGCAGGATACATTGTACTACGATGATATCGAGGAGCGGGAGGATGCTGGCACACCGCCGATATTACAAAAGATCCGTGCATCACTTGCATTTTGGGTGAAGGAGTATGTTGGTTATGACACGATGGACCTTCGCGAGCGAGTGTTCTCAGAGGTGGCAATGAAAAGGCTTGCCCATAATCCAAATGTTAGGGTGCTAGGCAACACAAGTGCCCATCGTCTACCAATCTTCTCATTCCTAATCTACCCATTAGTGACCGTGACGAAGAAGCCATTTGATGATTTTGGTGAGCCTGGTTGTGATAAACCATTGGAGACCATGAGACGCAAGCAACTACCCCTCCACGGTCGTTTTGTGACTAGGCTTTTGAACGATCTTTTTGGCATCCAGGCGAGGGGAGGTTGTGCTTGTGCAGGTCCCTATGGTCACATCTTGCTTGATGTCGACGACGAGCTCTCACTTCGCATTCGGTCTGCTGTCCTTGAGGTACCACAAACTTTACAATGAATGGTCAAAACAGCCAGCTTGCTTGTTTTAGTACAAGGTACTAATGTTACTATTTGTCATCACAAAAATTTCAGGGTTACAGTGGACTGAAGCCAGGATGGACCAGGTTGAGCTTTAGTTACTACCTCTCTACGGAGGAGTTTAAATTCATCCTTTCAGCCATCGAGTTCATAGCGACATATGGACACCGCTTCCTCTCTTTGTACAAATTCGACTGGATCACTGGCAACTGGACCTTTCGGAAACAGGCAGTCAAGTACCACCTCATGAGGGAGGAATTGTCTCTTGGAATAGAACCATTGATGCACGAAAATGAACAGCCAAAGTTTGCAGATAAGATGGACAAGCCTGAGGTCAACCATAAGAAGTTCCAGAGCTACTTGGAGAGTGCCAAGAAAATTGCACTATCCATGCCGGACATTAGTAATCAGATTGCCAGCATTCCAAAAGGGGTAGACCCTGCCTTAGTTCTTTTCCATATATAGAACTATAGATACATAATGTAACTTTGGTAGAGCATATCGCCAGTTACCACTGTTAGTTTGTTCTTGATATCCGAGCATTAGCCCGAGTTGCGGTGATAAGCTGCCCTTTAACACACTAGAAAATAAATGTGTAAATAAGATGGATGACAATCTGTGGAAATGTTGTTTTCTATATCAGAACAATTTTGTATGCGCTGGTCTATTTATTTCTCATTGTAAAACTAAAAAAGGCCATATTTTTTTTGTTTTTATAAGAGAAGTAAAAGGCTATGTTTTGGTGTGTTTCACACGGTAACTCGAGATTTTCTTTCTTACGACGTAGTACCATTTTACCATTTTGCGGGGCAACATAATTTTATATCGGCTAACTACATTGCACATAGTAAATGATGTCCTCAATCTACACTCTCTTGTACCAGCTGATTTAACTGTTTTGCTTCCAGACTCTGGACCAATAATGATAGTTGTGCCAACTGGCAGCTCGATTAATTACCAGTGTGCAATGATCGCGACCTAAGAATTCGCACTTCATGCTCGAAGGCTATCGAAATTTGATTTTGCATAGGCACCGCCGGCGCGATGGCCGGTCGATTTTCCGAATGGTCAAGCATGATAGTACATTGATAGATAAGCATGCACATTGATTCATGTGATCATTCAGAGCCAACTGAACAGCGACACGAACAAATTAATTGCGCTCTCCTTGCCTGAATGGACCTGAAACGGCGCATCCAAAGAATAAATCCCGGTGCATACAGCGAAAGGGATGTACTGTAGCAGGCATGTAGCAACGGAGCATCATCTCTGACAGCTTACGTTCATTGGTTAGCCGGAACGGCACTGTGGCGGACGCTGTCTGCACACTCCTCTGCCAGGCAAATGCGATATGAATTATGAATGCGACCGTGCTGCGGGTACAGGATGACAGAATGTGAGGTTTTTCCGGCAAAACGTTCAAGGGATGCGATAGTGATCGCATGCGGTACGGCGGTGCCAACCCCGTTTTTCTTCGCGTCCTTGCAGATTTCGCTGTCGCGCTGATCAATCTGAACCCCAGGAACAGTCGCGAGGGAATTTGTGAAGACCGCGACCCTCTGGCCGGCATCCCGCGTTCCTATTCCTGGAGGAATTGAGGAATTCCAGCCGGGTGCACGTTGGTCATAGAGGCATACGCACGCATGCACGCACGTACAAAGATTCTGGAGAAGTCGGAAGTGGATACCATTCTTGATAAAACAAAGGAGGGACGCGCAAAATCAGCACATATGACTAGTGATAGCGCAAGTAGTACTAAGATAAACTAAATCATTGGCATACCGACAAGTAAACAGGTCTTTTAGTTTGCAAACGAAGATTTTCAAATCCAGCCGGTCTACGCGGCGACGTACGGCGTATATACGACTGGTGAATCGGGGAAGAACGTGTAGCTAGGACGTCGCCATGTCACCTGTCAGCAAGATATGGCATGTGGATTGCGCTGCACAGTACCTGTATTCTTCCAGAGAAATTAATTGATTAATTAGCATGCGTGTGACCGTCGTGGCATGTTCCTGCAACTGCCAGAATGTTCTTTTTCTTGGGCTCTTGGCGTGTGGTTCATTTTCTGATCTATCATATATTCAGAAAAAAGTTGTTTTTGACTGACAATATTGATGGGAAGTTGCCTCAAGGAAGCACGGCACATCCTGCTCTGTTGATAATTGTTCGTTTCATTAGAGCATCTATAGCCAGGCACCCCAACTCATCTCAAACACCCGGACGGACGGCACAGTCATTGGCCGGCTAAAAAAACTGACCCAAGTGGGCGCCTTAAACCGGCTTCAAACGCTTGACTGTCCGACGCCTCTCATATCCCACCCAAATATAGGACCGATATTGACAGCATGGGTCTGTCCGCCATGTTAGCTCAGCCCACCCCGATCCCACTCCGTCCCCACAAAAACCACCAATCCACCCCAATCCGAAAACCATAGCTCAGTTCACTCCGCTCTCGCTTTGTCTCTTCTTCTCCACCTACTTTGATTTCTCTGATTCTGATCCACTCCGACAACCATGTCGAGCGCTGGCAGCCGCTCCGACTCCGACCTCGACGTCGACGAGGAGCTAGCCCTTAGCATTGCCCTCACGAGGTCAAAGGTGGACACAGGGGGCATTTTTAGATCTGCCGCCTCGCCTCTCCCCCGCCGACGCGGTGCGAACGCTGGAGCTGGGCTATCCCAGCCCGCGCGCAGCTCTGCGAGGGTTGGGCAGTCTGCACTGCAGTCCCCACTGCAGTCCCCTGTCCCGTCGGCCGCTGCTCCGCAAGGGCGGCAGTGGGTGCTTATGCCTGTCCCGTCCGCTCGGACGCGCACGCTGGAATCAGAGGCACCCGCTGCCCGCCGTAAGAGGCAGCATGCAAGGGAGAGGGACGCGACAGAGCAATTCATGCACCGTCGCCGTGGGTTGCCGACGGAGCCCGACGAGAACAAGCGCTTCTCGCTTGGGTCTACCACCGGTCGCTTACGACGGCGGAGACAAACTCTCAGCGGCTCCGCCGGAAGAACGCAAAGGCGCTCTGGCTTGCCATTGAGCAGTCGGAGCGCGAGGCGGCGGAGGCAGCGGCTTGGGTGGCGAAGCTCAAGCGGCAGCAAGACATGGTAGTCCAGTGGCTCAAAGGGCTCATCGTCCTCTCCGACTCCTTCGAAAACGGCGACGACCACGGCGCCTCCTCCGACGACTCAGACGATCCTCCACCGGCCGTCGGCGCCTACAGCTACGTCGTCGACCAGAAGAGGAAAGGGCCAGCAAGGAAGTGGTGAAGATCCGTCTTCTCCACTTTAATTTCAAGTTTTTTTTTGACTAGGAAATTTAATTTCAAGTTTTTAGATGTAGTTTAAACTTGGCCGTCGTTTATGTGCATTATGTAAACTTTGGCGGTCTTTTAAAGATCCGGTGGTGATCTTTTGGTGAACGGATTGTGCATTTCTATGTCTGATTTACGTCCCATTTCATGATCTACATAGTTTTATCCACGTTGCATGGTTTAGTATGGATATAGAGGATCGGATATGAGATACACGGATGTGGAAGACCCAATTTGAGGACTGGCCGGTCAGTCGCGTCCGCAGGCATTTGAGGGCCCAGATTTCCGGCTGTAGATTCTCTTATTTACTCAGATTTTATGTGCAAAGCCAAAGCCAAAAGTAAAAAAGAAATGATTTTCCATTCGAGCCAGGCACGGCAGAAAACAAACAGGGCAAAGGTGAGATGTTTGGTCTCAACCCTCAAACCCTCCTGGCCACTCATCCCCTGCGGCCCACAGCAGCCCGCGGAGTATGTATGATGAAGATGAACCGAACAAAAGAGAGATAATTCTCTCCAGGCAAAACCAGAAGCAGCAGTTCCCAAGAACAACAGGCAGAGCCGAATCACACAGAAGGAAGACTTCTAGCTAGCAGAGATGAGCAGCTTGGCCCTCTTCTTGCCAAGCTCCTCCTCCTCTCTGTTCCTTACAAAGCAGGTTCACCCTACCAAGGGGAGGGCGCCTGCGGTTGTGAGGTGCAGCGGTGGGCCCACCCTGTCAGGATCGCATGAGGAGGAAGAGAGAGAGGGGGTGATGGTGGCCTTGGTAGGGAGGAGAAATGCACTGGCCTCTGCAGCAGCAGCTTGTGGAGTTTCGGTGCTTGGTTTTGCAGGCGATGGCCTGGCGGCGGCCAAGCAGGGCCCGCTGGCAGGGAGGATCCCTGGGCTCTCTGGCCCTGATCAGAATGGTTGGTTCTTACTTGCTGCCATCTTCATCTGTTAATTCCATGTGATATGTTCTTGGTAGTTCAACTTAGAGCAGATCAGACTTCAGATACGCCTTTCATATTCTCATGGTGCATGTCGTAAGGATGTAATTTGTTCAGATAGGTTGGAAAACATACCGCAGGCCGGATGAAAAGTCTGGTGGCCACGGAGTCGGCTGGAGCCCGATCATCCCGTACAGCTTCAAAGTTCCTGATGGCTGGGAAGAGGTGAGAACTGGAGCTACTGGCAGAAATTTAGCTTTCAAAACATAGTCAGTCACACACTTTCTGATCCAAAAGATGTGTTCTGATTTAGACACCAGTGTCGATTGCTGATCTCGGTGGCACAGAGATCGACCTGCGGTTCGGAAACCCCAAGGAGGGCCGACTATCTGTCATCGTAGCGCCCACTCGTAGGTTTGCAGGTGAGCCCTGAACAAACTGTTCTTTCCTGGCATATTTTGTAGCGTGGTAACTGTCTCATGGTACTGACTATCATGCTGAAACTGCCAAGATGACCTTGACGATGCAACGATCGAGAAGATCGGCACGCCGGAGAAGGTGATCAACGCCTTTGGACCGGAGGTCATCGGCGAGAATGTGGAAGGGAAGGTTTTGTCCACAGCCACAGCAGAGTATTCCGGAAGAACTTACTACCAGTTCGAGCTGGAACCACCCCATATCTTCATCACAGCTACGGCTGCTGGGAATAGGCTCTACCTGTTCAGCGTCACTGCAAACGGTGAAATAACTGTCCTTATCACTATATGGTGCTGATTTCTATGGTCACTTTTCTCATCTTGGAAAGGAATTATGTATTTTTGCAGGGCTACAATGGAAAAGGCATTACAAGGATCTGAAGCAAATAGCAGAATCATTCCGCGTAGTCTAGGGTGGTCCCATTGGGTTCGTTCATCACGTAATCTGTTTTATTATTAGAGAAGATGAGGGATGCCGTTATGTAAAGGGAGGGTAAGTACACATCATTTGTAACGATGATTATCTAGCTGAAGAAATTGAACATTGTATGTAAGCTTCCTCTTCTAGTTACAGATAGAATTCAGACCTAAAGGCGCCTTCAGGGCGCATATAACAACTTCCAGGCCTGAATGCATAAATGCATGTTTGAAGTTTCCTTGGCTATAGCCTACATGTCTAATCCATGACTGGCAGTGAACTGATAGACTGATACATGTAGAGTTGTTTCACTACACTTGCCGGCCTCCATATAGGGTTCTTAGATCTAGATCAGCGAAAGAATGACGCCCTTGCCTGACTTGTGTGAAGGCATCATGGAGTATGAGTGTGATTTCAACTTTCAATGCGTCACTAGAGCTCCAGTGGCCGAACTGAAACACCTAATGTAGGCTGAGCAGCTGAGTATATGTGACAGCATGTAGTGCAAATAAGAACAGTTCAAAGTTCATTCAAATAATTCTAAGATATGCTAACTTGCTAGGGTTTGATGAAATGCAGCAATACAAATGGCTACAGCATGATATACAAACGGCTAGAGCATGATATAAGAGCAGTAACTATAAAACATTTAAAAAATGTTATATGCATAATAACCTCATGGGTAACCTAAAAGGAATATCTCAATCATAATCATAGAAGAACCAGCATTAAGCTAGAGTTGTTGAAAGCATTATGATTAAATCAATATTCACAGGCAAGCTAGAACAAAAAGTTAACTCTAGGGTAGGAAGGGGACTCTCCTCCCAATATCTTAAAAATTGCTCTAAAGTGGTTAACTTTTGCTGTACTTAGGTCTTCATACAACACATATTTTTCATGTAGTTGTCAGAAGATTGAAGAGACAAAATAACTATTAGCAAATGACTCATTTATATGATTTAAACTACTTTTGATTCAAAAGTAAGTTACCTCCAAACTAACGAGTCTAGTATAATGCTGCTAGAGGATAGTGGCATACCTTTACACCATCATCACATCAATGCTTCCCAGTCAGGCAGATGCACTCTGGGAATGGGTTTTCGTAAAAGGATTCCTCTGTCCTAAGACGTGCTCTGCCCTTGCTCCCAGGCAAGGACGCATATCTCTTCCTTGGGGCGCCTTGCCTGAAAACAGAGATGCAAACTCAGTACAATCCATGAAGTATGGAACAGAAGTAATGTGCATGTGATATTTAACATTTTCATATATTCAATAAAATCAAATCACCTGTATTTATGCATTTTAGTAACAAGTGAGGACAGCTTAGGACCTTCCATAAGTTCTCCTTTTTCAAGCAAGCCAAAGAGTTCCACTAATCCTCTCCTGAAGATTAAATGCAACAGGACTTAGTCCACATGCACCCATCCACTCGGTCAAGATTCATAGACATCAAACATTAGGAGTATTATTTGTGAGTAATAGAACATAGGTCCACTAAGGATGCATAACTTCACATGCGCAGGTACACACACCCTGTTGTGGCATCTAAGAGAATCCAGCTGGCTGTTAGATGGGTCCAGTTTATGCGGGTGTGTCCAGGGTGTGTAAGAGTCCTATTAGAAGTAAAGAGTCGTACATCGGTTTTGTTCAAGTCAGTTTGGAATAGCTCTATAAAGGAGGAATCTTATTATTTCCAGCTGCCGCAAGCTGGAATACTGTTCGGTGAACATTAACCCCCTTCGTAAGGAGCAGGCAATGCACCATTTGGTGGCGGCTGGAAACTATTACAAGATTGCTCCTTTATAGAGCTATTCGAAACTGACTTTAACACAACCTACTGAAGACTTTACTTGGACTCCTACACACCCTGAGATACTCCTGCACTAAACTGGGTCCATCTAACAGCCAGCTGCTCTTAGATGCCACAACACCCACACACAAAACACACGTGCGCAGCCCATCAGGTGCTCTAATTTTTAAATAAGCACTCTTGTATGACATACAAGACCTTCGAAATAATTTTGAAGTGGTTACTATCTTATTACATAAAGTCTTGTTTTGAGGGAAACTATAGGGGGAAACGAAAAAATAGTAACACCTTAAATAGCAAAATATGTTTACCTATCAGGAGTCAAAGTCTTGCGATGACCCAGAAATCTACGATGGCCCTCAACAGCTCTTGCCATATTGCCGGAGTGTGATGGAATAAACACATCACTTTCCACTGAAATAATGTAGTCAAGTGCTGCAACTTGAGAAGCATGATTCTTAAACTTCTGAAGCTCTTCTTTTGTTGCCAGCACTTCCTGCAGAAGTATATTAGTTTAGTAGAATAGTGAAGGATGGTAGAGCTAATCAATAAAAGAAGTAACACTGCTAACAACCTTGCTAACCAAGTTTGGAAAATACGATCTCAATTTTGATATATACTTATCACCACCATAAATTTCACCAGCTGCAATGTAGATCCAAGTGGACTTGGTATATCCCATCGCACGTAGAAACATCCCCACCTCGTGTGGAGTCAATGGACAATTACCTCCAGATCTCTGTTCAGTTGAGTTTATGTCCTTCAGTTTCCAATGGCTTGTTTTCTCTCTGTTGAGATACATGAAGCCAGTTAATATAATTTGCATGTAGAAATAAAACTGCACATATTTGTGTTGATTGATAATACCTCATGATTCTCAATTCGTCCGCTTCGGATTTACTCAGACCATAAGTGCAGCCCGTGAATGCTAGCATATCTTTTTCATATCGTAGATGAAGAGCAATAAACTTTCCACGTGATTTTAGACGCTCCACAAGCTTCTGTTGTGCAAGTGTTATGTTGGCTCAGAACCTAGTTTACAGAGTGTCATAAATCTCCAAGTGCAAATTGAAGACTGTAACACAATCATAGTTAAAGATTTAAGTTACTAGGAGAATGTTCATGCCTTTCCAAGGTCCTCGATTGGATCTGAGAAACGCAATGCTTGGTAAAGACAGCGGCATCTTAGTCTCTGGATATCAACCGGAAGACCGTTGTTTGCAAGCCGTGAATCAGATTTTGGGATGTGAACTACCTGCAGAATATAATTCGGAGGTGATCAGGTGAACTCAAATAAATGAGCTTCACACTCCAGATCCAGAAGGGAAAAAAATCAAATTATTCAGACAAATTTTTTGAAAATCTATATTTTTATGTAAGTGTTGCTCAAATAATTTGTGTCAAATTGAAAATGTCTGATGCAACCACCATGTCAAAGAACAGCCATGTTGCTAAGCACAGAAAATAGATTGGCGATCTTTCTATACGTCATATTGCTTGGAAACATTAATGAAGATGCTTTCCATAAAGAATAATTTCAATAACTGATAACAGAGTAATGTGGTAGCACTTTCAACTCTCCATACCAGAACAAAACCAAAAGTTTCAGATCACATCATTCAATATCTTGAAGGATACAAAGAAAAAATAGCAAAATGATAGTCCACTAAAATGTCTAGTTTTATTGAACAGAAAGGATGCTATTTTTTTATGACAAAATAAAACAGCTACTAAATCGGTACATTGAGGTAGCTAATGGAGTATCTGAATTGAAGACTACCTTGTGATCCTTCCAAAGTTCTTTCACATCCTCGTAATAGCTCGCGCCAGACCATGAAGTAAAGTGCTTCCGAGCTCTTGGAGCAGATTGCAAACTTTCAGGCAAGTCACTAACGATATGGACATCACCTTCCAGAGCTTTAATAAAACCAGGCTCATTGAAGATGTCTTTAAACGTACTGCATGTATTGGTGCGAATTGGATTTTAGATAAACATGAATGAAATTGGACAATCAACCAAATATACAACAGTCAAAACCTGGTATCTTGCCAAAAAGATCGCTTGTCTAACTGAGGAATAACAAGTGTTGCATTCACCAAGCGGGCTACTGCAATCATATCACAGATCTGCAGAGGGGAGATAACAGAATTCAAACAAAGTTTGGTGACCGTACTTGAACAAATCTCAAGAAAAATATTAATTTAATGATAATAATCAAGAAGATAACATAATAAAATAGATAAATACATCAACAAAAGCAGAACTGGATATTCAGAAGAAGAAAATGCATATATACATGCAATTATTATTACAGGAGTGCAAAAGTATGCAAGTGTGAGTCGGATAAACCATGGAGCTAGAAGCTAAGTTTTGGTGCACGAACTTACTCCAGTTCGCATTTGGTTGAGTCCTCCATTACTTCTAACAGTCATATAGCGGTCCGACTCTATTGGAGCTGGTGATGCAAAAAAAAGGGTGTTACTAAACAAAACAATATTGAGGGAAACCTACCAAGAAAACATGTATGTGCACTGAATTCGCATACAGTGTTTCTACAGCAGAGTAATATAGATACAATACAAGGATACAGATTCAGGGACATTTGACCCTAAAATAAGGACCAGAAGAATAAGCTATACCATAATTGTTGTATCACTCCTATTGCACATAAAGCACATATTCTTATTATCAAATGTAAGATACTGCACATCTGCACCTAGATGTTTGATTTACATATAAGAATTAAGAAGATCAAAGGTAGTTACACTAAAGGAGAAATTAGGACCACAAAGCATATAGAGAGCATATATGTAAAACTGATCTCTGAACAAAGCACTATATTTCTGTTTACTCTAAAGTTTACTCCTAGTGCAGAATCCTAATTAAGCCATATCACCATTGTAGTCGTATACATTAGATTGCTTCATTTAGACACTAGTTACTCAAAAAGAGAGACGTTCACAAAACAGTAGCACTGTTGAGAAGACATCCTTTAGAAATAAAACACATTTAAACCTACTGGAGACTAAATAGTCAAGTAATACTTTCATTAGTAGACAGAAAAACCCCACCAAGCATGGTTGACGATACTAGTTTCCACCAAATTCCAGCTTCATATCACCAGCAACAAACACTTACCAATTTACAAACAATTAGAGCAACCCAACTTAGTCAACAAAGTAGGAATCACCATATGTTTCTGAAAAAAAATGCTGCATAAGAAAGAAATTTACCAATATATCTGTGGGTTGGTGTGACACAAGCATGATAACCGTAGGCATTAGAACCCCACGGCTGCTCATTCGGCACCTGAACATCAGTTACAACTCCAGTTCAGCAATCAACAACGTACCATGACTACACACTGAGTCAATATTAGTTTCATTTAAAGAAAATGGCTGGCCAGCACATGAAGTAATTTTGGATTTCTAAGAAGCTAGGTCTTCTCATTTCCAAATGCATATGTATGGTAAGTTGTTATACAAGAAACATCCAAGACACAGAAATTTATTTGGGGATACTGAGCATTACGATAACACTATATTTCTTAATAACGTATTCAAAGTCAGCAGAAATACACTTCATACCAGGTATTTGAGCTTTTCATTAAAAAAAGGGGGGGTCAAAATAAACAGGCATCTAACTGTATGACAATTAAATCATACACCATCCTCAAGTTTCGCTGGCTCAACACTCACAGGATGTCGACATGGTTTGTCTAGCAACAGCATTGCTTTCTCTTAACTACAGCAGTTGGTTTTCACCAACCTTTAGTTTCAACAACACGAAGAATAATTGAACACTTCATCCTGGTCTACTTTGCACAAAAGCATGACGCATCACAAGAAATGAGATGAAATTACCTACAGAAATTTGTGCAAACAAGACCTGCATCGCATCGAAAACGGAAGCCTAACGCGCAAACTAGTGCGGGGAAAACAGTACTGACAGACACAAAAGTGAAGGGGAAGCATCAGGAAACGGGCCTGGTGGGGCAGGTCCGGGCGGGGCAGGTCGACGCGGGCGATCTGGCGAAGTGAGAGGACGACAAGGAGCACCGTCAATGCGGCTATGAAGCAAGCGCAGCGAGGGATCGGCGACCGTAGGAGCCGCCGGAGCCGGAGGGGCAGCGGAGGCGCTCCGCGGCGGCTCGCCATGGCCGGGGCTTTGGGGGAGAGAGGGAAAGAGAGCCCACGGCTTTGGGAGAGAGGGGGAGGGAGCCCACAAGCCCCGCGCTCCGGCTCTAGTGGGACGGCCCAATACTGTAGCTACAACTACGTGAGTTTTTTCGTTCAGTTTTTATATTATTTTCGTTTTTATTTTTATTTTTTCTTCGAGTTTTTCTCTGGTTTCTTTGTTTCTTTCACTTGTTTGCTTTGGTTTTTTCTTATGATTTTTTATTGCTTTCAACACACATATAATTTTTTTGTACACATTGTGCATTGTTTGTATACATCAGAAACATTTTTAATAGATGTTTACCTTTTTCAAATACATGATCATATTTTTAAAAAAAATTGACATGGTAATATGTGTCACATTTATATCATAAAGATCATTGTACAAGCCACGTAGACACCAACCTGACAAAACTGAAAAGATGGCAGAATGCTAGTCGCATAAAGGAACATCAACCAAGAAAGAGAAATACAATCAAGACCGAAGAAATTCTCTGAGCTTGACACCAACGCCCGTCATCTTGCTCTGGTACCCCCACAACAATCACCAAAGGGAAAAAATGACGGATCACTTTCTCACCGAAGCTCGACGTGACTTCATCGTTGATATGCTGCTTTGCGGACCTCCAAGGTGACTCACCAAAGGCTAACACATTGTCGTTGGATGAGTCAGGCCAGGGCAACACCCCGACACGCCATCGAACTTCAGATCTGGGCCCCTGTATTTTGATGTCACATTTTCACGCACATTATAAATTTTCATATGCATATAAAAAATGTATACATGTTTAACATTTTTACATATACTTATTTTCAAACATTTTTGGAATACATGTTAAACATTTTTCTAACACATGCTGGAACATTACTATGAGAACATTTTTTACATTGTATAAACATTTTTTTAAATGTCACAAACATATTTTTTAAAATTTTTGAGTATTTTAAAATATAATGTAGAATCTTTTAATGGTAAAAATTATGTTTTGCACTGCATAACATGTTTTTAATATGTCATGTATATTTTTTGAAACTCGTGAACATTTTTTAAATGTCAAGAACAATTATTTGATTGGTATCAACATTTTTATAAAAAAATACACTAACAAAACAATACACTGTGTTAGCATTTTCAAATTGATGGTGAACATTTAAACAAAATTAAGTGCATTATTTTTTTTGGAATATATGTATTTTAGAAAATTGAACAAAAAAACAACTAAAACTAGTGTATGCTATGTGATTATGGGTCGGCTCATTATGTCGTCCTTGAGACGATGCGTGATTGTGTCTCACTATGGACGAGATACAATCGCTCCCAAAAAAGTGGCGGTGAGAGAAAAAAACTAAACTCGAATTTGGTATGATTTTGACCCCTAAATCCTCGCAACCGGGGTAGATCTTCCCTTATGGAATTTTGCTTCGATTTTAGCCGGGTAGGGTTGTGGGCGCGAATCCTTTGAGTGGATCGGGATGGCATTATCAACCAAGGTCGGTGGCTTCACATCAGATCGGGATCTTGCCCTTGACGCCCTCTGCTTCACCTCCAAGATGGCAGAGGCTTGGATCCTTGCCACCCCATTTGATGAGGGCCAAGACTTTCGTGTTTCGAAGGCTTGTACTTTATAGACGGCAACTTCAACAGTTGTGTGCTCGCAAACTTCACTTGAGCCATGTTGTTGCTCCAACATCATCCCCTTCGTTCACTACAGGTCAGAGCTCTCACCTGGTGGGAATGATCGACTCCCCGTCGTCTGTTCTCAGCTCTAGTCTAGAAAACTGGCGAGGGGTAGGAAGGCTACTATCTGGCGCGCGAGGTATTTATGACGGATCGACTTCGGCACGATAGCCAACTTCGACATCCTCACCCATTGCTGAAAAGAGCCCCAAGGGGAAGCAACTCGAAACAATGTGCATGCAAACTCACCACCAAGCAAGAGAAACTTAGTTGCCAGAAGTAAGAGCTAGTCGCGCAACACAATGAGTGGGGGCAAGAGTTACACCACTGTTACTCATAGGTCAACTTGGAGTTTGGCCTCCCTAGGAAGAATGGCATCGCCGTCTTCGCCTAGCCGACACAGAAGCTCGTCTCCGCCACGATGGGTGTTGCCGCAATCGATGTCCCACTGGGAGCCCGAGGCCATGAGAAGCTTCACCAAAAACGTGTTTAACTCGAGGAGGTTGCTACCTAGCAAGGGCTGAAAGGGCATTTCCCTACTTTATGTTTTGGATGATGATGACAACCCTTTGTGGTCTAAACGTGTGCTATATGTTTCAGGTTCTCGATGCTTAGACTTACATCGGATTGCTATTACCTCTCGAAGGAAAAGATTGAAGACGTGCCCTCTACGTTTTTATTTTCTTTGGTCGTAGAGTACCCGTACTATCAAGAGGGAATCCTCATTAGGAAGCTCTTGGGGAATCAGTTCACGTACACTTTTCTCACCCTCTCCTTGCCTTCCTTAGGTGTGTGTGTGTGAGAGAGTTTTCCTTGCCTCTTCCCCTCTTTCCTGCTCACTGTTCCTGCCCAACGGTTGTACCGCTCTCTGGAGCAGTTGTACCGCTGGGTCTTGTCGCTCACCAGCTTTTGCTCGAGCGATTGTACCGCTGCCTCCGGGCGGTGGTACCGCCACCATGCTCTGCAACAGCTAGGGCGGTGGTTCCATCCATGTACCGCTCAAATACCGCTCTCGCCTCTGGTTTGATGCTGTTCTTGGGCGGTAGTGGCCCGGTTGGTCCGGTCGTTCCACGATGACCGGTACCACCGGTGGTCCGAGCGGTTCTTCCGCTCAGAACTTAGCCGCCCAAGAGCTCAAGGCCATGCGGTTGTTCCGGCCAGGCACCGCCCAAGTACCGGTCAAGCTCCTGTTTTGATGCGGTGGTTGTGCGGTAGCCAGGCGGTTAGTCCGATTATCTTTCTTAGCCGGTACTACCGCCCGCCTGTCCGGTTGTACCGCTTGTAGGGTTCTGCTGTTACACCGTGAGTCCCGGTTGTACCGGGACGAGGACCGGTTGTACCGCTGCAGTGCAAAAACGCAGTAACGGTTGGAATTGTGGGGAGACTACTTAAGGGGGCTTCTCCCACCTACCACTCCTACCTTTTGACCTCTCTCACTCCACCATTGATGCCCTTCAAGCTCTCTTGCCCGATCTCTCTCTAGCCACTCAAACTTGTTGATTTGCTAGGGATTGAAGGAGGAGACCTAGATCTACACTTCCACCAAAGGATATTTGGTTCCCCCATACTTTCTTGTGTGGATTTTGTTACTCTTGGGTGTTTGAGCACCCTAGACGGTTGAGGTCACTTCGGAGCCATATTCCATTGTGGTGAAGCTTCGTGGTTTTGTTGGGAGCCTCCAATTAAGTTGTGGAGAGAGCCCCAACCTTGTTTGGAAAGGTTCGGTAGCCGCCTTCAAGGGCACCAATAGTGGAATCACGGCATCTCGCATTGTGTGAGGGCATGAGGAGAATACGGTGGCCCTAGTGGCTTCTTGGGGAGCATTGTGCCTCCACACTGCTCCAACGGAGACGTACTTCCTCTCAAAGGGAAGGAACTTCGGCAACACATCCTCGTCTCCACCGTCTCACTCTTAGTTATCTCGTGCCTTTATTTAAGCAAGCTTACTTGTTTCATATCTCTTGCTTGCTTATGTACCTATCCTTGTTGCATCATATAGGTTGCTCACCTAGTTGCATTTCTAGACAACCTATTTTGATGCAAAGTTTAACTTGTTAAAGAAAAACTAAAAATTGTTAGTTGCCTATTCACCCCCCCTCTAGTTAACCATATCGATCCTTTCAATTGGTATCAGAGCCTCGTCTCTTTATTAAGGACTTTACCGTCCAAAGAGTATGGTTGATACCGTAGACGGTGTGGAGGAACACTCCGGTGTGAATCCGATCTCGTCTATGGGAGATGGGGGAACTTTGGTCTCTCGTGAGGAGTTCAATGTGGCCTTGGAGACATTGAAAACCTCCATGACGACCGAAGTCGAAAGGATGTTTACTAAATTTCTTGAGGGGCTTAAACTATCCACCGCACCGTTGAAAGTGGGTGATCCCGCCAATAAGGTGACGGATGCTATCCCCGACAAGGGGGAAGCTAGTAGTGAAAAGGCTCCTTCTTCTAGTGGCAAGAATGGCACCGGCATCTTTGCCCATGTGGAACCACCACTTGTTTATGGTGGACCGGTTCCTTCCACTCATTTGAATCATGCCGGTCCTTCCCCTAAGATTGTGAAAAATGAGGATTTTGATTCTTGGGTTTACCGCTTTAAACGTTATTTAAATCATGTGAACACTAACCTTTGGAGAATCATTGAAGAAGGTTTCTATCCACATGATCCAAGCAACTTCACTCCTCGAGAAGCCGCAGACAATCAATTCAATGAGAATGCTCTCTTCATCATTCAAGATGCTATTCCACCCGAAGACCTACCTCATCTTCGTCCTTTCGCCTTGGCCAAAGATGCATGGCATTGTGTCGTGTCTCTCTACCGGGGAAGCGCAAGCATTCAACGCTCCAACTATGAAGTGGTACAAGATGAGGCCGATGAGTTTGCAATGAAGGAAGATGAAGAACCTCGTGAGCTCTATCGGAGAGTAACCAAACTCGCGGTCTCACTACGAGATCACGGGAGCAAGGACACGGATGACAATTGGATCAAGCGCAAATTCCTCAAGGCAATGATGCCCTATCACAAGGCCATGTCCTCCGTCATTCGTCAAAGACCGGACTTCCACACTTTGACCTCAAGCTAAGTGTTGGATGAGTTTGTGGCCATGAACATTTTGGACAAGACCGCCGACAATGCGGTGCTCCGTTCTCAACAGGCAAAGAAGTCTAACCTTGCATTGAAGGCCAAGCTCATAGTGGAAGACGAAGAAGAGGAAGAAGAGGAGAGCAACCCCGAAGATACGAAGTATGCATATGATGAACACATGGCACTTGATTCAAGGCAATTTTGGAGCAAGAAAAACTCAAGGCCAAACTTTAGCAAAAACAACTCGAGTGGTACAAGGGGCAAGCAACGTGTAAGGACTTGCTACAATTGCGGCAACGTGAGTCATTTCGTTGCGGAATGCCCGTATGAGAAGAGGGAAGACAATGGTGGCAAACTCATCCGAAAGGACAAGGCCAAGTCGTTCCCCAACAAGAACAACTTCACCAAGAAGACTCATCCCAAGGCCTTGGTTGTGCAAGAAGAGTACAATGAGGACGATGACGATGATGAAGATGATGAGTCGGTTGCCATGGCCTCCGTTGCCATTGCAACAACGTCACGGGTGTCTCTTTTCGACTCACCCAACGAGAGCATCACCGCCAAGTGCCTCATGTCTAAAGCCACCAACAAGGTAACCTCCAACATCAAAACTACCATCATTAATCATCCTTCCCCAACGGATAGCATTAATGAATTTGAGGGAGCTAATGTGGAGGCTAACGAGTTTGAGGCCTTTATGGGCAAACTCAAGGGAAAATCCAAGAAGCACTTTATTGCTCTCTTGGAACAACTTGGTGAGGCCAATGACATGATCGAGGCTCACGAAGACACCATCTCTAAGATGGAAGGACATAGTCGTGACTATGCCGATGAGATTTCGGATCTTTCCAATGCTCTTGAAGAAGAGCGTGGTCTTCGTTTGGCTCTTGAGGAGTCACACAACGTAGATCATGCTAAGTTAGAGAAAGATTATGATCATGCCCTCGTTGTTTCTCGTGTGCTAAATTCCGAGAAGGCCAAACTCGGGGTTGATCTTGCTAGACTCAAAGAGGAGTTTGATATACTTGACAAGGCCCACAAGGCCTTGAAGGGTATTCACACTAGTCTCAAGGAGTCTCATGATCAACTCCAAGTGAAGCTAACTAAGGAGAAAGCAACTTTTCCTCATATGGTTTTAATTGATAATGCAAATGCTACTAACCCGTGTTGTGAGCATATACATCTTGTTGAGGAAAATGCTAATTTGAAGGAGCAACTTGAGAGAGGTCTTGCGACTTTCATACAAGGCAAGAAGAACCTCAACGATCTCTTGACCAACCAAAAGGGAGGTGTGGCCAAGGAAGGGGTTGGGTACGTCCCCGACTCCAAGAACAAGAAGAAGAATGACAAGACCAAACGGCCTCCTCCTCTCATGCAAACCTTTGTGAGGGAGGGAGAGAGTGCCCCCGAGGAGAAGAAGAAGAATAATGTCAAGAAGGGCAATGTCACCCCTCCCAACAAAGCCGGCGATTTTAATCCTTCTTATGTGTTATGCCGTGCTAGTGATGGGCATGTTTATGCCAAATTTGTTGGTTCTCTTCATGAATACATTGAATGGTCTATTTGGGTTCCTAAGACCCTTGTTACTAACATCAAAGGACCCATTACAAAATGAGTACCTAAAACCAAGCATTGATCTCTTGTAGGTGTTTGCTTCCGGTGGTGGATCATGGTTGCTTGATAGCGGAGCTACAAATCATATGACCGGAAGCAAGGACTTGGTGGTGGACGTGCACAAGGTTCCATCTATGCTCACCAATGTCGAGTGGGGTGACGCCTCATCTTCTAAGGTATTGGGACTTGGCAAGGTGGTCATCTCTCATGATCTCACGATCGAGAAGGTCATGCTTGTCGAGTCCCTTGCATACAATTTACTTTCCGTTCGTCAACTTGCAATCATGGGCTTTGCCACTTTCTTTGATATCGATACCGTGGCCCTCTTGTGGAGCAAGACTCTTAAAGTAGCCTTTGTTGGGCATGTCGAGAACGGTCTATATGTGATTAACTTTTCGGAGCGACCCACTAAGACCGCGACATGCCTAATGGCTAAAGTTGATGTGGGATGGCTTTGGCATCGCCGTTTAGCCCATGTCAATATGAGATCTTTGCAAAGTCTCCTCAAGGGGGACCATGTCCGTGGACTAACGAATGTTAGTTTTGCTAAAGATCGTGCTTGCAGTGCCTGTATCGAAGGAAACCTACATGAGAAGGCTCACCCTCCCACGATTATCATTTATTCAAAGAGGCCTTTGGATCTCCTTCACATGGATCTCTTTGAGCCTCCATCCTTCGATAGTCTTGGAGGTAGGAAGTATTGCTTGGTGATTGTGGATGACTACTCAAGGTACACGTGGGTGTATTTCTTCAAGAGGAAGAGCGAGACCCAACAAACCGTCATTGACTTTGCAAATGAAGCACAACGTCAACACAATGCAAAGATCTTGACAATAAGAAGTGACAACGGCACCGAGTTCAAGAACTACACCTTGGATGAATTTCCTAGTGATGAGGGAATCAAGTATCAATATTCCGCACCATACACCCCTCAACAAAACGGTGTTGCGGAAAGGAAGAACCGGACGTTGATGGATGCGACAAGGACCATGATGGCGAAGTTCAAGTCTCCGTACAACTTTTGGGCGAAGCCATCAACACCGCGTGTCAATCATCCAATCGGCTCTACCTCCGCAAGGGCTTGAACAAGACTCCATATGAGATACTCACCGGTAACAAGCCCAACCTCAAGTTCTTCCGGGTGTTCGGGTGTAAGTGTTTCATTCTCAAGAAAGGTGTTCGGTTGTCTAAATTTGAGGGTAGAGCTCATGAGGGCATATTTGTTGGTTATGCTACAAACTCTCATGCTTACCGTGTCCTCAATAAATCCACGGGACTTATTGAGGAGACGTGTAACGTGGAGTTTGATGAGAATAACGGCTCCCAAGTGGAGCAAAGTGGCACTTGTGATGTAGGTGATGAAATTCCTCCTCAAGCCATAAGAAGAATGGGTGTTGGTTTTATCCTACCCATTGAGGAACCCCTTGTGGCCGAAGGAGAAGAACAATGCTCCACTCAAGTGGAGCCAACACCAACCCAAGGCTCACACGCTTCCGAAGAATAAAGTGAAGGCCCTCAACCTCATGAACAAGACCAAGGGCAAGATCATACTCAAGACGGTGTTGACACACCAAGTGATGCCCAAGGTCAAGTTCTCTTCCCCGAGCAAGTTCAAGATCAAGAACAAGTTCATGACGGCGCTCAAGATGATCAAGTAACCGCTCCTCAACTCACCACCGAGGAGGAATTAGAGCGTCGTGCCGCCAAGATTGCATCCAAGCTCTCCACCAAGGATCATCTCATGACGAATGTGCTTGGAAGCTTAAGAAAGGGGGTAAGCACTCATAGACAATTAGCAAATTATTGTGAGCATCACGCGTTTGTCTCTTGTGTGGAACCCCACAAGGTCTATGAGGCGCTAGAAGATCCGGATTGGCTCAATGCCATGCACGAAGAACTCAACAACTTCGAGCGCAACAAAGTGTGGAGATTGGTGCCAAGGCCAACGGGGAACCATAATGTCATTGGAACCAAGTGGATATTCAAGAACAAGCAAGATGCCCATGGGATTATCATTCGCAACAAGGCTCGTTTGGTAGCACAAGGCTACTCCCAAGTCGAGGGTATCGACTACGGTGAAACCTTTGCTCCCGTTGCTCGTCTTGAATCCATTCGTTTGTTAATTGCATATGCTTCTCATCATAATTTTAAGTTACAACAAATGGATGTGAAGAGTGCTTTTCTTAATGGTCCCATTAATGAATTGGTTTATGTCAAGCAACCCCCCGGGTTCGAGGATCCCTACTTTCCCGATCATGTGTATCAACTCGATAAGGCGCTCTATGGCCTTAAACAAGCCCCACGTGCGTGGTATGACCACCTTACCGAGTTGTTACAAGACCGTGGTTTTGAAGTTGGGCTAATCGACCCCACTCTTTTTACTAAGAAGGTCAAAGGGGAGTTGTTTGTGTGCCAATTATATGTTGATGATATTATCTTTGGTTCTCCTAACAAAGCTTTCAATGAGGAATTTGCCGCTCTCATGACCTCAAAGTTCGAGATGTCCTTCATGGGAGAGTTGAAGTTCTTTCTAGGGTTCAAAGTGAAGCAAAGAAGAGAAGGAACCTTCATCAATCAATCCAAATACACTCAAGACATGCTCAAGAGATTCAAGCTAAGTGACGTCAAGCCGGCTTCCACTCCAATGCCCACCAAGTGCCAACTTGACTTAGATCCCAATGGTAAAGTGGTGGATCAAAAGGTATATCGTTCCATGATTGGATCCTTGCTTTACCTTTGTGCATCTAGACCGGACATCATGTTGAGTGTGGGAATTTGTGCACGGTTTCAAGCCGCACCTAAGAAAAGTCACTATGTGGCGGTCAAACGAATCTTTCGATATTTGGCTCATACCCCAAACTTTGGCCTATGGTACCCTAGAGGATCAAACTTCAAGCTTGTAGGGTACTCGGATTCCGATTGGGCGGGAGACAAAGTGGATAGGACATCCACTTCCGGAGGGTGCCAATTCCTTGGTTGCTCTTTGGTAAGTTGGTCTTCCAAAAAGCAAAGTTGTGTGTCTCTCTCGTCCACTGAGGTGGAGTATGTTGCCGCCGGTAGTTGTTGTGCTCAACTCCTATGGATGAGGCAAACTTTAAAGGATTACGGTGTCACTTGTGACAAAGTGCCTCTTTGGTGTGACAATGAAAGTGCCATCAAGATCTCTCTCAATCCGGTACAACATTTCAAGACGAAGCATATTGAGATCCGGTATCACTTCATCCGGGATCACATTAGACAAGGAGAGATCGAGCTCAACTATGTCAACACTCATAACAACCTTGCAGATATTTTCACGAAGCCCTTAGATGAAGCAAGATTTCGCGAGTTAAGGCATGAGCTAAATATCATTGATTCGAGCAATGTGGCTTGAACCCTTGCACACCCTACCACGCTCAACTTGTTGTCTAGTTTAGGTGTAGGCATGGACATAGGGGGAGTGTTGTTCTCTCAATGAACTCTCCCTCCCCCCATTATGCATAAATTGATTGTGTCTTTCACATTAGCCATATTTGATGGTACTTGTGCTTCAAAGACGAGTTTTGGTCATGGACCTAAGGATAATTCTTCGCGGTGCCATACCAATTGACTCAAACACAGGTGGCCTTGGCCACCGTCCTCTCTTCTGGGAGTTGGAGTTAGCCTTGCTGTTCTTGTGTTGTTTTCTCTCTTTCTCTCTTTGCTCTTTGTGTTAGGTTCTCCTAGGGTGTTGTTTCTCTCCTGTTTTTGTGCCCCTTCTTCCTCCCTTCGGATTGCACTCATTTGATCTTGGCTTGGGCTTAGGTGGTCGGGCGGTACAACCGGTACCACGAGCGGTTCTACCGCTGGTACCGGGTTGTGCCGTCCCAAGGGTTTCCGTTCGGTGCCTGGGCGGTTCCACCACACAATCCCACGGTAACCCACGTCCGGTACTACCGGTTGTTGCCGTGCGGTACTACCGCTGCCTTCCAGGCACCGGAAGTACCGCCTCCATCCACCGGTCTGTAACAGACGAGCGGTACAACCGCTCCCCTAAGCGGTTCTACCGGGGCGTGCGTACGGGCCTATATATACTCGACGGGGCTGAAGGGTTGTCTTTTTCCCTTTGTCCTCGTTCCTCTTTTTCTTGCCCTACCCACCGGCCATCTCTACCCCTGCCCCGGAGTGCGTCTCGCGCTTCGGATCCTTGGCTCTCCGTGGAGGCCTTCCGAACTCTTCCCATGGATGGTGGTAATGCCTCGTGTTCTTTGCCTCTAGATTTTTGTTTAGGGTTATTCCTTGCCTAGGGCTTTACCCATCTTTCCGCATTTAGTGTTCGATCTATGGCTTAGAAGAGTTCTTTGTTAGCCTCCTGTCTTGTTTGCAGCACTTAGAATTCGGAATATTACTTGTGTGATCCGTATGCTTCGGTTAGATATATCTTCCCTGGTAGTGCCACTGTCAGCGGTTCTACCGCCCCTACGGGTGGTACAACCGCTGGAGCGGTACTACCGGCGGAAGATCCGGTACAACCGGAGTATATCAACCACTAAGCACTGTTCTATCTTCTCTGTTGTTGCAACTTGTTCCTTTTCTGCTAGTGGGTGCAATCCTCTCATCCTTGTTGGGTTTTTGTGTGTTCTTTTTGTGTGTGTGTTCAGGTGGCTCTAGTTCTTGCTCTGCTCCTCGCAAGACCAATAAGAGGGCACGAAGGACCTTGCGCCCGGTTGTGTCAGATGATGAAGAAGTTGTGATTCCTACCAAGCCCACTCGCCGTGAAAAGTCTGCAGCTGCTAAGCAACGTGTGGTCATGCCGTTGCATCGTTGGAAAGCCAAGGATTGGGAAGCCTACCGCTCAAAGAATCCGTATGAGGTTCCCATTGCTCCCTGTTGGACCACTGTTCAGTTCCGGAATGAGATGCAAGTGCGGATTGTTCATGAACTCTTTGAGCACAACAAGAATAGATATGCCAAGCAGTGGACGATTGATTTTGATCATTGGAGGAACAACATGGAGTATTTTGGTGAGGGTTAGCTCTCTGCGAGGATTTTGATCTTGTCAAGATCATGTCAGTCAACTGTGACTTTGATGTTCAACTCATCCATCAGTTCTATGCCACGGTTCATTTTGGGGAAGATGATGCGCGCACTCTCACCTTCATGTGTCGTGATGAATTGTTTCACGTTCCCTGGAGGGCTTTCTGCAATGCTATTGGGTACGAGGATACCGGTCTGCAAGGAAGGGGTGGCATTCGCCCTCATGATTTTCCTGAGTCCATGCCTAAGGAGAAGCTTGCCCCTCTGTACATTCGGGGCCGTGGGATTATTGGAGAATCCAAGGATTTGGAGAAGGTCTATGACATCATGCACCGAGTGTTCCGCAATGTGCTCTTGCCCAAGGTGGGCAATCATTATGAAATTCATGGCTATCTGGTTGATTTGATGGTTGCTATGAAGACCATGGTGGGGACAGGGGCAACGTTTGATGTGTCAAATTGGCTGTGGCATGAGATGTACAACATGGTCATCTACCGTAAAGTCCCAGTCTACGCTCCGTTTGTCATGTGCTTTCTGACCTCTGTGTGGGCTGTTCGTCGTCCTGGAGAGCTCCTCACTTCTCCAGACAACCTCACTGTTCATGAGGTCAAGCTCCTTAAGAAGAAGAAGCATGCCGAGCCTCGCTTCCCTGAACATGCTCCTGAGGATGTCTATGCTACTTCTGACGATGAGGACTTTGAGCTGGAGTCAGGGGCCAAGCCTTCGTGGGTGGCCAAACTTACTGCCAAGGTAAAGAAGACCTTTTGTCTCCAGGCTGACATCCAGAAGAAGATGTATGAGGCACATGTCAATGAGAAGCTCGCACGGCGTCGCCAAATTGCAATGATGAAGCACCTCAACATGCAGGTTCAGAGTGGCTCTGAGAAGAGCATCACCCCAGAGGAGCGTTGGATCTCTACCCATAGCACCTGGACTGATGATGAAGCCCCTCCCTAGCCATCATCCTCGTTTGCAGCAGCTGACAATGCCATGGAAGTATCTGATCACGACGACGATGACGACTCTGATTATGAAGATCCAGATGCGACTGAGGAGTCAGAGGAGGACGCCTGAGCTTTGGGTCGCTAGCTTCGCTCTTTTCCTTTTTGGTGTCTTGATGCCAAAGGGAGAGAGGGTTCTATAGGTCTCGGGGATTTGCTTGGGTTGTTTTCTCTTGTTCTCATGTTTTTATGTTTGTTTGTGGACTTGTTTCGTTCCGTGCTGTGTGTGAGACTTGCTAGACTTGCTACTCCGTTTATTCATAGGTCTTTATCATTATTATTGCCTCTAAGTATTATATTGTCTATCCTTTTGAGCTCAGAGTGATGAGTCTATAAAATCTAGGGGGAGTCTAGTCCTGAAAGTGTGCCCATGCTTTCTAACAGCTAGTACTTGTTGGGGCACACATTCAAGGGGAGTCCCGTCTAGATTTCATTGACTTATCTCTTGCAAATCGTGTTGTTGTCATCATCCACCAAAAAAGGGGAGATTGAAAGGGCATTTCCCTACTTTATGTTTTGGATGATGATGACAACCCTTTGTGGTCTAAACGTGTGCTATATGTTTCAGATTCTCGATGCTTAGACTTACATCGGATTGCTATTACCTCTCGAAGGAAAAGATCGAAGACGTGTCCTCTACGTTTTTATTTTCTTTGGTCGTAGAGTACACGTACTATCAAGAGGGAATCCTCATTAGGAAGCTCTGGGGGAATCAGTTCACGTACACTTTTCTCACCCTCTCTTTGCCTTCCTCAGGTGTGTGTGTGTGAGAGAGTTTTCCTTGCCTCTTCCCCTCTTTCCTGCTCACTGTTTCTGCCCAGCGGTTGTACCGCTCTCTGGAGCGGTTGTACCGCTGGGTCTTGTCGCTCACCAGCTTTTGCTCGAGCGGTTGTACCGCTGCCTCCGGGCGGTGGTACCACCACCATGCTCTGCAACAGCTAGGGTGGTGGTTTCCGTCCATGTACCGCTCAAGTACCGCTCTCGCCTCTGGTTTGATGTTGTTTAGGCGGTAGTGGCCCGGTTGGTCCGGTCGTTCCACGATGACCGGTACCACCGGTGGTCCGAGCGGTTCTTCCGCTCAGAACTTAGCCCCCAAGAGCTCAAGGCCATGCGGTTGTTCCGGCCAGGCACCGCCCAAGTACCAGTCAAGCTCCTGTTTTGATGCGGTGGTTGTGCGGTAGCCAAGCGGTTAGTCCGGTTATCTTTCTTAGCCGGTACTACCGCCCGCCTGCCCGGTTGTACCGCTTGGTAGGGTTCTGTTGTTACACCGTGAGTCCCGGTTGTACCGGGACGAGGACCAGTTGTACCACTGCAGTGCAAAAACGCAGTAACGGTTGGAATTGTGGGGAGACTACTTAAGGGGGCTTCTCCCACCTACCACTCCTACCTTTTGACCTCTCTCACTCCACCATTGATGCCCTTCAAGCTCTCTTGCCCGATCTCTCTCTCTAGCCACTCAAACTTGTTGATTTGCTAGGGATTGAAGGAGGAGACCTAGATCTACACTTCCACCAAAGGATATTTGGTTCCCCCATACTTTCTTGTGTGGATTTTGTTACTCTTGGGTGTTTGAGCACCCTAGACGGTTGAGGTCACCTCAGAGCCATATTCTATTGTGGTGAAGCTTCGTGGTTTTGTTGGGAGCCTCCAATTAAGTTATGGAGAGAGCCCCAACCTTGTTTGTAAAGGTTCGGTAGCCGCCTTCAAGGGCACCAATAGTGGAATCACGGCATCTCGCATTGTGTGAGGGCGTGAGGAGAATACGGTGGCCCTAGTGGCTTCTTGGGGAGCATTGTGCCTCCACACCGCTCCAACGGAGACGTACTTCCTCTCAAAGGGAAGGAACTTCGGCAACACATCCTCGTCTCCACCGTCTCCACTCTTGGTTATCTCGTGCCTTTATTTAAGCAAGCTTACTTGTTTTATATCTCTTACTTGCTTGTGTACCTATCCTCGTTGCATCATATAGGTTGCTCACCTAGTTGCATTTCTAGACAACCTATTTTGATGCAAAGTTCAACTTGTTAAAGAAAAGCTAAAAATTGTTAGTTGCCTATTCACCCCCCCTCTAGTCAACCATATCGATCCTTTCAAGGGCGATCTCTGAAGCCAAGGATCGGCTACGGTGAGCACCAATGTCAAACGTGTACATGTGTCGCAGGTCTTAAGCTCTTTTGCTCACCACCCGGAGACTTCAGTCAAGTCCCGACCTGGAATACTTTGGGACGCACTCGAGATCACCAATGTTCACCACCCCCAGGATCCAGAAGGAGAGGGGAGATGCCCATACACCTCGCGTTGCGTCGGGTTTCCTCGAGGTGACAAGCGACGGGTTCGGTGTGGACATGATAGTTCGCATATTCCACTTCTCTGGTCGTTCTAAGTGGGCACCATGGACGACCCACATCCACTTGTAGCCTGAGGCACGCCCACCTCATGGAGACACAAACACGTTGGTTGCCCACGGCGACATGGCGGAGGAATGCGGGTGATGCAGGGATGATGATTATTTTAATTATAATTAGATTTATCATTATCATTACGACCGGGATGGTGATTATTTCAGTTAATTAGATTCGTCATTTCATCACAATTAAAACTCTGGAAGCACAAACCTACCCTAATAGAAATTACCATTATGTCCATGACCAAAAATCTGACCGCCCCATGTATCTTTTCCTTTGTCGCCGAAACTGCACAAAGACGTGTTACAAAGGCTTCATTATTTATTTATTTCAAAAAAGGCTTCTAGGGGCTTCATGTCGAAAAAAAGGACTTCTAGGGGCTGGGCTTGTAAAATGGCTCGGACGGCGCACCAGATCTTCGGGCAAATGGCCTTATGACAGAACAGTGGCCTGTCATGCTGCAGTCCTGAATTGGTGAGGTGTGGTCTCAATAAATCCTATAATTTCGTAATGAAAACTGAGGGTCCACTAGCGCTTGGGGTCGTCGTCGCACCCTGATCTCGCAGCCTACGCCGCCCTACATGTCACGCCGGCCGGCTTGGCCACTCCTTTGCCGATGAGGCGATGCCGCCGCACCTTTCGTCATGACGGCACCGGGCGGCCAGGCTACTGCTAAAATTTCCAGCAAAGTTACAAGCGCGCAGTGATCATCCTGTCTGCCATGCGCCGCGCTAATTCCTTTTCTTTTCAGTCTAGCCGGTACTTTAATCCATCTGATTGGCTCGGACAGGCGGAGAGGGCCCTTCCCCGCCGAAATCATGCACAAAGCGGCAATGCGGCCTCTCGAGTCTGCACGGGCCACGAGCTGTTCCTAAGCACAGCACTGCATGAATATGATCACAACGTGCCGAACGGTGGATCCGAGCTCTGAAGAGCCATTTGAAGCTCTGGACCCTCTGTGGCTCGATGAGGCCTACCAGTGCGAGTGTGACCTGCATGCCACCGTCTTCGTCTGATTATCTGATAAACCGGCAGTTCCATGGAAAGCATATACCAGCGTAACCAGTCAAAGAATTCCACTTTGGTACAATGGCCGGTACTACTAGTCTTCACTTCCTGGCGTCTACGCATGCCAGCAACTCAGCATAGCAGATAAGTATATGTGCATCTGCCATTTTATAGTTCAGAGAAATCTGTGTGCGTCCAGCCGTATCCACCGAGCAGGAACAAAAATTGACCAACCCCCTTCCAAAATCCAATCTCGACAAAATACGGTGACAGCGATCCGAGGAAAAAGTAGCCATACGGTTAACATCATGACACGACTGCAACCAGAGGTCAATCCGATAGTCTACCTGAAGCAGCCGGTGATATCAGCCGCTCGCAGTACTAACAAGAAGCAGCCGGGCCCCGTCCAAGTTTCACCTAACGCGCGCAACATACAGCAATTGCCGCCGTCCCCCGGGAAAAGAAAATTTGCAATCGCCGCCGCTGCTCGCGTCCCCTGCTTTGTCCATTGCGTGGAAAATGCACGGGGCCCGGCCAAGCTGTACCACTATAGTAGAGGCGGAGGAAGCCGACAGAGAGGGGAGGCTGGGGAGCAAGTGGCGAAAATGAAATGAATCACGGGACCGGATCACTGTCACAGTGTCACGCATCGAACGTTAATAAGTACTGGAGCAAGATTGTTGTCATCTCATCTATCCATCTATCTGTCCATCCATCTGTGTCTAACCATATCTCTGTCCCGCTCGGCGCCGCTGCTCCTGCTGCCGCCGGTCCCGTGCCAATAGATCGTCTGAATTCCCGGCCAGGGAAAAAGATTGCGTTTATGTGGACACGGCGTCTCCGCGATTCGTGCGGCCTCGGATGGTGCAGCAACGGGTTTGATCAATCGATCCATCTTCGCCCGCTTGTTTACGTGTGGACAGTGAGTGGCCTACCGCTACCGGTGCCGGGACTAGGAAAGCGCAAGAGAGATTGCGGGGCTGGGAAAGCTCGCGGGCGCTGCCCGTTCCCGGCGCCCTTTTTGTGGGAGGACGGGAGGAGAGGGGATCGGGCTGGCTTTGTTTCTCTTTCTTTTCTAGCTTTTGGCGACATCGGAGCGGCGCGTCGCCGTGCATGCTCGCCACTTTGCTGGGTGCGGGGACGTGGCCGTGTCCATCGGCTCATCTGTCCCCGTCGCCTGCATTGCGTGATGGATTCATGATACTCCTCTCGCGTGGTCTCTGCACGTAGCCACACATGTGTGACACGTCTACCGGTGCAAGTATGTTCTCTGCTTTTGCAACAGAGGGAAAATGCTATTCGCTGAACCTTCGCTGAGCAGCATGAATGCATGGTTAGAGCATCTACAGCCGGACTTCGCAAATCTGGTCCCTTAAACACCTGCGGACACGCTCGTGGGCACTGACCGGGCATCCCTTAAATAATGTGATCCACATTCGGATACCATAATTACCATATCTCAAATCCATACAATCTCATGTAACCACGTCGATACACACGTATCATCCGGCTACTCCATCACACTACACTAAACATGCCATCGGGCTACCAAAATTTGGCATGTTTGACCATGATGGAGTTCATCCACAACTGCCATTGCCCTTCTAGACGCCCTTCTCGTCCTTCTCACGGAAGTACCGATCGAAGACGCATTACGGATCAAGCCGGATCTGCTCGTCGTCGGAGCTGTCCTCGCCATCGCTGTCCTCCTTCGATGGCAGTCCAACCATGGCACGGACCACCTGATTCTGCTCTCGGACGAGGGCGCGCGTGTTCCTCCGTTGCCATTTCTTCGCAATGCGGGCGCAGATGGCTTCCTCCTCTATGGCCGCCCGCGCCGCCGCATCAGCGGCCATTTCCGCTGCGATACATGCTTCGACGGCCCTTATCCTCTCCTTCCCACGGCGGGCCGCCCGTTCCCGGTGGGACTCATAGTCTGCCCGATCGATGATGGGGAAGGAGAGGTGTTCCGGCTGCTGGGACCGCGAGAATCCAACACCAAAGGACCCGAGCGCCCGGTGAGTCGACACTGAAGGAAATATGCCCTATAGGCAATAATAAAGTTGTTATTTTATATTTTCTTATATCATGATAAATATTTGTTATTCATGCTAGAATTGTATTAACCGGAAACTTGATACATGTGTGGATACGTAGACAAAACACCATGTCCCTAGTGAAGCTCTACTAGACTAGCTCGTTAATCAAAGATGGTTAAGTTTCCTAACCATGGACATGTGTTGTCATTTGATGAACGGGATCACATCATTAGGAGAATGATGTGATGGACAAGACCCATCCGTTAGCTTAGCATATTGATCGTTCAGTTTTATTGCTATTGCTTTCTTCATGTCAAATACATATTCCTTCGACTATGATATTATGCAACTCCCGGATACCGGAGGAATACCTTGTGTGCTATCAAACGTCACAACGTAACTCGGTGATTATAAAGATGCTCTACAGGTATCTCCAAAGTTGTTTGTTGGGTTTGTATAGATCAAGATTATGATTTGTCACTCCGAGTATCAGAGAGGTATCTCTGGGCCCTCTCAGTAATGCACATCATAATAAGCCTTCCAAGCAATATGACTAATGAGTTAGTTACGGGATGATGTATTACAGAACGAGTAAAGAGACTTGCCGTTAACGAGATTGAACTAGGTATAAAGATATCGACGATCGAATCTCAGGCAAGTAACATACCGGCGACAAGGGGAACAACGTATGTTGTCATTACGGTACGACCGATAAAAATCTTCGTAGAATATGTGGGAACCAATATGAGCATCCAGGTTCCGCTGTTGGTTATTGACCGGAGAGGTGTCTTGGTCATGTCTACATAATTCTCGAACCCGTACGGTCCGCACGCTTAACGTTTGATGACGATTTTGTATTATATGAGTTATATGATTTGGTGACCGAATATTGTTCGGAGTCCCGAATGAGATCACGGACATGACGAGAAGTCTCGAAATGGTCGAGAGGTAAAGATTGATATATAGGACGATAGCATTCAGACACCGGAGAGGTGTCTCGGTCATGTCTACATAGTTCTCGAACCCGTACGGTCCGCACGCTTAACGTTCGATGACGATTTTGTATTATATGAGTTATGTGATTTGGTGACCGAATATTGTTCGGAGTCCCGAATGAGATCATGGACATGATGAGGAGTCTCGAAATGGTCGAGAGGTAAAGATTGATATATAGGACGATAGCATTCGGACATCGGAAGTGTTTCGAAAGGTACCAAGTACATATTGGACTACCAGAGGGGTTACCGGAACCCTTGGGAGGTTAATGGGACACATGGGCCAAAGGGGAAGGGGCACACCAGCCCACGGGGCTGGCGCACCCCTCCTAGGCCGTCGACCGAGTGGGAGATGAAGGAAATATGCCCTAGAGGCAATAATAAAGTTGTTATTTATATTTCCTTATATCCTGATAAATGTTTATTATTCATGCTATAATTGTATTAACTGGAAACTTGATACATGTGTGAATACATAGACAAAACAGAGTGTCCCTAGTATGCCTCTACTTGACTAGCTCGTTAATCGAAGATGGTAAGTTTCCTCACCATAGACATGTGTTGTCATTTGATGAACGGGATCACATCATTAGGATAATGATGTGATGGACAAGACCCATTCGTTAGATTAGCATAATGATCGTTAAGTTTTATTGCAATTGCTTTCTTTATGACTTATACATATTCCTTTGACTATGAGATTATGCAACTCCCGAATACCAGAGGAATACCTTATGTGCTATCAAACGTCACAACATAACTGTGTGATTATAAAGATGCTATACAGGTATCTCCGAACGTGTCTGTTGGGTTGGCATAGATCGAGGTTAGGATTTGTCACTTCGAGTATCGGAGAGGTATCTCTGGGCCCTCTCGATAATGCACATCATGATAAGCCTTGCAAGCAATGTGATTAATGAGTTAGTTAAGGGATGACACATTACGGAACGAGTAAAGAGACTTGCCGGTAACGAGATTGAACTAGGTATGAAGATACCGATGATTGAATCTCGGGCAAGTAATGTACCAATGACAAAGAGAATGACGTATGTTGTCATTGCGGTTTGGCCTATAAAGATCTTCGTCGAATATGTAGGAACCAATATGAGCATCCAAGTTCCGCTATTAGTTATTGATCGGAGATGTGTCTCGGTCATGTCTACATAGTTCTCGAACCCGTCGGGTCCGCACGCTTAACGTTCGATGACGATTTGTATTATGAGTTATGTGTTGTGGTGACCAAAGATTGTTCGGAGTCCCGGATGAGACCATGAACATGACGAGGAGTCTCGAAATGGTCGAGAGGTAAAGATTGATATATTGGACGATAGTATTCGGACACCGGAATGGTTCCGGAGCCTTTCGGGAATTTATCGGAGTACCGGGGGGTTACCGGAATGCCCCGGGGGAAGTAATGGGCCATATGGGCCATAGGGGAGAGGCAGGGCAGCCCACAAGTAGGTGGCGCCCCCCCTGTTGGGGAACGTTGCAGAAAACAAAAATTTTCCTACTCGTTTCACCAAGATCCATCTAGGAATTCATCTAGCAACGAGTGATCGGATGCATCTACATACCTTTGTAGATCGCGAGCGGAAGCGTTCAAAGAACGGGGATGATGTAGTCGAACACGACGTGAATCAAATCACCGGAGATCCTAGCACCGAACGGACGGTGCCTCCGCGTTCAACACACGTACGGAACGGATGACGTCTCCTCCTTTCTTGATCCAGCAAGGGGGGGGGGGGAGAAGTTAATGAAGATCCAGCAGCACGACGGCGTGGTGGTGAATGCAGGGCGTCACAGTAACAGGGCTTCGCCGTGTACTACGAGGGAGAGATGTAACAGGGGAGAGGGAAGCACCAAAGGCTGAGGTATGAAGTCCTCCCTCTCCTCAACTATATATAGGAGGGCCAAGGGGGGGGGGTTGCGCCAGCCTAGGAGATCCAATCTCCTAGGTGCGGCGGCCAAGGGGAGGTTTCCCTCCCCCCCAAGGCACCTAGAGGTGCCTTCCACCATTGGGACTCTTCCCTTTTTTGTGGAAACCTAGGCGCATGGGATTTTGGGGCTGGTGCCCTTGGCCCATGCAGGCCAAGGCGCACCCCCTACAGCCCATGTGGCCCCCGGGACAGGTGGCCCCACCCGGTGGACCCCTGGGACCCTTCCGGTGGTCCCGGTACAATACCGATAACCCCGAAACTTGTCCCGATGGCCGATACTGCACTTCCTATATATAATTCTTTACCTCCGGACCATTCCGGAACTCCTCGTGACGTCCGGGATCTCATACGGGACTCCGAACAACATTCGGGTTACTGCATATACATATCTTCATAACCCTAGCGTCACCGAACCTTAAGTGTGTAGACCCTACGGGTTCGGGAGACATGCAGACATGACCGGGATGACTCTCCGGTCAATAACCAACAGCGGGATCTGGATACCCATGTTGGCTCCCACATGCTCCATGATGATCTCATCGGATGAACCACGATGTCGAGGATTTAATCAACCCCGTATACAATTCCCTTTGTCAATCGGTATGTTACTTGCCCGAGACTCGATCGATGGTATCCCAATACCTTGTTCAGTCTCGTTACCGGCAAGTCACTTTACTCGTACCGTAATGCATGATCCCGTGATCAACCACTTGGTCACCTTGAGCTCATAATGATGATGCATTACCGAGTGGGCCCAGTGATACCTCTCCGTTATATGGAGTGACAAATCCCAGTCTCGATCCGTGTCAACCCAACAGACACTTTCGGAAATACCTGTAGTGCACCTTTATAGTCACCCAGTTACGTTGTGACGTTTGATACA
Organism: Triticum urartu; assembly: GCF_056163025.1. Taxonomy (NCBI): domain Eukaryota; kingdom Viridiplantae; phylum Streptophyta; class Magnoliopsida; order Poales; family Poaceae; genus Triticum; species Triticum urartu. Next base: position 578,857,892 of record NC_141874.1, read on the forward strand.
CCCAAAGCACTCTTACGGTATCCGGGAGTTACACGATCTCATGGTCAAAGGAAAAGATACTTGACATTGGAAAAGCTCTAGCAAACGAACTACATGATCTTGTGCTATGCTTAGGATTAGGTCTTGTCCATCACATCATTCTCCTAATGATGTGATCCCGTTATCAATGACATCCAATGTCCATAGCCAGGAAACCATGACTATCTGTTGATCAACGAGCTAGTCAACTAGAGGCTTACTAGGGACATATTATGGTCTATGTATTCACACGTGTATTACGATTTCCGGATAATACAGTTATAGCATGAATAAAGACAATTATCATGATCAAAGAAATATAATAATAATACTTTTATTATTGCCTCTAGGGCATATTTCCAACAGTCTCCCACTTGCACTAGAGTCAATAATCTAGTTACATTGTGATGAATCAAACACCCATGCAATTCTGGTGTTGATCATGTTTTGCCCTAGGGAGAGGTTTAGTCAACGGATCTGCTATATTCAGGTCCGTATGTACTTTACAAATCTCTATGTCTCCATCTTGAACATTTTCACGAATGGAGTTGAAGCGACGCTTGATGTGCCTTGTCTTCTTGTGAAACCTGGGCTCCTTGGCAAGTGCAATAGCTCCAGTGTTGTCACAAAAGAGTTTGATTGGCCCCGACGCATTGGGTATGACTCCTAGGTCGGTGATGAACTCCTTCACCCATATTGCTTCATGTGCTGCCTCCGAGGCTGCCATGTACTCCGCTTCACATGTAGATCCCGCCACGACGCTCTGTTTGCAGCTGCACCAGCTCACTGCTCCACCATTCAACATATACACGTATCCGGTTTGTGACTTAGAGTCATCCAGATCTGTGTCGAAGCTAGCGTCGACGTAACCCTTTACGACGAGCTCTTCGTCACCTCCATAAACGAGAAACATTTCCTTAGTCCTTTTCAGGTACTTCAGGATATTCTTGACCGCTGTCCAGTGTTCCTTGCCGGGATTACTTTGGTACCTTCCTACCAAACTTATGGCAAGGTTTACATCAGGTCTGGTACATAGCATGGCATACATAATAGAACCTATGGCTGAGGCATAGGGGATGACACTCATCTCTTCTATATCTTCTACCGTGGTCGGGCATTGAGCCGAGCTCAATCTCACACCTTGCAAAACAGGCAAGAACCCTTTCTTGGACTGATCCATTTTGAACTTCTTCAAAATCTTATCAAGGTATGTGCTTTGTGAAAGACCTATGAGGCATCTTGATCTATCTCTATAGATCTTGATGCCTAATATATAAGCAGCTTCTCCAAGGTCCTTCATTGAAAAACTCTTATTCAAGTAGGCCTTGATGCTGTCCAAGAGTTCTATATCATTTCCCATCAAAAGTATGTCATCTACATATAGTATGAGAAATGCTACAGAGCTCCCACTCACTTTCTTGTAAACGTAGGCTTCTCCATAAGTCTGCGTAAACCCAAACGCTTTGATCATCTCATCAAAGCGAATGTTCCAACTCCGAGATGCTTGCACCAGCCCATAAATCGAGCGTTGGAGCTTGCACACCTTGTTAGCATTCTTAGGATCGACAAAACCTTCTGGCTGCATCATATACAATTCTTCCTTAAGGAAACCATTAAGGAATGCCGTTTTGACGTCCATTTGCCATAATTCATAATCGTAGAATGCGGCAATTGCTAACATGATTCGGACGGACTTCAGCTTCGCCACCGGTGAGAAAGTCTCATCGTAGTCAACCCCTTGAACTTGTCGATAACCCTTAGCGATAAGCCTAGCTTTATAGATGGTCACATTACCATCCGCGTCTGTCTTCTTCTTAAAGATCCATTTATTTTCTATGGCTCGCCGTTCAACGGGCAAGTCAGTCAAAGTCCATACTTCGTTTTCATACATGGATCCTATCTCGGATTTCATGGCTTCTAGCCATTTGTTGGAATCCGGGCCCGCCATCGCTTCTTCATAGTTCGAAGGTTCACCGTTGTCTAACAACATGATTTCCAAGACAGGGTTGCCGTACCACTCTGGTGCGGAACGTGTCCTTGTGGACCTTCGAATTTCAGTAGGAGCTTGATCAGAAGTATCTTGATCATCATGAATAACTTCCTCTCTAGTCGGTGCAGGCACCTCAGGAACATTTTCTTGAGTTGCGCCATTTACCGGTTCAAGAGGCAATACTTCATCAAGTTCTACTTTCCTCCCACTTACTTCTTTCGAGAGAAACTCTTTCTCTAGAAAGGATCCATTCCTGGCAACAAAGATCTTGCCTTCGGATCTGAGGTAGAAGGTATACCCAGCAGTTTCTTTAGGGTATCCTATGAAGACGCATTTTTCCGACTTGGGTTCGAGCTTTTCAGGTTGAAGTTTCTTGACATAAGCATCGCATCCCCAAACTTTTAGAAACGACAGCTTAGGTTTCTTCCCAAACCATAATTCATACGGTGTCGTCTCAACGGATTTCGACGGAGCCCTATTTAAAGTGAATGCGGCAGTCTCTAAAGCATAGCCCCAAAAAGATAGCGGTAAATCGGTAAGAGACATCATAGATCGCACCATATCTAATAGAGTGCGATTACGACGTTCGGACACACCGTTACGCTGAGGTGTTCCAGGTGGCGTGAGTTGTGAAACTATTCCACATTTTCTTAAGTGTGTGCCAAATTCGTGACTCAAGTATTCTCCTCCACGATCTGATCGTAGAAACTTGATTTTCCTGTCACGTTGATTTTCAACCTCACTCTGAAATTCCTTGAACTTTTCAAAGGTTTCAGACTTGTGTTTCATTAAGTAGACATACCCATATCTACTCAAGTCATCAGTGAGGGTGAGAACATAACGATAGCCACCGCGAGCCTCAACACTCATTGGACCGCACACATCAGTATGTATGATTTCCAATAAGTTGGTTGCTCGCTCCATTGTTCCTGAGAACGGAGTCTTGGTCATTTTTCCCATGAGGCATGGTTCGCACGTGTCAAATGATTCATAATCAAGAGACTCTAAAAGTCCATCTGCATGGAGCTTCTTCATGCGTTTGACACCTATGTGACCAAGGCGGCAGTGCCACAAGTATGTGGGACTATCATTATCAACCTTACATCTTTTGGTACTCACACTATGAACATGTGTAGTAATACGCTCGAGATTCATTAAGAATAAACCATTGACTATCGGAGCATGACCATAAAACATATCTCTCATATAAATAGAACAACCATTATTCTCGGATTTAAATGAGTAGCCATCTCGTATTAAACGAGATCCTGATACAATGTTCATGCTCAAACATGGCACTAAATAACAATTATTGAGGTTTATAACTAATCCCGTAGGTAAATGTAGAGGTAGCGTGCCGACGGCGATCACATCGACCTTGGAACCATTCCCGACGCGCATCGTCACCTCGTCCTTTGCCAGTTTCCGTTTATTCCGCAGCTCCTGCTGTGAGTTACAAATATGAGCAACGGCACCGGTATCAAATACCCAGGAGTTACTACGAGTACTGGTAAGGTACACATCAATTACATGTATATCAAATATACCTTTGGTGTTGCCGGCCTTCTTGTCCGCTAAGTATTTGGGGCAGTTCCGCTTCCAGTGACCCTTCCCTTTGCAATAAAAGCACTCTGTCTTAGGCTTGGGTCCATTCTTTGACTTCTTCCCGACAGCTTGCTTGCCGGGCGCAGCAACTTCCTTGCCGTCCTTCTTGAAGTTCTTTTTACCCTTGCCCTTCTTGAACTTAGTGGTTTTATTCATCATCAACACTTGATGTTCCTTCTTGACTTCTACCTCTGCTGATTTCAGCATAGCAAATACTTCAGGAATGGTCTTTACCATCCCCTGCATATTGAAGTTCATCACAAAGCTCTTGTAGCTTGGTGGAAGCGACTGGAGGATTCTGTCAATGACCGCGTCATCCGGGAGATTAACTCCCAGCTGAGTCAAGCGGTTATGTAACCCAGACATAGTGAGTATGTGCTCACTGACAGAACTATTTTCCTCCATCTTACAGCTGAAGAACTTATCGGAGACTTCATATCTCTCGATCCGGGCACGAGCTTGAAAAACCATTTTTAGCTCGTCGAACATCTCATATGCTCCATGTCTCTCAAAACGCTTTTGGAGCCCCGGCTCTAAGCTGTAAAGCATGCCGCACTGAACGAGGGAGTAGTCATCAGTACGTGTCTGCCAAGCGTTCATAGCATCTTGGTTCTGTGGGACGGGTGGATCACCTAGCGGTGCTTGTAGGACATAATCTTTCTTGGCAGCTATGAGGATGATCCTCAAGTTCCGGACCCAGTCCGTATAGTTGCTGCCATCGTCTTTCAGCTTGGTTTTCTCTAGGAATGCGTTGAAATTGAATACAACGTTGGCCATTTGATCTACAAGACATATTGTAAAGATTTTAGACTAAGTTCATGATAATTAAGTTCATCTAATCAAATTATTAATGAACTCCCACTCAGATTAGACATCCCTCTAGTCATCTAAGTGTTACACGATCCGAGTCGACTAGGCCATGTCCGATTAACACGTGAGACGGACTAGTCATCCTCGGTGAACATCTTCATGTTGATCGTATCTTCCATACGACTCGTGTTCGACCTTTCGGTCTCTGTGTTCCGAGGCCATGTCTGTACATGCTAGGCTCGTCAAGTTAACCCTAAGTGTTTTTGCATGTGTAAAACTGTCTTACACCCGTTGTATGTGAACGTAAGGATCTATCACAACCGATTAACACGTGGTGCTTCGAAACAACGAACTGTAGCAACGGTGCACAGTTAGGGGAGAACACTTCTTGAAATTTTTGTAAGGGATCATCTTATTTACTACCGTCGTTCTAAGTAAACAAGATGCAAAACATGATAAACATCACATGCAATCAAATAATAATAGTGACATGATATGGCCAATATCACATGGCTCCTTTGATCTCCATCTTGGGGCTCCATGATCATCCTGTCACCGTCATACTCATCGACATGTAAGTTGTGATTCCTTGTACAATAGCATGAACATCTCATACATCACATATAGATCATTCATCATTCATCACAACTTTGGCCATATCATATCACAAAGCACTTGCTGCAAAAACAAGTTAGACGTCCTCTAATTGTTGTTGCAGGTTTTACGTGGCTGAAGTAGGGTTCTAACAAGAACGTTTTCTTACCTACGTGAAAGCCACAACGTGATTTGTCAACTTCTATTTACCCTTCATAAGGACCCTGTTCATCGAATCAGCTCCAACTAAAGTAGGAGAGACAGACACCCGCCAGCCACCTTATGCAACTTGTGCATGTTTGTCGGTGGAACCGGTCTCACGTAAGCATACGTGTAAGGTTGGTCCGGACCGCTTCATCCCAAAATTCCGTTAAAGCAAGATAAGACTAGTAGCGGCAAGAAAGTTGACAACATCAACGCCCACAACAAATTGTGTTCTACTCGTGCAAGAGAACTACGCATAGACCTAGCTCATGATGCCATTGTTGGGGAACGTTGCAGAAAACAAAAATTTTCCTACTCGTTTCACCAAGATCCATCTAGGAATTCATCTAGAAACGAGTGATCGGATGCATCTACATACCTTTGTAGATCGCGAGCGGAAGCGTTCAAAGAACGGGGATGATGTAGTCGAACACGACGTGAATCAAATCACCGGAGATCCTAGCACCGAACGGACGGTGCCTCCACGTTCAACACACGTACGGAACGGATGACGTCTCCTCCTTTCTTGATCCAGCAAGGGGGGGGGAGAAGTTGATGAAGATCTAGCAGCACGAAGGCGTGGTGGTGGATGCAGGGCGTCACAGTAACAGGGCTTCGCCGTGTACTACGAGGGAGAGATGTAACAGGGGAGAGGGAAGCACCAAAGGCTGAGGTATGAAGTCCTCCCTCTCCTCAACTATATATAGGAGGGCCAAGGGGGGGGGGTTGCGCCAGCCTAGGAGATCCAATCTCCTAGGTGCGGCGGCCAAGGGGAGGTTTCCCTCCCCCCCAAGGCACCTAGAGGTGCCTTCCACCATTGGGACTCTTCCCTTTTTTGTGGAAACCTAGGCGCATGGGCTTTTGGGGCTGGTGCCCTTGGCCCATGCAGGCCAAGGCGCACCCCCTACAGCCCATGTGGCCCCCGGGACAGGTGGCCCCACCCAGTGGACCCCCGGGACCCTTCCGGTGGTCCCGGTACAATACCGATAACCCTGAAACTTGTCCCGATGGCCGATACTGCACTTCCTATATATAATTCTTTACCTCCGGACCATTCCGGAACTCCTCGTGACGTCCGGGATCTCATACGGGACTCCGAACAACATTCGGGTTACTGCATATACATATCTTCATAACCCTAGCGTCACCGAACCTTAAGTGTGTAGACCCTACGGGTTCGGGAGACATGCAGACATGACCGGGACGACTCTCCGGTCAATAACCAACAACGGGATCTGGATACCCATGTTGGCTCCCACATGCTCCACGATGATCTCATCGGATGAACCACGATGTCGAGGATTTAATCAACCCCGTATACAATTCCCTTTGTCAATCAGTATGTTACTTGCCCGAGACTCGATCGTTGGTATCCCAATACCTTGTTCAGTCTCATTACCGGCAAGTCACTTTACTCGTACCGTAATGCATGATCCCGTGATCAACCACTTGGTCACCTTGAGCTCATAATGATGATGCATTACCGAGTGGGCCCAGTGATACCTCTCCGTTATATGGAGTGACAAATCCCAGTCTCGATCCGTGTCAACCCAACAGACACTTTCGGAAATACCTGTAGTGCACCTTTATAGTCACCCAGTTACGTTGTGACGTTTGATACACCCAAAGCACTCTTACGGTATCCGGGAGTTACACGATCTCATGGTCAAAGGAAAAGATACTTGACATTGGAAAAGCTCTAGCAAACGAACTACACGATCTTGTGCTATGCTTAGGATTAGGTCTTGTCCATCACATCATTCTCCTAATGATGTGATCCCGTTATCAATGACATCCAATGTCCATAGCCAGGAAACCATGACTATCTGTTGATCAACGAGCTAGTCAACTAGAGGCTTACTAGGGACATATTATGGTCTATGTATTCACACGTGTATTACGATTTCCGGATAATACAGTTATAGCATGAATAAAGACAATTATCATGATCAAAGAAATATAATAATAATACTTTTATTATTGCCTCTAGGGCATATTTCCAACACCCCCATGGGGAGTCTGAATTGGACAAGGGGAGGGGGCACGGCCCCCCTTTCCTTCTCCCTCTCTCTTTCCTTCCCCCTCCGGTAAAAGGAAGGGGGGTCTGAATTGGACTTGGAGTCCTAGTAGGACTCCTCCCCCCTTGGGGGCGCGCCTAGGCTGGCGTCCTCCCTCTCCCTCCTTTATATACGGGTGCGGGGGGTGGGGGGACCTCTAAGCACATCAATTGTTTCTTAGCCGTGTGCGGTGCCCCCCTTCAACGTTTACTCCTCCGGTCATATTGTTGTAGTGCTTAGGCGAAACCCTGCGCGGATCACATCACCATCACCGTCACCACGCCGTCGTGCTGAGGAAACTCTCCCTTGACACTTTGCTACATCAAGAGTTCGAGGGACGTCATCGAGCTGAACGTGTGCTGAACTCGGAGGTGTCGTACGTTTGGTACTTGATCGGTTGAATCGAGAAGACGTTTGACTATCAACTGCGTTAAACTAAGGCTTCCGCTTTCGGTCTACGAGGGTACGTGGACACACTCTCCCCCTCTCGTTGCTATGCATCTCCTAGATAGATCTTGCGTGATCGTAGGAATTTTTTTGAAATTGCATGCTACTTTGTTGGTGTCAAAACCGGCCAATCTCGGGTAGGGGGTCCCGAACTGTGCGTCTGAGGATCGAAGGTAATAGGAGACGGGGGACACGATGTTTACCCAGGTCCGGGCCCTCTTAATGGAGGTAATACCCTACTTCCTGCTTGATTGACTTTAATGAGTATAGGGGTGATACGTCCATTTTGCATCATGATTTTATATCGATAATTATTGCATTATGGGATGTTATTACACATTATGTCACAATACTTATGCCTGTTCTCTCTTATTTTACAAGGTTTACATGAAGAGGGAGAATGCCGGCAGCTGGAATTCTGGGCTGGAAAAGGAGCAAATATTAGAGACCTATTCTGCATAACTCCAAAAGTCCTGAAACTTCACGGGAGCATGTTTTGGAATATATAAAAATACTGGCAAAAGAATTTACCAGAGGGGGCCCACACCCTGGCCACGAGGGTGGGGGGCGCGCCCTACCCCCTGGGCGCGCCCCCTATCTTGTGGGCCCCCTGGCAGGCCCCCTATGCCCATCTTCTGCTATATGAAGTCTTTCGTCTGAGAAAAAATCATAAGCAAGCTCAGGGGACGAAACTCTGCCGCCACAAGGTGGAACCTTGGCAGAACCAATCTAGGGCTCCGATGGAGCTATTCTATCGGGGACACTTCCCTCCGGGAGGTGGAAATCATGGCCATCGTCATCACCATCGATCCTCTCATCGGGAGGGGGTCAATCTCCATCAACATCTTCACTAGCATCATCTCATCTCAAACCCTAGTTCATCTCTTGTATCCAATCTTTGTCTCAAAACCTTAGATTGGTACCTGTGGATTACTAGTAGTGTTGATTACTCCTTGTAGTTGATGCTAGTTGGTTTATTTGGTGGAAGATCATATGCTCAGATCCTTTATGCATATTAATACCCCTCTGATTATGAACATGAATATGATTTGTGAGTAGTTATGTTTTTTCCCGAGGACATGGGAGAAGTCTTGCTATAAGTAGTCATGTGAATTTGGTATTCGTTCGATATTTTGATGAGATGTATGTTGTCTCTCCTCTAGTGGTGTCATGTGAACATCGACTACATGACACTTCACCATTGCTTGGGACTAGGGGAATGCATTGGGAAGTAATAAGTAGATGATGGGTTGCTAGAGTGACAGAAGCTTAAACCCTAGTTTATGAGTTGCTTCGTAAGGGGCTGATTTGGATCCATATGTTTCATGCTATGGTTAGGGTTACCTTAATACTTCTTTTGTAGTTGCAGATGCTTGCAAGAGGGGTTAATCATAAGTGGGATGCTTGTCCAAGGAAGGGTAGTACCCAAGAACCGGTCCACCCACATATCAAATTATCAAAGTACCGAACGTGAATCATATGAGCGTGATGGAAACTAGCTTGACGATAATTCCCATGTGTCCTCGGGAGCGCTTTCCTTTATATAAGAGTTTGTCCAGGCTTGTCCTTTGCTACAAAAAGGATTGGGTAATATTTCTGCACCTTATTTACTTTTATTACTTGTTACCCGTTACAAATTACCTTATCACAAAACCACCTGTTACCGATAATTTCAGTGCTTGCAGAGAATACCTTACTCAAAACTGCTTATCATTTCCTTCTGCTCCTCGTTGGGTTCGACACTCTTACTTATCGAAAGGACTACGATAGATCCCCTATACTTGTGGGTCATCAAGACTCTTTTCTGGCACCGTTGCCGGGGAGTGAAGCGCCTTTGGTAGGTGGAATTTGGTTAGGAAAAAAAATATATAGTGTGCTGAAATTTACTGCCACTTGTTACTATGGAACATAATCCTTTGAGGGGCTTGTTCGGGGTATCTTCACCCTGACCAGAAGAGCAAAGAGTTGCTCCTCAACCTATTAAACTTACTGAAAATGTTTACTTTGAAATTCCTTCGGGTATGATAGAGAAACTGCTAGCTAATCCTTTCACAGGTGATGGAACATTACATCCCGATTTGCACCTAATCTATGTGGATGAAGTTTGTGGATTTTCTAAGCTTGCAGGTATGCCCGAGGATGTTATCAAGAAGAAGGTCTTCCCTTTATCTTTGAAGGGAAAGGCATTAAAATGGTTTAGGCTATGTGATGATATGGGATCATGGAACTACAACGGATTGAAATTGGAATTTCATTAGAAGTTTTATCCTATGCATCTTGTTCATCGTGATCGTAATTATATATACATATATATATATAAATATATATATAGCTTTTGGCCTCGCGAAGGAGAAAGCATTGCTCAAGCTTGGGGGAGGCTTAAGCAACGTTATATTCATGCCCCAATCATGAGCTCTCAAGAGAAATTAGTATTCAAAATTTTTATGCTCGACTTTCTCTCAATTATCGCTCCATGCTTGATACTTCTTGTACTGGTTCTTTCATGATGAAGACTATTGAATTCAAATGGGACTTATTGGAAATAATTAAACGCAACTCCAAAGATTGGGATCTCGACGAAGGTAAGGAGTTAGGTATAACACCCAAGTCTGATTGTGTTAAATCTTTTATGGATATGGATGCTTTTCGTGAATTTAGCACTAAATATGGATTTGACTCTAAGATAGCAACTTCTTTCTGTGAATCCTTTGCTACTCATGTTGATCTCCCCAAGGAGAAGTGGTTTAGATATAATCCTCCCATTGAAGTAAAAGTAGTTGCACCTATTAAAGTTGAAGAAAACACTATCACTTATAATGTTGATCCTGTTGTTCCTACTGCTTATATTGAGAAACCACCTTTCCCTGTTAGAATAAAGGATCATGCTAAAGCTTCAACTGTGGATCATGTTGGGGATATGACTATTAGACATGACCCGCCCAGGAGGGGTCGGGTCAACCATTATGGCGGTTCATCTAAATGAAGCCCAAGAGTATGCAAGATGGTGGTTCATAGATAGGCTTGTAAAAGGCCCAAGCCCAAAGGCGGCTTAAGTCCCGTAAGTGTAAACCACCATGTATACCTAAACTTGTATGGTAAGGCATGTAAGATAAGTCACCGAGCTGGACACATTTGTATGAGCCGTCCGGGACTCTGTAGGCCGCAGGGCGTCAACCCGTGTATATAAGGGGACGACTCGGCAGCGGCTTAGGGCAAGAAACAACAAGTCGAGATCCGGGCAAAGCGTATTTGCTCCCTGGTAATCGAAACCCTAGCAATACCACCTCAAATTGGAGTAGGCCTTTACCTTCACCGCAAGGGGCCAAACCAGTATAAACTCTCCGTGTCCTTTGCCCCGTTTAACCCCTTTAAGCTAACCTCGTCGCAATGGCTCCACAACTAAGTCCTTCTACGAGGACATCTGCCGTGACACTTCCACGACAGTTGGCGCCCACCATGCGGCCAGCGCACGGTTGTTTTGAGTTCTTAAAGGGCCGCTTCGAAGGGCTCAAGGTATACGCTGTGGGCTGGATGACCAAGAGTCATCGCGGCAAGCTCTACATTGACGGTGCAGACTGGGGCCCCGAGGCTGGCTCAATTGAGTACGGGTACCGGGTCCCCTTCGGCGGAATCCACGTCTTCATCGGCAAGATTGGCAAGCCGGGCCCTGAGCCGGACATCTGCACCGGCATCATCGAGACGGCTCAGCGTGCCCAACCCGCCCAGGCTCAACCCGCCGTAAGGCATGTCTTCGTTGGATTAACCCATGGGACTGAGTTAGAAGGCTCTGTCTCTAGCGGTGAGACGGAAATCTGCTCTGATGATGAGTCCATAGGCGAGATTGGCTCAATGTATCAACTGCAGGATGGGCGGCTTGGGAGCTGTTCCGATGGCGACAGTATTCCGGATCCCCGTGAGCCGCCGAACAGGGTGGCGATCTTCATGGCTGGCACACAACCGGTTCTTGGCTCGACAGCCGCCGCAGCTATAACTTCCAATGCAGCTACGGTCACGGCAGCCGGGGCTAGCGGTTCAGCTCACTCGCCGACTCAAGTCTTAACAGATCTATTGGATGCTCTGGCGGCTTTGATGGAGGTTGACGTAACCCCAGATAACCAGGAGTAGCAGAAGGTAGAAGTGGCTAAGTTGTGTGATGGAATAGCACAAGCTAAAGCAGACTTAGCGGCAGGGAACACTAGGATGGTTGCTGAACAAGCCGTTTTAGATGCCCAAGCACAACGGATTCAAGCAGATTTGTATCGGCTTAGGGTAGATCAGAACGCTTCACACGAAGTCTTGAGGAGAAAGCACAGGAGTCGTTTTCCCTTGGTTTACGAGTCAAGGGACCTCTTCAACACCCCTGGAGCTGGGGCCAGTAACCCGCCGGTGGTGAACCGGATAGTTGAACCGCCCGGCCATCCGCATATGAACAACACTCCGCCTCAGCACGTGACGACACCACCGGGTCATTACTCCACCCCTTTGGACAACATGATTGCTGCAGCTACGCGATTGGCGGCTCTACCAGACGAGGGTGAAACTCCAGTGGCGGTTGAAACCCGATGGGCCAGGGAGCTTCTTCAAACAGCTTTGGTGTAGCAGCAGGCTTATTCTTATAGTCGGGATCGGATTCATGCGACCCCTTGCCCAAGCCGGAGCTATAGCAGGCACATCGACTTGCTAGCAGTCTCAAGTACTGAACGACGTCGTAACCAACCTGACAGAGATGACCCGACGCACAATGGAGTCAATGCACAGGATTTGGTGGACCAGGCCAGAGCACGTCGGGAGGCTGAGCTGGCGGCTCATTAGCACGCACCGGTTTACCCAAGAACTTCAATCGAGGCAGGTGTGACTTCAAAGGCTTTCAGTGTGCTGTGTCTAACGACGGCTCTACGAAACGAGCGACTGCCTAAAGACTTCAAAGGCCCTCGTAAGGTACCCAATTATACAGTCGATCAACCCCCGGAGGTGTGGGTGGAGAGTTATGAGATGGCCATGGAGATGCTGGATGTCAGTGAGGCTACATACGCTAAGTACTTCACGATGATGTTGGAGGGGACGGCTCATACCTGGTTGAAGGGGTTGCCGGCTAATTCCATCGGGTCATGGGCGGAGCTGAAGGCCCGGTTTATACAGAATTTCAAAGACACGTGCAAGCAGCCTATGTCGATTGTGGATTTGGTTTCTTGCGTTCAGTCTGAGGGCGAGTCAACAACTAGCTAGGTGCGCCGGGTCTCAACCATCATACATTCTTCAGATAATATCAACGTCGGCTCGGCGGTCCTGATGTTGGAGAAAAATTGTCGGTTCATTCCACTGATGCAGAAGCTTGGGTGGCTCAAGCGTCATTGCAATGACATGGGGGAGCTAATGGCGGCTCTTGTTAAGTATGCCGACTCTGATGGTACCAAGGACCCCAACTTTGAGGATGAAAGACTGGGAAAGGGAAAGAAGAGTAACGGCATGAAGGGGCAACAGTACAACTCTACAATCAGGGCGGCAACCATACAATCTCATGTAACCATGTCGACGCACACGTATCATCCGGCTACTCCATCACACTACACTAAACATGCCATCCGACTACCAAAATTTGGCATGTTTGGCCATGGTGGAGTTCATCCACAACTGCCATTGCCCTTCCAGACGCCCTTCTCGTCCTTCTCACGGAAGTACCGATCGAAGACGCAGTACGGATCAAGCCGGATCTGCTCGTCGTCGGAGCTGTCCTCGCCATCGCTGTCCTCCTTCGATGGCAGTCCAACCATGGCACGGACCACCTGATTCTGCTCTCGGACAAGGGTGAGCGTGTTCCTCCATTGCCATTTCTTCACAATGCGGGCGCGAATGGCTTCCTCCTCTACGGCCGCCCGCGCCGCCGCATCAGCCACCATTTCCGCCGCGATACAGGCCTCGACGGCCGTTATCCTCTCCTTCCCATGGCGGGCCGCCCGTTTCCGGTGGGACTCATAGTCTGCCCGATCGGTGATGGGGAAGGAGAGGTGTTCCAGCTGCGGGGACCGCGAGAATCCAACACCAAAGGACCCAAGCGCCTGGTGAGTCGACACTGAAGGAAATATGCCCTAGAGGCAATAATAAAGTTGTTAGTTTATATTTTCTTATATCATGATAAATATTTATTATTCATGCTAGAATTGTATTAACCAGAAACTTGATACATGTGTGGATACGTAGACAAAACACCATGTCCCTAGTGAAGCTCTACTAGACTAGCTCGTTAATCAAAGATGGTTAAGTTTCCTAACCACGGACATGTGTTGTCATTTGATGAACGGGATCACATCATTAGGAGAATGATGTGATGGACAAGACCCATCCATTAGCTTAGCATGTTGATCGTTTAGTTTTATTGCTATTGCTTTCTTCATGTCAAATACATATTCCTTCGACTATGACATTATGCAACTCCCAGATACCGGAGGAATACCTTGTGCGCTATCAAACGTCACAACGTAACTGGGTGATTATAAAGATGCTCTATAGGAATCTCCAAAGTTGTTTGTTGGGTTTGCATAGATCAAGATTAGGATTTGTCACTCCGAGTATCGGAGAGGTATCTCTGGGCCCTCTCGGTAATGCACATCATAATAAGCCTTGCAAGCAATGTGACTAATGAGTTAGTTACGGGATGATGTATTACGAAACGAGTAAAGAGAATTGCCGTTAACGAGATTGAACTAGGTATAAAGATACCGACGATCGAATCTCATGCAAGTAACATACCAATGACAAAGGGAATAACGTATGTTGTCATTACGGTACGACCAATAAAAATCTTCATAGAATATGTGGGAACCAATATGAGCATCCAAGTTCCGCTATTGGTTATTGACCGGAGAGGTGTCTTGGTCATGTCTACATAGTTCTCGAACCCGTACGGTCCGGACGCTTAACGTTCGATGACAATTTTGTATTATATGAGTTATGTGATTTGGTGACCGAATATTGTTCGGAGTCCCGTATGAGATCACGGACATGACGAGAAGTCTTGAAATGGTCGATAGGTAAAGATTGATATATAGGATGATAGCATTCAGACACCGGAGAGGTGTCTCGGTCATGTCTACATAGTTCTCAACCCGTACGGTCCGCACGCTTAACGTTCGATGACGATTTTGTATTATATGAGTTATGTGATTTGGTGACCGAATATTGTTCGGAGTCCCGAATGAGATCACGGACATGACAAGGAGTCTCGAAATGGTCGAGAGGTAAAGATTGATATATAGGACGATAGCATTCGGACACCGGAAGTGTTTTAGAAGGTACCAAGTACATATTGGACTACCAGAGGGGTTATCGGAAGCCCCAGGAGGTTAATGGGCCACATGGGCCAAATGGGAAGGGGCACCCCAGCCCACAAGGGGCTGGCACACCCCTCCTAGGCCGTCGACCGAGTGGGAGATGAAGTAAATATGCCCTAGAGGCAATAATAAAGTTGTTATTTATATTTCCTTATATCATGATAAATGTTTATTATTCACGCTAGAATTGTATTAACCGGAAACTTGATACATGTGTGAATACATAGACAGAACAGAGTGTCCCTAGTATGCCTCTACTTGACTAGCTCGTTAATCGAAGATGGTAAGTTTCCTCACCATAGACATGTGTTGTCATTTGATGAACGGGATCACATCATTAGGATAATGATGTGATGGAAAAGACCCATTCGTTAGCTTAGCATAATGATCATTAAGTTTTATTGCTATTGCTTTCTTTATGACTTATACATATTGCTTTGACTATGAGATTATGCAACTCCTGAATACCAGAGGAATACCTTGTGTGCTATCAAACGTCACAACGTAACTGTGTGATTATAAAGATGCTCTACAGGTATCTCCGGAGGTGTTTGTTGGGTTGGCATAGATCGAGATTAGGATTTGTCACTCCAAGTATCGGAGAGGTATCTCTGGGCCCTCTCGATAATGCGCATCATGATAAGCCTTGCAAGCAATGTGATTAATGAGTTAGTTAAGGGATGATTCCATACGGAAGGAGTAAAGAGACTTGCCGGTAACGATATTGAACTAGGTATGAAGATACCGACGATCGAATCTCGGGCAAGTAACGTACCAATGACAAAGAGAATGAGGTATGTTGTCATTGCGGTTTGGCCGATAAAGATCTTCGTAGAATATGTAGGAACCAATATGAGCATCCAAGTTCCGCTGTTAGTTATTGACCTGAGATGTGTCTCGGTCATGTCTACATAGTTCTCGAACCCGTCAGGTCTGCACGCTTAATGTTCGATGACGATTTGTATTATGAGTTATGTGTTTTGATGACCGAGGATTGTTTGGAGTCCCAGATGAGATAACGAACATGACGAGGAGTCTCAAAATGGTCGAGAGGTGAAGATTGATATATTTGACGATAGTATTCGGACACCGGAATGGTTTCAGAGCGTTTCGGGAATTTATCGGAGTACCTGGGGGTTACCGGAATCCCCCGGGGGAAGTAATGGGCCATATGGGCCATAGGGTAGAGGCAGGGCAGCCCACAAGGAGGTGGCGCCCCCCATGGGGAGTCCGAATTCGACAAGGGGAGGGGGAGCGGCCCCCCTTTCCTTCTCCCTCTCTCTCTCTCTCTCTCTCCTTTCCCCTTTCCCCCTCCGGTAAAAGGAAGGGGGGGTCTGAATTGGACTTGGAGTCCTAGTAGGACTCCTCCCCCCTTAGGGGCGCGCCTAGGCTGGCCTCCTCCCTCTCCCTCCTTTATATACGGGGGCGGGGGGTGGGGGGGGGGACCTCTAAGCACATCAATTGTTTCTTAGTCCCTTCACCGTTTACTCCTTCGGTCATATTGTTGTAGTGCTTAGGCGAAACCCTGCGTGGATCACATCACCATCACCATCACCATGCCGCCGTGCTGAGGAAACTCTCCCTCAACACTTTGCTACATCAAGAGTTCGAGGGATGTCATCGAGCTGAACGTGTGCTGAACTCGGAGGTGCCGTACGTTTGGTACTTGATCGGTTGAATCGAGAAGACGTTTGACTACATCAACCCGTTAAACTAACGCTTCCGCTTTCGGTCTACGAGGGTACGTGGACACACTCTCCCCCTCTCGTTGCTATGCATCTCCTAGATAGATCTTGCGTGATCGTAGGAATTTTTTTGAAATTGCATGCTATGTTTTTGGTGTCAAAACCATCCGATCTTGGGTAGGGGGTCCCGAACTGTGCGTCTGAGGATCGAAGGTAACAGGAGACGGGGGACACGATGTTTACCCAGGTTCGGGCCCTCTTAATGGAGGTAATACCCTACTTCCTGCTTGATTGACTTTAATGAGTATAGGGGTGATACGTCCATTTTGCATCATGCTTTTATATCGATAATTATTGCATTATGGGCTACTATTACACATTATGTCACAATACTTATGCCTATTCTCTCTTATTTTACAAGGTTTACATGAAGAGGGAGAATGCCGGTAGCTGGAATTCTGGGCTGGAAAAGGAGCAAATATTAGAGACCTATTCTGCACAACTCCAAAAGTCCTAAAACTTCATGGGAGCACGTTTGGGAATATATAAAAAATACTGCCTAAAGAATTTACTAGAGGGGGCCCACACCCTGGCCACGAGGGTGGGGGCGCGCCCTACCCCCTGGGCGCGCCCCTGTCTCGTGGGCCCCCAGGCAGGCCCTCGATGCCCATCTTCTGCTATATGAAGTCTTTCGTCCGAGAAAAAATCATAAGCAAGCCCAAGGGACGAAACTCCACCGCCACGAGGCAGAACCTTGGCGGAACCAATCTAGGGCTCCAGCGGAGCTGTTCTACCGGGGGAACTTCCCTCCGGGAGGGGGAAATCATGGCCATCGTCATCACCATCGATCCTCTCATTGGGAGGGGATCAATCTCCATCAACATCTTCACCAGCATCATCTCATCTCAAACCCTAGTTCATCTCTTGTATCCAATCTTTGTCTCAAAACCTTAGATTGGTACTTGTGGGTTACTAGTAGTGTTGATTACTCCTTGTAGTTGATGCTAGTTGGTTTATTTGGTGGAAGATCATATGTTCAGATCCTTTATGCATATTAATACCCCTCTGATTATGAACATGAATATGATTTGTGAGTAGTCACGTTTGTTCCCGAGGACATGGGAGAAGTCTTGCTATAAGTAGTCATGTGAATTTGGTATTCATTCGATATTTTGATGAGATGTATGTTGTCTCTCCTCTAGTGGTGTCATGTGAACGTAGACTACATGACACCTCACCATTGTTTGGGCCTAGGGTAGTGCATTGGGAAGTAATAAGTAGATGATGGGTTGCTAGATTGTTAGAAGCTTAAACCCTAGTTTATGAGTTGCTTCGTAAGGGGCTGATTTGGATCCCTATGTTTCATTCTATGGTTAGGGTTACCTTAATACTTCTTTTGTAGTTGCGGATGCTTGGAAGAGGGGTTAATCATAAGTGGGATGCTTGTCCAAGGAAGGGTACTACCCAAGCACCGGTCCACCCACATATCAAATTATCAAAGTACCGAACACGAATCATATGAGCGTGATGGAAACTAGCTTGACGATAATTCCCATGTGTCCTCGGGAGCGCTTTCCTTTATATAAGAGTTTGTCCAGGCTTTTCCTTTGCTACAAAAAGGATTGGGCCATCTTGATTCACCTTATTTACTTTTATTACTTGTTACCCATTACAAATTACCTTATCACAAAACTACCTGTTACCGATAATTTCAGTGCTTGCAGAGAATACCTTACTGAAAACTGCTTATCATTTCCTTCTGGTCCTCATTGGGTTCGACACTCTTACTTATCGAAAGGACTACGATAGATCCCCTATACTTGTGGGTCATCAAGAATCTTTTCTGGCGCCGTTGCTGGGGAGTGAAGCGCCTTTGGTAGGTGGAATTTGGTTAGGAAAAATTTATATAGTGTGCTGAAATTTACTGTCACTTGTTACTATGGAACATAATCCTTTGAGGGGCTTGTTCGGGGTATCTTCACCCCGACCAGTAGAGCAAAGAGTTGCTCCTCAACCTACTGAACTTACTGAAAATGTTTACTTTGAAATTCCTTCGGGTATGATAGAGAAACTGCTAACTAATCCTTTCACAGGTGATGGAACATTACATCCTGATTTGCACCTAATCTATGTGGATGAAGTTTGTGGATTATTTAAGCTTGCAGGTATGCCCGAGGATGTTATCAAGAAGAAGGTCTTCCCTTTATCTTTGAAGGGAAAGGCATTGGCATGGTTTAGGCTATGTGATGATATGGGATCATGGAACTACAACGGATTGAAATTGGAATTTCATTAGAAGTTTTATCCTATGCATCTTGTTCATCGCGATCGTAATTATATATATAGCTTTTGGCCTCGTGAAGGAGAAAGCATTGCTGAAGCTTGGGGGAGGCTTAAGTCAATGTTATATTCATTCCCCAATCATGAGCTCTCAAGAGAAATTATTATTCAAAATTTTTATGCTCGGCTTTCTCTCAATTATCGCTCCATGTTCGATACTTCTTGTACTGGTTCTTTCATGATGAAGACTATTGAATTCAAATGGGAATTATTGGAAAGAATTAAACGCAACTCTGAAGATTGGGATCTCGACGAAGGTAAGGAGTCAGGTATAACACCCAAGTTTGATTGTGTTAAATCTTTTATGGATACCGATGCCTTTTGTGAATTTAGCACTAAATATGGACTTGACTCTAAGATAGTAGCTTCTTTCTGTGAATCCTTTGCTACTCATGTTGATCTCCCTAAGGAGAAGTGGTTTAAATATAATCCTCCCATTGAAGTAAAAGTAGTTGCACCTATTAAAGTTGAAGAAAATACTATCACTTATAATGTTGATCCTGTTGTTCCTACTGCTTATATTGAGAAACCACCTTTCCCTGTTAGAATAAAGGATCATGCTAAAGCTTCAACGGTGGTTCGTGTTGGGGATATGACTATTAGACATGACCCGCCCAGGAGGGGTTGGGTCAACCATTATGGCGGTTCATCTAAATGAAGCCCAAGAGTATGCAAGTTGGCGGTTCATAGATAGGCTTGTAAAAGGCCCAAGCCCAGAGGCGGCTTAAGGCCCGTAAGTGTAAACCACCATGTATACGTAAACTTGTATGGTAAGGCATGTAAGATAAGTCACCGAGCCGGACACATTTGTATGAGCCGGCCGGGACTCTGTAGGCCGCAGGGCGTCAACCCATGTATATAAGGGGACGACTCGACAATAGCTTAGGGCAAGAAACAACAAGTCGAGAGCCGCGTAAAGCGTATTTGTCCCTGGTAATCGAAACCCTAGCAATACCACCTCAAACTGGAGTAGGCCTTTACCTTCACTGCAAGGGGCCGAACCAGTATAAACTCTCCGTGTCCTTTGTCCCGTTTAACCCCTTTAAGCTAAACTCGTTGCAATGGCTCCACAACTAAGTCCTTCTACGAGGACATCTGCCGTGACACGTCCACGACAGTTGGCGCCCACCATGGGGCCAGCGCACGGTGGTTTTGAGTTCTTAAAGGGCCGCTTCGAAGGGCTCAAGGGATGCGCTGTGGGCCGGATGACCAAGAGATGTCGCAGCAAGCTCTACATCGATGATGTAGGCTGGGCCCCCGAGGCCGGCTCAATTGAGTACGGGTACCGGGCCCCCTTTGGCGGAATCCACATTTTCATCGGCAAGATTGGCGAGCCGGGCCCTGAGCCGGACATCTGCACCGACATCATCGAGACGGCTCAGTGTGCCCTACCCGCCCGGGCTCAACCCACCGTAAGGCATGTCTTCGTTGGATTCACCCATGGGACTGGGTTGGAAGGCTCTGTCTTTGGCGGTGAGACAGAAATCTGCTCTGATGATGAGTCCACAGGCGAGACCGGCTCAATGTATCAACTGCAGGATAGGCGGCTTGGGGGGCTGTTCCGATGGTGACAGTATTCCGGATCCCCGTGAGCCGCCGAACAGGGTGGCGATCTTCATGGCTGGCACACAGCCGGTTCTTGGCTCGACAGCTGCCACGGCTATAACTTCTAGTGCAGCTACGGTCACGGTAGCCGGGGCTAGCGGTTCAGCTTGCTCGTCGGCTCAAGTCTTAACAGATCTATTGGATGCTCTGGTGGCTTTGATGGAGGTTGAGGTAACTCCAGATAACCAGGAGCAGCAGAAGGTAGAAGTGGCTAAGTTGTGAGATGGAATAGCACAAGCTAAAGCAGACTTAGCGGCAGAGAACGCTAGGATGGTTGCTGAACAAGCCGTTTTAGATGCCCAAGCACAACGGATTCAAGCGGATTCGTATCGGCTTAGGGTAGATCAGAACGCTTCACATGAAGTCTTGAGGAGAAAGCATCAGAGTCATTTGCCCTTGGTTTACGAGTCAAGTGACCTCTTCAACACCCCTGGAGCTAGGGCCGGTAACCCGCCGATGGTGAATCAGATAGTTGAACCGCCGGGCCATCCGCATATGAACAACACTCCGCCTCAGCACGTGACGACACCATCGGGTCATTACTCCACCCCTTTGGACAACATGATTGTTGCATCTACGCGATTGGCGGCTCTGCCAGACGAGGGTGAAACTCCAGTGGCGGTTGAAACCCGAAGGGCCAGGGAGCTTCTTCAAACAGCTTTGTTGCAGCAGCAGGCTTATTCTTATAGTCGGGATCGGATTCATGTGACTCGTCGCCCAAGCCGGAGCTATGGCAGGGACATTGACTCGCTAGCAGTCTCAAGTACTGAACGGCGCCATAACCAACCTAACGGAGATGACTCGGCGCACAATGGAGTCAATGCCCAGGATTTGGTGGACCAGGCCAGAGCATGCCGGGAGGCTGAGCTGGCGGCTCATCAGCACGCACCAGTTTACCCGACAGCTTCAATCGAGGCAGGTGTGACTTCTAAGGCTTTCGGTGTGTCGTGTCTAACGGTGGCTCTACGAAATGAGCGCCTGCCTAGAGACTTCAAAGGCCCTCGTAAGGTACCCAATTATACAGTCGATCAAACCCCGGAGGCGTGGGTGGAGAGTTATGAGATGGCCATGGAGATGCTGGATGTCTGTGAGGCTACATACGCTAAGTACTTCACCGTGATGTTGGAGGGGACGGCTCGTACCTGGTTGAAGGGGTTGCCGGCTAATTCCATCGGGTCATGGGCGGAGCTGAAGGCCCAGTTTATACAGAATTTCAAAGACACGTGCAAGCAGCCTATGTTGATTGTGGATTTGGTTTCTTGCGTTCAAGCTGAGGGCGAGTCAACAACCAGCTAGGTGTGCCGGGTCTCAACCATCATACATTCTTCAGATAATATCAACGTCGGCTCGGCGGTCCTGATGTTGGAGAAAAATTGTCGGTTCATTCCACTGATGCAGAAGCTTGGGGAGCTCAAGTGTCATTGCAATGACATGGGGGAGCTAATGGCGGCTCTTGTTAAGTATGCCGACTCTGATGGTACCAAGGACCCCGACTTTGAGGACGAAAGATCGGGAAAGGGAAAGAAGAGTAACGGCATGAAGGGGCAACATTACAACTCTACCAATCAGGGCGGCAACGGTAAACGCAAAGCTGATGACTTTGTGGCCAACACAGGTGCATGCAATTATAACCAGCGTCGTAGGGGACAGTCGGGGCCGCCGGCTCCGAGGACAGGATTCGACCTTGAGGCAATGTTAAATCAGCCGTGTCCGAAACACGGAACGGATCAGAAGCCGGCTACTCATTTGTGGAAAGATTGCAGCATAATTAGAAGCTTTCTGGAGTCCATCCAGCGCCACCACAGCCCAAATGGTGGATCAGGGTCCGGCTCTCATGGTCCGGGTCTTGGAGGTGGCGGTTCAAGTTTTGGGTTTCAGGGTCACGGTAACCAGGGTGGTTACAATCAATAGAGTAATCAGGGGAATCAACAGTAGCAGTAGTTTGGTTATCAGGACAACCCGAGGCAGTTGAATAGTGGGCAGTATCATGTCTTCACCACTAGCTTATGTAAGCGGGACCAGAAGCTTCATAAGAGGGCCATAAACGCGATTGAGCCGGCGGTGCCACATTATTTGCGGTGGTCAGAACAACCTATTGTGTGGAGTCGTGAGGATCACCCGCCCCGAGTTGATAATCCGGGTCACCTGGCTCTGGTAGTGGCACCTCAGGTTGGGGGTTATAAGTTTACTAAAGTGCTCATGGATGGAGGTAGCATCATTAACATACTTTATTATGAGACCTTTCGTCGCATGGGACTGACTGACAAAAATCTTAAGCCGTCAAACACTATCTTCCATGGTGTCGTGCCGGGTAAGTCAGCCTACCCGGTGGGTAACATATCATTAGAAGTTGCCTTTGGAGATGAGCACGATTCCAGGTCTGAGACTTTAACCTTTGAAGTGGTCAAGATCAAAAGCCCTTACCATGCTCTGTTTGGGCGGCTGGCTTATGCTAAGTTTATGGCGAGGCCCTGTTATGTCTACTTGCAGCTTAAGATGCCGGGTTATAAGGGCACCATCACAGTACATGGGAGTCGCAAGGTGGCCTTGGAATGTGAGGAAGGTGATGCGGCTTATGCTGAATCGGTTTGTTCAATGGAGGAGCTGAAGTTTTACAAGGACAATGTTGACCTGGCAGACATGACATCCTTAAAAAAGCCAACCACAGAGCATGATGCTTCGTTAAAGTTTAAATCGGCGGACGATACTAAAATGGTTGATTTCGTCCCTGGCGACTCATCTAAGCAGTTCAACATCAGCGCTAATCTGGATCCGAAATAGGAAAGCGCGCTCATCGAGTTCATCCGTGAGAACCGGGACATCTTTGCATGGAAGCCTTCAGACATGCCGGGTGTACCGAGGGAACTCTCCGAGCACACTCTTAATATCGATCCGAAATTTAAGCCGGTCAAGCAGTTTCTCCGCCGATTTAATGAGGAGAGGCGGAAGGCCATTGGTGAAGAAGTGGCCCAGCTTTTAGCGGCCGGGTTTATCATTGAAGTTTTCCATCCTGAGTGGTTGGCTAATCCAGTGCTGGTACTAAAAAAGAATGACACTTGGCGAATGTGTGTGGATTACACAGACTTAAACAAGGCTTGTCTGGCTGATCCATTTGCTCTCCCTCGTATTGATCAAATCATTGATGCTATGGCGGGTTGTGAGCGTTTGAGTTTTTTGGATGCTTATTCTGGTTATCATTAGATCAAGATGGCAGTTAAGGACCAGGAGAAGACAACTTTCATTACTCTGTTTGGAGCCTTCTGCTATGTGTCTATGCCTTTTGGGCTCAAGAGTGCCCAGGCGACTTATCAGCGGTGTGTACAAAATTTGTCGGCGTTCTGGGAACGGGGGTCCCCAGACATGCCTACCTACGGCTTGCGGCGTGGCTCGAGGAGGGGCCCAGCACGGCCCGTCTTCATCAACACAGACCCAAGACCCTCGCGAGGGGCCAAGCCTCGCGGGGCGGACGACACAGACAGGCACGGCCTCATCAGGCTGGCTCGCGAGGAGGCGGAGAGATCAAGGCGGGGTACCTCACGAGGTGCCCGTGACGCAAGCCATGACGACCAAGGGTGCCAGGCGGGCGCCAGCCACGCAGTGTCCTCCTTTCCTCTTTGGTGCAAAGGGAGCAAGCGCAGGCGAGAGCATCAAGCAAAGGCACCCGTTTCGGTGCAACGAGACCAAGACCAATCCAACAGCAGGGAGGAAGTCATTGTGGAGCCCAAGCCAGCGTCACCACCAGAGCCTTTGGCAGGCGAGGACCAACTTTAGTCAGGATAAGTGTACCAGATGTTCCCCTTCAAAATGGCCAATTGTTGGCGCCCTTCCCGCTCAATATTTGGGAAGAGGCCCAGGGCCTTTGCCTATAAATAGGACTAGCCACCCACAGGGTAGAGGGGAGATCGGAGAACAGATCGAAATCAGAGAGAGAATCGAGAAGAGAGAGAGAGAGAAGGGTGACTGAACTCCTCCTAGCAGTTCATCCCCTCAGCCAAACAGACCCTCGCGAGGCTGTTCTTCCTTGTATTGCTCATCATCATCAGCCCAAGAGGCAATCCACCACACCACACACTGGAGTAGGGTATTACACCACAACGGTGGCCCGAACCAGTATAAACCCTGTGTCTCTTGTGTTGTTCTTTCCATAGCTTAGATCTTAGTGAGGCGGAGGGGTGCAGGTAGGTAGAAGGCGAAATCTCCGCACGCACCCCAGTGTTCGAACCTCAAGGGTCTGCCGGAACCCGAAATCCGACATTTGGTGTGCCAGGTAGGGGTGCACTGGAGTTTTCCCTTCCGCCACCGCCGCGACCTGCCTTGCGATGAGTAGCGTGTCGCCCGCTCCGACCGCCGGCGCCAGCACGGGGGCCAGGGGGCTCCGAGCCCTGGCCCCATCCCTGCAGTGGGTACGGTGGCCGGACAAGTTCAAGCCAACGACGCCGCCGCGCTACGGCGGCGCGACTGATCCGCTGGCCTTCTTGCTGGTGTACGAGGAGGCCATCCTCGAAGCTGGAGGTGACGATAGGGTCATGGCCAACTGGCTCCCCATGTCCCTCACTGGCGCTCCGCGCGCATGGCTGCTCCACCTGCCGGCAGCCTCCGTGGCCTCTTGGGAAGAGCTGCCCAGCCTCTTCCCCGCCCACCACGCTACACCAACACCCCCGGTCGTCGCGGCCCTCCTGGGCGGCTCGCAGGCGCCGCCTACAAGTCACCACGTCAAGCCGTTCATCCGCCGGGTCAGCGTCGCTTCCACGCGGCAGGGGGCTCTCCCGGACCGGGCGGCGCCCAAGGCCGGCCTGACCTTTAGCTTGGAGGACCACCCCTCCAACTCAGCCTGCTCGGGTGCGCTCCCCATGCTGTGCACCCCCACCATCTGCCAGGTGGCCATCACCAGAACTCTCATCGATGGCGGTGCGGGCCTCAGCGTGCTCTCGGTTGAGGCCTTCAACCTCCTCTGCATACCCCTGGAACGGCTGCAACCCAGCCGGCCCTTCTCAGGCGTTGGGGGCGGATCATCCAGCTCCTTGGGACAGATCCGGCTCCCAGTAACCTTCGGCACCTACAACAACTTCCGCACGGAGCTGGTCGACTTTGACATCGCCCCCATCGGCCTCCCCTACAACGCCATCCTCGGCTACCCAGCGCTGGCCCAGTTCATGGCCGCGACGCACCCGGCGTACAACCTCATGAAGATGCCCGGGAGCAGCGGTGTCCTCACCGTGCATGGGGACACCGGAGACGCGCTGCGAGTGCTCAAGCTCGCCTTCAAGACGGCGGCGTCGGCATAGCCCGCCGACTCGGAGACCCCCGAGCCCAAGGGGGCTGCACCCGCCAGGAAGAAACAGTTGTTCACCCAAGACAAGGCAGAAACCAAGCAGATACCCGTCGATGAGGACGGGTCCACCAACGCCACTTTCACCATAGGCGCCAACCTCGAGCCCGAGCAGGAGGAGGCCCTGGTCAGGTTCCTGCGCGCAAACAAGAAGGTATTCGCTTGGGAGCCTGACCAGTTGGCGGGGATCCCTAGGAGCATAATCGAGCATCACCTCAACGTGTGCCCCAACGTGCGCCCTGTGAAGCAGAAGGCAAGGCGGCAGTCCACAGAAAAGCAGGCCTTCATCATCCAAGAGACCCGCAAACTAGAAGCCGCTGGGGTCATTCGCGAGGTCTGATACCCGGATTGGTTGGCCAACCCTGTCGTTGTGCCAAAGAAGGGAGGGAAGGAGCGCATGTGTGTCGACTTCACCAACCTCAACAAGGCATCCCCGCAAGATCCGTTCCCGCTCCCCCGCATCGACTAGATCGTCGATTCCACCGCAGAATGCGACCTGCTATGCTTCTTGGATGCCTTCTCTAGGTATCACCAGATCAAGATGGCAGTAGATGACGTTGAAAAGGCAGCCTTCCTAACCCCGTGTGGGGTGTACTGCTACACATGCATGCCATTCGGGCTGCGTAACGCAGGGGCGACCTTTCAGCGGCTGATGCATATCACCTTGGGCCCGCAGCTCGGGAAGAATGTTGAGGCTTACGTCGATGACATTGTGGTGAAGTCTCGGGAGGCCAGGACCCTGATACAAGACCTGGAGGAAACCTTCGCGAGCCTCAACGCAGTGAACCTGCGGCTCAACCCAGAGAAGTGTGTGTTCGGAGTCCCCTCGGGCAAGCTCTTGGGTTTCCTCATGTCCCACCGAGGCATCAAGGCTAACCCGGAAAAGGTCAAGGCGGTCGAGGACATGAGCCCGCCAAAGACCCTCAAAGAAATGCATAAGTTCACTAGACGCGTGACCATGCTAGGGTGCTTCATCTCCAAGTTGGGGGAGCGAGCGCTGCCCTTCTTCCAGCTAATGAAGAAAAAGGGGCCCTTTGAATGGACTGAAGAGGCCGACAAGGCGTTCCAGGATCTCAAGAGATACCTGACCAGCCCTCCGGTCATGGTGGCTCCGCGCCCTCAAGAGCCCCTGGTGCTTTACCTCACCGCCACTCCCTACTCCGCCAGCGCAAACCTGGTGGCGGTTAGGGAGGAGCGTCGAATCAAAACCACAACAGCAGCCCAGGACAAGGCAAAACAGGAACAAGGAAGGCCCACAGACACTGCCACCGCGGCTGAGGAGGATCAGCCGCCGCAGAGGAGTGCACCGGAGGCGGAAGAGGCCCCTCTCCCAGATGGCCAGCCTCAGGAGGCCTCATCACCTCAGGAGGCGCCATGGTCTCCGGAGGGCGCCACCAGCACTGACGCACCCAACCTCGTTGAGCACCCAGTGTACTTCGTCAGCACGGTGTTGCGGGACGCGAGGGCACGGTACCCCATGCCTCAGAAGCTCCTCCTCGCACTACTGGTGGCCTCGCGCAAGCTGCGGCACTATTTTCAGGGTCACCCCATCAAGGTCGTCTCGTCATACCCCCTAGAGAGAGTGCTTAGGAGCCCTAACTCAGCTGGAAGGGTCGCTGAGTGGAACATAGAACTGCAAGCGTTTCAGCTCGAATTCAGCACGACCAGAGTCATCAAGGGAGCAGCATTAGCGGATTTTGTGGCAGAATGGACGGAGGCACCAGGCCTCAAGGCCGACGAGGATCGGTCCCTCTCCTCGGGAAGCGAGGCGCTAGAAGGCTGGGTCATGTACTTCGATGGGGCGTTCTCCAGGCATGGCGCTGGGGCTGGGGCGGTGCTTATATCGCCCACTCAGGACAAGCTCTACTACGCTGTACAACTCTGTCCAGCAAGGTGAAAAGGTCTCCAACAACATAGCGGAGTATGAAGGTTTAATAGCGGTCTTGAAGGCTGCAGCTGCCCTAGGGGTGAAACGCCTCACCATCAAGGGCGATTCGCAGCTCCTTGTCAATTTCTCCAACAAGGTGTACGAGCCGAAAGATGAGCACATGGAAGCCTACCTTGCGGAGGTCCGTAGGATGGAGAAGCAGTTCTGGGGGTTGGTGTCGGATTTCGGGTTCCGGCAGACCCTAGAGGTTCGAACACTAGGGTGCGCGCGGAGATTTCGCCTCCTACCTACCTGCACCCCTCCGCCTCGCCAAGATCTAAGCTATGGAAAGAACAACACGAGAGACACAGGGTTTATACTGGTTTGGGCCACCGTTGTGGTGTAATACCCTACTCCATTGTGTGGCGTGGTGGATTGCCTCTTGGGCTGATGATGATGAACAATACAAGGGAGAATAGCCTCGCGAGGGTCTATTCTTGGCTGGGGCGATGAACTGCTGGGAGGAGTTCAGTCACCCTTCTCTCTCTCTCTCCGATTGTTGATCCTCTCTCTGATTCTCCTTCTCTTTTCCTCCCTCTCTCCTTTTTTCTCTCTCTCTACACCCTTGATCCTGTGGGGGGCTGGTCCTATTTATAGAGGCCCTGGTCCTCTTCCCAAATATCGAGCGGGAAGGGAGCCAACAATGGCGGGCTAATTTGAAGGGGGACAGCTAGTACCAGCTATCCTGACAAAAGTAGTCTTCGCCTGCACAAAGCTCTGGTGGTGACGTCGTCTTGGGCTCCACGATGACCTCCGTCTTGCAGTCCTCCTAGTCTTGGTCTTGTTGCATCGAAATGGCAACCTTTGCCTGAAGCCTCGGTACTCCGTGGCTGCGCTTGCCCCCTTTGCACCAAAGAGGAAAGGAGGACACTGCGCGGGCTGGCACCCGCCTGGCGCCCTTGGTCGTCATGGCTTGCGTCACGGGCACCTCATGAGGCACCCCGCCTTGATCTCTCCGCCTCCTCGCGAGCCAGCCTGGTGAGGCCGTGCCTGAGGAAGCTCCGCGTCGTCCGCCCCGCGAGGCTTGGCCCCTCGCGAGGGTCTTGGGTCTGTGTTGATGAAGATGGGCCATGCTGGGCCCCCCTTTGAGCCACGCCGCAGGCTGCAGACAGGCAAGTCTGGGGACCCCCGTTCCCAGAACGCTGACAGTAGCCCCCGGGCCCAAGGCGCGCCCGGACTTGGCCGTGCAGGGAGGCGGAAGGGTAAGAGCGAAGCACCGCGGGACCTAACAGCCTGCGGCCTTGGGCGCCGCGTGGCAGTTGATTGGACGTGAGCGCCTTAGCAACCGTGCGAGTTGATAAAGGAGCGACATCTGCATAGGCTTTGCTTTTTTGCTTTCTCCAGTTGCTGCTCAGATCCCCTTTCTTGCGCCTCTCCTTCCTTCCTCCAAAATTTCCAGATCTACTCTGACCGCGTGACCTAGGAAGCCATGGCGCCTCGTCAGCCCCCGGCCGTAGCTTGGTACTCGTCTGCCCTGGATTCGCCGAACGTGTCGGAGGCGAGCCTCGCCCGGTTGCGCCGGATGGCGGCGGTGCGGGGCATCGACAGGGCGAAGGTGTTCAAGGCCAGCTCCGCCACCCCTGAGAGTCAAGGGAGCACCTTCTATCCGTTCTTCGTAAGTGCCATTGCTGCTGGCCTGGTGCCTCCCTTCTCTGAGTTCTTCTTCTCTGTCCTCCGCCATTATAAGCTACAGGCTCTGCATCTCCACCCCAACTCTTTCCTTCTCCTGGCAATCTTCGCCTATTACTGCGAGGCTCACGTAGGGGTGCAGCCCTCAGTGGCCTTGCTGCGCCACTACTTCTACCTCCGGACCTCTCGCGGTCCTGCTTCCGCGTGCGCGAGCTTCATCACGTACGGTGGCGCCATTGCCATCTCGAACCCCGGGAAAAGGATTGAGGGCTTCAGGAGCAAGTGGGTCTTGGCGGATGCTGGGCACATCCACCCTCGGCTGATCTTGCCCACGGAGTAGCCCACGAGCTCCAGCGATTGGGGTCGAGCGGAGCTCGCGGACCCCCGCGCGAAGCTGGTGTTGGAGAAGATGGAGGCGGATTTGAGGCCAGCCAACATGGCGACGGCGAAGCTGACCGGCGCGTCGCTGCTGAGGGAATTCCTGGAGCACCAGCTGGCTCCGCTTCGGCAGTACTCACTTCCGATGTGGAGGCCCCATCTGAGCCCCGCGGCCTTGGCCGACGAAGATCTGGCTGCGGTCCTCCAATCTCTGGTCGGGGGCGATGTGGCGAGGTTGGAGGGCGCTCCTACGCCCTTGTTCCTCCGCGACGACTGGGAGCAGGTAGTGGAGTCCATGCCCGTCTTCAATAGGGATGGGCCCGTGCCCATGGAGACTCCCGAGGAACCGGTGGACGTGCCCTCCGACGACTCCAGCGAAGAGGAGGAAGGAGGGGAGCGGGAAAGAGGGCCTGACTCCGAGGCGACTGACGGAGAGTCGAGGGCTCCCCTCCCCCGGCGCAGGTCCCGCGTTCTCCGCCTCTCTCCGAGCGATGACGACGAGGATGACGATGAGCAGGACGACGAGAGCTTGCCCCCGATCCCGAAGAAGGACAGGACCGGCTGATCTCCCGCGGGTTTGCCCCGGCCCCGAGGCGGACCGCACCTTCCGCTTCCAAGCTTCCCGAGGTTGACCCTTCCAGCCGGCTTTCAGGTTTCAAATTTGGCCGGAGGCTGCTCGAGCTCACTGGCGACGACCCGTAAGCGTTTGATTTTTGTCTTTATTTCTTGTTCTGCTTCTGAGGCTTGACGTCCGCATCTCTTGGATAGGCTGGCGCCCGCAGCAAAGAAGTTGAAGGGAGCTCCCGAGGTTCCATTCGTGGCAGCGCCTCTGCCCGCGAAGGAGGGTGACCGCGACGCACGGGCTTCTCCTGCCCGGTCGTCCTCGCGAGGCCTGGCTGAGCTGGCTGGGGCGAGCTCGGCCCCCATGGCCCAGGTGACTCCCGAGGTGCCTTTGCCTGCTGCCGCCACTACAGCCGTTGGGGCGCAGCAGACTCCGCCTCAGGATGCTGTGGCCGCGCTGCCGCCTTCTCCTCCTACTCCACTGGCTGCTGTCTCTTTGACTCCTTCTGCCGTCCTGGATCGTGCTGCTGCTGAGCTGGACCGGCTGCGGCAGGATCTTCTTGGCGCCGACCCTCGCTTGGTGGCTGGGCGCTTGGAGCTGGCTTCAGGATGGGTTCGCTCCGACGCTTCGATTCGGGCAGCACTAGTCCAGGCCTCGACGGCTTGCGATGAGGAGAAGCAGGCCGTCCTTGAGGCGAAGGCTGCTCGTGATGTGGCCCTGAGGGAGGTGGTTGACATCCATGGTCGCTGCAAGGCGCTGGAGGACGAGCTGCAAGGCCTGCGGGACCAGCTCGCGAAAGAGGTCCGCCTTCGCCAAGAGCAGGAAGAAGGCGTGAAGGCTCGTGAGGCGGCCGTCAAGGAGAGGGAGGTCAAGCTCAGGAAGCGCCGCGACCGCCTAGGCGCGCTGGAGCAGGAGTTGGGGGCGAGGAAGGCCGAGCTGGACGACAAGGCCCTGGTTCTTGCCGAGGACCGCATGGCCTTCACGGAGATGGAGGCGAAGGCTCGCTCCTCGCTGAGGACGCTTTACGACAGCGGCCTGGAGAGCCCGCTGGCTGGCGCCGAGGACGTCCCCGCCAAGCTGCTTCCCTTCCTGGTTCGCGCTCTTGAAGATGTCGCCCTTGGCCTTGGCCCCACGGCCGAGGCCGAGGCGCGTGTCCTGTCTTCTGCAGCGCTGACGCGGGTCCGCACCCACATCTACCTTCGCGATCCCGGCGTCGACCTCGACGGCCTGCTGGAGCCAGTAAGCGGCGAGCGTGCCGCTGCCGAGGCCGTGAAGGGTCGCGCGGAGGCTCTGCTGGGGAAGTTCCGGGCCTTCAGCACCAAGCCAAAGCAAGGCGCTGCCGACCCCACTGCTCCATGAGGCGAACCCACTCCGCGCTGCTCCATCGCCGACAAGTGACTCCGTTGTGGCTCCTGTCCTGCCTTTAATTCCTGCACATGTATCATGCCTCGGGGAGGCGTTTAAACTTGCGTTTGGCATTGAGACAACAGTGTGGACTGTGATATTTGCTTTTGAATTCCTTGAAATTTGCGCTTTTCCTTCCTACTTGCTTGTGTTCTACGCCGGCAGAGCCCGGCCCCGCGCATACCTCACCCAGCGTTAGTCCTGACCGGAAACTAGGACGGGGCCAAGGAGTGAGGGGCTACATGACAAGTTAGGCTCCTGAGTCGCGATGCTCAGGAGTCCCCCTTGGCGCATGAACAACAAGTAGGGAGGTGTGATATGGGTGGATCTACCGTTCTACGTCTGCAGAGCCCGGCCGCGCGCATACCTCACCCAGCGTTAGCCTTTCGGAACTAAGGAGTGAGGGGCTACGCGACCAGTTAGGCTCCTGACTCGCGATGCTCAGGAGTCCCCCTTGATGCTCAAACGGCCTTCGTACCTTGGCTCCGCTCGGGGAGAGACGCGCGACGAACCAGGCCCCGGGGGGGGGGGGGGGGCTGGCTGGGCGGCGTGCGTCTAGGCGTGACCCAGGCGCAGCCCCCGTGCCCAGCCCCCTCGTGCGGCACTCCCGAGGGAAGGCGTTACGATGAGGCTAGACACTGAGCTCTGGGCTCCCTGAGGTTGATGCGGCCCAGGGGCCACCCTCAGTTGTTTATCACCAGCGCGGAGCATAGCGCTTCCGTATGTGTACGGGCATAGCCGCTCCTCGGCAGTGTCGTCAGCCAGCGCGGAGCATGGTGCTTCCACTGGTACGTGGGAGGGGGCCCCCTCCGGGAGGAGCCCCTGGGGCGTGTACAGCCCCGCCCTGACACGTGGCTGGCACGGTAGGGCCTGGCGAGGTGTATCTGGGCACCTGTGAGCCAGCGCGGGACTCATGGGGCCCTACCTCTAGGCGGGTTGCGCCTGGCACTGGGCCTTATCTTGTGATGTGTCCCTGCAAATTTGGTTAGATGTCGGCACTCTATGTCCTCGGGTCCCGGCCCTCGAGCTAGTCTCAGCCGTCGCTGGTATGCCAGGTCGCGATGCCGTGGACAAGGCCAGAGGGTGAGGGCTGGAGAGCCAGTAATAGCCCTGAATCGCGATGCTCAGGTACCCCCACTTTAACATGCAAGTGGTCGGCATGGAGAAGAAGAGGTGCCGTGGACCGGCATCAAATAATCAAGCATGGTGGGTATAACGCATAACCGGAAATAAATGCAAATGAGATACATGCCGCTGGGTCTGGCCCGAGCGACTTGGGGATGATGCAGCCCGAGGGGCGCCCCCAACAAGGTAAGCTAACAACATGAAATAAAAGGGGATACATGCCACAGGGACGGACCCACGCGGCCTGGGAATAATGCAGCCCTGGGGGGCGCTCCCAGCTGGAAGTGAAACTTGAAAGATGTCACCTGATGACGTTGAGGACGAAGGGGTGTTGGTGTAGCAGACTCGGTGGGCTGCGGAAGCCGATCCTCACGAGCCCCCAGGCCCAGGGGCCTCGGGAGGGTCCGGAGGTGCTGGCGGCTCCCCGCGGACCATCTCCATCTCCGCCAGGGCTGCGGAACGCCTGGCCTCTTGTGCCTCCATGATGCCCCTCATGAGGCGCTGGTACGTGGCAGCCGCGTTCGGCAAGCCATAAGGCATGCGAACGTAGCTGTGGGGTGGACCTCCGCAGCGCCCCACTCGCGAGGGCCAGAGGCGCTCCAGAGAGGCGACTCGGTTAAGCCCTGGTATGTCAATGCAGACGCGCAGCCCACCATCCTCGCCTGGATGGGGAGCCACTGCTGGTAGACAGCGGCCGCCTTTCATGACCCTTGACTCCTGTAGCTCCTGAATGGCCTTGCTGACAAACTCCCGAGGGTCTGGCTCTCCTTGCCTTACTTCTTCTTGAGGGAAACGTGCTTCGAAACACGCCTCCATGTGGTGCCCAAGCGCCTCCCTCCTGACCCTAGCCAGGTCAGTGGCCCTCCAGGGAGAGCCCCCGAGCCCTGCCTGAGGAGGGCGCCGGGCGCGGTTTCCTATGCGATGGAAGGAGGTTCCCCCTGGGCAGGCACGGGCCCAGAGGGGCCTGCCTCCTGAGGGGCCGGGCCGGACAATGTCTTCTTCTTCTTGGGGGCGGTCTCGGGAAGCCTCCTGCTTCCGCGATCCGGGTCTTCCAGTGACGCGGCCTGAAAGGCTTGTTCCAGGGAACACACCGCGTGCTTCTCTTCATAGGGCACCGTGATGACTCCACCACTTCCTGGCATCTTGAGGACGTTGTAGCCGTGGTGAGTCACGGCCATGAACTTGGCCAGCGTTGGGTACCCAAGGATGGCGTTGTACGGCAGGCGAATGTGAGCGACGTCGAAGTCGATGAGCTCGGTGCGGTAGTTGTCGCGTGCCCCGAAGGTGACAGGGAGGCGGACCTGCCCAATCGGGACCGTGGAGCCAGCGGTGATTCCGGAGAAAGGCTTGGTTGGCTGAAGCTGGCTGTAGGGCACTTGGAGATTGTTGAATGTTTCCACGGACAGGACGTTGAGCCCTGCCCCGCTTGGTGTCTGGTTCTGCCGCGAGCACGGCAGCCCCCTTGCACTTCACATCCTTGGCCTTGGGCTTCTTCTCTTTGGGGTCTGCGGCAAGCGGCTCAAGGAGGGAGAGACGCCCTTCCTCAGCCCTGGCGCACTTGGTTGCCAAGTTGAATAGCTCCAAGGAAGTGCATAGGTCTTCATGCATCGCCAGCTCCTCCTTCATCTTGACATCACGCACGCCGTCGGAGAAGGCTGAGATGATGGCCTCCTCAGTCACCTTGAGAATCTTGAGGCATGCGTTGTTGAAGCACTGGATGTACTTCTGCAGGGTCTCCCCAGGTTGTTGCTTGATGCGGCGCATGTCGCTCACGGCGGGCGGCCGGTCGTGAGTACCTTGGAAGTTGGCGATGAAGTGGGTGCGCATCTCGTCCCAGGAGGAGATCGTGCCTGGAGCCAGGTTCAGGAGCCAGGTGCGGGCCCCGTCCTTGAGTGCCATGGGAAACCAGTTCGCCATGACCTTTTCGTCTCCGTTGGCAGCTTCGATGCCCTGCTCGTAGAGCAGGAGGAACTCCGCAGGGTCAGCCGTGCCGTCATAACAAGGAGGCAGGTCTGGCTTGAACTTGCCAGGCCACGCGACGCTGCGTAGCTCGGTGGTGAAGGCACGGCAGCCTGCTGTGGCCACGAGAGGCCTTGGGTGACGGAGAGCTTGGTCTTGCATGTCCCCACGCGCTGCAGCTGGGAGCAGCGCGGGGTCTTGACGTGCTGGAGCAGGAGCATGGTCGCGACGTGCTGGAGCAGGGAGCGCCCGGGCAGCTTCTTGCGGGCGAGGGGCTTCTTGGCAGCTCTGCTCTTGCTGCGCTGGCACCTGACGGAGGAGGTTCCGCCCAAGGGCCACGCGCCTTGGAGCCATGGCGCCTTATTGAGGAAGAGGTGGCCGGGGTGCCGCCGGAGCCTCGTCGCCCATGCGGGGCGGGGTGCGGTGCAGCGGAATGGAGGGCGCAGGAGAGCCCCCTGCGGCGCGGACGAGCTCGGCGACGCGGTCGAGCCATTCTTCGTAGACGTCGTCGAAGGGACGGTAGCGCAGGAGCTCGTTTGCCGTGATGAGCGCAGCTCGAGTCTCCATGGGTGCGCGGAGCGCGCGGGACGAAGAACCAGCTGGGGTGAGCGAGGGAGTAGCGGTGCGGCCGTCTTGCCGCACGGACGGATGCTGAGACGATGCTTGCTGCTCGTCCCCCGCTGGGCCGGTGGCGGCATTGACGGAAGGTGACGGGGAACGGCGAGGACGCCCGCCGACAAGTGCCGTCTGGGCGACGCGGGAAGCGAGAGCGGCCCGGCGCTCGGCGCGGGCCCGATGAGCGTCAGACATGGGCGCGATGGTCGGAGGAGAACAGGGTGGTGGAAGACGAATTCCGGCGCACCCCTACCTGGCGCGCCAAATGTCGGATTTTGGGTTCCGGCAGACCCTAGAGGTTCGAACACTGGGGTGCGCGCGGAGATTTCGCCTCCTACCTACCTGCACCCCTCCGCCTTGCTAAGATCTAAGCTATGGAAAGAACAACACGAGAGACACATGGTTTATACTGGTTCGGGCCACCGTTGTGGTGTAATACCCTACTCCAGTGTGTGGCGTGGTGGATTGCCTCTTGGGCTGATGATGATGAACAATACAAGGGAGAACAGCCTCACGAGGGTCTGTTCTTGGCTGGGGCGATGAACTGCTGGGAGGAGTTCAGTTACCCTTCTCTCTCTCTCCGATTGTTGATCCTCTCTCTGATTCTCCTTCTCTTTTCCTCCCTCTCTCCTTTTTTCTCTCTCTCTGCCCCCTTGATCCTGTGGGGTTGGTCCTATTTATAGAGGCCCTGGTCCTCTTCCCAAATATCGAGCGGGAAGGGAGCCAACAATGGCGGGCTAATTTGAAGGGGGACAGCTAGTACCAGCTATACTGACAAAAGTAGTTTTCGCCTGCACAAAGCTCTGGTGGTGATGCCGTCTTGGGCTCCACGATGACCTCCGTCTTGCAGTCCTCCTGGTCTTGGTCTTGTTGCACCGAAATGGCAACCTTTGCCTGATGCCTCGGTACTCCGTGGCTGCGCTTGCCCCCTTTGCACCAAAGAGGAAAGGAGGACACTGCGCGGGCTGGCACCCGCCTGGCGCCCTTGGTCGTCATGGCTTGCGTCACGGGCACCTCATGAGGCACCCCGCCTTGATCTCTCCACCTCCTCGCGAGCCAGCCTGGTGAGGCCATGCCTGAGGAAGCTCCGCGACGTCCGCCCCGCGAGGCTTGGCCCCTCGTGAGGGTCATGGGTCTGTGTTGATGAAGATGGGCCGTGCTGGGCCCCCTTTGAGCCACGCCGCAGGCTGTAGGCAGGCAAGTCTAGGGACCCCCGTTCCCAGAATGCCGACAGTTGGAGTTGCAGCATGTGCCCCGTGGCACCAATCAGGAGGCCGACGGCATCGCCAAACGGGCGTCCAGGCGGTTACCTCAGGAGCCTGGCGTCTTCAAGGAGCGGCTCTTCAAGCCCTCAGCCCTGCCGTCATTGTCAAACACGGCTCAGCCTCGGGAGGAGCTCCCCCAGCCACCTGCCTCAGGAGCCCCGATCTGTGGCCCGGCCTCAGGAGCACGCCTGCTCCTGACGATGGAACCTCAGGAAGGGTGCTGGATCACGGAGCTCCGGAGTTACTTAACACAAGGGACTCTGCCGGAGAAGGAGGAGGAAGCGGAGCATGTGGCACGACAGGCCACGACATACTGCATCAAGGATGGAGAGCTCTACCGGATGCAACCAAACGATGTATCCCTGTGCTGCATCTCCAGGGAGCAAGGAAAGGAAATGCTGAAAGATATACACGGCGGAGACTGTGGACATCATTCATCATCACGGACCCTCGTCGGCAAGGCATTCCGCAGTGGGTTTTATTGGCCCACCACACTCAATGACGCCGTCGAACTGGTGAAAGCTTGTGAGGCCTGCCAGTTCCACGCCAAGCAGATCCATCAGCCGACAGGAGGCCTGCAGACTATACCCCTTTCGTGGCCATTCGCAGTCTGGGGGCTGGACATCCTGGGCCCATTTCCTCGGGCGCCAGGGGGCTACCACTACCTCTACGTCGCCGCGAACAAGTTCACCAAGTGGGCTGAAGTAGAGGCCGTCCGCACCATCCCCGCGGGTTCCGCGGTCAAGTTCATTAGGGGCATCGTGAGCCGGTTCGGGGTGCCGAACCGCATCATCACAGACAACGGTTCGCAGTTCACCAGTAACCTCTTCAAAACATACCGTGCTAACCTTGGAACGCAGATATGCTACGCTTCGGTGGCGCACCCCCGAAGCAACGGCCAGGCCGAGCGAGCCAACGCAGAGGTCCTGAGGGGCCTCGAGACCAGGACGTTCAAGAACAAGATGGAGGCCTGCGGCAGAGGTTGGTACGACGAGCTTCAGTCCGTGTTGTGGTCCATCCGCACAACCACGACCAAGCCGACTGGAGAGACCCCGTTCTTCCTGGTCTACGGAGCCGAAGCGGTCCTCCCTCACGAGGTCAGATGTCGCTCCATGCGGGTCCTGGCGTTCAACGAGGCGCAGTAGGACGCCATGCGGGGGATGGACCTCGTGATGGGGGAGGAACGTCGCCGAGAAGCCGCGCTGCGAGCGGCGAGGTACCAACAAGCGCTGCGACGATATCACTGCCGCAACATCCGCCCCAGAACTCTCGAGGTAGGAGACCTCGTGCTCAGGCGGGTTCTCTCCAGGGAGGGACTGCACAAGCTCTCTCCCATGTGGGAGGGCCCGTTCAAGGTTGTTCATGTTTCCAGGCCTGGCTCCGCGCGCTTGGAGACTCAGGAGGGGGTGCCGGTCTAGAATGCATGGAACATCCAGCACCTCCGGAGGTTCTACCCCTAAAAAGGCCCAGAGCCTGTGAAGAAGGCGAATGCCTGTGAAGATTATCCTTTTTAGAAAAGGCCTAGAGCCTGTGAAGAAGGTGAATGCCTGTGAAGCTGTCGCATTTTGGAAAAGGCCCAGAGCCTGTGAAGAAGGCGAATGCCTGTGAAGCTGTCGCGTTTTGGAAAAGGCCCACAGCCTGTGAAGAAGGCGAATGCCTGTGAAGCTGTCGCGTTTTGGAAAAGGCCCAGAGCCTGTGAAGAAGGCGAATGCCTGTGAAGCTATCGCGTTTTGGAAAAGGCCCGGAGCCTGTGAAGAGGGCAAATGCCCGTGAAGCCTGCTTCCCCCAAGAAAGGCCCGGAGCCTGTGAAGAAGGCCAACGCCTGTGAAGCTCGCCGCCCGTGACACTCTCACGTAATAATGAGTTGGAGCTGTACACGCCCCGGAGTCTCAGGAGCGCCGGCCTCAGGCCCTGGGGATCCCTCCCACGCCCAGTGGCAGCACTTAGCTCCGCGCTGGTGAGAAGACGTCGAAGACTAGATTAGGTGCCAGACGCGGCTTTTTCATTTGCTTTCCGCAGTTGGCTTGTTCATTCTCATTCGAAGTTTTATTGAAGCTGTTGCCGTCTTTGGCTTGTGGTTCTTCGACTTTTCACTCTCCTGCCTCGATTTCTCTTATGCAAGGCCTCGCGAGGGGGGCAGCCGAGCGCCCTCGCGAGTGTTCCTATCCTAGTCGTTCAAAGGTTTCGCGACCTGGGTCCATTACAGGAGCACCCCTCCAGTCCGTGCCCCACGGGCACCGCGACACAAACACAGGGCCTGGGTTGGTCGCCCCCCCACGGCTGGGGCCGGGAACTATCCACGCTCGAGCACGTAGCTGGAAGGCACGATAACGGAAGCAAAGTGATGATTAACAGCAATAACCCAAACACGCCCCCGCGGGGCTCCACGCTACTGTCTTTTTACGCAGGAAAAAAGAAAAGAAAGAGCAAATTAGGCGCAGCTCGCCTCACACCGGCCTGCAAGGAAGACTCGAGCTGCCTCCGGGGCTCAGGCAGACTCCCTCTCGCGCTTCACCAAGGCGCGACGGCGGGCAGACACGGTACCACCTCCCAAGCAGGTACGACGGCGTGGAGGCTGACCACGGCCATCGCTAGAAGAGTCGCCGCCTGAAGAAGAACCGGTGAAGCTTGGGAACCCTGAGCGCCACCAATCACGCGAGCGCTGTCCTCTCCATCATCGCCGGGGCTGGGTTCCCGGCCGCGGTCGTCGTCCTCAGGGCAGCACCCTGCGCGGCGACCATCTTCCCCAAACACCCTCACGTAGAGGGTGGCATCGCCGTCAAACTTGAAGTGCAGGGTGCACCGACGGCTCAAGCCACGCGCGCGGGCAAACGTCTGCCAACCGTGGGTCAAGGCCAGGCTCCCGGCTGCGGAGACCTCCAGTGAAGCCCATGAGGCCCGGCTGCAGCAGTCGTCTGCCTGAAGCCAGAGGCCGCCCGGGGCGCCGGCCGGGAGCTCGCCGAGGAGGAAGCGAGGAAGTTGAAGCCGGGTGCTAGTCGGCTCCGCCGACCACACAACGAACTCCGGCAGCACCTCTGCAGCGCGGCCTAGGGGAACGCGCGACCGAAGCGCGCCCCCCGGCCATAGCAGTCCGCCCGTCACCGTGCTGGAAATCGTCTCCACGGCCGCCGGGAGCTACCGTGGTGGCCACAGGATGTTTGCGAGGGCGCCCTCTGCCGCGCTTGGGCGGGGGAGAGGCAGGCTCAACCTGGCGAGCCTTCCCCTTCTCTGCGACCGAGAGCCTCCTCGACGGGGCCATGAAGAAGAAGGAGAAGCGAGGGGGGATGAACTGGAAGGGCGCGCGCCGGTCCGTACTTATAGCCGGCGAGGGCCAACCGTCGGCCCCCACGATCGCAGGTAATCATGACCCGCTTTGCATGCAGGGACTTGTCCAATCCGCGTAGTTGCCGAGGCGCCATGGGGAAGTGGAGACGCCCACGTCCAATCAACCTCCATGCGGCGCCCAAGGCCGCAGGCTGTTAGGGCCCGCGGCGCTTCACTCTTGCCCTTTCGCCTCCCCGCACGGCCAAGTCCAGGCGCGCCTTGGGCCCGGGGGCTACTGTCGGCGTTCTGGGAACGGGGGTCCCCAAACTTGCCTGCCTGTGGCCTGCGGCGTGGCTCGAGGAGGGGCCCAGCACGGCCCGTCTTCATCAACACAGACCCAAGACCCTCGCGAGGGGCCAAGCCTCGCGGGGCGGATGACACGGAGCTTCCTCAGGCACGGCCTCATCAAGCTGGCTCACGAGGAGGCGGAGAGATCAAGGCGGGGTACCTCACAAGGTGCCCGTGATGCAAGCCATGACGACCAAGGGTGCCAGGCGGGCGCCAGCCACG
Source organism: Triticum urartu (assembly GCF_056163025.1). Taxonomy (NCBI): domain Eukaryota; kingdom Viridiplantae; phylum Streptophyta; class Magnoliopsida; order Poales; family Poaceae; genus Triticum; species Triticum urartu. Next base: position 578,898,602 of record NC_141874.1, read on the forward strand.
CAGTGTCCTCCTTTCCTCTTTGGTGCAAAGGGAGCAAGCGCAGGCGAGAGCATCAAGCAAAGGCACCCGTTTCGGTGCAACGAGACTAAGACCAGTCCAACGGCAGGGAGGAAGTCATTGTGGAGCCCAAGCCAGCGTCACCACCAGAGCCTTTGGCAGGCGAGGACCAACTTTAGTCAGGATAAGTGTACCAGATGTTCCCCTTCAAAATGGCCAATTATTGGCGCCCTTCCCGCTCAATATTTGGGAAGAGGCCCAGGGCCTTTGCCTATAAATAGGACTAGCCACCCACAGGGTAGAGGGGATATCGGAGATCAGATCGAAATCAGAGAGAGAATCGAGAAGAGAGAGAGAGAGAGAAGGGTGACTGAACTCCTCCTAGCAGTTCATACCCTCAGCCAAGAACAGACCCTCGTGAGGCTGTTCTTCCTTGTATTGCTCATCATCATCAGCCCAAGAGGCAATCCACCACACCACACACTGGAGTAGGGTATTACACCACAACGGTGGGCCGAACCAGTATAAACCCTGTGTCTCTTGTGCTGTCCTTTCCATAGCTTAGATCTTAGCGAGGCGGAGGGGTGCAGGTAGGTAGAAGGCGAAATCTCCGCGCGCACCCCAGTGTTCGAACCTCAAGGGTCTGCCGGAACCCGAAATCTGACAAAATTGCCTTCACAATCAGATTGGGCGCAATGTTCATGCTTATGTAGATGACATTGTGGTGAAGTCAAGAGAGAAAGAGACCCTGATTGATGACTTGAAGGGAACGTTTGACAATCTCTAGGTCTACAAGATGATGCTTAACCCGGCTAAGTGTGTCTTTGGTGTACCAGTAGGGAAGATCTTGGGTTTTCTGGTTTCTAACAGAGACATTGAAGCTAACCCGGAGAACATCAAAGCCATTACGTCATTGGCGAAACCGGCATGTGTCAATGATGTTCAGCGACTCGCGGGTGGTATTGCTGCTTTAAGCCGGTTCATAAGCCGGCTGGGCGAGAATGCTATCCCCCTTTATCAGATGATGAAAAAGACAGACCACTTTGTTTGGAGTGATGCTGCTAATCAAGCATTTGAGGATCTGAAGAAACAGTTGGCTGAGCCACCCGTGCTTGCTGCCCCTATTGATAAAGAGCCTATGTTGTTATATGTGGCCGCTAATAGCCGGGCCGTCAGTGTAGCCATTGTGGTGGAAATGAAGGAGGCAGGCAAGGAATATCCGGTTCAACGTTCGGTTTATTACATCAGTGAGGTGCTTGTCGAGTCCAAACAGAGATATCCACACTGGCAGAAGCTTGTATATGGGGTTTTTATGGCAAGCCGGAAGCTTAAGCAATATTTTCAAGGTCATCCAATTATGGTGGTTAGCTGTGCTTTTCTAGGAGACATCATCCAAAACAGGGAACCACAGGCCGGGTTGCTAAATGGGCCATTGAGCTTGGTCCTCATGGTTTAAAGTATGTGTCACACACGACCATCAAGTCCCAAGCACTTGTGGATTTCATCAATGATTGGACAGAATTACAGGCACCCGAGGAAAAGCTGGATAACACATATTGGACTATTCACTTTGATGGATCCAGATAGCTGGAGGGCTCGGGGGCTGGAGTTGTTTTGACTTCCCCACGAGGTGACATGTTTTCTTATGTTCTCCGACTAATGTTCCCCTGTACTAACAGTGCAGCTGAGTATGAGGCCTTGCTCCATGGTCTTCGGATGGCTAAAGAGATGAACTTAAGCCGGGTGAGGTGCTTTGGCAATTCTAATCTGGTGGCCCAGCAAGTTTCTGGTACTTGGGATTCTATAGATCCGCTTATGGCGGCTTATCGATGAGAGGTTGACGCCATTGCAGGTCAGTTCAAGGGTTACCAAGTTGAGCATATTGATTGGCAGAAGAATGAGGCGGCTGATACTTTAAGCCGGCTAGGATCTCAGCGTAAGCCGGTGCCGCCTAACACGTTTTTGGACGTTTTGCTTAACCCGTCTGTTAAATTACCTACATAGGAGGATCTTGCTGTTCCTGATCCAGAGGCGCAATTGGTGGCGGCTCTTCATGCTATTCCTGATTGGACGGTTCCGTACTTGGCTTATATAACCCGGGGTGAGTTGCTAGAAGATGATGTCTTGTCCAGACAGATAACCCGATGGTCTAAGTCAATGACGATTGTCAATGGGGAGTTGCACCATCGCAGTGTTACAGGGGTGTTTCAATGTTGTGTCTCTCCTGAAGAAGGCTGTGAGATTTTACGAGAGATCCACAAAGGAGATTGTGGTCATCATGCCGACTCTAAATCTCTGATAGCCAAGGCTTTCTGTCATGGGTTTTATTGGTTGACGGCTCACGCTGATGCTGAGGATTTGGTAAGCAGATGTGACGGCTGTCAGAAGTTTGCATGAAGAGCTCATGTGCTGGCTCAAGAATTGAGGATGATTCCAATTACTTGGCCATTTGCAACTTGGGGGTTTGATATGGTTGGGCCTTTTAAAAGGTCCAAGGATAAGAAAACCCACCTATTGGTGGCAGTTGATAAGTTTACTAAGTGGGTTGAAGTAGAGCTGGTTAGTAAATGTGATGCGGCAATGGCGATTCAATTCATGAAGAAGGTGATCTTCCATTTTGGCTTTCCACACAGCATTATAACAGATAATGGCACTAATCTTTCTAAAGGTGCTATGGAATAATTTTGTCAACGGGAGCATATCCGGCTTGACGTTTCCTCTGTGGCTCACCCTCAATCCAATGGGCAGGTAGAACGAGCAAATTAGGATATTCTGCGAGGTATCAAGCCCCGACTTATGGTTCCTTTGCAGAGAACGCCAGGTTGTTGGGTGGAGGAGTTACCCTCAGTGTTATGGAGCATCAACACGACCCCAACAGGTCTACGGGTTATACACCTTTTTTCATGGTTTACGGGGCAGAGGCGGTTCTCCCTAGTGAAATCCGTCACGATTCACCCCGGGTGGCGGCTTATGTTGAGGCTGACAAGGAAAAGGCGCGTCAGGATGCCCTTGACTTATTTGGATGAGGAGCGTGATCTCGCAGCGGTTCGTTCGGTGATTTATCAACAAGACCTGCGACGTTATCACAGCCACCGGGTCAAAACCAGAACCTTTCAAGAAGGCGACTTAGTGCTCTGGCTCATCCAAGATTAGACAGATATGCACAAGTTATCGCCGCCTTGGGAAGGACCTTTTGTGGTCAGCAAGAACTTACATAATGGGTCATACTACCTTATCGACGTTCGGGACAACAAGGATTCACGCACATCGGAGGAGGAGACCCGTCGGCTATGGAACATTGCTCATCTTAGGCCCTACTATACTTGAGCAGTATAATAAGCAGTATAATAAGCAGTATAATAAAGCCGGCATCCCTGACTATTCAGGGCCTCTGTCGTTTCACTTCTTTGAAACCGAGTCTTTATCATCATTTAAAAGAGGCTCGACACCCACAACTTCAGGGACCAAAGAGAGTTGGATGCACAACACAGCTCAAACATAGGTCCCTGATGATCATTTGGGGGCTTCTTGCTCATTGAGCATAGCTGTCGGTACCCTCTTGATCGGCGCAATGCCAAAGCTTATATGATCATTTGGGGGCTTCCTGCTCATCGAGCATAGCTGTCGGTACCCTCTTGATCGGCGCAATGCCAAAATTTCATATGGTCACTTGGGGGCTTCCTGTTCAAACATAGGTGTATTCATCAAAGAGAACATAGCTGTCGGTACCCTCTTGATCGGCTCAACGCCATACTTGTAAGTATGTCACTTGGGGGCTTCCTGTTCAAACATAGGCGTATTCGACCAAAGAAAACATAGCGTTACTACCCTCTTGACCAGGTTTGTTTAAACATATGCGTATTCGACCAAAGAGAACAAAATCTGACCGGGTCATCCTACCTGTACACCAGCTGCTTCAACTCCATCAGGTCATCCTGATTGACCCGCCGAACTCTTAACGATCAGTCTTTACGGCGTATTCGACCAAGATCTGAGCTCAATTAAGGTTCAAATGGCGGCTTGTCATGCGAGAGCGCGATTTACAGATAGTCAGGATAGATCCAGGCTTCATAAGCCGCCTTCCTTGGAACTTGGATAAATCGGGCCGTGAGTATGCTGTTACTCTGGCCCCGCGTACTCCTAATAAAGTCTTTGAGCAAGACCAGACTTTATCCAGGGTTTAAATGTCAATTGGGCACACTGTGAGTCAGGCTCATGGCAGCACGAACAATCCAGTGGCTCCGACTAGTTTCATTGAAGAAGACACTTAGGCTTGGCGGCCTACAAAAGCCTCGAATCTCTTTTGATTTCTTATTCATATTTGGTTCTTTCGTTGTATTCTGGTTTTTAAGTCGGGTCCAACTGCCCTGTTTACGGCTCACATTTGAAGCATACTTTGGGTTTATACAACTCATCAGGAGGGCAGATTTTAAGTTGCCAGAGCGTAATGAATCTTCTGGTCGGAGTTATAACTCTGAACACCTCTAAACTACACGAAGCTGATAAGCCGACAGTTAAGTAAATACCACAGGTATGTCATTTTACTTAGCAATTATCAGACATGCTCTGGTTATGTACAATTCGTCCCCAGCGGCTTTAATTGGGCATCATGACCCGCCCGACGGTAAGCCGCCAAGGCACTTGTGTTTTCCTTGAGTATAGGATAATAATCATTCAAATCTGCTTAAATCAAAGACTATCATACCCATAATGGTTTTTTTAAACCGGTGGATCAGTAGTATTACGCAGAACAGAAACATGCACGATGGCACGACAAAGACAAAGTTTTTACTACCCTATTACATGGCTCCATGAGCCAAAATGAGATCAAGTGTTTTTTTCCAAAGATTAAGTCTCTAAATCGCCCGGCGGTTCAATCTTATTGACCTTGCTGATGGGAGGCCTTCGGTTCATCCCTTACCGGTTCTTCTTCCTCCTCCACCGTTTGGAAGTTTGGTTTGGACCAATCAAAGCCACGCAAGGCAAAGAATTCAGCTTCATTGTCAATCAGATTAGATGGGTGAATTTTAGGAGCGAAAGTGTTCTTATGAATCGGTAGAACTAAGTCCATCACTTTGTACGCGGGCGTATGCATCTTTTGGTTTTCTGCATCATAAGCCGGCTGATATTTGGAGAGGTTTGTTTCTTCGGCAACGACTTTCGCATGAGGACGGATTGCTTTAATGCAAGCAGCGAAATCATGTTGATCAAAAGAAGTACCGTCCTCCTTTAGACTTGGATATCCACTGGCTACATCAGCCGGGTCTAACTCCGGTACCCACGCCTTAGCACGGCTCAAGGCCGTCACAGCACCGGCTCTCGCACATGACCGTTTTATCTCTTGAATCCTGGTGGGAAAGATTGATAATTTCTTTAGCACATCGCTTAACATATTGGGTCCTTGATTAGCCGAAGAGATGGTATCCAACGTACGCTGAGCTCCAGTATACAATTGCTCGACAAGAGTATAGACTGCCTTGAGCTTCACAAGAGTGTCTTGGCTAAGGTTGCTGCTCCTGGGACCTGAGTAAGTCACAGATTGGTTAAATGGTGGTTTACATCATTGCGACAAGTACTCACTTTGGATGAATAACAAGGAGACTCACCGAAGATAGCAGAAACCATCTGAGATACACGGTATTTTAAGCCAGAGATCTCAGTGGTCACCTCCTGAAGAGCTGCTTCTGCTTTCTCGGCCCTCCGCATTAAAGCAGTTTTTTCTTCAACCCAAGTATTTTTCTCCATCTTAAAATGGGTCTTCAATTTTTCCGACTCAGCTATGCTAAACTAGAATTTTGACTCAGCTTTCCGGGTCTCAGTTTCCTAAGCCGCCAGCCGGGTTTTTGCGTCGTTCAATTGAGACTCCAGTTCAGCAGTAGCAGCCTGTATGAAGCACAGAGTTACTAACACATTTATATCAGGATTACAACAATAAAGTCCCAAGTCCTTTGCAAGCAACAACACTTGGCGCTTGGGGGCTAATGTCTGTCAAAACAATTTTTCAAGAAAAACCCGGCTCTTATGAATAAAGTCCCAAGCACTTTGCAAGCAACACTACTTGGCACTTGGGGGCTAATGCATATTGCTTGTATCTTAGTAATGATGAGCCGGATGTGCTGTAAACAGTCTCTGCCAACTCATGGGGGCTATGCAGTTAAGCTCTACTTTTTTACACAGTGATAAATAGGACCGGCTCATTCATGCTGATTAAACTGGCCCTTGGGGACTAGGAATGCAAAATTACACTATTTCAGCATCCGGTTTAGTTTTAAACCGGGCTTGGAGGGAGTCTAGGATAGAAGCTTATGATCTTCTAAGTCTACAGATTATTCATTCTTATCATAATCAGAAGACTTGGGGGCTAGCAGGATATACATAACTTATGTAAGCCGGATGACATGCCTCAAACTTTTGGTGCATCTGTTTCACCATCTCAACTTCCAAATCTCGGCTGGAGTGTACTTGATTTAGATAACCAGACAATATTTCACTGCTGCTCAATTGAGCATAGTGGGAGATATCAAACCTCACTTTTCGTCTCTCCATGACTTATTGCTTGGCAGAATGTCTGGCTAACACAGTTGGGTTCCCCGGTTCAGTAAAACCAGTGCCAGTGATCAGAATGTCATCAGCATAAGTCTCTGGCAGCTTAGGTGAGCTTGAAGGTTCAGTATTTAAAGGATCAATGTTGGTTTGATCAACAGAAAGTTCAGGCATCTCAGCTTGAGTGTTCAAAGCAGGATCTTTTGATTGTTTTTCAGAGGCTTCTGGTGCAGAAGCTTGCCGGTCCGGCTCAGTAACTTTAGGGTCTTCAACTGGCTTTGACACTTCCGCTTTCTTGTTAGGCTTTGCTTTCCCACTGAAAGAATTAGGACAAATCAGTATAATGGTGAGGGTATAAAAGTACAAGATAAAGATAATTGTTCTTACCCGGGGGCAGTCTTAAAAGCCGGCAACTGGGTCTAAGATGAATCGCCACAGGAAGAACGAGAAACCTCCTGAAAGTTTGAGTCAAAGGAATTAAGTGGCTGGCGAAAGAGACCCGCTAGTAAATAAAAAGAGTTAAGGTTAAAAAGAACCTCATTTTGGCGTTTTCGAGGAGGGGGGTGTTTGGTAAACCGGAGGATAATTCTTCACCTCCGCTGGTCCAGGTCTGACGTCGACTCTCGTGTTGCTGTCGTTTCAAAAGAAAGCGAGGATCTAAATAAGCCAAGGGGTGTGAAAACCTTACTTTCCGGGTTACTCACCGAAGTTTCTATCTTGGCAAAGGTTCTGAGTCAGAGGAAATAATAGTTACCTCTTCTTCAACTGCTTGGTTGGCTCCCGTGTCATCCTGATAATAGTCAGTGTCAATAAGATGGTTGAAAAACAAGCCAAGAGAGTCAAGGGCTACCTCCGACTCAGAGGTGTCATCCAGCTTAGGCAGATCAGAGGCGCTTGGTTTCTTCTTCTTGGTGGTCTTCTTGACGGTTTTCCTGGCGGCTCTCTTGGCAACCCTGGCCTTCTTGGCAGCTTCATGATCATATGCCTTTGTCCAGAAATCAAACTTAGCCTTTCAAAGTTATCAAAGGTTGAGTAAAATGTTGGAATAATGAGGTAAAGGTAAATAAATTTCAGAGACTCACATCCGGTGGCGGGTTAAGCTTGTAGAAAGGGGCCATACCCGTTTTAAGGCAATCTTCTAGGTCTTCATTCAGAAGGGACTTAACCATTTCATTTACTGCCTCGTCAGCTAATGGTACAGAGCTGTGGCGCAGTGCATCCTTTACATCACCAATGTAAGTGCACATTAAGACGGAGCGTCGACTTAAAGGGATAATCCGCCAAGAAACCCAGCACCTAACCAGGTCAACACCAGTCAAACCATTTCCTAGCAAAGCTGTAACTTTTGCAATGGTAGGGGCAAGTTTTCCCCATTCAGCGGTGGCAAGCTTCTCAGGAAGATTGCGCTTTGAGTCCAGGTGCTCGGCATGGTAACCCGGTAGTGGATTCTCATCAGCCGGAGAGGTATCTTTGCAGTAAAACCACGTTTGATTCCAATCCTTTGGGTTACTCGGCAGGAGTGCATAAGGGAAAATAGTGTCTCTTCTGTGTTGAATTGATATTCCACCAAGTTCCAAACTGGGTCCGTTGGTGAACTCATTCTGGCGGTTCAAATAGAAATATTCCCTAAAGAGATCGATGCTGGGCTCTTCTTGAAGGTATACTTCGCAGAAATATTTGACACGGAATTGGGTCTGATGTCTTGAGGATGGAGTTGGAAGAAATGCAGAACATCTCGAAAAAACTTAGATCCGGGAGGTGAGAAGCCCCGGTTCATGTGATCAGTGAATATGATGACTACGCCATCCTTTGGCTAAGGTCTTCCCCTGCCCTGTTCAGGGGCGCGGTACTGCACAACACTCTTTTCAGGCAAGTACCTGACTTTGAAAAAATCTTTCAATGTGCCTTCAGTGACGATGGAAGGGACCCAATTGCATGTATAGACTATCTTTGGCGGCATGGTGAAAGAAGGAAAACCTAAAGGAAGGAAGTAATTTGCCGGTTCATATCAGTTGGTGAAATCACAAGATTAACAGTTGCAGTATACGTTCAAAATGGCGGCTTAAGTGAGGACTAATGACATATGGTTGATTATAAGCCGTACATGTAAGCCGCCATGACATATACATGTATTCAAAATTCGACAAAGAACAAAATTCTACTAAGTGTTGGATAAACAGGGTTCACAGATTAAAGCTATAAGTTCGGATCTGCAACTATCCAGAAAAAGGAAATAAATTCTAAACCTACGGAGGCGGCAGCAGAAAAGTGGAGGTGCCCGAGAGGAGATCTGTCGTGATGAGGATATGTTCTAGTAACAAAAACAGGTGCTAAAACTGTTACCGCACAGGACCTACGTTATTTTCAGATCAAAACTACGCGATCTAGCAAGGTGAATGAGGAGCGGTGATGAACACCAACGAACACCGAAACCCTAAGAACATATCTATTACAGGGAAAAAGGAGACTTACTGATGCTGATGAGACAGCGGAGGAGTACCGCAACGTTCTGGTCTGATTCAGGGTGATGCAGTGGCCGGAGTCGAGGTAGAAGACGAAGGTCGACGGCGGCGGAGCTCGTGTGGGCTGGTGCGTCGCAAGGAAGAAGAAGGCGAGAAGGGGAAGGAGGAAGAATGGAAGTGCGAGCCATGGCCCTATTTATAAGGAGAAGGACAACAGGTGGGCGCGAAAAACGAGGAGGCCAAATGATGATTATCCAACTAATTAAACACCTTCAATTTTCGGAAGGTCATTAAAGGTAAAAGATCCGTTAAAGATACGCTATGTCATGTGCGAAGTTAATGGCAAATGATGTCATGGCGGGTTTCCAAAATTTCCGGAGATGACGTCATGGCGGGTTACAATGTTTTACAGCAGAGGAAGAAGGATCTTTATAAAGTGTCGAAGATTGACATGAACAAGTTCAAATCAACCTGGGGCCTAATGTTGGGGATATGACTATTAGACATGACCCGCCCAGGAGGGGCCGGGTCAACCATTATGGCGGTTCATCTAAATGAAGCCCAATAGTATGCAAGATGGCGGTTCATAGATAGGCTTATAAAGGCCCAAGCCCAGAGGCGGCTTAAGGCCTGTAAGTGTAAACCGCCATGTATACGTAAACTTGTATTATAAGGCATGTAAGATAAGTCACCGAGCCGGACATGTTTGTATGAGCCGGCCGGGACTCTATAGGCTGCAGGGTGTCAACCCGTGTATATAAGGGGACGACCCGGCAGCGGCTTAGGGCAAGAAACAACAAGTCGAGAGCTAGGCAAAGCGTATTTGCTCCCTGGTAATCGAAACCCTAGCAATACCACCTCAAACTGGAGTAGGCCTTTACCTTCACCGCAAGGGACCGAACCAGTATAAACTCTCCGTGTCCTTTGTCCCGTTTAACCCCTTTAAGCTAACCTCGTCGCAATGGCTCCACAACTAAGTCCTTCTACGAGGACATCTATCGTGACACTTCCACGACAGTTCGTAAGAGTAATACTAGAACACCTACACCCCCTGAGAAAATTAAAGTTGAACCTAGTATTTCTATGGTTAAAGATCTCTTGGCCAATAATATTGATGGGCATGTTATTTACTTCTGTGATGAAGCTGCTAGAATTGCTAGACCCGATACTAAAAATAAACATAGACATGTTGTAGGCATGCCTGTTATTTCTGTTAAAATAGGAGATCATTGCTATCATGGCTTATGTGATATGGGTGCTAGTGCAAGTGCAATACCTCATTCCTTATACAAAGAAATTATGCATGATATTGCACCTGCTGAGATAGAAGAGATAGATGTTACAATTAAGCTTGCTAATAGAGATACTATTTCACCAGTTGGGATTGTCAGAGATGTTGAAGTCTTGTGTGGGGAAGTTAAATATCCCGCTGATTTTCTTGTTCTTGGTTCCCCACAAGATGACTTTTGTCCCATTATATTTGGTAGAACCTTCTTGAATACTGTTAATGCTAAGATAGACTGCAAAAAGGATATTGTTTCTGTTGGTTTAGGGAATATGTCTCATGAATTTAACTTTGCTAAATTTCGTAGACAACCCCATGTTAAAGAATTGCCTAGTAAAGATGAAATTATTGGTCTTTCTTCTATTGCCGTGCCTCCTATTGATCCTTTAGAACAATATTTGCTCGACCATGAAAATGATATGTTTATGAATGAAAGAAGGGAAATAGATGAAGTATTCTTTAAATGGGGACCTATTTTGAAACACAACTTGCCTGTTGAAATTCTAGGGGATCCTCCTCCACCCAAGGGCGATCCCGTGTTTGAGCTTAAACCATTGCCGGATACTCTTAAATATGCTTATCTTGATGAGAAAAATATATATCCTGTTATTATTAGTGCTAACCTTTCAGAGCATGAAGAAAAGAAATTATTGAACACTCTGAAGAAGCACTGTGCTGCTATTGGATATACTCTTGATGATCTTAAGGGCATTAGTCCCACTCTATGCCAGCACAAAATAAAATTAGAGAAAGACGCTAAACCGGTGGTTGATCACCAACGACGGTTAAATCCTAAGATGAAAGAAGTGGTAAGAAAAGAAATACTAAAGCTTTTGGAGGCAGGTATAATTTATCCCGTTGCTGATAGTCAGTGGGTAAGCCCTGTCCATTCTGTCCCTAAGAAGGGAGGTATTACTGTTGTTCCTAATGATAAAGATGAATTGATCGCACAAAGAATTGTTACAGGTTATAGAATGGTAATTGATTTCCGCAAATTAAATAAAGCTACTAAGAAGGATCATTACCCTTTACCTTTTATTGATCAAATGCTAGAACGACTATCCAAACATACACATTTTTGCTTTCTAGATGGTTATTCTGGTTTCTCTCAAATTCCCGTGTCAAAAGAAGATCAAGAAAAGACAACTTTTACTTGCCCTTTCGGTACCTTTGCTTATAGATGTATGGCTTTTGGTTTATGCAATGCACCTGCTACCTTTCAAAGATGTATGACTGCTATATTCTCTGACTTTTGTGAAAAGACTGTTGAGGTTTTCATGGATGATTTCTTCGTATATGGAACTTCTTTTGATGATTGCTTAAGCAACCTTGATCAAGTTTTGCAGAGATGTGAAGAAACTAATCTTGTCTTGAATTGGGAGAAGTGCCATTTATGGTTAATGAAGGTATTGTCTTGGGGCATAAAATTTCTGAAAGAGGTATTGAAGTTGATAAATCTAAAGTTGATGCTATTGAAAAGGTGCCATGTCCTAAGGACATTAAAGGTATAAGAAGTTTCCTTGGTCATGCCGGTTTTTATAGGAGGTTCCTTAAAGACTTCTCAAAAATTTCCAGGCCTCTGACTAATCTCTTACAAAAAGATGTTCCTTTTGTCTTTGATGATGATTGTGTAGAAGCATTTGAAATACTTAAGAAAGCCTTGATTTCTGCACCCATTATTCAGCCTCCTGATTGGAATTTACCATTTGAAATTATGTGTGATGCTAGTGATTATGCTATAGGTACTGTTCTAGGACAAAGGGTTGATAGGAAATTAAATGTTATCCAATATGCTAGTAAATCTCTAGACAGTGCCCAAAGAAATTATGCTACTACTGAAACGGATTTTTTAGCAGTTGTATTTGCTTGTGATAATAAGTTCAGACCTTATATTGTTGATTCTAAAGTAACTGTTCACACTGATCATGTTGCTATTAAATATCTTATGGAAAAGAAAGATGCTAAACCTAGACTTATTAGATGGGTTCTCTTGTTACAAGAATTTGATTTGCATATTATTGATAGAAAGGGAGCTGAGAACCCCGTTGCAGACAACTTGTCTAGGTTAGAGAATGTTCTTGATGACCCACTACCTATTGATGATAGCTTTCGTGATGAACAATTAGCTGTCATAAATGCTTCTCGTACTGCTACATGGTATGATGATTATGATAATTATACTGTTGCTAAATTTATACCACCTAGTTTCACATACCAACAAAAGAAAAAGTTTTTCTATGATTTAATACATTACTTCTGGGATGACCCACATCTTTATAAAGAAGGAGTAGATGGTGTTATTAGACGTTGTGTGCCTGAGCATGAACAGGAATAGATCCTACGCAAGTGACACTCTGAGGCTTATGGAGGACACCATGCTGGAGACAGAACTGCGCATAAGGTATTGCAATCCGGTTTTTATTGGCCTACTCTCTTCAAAGATGCCCGTAAGTTTGTCTTGTCTTGTGATGAATGTCAAAGAATTGGTAATATTATTAGACGTCAAGAAATGCTTATAAATTATTCACTTGTTATTGAACCATTTGATGTTTGGGGCTTTGATTATATGGGACCGTTTCCTTCCTCTAATGGGTATACACATATTTTAGTTACTGTTGATTACGTTACTAAGTGGGTAGAAGCTATTCCAACTAGTAGTGCTGATCATAACACCTCTATCAAGATGCTTAAAGAAGTTATATTTCCGAGGTTTGGAGTCCCTAGATATTTAATGACTGATGGTGGTCCACATTTTATTCATGGTGTTTTTCGTAAAATGCTTGCTAAGTATGATGTTAATCATAGAATTGCATCTCCGTATCATCCACAGTCTAGTGGTCAAGTAGAATTGAGTAATAGAGAGCTTAAATTAATTTTGCAAAAGACTGTTAATAGGTCTAGAAAGAATTGGTCCAAGAAACTTGATGATGCATTATGGGCTTACAGAATTGCATATAAAAATCCTATGGGTATGTCTCCGTATAAAATGGTTTATGGAAAAGCATGCCACTTACCTCTTGAACTAGAACATAAGGCATATTGGGCCATTAAAGAGCTCAACTATGACTTCAAACTTGCCGGTGAGAAGAGACTATTTGACATTAGCTCACTTGATGAATGGAGAACCCAGGCCTATGAGAATGCCAAACTGTTTAAAGAAAAAGTTAAAAGATGGCATGACAAAAGGATACAAAAACGTGAGTTTAATGTAGGTGATTATGTATTGTTATACAACTCTCATTTAAGATTATGTGTAGGAAAATTCCTCTCTAAATGGGAAGGGCCTTACATCATCGCGGAGGTCTATCATTCTGGTGCCATAAAAATCAACAACTTCGAAGGCACAAATCCGAGGGTGGTGAACGGTCAAAGAATCAAACATTATAACTCAGGTAATCCCATAAATGTTGAAACTAATGTTATTGAAACCGTAACCCTGGAGGAATACATAAGGGACACTTTCCAGAACGTTTCAGACTCCGAAAAGGAAGAGGTATGTGGTACGGTAAGTAAACCGACTCCAAAACAGTTCTAATAGCAATTTTTCTCTGTTTTGGAATATTTAAGAAAATAGGAAAATAAGAAGCAGTCCGGGAAGGACACGAGGCGTCCACGAGGGTGGAGGGCACGCCCCCTACCTTGTGGGCACCTCATGTGCTCTCCGGACTCCGTTTTCTTGCACGATACTTATTTTGGTCAGTAAAAATTCATTATATAATCTCCCGAAGGTTTTGACCACCGTACCACGCAAATATCCTCTGTTTTTGTTTCGAGCTGTTTTTCTGATAGATCTAGATGACCATGACGTCTCCAAGTGCCCCCAAGGACAAGTTCTTCGAGAAGGTCATCAACCCCTACCTCGCGGAAGTGATGCAACACACTCAAACCATTGAGATGCGTGAGGGGTTGCTGCACATCCGCGATGTTGAAGGACCAAGGAGGACCAGAAGCCTGGAGACGAGGCTTGAGGCAATGGAGCAACAAGTTTTCAAGTGCCAGGAGATGGTGGAACATGGACACGTCGCCAATCATATAATGATCACGGAGCTCGCCAACAACCACAAGCTGGATGCCAAGAACATTGGGGAGGCCATCTTCAAGCTTCATGAGAAAATTGAGCGTCTCCAAGCCCAGATCTATGACCTGCAAAACCAAAACTGTGAGTATGAATATATATTCAAGAGGATGAGTTTAGCTGCAGATTTGAGGATCCCGGAGACTCAATCATCCTTCTACGATGGTGAGCCTATGCCTTGGAAGATGGACGACAAGCCTACATCATCAACAACTCCACCATCACCACCTCCGAAGAAAGAGATATAAACACATGGGTATGGGCACTCCCCTTGGCAACTGCCAAGCTTGGGGGAGGTGCCCCGGTATCGTATCACCATCACACTTTTATCTTTACCGTTTTTCTTAGTTCGATCCTTTTGATAATATCTTGATCTTGTAGAATAAAGTTTTAGTATGATTTAGTTTTGAGTTTTGCTTTATGATCCTTCTATGTAATCGAGTCCGTGAGCTATATATAATAAAGATTAGTTATGAGTCAAGGGCCTAATTATTTTGCCATGATCTGGAGAGGATAAAAATAAAAGAGAAGAGAAAGAATAAAAATAAATAAAGAGATCATATGGATCTTATGGAGAGTAATGACTTCACATGTAAATAGTATGATGAATAAAAGTTGTTGAGAGTTGAAAAACATAGTTTTGGTCATTGTTGCAATTAATAGGAAGTAATAAAGAAAGAGAGGTTTTCACATATAAATATACTATCTTGGACATCTTTTATGATTGTGAGCACTCATTAAAATATGACATGCTAAAAAGTTGATGTTGGACAAGGAAGACAACATAATGGGTTATGCTTTCTTACATCCGAGATAAATTATATTGTCATGGATCATCCAACATGTTGAGCTTGCTTTTCCCCCTCATGCTAGCCAAATTCTTTGCACCAAGTAGATATACTACTTGTGCTTCAAAATATCCTTAAACCCAGTTTTGCCATGAGAGTCCACCATATCTACCTATGGATTGAGTAAGATCCTTCAAGTACGTTGTCATTGTTGCAAGCAACAAAAATTGCTCTCTAAATATGTATGATTTATTAGTGTGGAGAAAATAAGCTTTATACGAGCTTGTGATATGGTAGAAATAAAAGCGATGGACTGCATAATAAAGGTCCATATCACAAGTGTTAATATAAAGTGACGTTCTTTCGCATTAAGATTTTGTGCATCCAACCATAAAATCACATGACAACCTCTGCTTCCCTCTGCGAAGGGCCTATCTTTTACTTTTGTCTTATACTTGATACAAGAGTCATGGTGATCTTCACCTTTCCTTTTTACATTTTGTCCTTTGGCAAGCACAATGTGTTGGAAAGATCGTGATATATATAGCTAATTGGATGTAAGCTTTCATGAAGTATTATTGGTGACATTACCCTTGAGGTAAAAGGTTGGGAGGCAGACTATAAGCCCCTATCTTTCTCTGTGTCCGATTGAAACTTCATACCCATAAATATTGCGTGAGTGTTAGCAATTGTGAAAGACTAAATGATAGTTGAGTATGTGGACTTGCTGAAAAGCTCTTATATTGACTCTTTCCGATGTTATGATAAATTGCGATTGCTTCAATGACTGAGATTATAGTTTGTTAGTTTTCAATGAAGTTTTTGATTCATACTTGAAATTGTGAATGAATTGTTACTTTAGCATAAGAAATCATATGACAATATATATATATATATATATATATATGTTGCTGTTATAAGAATGATCATGATGCCCTCATGTCTGTATTCTATTTTATCGACACCTCTATCTCTAAACATGTGGACATATTTTTCGATATCGGCTTCCGCTTGAGGACAATCGAGGTCTAAGCTTGGGGGAGTTGATACGTGCATTTTGCATCATGCTTTTATATCGATAATTATTGCATTATGGGCTGTTATTACACATTATGTCACAATACTTATGCCTATTCTCTCTTATTTTACAAGGTTTACATGAAGAGGGAGAATGCCAGCAGCTGGAATTCTGGGCTGAAAAAGGAGCAAATATTAGAGACCTATTCTGCACAAATCCAAAAGTCCTGAAACTTCACGGGAGCATGTTTTGGAATATATAAAAATACTGGCGAAAGAATTTACCAGAGGGGCCCACACCCTGGCCACGAGGGTGGGGGGCGCGCCCTACCCCCTGGGCGCGCCCCTGTCTTGTGGGCCCCCTGGCAGGCCCCCGGTGCCCATATTCTGCTATATGAAGTCTTTCGTCCGAGAAAAAAAATCATAAGCAAGCTTAGGGGACGAAACTCCGTCGCCACGAGGCGGAACCTTGGCGGAACCAATCTCGGGCTCTGGCGAGCTGTTCTGCCGAGGAAACATCCCTCCGGGAGGGGAAATCATCGCCATCGTCATCACCACCGATCCTTTCATCAGGAGGGGGTCAATCTCCATCAACATCTTCACCAGCACCATCTCATCTCAAACCCTAGTTCATCTCTTGTATCCAATCTTTGTCTCAAAACCTTAGATTGGTACCTGTGGATTACTAGTAGTGTTGATTACTCCTTGTAGTTGATGCTAGTTGGTTTATTTGGTGGAAGATCATATGTTCAGATCCTTTATGCATATTAATACCCCTCTGATTATGAACATGAATATGATTTCTGAGTAGTTACGTTTGTTCCTGAGGACATGGGAGAAGTCTTGCTATAAGTAGTCATGTGAATTTGGTATTCGTTCGATATTTTGATGAGATGTATGTTGTCTCTCCTCTAGTGGTGTCATGTGAATGTTGACTACATGACACTTCACCATTGTTTGGGCCTAGGGGAAGGCATTGGGAAGTAATAAGTAGATGATGGGTTGCTAGAGTGACAGAAGCTTAAACCCTAGTTTATGAGTTGCTTCGTAAGGGGCTTATTTGGATCCATATGTTTCATGCTATGGTTAGGGTTACCTTAATACTTCTTTTGTAGTTGCGGATGCTTGCAAGAGGGGTTAATCATAAGTGGGATGCTTGTCCAAGGAAGGGCAGTACTGTTGGATTTCGGGTTCCGATAGACCCTTGAGGATCGAACACTGGGGTGCGCGTGGAGATTTCGCCTTCTACCTACCTGCACCCCTCCGCCTCGCTAAGATCTAAGCTATGGAAAGAACAACACAAGAGACACAGGGTTTATACTGGTTCGGGCCACCGTTGTGGTGTAATACCCTACTCTAGTGTATGGTGTGGTGGATTGCCTCTTGGGCTGATGATGATGAGCAATACAAGGAAGAATAGCCTCGCGAGGGTCTGTTCTTGGCTGGGGCAACGAACTACTAGGAGGAGTTCAGTCACCCTTCTCTCTCTCTCTTCTTGATTGCAATCCGATCTCTCCTACCCTGTGGGTGGCTAGTACTATTTATAGGCAAAGGCCCTGGGCCTCTTCCCAAATATTGAGCGGGAAGGGTGCCAACAATTGGCCATTTTGAAGGGGAACATCTGGTACACTTATCCTGACTAAAGTTGGTCCTCGCCTGCCAAAGGCTCTGGTGGTGACGCTGGCTTGGGCTCCACAATGACTTCCTCCCTGCCGTTGGACTGGTCTTGGTCTCGTTGCACCGAAACGGGTGCCTTTGCTTGATGCTCTCGCCTGCGCTTGCTCCCTTTGCACCAAAGAGGAAAGGAGGACACTGCGCGCCTGGCGCCTGCCTGACGCCTTTGGTCGTCATGGCTTGCGTCACGGGCACCTCGTGAGGTACCCCGCCTTGATCTCTCCGCCTCCTCGTGAGCCAGCCTGATGAGGCCGTGCCTGAGGAAGCTCCGTGTCGTCCGCCCCGCGAGGCTTGGCCCCTCGCGAGGGTCTTGGGTCCGTGTTGATGAAGACGGGCCGTGCTGGGCCCCTCCTCGAGCCACGCTGCAGGCTGCAGGCAGGCAAGTCTGGGGACCCCCGTTTCCAGAATGCCGACAGTAGCCCCCGGGCCCAAGGCGCACCCGGACTTGGCCGTGCAGGGAGGCGAAAGGGCAAGTGTGAAGCGCCGTGGGCCCTAACAGCCTGCGGCCTTGGGCACCGCGTGGCGGTTGATTGGACGTGGGCGTCTCCACTTCCCCACGGCGCCTCGGCAACTGCATGGATTGGACAAGTCCCTGCATGCAAAGCGGGTCATGATTACCTGCGATCGTGGGGGCCGACGGTTGGCCCTCGCCGGTTATAAGTACGGATCGGCGCGCGCCCTTCCAGTTCATTCCCCCTTGCTCTCCTTCTTCTTCATGGCCCCGTCGAGGAGGTTCTCGGCCGCAGAGAAGGGGAAGGCTCGCCAGGTTGAGCCTGCCTCTCCCCCACCCAAGCGCGGCCGAGGGCGCCCTCGCAAACATCCCGTGGCCACCACGGCAGCTGCCCACGGCCGTGGAGACGATTTCCAGCAGGGTGACGGGCGGACTGCTGCGGCCAGGGGGCGCGCTTCGGTCGCGCGTCCCCCTAGGCCGCTCTTTCGCGCTGCAGAGGTGCTGCCGGAGTTCGTTGTGTGGTCGGCGGAGCCGACTAGCACCCGGCTTCAACTTCCTCGCCTCCTCCTCGGCGAGGTCCCGACCGGCGCCCCGGGCAGCCTCTGGCTTCAGGCAGACGGCTGCTGCAGCCGGGCCTCATGGGCTTCGTTGGAGGTCTCCGCAGCCGGGAGCCTGGCCTTGACCCGCGGTTGGCAGACGTTTGCCCGCGCGCGTGGCCTGAGCCGTCGGTGCACCCTGCACTTCAAGTTTGACGGAGATGCCACCCTCTATGTGAGGGTGTTTGGGGAAGATGGTCGCTGCGCAGGGTGCTGCCCTGAGGACGACGACCGCGGCCGGGAACCCAGCCTCGGCAATGATGGAGAGGACAGCACTCGCGTGATTGGCGGCGCTCAGGGTTCCCCAAGCTTCACCGGTTCTTCTTCAGGCGGCGACTCTTCTAGCGATGGCCGCGGTCAGCCTCCACGCCATCGTACCTGCTTGGGAGGTGGTAGCATGTCTGCCCGCCGTCGCGCTTCGGTGAAGCGCGAGAGGGAGTCTGCCTGAGCCCCGGAGCCCCTGATTTGTTCTTTCTTTTCCTTTTTCCTGCGTAAAAAGACAGTAGCGTGGAGCCCCACGGGGGTGTGTTTGGGTTATTGCTGTTAACCATCGCTTTGCTTCCGTTATCGTGCCTTCCGGCTACGTGCCTACGCGTGGATAGTTCCCGGCCCCAGCCGTGGGGGGGCGACCGACCCAGGCCCTGTGTTCGTGTCACGGTGCCCGTGGGGCACGGACTGGAGGGGTGCTCCTGTAATGGACCCAGGTCGCGAAACCTTTGAATGACTAGGACAGGAACACTCGCGAGGGCGCTCGGCTGCCCCCCTCGCGAGGCCTTGCATAAGAGAAATCGAGGCAGGAGAGTGAAAAGTCAAAGAACCACAAACCAAGGACGGCAACAACTTCAATAAAACTTCGAATGAGAATGAACAAGCCAACTGTGGAAAGCAAATGAAAAAGCCGCGTCCGGCACCTAATCTAGTCTTCGACGTCTTCTCACCAGCGCGGAGCTAAGTGCTGCCACTGGGCGTGGGAGAGAGCCCCAGGGCCTGAGGCCGGCGCTCCTGAGACTCCGGGGCGTGTACAGCCCCAACTCATTATTACGTGAGAGTGTCACGGGCAGTGAGCTTCACAGGCGTTGGCCTTCTTCACAGGCTCTGGGCCTTTTCCAAAACGTGACAGCTTCACAGGCATTCGCCTTCTTCACAGGCTCCGGGCCTTTTCCAAAACGCGACAGCTTCACAGGCATTCGCCTTCTTCATAGGCTCCGGGCCTTTTCCAAAACGCGACAGCTTCACAGGCATTCGACTTCTTCACAGGCTCCGGGCCTTTTCCAAAACGCGACAGCTTCACAGGCATTCGCCTTCTTCATAGGCTCTGGGCCTTTTCCAAAACGCGACAGCTTCACAGGCATTCGCCTTCTTCACAGGCTCTGGGCCTTTTTAGGGGTAGAACCTCCGGAGGTGCTGGATGTTCCATGCGTTCTAGACCGGCACCCCCTCCTGAGTCTCCAAGCGCGCGGAGCCAGGCCTGGAAACATGAACAACCTTGAACGGGCCCTCCCACATGGGAGAGAGCTTGTGCAGTCCCTCCCTGGAGAGAACCCGCCTGAGCACGAGGTCTCCTACCTCGAGAGTTCTGGGGCGGATGTTGCGGCAGTGATATCGTCGCAGTGCTTGTTGGTACCTCGCCGCTCGCAGCGCGGCTTCTCAGCGACGTTCCTCCCCCAGCACGAGGTCCATCCCCCGCATGGCGTCCTGCTGCGCCTCGTCGAACGCCAGGACCCGCGCGGAGCAACGTCTGACCTCGTGAGGGAGGACTGCTTTGGCTCCGTAGACCAGGAAGAACGGGGTCTCTCCAGTCGGCTTGGTCGCGGTTGTGTGGATGGATCACAACATGGACTGAAGCTCGTCGTACCAACCTCTGCCGCAGGCCTCCAGCTTCTTCTTGAACGTCCTGGTCTTGAGGCCCCTCAGGACCTCTGCGTTGGCTCGCTCGGCCTGGCCGTTGCTTCGGGGGTGCGCCACTGAAGCGTAGCATATCTGCGTTCCAAGGTTAGCACAGTATGTTTTGAAGAGGTTACTGGTGAACTGCGAACCGTTGTCTGTGATGATGCGGTTCGGCACCCCGAATCGGCTCACGATGCCCCTGATGAACTTGACCGCGGAACCCGCGGGGATGGTGCGGACGGCCTCTACTTCAGCCCACTTGGTGAACTTGTCCACGGCGACGTAGAGGTAGCGGTAGCCCCCTGGCGCCCGAGGAAACGGGCCCAGGATGTCCAGCCCCCAGACTGCGAATGGCCACAAAAGGGGTATAGTTTGCAGGCCTCCTGCCGGCTGATGGATT
The DNA here is from genome assembly GCF_056163025.1 of Triticum urartu. NCBI lineage: Eukaryota > Viridiplantae > Streptophyta > Magnoliopsida > Poales > Poaceae > Triticum > Triticum urartu. Next base: position 578,919,777 of record NC_141874.1, read on the forward strand.
TGGTTGGCGTGGAACTGGCAGGCCTCACAAGCTTTCACCAGTTCGACGGCGTCATTGAGTGCGGTGGGCCAATAAAACCCACCGCGGAACGGCTTGCTGACGAGGGTCCGTGATGATGAATGATGTCCACAGTCTCCGCCGTGTATATCTTCCAGCAGTTCGTTTCCTTGCTCCCTGGAGATGCAGCGCAGGGATACATCGTTTGGTCGCTTCCGGTAGAGCTCTCCATCCTTGATGCAGTATGCTGTGGCTTGCCGTGCCACACGCTCCGCTTCCTCCTCCTTCTTCGGCAGGGTCCCTTGTGTTAAGTAACTCCGGAGCTCCGTGATCCAGCACCCCTCCTGAGGTTCCATCGTCAGGAGCAGGCGTGCTCCTGAGGCCGGGCCACAGACCGGGGCTCCTGAGGCAGGTGGCTGGGGGAGCTCCTCCCGAGGCTGAGCCGTGTTTGACAATGACGGCAGGGCTGAGGGCTTGAAGAGCCACTCCTCGAAGACGCTAGGCTCCTGAGGTAACCGCCTGGACGCCCGTTTGGCGATGTCGTCGGCCTCCTGATTGGTGCCACGGGGCACATGCTGCAACTCCAACCCCCAGAACTGCTTCTCCATCCTGCGGACCTCCGCAAGGTAGGCTTCCATGTGCTCATCTTTCGGCTCGTACACCTTGTTGGAGAATTGACAAGGAGATGCGAATCGCCCTTGATGGTGAGGCGTTTCACCCCCAGGGCAGCTGCGGCCTTCAAGCCCGCTATTAAACCTTCATACTCCGCTATGTTGTTGGAGATCTTTTCACCTTGCTGGAAATAGAGCTGTACAACATAGTAGAGCTTGTCCTGAGTGGGCGATATAAGCACCGCCCCAGCCCCAGCGCCATGCCTAGAGAACGCCCCATCGAAGTACATGACCCAGCCTTCTAGCGCCTCGCTTCCCGGGGAGAGGGACCGATCCTCGTCGGCCTTGAGGCCTGGTGCCTCCGTCCATTCTGCCACAAAATCCGCTAATGCTGCTCCCTTGATGACTCTGGTCGTGCTGAATTCGAGCTGAAACACTTGCAGTTCTATGTTCCACTCAGCGACCCTTCCAGCTGAGTTAGGGCTCCTGAGCACTCTCTCCAGGGGGTATGACGAGACGACCTTGATGGGGTGACCCTGAAAATAGTTCCGCAGCTTGCGCGAGGCCACCAGTAGCGTGAGGAGGAGCTTATGAGGCATGGGGTACCGTGCCCTCGCGTCCCGCAACACCGTGCTGACGAAGTACACTGGGTGCTCAACGAGGTTGGGTGCGTCAGTGCTGGTGGCGCCCTCCGGAGACCATGGCGCCTCCTAAGGCGATGAGGCCTCCTGAGGCTGGCCATCTGGGAGAGGGGCCTCTTCCGCCTCCGGTGCGCTCCTCTGCGGCGGCTGATCCTCCTCAGCCGTGGTGGCGGTTTCTGTGGGCCTTCCTTGTTGAGGTTGGTGAAGTCGACACACATGCGCTCCTTCCCTCCCTTCTTTGGCACAACGACAAGGTTGGCCAACCAATCCGGGTATCGGACCTCGCGAATGACCCCAGTGGCTTCTAGTTTGCGGGTCTCTTGGACGATGAAGGCCTGCTTTTCTGTGGACTGCCACCTTGCCTTCTGCTTCACAGGGCGCACGTTGGGGCACACGTTGAGGTGATGCTCGATTACACTCCTTGGGATCCCCGCTAACTGGTTAGGCTCCCAAGCGAATACCTTCTTGTTTGCGCACAGGAACCTGACCAGGGCCTCCTCCCGCTCGGGCTCGAGGTTGGCGCCTATGGTGAAAGTGGCATGGGTGGACCCGTCCTCATCGACGGGTATCTGCTTGGTTTCTGCCTTGTCTTGGGTGAACAATTGTTTCTTCTTGGCGGGTGCAGCCCCCTTGGGCTCGGGGGTCTCCGAGTCGGCGGGCTGTGCCGATGCCGCCGTCTTGAAGGCAAGCTTGAGCACTCGCAGCGCGTCTCCGGTGTCCCCGTGCACGGTGAGGACACTGCTGCTCCTGGGCATCTTCATGAGGTTGCACGCCGGGTGCGTCATGGCCATGAACTGGGCCAGCGCTGGCTAGCCGAGGATGGCGTTGTAGGGGAGGCTGATGGGGGCGATGTCGAAGTCGACCAGCTCCGTGCGGAAGTTGTTGTATGTGCCGAAGGTTACTGGGAGCCGGATCTGTCCCAAGGAGCTGGATGATCCGCCCCCAACGCCTGAGAAGGGCCGGCTGGGTTGCAACCGTTCCATGGGTATGCAGAGGAGGTTGAAGGCCTCAACCGAGAGCACGCTGAGGCCCGCACCGCCATCGATGAGAGTTCTGGTGACGGCCACCTGGCAGATGGTGGGGGTGCACAGCATGGGGAGCGCATCCGAGCAGGCCGAGTTGGAGGGGTGGTCCTCCGAGCTGAAGGTCAGGCCGGGCTTGGGCGCCGCCCGGTCCGGGAGAGCCCCCTCCCGCGTGGAAGCGGCGCTGACCCGGCGGATGAACGGCTTGACGTGGTAACTTGTAGGCAGCGCCTGCGAGCCGCCCAGGAGTGCCGCGACGACCGGGGGTGTTGGTGTAGCATGGTGGGCGGGGAAGAGGCTGCGGAGCTCTTCCCAAGAGGCCACGGAGGCTGCCGGCAGGTGGAGCAGCCATGCGCGCGGAGCGCCGGTGAGGGCCATGGGGAGCCAGTTGGCCATGACCCTATCGTCACCTCCAGCTTTGAGGATGTCCTCCTCGTACGCCAGCAAGAAGGCCAGCGGATCAGTCGCGCCGCTGTAGCACGGAGGCGTCGTTGGCTTGAACTTGTCCGGCCACCGTACCCGTTGCAGGGCTGGGGCCAGGGCTCGGAGCCCCCTGGCCCCCGCGCTGGCGCCGGCGGCCGGAGCGGGCGATGCACTACTCATCGCGAGGCAGGTCGTGGTGGTGGCGGTAGGGAAAACTCCGGTGCACCCCTACCTGGCGCGCCAAATGTCGGATTTCGGGTTCCGGCAGATCCTTGAGGTTCGAACACTGGGGTGCGCGTGGAGATTTCGCCTTCTACCTACCTGCACCCCTCCGCCTCGCTAAGATCTAAGCTATGGAAAGAACAGCACAAGAGACACAGGGTTTATACTGGTTCGGGCCACCGTTGTGGTGTAATACCCTACTCTAGTGTGTGGTGTGGTGGATTGCCTCTTGGGCTGATGATGATGAGCAATACAAGGAAGAACAGCCTCGCGAGGGTCTGTTCTTGGCTGGGGCAACGAACTGCTAGGAGGAGTTCAGTCACCCTTCTCTCTCTCTCTCTCTCTCTCTCTCTCTCTCTCTCTCTCTCTCTTCTCGATTGCGATCCGCTCTCCTACCCTGTGGGTGGCTAGTCCTATTTATAGGCAAAGGCCCTGGGCCTCTTCCCAAATATTGAGCGGGAAGGGCGCCAACAATTGGCCACTTTGAAGGGGAACATCTGGTACACTTATCCTGACTAAAGTTGGTCCTCGCCTGCCAAAGGCTCTGGTGGTGACGCTGGCTTGGGCTCCACAATGACTTCCTCCCTGCCGTTGGACTGGTCTTGGTCTCGTTGCACCAAAACGGGTGCCTTTGCTTGATGCTCTCGCCTGCGCTTGCTCCCTTTGCACCAAAGAGGAAAGGAGGACACTGCGCGGCTGGCGCCTGCCTGGCGCCTTTGGTCGTCATGGCTTGCATCACGGGCACCTCATGAGGTACCCCGCCTTGATCTCCCCGCCTCCTTGCGAGCCAGCCTGATGAGGCCGTGCCTTAGGAAGCTCCGTGTCGTCCGCCCCGCGAGGCTTGGCCCCTCGCGAGGGTCTTGGGTCCGTGTTGATGAAGACGGGCCATGCTGGGCCCCTCCTCGAGCCACGCCGCATGCCACAGGCAGGCAAGTCTGGGGACCCCCGTTCCTAGAACACCGACAAGTACGCAAGCACCGGCCCACCCACATATCAAATTATCAAAGTACCGAACGCGAATCATATGGGCGTGATGAAAACTAGCTTGACGATAATTCCCATGTGTCCTCGGGAGCGCGTTCCTTTATATAAGAGTTTTTCCTGGCTTGTCCTTTGCGACAAAAAGGATTGGGCCATCTTGCTGCACCTTATTTACTTTTATTACTTGTTACCCGTTACAAATTACCTTATCACAAAACTACCTGTTACCGATAATTTCAGTGCTTGCAGAGAATACCTTACTGAAAACTGCTTATCATTTCCTTCTGCTCCTCATTGGGCTCGACACTCTTACTTATCGAAAGGACTACGATAGATCCCCTATACTTGTGGGTCATCAAGTGTTTACAAGAGTTGATCTACCTCGAGATCGTAATGGCTAAACCCTAGATGTCTAGCCTGTATGATTTGTGATTGCCTCTATGGACTAAACCCTTCTATTTATATAGACACCGGAGGGGGCTAGGGTTGTACAGAGTTTGTTTATATAGAAAGGAAACTAAACGTTTGGCCGCAACGAAGAGTCTCATCCGGACACGGGGAAAAGTCTTCTATCTTGTATCTTCACGCCCCATCAGTCCGGCCAAAATCACATAGCCCAGACGCCCGAGGACCCCCTTATCCAGGACTCCCTCAGTAGCCCCCGAACTTGCCCTCAATGACGACGTAGTATCCGGCTTTATGTCTTCGGCTTTGCAAGGTGAGTTCTCCATCACACTTCAGATTTGACGATAATTCAGCTCCACATTAAATATTGATTCTTTGCTGCCGTCGCCTCGGCTTCCACGTGTCGGGTGAATGCGAATGGTCTAGGTGCTTCTTTTACAAATAACCCCTCAACCACGCAGGGAAGGCGTCTATTTAAGGAGATTAGATCTTAGATGCCATTCCACACCACGCAGAAATCCTTAGAACTCACCATAGGAAATTGTCCAAACATGGCCGACGCTCCTAGCTCTTCCTCATGCCCCCTCGGCCCTCAAAAAGGCAACTGGGAAAGCTACTCAGTATCCCGCGCCCATCTGAATAAACTTCAGATGCATGGATATCTTCCTCCCATGGATCTAGTCTCCATTCGGGCTGGATTAACTTCCATCAATGGCGTAGCCCTGGCAGAGAATTTCCCCAATCCTTCTAAAGAGGAGCGGGTGTGCTTCGTTTCCTTCCTTTTGAGAGGTGTAGGATTTCCTATCCATCCTTTCCTCAGAGGTCTCCTGGAGTATTACGGCCTCCAACTGCACAATCTGACACCAGGCTCCATCCCACACATCGCGGGCTTCGTTGCTCTTTGCGAGCTGTTCCTAGGCTGTGAGGCTCATTTCGAGCTTTGGCAGAAATTTTTCTGCCTCGTCCCCCTCTCCCAAAAGGGATATATATTCGAGGTAGGCGACGCCGAAGTATGGCGCATAGCCGAGACAGGATACCTGCCCGGCACTCCGAAGAAGGCATCCGAAGAGTGGCCCTTGGAATGGTTTTATATCGAAGACGTCATTCTTCCGGACCCAATCCGGTACAGTCTTCCCGAATTCTCTAGTGCTCCTTTAAAGAAGTATGCCAGCTGGTGTCCCCGAAGCCTCGAGGAAGGAGATAGTGCGGAGGTCGAGAGGCTCGGAAGTAAGATCAGAGTACTTGCCAACTCCGGGCTGTCTATAATCCAGGTAATGGTGATTTCAATAATGCGATGCATTTAGCCGCTCTTGTCGGCGTTCTGGGAACGGGGGTTCCTAGACTTGCCTGCCTGCGGCCCACAGCGTGGCTCTGCGAGCAGGCTCGTACGGCCCATCTACATCGACAAGCATTCAAGACCCACGCGAGGGGCCAAGCCTCGCGAGGCGGACGACACAAGACCTCCTCGGGAGCGGCCTCACTAAGTTGGCTCGCAAGGGGCGGAGATATCAAGGCAAGGCAAACCTCACGAGGTTCCCATGACGTGAGCCATGACGACCGAGGCCAGGCGGGTGCCAGCGCACATAGTGTCCTTGTTTCCTCTTTGGTTCTAAAGAGGCAAGCACAAGCGAGGAGTACCGAGGCGTCAAGCAAAGGTTTCCATATCGGTGCAACGAGACCAAGACCAGCATGACGGCAAGACAGAGGTCACCGTGGAGCCCAAGACGGCGTCGCCACGAGAGCCTTTGGCAGGCGTAGACTGCTTTTGTCAGGATAGCTTGTACTAGCTGTCCCCTTTCAAATTGGCCGTTGTTGGCTCCCTTCCCGCTCAATATTTGGGGAGAGGACCAGGGCCTCTATATATAGGACTAGCCACCACCGTAGGCAGGGCGACCTCATCTTGGACCGGATCCATTCCACCAAGAACACCACACAAACTCACCAAGCACAAGGGCACCTCTCCTCAGGAGGCTGTTCTTCCCCTTGTACTGTTCATCCTCAGCCCGAGAGGCAATCCACCACCACCACACTGGAGTAGGGTATTACACCACAACGGTGGCCCGAACTAGTATAAATCTTGTGTCCCTTGTGTTGCGAGTTCGTCGAGCTAGCCTCTAAGATCATAGCGAGGTTAGGGCGTGGATCGGTAGGGGGAGATCTTCATGTGCACCCCAGTGTTCGAACCTTGAGGGTTTTGCTGGAACCCGAGATCCGACATTTGGCGCGCTAGGCAGGGGTGCGCCGAAGCTTTCTCCCATCGCTCCACGTCCCGTCGCTTCCTCATCTCCATGGAGGACGCTCGCCGAGCTCGCGCTGAGCGTCGGGCTGCCCTCGACGCCCGCGTCACCCAGACGACTCCCGTAGGCGGGCCACCCTATCGTTCTCCGTCGCCTGCCGCAAATGCCGCCACCGGCCCGGCGGGGAACGAGCAGCAAGCGTCCTCGCTGCACCCCTCAGTGCAGCGGGACAGCCGCACCGCCACTCCATCGCTGACCCCGGCCGGTTCATCATCCCAGGCTCATCGCGCTCCCGTGGCCACGCAGGCCGCGCTATGCATGGCACACGAGCTCCTGCGCTACCGCCCCGTCGACGACCTCTATGAGGATTGGCTCGAACGCATCGCCGAGCTTGTCAACGCCGCAGGGGGCTCCCCTGCGCCATCCCTCTCGCTGCCTCGCCCTCCGCCAGCCGTGGGCGGCGTAGCTCATGGAGTGCCTCCACCGGCTCTGCCCCAAGACGGAGTCTTGGTGCCAAGGCGCGCGGCCCCATGGCGCGACCCACCGCGTCCGGCGCTCGCGCGAGAAGAGAGAAGCTGCCAAGAAGTCCCTCGGCCATGAAAGAACGCCCCGTGCTCCCTGCGCCACTACGACAAGACCACGCGCCACCTGCGGTGGTGGTGCACGGACCCCATCAAAGACAAGTTCTCCACCAGCACAGAGTCCCAGTGACCATGATGGGCTGCCGCCCCTTCACCCCCGAGCTGTGTAACGTCGCCTGGCCGGGCAATTTCAGGCCAGACCTGTCTCCTCGCAACGATGGCACCCCTGACCGCGTGGAGTTCCTGCAGCTCTACGAGCTGAGCATCGTGGCGGCCAACGACGACGAGAAAGTCATGGCGAACTGGTTCCCCATGGCTCTCATGGATGGCACCCACTCGTGGCTCCTGAACCTGCCTCCCGGCTCCATCTCCTCCTGGGACGAGATGCGCGACCGCTTCGTTGCCAACTTCCAGGGCACTCGCGGCCGCCCACCGGCCGTGGGGAGACATGCGCCGCGTCAAGCAGCAACCGGGAGAACCCTGCAAAAGTACATCCAGCGCTTCAACAACGTTCGCCTCAAGATCCCCAAGGTGACAGACGAGGCTATCATCTCTGCGTTCTCCGATGGCATCTGCGACATCAAGATGAAGGAGGAGCGCACCATCCACAAGGAATTGTGCACGTCTCTAGAGCTGTTCAACCTGGCGACCAAGTGCGCAAGAGCTGAGGAGGGGCGCCTTTCCCTCCTCGAGCTCCCAGCTGCGGACCCAGAGGAGAAGAAAGCCAAGGTCAAGGACGTGAAGCGCAAGGGAGCAGCCGTGCTTGCAGCGGAGCTGGACACCAAGCGCGGCAGAGACCAGCCCAAGTCATCCAAGAGCAGCTGACCGTTCTGCGCCTTCCACAACTTGCATAGCCACAACACCAATGACTGTCAAGATCTCAGGACCATTCGAGAAGGGCGCTTCGGTCGACGCCCCAAGCGCAATGACCGGGGCTATGGCCGAGGAGGAGCACGTGGTGGTGGACACTGGGATGACTGTGGCCCGCATCAGGAATGGTGCGACCGGCCTCGCGAGGACCGCTGGCAAGATCAGCCTCGCGAGGGCGCCTGGAGGGATCAGCCTCGCGAGGATCGTCCTCAGGGCAATGCTGGGCTTCCTCCGCTGCTGCCGAGGGAGTCCTGGACTAAGGGGTCCTCGGGCGTCCGGCCTGTTAGCCATGGGCCAGACTGATGGGCTGTGAAGATACCAAGACCGAAGAGTGCACCCGTGTCTGGATAGGACTCTCCTTGGCGACTAAATATGTAGATTCCTTTCTTTGTAACCGACCTTGTGTAACCCTAGATCCTCCTGGTGTCTATATAAACCGGGACTTAGTCCGGAAAGATATATTCATTACCGTAGTCACATAGGCTAGACTTCTAGGGCTTGGCCATTACGATCTGGTGGTAGATCAACTCTTGTAGTACTCATATTCATCAAGATCAATCAAGAAGGAAGTAGGGTATTACCTCCATAGAAAGGGCCCGAACCTGGGTAAACATCGTGTCCCCTGTCTCTTGTTACCATCGACCTTAGACGCACAGTTCGGGACCCCCTACCCGAGATCCGCCGGTTTCGACACCGACATTGGTGCTTTCATTAAGAGTTCCACTGTGCTGTCGTCGGAAGGGTTGATGACTCGACTTATCGTCAAGGAGAATATCACCTCTGGAGGAGCACTGGCCTCAGGCCAAACTCTTCGGCTGGGCGGTTTTGTCATGACCGCCCGCTCGGCCCTTGAGCCGACGATGATGACCTCTCGAGTCATCGAAAATCGCCTCTGTGTTGATTCTGAATACGCCAAACGGATGGATCCGACGGAGTTATCATCTTTAAACGAACTCCTAGATCGCATTGCCGCCTTGGGGGTCGCTACAAACTACGATCGGATTGGGCTTAAACCCGACCAGAGAGAAATTAAATCTCCACCGATCACCCACCAGATAGCGGTAGCCGAGGAGGAAGATAACTCTTCCTCTATATTAAGGACGAACTATGTTCGGATCTCCAACCTTGAGTAGCCAGACACCTACCGGCAGAAAGGCACGCCTTGTCCTCCGAACATAGAATCAGAGATAAGCTTCAAAAATCAGAAGAGACTCCGGAGCCCGGACTGTTAAGTTTGGAAAAACTTCAGACTCCGGATCGTCGATCGGGTCAGGGTCCAAATCCAATTCCACCCACCCACCCAGACATAAGCTCTCTCATCAGCATACAACAACAGTCTCAGGAAACGGTCCACCACTTTTGGGCCAAATTCCTCCTTGTCAAGGACAAGGTTAAAGATTGCCGCGATGAGGACGCGATATCAGCATTCCGCAACAATTGCACGAACGAAGGAATCCTAAACGCCATTAATCGCCGCCGCATACTCCGCTTCACTGACTTGGCAACTATCGTACAGAAGTACAGTGCAATGGAAAGCGCCTGGAGGGATCAGGCAGCTTGTTGGGAGCTATAGGTCCCAACTCAACCATTGGTCCAGGAGAAATGGGCGCATCCCCGTGACGCGCCCAGTCCAATAGCCAAGAAATACAAACCCATTACGCGGCGTAGAACCGTTCTGGAGGGATGGCTCGATGGCGCATGCAAAATACACACAACACCGGATACCATACCAACCCACAACCTTAGAGCATGTTGGATACTCCGGCAGGTAGCCAAAAGCGGCGAGGACATCCTTACCAAAAACACCTTAGAGCAACACCCTCCAGAAGACGATGACCCTAGAGTACTGACGGTCTTTGAGACATTCGCTTCAAATAATAAGCGCAAAAGGGCACTTCGCAGCCTCGCGAAGTCTGTCAAATCGCCACAGTAAACCCTTGGAACGACACGGCTATAACCTTTAATGTCGGCGACGAACCAAAATACAGGACAGTCCGAGCACCAGCCGCTTTAGTCCTCAGTCCCATCGTGGACGGCTTTCGACTCACCAAGGTCCTCATGGACGGTGGAAGCGGACTAAACCTCGTCTAAAAGGATACACTCCACAAAATGGAGATAGATAGGAGCCGCATCAAGCAAAGCAGCACGACCTTCCGAGGAATCATTCCCAGTGGGAGGCACGGTGTGCGGGAGAAATCACACTTGATGTGGTATTCGGCATGCCAAAGAATTATCGGTCTAAAGAAATCACCTTCCAAGTGGCCCATTTCAGCAGCGGATACCATGCTCTGTTGGGGCGGGACGCTTTTACACGCTTCCAAGCTATACCTCATTACGGGTATATGAAGCTCAAAATGCCCGGACCAAACGACATAATCACTCTTGCCAGTGATCCGTACATAGCACTCCGCACCGAAAACAAAACCGCATCCCTGGCCCTTGAGGCATTATCTGGAGCCCTCACGGCCGAAGAATTAACCGCATTGCGCTCCACGGTGGATAGGGACGATGTGATCTTCGAGAAATGACCCAAATCCACCTCCTTCAAACCGGCAGAAGAAATAGTCAAATTCCAAGTCCATCCAACGGACCCCAAGAAGACATCATCTATTGGAGCACAACTAGACCCGACGGTTTACGCCGCGCTATGAGAGTTCCTGCGCGAGAATTGGGATATATTCGCCTGACACCCTTCTGATATGCCAGGAATCCCACACAAATTGGCCAAACACAGCCTCAATATATTGAAGGGATACAAACTGATCAAGCAAACACTGCGGCGCTTTTCCGAACCCAAATGTCAAGCTATGGGGGAAGAGCTAGCCAAGCTAACTGAGGCCGGATTCATTAGAGAAATAAAACATCTAGACTGGCTGGCAAACTTGGTGATGGTACCAAAGAAGGACAAAACCTGGCACCCGTGCGTCAATTTCAATGACCTCAATAAGGCTTGCCCCAAGGATCCCTTCCCCTCCCCCCGCATTGATCAAATCATTGACGCTACCGCAGGACACGACTCACTGTGTTTCCTTGATGCATATTCCGGATACCATCAAATCAAAATGAAGGAGTCCAATCAAGCTGCAACAACATTCATCACCCCATATGGGCCATTCTGCTTCAACACCATGCCCTTCGGGCTCAAGAACGCCGGCGCCACATACCAATGCATGATTCAAACATGCCTGGAGAAACAGATCGGCAGGACAGTTGAAGCTTATGTGGACGACGTCGTCATCAAAACTAGGCACGTCAAAACACCATAGATGATTTACGTATCACATTCGACAACCTCCGTGTGTATGACATTAAGCTCAATCCGGAAAAGTGCGTTTTCGGCGTCCTCGCTGGAAATCTGCTGGGCTTCTTTGTTTCCAACAGAGGAATTGAAGCAAATTTAGCCAAAATCTGAGCTCTGTCACAATTGGCTATGCCAATAGACCTTAAACAAGTCCAAAAGCTCACGGGTTGCATGGTAGCTCTAAGCCGCTTTATCTCCAGATTCAGAGAAAAGGCACTGCCACTCTATCGCCTTCTACGGTGAACCGATCACTTCGAGTGGACAGATGCGGCAACAGCCGGATTGGAGGAAAAAAACCCTTCTTGCGAGCAACCCAATCCTGGCCGCGCCAAACATCGGTGAACCGATGTTATTATACATATCGGCAACCCATCAGGTGGTGAGCGCTGTGCTCGTCGTTGAACGAGAATAGGACGAACACAAATTCCCGCTTCAGAAGCTAGTATACTACGTATCCACTGTCCTTACACCATGCAAATCCCGGTACCCCCATTATCAAAAGATAGCATATGCGGTCTTCATGGCATCCCGAGAGCTCCGTCACTACTTCTAGGAGTGTTCGATCACGGTGGCTTCCGAAGTACCACTCAATGACATTATAAACAACCGCGATGCCACCGGCCGGATTGCCAAATGGGCCATTGAGCTCCTTCCATTTGATATTACATACAAACCACGTCGAGCTATTAAATCCCAAGTACTGGCTAACTTCGTCGCCGAATGGACAAAGGCCGAACTCCCTAAAGAGTACGACACATATTCCAATTGGGTTATGTATTTCGATGGCTCCAAAATGCTGGCAGGCTAGGAACGGGCGTCGTTTTAACGTCCCCTACCGGAGACGTCATTTAGTATGTACTCCAAATACTATACACAGACTCCAATAACGCAACCGAATACGAGGCCTTACTGCATGGTCTCCAGATGGCTGTCTCCATGGGCATACAGTGCCTGGAAGTGCGCGGGGACTCAAACCTCACAATATCTCAAATAAATGGAGATTTCGATGCCAAAGACCCGAAGATGGCAGCTTATCGCAATGCCATCCTAAAAATGTCGGCTCGGTTCGAGGGACTCGAGTTCCATCATGTGGCCCAAGAAAGTAATCAAGCGGCGGATGTTCTTGCTCGCATAGGCGCTAAGCGCGACCTCGTCCCACCTAACATTTTTCTGGAAAGGCTTTTTAAGCTATTCGTGGTGTGGCAGGGGGAGGGCGGAAACACTAGTCCGGATCCGAACACAACCCCAGATTCCAAACACACCGATATAGTCGGAGGCTCAACCATCGAAATAACACCGTCGACCCATCTCATTATGGCAGTCATTGCCCAATGGACCAAACCCTTCTTGGCCTACCTTAATAAGAAGGAGCTTCTCGAGGATCAGAATGAGGCCCGCTGCATTGTCCGGTGTTCAAAGGCCTACAAGGTTCATGATGGAGAGCTCTATAAGAAAAGCGCTACCGGAGTTCTTCAATGATGTATCTCCGAGGAAGAGGGGCGGCAACTCTTGGCTGAAATTCATGCCGGACTCGGCGGTCACCACGCCGCAGCTCGGGCCCTTGTCAGCAAGGCCTTCCGTACAGGGTTTTATTGGCCGACGGCCCGAGCAGATGCACAGGACCTTGTCCAACATTGCGTCGGATGCCAACACTTTGCCAACCAAAGCCATATGCCCCCCACTGCCTTACAAACAATCCCCATCACTTGGCCTTTTGCGGTCTGGGGACTCGATATGGTCGGACCCCTTAAAGGAGGAAGCCATAAGAGAAAGTATCCGCTGGTCATGGTGGATAAATTCACTAAGTGGATAGAGGCCAAACCAGTCAAAACGGCCGAAGTGGGGCTGGTAATAGATTTCATATCCGGCGTGGTACACCGTTATGGTGTCCCACAAAACATAATCACCGATAATGGCTCTAATTTCACAGCCGATGAACTGAAAACCTGGTGCGCTAATCTGGGCATTAAGCTCGATTACGCCAATGTCTATCACCCGCAGACAAACGATCAAGTCAAACGGGCTAATGGTCTTATTATGAGCGGCATTAAACCTAGACTAGTGCGGTCTTTTAAAGAATCAGACAAGCACTGGGTGGAGGAACTTGACTCCGTACTCTGGGGGCTACGGACCACGCCCAACCGCACTACTGGATATACACCTCTCTTCATGGTGTATGGTGCGGAAGCAGTGTTACCCTGCGATATTATTCATGATTCACCTCGAGTGCGCATGTACGAAGAGAGAGAAGCCGAGCTTGATCGGCAGGACAGCTTAGATGCCCTGGAGGAGGAGCGCGACGTCGCAAAAGCCCGTTCCGCATTTTATCAACAGCAGGCTCGTAGGTATCAAAGCAGAGAAGTGCGGGCCAAGACTTATAACGTTGGTGAACTTGTTCTACGCCTGCCAAAGAAGAAAAAGGACAAACTCAAGCCCAAATGGGAGGGTCCCTTCATCATTGACAAAGTTCTCACTGGAGGAGCGTACCGCGTGTGTGATGCGTCAGACAATCACCTGGAGCCGAACCCCTGGAATGCGGCCAGACTCCGACGATTTTATGCCTAGTGCGCGAACTCTGTGTTCGTCTCCTTCCTCCTGTTATTAATGTTATTTTTTCTCTCTTTCCGTTTTTTATCCTTTTTCGTTTTGCTCTTTAGCCCTACGGCTTTAGTACGGCTAGACCATCCTCCCCTGATGCGTACATCTCCACATATGTACGTTCATTATACCTGGGGCTTCTCGTACAGAAGGTTGCTATTATTCTTCGAGCATCAAGCTCACCACATATGCGTTTTCCATATGTACCTTTTCTTCGCCATTATATGCATCGATATGACTTAAGTTTTGGCCAAGCTGGGTTGCCTGGCTCCTGTGCTTATGCCCTATGTTCCCGTCAGTTCGGCTAGGGCATAAAAGGAGCACCTCTGCGATTGTTACCGCCGGGTCATCCGGATGTGTACCTCAGACTGGGTGAAGCCGAAAGCTAGCGTTCTTAAAGGAATATTCGGTCGGCGAATTAAAGACGTTTCCGCATTCACTCCATTATGAAACCCCAGAAGTTACTTACTCTATGATTTTTTCAATCACAGTTCGGACATGCACATTAAACGCATGCACACCCAGGGAAAGGAACCCTTAACGGAACTATTCTCTCTAGAAGATGTTTCTTACATAATGTAATATAACATAACTAGCCGGATAAACATTGTCTGTTCAAGCAGCTATGACCGCTACACCTGGTTCCCATGCATACCCCGGTATGTTCTACGTGAGGGTATTCGGAAACACTCCGCACCTTCAGGTCCATAGGTAAAAGCGAAAAGGTCGGCCATGACAATTGTTTTTATTATCCAGCTAGAAGGAAAGTACATAGTCACTTAGGACTTAAAGACTTCATCCTCTATACCGTCCAACAAGCTGTCTAACTTACAATCCTGTTGGGAATATCTAGCGGCCACCTCCACTTGGTCATGTACTAAACTAACGGGAATTTCCTCCCCATTTGACCCTAGTGGTCCAGTCCGGGCCATGTGATTCGGATCCATCTTGGTATACCGAGTTTTACCATGGCCCAGGCCTCTCGCGCACCCTCGTGGCAGGCCGATATCTTCCATAGTCGGATACACCGCCGCGCTCCCTTGAACAGCTCTACAAGCTTCTCCATACTCCCTGGAGGGGAGTCGGATGGCCATAAGGCATTGGCTAGACTCCGCATTGCCTGCCGAGCTTGCTCGTGCAACTATGACAACCCTTGCAGAAGATCACTTGATGATCCGGTCACCTCCTCTTCAGGACGGCCCATCAATATACCTACAATCACAGCTATATCAGCTACTTTTACTTCCAAACTGTTAAAGATAAATTCGTCCACATACTGAATATGCCGCCTCGCAGTTTTTTGTTCTCCTTAACGGAGTCGGCTAGTTGAGCTCGCACATCTTTCAGTTCTTCGCCCAGTTTGGTGTTCGAATCCTGGAGCTTGTTTATCTCCTGAACGACTTTTGTTAGCACATGCTCGCCCACTGCTAGCAATTTTTGGCTCCATGTTCTCCGCTTCGAGCGGCGTCCAGCTGCTCTTGCAGTTGGTCTAATGATCCAATAAAAAGTTAAGCAACCAGATTAGCATTATTAGTGTACCATTATGTTTTCTCGATGGAGGGAAACATTACCGGGGGATGCCTTCTTGGATTTCTCCAGTTCGGCATTGGCAGCAGTTAGCTGGCTCCGACACTTTTCTAGTTCCCGAGTTAACAGGGTGTTCTTCTACGTAAGCACCTGGTTGTACATTGATCCTTAAATCAGCCGTGTCAACTTATTTAAGTCTCGACGGCTACTGGTGTATGGTTATGAAATCTATGCTTACCTGCATATATTTTAGATGCTGGTCTGTGGCTCTAACAAGCCCATCCCGAGCAGCTCGAATATACGCATCGGCTGAATTGAAGGCATCAAATGATGCTTTCAAAAAACCAGGGTTACGAAGAACGGCCCTCCGATGACGATGATTCATAGCGCTCTCCACTTCAGAGTTCGTGACGGACACATCGTCTGAATCCTCTGCGGGAAGACAGTCCGGCGCCGCTCCCGTATCAGGCCCCGTTCTTTGGGTGGAGTCCGGAACATGGTTAGTAGAGGCACGACCGACCGGATCCCCGGACACAGTCTGGCGGATACTTTTCCTGCTAGAATACGACGAGTGGCATTTCAGTTGGATGTGACGATCAGAACGGGTATTCTTGAAAAAGAAAAGCCTTACCTGTTTGACGAGGGTTCTGCCGTGCTATCATTGGCCTTCCTCTTCGAAGATGAGCCAGGCGCGAGCACTGCTCTCCTTGGAGATGTTTCTGGTGCATGTTGCGGTACTGAGCGTCTCCCCTTTAAAACACAGAATAGTGTGGTGGGTGAGGCATAGTAAGGGAACTCTCTAGAAGAAAGTACCGGCTAAAATTACTTACATGCGAAGCAGGAAGGAGGCCGGGGTAATCGGCGATTATGGGTACATCTGTACCATCATAGCTCATCCAATATAATATTCCATCCTCGAGCTCCACAAATATGTCTGGATCTTCCTCATATCCGGGGTCAAGATCCTGGTTGTGATTCTCTGGCTGAGGGGCAGGGTCATGGATCCCCTCGATAGCCTTTCGCCATTCCTGTTGTAAGCGGATAAGATACTGCCTGTCAGGAATGATTCAGGGACAGGAGTAAAATGGTGGAGCTGAAGCTTACCCAGCTAGGAGGATTATACATGGAAAATCCGTCTCGATATTGGAGACGGGTGAACTCCTCCTCCCGTTTATACAGCTTGGCCTGTATTTTGGCCAGGGCGGCGGGGGTCTTCTGGCCCTTCCGACTATAGCGTGAGGCGTCGTCTTCCCCGTTATAATGCCACATGGGCAGTCCTCTGTATTGGAGTGGTTGGACCCCACGCGTTATAGAGATCACCATCACCTCGACTATTGACAATCCGGACTGGGCAAGCGTCTTAATCTTGCCCAGCAGCAGGCTGATCTCTGCACTATCCTCTTCCTCGAGGCTCCGAGGACACCATCTATGGCGTTTCTTCAGCGGAGCATTTGAAAACTTGGGGAGGCCCATGCGGACGAGGTCGGGTAGAATGACATCGTTGATATAGAACCATTCGGAAGGCCACTCTTCGGGAGCTTTTTTCGGCGTGCCGGACAGGTATCTGGTCCCGGCGATGCGCCACACTTCGGCTCCTCCCACTTCAAAAATTGACTCGCCTTGATTGCGAGGGACGAGGCAGAACAGTCTTCTCCATAAATCGAAATGGGCCTCGCAACCCAGGAATAGTTCGCATAAAGCGACATAACCCGCAATGTGCAAGACGGAGGCTGGGGTAAAATTGTGCAGCTGGAGGCCATAATACTCCAGAAGCCCTTGGAGGAATGGGTGAATTGGAAATGCCACGCCCCTTAGCAGATAGGGGACGAAGCACACTCGTTCTCCCGCAGACGGATTGGCGAAATCCTCCGCCAGGGTTTTTCCGTTGAAGGAGGCCAATCCTGCTCGAACAAGGACCAGATCTGCAGGAGGGAGAAATCCCTGCGTTTGCAACCTCTTCAATTGGCTGTGGGACACAGAGCACCTCTCCCACTCGCCTCTCTCTAGGTTAGAACGAGAAGGGGAGCTGGGAATGTTAGCCATGTTGGAATGGTCTTTCCTTGCAGTCTCTGAGGATTTTCTCCGCGTGGTGCCGAAAGGATCTAAGATCCGATCTCTTTAAATAGACGCCCTTTTTTGCAGGGCTAGGGTGTTAGTTGCAAAAAATACCCTGACCGTCCGCATTCGCCCGACACATGGAGGATGAAGTCATAAATGCACAGAAGCCAAGGGGTGCGGCATTGAATTGAAAGCCGAATACATTACTTGGAAGACGTCAGAGGAGGAACCCGCCTTGCAATGCTGAAGACAATCTGCGCGCCGAACACCTCATCGTTGAAGCCTGGTTCGGGTGCTACTGAGGGAGTCCTGGACTAAGGGGTCCTCGGGCGTCTGGCCTGTTAGCCATTGGCCGGACTGATGGGCTTTGAAGATACCAAGACCGAAGACTGCACCAGTGTCCGGATAGGACTCTCCTTGGTGACTAAATATGTAGATTCCTTTCTTTGTAACCGACCTTGTGTAACCCTAGATCCTCCCGGTGTCTATATAAACCGGAGGACTTAGTCACACAGGCTAGACTTCTAGGGCTTAGGCATTACGATCTCGTGGTAGATCAACTCTTGTAATACTCATATTCATCAAGATCAATCAAGCACGAAGTAGGGTATTACCTCCATAGAGGGGGACGAACCTGGGCAAACATCGTGTCCCCTGTCTCCTGTTACCATCGACCTTAGACACACAGTTCGGGACCCCCTACCCGAGATCCGCCGGTTTTGACACCGACAGCCGCCACCACCAAGAAGGAATGATGACCACCATCAAGAATTGGGGGCTGGGGGCTTCCAGGAGCCGCGTGCTATCACCTGCATCTTGGGCGGAGCTCAAGCCCCAGCCTCACAGTGTATCTTCAAGCAATTTGCTCGTGAAGTGAACGTAGTCCTCCCCAAGCTCGAGGCCACGCGCCCGCTCAGGTGGCCCATGTGTGCCATCACATTCAGCTCGGCAGATCAGCTCAAGTGCGCGGCCACCGCTGGCGCCCTCCCGATGCTTTGTTCAATAGTCATCAGCAACGTGCAAGTCACCAACACCCTTATTGACGGTGGCGCAGGGCTCAACGTCCTGTCCGTCTACACGTTCGACAACCTCCAAGTGTCGTATGATCAGCTTCAGCCTACCAAGCCTTTCTCAGGAGTGACCGACGGCTCCACCACCCCAATCGGGCAGGTCCGCCTCCCAGTCACCTTCGGGCAGCACGACAACCACCGCACCAAGCTCATCGACTTCGACGTCACCCACATCCATCTTCCGTACAATGCAATCCTCGGGTACCCAGCCCTGGCGAAGTTCATGACGGTGACCCATCACGGCTACAACATCCTCAAGATGTCAGGCGGTGGCGGAGTCATCACAGTCCCGTGCAAAGAAAGAGATGTGGTGTGCTTCCTTGAGCGTGCCTTCCAAGCTGCAGCAATCGATGACCCCGACAGCAAGGGCGAGTGCCCTCCTGAGGCCACCCCCAAGAAGAAGAAGCAGCTGCTCCGTGCAGGGTCTCAGGCAAGCGGCGCCTCAAGCGGTGCCACGAATGGATCGGCGCCTGCACCTGGGTGCCTCCCTTCATCGCATAGGAAGGCGTTCCCGGCGCCCTCCTAGGGCAGGGCTCGGGGGCTCTCTTATGGAGGGCCTCAGACCTTGCCAACATCATGAGGGAGGCGCTCGGGCACCATCTGGAGGCGTGCTTTGTGGCACGTCTCCCTCAGGAGGACACCGGGCAAGGAGCGCCCGGTGCTCAGGAGTTCATCACAAAGGTATCTCAGGAGCTTCAGGAGGCAAGGGCAATACGTGGCGACCGCCGCCCACCTGGCGTTGCTCCCCACCCTAGCGAGGGTGGTGAGCTACGCGTCTGCATCGACATACCAGGGCTCAACCGAGCCACATCCCAGGAGCGCTTCTAGCCTTCGCGTGTTGGGCGCTGTGAAGGTCCACCTCAAAACTACATTCGCATGCCGTTCGGCCTGCCGGGCGTGGCTGCTGCCTTCCAGTGCAGCCTGCGGAGCATCATGGTGGATCAGGAGGCCAGGCACCACGCCGTCCTAGCGGAGATGGTGACGGTCCTTGAGGAACCGCCTGGACCCCCAGAGCCTCCCGAGGCTCAGGGCCTCGGCGGCTCGTGAGGCGCAGCCCCTTCACCGCGTACCTTCGGTTGCCTCAACACCCCTTCATCAACAGAACGAGGTGACATTTTCCAAGTTTATTTAGCTGGGAGCGCCCTCAGGGCTGCATTATTCCCAGGCCGCGTGGGTCTGTCCCTGTGGCATGTATCCCTTCTTTTTATGTCTTTGGCTTACCTTGCTGGGAGCGCCCCTCGGGCTGCATCATCCCCAAGCCGCTCGGGTCGGACCCAGTGGCGCGTATCGTTCATACATTTACCTGAGCTAGCTTGCTTTCCATGCTTAATCTATCTATGATTATCACCTGCTTGATTGTCACCCCCTGCGGGAGTCACGCGCCGGTTGTCTTTCTTCAGGACCCTTCGCGTGAGAGGGTTAGGCACGACGTCTGTGCTCGGGCCCGTCCCTGCAGCATCGATAAATCCAATGACTGAGCTTTGTCTGGCGGGCTGGCCCCATTCACGTCACCTCCTGGGGCCGTTGGTGCTTGGCCTTCTCACGCGATAACCTCAAGAGATTCGTTCGGCGCAGGTTGTCTGACCACCTCGCAGGACCAACACAGCGAACAAGAATCAAAACCAGGCGCAACCCGCCTTGAGGTAGGGCCTCGTGAGTCCCGCGCTGGCTCACGAGTGCCCAAACACACCTCGTCTAGCCCTGTCGTGCAAGCCACGTGTCAGGGCGGGGCTATACACGCCCCGGGGGCTCTCCGCAGTAGGGAGTCCCCTCCCACGTACCAGTGGAAGAACCATGCTCCGCACTGGCAGTCGACACTGCCGAGGAGCGGCTATGCCTGTGCAAGTCCGGAAGCGCCATGGTCCGTCCTGGTGATAAACAACTGAGGGCTGCCTCACAGCTGTACCAACCTCAGGTAGCCTGTGGGTTCGGTGTCTGTCCCCAACACAACGCCTCCCCTTGGGAAAGCTGCGCGAGGGGGCTGGGCACGGGGGCAGCACTCGGGCCACGCCCAAGCGTACGCCACCCCACCAGGTCCCTCGGACCTGGTCGTCACGCGCCCTCCCAAGAGGAGCTAAGGTATGAAGGTCGTTTGAACGTCAAGGGGGACTCCTGAGCATCGCGACTCAGGAGCCTAACTAACCACGTAGCCCCTCACTCCTTGGACCGTCCTGGTGATCCGGTTGGACCAATGGCGGTTGAGGTATGCACGCGGTCGGGCCCTGCCGATGTAGAACACAAGACCTACCATCGCATCTCATTTCCACAAGCTGTTTGTGCGTCAAGGGGGACTCCTGAGCATCGCGACTCAGGAGCCTAACTGACCACATAGCCCCTCACTCCTTGGACCGTCCTGGTGATCCGGTTGGCCCAACGACGGCTGAGGTATGCGCGGGGTCGGGCTCTGCCGACGTAGAACGTAAAGCAAATGGGAAGAAAATCGCAAAATATTAAAGCAAATATTACAAGGCATATTGTTCTCCGAATATAAAACGCAAGTTTAAACATCTCCACGAGGCACACTACATGCTGCAGGAGTGTCAACAGGAAAGGAGCCGCAAGCCAGTCATCCCTCGACACCAGCGGCACCTACTAGAGGCACCCCCTCCTGGGTGGCGTCGCCTTCTCCGGCACCACCGGTCGAAGGCGTCAAACTTCTCCAGCAGGGCTTCCACCTGACCTTTCACGGCTGCGGCAGTGGCCGCACAGTGTTCATCAGCCACGGGCTCCAGCAGCTCATTAAGGTGGGCGGCAGGATCGCGAAGATAGAGGTGGCTGAAGACACGCGTCAGCGCGACCGAAGAAAGGACGCGAGCCTCAGCCTCTGCCATTGGGCCGATGCCACGCACGACTTCCTCAAGCGCCTCGACCAAGTAGGGAAGCAACCGTGCGGGGCCGTCCTCATTGGTGGCCAACGACTTCTCCAAGCCTTTCTCATAGAGTGACTTTAGGGCCTCGCGATACCTCTTCTCCAGAAGCGCGAAGGCCGCGCGGTCCTCAGCCAGAACCTTCGCCTTGGCATCAAGTTCGGTCCTCTCAGCCCGCACCTACTGCTCCACCTCCTGCAGCCGGCCGCGCTTAATGGCCCGCGCTTGCGCCAGCTGCTCCAGCTCGGTGTCGCGGCCCTTGACGGCGTCCTCCCGTGCCTTCATCTTCTCTTCCTTCGCCTTACGGCCAAGGGCAGCTTCAACACGCTCGTCACGAAGGATCTTCAGCTCGGCCTCCAGCACCTGGCAGTGACCTTCGGCGGCCTTGGCGTCCTTCAGTGCCGACTTGTGAGCTGCTGCTGCCTGAGCTACGGCTCGCTTCTCCCCCTCAGAGGTCGCCGTGACTTGGCTCAGCACCGCCCGGACGGACACGTTAGAATGGAGCCAACCAGAGACCATCTCCAGGCGACTAGCTGCCAGGAGGGGTTCGGCGTTCTGGAGATCTTCCCGCAGCCGGGCCATCTCAGAAAGGGCCCGCTCGAGGACATCAGGAGAAGCAGAGGAGCATGGGGTCAGCAACATGGCAGAAGAAGGAGGAAGAGGCGTCGTCGTCACCATGGCCTAGGAGGCAAGAAGCTCCTGAGCCTTTTAGACGTCAGTACCCAAGCTGGACGCTGGCACCTCCTGAGTCAGCGGCGCTTCGGGGGCTGACTCCTCCCAAGGATGCACCACCCAGCCTCGCGAGGATGATTGGGCTGGAGAAGCATGAGCGCTGTCCCCACCTTTGCTCATGGAGTGGGGCGCGGTCGCAGGAGGCGGCCCGGACTCAAGCAGCACCACCTCGCTCTCCCTTCTCCTCTTCGCCGCAGGTGTCTGCCTGGTTACACAACAAGGAAAAAGAGTCGGAAACAAGCATCAACAGCAAGAACAAGGCAAGACAAAGACACTTACTGATCCACCACGACATAGTCCCTCCGCTTCGGGAGCTTGAAGCCGGAGAGCTTCGCGACCCGGGGCGCGGGTACGCCAGCTCCAGAAGCAGGAGCAGCAGTTGAACCGGAAGCGGCTCTAGCCATCGCTAGAATAGCAGCAGCAGCATCTCGGGAGATCAGCGCCGACCTGCTCCTCGTCGGGATCGCGGCCGGTTCCTCCTTCTCCTGGGGGGCGTCGGCCTCGTCATCATCAGGAAAGGTGCGGAGGAGGTCGACCCTGCTCAGGGGGTAGGTCTCCCCCATCCCTTCGGGGGTCAACTCTGAGTCGTGCTCCTCCTCCCCAAAAGACACGTCCACCATCATCGTCGCCGCGAGAATCCCAGAAGGCGCTGGCGGCACCAGGCCGCGCCCGTCGAAGGTCGGCATGGCGGCCATGACCCGCGCCCCGTCCTTGCGGCAGAACAAGGGAATGAAGACGCTCGACGGGTACTCCTGGTCGTCCCCAACTAGGAGGTGGAGAACCGTGGCCAGCTCACCGTCGGACAAGGCCTTCGGGCTCAGGCGAACCTTGTACTCTTCGTCCCCAAGCTCCCACAAGGGGTGCATACGGGCCTGAAGCGGGGCTACGCGCAGCATGAATTCCCTCAGGAGCATGGCCCCTGTCACCTTCGCCGCCTTCGCGTTGCACGGCCTCAAGTCAGTCTTCATCTGCTCCAGCACCAATGTCGCCCGCTCATCGGTGTGCTTCGTGCAAGACCACCCCTTGTCAGACTGGGGCATCTCCGTCGGCAGCGTCAAGCGTGGGTGGACGCATTTAGCATCCATCATGGCCCACTTGCTCCGAAAGCCGTCGATTTTCTTCCCCGTCTTCGAGATCGAGTTGGCCTTGCCGGCCGCGATGAAATTGGCACACTCGGAGGTGCGACCCTCGTTGATGCAGAGGATGAAGTAGTGGCGCAGAAGAGCCACGGACGACGTCACGCCGAGGTACGTCTCGCAGTAGTAGGCGAAGATCGACAAGAGAAGGATGGAGTTGGGATGAAGATGCAGCGCCTGCAGCCCATAGTGGCCGAGGACCTCATAGAAGAAGTTAGAGAAAGGGGGGACCAACTCTGCAGTGACGCTACTTGTGAAGAAGGGGAAGAAGGTGCTTCCCTCAGGCTCCGGCACATAAGAGGCGACCCGGAGCCCCGTCTTCCCCCTCTCGTTGCTTTCCCCCGCCGTCAACAGGCGAGTGGCGGCGAGGCTCTTCTCTGTGACATTAGGCATGTCAAGAGAAGGCTCGTACTAGGCCAGCAACAAGGTAGGCTTGACCTTCTGGGGCGCCATTGATCGCTGATGCGATAGAGGGTAGAAGCAGATCCGGAGATTTCGGAAGAAGGGCGCAAGAAAGGGGATCTGAGCAAAGCGAAGGGAAGCAGTGAAGGCAAGCGTTGTCTGTGCCAACCTTTTGGCAGGCGGGCAGTTGCCGATGCAGCATGGGGAAGCGGAGACGCCCACGTCCAATCAACCGCCACGCGTCGACCAAGGCCGCAGGCTGTGGGGGCCCGCGGCGCTCCGCACTTGACTTTTGGCTTCACCTCGAAGCCAAGCCCGAGCGCGCCTTGGGCTCGGGGGCTACTGTCGGCATTCTGGGAACGGGGGTCCCTAGACTTGCCTGCCTGCGGCCCATGGGGTGGCTCTACGAGCGGGCCTGTACGGCCCATTGATACGTCTCCAATGTATCTATAATTTTTGATTGTTCCATGCTATTATATTATCAACCTTGGATGTTTTATATGCATTTATATGCTATTTTATATGATTTTTGGGACTAACCTATTAACCTAGAGCCCAATGCCAGTTTTTGTTTTTCCTTGTTTTAGAGTATCGCAGAAAAGGAAAATCAATCTGAGTCCAATTGAGCTGAAACTTCACGGAACTTATTTTTGGACCAGAAGAAGCCCACGGAATATCGGAGTTGGACCAGGAGAGTCCCGTGCTGCCCATGAGGGTTGGGGGCGCGCCCACCCCCCTGGGCACGCCCCCTGCCTCGTGGATAGCCCGGAGGTCCACTGACGTACTTCTTCCTTCCATATATACCCATATACCCTAAAAACTTCATGGAGCACAATAGATCGGGAGTTCCGCCACTAGAAGCCTCCGTAGCCACTGAAAACCAATCTAGACCCGTTCCGGCACCCTGCCGGAGGGGGAATCCCTCTCCGATGGCCATTTTCATCATCCCGGAGCTCTCCATGACGAGGAGGGAGTAGTTCTCCCTCAGGGCTGAGGGTATGTACCAGTTGCTATGTGTTTGATCTCTCTCTCTTGTGTTCTTGAGGTGGTACGATCTTGATGTATCGCGAGCTTTAATATTATAGTTGGATCTTATGATGTTTCTCCCCCTCTACTCTCTTGTAATGAATTGAGTTTTCCCTTTGAAGTTATCTTATCGGATTGAGTCTTTAAGGATTGGAGAACACTTGATGTATGTATTGCGTGGGATACCCGTGGTGACAATGGGGTATTCTATTGATTCACTTGATGTATGTTTTGGTGATCAACTTGCGGGTCCCGCCCATGAACCTATGCATATGGGTTGGCACACGTTTTCGTCTTGACTCTCCGGTAGAAACTTTGGGGCACTCTTTGAAGTACCTTTGTGTTGGTTTGAATAGATGAATCTGAGATTGTGTGATGCATATCGTATAATCATACCCATGGATACTTGAGGTGACATTGGAGTATCTAGGTGACATTAGGGTTTTGGTTAATTTGTGTCTTAAGGTGTTATTCTAGTATGAACTCTAGGATAGATTGAACGGAAAGAATAGCTTCGTGTTATTTTACTATGGACTCTTGAATAGATCGATCAGAAAGGATAACTTTGAGGTGGTTTCGTACCCTACTATAATCTCTTCGTTTGTTCTCCGATATTAGTGACTTTGGAGTGACTCTTTGTTGCATGTTTGGGGATTGTTATGTGATCCAATTATGTTATTATTGTTGAGAGAACTTGCACTAGTGAAAGTATGAACCCTAGGCCTTGTTTCAACGCATTGCAATACCGTTTGTGCTCACTTTTATCATTAGTTACCTTGCTGTTTTTATATTTTCAGATTACAAAAACCTTTATCTACTATCCATATACCACTTGTATCACCATCTCTTCGCCGAACTAGTGCACCTATACAATTTACCATTGTATTGGGTGTGTTGGGGACACAAGAGACTCTTTGTTATTTGGTTGCAGGGTTGCTTGAGAGAGACCATCTTCATCCTACGCCTCCTACGGATTGATAAACCTTAGGTCATCCACTTGAGGGAAATTTGCTACTGTCCTACAAACCTCTGCACTTGGAGGCCCAACAACATCTACAAGAAGAAGGTTGTGTAGTAGACATCACGGATCTTCACCAACAAGCATTCAAGACCCACGCGAGGGGCCAAGCTTCGCGAGGCAGACGATGCAAGACCTCCTCGGGAGTGGCCTCACCAAGTTGGCTCACGAGGGGCGGAGAGATCAAGGCAAGGCAAACCTCGCGAGGTACCCATGACGTGAGCCATGACAACCGAGGCCAGGCGGGCGCCAGCGCACTGAGTCCTTGTCTCCTCATTGGTGCTAAAGAGGCAAGCGCAGACGAGGAGTACCGAGGCGTCAAGCAAATGTTTCCATATCGGTGCAACGAGACCAAGACCAGCAGGACGGAAAAACGGAGGTCACCATGGAGCCCAAGATGGCATCGCCACCAGAGCCTTTGGCAGGCATAGACTGCTTTTGTGAGGATAGCTTGTACTAGTTGTCCCCTTTCAAATTGGCCGTTGTTGGCTCCCTTCCCGCTCAATATTTGGGGAGAGGACCAGGGCCTCTATATATAGGACTAGCCACCACCGTAGGTAGGGAGACCTCATCTTGGACAGGATCCATTCCACCAAGAACACCACACAAACTCACCAAGCCCAAGGGCACCTCTCCTCAGGAGGCTGTTCTTCCCCTTGTACTGTTCATCCTCAGCCCAATAGGCAATCCACCACCAACACACTGGAGTAGGGTATTACACCACAACGGTGGCCTGAACCAGTATAAATCTTGTGTCCCTTGTGTTGCGAGTTCGTCAAGCTAGCCTCTGAGATCGTAGCGAGGTTAGGGCGTGGATCGGTAGGGGAAGATCTTCGTGCGCACCCCAGTGTTCGAACCTTGAGGGTTTTGCCAGAACCCGAGATCCGACATTTGGCGCGCCAGGCAGGGGTGCGCCGAAGCTTCCCTTTTGTCGCTCCGCGTCTCGTCGCTTCCTCATCTCCATGGCGGACGCTCGCCGAGCTCGCGCTGAGCGCCGGGCTGCCCTCGCAGCCCGCGTTGCCCAGATGACTTCCGTAGGTGGGCCACCCCGTCGTTCTTTGTCGCCTGCTGCTACGTCTTGAGCTTGCGTTGGTTGTCCCCGAAGAGGAAGAGATGATGTAGCAGAGTAGCATAAGTATTTCCCTTAGTTTTTGAGAACCAAGGTATCAATCCAGTAGGAGCCCACGCTCAAGTCCCTCGTACCTGCACAGAGCGATAGCTACTCGCAACCAACGTGATTAGGGGTTGTCAAGCCCTTCATGGTCACTTACGAGAGTGAGATCTGATAGATATAATATTTTTGGTATTTTTGGTATAAAGATCCAAAGTAAAAAGTAAAGGCAACGTAAAAAGAAAAGCAAGATTAAAGTGATAGAGATTGATATGATGAGAATAGACCTGGGGGCCATAGGTTTCACTAGTGGCTTCTCTCAAGAGCATAAGTATTCTACGGTGGGTGAAAAAATTACTGTTGAGCAATTGATAGAATGGAGCATAGTTATGAGAATATCTAGGCATGATCATGTATATAGGCATCACGTCCGTGACAAGTAGATCGAAACGATTCTGCATCTACTACTATTACTCCACTCATCGACCGCTATCCAGCATGCATCTAGAGTATTAAGTTAAAACAGAGTAACGCCTTAAGCAAGATGACATGATGTAGAGAGATAAATTCATGCAATATGAAATAAACCCCATCTTGTTATCCTCGATGGCAATGATACAATACGTGCCTTGCTGCCCCTTCTGTCACTGGGTAAGGACGCCGCAAGATCGAACCCAAAGCTAAGCACTTCTCCCATGGCAAGAACTACCAATCTAGTTGGCCAAACCAAACGGATAATTCGAAGAGACTTGCAAAGATAACCAATCATACATAAAAGAATTCAGAGAAGATTCAAATATTATTCATAGATAGACTTGATCATAAACCCACAATTCATCGGTCTCAACAAACACACCGCAAAAAGAAGATTACATCGAATAGATCTCCACAAGAGAGGGGGAGAACTTTGTATTGAGATTCAAAGAGAGGGAAGAAGCCATCTAGCTACTAACATTGGACCTGAAGGTCTGAGGTAAACTACTCACACTTCATCGGAGAGGCTATGATGATGTAGAAGCCCTCCGTGATGACGGCCTTCTTCCGGCAGAGCTCCGGAACAGGCCCCAAGATGGGATCTCGTGGATACAGAAAGTTGCAGCGGTGGAATTAGGTTTTTGGCTCCTGTTCTGATCGTTTGGGGGTACGTGTGTATATATAGGAGGAAGAAGTACGCTGGAGGAGCAACGAGGGGCCCACGAGGCAGGGGGTGTGCCCTAGGGGGGGGTGCCCCCACCCTCATGACCGCCTCTTTTGTTCCTTGGAGCAGGGTCCAAGTCTCCTGGATCACGTTCGGTGAGAAAATCACGTTCTCGAAGATTTTATTCCGTTTGGACTCCGTTTGATATTCCGTTTATCCGAAACACTGAAATAGGCAAAAACAGCAATTCTGGGCTGGGCCTCCGGTTAATAGGTTAGTCCCAAAAATAATATAAAAGTGGAAAATAAAGCCCAATATAGTCCAAAATAGTAGATAATATAGCATGGAGCAATCAAAAATTATAGATACATTGGAGACGTATCACCTGCCGCCAACACCGCCACCGGCCCGACGGGGAACGAGCAGCAAGCGTCCTCGCTGCACCCCTCGGTGCGGCGAGACGGCCACACCGACAATCCATCGCTGACCCCGGCCGGTTCGTCGTCCCACGCTCGTCGCGCTCCCGTGGATGCGTAGGCCGCGCTGTGCATGGCGAGCTCCTGCGCTACCGCCCCGTTGACGACCTCTACGAGGATTGGCTCGAACACATCACCGAGCTTGTCTGCGCCGTTGGGGGCTCCCCTGCGCCGTCCCTCTCGCTGCCTTGCCCTCCGCCAGCCGCGGGCGGCATAACTCATGGAGCACCTCCACCACCTCTGCCCCAAGACAGAGTCTTGGCGCCAAGGCGCGCGGCCCCACGGCACGACCCACCACGTCTGGCACCCGCGCAAGAAGAGAGAATTTGCCTAGAAGTCCCTCGGCCACGAGAGAACGCCCCCGCGCCACCACGGCAACACCACGTGCCGCCTGCGGTGGCGGTGCGCGGACCCCATCAAGGACAAGTTCTCCACCATCACAGAGTCCCAGTGACCATGGTGGGCTGCCGCGCCTTCACCCCCGAGCCGCATAGCGTCGCCTGGCCGGGAAAGTTCAAGCCAGATCTGCCTCCTCGCTACGACGACACCCCTGACCCCGCGGAGTTCCTGCAGCTCTACGAGCTGAGCATCAAGGCAGCCATCGGCGATGAGAAAGTCATGGCGAACTGGTTCCCCATGGCTCTCATGGATAGCGCCCGCTCGTGGCTCCTGAACCTGCCTCCCAGCTCCATCTCCTCCTGGGACAAAATGCGCGACTGCTTCGTCGCCAACATCCAGGGCACTCGCGGCCTCCCACTGGCCGCGCGAGACCTGCGCCGCGTCAAGCAGCAACCGGGAGAGACCCTGCAGAAGTACATCCAGTGCTTCAACAACGTTTGCCTTAAGATCCCCAAGGTGACGGATGAGGCTATCATCTCTGCATTCTCCGATGGCGTCCGAGACATCAAGATGAAGGAGGAGCTCACCATCTATGAGGAACTGTGCACGTCTCTGGAGCTGTTCAACCTGGCGACCAAGTGCGCAAGAACTGAGGAGGGGCGCCTTTCCCTCCTCGAGCTCCCAGCCACGGACCCAGAGGAGAAGAAAGCCAAGGTCAAGGACGTGAAGCGCAAGGGAGCAGCTGTGCTCGCGGCGGAGCCGGACACCAAGCGCGGCAGAGACCAGCCCGAGTCATCCAAGAGCAACCGACCATTCTGCGCCTTCCACAACCTGCATAGCCACAACAGCAACGACTGTCAAGAGCTTAGGGCCATTCGAGAAGGACGCTTCGGTCGACGCCCCAAGCGCAATGACCGGGGTTACGACCGAGGAGGAGGACGTGGTGGCGGACGCTGGGATGACCGTGGCCCGTGTCAGGAGTGGCACGACCGGCCTCGTGAGGACCGCTGGCAAGATCAGCCTCGCGACAGCGCCTGGATGGATCAGCCTCGCGAGGATCGTCCTCAGGGCAATGCTGGGCTGCCTCCGCTGTGCCACCACCAAGAAGGAATGACGACCACCATCAAGACGAGGGGGCTGGGGGCTTCCAGGAGCCGCGTGCTATCGCCTGCATCTTAGGCAGAGCTCAAGCCCCAGCCTCACAGCATATCTTCAAGTAGTTTGCTCGTGAAGTGAATGCAGTCCTCCCCAAGCTCGAGGCCACGCGCCCGCTCAGGTGGCCCAAGTGTGCCATCACATTCTTCTCGGCAGATTAGCTCAAGTGCGCGGCCACCACTGGCGCCCTCCCGATGCTTTGGTCACCAATCATCAGCAACGTGCAAGTCACCAAGACCCTTATCGACGGCGGCGCAGGGCTCAATGTCCTGTCCGTCGACACGTTCGACAACCTCCAAGTGTCGTATGATCAGCTTCAGCCTACCAAGCCTTTCTCAGGAGTGACCGATGGCTCCACCACCCCGATTGGGCAGGTCCGCCTCCCAGTCACCTTCGGGTAGCCTGATAACTACCGCACCGAGCTCATCGACTTCGACGTCGCCCAAATCCGTCTGCCATACAATGCAATCCTCGGGTACCCAGCCCTGGCCAAGTTCATGGCGGTGACCCTTCACGACTACAACGTCCACAAGATGCCAGGCAGTGGCGGAGTCATCACAGTCCCGTGCGAAGTAAGAGATGCGGTGTGCTCCCTTGAGCGTGCCTTCCAAGCTACAACAATCGATGACCCAGGCAGCAAGGGCGAGTGCCCTCCTGAGGGCACCCCAAAGCAGGGCCTCAGGCAAGCGGCGCCATGACTGGATCGATGCCTGCACCTGGGGCGCCTCCCTCCATCGCATAGGAAGGCGCGCCTGGAGCCCTCCTCGGGCAGGGCTTTGGGGCTCTCTTGTGGAGGGCCTTAGACCTTGCCAACATCACGAGGGAGGCGCTCGGGCACCATCTGGAGGCGTGCTTTGTGGCACGTCTCCCTCAGGACGACACCGGGCAAGGAGTGCCCGCCGCTCAGGAGTTCATCACAAAGGTATCTCACGAGCTTCAGGAAGCAAGGGCAGTACGCGACGACCACCGCCCACCCGGCGTTGCTCCCCACCCTGGCGAGGGTGGTGAGCTGCTTGTCTGCATCGACATACCAGGGCTCAACCGAGCCGCATCTCAGGAGCGCTTCTGGCCTTCACGTGTTGGGCGCTGCGAAGGTCCACCTCACAGCTATGTTCGCATGCCATTCGGCCTGCCGGGCGTGGCTGCTGCCTTCCAACATAGCCTGCGGAGCGTCATGGCGGATCAGGAGGCCAGGCACCACGCCGTTCTGGCGGAGATGGCGACGGTCCTCGAGAACCGCCTTGACCCCCAGAGCCTCCCGAGGCTCAGGGCCCCGGTGGCTCGTGAGGCGCAGCCCCTTCACCGCGTACCTTCGGCTGCCTCAACACCCCTTCATCAATGGAACCAGGTGACATTTTCCAAGCTTATTTAGCTGGGAGCGCCCTCAGGGCTGCATTATTCCCAGGCCGTGTGGGTCCATCCCTGTGGCATGTATCCCTTCTTTTTTATGTCTTTGGCTTACCTTGCTGGGGGCGCCCCTCGGGCTGCATCATCCCCAAGCCGCTCGGGCCGGACCCAGTGGCGCGTATTGTTCATGCATTTACCTGAGCTAGCTTGCCTTCCATGCTTAATCTATCTATGATTATCACCTACTTGATTGTCACCCCCCGCGGGAGCCGCGCTCCGGTCGTCTTTCTTCAGGACCCTTCGCGTGAGAGGGTTAGGCACGACATCTGTGCTCGGGCCTGTCCCTGCAGCGTCGATGAATCCAACGGTTGAGCTCTGTCTGGCGGGCCGACCCCGTTCACATCTCCTCCTGGGGCCATTGGTGCTTGGCCTTCTCACACGATAACCTCAGGAGATTCGTTCGGCGCAGGTTGTCTGACCACCTCGCAGGACCAACACAGCGAACAAGAATCAAGATTAGGCGCAACCCGCCTTGAGGTAGGGCCTCGTTAGTCCCACGTTGGCTCACGATTGCCCAGACACACCTCGTCTAGCCCTGCCGTGCAAGCCACGTGTCAGGGCGGGGCCGTACACGCCCCGGGGGCTCTCCGCAGTAGGGAGTCCCCTCCCACGTACCAGTGGAAGCACCATGCTCTGCGCTGGTAGTCGACACTGCCAAGGAGCGGCTATGCCCGTGCAAGTGCGGAAGCGCCATGGTCCGTCCTAGTGATAAACAATTGAGGGCGGCCTCACGGCTGTACCAACCTCAGGGAGCCTCCGGGCTTGGTGTCTGGCCCCAACGCAATGGCTCCCCTCGGGAAAGCCGCGCGAGGGGGCTGGGCACGGGGGATGCGCTAAGGCACTAGCAAGTACAATGGTGCTCCTCGAGCTGTATGCTAGAGGTAGAAGAAAGCAGGGCTAGCTCTCTCCTCTCTCTATGTGTGTGTCCAGTTCTAACAGGTTGGGAACCCTTTGCATGGGTGCCCTGGGGGGTTTATATAGGCCTACCCCCAGGGGTACAATGGTAATCTGGCCGGGTGTGGGACCCGGCTGTCAGTGTCTCCTATCGCTGGCTCCTCCGCCGGCTGCTGGGGCCCGCCGCCTGGTGGGCCCTGCCGGCTTGTCTGGTACGGAGCCGACAGGCCGCCTCCGCCGCTTGCGGGTCTGGCCGGTTGCTTGTTACTATAGCCATAATGCTAATGACACAAGCTTGGTCGGGGGGGGGGGGGCGTGGCTACAGTCCCGCCGTCTGGTGGGAGATCACTGTAGCTACACCATGTCTTGTCTGGTTAATGGCGCGTGGACTGCGAGGGATGAGTGGGCCGCCTGCTAGAGGCCAGCCCTCATCGGGTCCGACTGCTCAGGAGCTGCCGTCTTCTGGGCTCTCGCTGTGTGGTAGGGCCCGCCGCCTGCAGGCCGTACCAACAGGCCGTCGTGGGAACAGGGTTCCGCCTAGCAGTGGCGACGTCAAGGGTGGAATGGCAATAGTGCTGCGCTGTCCGGAGATGTCGGCCGGTACGGGACACTGTGGCCATGCTCCGCCCTGGATATGGGGGGTGATGGGCTACACTGTAGCCACATCCTGTCTTGTCTTCTTTATGGGGGTGGAGACTTTGAGGGTGCCGTGGGCCGCCTGCCAGGAGCCAACCTCTCTGGAGGCCGCCTGCTGGGAGTCGGCTCGTTTTGGGGCCGTCTTCTGGTACTTGGCCATCCTCTGGCAGCCGGCCGCTTTGAGCCAGCCGACCACCAGAAGGTAGTGCTTTATCCTTGATACTTGAGGGGCTCAGCCGGCCCAATGTCTTGAAATGCTGAGGAACCTGGGTTAGGTTACCCGTGGCCCATTACTCCGATAGTAGTCCCCGAAGCTGGTGAGGCGTCGCGGCTGACAAGTCGAGGTGCCTTAGCAGGTTCTTTCTTCGAGTGCTCTTGCTTCATCCATCTTCTGGCATGCCGTCTGCTGGGAGCCGGCCTTGACCAGGCGGATTCGTCTGGTGATCTTGAAATGTCACGGCGGGAAATCAGGTGGCGTGCCTTCTAAGCCTCCAGCCCGCCGCCCGCTGCGAGCTCACCACGCGGCGCCAGCTAGCCGGGCCAGCCTGCCAGCCCACGCACGCGATGGGACGTGACAGAAGGCTGGGCCCACCACGACCGGGCCTCGGCGCGCGGGCGGATCCGCTGCGGCAGAGGCAGACCGTTGCGATTCCGAGCGGAGTTACTGCGCAGTAACTCACACAACAATCGTGGGGACGTGGGGTCGTGGGCGTAGTTAATCCCACGATCCCACGCCTCGCCCCCTCGGCTTTGCAGCCCAAGGGCTATAAGTAGGGGGAAAGAGGGGGAGCGGCGGATCACGCGCGCCCTCGTCCCCTTGGCCATTTTCAATCTCCTCTTCCTTCTCTCGCTGCCGCCGCACTCCTACACTCTGCTGAAGCGCCACCGCAGCTCGTCGCCGACAACCTCCTCCGCGCCAAGCTTCTTGCTTCGCCACGGTCCTCGTATCTGCCGCCGCACCATTTCCCCGCCGAGCTCGATCTCCATGATGCACGAGAAGGGAGGGGACTGTGACGGCTCAGTCGTCATTGCCGACCACCTCGCCTTCCTTCGCTCCACACAGCGGTTGCCCGACGCGGCCTACGTCAAGGTGCGCGTTCCGCCGGAGGAGGAGATCTTGTCGGCGCCGCCGGGAGGCGAGCAGGTCATCTTCCGCTCGCACTTCCTCTGCGGCTTCGGCCTGCCGGCAAGCGGATTCTTCCGCTCCTTCCTCAACTTCTACCACCTCCAGCTGCATCACCTGACGCCCAACACCGTGATGCCGCTGTCCGCCTTCGTCACGATGTGCGAGGGCTATCTCGGCATCGTCCCCACCATCGAGTTGTGGGGAGCGTTCTTCTACACCAAGCTGGGCACCTCCGCCAGCGAGAAGGCGGCCCACTGCGGCGCCTTCATCACGGTGCACTGTCCGTCTGCGAAGAATGCTTTCCCTGCCATCAAACTGTCATAGTCGGTCAAGCTGTGGCAGAAATCGTACTTTTATGCAGAGAATTGTCGACCCCGCCATGGACTTCATCAAACTTCCGCCCTACGAAGCTGGCCCTCTGGCCGAACCTCGGGCCAACTAGGGCTACAAGCCGAAGCCCATGTCAGCCGACGCCATTGCCGCCATCAACCGGCGCCGGGTGCTGACGGACCCGACAGGCCTCAAGGCATCCGACCTGCTGGTCGCCTTCGTCGAGCGCCGGGTTCTCCTGCTCCAAGGCTGGCCTCATCTGATCTGTCGGATGAGCCGGAATCGGGACCCGAGCCGGATGTGCACGAAGGACATGCCGACTATTGAGGTCGCCCGCATGGAGAACGAGATTTCTGACCTCAAGCTGTCGGAAGGGTCTTGGCGGTTCGACATGCGGCCATACTCCCAGGCCAACACGCCGCCTGCTGTAAGTTCTTCAACTCTCTCCTTTTTAGTATTTGTCTTGGCTTTGGTTTTGCCGTCTTGAATAGTCGGTCCTTTGAACACATATCTTCATGTCTTCGGTGACGGCCGCCATCGTAGGGCCGGGTGGCGACTACCTGGCGAACCGGGCGGTGAGCGATGCGGACGACCCCAACTTGGGGGCGGCCGCCCTGGAGGATGACGCCATAGGCGGTGGTGGTGCGGGCGCTTCTGAAGACGTAGGGGGCATCGAGACTGTCGGATTTCAGGTTCCGGCAGACCCTTGAGGTTCGAACACTGGGGTGCGCGCGAAGATTTCGCCTCCTACCTTCCTGCACCCCTCTGCCTTGCTAGGATCTGAACTAAGGAAAGAACAACGCAAGAGACACAGGGTTTATACTGGTTCGGGCCACCGTTGTGGTGTAATACCCTACTCCAGTGTGTGGTGTGGTGGATTGCCTCTTGGGCTGATCATGATGAACAATACAAGGAAGAATAGCCTCGCGAGGGTCTGTTCTTGGCTGGGGCGATGAACTGCTAGGAGGAGCTCAGTCACCTTTCTCTCTCTCTCTCTCTCTGATCTTCTCTATCCTTCGATCCCCCGGCTCACTCTCTCCTTTTTTCTGCCCCCTGGCTAGCTCGCCCCCTTTGCTCTGTGGGTGGCTGGTCCTATTTATAGAGGCCCTGGTCCTCTTCCCAAATATCAAGCGGGAAGGGAGCCAACAATGGCGGGCTAATTTGAAGAGGGACAACTAGTATCAACTATCCTGACAAAAGTAGTCTTCGCCTGCGCAAAGCTCTGGTGATGACGCCGTCTTGGGCTCCACGGTGACCTCCTTCTCATAGTCCTCCTGGTCTTGGTCTCGTTGCACCGAAATGGCAACCTTTGCCTGATGCCTCGGTACTCCGCGGCTGCGCTTGCCCCCTTTGCACCAAAGAGGAAGGGAGGACACTGCGCGGGCTGGCACTCGCCTGGCGCCCCCGGTCGTCATGGCTTGCGTCACGGGCACCTCGTGAGGTACCCCGCCTTGATCTCTCCGCCTCCTCGTGAGCCAGCCTAACGAGGCTGCGCCTGAGGAAGCTCCGCGTCGTCCGCCCCACGAGGCTTGTCCCCTCGCGAGGGTCTTGGGTTTGTGTTGGTGAAGATGGGCCGCGCTGGGCCCCCCTTTGAGCCACGCCGCAGGCCGCAGGCAGGCAAGTCTAGGGACCCCCGTTCCCAGAATGCCGACAGTAGCCCCCGGGCCCAAGGCACGCCCGAACTTGGCCGTGCAGGGAGGCGGAAGGGCAAGAGCGAAGTGCCGCGGGCCCTAACAGCCTGCGAGCTTGGGCGCCGCGTGGCGGTTGGTTGGTCGTGGGCGTCTCCACTTCCCCATGGCGCTTCGGCAACTGCACGGATTGGACAAGTCCCTGGATGCAAAGTGGGTCATGATTACCTGCAATCGTGGAGGTAGGCGGTTGGCTTTCGCCGGCCATAAGTACGGAACAACGCGCGCCCTTCCAGTCCATCCCTCCTTGCTTCTCCTTCTTCCCGATCCTTGCTCCGTCTTGCTGCGATGGCTCCGATCCGCCGGTTCTCGACGGCAGAGAAGGGAAAAGCTCCCCGAGAGGAACCAGACCCACTCCCGCCGAAGAAACGGCTCGCCCCCCCGTGGCCCGGACGAGGGGGCCCTTCAGGTGGTGCCGAGGCCTTGGTGCGAGCGGGTGCCACCGGGGTTCCCGCTGCCATTGTACGCCCACGTTGAGGGCCCCGAAGGAGCTGATGCTGACCGCCATGGGCGGCGCCGCCGTCGGCGCCGACGGGTCACGAAGGTGTTGGTCGTCCCCCCTGGGGTCCACACCGAGGGCTCCTCCCAAGAGTTCGTGCTCCACGTCGCCATTCCTCTTCAGTCTTGGATCCGCCTTCCTCCCTTCTTCGCCTCCATCGTGCCGCAGGGGGAGCCCCTGGAGCTCTGGCTACAGCACACCGGCTGCAGCACCCTCGCGACCGAGGCAGAGGTCGCGGTCGTTGCCCCGGGCGAGGTCTTCATGACTCGTGGCTGGAGAGAGATCGCCCGGGTTTGCAGGGTAAGGGGCGTCTTCGCGGTCCACTTGGATTACGACGGTGCTTCGGTGATGCTCTTCAAGGTCTTCGATGCGAGCGGGCGCCGACTGGAGTGCTGCCCCGGGGAAGGTGGCCCGGACCCTGCCGCGACGAGGACTGGGCCCGCCAACCGCTCCCTTGGCGGCTCCTCAGGCGGTGGAGGCGTCGGAGGCTCCAGCGACTCCGGCGAGCTCTTCGCGACTCCGGAGACGAGCGACGACATCTACGAGCCCCCGAGCCGGCGCCGCTCCTAGAGCAGGGCGGGCTCGTCAGGCCGCCGCCGACTCTGATCTGGATGGGGTTGGCGTTGGTGCTTGACAGCCCATCGTTGATGATGGCGTATTTTGCAGGGTCGCGCGTAGTTTGTGTCCCTTTAGGATCTGTTCCCTGCGAGGAATAAAAAACGCACCCCGTGGGGGCTTGTAAGGTGCCTGTGATCCTGTTTTGTTAATATAGCCCTTGTCGTAGAATTGCGCGAGTTGCTCATTCCGTCTCAGCTCAGTCCTCCCTTTTGAACCTCATGAGGGCTTGGTGCTCTGCGCCGACAGGTCCCAGTCCTAAGGCGGCTTCAGCCGTCGCTGGTATGCCAGGTCGCGATGCCGTGGTCAAGGCCAGGAGGTGAGCGACCCGGAGTCCGGTAAGAGCCCCTGAGTCGCGATGCTCAGGAGGTCCCCTTTGGCGCCCAAGCAGCCGTCGTTTGGTGAGAAAGGAGAGCGGCGTCGCTAACACGGGATAGCATTAGGTGCGGGGATGGTGCCACGGCAGCTGGCGCTTCCGGGTGATGACTTATCTCGAGGATCAGGGGCTGCTCTGTGGTGTGTCGCCAGGTCCGTGCATCGACAGGCGCGAGGTTGCTCGGTGAGGTCCTCGTGTGTCTCTCCCTCTCGCCTTTGCTCCCCTTTCTGCTCTACATCCTCGGGTCCCGGCCCTCGAGCGAGTCTCAGCTGTCGCTGGTATGCTAGGTCGCGATGCCGTGGTCAAGGCCAGAGGGTGAGGGCTGGAGAGCCAGTAGGAACCCTGAGTCATGATGCTCAGGCACCCCCCTTTAACGTGCAAGCGGTTCGCGCGGACGAGAGCGGAGGAGACACCGCAAGGGCCTCGCCTGACGCAGCTCCTTCAGGAAGTCCTGCAGGTCCATCATAGAAAAAAACAAGGGGTTGCCATGACAATTGACAGTCAACTGTTGGTTGCTTCCGAGGGGTAGTGAGGCACTGAAGGCTTGACAACGTGACGCTATGCGGGGCTGCCGCGGCCAGAGCTCAGCCATCCAGGTTTGTCAGCGTTGCAGGGACGGACCCATGCGCAAGCGTCGTGCCATTTGGGAGCAGCTCCGTTAGTTGGCGTCAGCTGAGCAGGCAACTAGGTAAAACACATTAGCCGCGAAGGAGTGGATTCGTTCAAATAGGTGCTGGGAATGCGGACATCACTGGGTCAGGCCCGAGCGACTTGGGGGGGGCATGCAGCCCGAGGGGCGCCCCCAACAAGGTAAGCTAACAACATGGAATAAAAAGGGGATACACGCCGCAGAGATAGACCCACGCGGCCTGGGAATAATGCAGCCCTGGGGGGGTGCTCCCAGCTGGAAATAAAACTCGAAAGATGTCACCTGATGATGTTGAGGACGAAGGAGCATTGGTGTAGCAGGCTCGGTGGGCTACGGGAGCCGATCCTCACGAGCCCCCAGGCCCAGGGGCCTCGGGAGGCTCCGGAGGCGCTGGCGGCTCCTCACGGGCCATCTCCATCCCTGCCAGGGCTGCGGAACGCCCTGCCTCTCGTGCCCCCATGATGCCCCTCATGAGGCGCTGGTACGTGTCAGCCGCGTTCAGCAAGCCGTAAGGCATGCGAACGTAGCTGTGGGGTGGGCCTCCGCAGCGCCCCACTCGCCAGGGCCAGAGGCGGTCCAGAGAGGCGACTCAGTTGAGCCCTGGTATGTCGATGCAGACGCGCAGCCCACCATCCTCGCCTGGATGGGGAGCCACTGCTGGTAGGCGGCGGCCTCCTTTCATGACTCTTGACTCCTGTAGCTCCTGAATGGCCTTGTTGATGAACTCCTGAGGGTCTGGGTCTCTTTGCCTTGCTCCTTCTTGAAGGAAACGTGCTCCGAAACACGCCTCCATGTGGTGCCCAAGCGCCTTCCTCGTGACCCTAGGTAGGTCGGTGGCCCTCCAGGGGAGAGCCCCCGAGCCTTGCCTGAGGAGGGCACCGGGCATGCTTTCCTATATGATGGAAGGAGGTTCCCCCTGGGCAGGCGCGGGCCCAGAGGGGCCTGCCTCCTGAGTGGTCGGGCCGGACGATGTCTTCTTCTTCTTAGGGGCGGTCTTGGGAGGCCTCCCGCTTCCATGATCCGGGTCTTCCAGTGACGCGGTCTGAAAGGTTCGTTCCAAGGAACACACCACGTCCTTCTCTTCACAGGGCACCGTGATGACTCCGCCGCTTCCTGGCATCTTGAGGATGTTGTAGCCGTGGCCAGCGCCGGGTACCCAAGGATGGCGTTGTACGGCAGGCGAATGTGAGCAACGTCGAAGTCGATGAGCTCGGTGCGGTAGTTGTCGCGTGCCCCGAAGGTGACAGGGAGGCGGACCTGCCCAATCAGGACCGTGGAGCCGTCGGTGATATCAGAGAAAGGCTTGGTTGGCTGAAGCTGGCTGTAGGGCTTTTGGAGGTTGTTGAATGTTTCCACGGACAGGACGTTGAGCCCTGCACCGCCATCGATGAGGGTCTTGGTGACCACCACGTTGCTGATGATTGGGGAACAAAGCATCGGGAGAACTCCGGCTGTAGCCGCACACTTGAGCTGATCTGCTGAGCTGAACGTGATGGCGCACGCCGACCACCTGAGAGGGTGCATGGCTTCGAGCCTGGGGAGGACTGCGTTCACTTCGCGAGCGAACTGCTTGAAAATGCGCTGAGAGGCTGGGGCTTGCTCCCCGCCCAGGATGCAGGCGATCGCACGCGGCTCCTAGAAGCCCCCAGCCCCCTCGTCCTGGTGGTGGTCCTCGTTTCTCCTTGGCTGCGGTGGCAGTGGTGGGAGGCCTGCGTTGCCTTGCGGGCGATCCTCGCGAGGCTGATCCCTCCAGTCCCCCTCGCGAGGCTGATCTCTCCAGCCTCCCTCGCGAGGCGGGTCTTGCCAGCGATCCTCGCGAGGTTGATCGCGCCACCCTTGGCGCGGGCCACGGTCTTCCCAGCGTCCTGCGTTCCTTTCTCCTCCTTGGCCGTAGCCCCGGTCACTGCGGTCAGGGCAACGGCCGATCCTTCCTTCTCGCACGGCTCGGAGCTCTTGACATTCATTGGTGTTGTGGGTGTGGAGGTCGTGGTACACACAGTACCGTCTGCCCTTGGAAGGTTCGGGCTGATCTCTGCCCCGCTTGGTGTCTGGTTCTGCTGCCAGCACGGCAACCCCCTTGTGCTTCACATCCTTGGCCTTGGGCTTGTTCTCTTCTGGGTCTGCGGCAGGCAGCTCGAGGAGGGAGAGACGCCCTTCCTCGGCCCTGGCGCACTTGGTTGCCAGGTTGAACAATTCCAAGGAAGTGCACAGGTCTTCATGCATCGCCAGCTCCTCCTTCATCTTGACGTCGCGCACGCCGTCGGAGAAGGCCGAGATGATGGCCTCCTCAGTCACCTTGGGAATCTTGAGGCGCGCGTTGTTGAAGCGCTGGATGTACTTCTGCAGGGTCTCCCCGGACTGTTGCTTGATGCGGCGCATGTCGCTCACGGCGGGTGGCCGGTCGCAAGTGCCTTGGAAGTTGGTGATGAAGCAGGTGCGCATCTCGTCCCAGGAGGAGATTGTGCCTGGAGCCAGGTTCAGGAGCCAGGTGCGGGCCCCGCCCTTGAGTGCCATGGGGAACCAGTTCGCCATGACCTTCTCATCTCCGTTGGCAGCTTCGATGCCCAGCTCGTAGAGCTGGGGGAACTCCTCAGGGTCAGCCGTGCCGTCGTAGCGAGGAGGCAAGTCTGGCTTGAGCTTGCCGGGCCACACGACGTTGTGTAGCTCGGCGGTGAAGGCGCGGCAGCCTGCTGTGGCCACGGGAGGCCTTGGATGACGGGGAACTTGGTCTTGCATGTCCCCACGCGCTGTAGATGGGAGCAGCGCGGGGTCTTGACGCGCGGGAGCAGGAGCATGGTCGCGACGTGCTGGAGCAGGGAGCGCCCGGGCAGCTTCTTGCGGGCGAGGGACTTCTTGACAGCTCTGCTCTTGCTGCGCTGGCGCCTGATGGAGCGGGTTCCTCCCAGGGGCCACGCGCCTTGGAGCCATGGCGCCTTCCTGAGGAGGAGGCGGCCGGGGCGCCGCCGGAGCTTCATTGCCCGCGTGGGGCGGGGTGCGGTGCAGCGGAACGAACGACGCAGGAGAGCCCCCTGCGGCGCGGACGAGCTCGGCGACGCGATCGAGCAATTCTTCGTAGACGTCGTCAACGGGACGGTAGCGTAGGAGCTTGTTCGCCGCGATGAGTGCAGCCCGAGCCTCCATGGGCGCGCGGAGCGCGGGGGACGAAGAACCAGCTGGGGTGAGCGAGGGAGTTGCGGTGCGGCCGTCTTGCCGCACGGACGGGTGCTGGGACGATGCTTGCTGCTCGTCCCCCGCCGGGCCGGTGGCGGTGTTGACAGCAGCTGACGGGGAACGGCGAGGACGCCCGCCGACAGGGGCCGTCTGGGCGACGCGGGAAGCGAGCGCGGCCCGGTGCTCGGCGCGGGCCCGACGAGCGTCAGACATGGGCGTGATGGTCGGAGGAGAACAGGGTGGTGGAAGACGAATCCCGGCGCACCCCTACCTGGCGTGCCAAATGTCGGATTTCGGGTTCCGGCAGACCCTTGAGGTTCGAACACTGGGGTGCGCGTGGAGATTTCGCCTCCTACCTTCCTGCACCCCTCCGCCTTGCTAGGATCTGAACTAAGGAAAGAACAACGCAAGAGACACAGGGTTTAAACTGGTTCGGGCCACCGTTGTGGTGTAATACCCTACTCCAGTGTGTGGTGTGGTGGATTGCCTCTTGGGCTGATGATGATGAACAATACAAGGAAGAACAGCCTCGCGAGGGTCTGTTCTTGGCTAGGGCGATGAACTGCTGGGAGGAGCTCAGTCACCTTTCTCTCTCTCTCTCTCTCTCTGATCT
Source organism: Triticum urartu (assembly GCF_056163025.1). Lineage (NCBI taxonomy): Eukaryota > Viridiplantae > Streptophyta > Magnoliopsida > Poales > Poaceae > Triticum > Triticum urartu. Next base: position 578,961,725 of record NC_141874.1, read on the forward strand.
TCTCTATCCTTCGATCCCCCGGCTCGCTCTCTCCTTTTTTCTGCCCCCTGGCTAGCTCGCCCCCTTTGCTCTGTGGGTGGCTGGTCCTATTTATAGAGGCTCTGGTCCTCTTCCCAAATATCGAGCGGGAAGGGAGCCAACAATGGCGGGCTAATTTGAAGGGGGACAACTAGTATCAACTATCCTGACAAAAGTAGTCTTCGCCTGCGCAAAGCTCTGGTGATGACGCCGTCTTGGGCTCCACTGTGACCTCCATCTCATAGTCCTCCTAGTCTTGGTCTCGTTGCACCGAAATGGCAACCTTTGCTTGATGCCTCAGTACTCCGCGGCTGCGCTTGCCCCCTTTGCACCAAATAGGAAGGGAGGACACTGCGCGGGCTGGCACCCGCCTGGCGCCCCCGGTCGTCATGGCTTGCGTCACGGGCACCTCATGAGGCACCCCGCCTTGATCTCTCCACCTCCTCGCGAGCCAGCCTGGTGAGGCCATGCCTGAGGAAGCTCTGCGTCGTCCGCCCCGCGAGGCTTGGCCCCTCGCGAGGGTCATGGGTCTGTGTTGATGAAGATGGGCCGTGCTGGGCCCCCCTTTGAGCCACGCCGCAGGCCGCAGGCAGGCAAGTCTGGGGACCCCCGTTCCCAGAACGCCGACAGAGACCTGGCCTGATGATGACGAAGATGAGGACGAGCCGCACCATGCGCGAGGCGCCGACAGGGCGGACGCGGGCCCTTCCGCCGAGCCGGTTGCTGAAGGCGGCACGCGCAAGCGCAAACAAGGCGCCGCCTTGTTTGGCAGCGCGTTGAAGAAGCCCAAGAACTCGACCGCTGCGACCAAGCAGAAGGAGGCCGCCGCGAAGGAGACCAAATTTCAGAAGCTTCCGAAAGCGCCTCCTATGGTGTCGGGGTAAGTGTCTTTTCCTTGTGCCTTTCTCTTTTGTCGATTCTATCTGAGCTTTTCTGCTTTACTTTCTTGTCTTAGTGCTTCGCTCTCTTTTGAGAGGTCGGCCGCCGCCTCCGTCATTGGGTCGGCGGAGACTTCTGCCTCCACCAGGTGAATCGACCCTGGAGCCGACCTCCGTGAGGCGCAGGAACAAAACGTGCGGGAGGCGCGTGAGGAACGGGAAGCCGCCCGTAGGGAGGAGGCGGAGGCCGCCGTGCTGAAGAAGCTGGCGGAGGCTGTGGCCGATGCCGAGGCGAAGAAGCTGGCTAACGAAGCCGCGCACCGTCAGGCGCCGCTGTTCGTCGTTCCCCTGAACTGCGTGCCGCCACCACCAGAGTTCATGGCACCGACTGGGGGAGCCGGCGATGAACAACCGGTCATGGAGAGGGAAGGTAGCGACGTCGTCATGCCTGAGGTGGTCGTACCCCCGCCACCGTCGTCTGCGGGAGTGCGGGACAAGCAGCCGACGGCCCCACTCGTGCCACCAGTCGGAAACGAGATGGTGACAGACCCGACTCCTGAGGCCCGCACACCATTGCGCTGCTGAGGCGCGAAGGCGACCTCGGCGCCACGACTGCTGGACGCCGGTGCCGCGAGCTTGTCAGCCCTGGAGGCCGAAGCAACCAGCGCCGCTCCTACTGAATGGGTGTGCGGAGGCGGAACATGTGCTTTAAACCAAGTGATCCTGGACGTCCAAGCCAAGCTCCGAGCTGAGGCCACCGCCCTTCAGAAGTGCAATAGGGCGTTCCTGGATTCGCGAGCGGCCATTCAGGTATGTTTCTCACTTCTTCGTCTTTGATTCTTGTATCTCTCTGTGGGGGCGCGCTAGCGCACCCACTGGGTGTAGCCCCCGAGTTTCGGGCCGACTGCTGAGCAGGCGGCCCGAAACTTTACTTGGCGAGCTCTGAGGGCTAAATGTTTCTGCTACCTTCATTGTAGGACTATCATAATCTTCGCGCGATCACCTTTAATTCCAACGTCCGAGATCTGGACCGACGGACCGCCGACTTGTCGGAAAGACGGAGTAAGTCCCTGTTTTCTTTCTCTAACGGGGCGCGATAGCGCACCCGTGGGCTGTAGTCCCCGAGATTCAGGCCGACTGCTGAGCAGTCGGGCCAGATCTCCCCGGCAACTATACTTCTTCTTTGTTGATCATTGACGTCTTTTTCTTTCTCCACTCTTGCAGGGGCCAATGCCACCTTGCAGTGGCAGCTGGGTGAAGCCAACACTGCGTTGCGTGCCAAGGAGGCGGAGTGCAACGAGCTGACCCAGGAGCATGACCGACTGGCCACACAACTGGCGGAGTAGGCGGAACTGCTCCAGAAGGCCCGGAAGGAGGCGAAAGTGAAGGAGTCCAACCTCCTCGCTGAGTTCGAGACCGAATGCTCCACCTGGACCGACAAGGAGGCACTGCTGAAATCTGGCTTCGGCAGGAGTGAAGACATGGTTGAAGGTAAGTTTTCTTATTTTTCTTTCTTTAGGCCCCCGACTGCCGATCAAGCCGGCTTCGAACTTCTAACTTCCGACTTCTGATTTCTTTGCTTTCCGCCTGAGTAGACTTCTTTCCTGGCCATTCTAACGCCGCCAACGAGGCTATTGAGGCGTACCGTGAGGAGCAGAGGGCGGAAGGCTTGCAAATCGCCGCCGACGCCCCCCCGGACCCTCAGCGAGCAACTTCTCAGCATCCAAGCCCGCCTCCGGCCGGCTCATCGGATGCTGCGCCATCTTCAGCGTGTCGGGGCCCAGGCGATCTCCGCCCTTTGGCCAGACATGCCAGCCCCTCGCACTCCTAGTCGGACTGCTAAATGGCTGGAGGTGGCGGCCGGCCGTCTCGAATTGTAGTTGCAAAGTTGACTAAGAACATAGTTTGTTAGTTTCTAATAGAGTTTATGTTTTATACTCCAATTGTGTGATGAATTGTCACTTATTCATGGGAAGTCTATGATAAAAGTTCTATGATAAAAGTCTTATGTTTAAATTTGTTACTGTTATAATAATCTACATGATGCTTCTATGTCCGTATTTTGTTTTTATCGACACCACTCTCTCTCTAAACATGTGGACATGTTTTTTGATTTCGGTTTTTGCTTGAGGACAAACGAGGTCTAAGCTTGGGGGAGTTGATACGTCCATATTGCATCATGTTTTCTTACTGTTATTTATGATGTTTTTATGCATAATAATGTTTTTGGGAGTAATTCTAATGCCTTCTCTCATAATTTGCAAGGTACACACAAAGAGGGAGAATTCCGACAGCTGGAAATATGGACTTGGAAAAGTTACGTCGGGCTACCTATTCTACACAATCCAAACAAGCTGAAACTTCGCGGAGAATTTTTATGGAATATTTGATGATATTGGAGCAAATAAGTACCAGAGGAGGCCCACCAGGTGGGCACAACCCACCTGGGTGTGCCAGGGAGCCCAAGCGCGCCCTGGTGGGTTGTGCTCACCCAGGCCCACCTCCGGTGCCTATCTTCTGGTATATAACTCATTTTGACCTAGAAAAAAATAAATAGAGGACTTTCAGGACGGAGCGTCGCCGTCTCGAGGCGGAACTTGGGCAGGAGCACTTTTGCCCTTCGGCGGAGCGATTCCGTCGGGGGAACTTCCCTCCCGGAGGGGGAAATCATCATCATCACCAACAACTCTCCCATCTTGGGGAGGGATATCTCCATCAACATCTTCAACAACACCATCTCATCTCAAACCCTAGTTCATCTCTTGTGTTCAATCTTGTTACCGGAACTATAGATTGGTGCTTGTGGGTGACTAGTAGTGTTGATTACATCTTGTAGTTGATTACTATATGGTTTATTTGGTGGAAGATTATATGTTCAGATCCATTATGCTATTTAATACCCCTATGATCTTGAGCATGAGTATCATTTGTGAGTAGTTACCTTTGTTCTTGAGGTCACGGGAGAAATCATGTTGCAAGTAATCATGTGAACTTGATATGTGTTCGATATTTTGATAGTATGTATGTTGTGATTCCCTTAGTGGTGTCATGTGAACATCGACTACATGACACTTCACCATATTTGGGCCTAAGGGAATGCATTGTGGAGTAGCAATTAGATGATGGGTTGCAAGAGTGACAGAAGCTTAAACCCCCAATTTATGCGCTATTCCGTAAGGGACCGATTAGATCCAAAAGATTAATGCTATGGTTATAATTTATTCTTAATATTTTTCTCGTAATTGCGGATGCTTGCGGGAGGGTTAATCATAAGTAGGAGGTTTGTTCAAGTAAGAACATCACCTAAGCACCAGTCCACCCACATATCAAATTATCAAAGTAGCGAACACGAATTAAATCAACTTGATGAAAGTGACTAGATGAAATTCCCGTGTACCCTCAAGAACGCTTTGCTTATTATAAGAGACCATTTTTGCCTGTCCTTTGCCTCAAAAGGATTGGGCTACCTTGCTGCACTTTTGTTACTACTATCGTTACTTGCTTGTTACAAAATATCTTGCTATCAAACTACTTTGTTACTTACGATTTCAACACTTGCAGACATTACCTTACTGAAAACCACTTGTCATTTCCTTCTGCTCCTCGTTGGGTTTGACACTCTTACTTATCGAAAAGAGTTACAATTGATCCCCTATACTTGTGGGTTATCAAGCGATGGCAGACATGGGCGGGAGGCAGAGGGATCCGGCGCGACGATGTGAAGTCCTTCCAGGTGGAGGCATGTTGGGTGCCTCTGGCTGTCACCAACGCGCACTGAGATAGGTGAAGAACAAAGCAACACACTGAGTATTTGAGGTGCCTTCTTTGGTTTAAGAATCGTCTAAACTTCTGCACGACAAGGCCTTGAAGTACAGAAATAGATTATGTCTTTTGTTAGACTAGATTGTTGCCTATGTTATGCCGTTTGCAGGCTATAATTGTTCAGGAAGCCATGCAATTGGAGCTGAGAGAATTATCAGCACAGAATGTAAAGAAGCGTTGAGCCAGTACAAAGGGATGATCCTCAATTTGTTAATAGCAGAGGTATGCCATTTTCTCTATTTACCATCGCTTGTTCAAATTTCCATCCATGGACAAGTTTCTCATGAGATGATTCTTTTATGAATTATCCAAAATTGCAACTGATATGGTAATGCTCTATATTTGTGCATACAGACCCACATAAAGTAAGGTCAGTATGTGTTTATTTGATGGTACTCACGCTGTCAGGTTAGTTCCTTATGACGGGTTGTGATGTACTACCTCCGTAAACTAATATAAGAGCGTTTAGAATACTAAAGTAGTAATCTAAACACTCTTATATTAGTTTACAGAGGGAGTACATGAATATAACTGCCCTTTCAGTGCTGCAATTAAACTCATTTTCATGGTGGAATAAATTTTTGCATCAACAGGTTTGAATCGTTGTCGGTAATGAAAATGTTGGCTCGGATGTTATGTGCACAACGTGTGTGAGATGGTTGTTTTGTGATAGGGAATCAGTTCCATGAAAACAAATAAAGGAGCGGATATTGCAATAGGTTAACCAGGTTACTTTGTGATTTGCCTTGCCCTTTACCATTCTCTGATGCAATGTAATTCATGAAAGAAAGGTAACAAGTGACAATACTTTTGCCTTTTATTCCAGCTGTGTGAGCGTTTATGGAGCCCGAACGAGGAGTCAACAGTCAGCTGCTGTCAGATCTCGAAAATGCGGGTTCTTTTTTCGTTGCTTACAACGAGAGTCGTCGTGGTGGACGGGAACGACCACCGCGGATCCCTTGCCCCAAGTCATGATCCAGTTGCTGAATGTCCACAAGAAAATTTATGTGTAAGCAATGCTGCAGTCCCATCTCTCTCTCATACAGTATTCTATGTTTTGTAAGTTTGTGTTGGCCACCTATTTGTTAATATGCTTCTCATGGTCTAAAAATACTCTCTTTCTCAGTCATCCATCATGCTCTGTTTTGCAAATTGTGCTAGCCACCTATTTGTTAATATGCTTCTCAAGGTCTAAACGTATTTTGTCATATTTCTCACAAGGTGTACAATGATTATACTGAATAAATTTTAAAAGAGCGGAATCACATATCCAAAAGGCCAATTCATATAGAGGCAATGACCTGCAGAACGTTGCTAATAATGATGCTACTATTTTTCAGAATAAACCCGAACCTACAGGAACCATATAGTAGTGGTGAAAGAATGTATTGAGTGATAAACAACTATTGTATTTCTCTTATTCAGACTAAAGGGACCTCATTCCCCAAGCTACTTGACAAAAAATAAAATGTATGCATGCGCCAATGAAGTCCAAAAATAAATCCTCATGTGTGCCCAAATATTTTGTCTGAGAAGTCCGAATGTTTAGTGTTGGGAAAGTATACCTACCGCTGATAGAACTGGGGAAAGATTGTTTTGTTGATGGCGAGTTCACCCTGATGCTGATGACCAGCGCACGTTGGCAGTGTCATGCTGGCTGATCGGCGCTGCAACTACACAATTAAGCAGGAGGTAGGTGAGGTGAGCTTGAGATCTGGAGTGTCCAGCTAAGAGTGTTGATTTTTGTGTGTGTTGATTTTTTCTGGTAGTGACACATATGAAGGAAGTTAGGTGAGCAAGAACATGTGGTTGTGGTACTTCATCTTCCTTGCCTACAATTTATATCTTAAACTTCCCTTGATGTGTGTAATATGGCTAGGTAAAATTTGCACATGACAAGAGATGTATATAATTTCATAAGAAATTGATGTTACTTGCCAACTGATAGATGTTTGCAAACTCATCCCGATAGTAACTTATGTCTCAATCTTAATTGTTCAAGAATCAACATTTGCATGTTGAAGTGTATTCATTGATCTTTTTTTAACATGTCCTTGCAGATTAGTTGCTGAGAAACAACCCAGCCACCTACATTTGGCTGAACCATCTATGTTTGATTAATGTTTAATGAAACGGTCATGTTCCAGCAAATCTTTGCATTTTGTGGCACCTACAATGCTAGGGACTGCATCTCGAGGGGCATGAGAGACAGCAAAGGCGCTAAAGCAGGTGCATCGTGTGATTTGGGTGAGACACAAATAGCATTGTCTATTCGTTTGTGTTTTTGATGGTGTGTCTACACTGGCTACTACCTGCTGCTCTCCAATCTATACACAACAAAGAAGCAGATTAGGGTTATGATGATTATTTGAAGTTCTATTAGCATAAGAGTACATTACCAATAGTATTACTTGTCAGATGATCTGCTAAACTGGTGTTGACTGAATTTTGTGTTGCGCGATAGTGCACCGAATCATCCCGGGGGAGCATGGGGTGAACGCAGCGCCATGTTGAAATGAGCATCGCCGGATAGGAACTATAGGGGATCACAGGGCAATGAGTAACTAACAGTCTAACACAACTCCTAGCCCACTCCCAGACTATAATTAAATTGCTTTATTGACCAATCTATCAATCAATCATAGGCTACAATTAACCAGTGTAATTTGGATGTGCAACACTGTAACACCCCGGATGTAACTTTTCCAATTTGTACTCCAACTCTTGTCGTTTCCGGCGTTAAGTTAATTTATTTCCTCGGGTTCAGGTTTTGTCTCCGTGTGTTGTTGTCGTTGTCATGCATCTCATATCATGTCATCATGTGCATTGCATTTGCATACGTGTTCGTCTGATGCATTCGAGCATTTTCCCCGTTGTCCGTTTTGCATTCCGGCGCTTCGTTCTCCTCCGGTGGTCGTTTCTAGCTTTCTTTCGTGTGTTGGGATTAAACATTTCCGGATTGGACCGAGACTTGCCAAGCGGCCTTGGTTTACTACCGGTAGACCGCCTGTCAAATTTCGTATCATTTGGACTTCGTTTGATACTCCAACAGTTAACCGAGGGACCGAAAAGGCCTCGTGTGTGTTGCAGCCCAACACCCCTCCAATTTGGCCCAAAACCCACCAAACTCTGCTCCATGTCCTAGAGCGTTCGATCACGATTGCGTGGCCGAAAACCGCACCTCATTTGGACTCTCCTAGCTCCTCCTATGCCTATATATACACTCCCCATTCCAAATTCGCGGATCCTCTCCCCGAAACCCTAAATCTCAGATCCGCCGCCGCCGGACACGTCCGACGGTGCCGGACACGTCCCACTTACCCCGCCGCCGCCACGTGTCAGCCCTCCGTTCACCGCCGCCGCCACTCCCGCGCCGGGCCCGGGAGGCCCAAGGCCGGCCCCCGAGGCCCAGTCCTCCGCCGCCGCCGCCCGGGGCATCGCCTCCGCCCCGCCGCCCCGGTAGCCCGACCCCACCGCCTTGCTCCTCCTCGTCGGCGAGCCGGAGCCACGCCGGCCACCGCCTCCTCGCCGGCCGATCTCGCCGCGCCGCCCAGGCCGAGCTCGCCCGCGCCGCCCGCCTTCGCCGCCCGGTCGCGCGCCGCCACGCTGCCGCCTCCGGCGCTCCGGTGGCCGCCGCCCGGAGCCGGCCTCGCCTCGCCCTCGCCGGTCGCCGGCGACCTCGGGTCCGCCGGCCGTGAACAGTGCCGCCGCCACCTCGGGCCGCGTGCCCCGAAACCCTAGATCTGATCTGAGGGTTGTTTTTTTTCTGTAAGTCCCAGAATTTTTAGTTCATATGCCCATGTTCGCGGCTCCGTAACTTTGCATCCATAGCTCTGATTCATGCATATAGCATATCAAAATGTTCACCTCAGAGAGTACATCATTTCATTCCATTACATCATTTTCATTTGAGCTCATCTTGATGCCCGAAATGCTGTTAGAAGAGGGCTACTTGAGTTAATTGTCAGATCTGTTACTCCGTTTAGCACTTTTGTCATTTTTGCCATGTTTAATGTGTGCATGCTATGCCCGTGAGTTCTTCATATGTTTTGTTAAGGGTTTTGTCATCTATCCATAGGTGCAACCCATGTATTTTTAGGATGTGTGTGGTGACTTGTGCAAGCTTGCAAAGTGGTGCACTTGCTAATTCTGTTTTCAGGGACTTAGTATTTTCACTAAGTCCTGGGATTGTTTAGTTCATGATGCCATATGCTCATGTTGTTTTCTAGTGATCCGTGCCTCTTTTGAGGATGATCAGTAAGGGAGTTTTGTTAATATTGTAGTGCTCTATCCATACATGTCTTTGTTTGCAATTATGGAGCAACCTAGCTTGAGTCAATCGAGCTCTACTTTTGCTTCGTTGCGAATCTGGGCAGATCGTCAACTTGTTTGCGATTTTGCCGATGTTATTGTAGTTGATTCATGCATGCTATGCCATTGTTCTTGCCATGTCTAGCTTTTATTTTGTGCCTTCTTTAGGGATGTATGCTTGTCTTGCCATGACTTGCACCGTAGTGAGTGCATCGAGCTCGTAAACATCCCTTCGTGAGTTATGTTTCAGCATGTCCCAGTTTTCACCAAGTCTGAAAACTGATTATGTTTTTGCTATGTTCGTGTGCTTGTTAGTATATTTTGTGATCCCTTTTGGCTCAAGATCACTAAGGGACTTTTGTTAAGCTTGTTGAGTAGCTCCATGACATGTATTTCTTTGTCATGTTCAGGTCCTGTAGCATGTTGTTTTATTGCTCCGAAGAGGGCTATATGATCTGAAATTCCAGACAAGTGTTAATTTCACCAAGTCTGAGATCTGTTTTACCATTTGCGTTTTTGCCATGCTTGTTTGAACCTCCTAATGGATGAATTGGCCGTAGCTCAGTGCTAGACTTTTGTTAAGCATCTTGAAAGCTTCCCTGCCATGTATTTTGATGTCTTGTTTGGGTGCTGTAGCATGTTCATCTCATTGCATTTAGATGCCTACTTGCTGTAAATCGCAGACCGGTGTCATATTTGAATCGCTTGCCATTTCCAAACCGTAACTCTGATTCTGGCGTTCTTTATATCGTTTTCAAGCGATTTCATCTCATCTTTCCAGTGGCACCCTTGGAATTCCAAGTTGGGGCCAGGTTCATGCATTTCCTGTCATATCTTGCATTTTGCATCCCGCATCGCATCCCGCATAGCATATCATCTTTGCATCGTGTTGTTTGAGTTTGCACGTGGTTGATTGTATCCTTATTGCTTTTTTGTCTTGTTTGGGTAGAGCCGGGAGACGAGTTCACCAACGAGGAGCCCGTGAGTTTGCTTTTGAGGATCCAGTCAACTCTGACTACTGTGCAGGCAAGATGATCATACCCTCGAAATCACTACTATCTTTGCTATGCTAGTTTGCTCGCTCTTTTGCTATGCCATGGCTACGATGCCTACCACTTGCTTGCAAGCCTCCCAAATTGCCATGTCAAACCTCTAACCCACCATTGTCCTAGCAAACCGTTGATTCGCTATGTTACCGCTTTGCTCAGCCCCTCTTATAGCGTTGCTAGTTGCAGGTGAAGATTGGAGGCCGTTCCTTGTTGGACATTTTTTTACTTGTTGGGATATCATTATATTGCTATGTTATCTTAATGCATCTATATACTTGGTAAAGGGTGGAAGGCTCGGCCTCTCGCCTAGTGTTTTGTTCCACTCTTGCCGCCCTAGTTTCCGTCATATCGGTGTTATGTTCCCGGATTTTTGCGTTCCTTACGCGGTTGGGTTATAATGGGAACCCCTTGACAGTCCGCCTTGAATAAAACTCCTCCAGCAATGCCCAACCTTGGTTTTACCATTTGCCACCTAGCCTTTCCCCTTGGGTTTCGCGGACTCAAGGGTCATCTATTTTAACCCCCCCGGGCCAGTGCTCCTCTGAGTGTTGGTCCAACCTAGAGCACCGTGCGGGGCCGTCCCTTGGCAACTTGGGTTACGTTGGCTCCCGTACGCTTAGCTTATCCGGTGTGCCCTGAGAACGAGATATGTGCAGCTCCTATCGGGATTTGTCGGCACAGCGGGTGGTGTTAATGGACTTGTTTTACCATTGTCGGAGTTGTCTTGAATTACCGAGATACCGAGTCTGATCGGAACGTCTTGGGAGGAGGTCTATTCCTTCGTTGACCGTGAGAGATTGTCATGGGCTAAGTTGGGACTCCCCTGCAGGGATTGAACTTTCGAAAGCCGTGCCCACGGTTATGGGCAGATGGGAATTTGTTAATGTCCGGTTGTAGATAACTTGAACCTTAACTTAATTAAAATGAATCAACTGAGTGTGTTGCCGTGATGGCCTCTTCTCGGCGGAGTCCGGGAAGTGGACACGGTGTTGGAGTAATGTTTGCACAGGTTGCTCTCTAGTTTCTCGCTTGCGCTTTGCCTCCTCTTCTCGCTCTCTTTTACGACTAAGTTAGCCACCATACGTGCTAGTCGCTTGCTGCAGCTCCACTCATATTTTACCTTGCCTTACCTATAAGCTTGAATAGTCTTGATCGCGAGGGTGCGAGATTGCTAAGTCCCTGTGGCTCACGGATTACTATTACACCAGATGTAGGGCCTGATGATTCCGCTCCAGGAGACGCGTATGAGCTCAAGTGGGAGTTCGACGAAGACTCTCAACGATACTATGTTTCCTTTCCCGATGATAAGTAGTGGTGCCCAGTTGGGGGTGATTGGGACCGTGTCGCATGTTGGGTTCTCTTTTATTTTGGCGCCGTAGTCGGGCCATGAGTGTTTTGGATGATGTAATGTTATTAATGTACTTGATTGACGTGGCGAGTGTAAGCCAACTATGTTATCTCCCCTTTTATTATCATATTACATGGGATGTTGTGAAGATTGCCTAACTTGCGACATATGCCTTCAATGCGATTATGTCTCTAAGTCGTGCCTCGACACGTGGGAGCTATAGTCGCATCGAGGGCGTTACAAACACTAGAGACCGTGTGATTGAATTGGTGGTATAATAATACTAGCCTGATACAATTATCAGATCCTTTTGTCCTATCAAGCACATGGTCTTTTGTCCTGTCAAGCAGATGGTTAATTACTGGACAAGTAGAGCATGGCATTTTTTGTGTGCAATCCACATTGACAAGCCTACAGAGGCTACTTCAAGTGAACACTACAAAAAAGACACATCTGTGACATTTTGGGCTGAATGAATTTTTTTCTGTCATACTTATGACACTTCTATGACGATAATTGTGAAAAAACCCGGTATCATCATAGATGTGGTGGGGTTCTATGACAAAAAATCATGACAGAAAATGGGCTTTTCGTCCTGGGCGGGCCGGAGACGCAGCTGCATGACATTCTTTGGGCCGTCCATGACGGAAAAAATCATGGTAGAAGCGAGGGCGCGGAAAATATCGGGGAGTCCCCGGTTACGGTGGGTGGTCGGGGCCGAGCGATGCGCATTTCTCTCGTATGTACACGCGTGTTTGCGAGGCGTTGGGCTCTAACTGAACCCGAGCGAGGCATTGGGCTCTAACTGAACCCGAGCGATTGCACTGTAGGCTACGCGTTACTGAACCCGAGCGATCGATCGATGGCTGTTAACTGAACCTATTGGGGATATTATTACTGGATGTAAACCGGCCGGGATTTGCCGGATTAACTATATGAAGATAGAAGCCCATGAAGACGTGAGGATGGTGGCGCTTTACGAAGGCCCAAGGCCCAAAGGCGGGTTAAGGCCTGTAGATGTAAACCGACTCTGTCATGTAACTTGTATTGTAAGTTAGAGGAATAGGGACCGAGCCGGACACGTTTATGATCAGGCCTCGGGACTCTGTAAACCGGCGGGCGTCAAACCTATGTATATAAAAGGACGACCCGGCCGCGGTAGAGGGACAAAAGACCACAACTCGAGAGCCAGGCAAAGCGGATTTGCTCCCTGGTCATCGAAACCCTAGCAATACCAATCACAACTAGACATAGGCTTTTACCTTCATCGAAGGGGCCGGACTAGTATAAAATCCCTCGTGTCCCTTGTCCGGTTTAACCCCTTTAAGCTAACCCGTAGCGATGGCTCCACGACTATGTCCTTTCACGAGGACATCTACCGTGACAAACCCACAACAGTTGGCGCCCACCGTGGGGCTATCACACGATGGTTTCGAGTTCTTGAAGGGCAGCTTTGATGGACTCAAGGGATACGCTATGGGCCGGGTGACGAAGAGTCGTCCCGGAAAGCTCTACATCGACGACGTAGGATGGGGTCCCGAGGCCGGTTCAATCGAATACGGGTACCGGGTCCCCTTTGGTGGGATTCACGTCTTCATCGGCAAGATCGCCAAACCGGGCCCTGAGCCGGACACCTGCACCGACATCATCGAGACGGCTCAGCGTGCAAGCCCTTCCCCAGTTCAGCCCGCAACACGGCATGTTTTCGTAGGTGTCGTCCATGGGGCGGAATACGAGGATGGACTGGCATCTGATGGAGAAACCGTTGTCTGCTCTGATGACGAGTCTTCAACCGGAGAGACTGAATCGCTGTATCAGTTGCAGGACGGCCGGATTAGTGGAGGTTCCAATGGCAACAGTATTCCGGACCCCCTCGATCTGCCAAACCGGGTCGCCACCTTCATGGCCGGTACACAACCAGTGCATCGCTCATCCACCACCGCGGCAATGCTTTCCGGTTCAGCAACAGCAACGCCAGTGGGAGCAGGGGGCTCAGCGCCACCTCCCGCTCAAGTTTTGTCCGATTTGTTCGACGCTTTAGTAGCATTGATGGCCGCGGAGGTGGACGTAGCAGCCCAAGATCAGCACAATGCAGAGATCGCAAAGGTGAAAGATCAGATAACTCAGGCTAAAGCGGACATGGCAGCAAAGAACGCTAGGATGGCTACAGAACGGGCCGAGTTGGAAGCTCAGGCCTACCGGCTTAGGTTGGGCCAGAATGCCTTAGAAGAGGTCATGAGAAGAAGATACCGGTCGCACCTCCCGTCGGGTTATGAGCCAAGAAATCTCTTCAACACGCCAGGAGACGGAACCAGTAACCAGCCAGTGGTAAACTGGATGGAGGCGCCGGGAACAGGAGCGCCGGTTCAGCCGCGCACGATGGACCCGCCTCGTCAGAACAACGTTGTACCGCAGTATGTTTCGACACCCCCGGGGCATTACTCTAACCCGTTAGACAATGTTGTGGCCGCCGCTTCATGATTAGCAGCACTCCCAGCTGACGGCGAGTCACCAGTTGCGATCGAGACACGACGGTCCAGAGAGCTCCTTCAAACGGCTTTGAACCAGCAGCAGGCTTATTCGCATAGTCGTGAGAGGATTCATTCCATCCCCGTCTGAGCCAGAGCTATAGCAGGCACGTTGAGGATGAACAGGCTGTATCAAGTAGTGCACGTCACCGTAACTCGCCGCGAGGACACAACCTGGCGGATGGAGGTGCTAATGCGCAGGATGTGGTAGATCATGGTCGTGCATGTCGAGAGGTCGAGTTAGCCGCTCTGCATGCCGCTTGTCAATCTACTCCAGTTCGACTTACCGCTTCAGTGGAGCCAAGCGTGGTCTTCAGTTATTTAGGAGTGCCGTGTCTTACCCCCGCTTTACGCAATGTACGACTGCCCAAGGATTTTAAGGGCCCTGGTAAGGTACCCAATTACACCGCCGATTTACAACCAGAGTCATGGGTTGAAAGTTATGATATGGCAATGGAGATGTTGGATGCGGATGAAGCGGTGTGTGCTAAATACTTCACCATGATGTTGGAGGGGACAACTCATACTTGGTTAAAGAGCTTGCCAGCTAACTCTGTCGGATCATGGGCCGAATTGAAACACCGGTTTATCCAGAATTTTAAAGATACCTGTAAGCAGCCTATGTCAATTGTGGACCTGGCCGCTTGTGTTCAAGAGGATGGAGAGTCCACAACCCATTGGGTGAAGCGGGTCTCAGCTATTCTGCATTCGTCGAATCGCATCAATGCGGATACAGCAGTGTTAACATTGGAGGGCAATTGCTGGTTTCTACCGCTAAAGCAGAAGTTAGTAAGGCTCAAACGTCACTGGAATGATATGGCAACGCCTATGGCCGCTTTGGTTAAATATGCCGATTCAGATAATACCAAAGACCCTGACTAAGAGGAGGACAAACCGGGGAAAGGGGAAAGGGAAAACATCATAACCCGACAGCTCATGGGAACAATGGTAAGCGCAAGGCAGACAATAGTTTAGACTTTGTGGCTAACACCAATGCTCAGGATAACGGTCAGCGTCGTAAGGGCAAATAGCCCCAGAGGGGTGGAGGTTCAGGCCCCAATCTGGAGCGCCTGTTAAATCAACCTTGTCTAAAGCATGGATCGAAGGAGAGGCCAGCTTCACATCTTTGGAAGGATTGTTATATCATGCGAGAGTTCAAGAACTCCAATATGTTTCAATACGACAATGGCTCGCCCGGCGGTTCAGGAGGTGGTTTTCATGGGCCGGGTTATGGAGGCGGTAGCTCTGGTTCAGGATTTCAAGGCAACCAAACCGGACATAGAAATCATGGGACCCAGGGCAACCAGGGAGGTTATAACCATCAGGGAAATCAGCAGCAGCAGCAGCAGTCGGGCTATCAGAGCAATCCAAAGAAGTTGAATAGTGGGCAGTATTATGTCTTCACCACTAGCTTGTGTAAGCGTGATCAGAAGCTTCACAAGAGGGCCGTGAATTCTGTTGAACCGGCAGTGCCTCAGTATTTGTGGTGGTCTGAGCAACCCATTTTATGGAGTAGAGAGGATCACCCACCCCGGGTTGATAATCCGGGTCATCTGGCTTTAGTGGTGGCACCTCAAGTTGGGGGGTATAAGTTCACCAAGGTGCTCATGAATGGGCGAAGCAGTATCAATAATCTCTACTATGACACCTTCCACCGTATGGGGTTGATAGATAAGAATCTTAAACCGTCGAACACCGTTTTTCATGGTGTGGTGCCCGGTAAGTTTGCATATCTAGTGGGCAAGATAGCCCTAGAAGTGGCCTTTGGAGATGATCATGATTCAAGGTCAGAAACATTGACTTTTGAGGTGGTGAAAATCAAGAGTCCGTATCTGTAAGTGCATCTAGTGCCACCCCTAATTGGTTTTGGAGTATTGACGAAAAACCTAGTTGAGGGACTAATGTGTTTGTGAGAATTGCAGGAAAACATAGGTAGAAGTCCCTCATTGATTCGGTTTTACTACCAGAGATGACCCCTAAAAATGTATGAAGACATTGAAGACAAAGGTGGTATATGAAGATATTCACATTGAAGACTATGACAAAAGAAGGCACGTTATGAAGCCTATGGAGCTCGAAGACTTAGATCTTTCGTAGTTCTTTCTATTTTGTGTTGAGTCATAGGAACCACCGTACTGTTAAGTGGGGTCCAGGAGAACCAGTCAGAATGACTGAAGTGATGCCTAAATCAAAAACCTATGTCTTCGAGTGAAGACAATGAGAGCGAATCTTGTCCAGAGCCGGACAAGTCAGCTTTGCTTGCAGCCCAAGTAAAGTTGCCATGAGAGTTTGAAATCTGACCGTTGAGACACGTGTCAGTTCCTTAGTGACCCAGGGTCATTTCGGACAAATCAGGTCAGGTTGCCAAGTGGCTATAAATAGCCCACCCCCACAACCATAAACGGTTGGCTGCTCAGATTTCAGTGCACGGCTTTTGTCGTTTGAGAGCAACCCACCTCGAAGCCTTTGAGAGAAAATTCCTAGTGAGGAGAAAAGCCCTAACCACCCAGAGCCAGAGTAAATTGGGCATCACTTAAGTCTTCTTGTCTGTGTGATCTGAAGACTTATTACACTTGAGGACTGTGAATCCTCCAGACGGTTAGGCGTCGAGTTTAGAGCATCCAAGAGACATTGTGGATTGCCAGTGAACGAAGTCTGTGAAGGTTTGGGAGTCTACCTTGAAGACTTACCAGAGTGATTGGGCGAGGACTAAGTGACCTTAGCTCAAGGAGATTACGGTGAGGACTTGGTGTCCTGAACTGTGTGTTCAGGACTGGGTGTCCGGGACTGTGTGTCCTAAGGTTTAAATACCTAGCCGCTCCAACCAGACGTACAATTGTCACAGCAACTGGAACTGGTCCAACATATCATTGTCTTCAACGAGTCACTGGTTTCATCTTCACTTCCTTCTCTTGCTGTTACTCATTGTGAAGTCATTGCATGCTTGCTTTATCATTTGTCTTCACAACGTGAATGCATGATCTGTTTGGCTTCATAACTTCTTCCTACTTGATCCTTATTACACTGAAGCTGTCTGTCACTATGCTTTCACTCTATTGAATACATGACCATGGCTGGCCTAGTGTAATCTAACTTCCGCTGCATAGTAATAGGCTTAATCTTCACTGTTTGTCTTCATAACTCCCAAGTTTTGAAGACTTTCATAAAAATCGCCTATTCACCCCCCCTCTAGTCGATATAACGCACTTTCAATTGGTATCAGAGCAAGGTGCTCCCTTGTTCTGTGTGATTCGGTTTAACCACCTGGAGTTTTAGCTATGTCGACTGCAGGGATAATCAAAGTCTCCGCTGCTTGCCCCGTCTTCGATGGAACTGAATATCCCTACTGGAAGAATAAGATGCGAATGCATCTTGAAGCCATTAACGTCGACCTATGGTATGTCGTCGAGAACGGTGTTCCCAAGGCTGGAGAAGGTGTCACTGTTGCTGATGTCAAGAAGTTCACTCAACTGGACTCTACTGCCAAAAATATCATCTGTGGTCATCTGACAAAAGGACAGTATGGCCGTGTGAGTGCCTTGAGGACATCCAAGCTGGTCTGGGACTGGCTCTCCAAGGTCAATGAAGGCGTCTCAACCCAGAGAGATCAAAGAATCAATGTTCTTCGCAACCTCTTCAACCGCTTCAAGCGAAATGACAATGAGAATGTCCAGCACACATTTGACCGACTCACTGACATCACAAATGAGCTTCAAGCCCTCGGCGCCACTGAAACCACCAAACATGAAATCGTCAAGACGCTGCTGAGATCACTTGATAGTTCGTTTGACATCCTGGCCCTGATGATTCAAGAACGTCCTGATTTCAAGACACTCGATCCATCTGACATACTTGAGAGGCTCAACACACATGAGTTTCAGCTTTCTGAGAAAAGAGATATCTACGGTCCAAACTATGGGCGAACTCGCGCCTTGAAGGCAAAAGCTGTCTCCTCATCTGAAGAAGAATCTGACTGCAGTTCTGATGATCCTGAAGACATTGGAAGAGAACTTGCAATGCTAGTGAAGAAGTTCCAAAAATTCACCAAGAAGAAAAGCTTCAGAAAATCTTCACAATCAAGCTCAAGGAATGATGAAGCTTCTGCTCATGACTACAAGAAGAAAACATGTCACAAGTGTAAGAAAATTGGACACTTCATCTCTGAGTGTCCACAGTGGGACAATGAGAACAGAAGGAAGAAGAAGAGCAAGGAATATGATTCTGACGACAAGAAGAAGAAGAAATACTCAAAGTCTTCTTCCAAGTCTTCATCAAAGTCTTCATCACACAAGAAGAGCTCATCTGGCAAGGCACGTGCGTTTGTTGGAAAGGAGATGGATTCAGAGGAGGAGTCCGCATCTGAGGAGGCAGAGGTGGAGTCTGAGGAGGAGTCTGATTCTGGCATTGCGAGTCTGGCTACAGCATACGTCGCCAAGTCTATCTTCAACACTGAAGACAATGACTGCATCACCGACACCGACGCAAATGACAAGAACGACTCCACTCCTACCTACTGCTTCATGGCACGCGGTGCCAAGGTAAACACACGCACTACTCGCTAGCAAACATCTAGTGACGATGACTCTGAATGTGATTCAAAACCTAGCTACAAAACACTTGCTAAAATTGCAACTAAACAACAGAAAGCTATGGAACATATTCAAAAATTGTTAGACAGAAGCGATGATCTGTTGGGTGCTGAAATGACTCGATCTGAATCCTTAATTGAAGACATAAAAAACCTTCACGTTAAGTATCAGGAACTTGAAGATCGTCATGATACTCTCTCAACAACTCATGAAAGGCTTTCCTATGATTATCTTCAAAGGAAGCAAGAACTTGAGAAATTGAGAGCGGCTCATGAAGATCTTCAAAAGGAAAATGAGTCACTTCGCTCCAAACAGATCAGTCCCGCTCAGGAAGGATTTGAACCACCATGTCTTAAATGCATTGAGCGTGATAATGCTAATTCTGTTGCTGAATGTTCCACTGCTACTGCTGTTGCAATATCTTCAACTGTTGATGTGGTGACTAACCCCTCTGCTGAGGATACCACTGCTATTGCTGATGAGAATGCTAGGTTGAAGACATTGCTTGAAATAGGGATGTACAAAAGTCTTAAAGGACATCAGACATTATGTGATGTCCTCAAGAAGCAGATTCTGAACTGAAACCCTAGGAAAGAGGGTGTTGGGTTTGTGAGAAAAATAAATGCGGATGGCTCTTACTGGAAACCTGAGCAGTACCCCAAAACCACATGGGTTGCTGCAAAGGAAATTTCAGCAGATCCATGCAACTTATCTGGCTTCACTTGTGCTAACCCCATTATCATTGATGAATCCTTTGATGCAAACTATAAACTGTTTAAGAATCAGAATGGTGAAGTGTTTGCCAGGTACATTGGTACTAACTGCAGGAATGGACCGCCTATGAAGAAGATCTGGGTTCCGAAAAAGTGTCTGGAAAATCTTCCTGTGAATGTCTTCATGACACCTCACTTGAAGAACACAAACCTCACACCAAAGGCTCCATACGGTCCAATGGCTTCATACAAACAGAGGACTCACCTGAGTCACACTAACGCAAATGTTATGCAGGGAAACTATACTCAGGCATATGAATATGAGAGCGGTTCAGCGAACCGTGTTCATGTGACCAAAAATTACTCTGCTTATTCCTATGAGTATTATTGTCCACCTGCTAGACTGTTTGCTAAGGCTTCAAAGCCAAAATTCTCAGATGCTACACTTAGACTTATTGCTTCTAAGCCACCCTTGAAGATGTGGGTGGTTAAGAAAGCTTAACTCTCTTTTGCAGGGAGAGGTCTCCAGCAGAAAAACAAAATCTTCTGATGCTATTGCTGGGGACCTTAAAAATCTTGTAGGGCGCAAGATAAAATGCCCGAATGGCATCATTATGTACTTCGTTACTGAATCGCATGCTACTCTCCCTATTAGTCCTAATCTGGATCTAAGTTTTCATAACCCACTGGTTCGTCAAATGTTTATGCTTCACAATTCTCTTCGTGAAGCCTATCCCCCTAACTGCACTGTAGGGTATGACACCAGCGACTTCAAAGTCTTCAGAATGGATTATTGACAGTGGGTGTACAAATCACATGACTGGCAGAAGAAGCCTTCTTATGGACTCAACATTACGTCCATCCGACAAGAGCCACATCACATTTGCTGACACTGGTAAAAGTAAGGTATTGGGTCTAGGTAGAGTTGCAATCTCAAAGGATCAACACATGGATAAAGTCATGCTTGTTGAATCCCTTGGCTTCAACTTAATGTCTGTCTCAATGCTTTGCGATCTGAATATGATTGTAATGTTTGGAAAATATCGTTGCCTGGTGCTAATGGAATCTGACAAATCTCTAGTGTTTGAAGGGTATCGGAAAGGTGATTTGTACGTGGTAGATTTCTCAGCAGGACCACAACTTGCAGTATGTCTTCTTGCAAAAGCTTCAGAATGCTGGCTTTGGCATCGGAGGCTTGGGCATGCTGGCATGAGGAACCTCCACACCCTTGCGAAGAAGAAGCATGTCATAGGCATCGAGGGCGTCAAGTTCAAGAAAGATCATTTATGCGGTGCCTGTGAAGCAGGGAAGATGACAAGGGCAAAACATCCTTCGAAGACAATCATGACTACTACACAACCCTTCGAACTGCTCCACATGGATCTTTTCGGTCCCACTCACTACTCAACTTTTACTACTACTGCTTGCCTCTATGGCTTCGTCATTGTTGATGATTACTCTAGATATACTTGGGTACACATAATCCTTTACAAGACTGAAGTACAAGATGTCTTCAGACGCTTCGCCAATCGAGCTATGAACAATTTTGGCGCCAAGATAAAGCACATTAGAAGTGACAATGGCACTGAATTCAAGAACACTGGCCTTGATACATATCTTAATACCTTGGGCATCACACATGAATTCTCAGCTCCGTACACGCCACAGCAGAATGGCGTCGTCGAACGCAAGAACAGAACACTCATTGAAATGGCCAGAACAATGCTAGATGAATACAAGACTCCGAGAAAATTCTGGACTAAAGCCATTGATACTGCATGCCATAAAATCAATCGTGTTTATCTTCACAAGCTTCTGAACAAGACATCTTATGAACTACTAACTGGCAAGAAGCCAAATATCAGTTACTTCAGAGTATTTGGCGCAAAGTGCTGGATCAAGGACCCACACCACACCTCAAAGTTTGCACCAAAAGCACATGAGGGCTTTATGCTTGGATATGGAAAGGATTCACACTCCTACAGAGTCTTCAATCTCTTCCATTACAAAGTGGTCGAAACGGTGGATGTGCGGTTTGATGAAACAAATGGTTCACATAGAGAGCAACTGCCGAATGTGCTAGATGAAGTCCCAGCTAGTGAATCAATCAAGCTTATGGGAACTGGAGAGATTATGCCTTCTGAAGCTCATCCTGAAGAAGAACTCATCATCTCAGCACCTGATCAACATGAAGACAACGCTCAGCATGAAGACATTCCTCCAAACAACAACGCAGATCAGCAAGAGCAAAGTCTTCGTCCTATACATCCTCGTGTTGCAAATGAAGTGCAGATTGACAGAATACTTGACAGCATCAATGCACCTGGTCCACTCACTCGTTCAAGGGCAACTCAGCTAGCAAACTTCTGTGGGCATTTCGCATTCGTCTCAATATCAGAACCCAAGAAAGTTGAAGAAGCCTTCATGGAACCTGAATGGATTCAAGCTATGCAAGAAGAGCTTCAACAGTTTGAGTTGAATAATGTATGGGAACTGGTCAAGCGTCCTGATCCACGGAAGCACAACATAATAGGCACCAAATGGATATACCGCAACAAGCAAGATGAGCATGGTCAAGTTGTCAGAAACAAAGCTCGTCTCGTTGCTCAAGGATATACTCAAGTGGAGGGCATTGACTTCGATGAAACATTTGCTCCTGTGGCTAGGCTTGAAGCCATACGCATACTGCTGGCCTATGCAAATCATCATAACATACTTCTATATCAAATGGATGTGAAAAGTGCCTTTCTCAATGGCAAGATTGAAGAAGAAGTGTATGTTGCACAACCACCTGGCTTTGAAAATCCAAAACATCCTGATATGGTATACAAGCTCAACAAGGCACTGTATGGCCTCAAACAAGCCCCTAGAGCCTGGTATGATACACTCAAGTACTTTCTGAAGAGCAAAGGCTTCATACCTGGTTCCCTGGATCCCACTCTTTTCACGAAGACATACGATGGTGAACTGTTTGTGTGCCAAATATATGTGGATGACATTATCTTCGGCTGCACCAATCAGAAGTACAGTGAAGAGTTTGGATATATGATGCAAGAGCAATATCAGATGTCCATGATGGGGGAGCTAAAGTTCTTTCTTGGTCTTCAAATCCGACAACAGCACAATGGCATCTTCATATCTCAAGAGAAGTATCTCAAAGATTGTCTGAAGAAGTTCGGTATGCAAGACTGCAAAGGCTTCACAACACCAATGCCAACCAAACACCATCTAGGTCCTGACGACAATGGTAAAGAGTTCGATCAAAAGGTATACCGCTCCATGATTGGGTCTTTGCTTTATTTATGTGAATCTAGGCCAGATATCATGCTTAGTGTTTGCATGTGTGCTCGATTTCAAGCGGCACCAAAGGAGTCGCATCACTTAGCTGTGAAGCGAATTCTTCGATATTTGGCTCACACCCCAACTCTAGGATTATGGTATCCAAAGGGCTCAGAGTTTGATTTGGTTGGATTTTTGGACGCTGATTATGCTGGTGACAAAGTTGATCGCAAGTCTACATCAGGCACATGTCACTTTCTGGGACGATCACTTGTATGTTGGTCTTCAAAGAAGCAGAACTGTGTATCTCTCTCCACTGCTGAATCTGAATACATTGCTGCTGGATCTTGCTGTGCTCAGCTTCTGTGGATGAAGCAAACACTCAAGGATTATGGCATTCATCTGAAGCAAGTGCCACTTTACTGCGACAACGAAAGCGCCATCAAGATTGCCAACAACCCAGTTCAGCACTCGAAGACAAAGCACATTGAAATTCGTCACCACTTTCTCAGAGATCATGTTGTGAAGGAAGACATTGATATCATACACGTCAGCACTGAAGAGCAATTGGCAGATATCTTCACCAAGCCCTTGGATGAGAAGAGGTTTTGCAAGTTACGGTGTGAGCTAAATATCTTGGAATCCTCAAATGTCCTGTGATCAGGCACACATCCTAACACTTATGCATATTGATGACTTAGATGTGCAACACACAAAGTAAAGTATATCTTCAATCAATGAAGACATACATTCTGAGTGTGAATACATTAATGTGGAATTTGACTTCGGAGCGCCACGATAATTGTGCGCCGTGTCTGGGTCTAATACTTCCTATACGGTGGGTAACGCCACCACCAAACGTTCCATTTTCAAGTGTTTAACTCATGGCGTTACCTTGCAATCTCTTCACACTGGTTTGGCTTCGAACTTAACATGTCTTCATGATTATCTTCACTACGATGATTATATATATATGCTCTAGTGTTCTGTCCTCTACAGCATTCACTTATAGCTATGTCTTCTTAGTTGAATCTTTTGAACTAAGTGAATGTGATCGGACCCTAACCTCTCTATGCTTTCTATCTCAAACTCTATCTCTCCAAGTCATATGCATTCCGTTGAAACTGTCGAATGTCTTCACTGTGTCCTTGTCAGCTGAAGACATAGAGACAACCATAAAAGTCCATTTTTAATGCTCATTCCTCCACATAAGATCCGGAGAAGCAGGAACGATCGCCCGACAATTTAGGCGTGCGTGGGATGTGGAACAAACCCCAAACTTCCGCTAACTGGCCACGCGTGCCTCAAATGCGAACCGCCAGGGGCACCTGCGCAATAGCACAGTGCCGCCTCTGAGTCTATAAATTCACACTTACCGCGGTCATTATCTCCTTCTTCCATCCTCGCACGAACCCTAGCGCCACCGCTAGCACTCGACGACGCCGGAGACGAAGCGCTTCGCTGCCGCAACCTCTCCAACGCCGTCCTCACGTCGACCGCGGACATCGTCCTCTCCGCCGTCGCCGTAGGTGTTCTCCGTCGCCAAGTTAGGGCACGGAGGACTGAACTGCTCGGCATCAACTTCCTTTCGTCTAGCAGTTCCAGTGTGGTAAATAAAACTTCTTTTTACAGCCTCTTTTGATCTCATGGTTCTGTCACTTTCTACCATAAGAAGTTTCTCTTCACACCAGTTAGATCTCTCGCTGCATCTCATAACATGCCTAGTATATTCACTTGTGCTTCATAAAGTAGTTAGATTCCTCACTTGTACTGATCTATGGGTTCGTACAACTCTGGAACCAACTTCTTATCTATAAGTGAATGTCTTCGCACAATGAGGTCAATGTCTTCTAAACTGATTAATCTTCAAAACCTTCTGAGAATGCATATGACCTCTTCCCCTTCCCTCGCACCTTAATGCTGTCACAGGTACATGTCCGTGGGAGAATCCTTCGGTTCTCACAGTTTGCATTCATTTGCAGAATTCCTACAGCATCACATAAACTCTCCTGAAGCCAGTTCCTGTTTGTCAAGAAAAAGAAAGCCTTTGAAAGTTTTGAAGCCTTTCAAGTTATTTATGGCTTCAGTTGCAACAGCAAGAAAGGGGGGCAGACAGAGACGTGAGGGAACTTCCAAGGATCTGCCTGAAGACTTGGCAGAAATGTACAAAACAGATCCAGAAGAGAGCTATGGGCAGCGCAAAACCCGAATCCAATGGATTCGACGCTATTGGGCAGAACAGTGGTTCAAATACCGCTTTGTCACCCAGGAGTATGCCGAAAAGAATGCTATCAAGAGTCCATGGGGGGATATCTTATACAAGAACCTTGTACCCAGGACCAGAGATGAAGCCATTGCTCAAGGCTTCTACCCGTGCATGGTCCGAGGACCACAGCCTGATGATGCACATCCGTCGTCACTTCTCTGGTGTCGTGACGACAATCTCTTCAAACGCAACTTTCAGTTTGCTCAACAGTCAGCGAAGCTAAACAAGAAGAAATTTGGGCTTGACTTCAATCCTGGTACCTCCTCACCAAGGGCAAATGGCACACGCGACGCGGAACCCAATATCATCGGTCCGTTTGCCAATCTTGAGGGCCTGATCACCCACATCTTGGTCCAAGGGACTGCTGTGAATGACCCTCCAGCTGATTCTGAGTCTGATGAAGCTCCTGCTGTGCTGAAGCCAAAGCAGACAAAGAAACCAAAAGCTTCGAAGCCGGCCCCTGCCTCAAAAATCTCAAGGGCGAAGCCATTGAAAACTGCACCTCCTGAAGTCAGTGTGCAGTCTGAAGATGTATCCCGCATCTCCAAGCCCCTGAAGGATAAGGAGCCCTAGCAACACACAGGCAAAGAGCTCACTGCTGCTGCCATTCTGCACAGTGAAGCCATTGATCTATCAAGCGATGAAGATCTGGGCGATGACGCACTAGAACAACTCATCAAAAGCAAGGAGGAAGCGGAAATCTTCAACAATCTGCCTCTCTTTGATGTCGCCATCATCCACAGCTTCATCGATGAATGGTTTGACACACCAGACATAAGCTTCAATGATCTGCAGCTGCCTATTGGACTCAGCGTCGCCTTCCAAGGCGCAATTGCTTCAGAACTGGCCATTGCTCAGCGCATTGTTGAGCTGAAGCAGAAAATTGATCACGAAAAAGCTCAGTTCAAGAAGCACATGGCCAGTCTCAGCGTGCAGGAAGTGAGGAACTTCAAAATCATGCTGCATGATCTCAAAGAAAACTTTCTGAAGAAGCGTGCTGAAGCTCAAGGCTCGCATGAAAGGATGAAGTCATTGGCTGACAAATGTGTTCAAGCCTACAACGAGGTTGAAAAGCGCAAGGCACTTGGGCGTCCAGGCATCGACCCCAGGATGGCCGCAAAGAAGAAGAAGCAGTCTGCTGTGAGTGAACCAGAGGCATCAGGACATGCAGCAACTCCGATTGTCTTCCCAACCGCCACGACTGGCTCAAAGCCAAAGAGCCGGTCAACAGCTTCAGAGCTAAAGAAGACAAGAGCTGCAGAAGCTGAAGCCAGAAAAAGGAAGAGCTCTGAAGCCTCTCCTACTGCCCCCAGCAAAAAGAAGCGCAAGACCAAGAAATCTAGGGCTGCTCCCACAGAGCCCTTGATGGTCGAACCCCTTTCTGTCATTCACCCCAATGAAGAAAGAAGACTGACAGTTCATGAGCCTGCTCCCACAGAGGCACCTGACGCTGAAGATATTCCAGCAGCCGACCCACTAGCTGCTGAAGACATTGGTCATCAGGACAATGTGCAAGGTGATGCAGCCCTTCCTCAGCTTGAAACAAGCGAACCCATCAGCATTGGTCGTCCTATGACGCCAATGGCACAAGATGAGTCATGGGCGGATCGCCCTCAGGAGGAAGAAGAAGACATTGAGGCCCAGCCCACTCCGACACCACAAGCGTCGTCTGCGTTCTGTAGGCTTCGCAAAGGTCCACGGCCTCAAGTCCAGTCTGCAGAAATTCCGGCTGCATCAGCCGAAGACAATGAAGAAGCACCTCCAGAACCCACTCCCTCGCTCCATCAAGATGCAGTTCCCCAAGAGAACGTTCCTGAAGATGTCCCTCAAACTACTAACACTGAAGCCAATGTGGAGCCCGCCCCACCAAATGCTTCAGCGGACAGCGAAGCCACTGAGCCAGACACTTCAGTTCCTGAGTCTGCTGCAGGTCCACAATTTGACTATCACATAGAGCACAGGCCTCATGTCCAGAAGCCAGTCCCAAGGCTTCCAAGGTTCCCAGGTCCTGCATCAGCACCTGGCTCCTTTGATGTAAACAGCTTCAAGACAGACAACACATTTTTCAATAGCTCCAAGAACCCCTATTCAAGGGAAAGGATTGTATCAGACAAGTTCTGGAGCTATTCACAGCGCAGCTATTATTCTTGCATCTTATACAACCAAGGTCGCATCTTCCCTCACAAGCGCCTTGAGGTTGAAGCTATTGCTGGTCTGCCATGTCTTGAGGAAGCTTTGGACTGCTTCAGGCAAGTGGGTTTGCTGCCGTTTGTAACTGATGAAGAGCACTGGAACGAAGAGCTTCTGCTTCAGTTTTATGCCACTCTCCACATCAAAGGCTACAACAGAGATCCGAAGACTTGGATCCTGGAGTGGATGACCGGAAATGTCCATCATGAAGCCAATGCATTTAATATCATTGAGCTCACCGGCCTGCCCACTCCAGGCGAATTCTTCGAGGAAGGGTGTCAACTTCATTCTGAAGCTATTGAGAGCATATTTCAGAGACCTGAACCCAAT
The DNA here is from genome assembly GCF_056163025.1 of Triticum urartu. Lineage (NCBI taxonomy): Eukaryota > Viridiplantae > Streptophyta > Magnoliopsida > Poales > Poaceae > Triticum > Triticum urartu. The sequence goes on from NC_141874.1 coordinate 578,989,046, forward strand.
ATGAGTCAGATGCTCTCAATGATGAAGCCATTGCCTCAAGATGCACCCTATCCAACTGAGTTCTTCGTTGAAGACTTAGAGTACCTGCCCAGGACCATATATCATATTATCCGGCGGACTCTTTGGCCCATTAAGGGACACTCTCCATATGCCAAGATTGAGGGTGCAATGAAGACTCTCATATTCTATATCATGCATGGCAAATGCTTCAATGCACAGGATCTTTTCATACGACAACTTGCTGCGTCAGGCTCGGACTTATTTGGTCTAAAAATCTATGCCCCTTGGGTGATGAGGCTGATCAAACTGCACTCTACAATTTCGTATCAGCCCTCAGCCCGAAACCATCGCATCTTCCTGCCAGATGTGGATATCTCTGCTGAAGCAATATATCCTGAGCCTGCCAAGCAACCAATAAGTCTTCAGAATGCCGAACACCAGAGCTTCACGCAGAATGTTGTAGGTGTTGAAGCCATGTCCAGGGTCTATCCGATGGCTGGCACTACACGTGCACCAGCATCAACTGAAGCCACAGATAGCACAAACGCTCCAAGACCCAAGAAGCGTGCTCGTGTCCTCACTGACCGAGAGCTTCTTGTGGCCCTTCACCAAAAGCAAGATAGGCATCACGACTGGCTGAAACGTCAGATGAAGAGCCTCTTGGTGGATGTCAATCATCTTCGAAACCTGGCCACCAAGAATGCCTTCGTTACACATGAGACTTGCCGTCGTACGTGGAAAGGGCTCTCAATGATCTGCACTGAAGCTGAACTTGAAGAGGATGGCTTCACAGAGCGCTTCAAATTTGACACCACACCTCCTAGGAGGGCTGTGATGCGCAACACACCGTCACTTGAAGACTCTGAGTATTCCTCATCTGCTGCCACCGTCACTGCGAGGATCATTGATGAAGATGATGATGCTACTTCACCTCCACCCGCTTCAGCACCTCAAAGCTCAGCACCGCCAAACAACTCCACCGACCCTGCTGCGCCTGGGAACGCGTAGAAAACTCTATGTATTCAAACCTTTTTGGTCATTCCTGACAAAAGGGGGAGAAGCATATGATGTTTATAGTCTTCAAGCGGGTCAATATGGGCAGGTGCCTTGTTTTGTTATACTTTGCTTCGTGTTTACAACTCTTGTTCTTGCTTCATTTGGTTCTTTTGAGTTGTAAACACTAAAAATCGATGGTCGTCTGCTACTTGTTTACCACTCTGTTTGCGAAGATAAATTCCGCATGTGCGACGATAAATTCCGCACTCATCTCATTCTGCAGACGTCCATTTTCCATTATGTCATTATCTTCATATACTTTCACATGCATAGTGGATTGTCATCATAAGCTGAAGCTGATCTCCACAAGTACAACCTGCCATGTGCATTTGCATTCCAAAAGCAAATTAACTTATATGCACATCTTCAGGGGGAGCTCTTGCAACTTATGAAGACAATTACTTTACAAACTTCACACTTTATATTCCCCGTTGAAAACTTCAACTAGTTTGTCATCAATCACCAAAAAGGGGGAGATTGTAAGTGCATCTAGTGCCACCCCTAATTGGTTTTGGAGTATTGACGACAAACCTAGTTGAGGGACTAATGTGTTTGTGAGAATTGCAGGAAAACACAGGTAGAAGTCCCTCATTGATTCGGTTTTACTACCAGAGATGACCCCTAAAAATCTATGAAGACATTGAAGACAAAGGTGGTATATGAAGATATTCACATTGAAGACTATGACAAAAGAAGACACGTTATGAAGCCTATGGAGCTCGAAGACTTAGATCTTTCGTAGTTCTTTCTATTTTGTGTTGAGTCATAGGAACCACCGTACTGTTAAGTGGGGTCCAGGAGAACCAGTCAGAATGACTGAAGTGATGCCTAAATCAAAAACCTATGTCTTCGAGTGAAGACAATGAGAGCGAATCTTGTCCAGAGCCGGACAAGTCAGCTTTGCTTGCAGCCCAAGTAAAGTTGCCATGAGAGTTCGAAATCTGACCGTTGAGACACGTGTCAGTTCCTTAGTGACCCAGGGTCATTTCGGACAAATCAGGTCAGGTTGCCAAGTGGCTATAAATAGCCCACCCCCACAACCATAAACGGTTGGCTGCTCAGATTTCAGTGCACGGCTTTTGTCGTTTGAGAGCAACCCACCTCGAAGCCTTTGAGAGAAAATTCCTAGTGAGGAGAAAAGCCCTAACCACCCAGAGCCAGAGTAAATTGGGCATCACTTAAGTCTTCTTGTCTGTGTGATCTGAAGACTTATTACACTTGAGGACTGTGAATCCTCCAGACGGTTAGGCGTCGAGTTCAGAGCATCCAAGAGACATTGTGGATTGCCAGTGAACGAAGTCTGTGAAGGTTTGGGAGTCTACCTTGAAGACTTACCAGAGTGATTGGGCGAGGACTAAGTGACCTTAGCTCAAGGAGATTACGGTGAGGACTTGGTGTCCTGAACTGTGTGTTCAGGACTGGGTGTCCGGGAATGTGTGTCCTAAGGTTTAAATACCTAGCCGCTCCAACCAGACGTACAGTTGTCACAGCAACTGGAACTGGTCCAACATATCATTGTCTTCAACGAGTCACTGGTTTCATCTTCACTTCCTTCTCTTGCTGTTACTCATTGTGAAGTCATTGCATGCTTGCTTTATCATTTGTCTTCACAACGTGAATGCATGATCTGTTTGGCTTCATAACTTCTTCCTACTTGATCCTTATTACACTGAAGCTGTCTGTCACTGTGCTTTCACTCTATTGAATACATGACCATGGCTGGCCTAGTGTAATCTAACTTCCGCTGCATAGTAATAGGCTTAATCTTCACTGTTTGTCTTCATAACTCCCATGTTTTGAAGACTTTCATAAAAATCGCCTATTCACCCCCCCTCTAGTCGATATAACGCACTTTCAGTATCACGCTCTGTTTGGGCGACCGGCTTATGCCAAGTATATGGCGAGGCCGTGTTATGTTTATCTGCAGCTTAAGATGCCAGGTAATAAGGGGACCATCACGATACATGGGAACAGGAAAATTGCTTTGGAATGTGAGGAACGTGATGCGGCTTACACTGAGTCGGTTTGTGCCATAGAAGAGCTGAAATTTTATAAAGACAAGGTTGATCCGGCAGACATGACTTCCTTGAAAAAGCCAACTACAGAGCATGATCCAGTGTTGAAATTTAAATCGTCCATAGACACTAAGATGGTTGATTTTATTCCTGGTGATTCATCCAAGCAGTTTAGCATCAGCGCTAACTTGGATCCCAAATAGGAAAGCATGCTCATCGAGTTCATCCGTGAGAACCGGGACATCTTTGCATGGAAGCCTTCTGACATGCCAGGTGTACCGAGAGAACTCGCTGAGCACACACTTAATATAGATCCTAAGTTTAAACCGGTCAGACAGTTTCTCCGCCGTTTCAATGAAGAAAGGTGCAAGGCTATCGATGAGGAGGTAGCTCGGCTGTTGGCCGCAGGGTTTATCGTGGAGGTATTTCACCTGGAGTGGTTGGCTAATCCGGTGCTGGTTCTTAAGAAAAACGGCACTTGGCGTATGTGTGTGGACTACACAGATTTGAACAAGGCTTGCCCGGCAGATCCTTTTGCCCTCCCTCGTATTGATCAGATTATTGATGCTACGGCGGGTTGTGACCGTTTGTGTTTTCTGGATGCTTATTCTGGTTATCATTAGATCAAAATGGCAGTTAAGGACCAGGAGAAGACAACTTTTATAACTCCCTTTGAGCCTTCTGCTATGTCTCCATGCCCTTTTGGCTCAAGAGTGCCTAGGCGACTTATCAACGCTGTGTTCAGAATTGTCTTCATAAGCAGATTGGGCGCAATGTTCACGCATATGTGGATGATATTGTGTTAAAGTCCAGGAAGGAGGAAACATTGATAGATGACTTAAGAGAAACCTTTGATAACCTCCGGGTTTATAAGATGATGCTTAATCCAGACAAATGTGTCTTTGGTGTTCCGACATGCAAGCTCTTGGGTTTTTTGGTATCCAATAGGGGCATTGAGGCTAATCCGGAGAAGATCACAGCTATCACCTCTTTGTCTAAACTGGCATGTATCAATGATGTTCAGCGTTTGGCAGGCTGGATTGCGGCTTTGAGCTAGTTTATCAGTCGTCTAGGGGAGAAAGCTATCCCGTTATATCAGATGTCAAAGAAAACGGATGACTTTGTCTGGAGCGATGCCGCTGATAAAGCGTTCGAGGATCTGAAGAGGCATTTAGCTGAACTGCCTGTACTTGCGGCACTGATCAATAAAGAGCCTTTACTGCTGTATGTGGCTGCTAATGCCAGTGCTGTTAGTGTGGCTATTGTTGTGGAGCGCAAGGAGGCTGGAAAGGAATATCCGGTTCAATGACCGGTTTATTATATCAGTGGGGTTCTTATTGAATCAAAGCAGAGATATCCACATTGGCAGAAGCTGGTGTATGGGGTGTTTATGGCAAGCCAGAAGCTTAAACATTATTTTCAGGGTCATCCTATCACAGTGGTCAGTTCAGCCCCTCTAGGAGATATCATTCAAAACAGAGAAGCAGCTGGCCGGATTGCCAAGTGGGCTATTGAGCTTGGACCTCACGGGCTCAAATATACACCTCGCACAGTGATCAAATCCCAAGCACTCGTGGACTTCATCAATGATTGGACAGAGTTGCAGGCACCAGAGGAAAAGCCAGATAACACGTATTAGACTATTCACTTTGATGGGTCCAGGCAATTGGAGGGCTCGGGGGCTAGAGTCATATTAACTTCCCCATGAGGTGACAAGTTTTGTTATGTTCTTCGCTTAATGTTCCCTTGTACTAATAATGCAGCTGAGTACGAGGCCTTACTCCACGGTCTTCGGATGGCTAAGGATATGAACTGAAGCCGGGTTAAGTGCTTTGGTGACTCGGACCTAGTGGCCCAACGTGTATCTGGCACCTAGGATTCTAAGGACCCACTCATGGCTGCATATCGATGAGAGGTGGACATAGTGGCTGGTCATTTCTAGGGTTATCAAGTTGACCATATAGACCGGCGAAAAATGAAGCGGCAGATGCTTTAAGTCGCCTTGGCTCTCAGCGTAAACCGGTCCCACCTAATGTCTTCCTCGACATACTACATAATCCCTCGGTCAAGATACCAACAGAGGAGGAGTTGGCTATTCCTGACCCAAAGGCCCAATTGGTGGCAGCTTTGCATGTCATACTGGATTGGACAGTCCCGTACTTGGTTTACATGAACCGGGGGCGAGTTAACAGAGGACGAAACCTTGGCCCGGCAGATAATCCGGCGTACCAAGTCAATGACCATAATCAATGGGGAGTTACATCGTTACAGCGTCACAAGGGCAATTCAGCATTGTGTATCTCCTCAAGAGGGTTGTGATATTTTGTGAGAAATCCACGAAGGAGATTGTGGTCACCACGCCGGTTCAAAATCCTTGGTGGCTAAAGCTTTTCGTCACGGTTTCTATTGGTTAACAGCTCATGTTGATGCTGAGGATTTAGTCAAAAGGTGTGACGGTTGTCAAAAATTTGCATGCCGCGCTCATGTTCCGGCTCAGGAGTTGAGGATGATTCCAATAACTTGGCCGTTTGCGACTTGGGGGCTTGATATGGTTGGACCCTTTAAGAGATCCAAGGACAAAAAGACCCACCTATTAGTGGCAGTTGACAAGTTCGCCAAGTGGGTGGAAGCAGAGCCAATCAGTAAGTGTGATGTAGCCACGGCGGTTCAATTCATCAAAAAGGTGATATTTCGGTTTGGTTTCCCACACAGTATTATAACTGACAATGGTACTAATCTGTCAAAGGGTGAGATGGAGGAATTTTGCCAACGTGAGCACATCCGGCTTGATGTAGCATCAGTTGCTCACCCCCAGTCTAATGGTCAAGCAGAGAGGGCAAATCAAGAAATATTGAGAGGTATTAAACCCCGGCTTATGGTTCCTTTAAAGCGGACACCAGGTTGTTGGGTGGAGGAGTTACCTTCTGTGTTATGGAGCATCAACACCACACCTAATAGATCTACGGGTTACACGCCTTTCTTCATGGTTTATGGAGCAGAGGCGGTTCTTCTAAGTGACATCCGTCACGACTCACCCCATGTGGCGGCTTATGTTGAAGCTGATAATGAGAAGGCACGTCAGGACTCACTGGACCTGTTAGATGAGGAGCGTGATCTCGCAGCAGAATGTTCGGTGATTTATCAACAAGATCTCCGACGTTATCACAGCCGTCGGGTTAAGACCAGAACTTTTCAAGATGGCGATCTAGTGCTCCGGCTCATCCAGGATCAGACTGATATGCACAAGTTATCCCCACCTTGGGAAGGACCTTTTGTGGTCAGCAAAAATCTGCACAATGGGTCATACTACCTCATTGATGTTCGAGAGCACAAAGACTCATGTAAATCGAAGGAGGAGACCAAGCGGCCATGGAATATAGCTCTTCTTCGGCCTTACTATACTTGAGCCACAGGCTCTTCTTATGTACATACTTATGACAATGTATATATTATGTAATAAACCGGCGCCTTGAATAAAGCGGGGTCTCTGTTCTTTTTACAACATGTGTGAGCCTACAGACAAAGCGGTGTTTTGATATAAAGAAAATCACGAGGGGGCTTGGTCGTATCCGAACCATAGCTACACCTCTTGATCGGTTTAGAACCCAAAAAGGGATATCACTAGGGGGCTTGATTGTCTTCACACCATAGCTACACCTCTTGATAGGCTTCAAGCCAAAAGGAAGTTATGTGGAACCAAAGAGAGTCTGTTGCATTAAGCACAACTCAAACATAGGTAACCACTAAGCACATCTCAAATATTACCTGGGGGCTCCTTGCTTCTCAAAGAACAACGAGCTTGCACCCTTGTAATAGGCTATCAAGCCAGGTGTATTCACCTAAAACCCCAGGTTATCCTGCCTCTTTAAGTAAGCCACTCCGTCCAGGTAAACCTGGTATGACCCATCGAACGCTTGACAAGTCAATCCCATGGACCCTGAACTTGTCAAAGTTAAAACGGTGATTGGTTAAAGATTGAGGTCCATCTTAAAAGGCTTTGCAAAATGGTTTAACTCAGCGGCCTGACAGCCCATGAAAAGCCTCGATTTAGGGCCTGGCAGCCCATGAAAAGCCTTGCATATTTCTTTTGTCTTTGCTGTTTTTTATGATAAGGGATTTATGAATATTTTTTCTGATAAACCGGTGTTCATTACAACCCGGCATGACTTTCGACGCTTAGTTGCCAGTACATGGTCAGTTTTTAAACCGGTGGCGTACTGCTCCGGTCTGGTTTTGACTAGATGTCACCAGCATTATACAAACAAATCAACTGCTATTCTAGCTCAGTATGGTTTCTATATGAACCGGCAAGAGGGCAAGGAGTTATCAACACTCCGGATTGGTGTTTTTCAACTTTACCATACAAGCAGTTGGTCAGCCAATGAGGTATGTTATAGATATTATTTATTTTATCTGGTTAAAACAAATCTTGGTTTTTCATCCAAGTTATGTATATATTTTTCGGCATCATGACCCGTCCAGTGGTAAACCACTAGGGCGCTTTCAAGTTCTTGTATGTAGGAACACAAATCATAATGGACTATGCATAAATAGATCCCAAAAGTGAAACTAGTTTTCAAAGTATCAAGCAACCTCAACATGCTTGATGGCATGGCAGATAAAGGTGTTTCTGCTATCCTATTACAAGGCGTTTCAAAACAGCCCAAATTGAATAATTGTTTTCAAGAAGTGGCAGACTATAGCTGATAAACCGGCTGCCGGTTTAGGATTCTTCATTTGGACGGCTTGACGATTGAGGGTCATCTTGCGTGGTTACATCCTCTTCATCCCTTCCCAGACGCTGGAAATCAGCCGTCGACCAATCGATTCCAGTTAAAGCTTGAAACACGGCTTCCTCATGGATAAGGCTGGAGGGGTCAATGTGAGGAGCGTAAGTATGCTTATGGATTGGAGGCACAAGATCTTCAACATCATGGATCACCGCGGGTTGTCTCTTTCCCTCAACATCATAAACTGGTTGGAATGAGATAAATCTGTGTCCTCCGCCAGTTTGCTTGCTATTGGCCGCATCTCCTTTGTCATCCTTCGCAGATCGTCATTGTTGAAGTCTGAGCCATCTTCTTTCATGCCATGATACCCTTTGATGATATCCGCCAGTTCAAGATTCGGAATCCATGCCTTGGCCCGGATTAGCGCCGTCAGCGCTCCTGATCTTGCGGCTGATCTCTTTAGTTCATTGATCCGGGTAGGTAGCATGGCCAGCTTCTCAATTGTTTCCTTTATCAATGATGGCACCGGCTTGTTATAGGCTGGAGTTCAAATGGCATGTTGGGATCCAGAGAACAATTGTTCTATCAAAGTGTAGGCCGCTTTAAGTTTCATCTGCATATCAGAGCCCAGATGAGCAATGCGGGTCCCTGTCATGGTTTAACATCAGTAAACTGGTCGTTGTTAAGATCTTATGACTTAGACAAACTGCACAAGGAGGTACTTACCAAACACAGCGGAGGTCATGGCGTTAATTTGCCGCTTCAAGCCGGTCAGTTCGTCAACCACCAGCTTCAGGGCTGCTTCTGCGTCCTCGGCCTTCTTTTTTAAACCGGCCTTCTCCGTTTCCCAGTCTGCACGCTCTTTATCAAAAGCTGCTTTCAGCTTCTCCATAGCTGCTAAGGCGCTGGTCAGCTCTTCTTTGGCTTTGGCAGCCTCTGTTTGCTGAGATTTGACGTTCTCTTGAAGATCAGCGGTTTGGGCATCCCTTTTACTCAGCTCGGCCTGCAAGGGCGAAGATATATCAACAATGAGATGTGTATTTTCGAAGTACCAAGCGTATAACAAGTTATGCACTTTGTACTTGGGGGCTAATGCCTATTTGCTCTATCATTAACATATTTTTCACAAGTCTCAAGTACAATGCAAGCATTATCCTTAAAAAGCTAAACCGGCCCTTGGGGGCTACACCGAGGAAAACTACATGAATACAATGATAAAGTACCGGTTTGTTTCTAAATGATGACTTGACATATGGAGGATCAACATGCAAGGATTAAGATATTACAAAGTCCCGACTTCTGATTAGCATCATAAACCGGCCCTTGGGGGCTACTTGGGCTGATGTTTATACTTTGAAATCAAGAAAGGAAAGGTGATGAAAATACCTCATAGCGTTCATTCATCAGGTTCACCAAACCGGCTTCGTAATCACGGTTTGAGTGCAGACGGTTTAAAAAGCCGGAGTGGAGTTCTTCAGCGCTGAGATGGGCGTAGCTTGATAAGTCAGTGCTCTATTTGCCTTTTTCCATGGCAGCATGCTCTTCCTTGGCATTATGTTTGGCCAAGATTACAGGATGGCCAGGAGAGCTGTGGCCCATGCCGGTAATGATAAAATCTCCTTCTTTGTCTCCAGCAGCTTTTTCTGGAGTTGATGGGGTTTCAGTAGCTCTCACCGGACTAGAATGCCTATCATCAGCTCGATTTGGATCGGCCGGTTCAGCATCAGGCGCAGCAATGTCAACTTCTGGTTATTCATCGAGATTGTGATCTTGAGGGGGTGGCTCATCAAAATTAGCTTCAGGATTGGGACCCTCTGGTTCCATAGCTTGTTCCAGTTCAACCGTTTGCTCCGGTTCATGAGCCTCCTGGTCTTCGGGCGGATTGTTCACCCGAGCCTTTTTGCTGGGTCTGGCTTTGGCTCTAAAAACAGGAAAAGATGCGAAAGTTAAGCATAGTATACAAAGTATGGAAACATTCAAAGAAGGGGTTTAAGTACTTACCCAGCTACAGTTTTTAGGGGAGGAAGTTGGGTCGCTATTGACTCGCCAGAAGATGAGGGAGGTGTCACCTGATAATTTGAATCGGACAGATTAAGAGGTTGTCGGAAATAACCTGCCTTGGGATAAGAATTGTCAGAAGGAGGTGAGACCTTAGATCGGCGCTTTTAAACCGGGGTGTCGGGTAAACCGGCCGAAGTGACCTTTTGGCCGCTGTGCCGGGTTGTGCGGCGAGCCTCGTGCTGCTGCTTCTTCAAAATAAATGTTGGATCCAAGTAAGCAAGAGGATGAGAAAAGCTTACTTTCCGGACCGCTTGACGGATTTTTTGCATTGGCATATAGTCTGAACCGGAGGAAAGGGTAATTACCTCTACATCATCAGCTTGGTTGCCCTCCACGTCCTCCTGATAAGTATCATTGTTAATGAGATGCATGAAAAGGGAGCCAATTGAATCAAGTTCTACCTCAACTTCCGGTTCATCCGCGTCATCATCCAGTTCCATGCTGATGCATTCAGCTGCCTTCCGCTTTGAGGTTCTCTTGATGGCTTTTGTTTTAGGACGGGATAGCTTTGTCGCTTTTTCTTGAGGTTTCTTCTTCCAGAATGGATCATCACCCTGTTTTAAAGAGGAGCAAAGGATATTCAAGCCTGTACAGTACAAGGATATCAAGTGTAAAGCGGAAGATGGTACTTACAGCTGGCGGTTTGTTTTTAGTATAGAAGGGGTTTAATCCGGTTTGGCGACAGACCACCTCTGATTCATTCAAGATCTTCTTGACACCCTTAGTGACTTCTTCGTCGGTTAATTGAATATTGATGTGACGTTGGGGGTCTTCTACTTCACAAGTGTATTCACACATTAAACCGGAGCGGCGAATTAATGGCAAGATGCTCCAAGATATCCAGCAACGCACAAAGTCAACACCTGATAAACCGTTGGCCATAAAGGCTCGGAGCTTGGCGAGTTGAGCGGCATATGAGGCCCGTTCCGTAGTGCTTAGACATTGCGGCAGTGGATGAGTGTTGGAAAGCCGGTGGGCACGGTAACCCGGCAGAGGGTTCTCGTCTTCAGGGGAGGTATCTTTACAGTAGAACCAAGTTTGGTTCCACTCTTTGGGGTGGCTGTGCAGCTTGGCATGAGGAATTTCGACCTCTTTTCTTTTCTGAATTGAGACGCCCCCAAGTTCAGTGTTGGGTCCGTCTACAAATTCAGTGCACCGATTCAGATGGAAAAAATCCTGGAACAGCTCAGCAGTTGGTTCTTCTTGTAAGTACACTTCACAGAAGACTTGGAAATTGCATATATTGGACACCGAGTTGGGTCCAATATCTTGAGGGTGGAGCTGGAAACTGGCAAGCACGTCCCGGAAAAACTTTGATCCGGGCGGTTTGAAACCACGACCTATGTGATCAACAAATACCACTACCTCACCCTTCTTAGGGGTGGGAGGGTTCTCCGGTCCAGGAACTCGCCACCGGATCTCATTCTTTTTTGGTAAGGTACCAATTCTAACCATTCTATTAAGCTGCTCCTCAGTAACCCGGGAAGGAGCCCAGTTACAGGCATAAAACTGTTTGGCCATTGCAAGTGAAAACCTGCAGAGAAATACTAGTTTACAATTCATTCATGGTGGTGCATAAGGTGACCGGAATAAAGATATGCAAGTATGTAAAATTTCATAAACCGACGACTGATACAATAAGGAATGACAAGCCAACATCGGAACAAAGGTATATGCATACTGTTGAACCGGAGTATGACGATGGAGATACAAGGCTTGCCGGTTCACAGGGGACTAATGGTATGTGATAGATTGCTTTTACAAAGGTAAATCGCCGAAGTGATAAAGAGGATACATATTTGAGGCAAGAATGACTAAGTAAGGTAAAAACAGGTTTCACAAGGGGACATGGAAATTTTGGATCTACCAAAAGACAGGAAAGCAAAAGTATTTTGACCTAAAAAGGGTTGGTCCCGAAGCAGTTCGTAAAGGTTTAGATCAGTTTTTATGCGCACAAGGGTTTGTTGTGGTAGCGGAAGATAAACCATTACGCGAAATATATCAAGCTTGAAATTTTTTGTCCATAGACTAAGGAGGAACAGGGAAGAGCAGCACCGAAGCCCTATTGAACTTCGATGAACTGTGAAGAACAAGGAAACCCTAGACAGATCTACAAAGGTGAAAGGAAAGGACTTACAGCGAATGTTGAAGCAATGGAGGCACGCCGCAGCTCTCTGGTGCAACCAGGTTGATGCAGCGGCCAATGGAGAGGTGGAAGCGAAGCTCGGCGACGGTGGCGGCGCTCGGGTGCAGAGGTGTCGCAAGGAGGAAGAAGAAGCGAAGGAGGCGAAGGGGGGAAAAGATAATGGCCCTTGGTCCTATTTATAAGGTGAACCGATAAGCGACAAGTGCGTAAATCAAGGAGCTTAAAATGGATAGTTAATAAAGATGTCGCCTCGAGGGTTGGATATTCAATAATGAAGGGTAGCTTCGGCTTTAATGAATAGATGATGTCATGGCGATTTATCATGATTCTGGAGTGTGAAGTCACGGCGGTTTACAAGATCATGGTGAAGATGCAAAGGAAGAATTTTTCTAAGTATTTGAAGATTGACATGAACAAGTCCAAATCAATCTGGGGCCTAATGTTGGGGATATTATTACTGGATGTAAACCAGCCAGGATTTGCCGGATTAACTATATGAAGATATAAGCCCATGAAGACATGAGGATGGTGGCGCTTTACGAAGGCCCAAGGCCCAAAGGCGGGTTAAGGCCTGTAGATGTAAACCGACTCTGTCATGTAACTTGTATTGTAAGTTAGAGGAATAGAGACCGAGCCGGACACGTTTATGATTCGGCCTCGGGACTCTATAAACTGGCGGGCGTCAAACCTATGTATATAAAAGGACGACCCGGCCACGGTAGAGGGACAACAAACAACAACTTGAGAGCCAGGCAAAGCAGATTTGCTCCCTGGTCATCGAAACCCTAGCAATACCAATCACGACTAGACGTAGGCTTTTACCTTCATCGAAGGGGCCGAACTAGTATAAAATCCCTCATGTCCCTTGTCTGGTTTAACCCCTTTAAGCTAACCCGTAGTGATGGCTCCACGACTAAGTCCTTTCACGAGGACATCTGCCGTGACAAACCCACGACAGAACCTGATCGAGCGATTCCTTCGCTAGTGCTGCTAACTGAAGCCGATCGATGCTGCCTCTGGATGAACAGTGAGCGTTGGGGGGGCGGGGGGGGGGGGGGGGTTGGATGAACAGTTCCCGGTGGGGGTGGATGAACGGGACCCCATGGTGTTGCCTCTGGATGAACAGTACCCCGATCGATCGAGCCGGTTGGGGCTGGATGAACAGGACCCCGTAGAGGGCAGGATGAACAGGACCACCCCGTGGAGGGCAGGATGAACAGTAGCTCGTCGAGGGGTGGTTGAACAGGAGCCCGTGGAGAGGGCTGGTTGAACAGTAGCCAGTGGAGTAGCGCGCGGTGGAGGCTGGATGAACAGGAGCCCGTGTATGAACAGTCGCAGGTGGAGGCTGGAGGAGGTCGACGGTGGATGAACAGTAGCCCGTGGAGGCTGGAGGGGGTCGACGGTGGAGATGAACAGTATCCTGTGGAGTCCCGTTTTGCGGTACGCCACACCCCTCCCGATGAATAGGACCCCCGTTTAGACCGTAGCGCTCCAACACAAGTCTGTTTCCTCCGTTTTGCGGTACGCCACACCGCACCCAATCAACAGGACCCCCGATTCGACCGAAGGAGGTCTGTTTCCTCCGTTTTGCGGTACGCCAGACCCCTCCCGATGAATAGGATCCCGTTTTGAATGTGGCCAGTCGAACACAAGGCCGTTTCCTCCGTTCTGCGGTACGCCAGGCCTCGTTTCCATCGGCTGTTCCGTCCAAGCCTCCCGATGAACACGACAACGCATTTCGTTCCAACCCAGCCGGTTGGCTCCCCATGAACATGACGATGACGCTGTTTCTCCGTTCCGACCCAGCCATGTACACGAGCCCTGGCCGTACGTATGCACGAGTAGCCATTCGAGACCCTGCCCGTATGTACGTACGTGGCCGTATTTTCTTTCTTGCACACTGGCCGTTGTACATACGTGTACATGCTACGTGCGCGCCTCTATTACGACACGTGCGCGCCTCTACATCGACCAATATGTACGTACACGTTCGCGACTAGAATGACAATGCTACGTACGCTTCGACCAGATGGGTCTCGACTGTCAGGCACTTCCTTGCGTGCGAAGATGTAGTTGGTGGGCCCCAGCAGTCAGGGGGGGCGAATCATTTTTTTGCCCGGACGCACTTCCTTGCGTGCGAAGATGTAGCTGGTGGGTCCCAGCAGTCAGGGGGAACCTTTTTTTCATGAAATACGGTGGCCCGTCCGGTGGGTCCCCGCTGTCAGGTGGAGGAATAATTATTTTGCGCGTAATAAGGAGGCACTTCCTTACTGCGGCAGTGGACCCAACTGTCAGCCTCTCCATGTACAGTCCACGTTCGATGGAAACCGTTCCTTGACCACGTTGACCACGCCGCGCCGAGAGCACCAGGGCGGTGGACGACGATGAGGCCTAGGAAGGGGACGACGCGGAGCCGGGGAAGACGCGGCACTGGATGCCCACGCGTAGAGGATTATGAGGGTTCACTGGTTCGCTGTGGTGTGAGGCTGTCATCGCCGCAGAATAATAGGGGGTGTGGGTGAGTAGAGGGATGTCCTGGCCAGCGGTGGGAGTAGTAGGGGGCGGTGAGGCCTCCGCAACATCGCAGCCAGCCACGGGAGGCAGGAGCACGAGGCACGACCGGCACTGGTTTGGGCAGGTGGAGCAAGAAGACCAGAGGTTGAAGAAGCACTACGGCCGTTGGATGGACATTGGATGGTCAATGGAGCTAGAATCATGCATATTGACTAAGTTGACAAAGCCCTCCATCCCCGTCAACTTAGTAGGCCCACAAGTCAGCCTGCCACTATACTGGGTCCTAGCTAGCAGGGGGAGTATTCATTTTTTTTGTGCGTAATAAGGAGGCACTTCCTTGTGTGCGAAGATATAGCTGGTGGGTCCAAGCTGTCAGCGGCGGTAACGTTTTTTTTCGCGAAATACAGAGGCCCTTTCGGTGGGTCCCAGATGTCAGGTGGAGAATCATTATCTTGTTGCTTAATAAGGAGGCACTTCCTTGCGTGCGGCCGTGGACCCAGCTGTCAGCCTCTCCACATACAGTCCACTTCAGATGCATGTCGGTCGTTGACCACGTTGACCAGGTCGCGCCGAGAGCACCAAGGCGGTGGACGACGGCGAGGCCTAGGAAGGGAACGACATGGTGGTAGGGAAGACTGGGCAGTTGTTTCCCACGCGGAGGGGAGTACGACTGTACGAGGGTTTACTGGTCATCTGGCATCGCCGGAGAATAACAACAGGTGTGGGTGAGTAGAGGGATGGCTAGGCCAGCGATGGGAGTACGGTGGGGCGGTGAGGCCTGCGCGGCAGCACAGCCGGCCGCGGGGAGGAGGGAGCAGGTAGTCCCACCGGTGCTTGTTTGAGCGGCTGGAGAAGGAAGAGCAGAGATTGAAGAAGCACGACAGCCGTTGGATGGAAATCCAACAGACACTGCTTGTGCGTCAACCTTTTTTTAGGAAAGCCTCAAATCTGTGGAAAACAACATACAACCCATCTGCCATTATTTCTAATAATTTACAGCCCATTTGCTAATTCTTAAGGTTTTTTGGAGCCCATATTATTTTTGTTAGCATTACAGCCCATATTGTGGCCACGGCTAAAAAATTGTACGAATTTTTGCATATTTCGGTGCGGTCCGAACTGTTTTTAATCCGGAAATTTCGAGTCACATTCAAACTGATTTTAGAAATAAATGTATATCAATATAAAATCCAACAAATTGTCCATGCATAAAAATCAATGCAATTTAAAATCTCGAAATGAAAAAAAGAAATTGAAACTGATTGTCGGTTGATGTGTTTTAAAAATGTACAACCCATTTCTCATTACTGATAGGCCATTTTCTCGGGTAGCCGAATGAAGCTCTCCTCATCTTGAAAGATTTGCAGCCCAACATGCCTGACAAAGCGACTTACTTGGCAAATCACAACAAAAC
Source organism: Triticum urartu (assembly GCF_056163025.1). Classification (NCBI taxonomy): domain Eukaryota; kingdom Viridiplantae; phylum Streptophyta; class Magnoliopsida; order Poales; family Poaceae; genus Triticum; species Triticum urartu. Next base: position 579,004,982 of record NC_141874.1, read on the forward strand.
TGGGCTGTGGCCATGGACCTAGCTGTCAGCCTCTCCACGTACAATACTCTTCCGATAGAAGTCGGTCGTTGACCACATTGACCACGCTGCGCCGAGAGCACCAAGACAGTGGACGACGGCGAGGCCTAGGAAGGGGACAACCCGGAGCCGGGAAGACGCGACAGTGGATGCCCACACGGAGAGGAGTACGAGGGTTCACTGGTTCAGCTATGGTGTGAGGCTGCCGTCGCCGCAGAATAACAGGGGTGTGGGTGTGTGGAGGGATGGCCTGGCCAGCGGTGGGAGTAGTATGGGGGCGGTGAGGTCTCCGCGGCAGCATAGCCGGCCACGGGAGGCAGGAGCAGGCGGAACGACCGACGCTGCTTTGGGCGGCTGGAGCAAGAAGACCAGAGGTTGAAGAAGCACTATGGCCATTGGATGGACATCGTATGGTCACTGGAGCTAGAATCGTTCATATTGACTAAGTTGACAAAGCCCTCTGTCCCCGTCAACTTAGTAGGCCCACAAGTCAGCCACCCACTATGGTGGGTCCCAGCTAGCAGGGGGTATTCATTTTTTTGTGCGTCATAAGGAGGCACTTCCTTGCATGCGAAGATATAGCTGGTGGGTCCGACCTGTCAGCGGGGGGAACGTTTTTTCCATGAAATACAGAAGCCCTTCCCATGGGTCCTAGCTGTCAGGTGGAGGAATCAATATTTTGCACGTAATAAGGAGGCATTTCCTTGCGTGCGACTGTGGACCCAGCTGTCAGCCTCTCCATGTACAGTCCACTTAAGATGGATGTCATTCATTGACCATGTTGACCAGGCCGCGCCGAGAGCACCAGGGCGGTGGACGACGGCGAGGCCTAGGAAGGGAACGACATGGAGGTAGGGAAGACTCGGTAGTTGTTTCCCATGTGGAGGTGAGTATGACTGTATGAGGGTTTACTGGTTCGTGTGCCGTCACTGGAGAATAACAGCAGGTGTGGGTGAGTAGAGGGATGGCTAGGCCAGCGATCGGAGTACGGTGGGGTGATGAGGCCTGCGCGGCAACATAGCCGGCCGCGGGAGGAGGGAGCAGGCAGTCCCGCCGGTGCTTGTTTGAGCGGCTGGAGTAGGAAAATCAGATATTGAAGAAGCACGACAGCCGTTGGATGGACATCCAACAGTCACTGCTCTCGTGTGCATTATTTCTAATAATGTACAACCCATTTGCTAATTCTTAAGAATTTTTTTGGAGCCCATCTTCTTTATGTTAGCATTACACCCCATATTGTGGCCACGGTTAAAAAGTATACGAATTTTTTGCATATTTCGGTGCGGTCAACTGTTTTTAATCCCAAAATATCGATTCACATTCAAACTATTTTGAAAAATAATTTATATAAATATAAAATCCAAATAATTGTCCACGCATAAAAATCAATGGAATTTAAAATCTTGTAATAAAAAAATTGGAACTAATTCCCGGTTTGATGTGTTTTAAAAATGTACTGCCCATTTCTGGGCAAACCGAATGAAACTCTCCTCGTCTTGAAAGATTTGCAGCCCAGCAGGGCTGATAAAGCAAGTAGGCCTCGTTTGGGTATTTCTTTAAAAAAATAGAACTGGGCTAGCCATTTTCGGCAAGAAAAAAACACAACTGGGCTCATGATGTGGTAAACATAAATAAAACCCTGGCTAGACGGGCCACAGCCCCCGCACAACCCCGTTGTTACCCTGATCCGTCGCTAAAACTAGTATAAATAACAACTGCTTGTTCCTAAAAAAACTGCGCGACCTGCTGGGTACCTGGTGTCAGCCGCTCATAGTGTAATTCTCTCGTTTATTGACTACGTTGACAATGGCGTGAGCCCCAGATGTCCAACCATTAGGAGGAACCATATTTTTGGGCTTGTAATATAGAGGCACTTGCTTGCGTACTGCCATGACGCTGGTGGGTCCCTACTGTCATCCTCTCCACATATAGTTATCTCCTTGTTCCTCTCGGTTGTTGACGACGTTGACAACCCAAGAGGGCGGCGCACCACGCACGGCGAGCGAACCAAGGCCGCAAGGCGGAGGATGACGGCGAGGCCTCGGACGGAACAAACTGGAGCCGTGGAATATGCACCGGTACAGTCGCAGGGGGAGGGTTGTACGAGGGTTGACTGGTTCGGGTGCGGGTGCGTGTTGGGGCTGACGTCGCCGGAAAATAATAGGACGTGTGGGGGAATAGAGGGAGGGACTGGCCAACGTGGAGGGTACGTACAGTAGGGCGGTAGAGGCGCAGCCAGCCATGGGAGGCGGGAGCAGGCGGAGCCGACGGGGTGGTTTGGTTTGGGTGGCTGGAGGAAGAAGAAGACAAGTGATAGAAGATACACGACAGATGTTGGATGTCAATCCAACGGCTGGTAGGCAGAATCGTTTGTTGACTGGCTAGTAAGTCGACACCACCTTGGATAGGCTATTTCCTCGCGGGTCCCAAATGTCAGAATCCAAATCTGTCACGGTCATGTAGCCCTTCCTATGAAAATTTACAGCCCATTTGATGTGCTAGTTGGAAATAAGTTTGTGGGTGCTGGTGGGGGCTAATCATTTGGCTTCTGTAATGCACAGTGAGCTCAAGCAGCTGGCAAGAGTGATGTTATTTCCCTTGGTTGGGATTTGTCAGTTGTTACAATATTTCACTCTAAATTAAACGACTGACAAGCCATTTGCCTTGCTTCAAAGAAAATATGACAGTCACAGCCGGGTTGAAAAGGGCAAGAACATCTAACTCCAGCTTACAAACTGTACAAAAGCACGAGGGTTAATTGTTCATCAGGTTTACAAAAAAACCAGGTTGAAAAGGGCAACAACATCTAACTCCAGCACTATTTTTGGCAGTCATAGTCAAATGGATCGGTCAGGTCCATAGAATGAACATACTGGGTCGTAAAATTTACTGGATTATGACCACAATATGTTGTAAATAGAAGCTCGGCACATTCAGAAGCTCTTTTGCCCACCTGAAACTCCTCCTTTTGCTCTTCCACATACCCATCCGTCAAAACCATGCTGCTGATAAACTTAAGCCTGATGGACAATAGTAACCTCGCATTCAACAGGAAGAATGTGACAAATCTAGTGTTTGCACGGTTGGCTACATATCGTTCTAGCGTTATTGTGTTCAATCGAATCTCATGAGAAGTGAGAAAATCCCGATGCTTACGAATCCACCAATTGGTTATAGCTTTCTTACCCCGTCCTGTTGCCTAAATAGACATGAAGTTTGAAAACAGTTAAGGTCTAAAAAAAGGAGTGTCGAAAGAGCAACAGTTGAACGGTTAATTCTAGTACACTATATGCGGGCTTCCCATGTGCGTGAAATTATCACCTTTATATACAACTTCTCCAGACATGGAAAGCATTGCAGCAAGCCAATAATCTTGTTCAGATCAAAACTATTCATTTGGATATATAAGATCTTGACAGAATCCAGCACCATTGAGAGGTCATCCATGGAGAAACTCTTCATTGAGCATAGAATATAATATTAGTACAAAATGTGTACTCCAAGATGACATATAATTTATGCGCAGAAATTTAAAATGCAGCTTATGGTTACAAGTGTAGATGATAATGTAAAGTACCTGAAGAACTCTGGAGCCAGACACCATATTGAAATGAGCACAAAGATCATGTATTACACCCAAGGTCTCCAGTTTAGGCGCAGCGAGGACAGTTATTTGCAACGGTGAATAACTAGAATCAATGATCAACCTTTGAAGTGAAGGGGCATCTTGGATGATGAGCTGCCTTCCGTCAAAACAAATTCCAATTCTTACAAGGTTAGGCGACTTTATATGGAGACAACCAATTCTAACTGTGAAAACAAGCACCAAGCACTCCAAGGCAGGGCAACTGGAGTGGATGATGATGTGCAATGACGCCTTCGATATACGAACCCGCACAAGTGAAAGTTTCTTCAGAAATGGGAGTCGAAGGTTTAGTACCAGATTGTTTGGTAGGTCGCAGAGCGCAAAGGTGGCGGTGTGGAGAGAGGAGGAAAACCACGAGATGGACATCGGTGCTGAGGGCACAGGTAGATGGCGTTCGGTATCTGGTAGGTGATTTCTAGGGGAATAGTAGAACTCAAGCAGCTATAGTTCTACGAATTCAGGGGATTTCAGCCAGGCGTCCACCGTGCAGGGCATGGTATGCTTGCTCAGGTAGCATGACAGGATGCAAAGGCTTTGAACGGAGCCCTGGTGGGAGGAGATGATGGCTCTGGGGATTTCAAAATCATTGAAGAGAGATAGCTGACGACAATCGAGATTAAGGGCCACGGCGCGCCATAGAGGGCGCCACCGAATTGAGAGGACTTGGGTGTGGTAGCAATCCTTGGTGGGGAGAAGCCAGATGATCTCCCCAAGGACGGCGTCTAGGAGATCGCTGATGCGGTCCACCCAAGATTCTACGGGTTCCTGGGATCCGGTGGGGACGGGGTCGCCGCTTCTCCCCGCGCAGCTGGGTGCGAGATCTACAATAGGCGTCGCCGCTGGCGGGAGCCTCATTTTCTTGGCGTTGGGATCAGCCGACTCCTTTTTCCTCGAGGGCATCGTGTCGCGCTCACGGATTTGAGCAGAGTAACGAATGACGAGCCTAGTTGTAGTGCGAGTGAAGAAGAAGTGGAGCTAGGGTTTTTCTGTAGTAGTGAGGAAGAAGGGAAGCTAGGGTTTTCTGTAGGAGTGAGGTGAGGAATTTGGGGGTACGAGTGGAGCGAGCTGTCGTGAGGTGGGTGGGAGTGAGGAGGAAGAAGAACACCCAGGTTTTTTTGGGGGGCGGTGTGCTGGGTGTGGGTAGTGCCTCTCATTCAGTAAATATATGGACTTTTTAATTAATTTTAATATTTACTAGGGTGGATGGGCTGTTTTGTCTTGGGCCTAGAGAAACAATTACTACCAGTACAGTGGAGACACTCTACAGCTACCCAGAAAAACAATTACTACTAGTACAGTGGATACACTACCGCTTCTGGCTCCTCCTAGGTCACCGAAACGTCTCCCTCTACTGATGCTGTTATACTTTTGTTCACCGACATGCGGGCCATGCAGCGCGCGGGCCCAAATGCCAAACACCAAATTAGAAGGCAGTGTGCAGGAGGAGAGTCACCCCAGTCGTAGCGCGGCAATAATGAGCCGTCGTATCACAAAACCCCACCTCCCCGCAGTCTAAGTTTGACGGACGAAGCAACCATCATTTCACTCTTCGCTGAATCCCCTTCCCCCTCACCGTTTTCAAGAAAGGCAACACTCGCATCTGCCACTGTTCTTCTCTCCCAACGAAGGGAAGGTAAGCGGATCCGTGATGGTGGTATATTTTCGTTCAGAGAAAAAAAAGAACTTTTGCAAAGCAGTAACCAATCCTCACTCTCTTTTTTTCATTGTCATTGCGATTGTGTTTTCCTTTCAGTGGTCTCCTAGTATTCGTCATTTTCATGATGGACCAAGGAGAACCAGGCAAAGATCTACCGATATTGGAGCAGACGCGGGAGGCTGATCCCCACGAGACAGAGAGCTCCAAGAAGATGCAGGCAGCCACCGAGCCGACCCCAGATATGCTCACGGCCACTACTGAGATGGTCAACGCCCCGTTTGAGGTTACAGCCCCCGTGGCACTACAGGAGCAGTTTCCCCCCTTCGAGGATGTGTCCCCCCCTCGCTGAGCTGCCCAAGGTGATTTTCTTCTTTGCCGATATCTATTATGGTTTTTCATCTAAGTATGTGGTGATGAATAATGCAAAATTTTATTAGCTTCGATACCATGCTATACATAGTGGTTTAAATAACTTGTGTTTCTTATATTGGAAAGTAATTCAGAATTTGTTTCTGTTTCAAATCGAGCCCTAATGCAGACAAGGATTGTGTGGTTGTATATGTCACTCGCTATGAGGCGGATGACCTGAATATACGCACTAGGAAAACAGAGTTTTTAGGCTGTTGGATCCTGGAAGTCATTTGTGCTTATACCAATGAAGAGTTGTATTCCAGCCTCACTGTTGTCAGGCGTGTTGTCCAGGGTGTACTGAAGCAGAAAAAGTTCAAAGCTACTCCTTCGTTTGTGAGGCATACTGTTCTTGTCAAGCTTACACAGGAAGATGACGTGGCATGCCTCCACAAACAAGTTTATGAGTGGCAAGGCCACAAGGTTTTCTTCATGAAGGTTCACAAGATTGAGCTGCTACTGTACGTCCTCGATGATGTTCATGGCAAAGTCCGTCTTGTGTCTAGCCCAAATTAGATCGAGGCATGAAATACTTGCCCCAGCTAGCGTCTAATAGTAGTTTGGATTCTGTCTAATTATCCAAACCTTGCCTGTTATCGAGCCCTCTGGGGCTAGTACACTGTTTGAACCCGTCTATGGGAACTGCTGCTACTTTTGTGTGCCCGTGAATCATCGTACTTGTTGCCGAAACAGATGCGCCCTCACTAGTTTTATGATACGAGCAGTGTGTGTTTTGATGAAATAGAGTACTCGTTTGAGAACTGTGCGTCGACATATACATAAGTACTTATAAACACTGTTTGTGCTACCCCACTTGTAAGCAGTGGTGCAAAACACGGCACATTGGCTCAGCTAGCTTCAACACTAGGCTATCGACCAGCTAACAATCAACAATCTGCTATCTGACATATAGGCAACCATGTATCTTGTTACAGTGCTTCATGCAGTTAACTGAGGCCACAATGTAAATTTCAAACATTCACACGCTAGTCCAGCGTTCATGTGGAACACTCACATTAAACTCGACTTCATAAAAAACTTGAAAAGCATAAGTTAAGCAATTTTATACATCTCAATGATTCATAGAACATAACAAACATATACTAGTTCACAGCAAAAGACAAAGTTGTGAGAAGGTTTACAAATCAGGAAAAAAACAAGCAAGGCTTCTCTGAGCAAAGGGCCTCCCGGCAGGCTTAAATTTCCTGGAGTTCACTCTGGTTTTTTCTTGTTGCCACCATCCAGGGTCAGGTTCTCTCATTCCAGAATAACCAACTATAATTGTGTTCTCATCTGGAATGTTGAACTGAACCATGTAGTGTACTGACCAGCTGAAATTCTTATGCATTCCACTAAATTTAAGCACCGCTATTTGCAGAAATAAGTAGACCACAATGCCTCTTGTCCGCACACCTGTCCAAAAAAACTGACGTGCCAGCTAGTCCCCGGTCCATGGATGAACTGGTAGAAAGTGCATTCCGGACTAGGATGCAGTTGTTTTCGCTCGTCCCTGCACTGCAATCAAGAAGTAAAACGTACCAAACAACTTCTTTTATATTGCGTTGGTCACTCTACCTAGTAACTACCAATGTAGGAATACTTGGAAGACGAGTGGTTAGACGACGGCAACGAGGGATAGCCATCTCATTTTGCGCAGTTCTACTAAAACTGATGTGTGTGCTTTTGATTGCGCGGATAGAAACGATACGGAGACAGACACCCCGAAACGATATGGAGACAGATATCCCCGTTTGCGCAAATACGAAATACGGTTATTTAAATAGTGACAAATATTTGCAGTGGCTTATGATTAACAGCAGCATCTATTGTGTTATAATTGGCACTACATTGAGAGTATGAAAGTGTCCTTATGTAAGTAGCATCACATCACATCAACACTGCCACTAGATTAACATGCATAACAATAGCATTAGTATTACTGTCATGAGAGTAGCACATGGTCAGTAAATGTGCAATCAAATTTGTGCAGTTCCACTGGGATGAAGCAATGTTAGCGGTGTGAGATTTAAGTGGTGAGGCAGATGTGGTTGCCGAGAGCGGCAAACACTCAGGCAACATGTCTGCATTTATCCCATTTTTTATCTCCTGGCGACATTTTCCTATGTGAGCACACAAAATCTAGACCTGCTCATTCTCATTTGCGTTCTCCCCCAACACCCATCACTTTCTTTCCTTTTTCAACCAAGAGATAGGTCCACTTCCCCCACCCTTCGCCATCCACCATGCTTTCTTCGTCTTCTTAACTAAGAGACCGCTTGGGTAGCCAGTATCTACTACTTCCCCCCGTTTCCTCTTAGAACCAAGTCCTAGATTCATGCTACAGCTTTCCCACTTTCTTCCCTGTTTGAACCAACTCTTAGAGTCGATTGTATGAACTAGCTTTACCTCTAATAATAGTAAAAGTCTAGGTGGCTTTGGAACAACGGACGAAAGTAGAAAAAGATCCACATGAAGCCAAGTGGGGAGCTGGGGCAGTAGAGCAAGGCAGGTTTCGAAGGAATATATACCTGAGGGTCGTCGGCATGTGGCAAAGACGGCGTCGGGAGGCTGCATCTTGGCCACAATACCGCAAGGAGGAAGAAGGGGTCGGAGGCCCTCCGGAACCAGCGCTCTCTCGGAGAGAACGGCACGGCCGCCGATCGGGACGCGCGGGCAGCCTTTGGTCTCCTCCCTCGCCACTAACGACAGTGTGAACGATGCACCTACACCCCTGCCCCGGTCGAGGTTGTCCGACCAGATTTGTGACCAGCCGTGAGCTAAGAGAGAGTGTGGCCACCTATGTCTTGCTTAGATCTGTAGAGCACGAGAGAGTGAACGAGAGGAACCCTAGTAAAGCAAGCACTAAGGCTCCTGCTTATATATATAGAGGAGTGATTTTATTGTACCAGCTTCAAAAAAATGTGCTCCTAGGTGTACCCGCGAGTGGGTGTGAGAGAACTAGTGCGTGCGTGCACCGCTTCTCTTCGTGAGAGTACAATATACTATGCCCAAAGAACATTCGCGACAAGAGTAATAGTATAAGTGTGTGACGTGTGAGCTAAAATAAAATGTGCGCGACGTCTTTTGTTTTTTAGAAGTTTTGAGGGTAGGGTGTGAAGAGCACATATGTGTGTGACGTCTACCTGCAGATAGACGGTGGGTGCGAGAGGACTCGGGAGGGTGCGTGTGCGTGAGAGAGAGGGGGCACGTATTATGCAATGCATGTGTCCGTAAATCATTATCCGACAAACGTTCGGCACAAGCCTTTTCCTGACGAACGCCGTAAGAACCGTTAGATCGGCATCCGACAGTGTCAGTTTTGCCATGTTATTTAACAGAACAGCCACTCCTCCTATACACAAATCTTCCACGTGAGTGTTAGCAACTGCCGTATGCTCCCTCCGTTCCAAAATGCAGTGCATATAGCTTTATTGAAAATTCGAACCTTGCAAACTTTTACCGAGTTTTCGTGTACCAAATTGCACATGTAGAATACCCTGTATATATCATTTCATTTATCTTCAAGACGTAACTACAAAGATGGGGGAGGAGTCTACAAACAAAGACCATCATATCACCTGCAACAATTTGAACCATCATTTGGTGTGGAGGAATATCGTAGGAACTCTATATGATATGATTTTTATAGGATTTTTTTTCCTTTAGAGCCAATTGGTTCATAGGAATAGATTCATATACTGCACATTTCAAAGGAAATAAACATGATATCATTTCTATAGCTTTAGAGCCACTTGGTTCATATGAATGGATTCCTATACTCCCATAATTTCAAAGGAAAATAAACATTAGCGTGTATTCAATAGAAACGTTCCTATGATATGAACCAAATTACATCTCTTTTCTAATCCCTCCTCATAGGAATTGAGATACATGTCATCTCTAGATTCAATAGAAAAGTTCCTATGATGTCAACCAAATGACATCTCTTTTCCAATCCCTACTCATAGGAATTGAGATACTCCATGTCATCTCTTTCCCTACAACTTCCATGTATACATCTTCTATTCCTAATTAGCTAGTACAACCCATTAGTAGCTTTTTTCCAAGACATGCAACTATGGCACAAGAACTATATAGTGTGAGAATAACTTGAAAGATGGTTGCTGGATGAAGCGAATCTGACAGTGCAGAGATGGCAAATCCGAGCACTACTGGACGTTGGATATCATCAACATTCCACCAGATCTGTCACATGTACAATTTAGAAGACTCCATGGTTGAACTTAAGCATAATGCACAAACCTCAAAACACAAGCACTTCTCCTTTGTTCTAGAATCTTTCGTATCATAATTGATTTTTTTCTAAATGAATTGCCATTATTTGTTTTTTACTTTATGCTTTACAACGCACAACCCCATGAATCTTAACATTTTTATAAAACTAATTGATTTTGAATGAGATGAACTATAAGAACTAAACGAACATCTACATCATGCATATATGACTCAAAGCTTTACATGCTATAGTGTGTATTTATTCATAATTTGGTTTCAAAATCTCATGCGTTCAATGCATGTGTACCTTACTAGTTTTGAGTAGAGTAGCAAATTTCACGCAGCCCTGGGTATATAAAATGCAGGGCCCATGCATCATTGCCTTTCGGTCGAACCTACGTCCATAATTTTTTGTACGTACTATATCTCCACTGGTCCTCGAACCCAAAATGCTGCCTCATTCCCCTAAAACCAAGCGGCCCACACATATTTAAGGCGTCGACTCGAACTCAATCCCTCTCCCGTTTACTACGACGTGGCCCCGCACACCCTAGTAGTACTCCTACAAACCCTACGGCCGCACGCATCATCGGTTTTCTTCAAGAGGACGAGGGAGAAGCCGATTTGTAGTGGAGGCACTTTCAAAAGAATGATCTGTAGTGGAGACCCCTACCCTAGGGTGCCCTAGGTAGCTGCCGCACGCATCATTGGTTTTCTCTTTTCTTTGTGCTCTTGCGCCCTAGAGTGAAATGATGGTTGCTTTGTCCGTCCAGCTTAATGCGGGAAAGGTGGGGCTTTGTGATTTGACCCCTCATGGCTCATTTTCTACTACTGCGGCGCTACGACCGGGGCGCCTCCAATTCCAACCACTGCTCCGAACTGTAATTTGGTGCATCGCACGTGGAACACGACGGTGGATGAGCCACATGTCAGCCAAAGGGGGTCCTGTTAAGTGTGTTGCCATTTCGTGTGCGGACTGACCCTGCTTGAGTCGCTACGTCAACAGGAAAGGTGCAGCCTACCACTTGGTTTTGCTCCTTGGTGAATCCCGACTATATTGATCTAAAAACATACGTACTAAACTACCCTCTCCATCTCATTTTTTATACGTCTGGGTTTATAGGGCGTGCACGTAGTTCTAGGTCATCCATTTGACTAACTAAATCCGAGTTACTATGTCACAAAAAGTATATCATTGGATTATTAAGAGGATGTAGTTTCTAAACATATATTGTTCATCACATATATAGCCAGTTAAATTCTCAACCTAGAACGACGTGCATGCCATGTAAACCAATACAGAGGAAGTATAGTAGTAAAAATGAGATGATTTTACCGAGTGATCGGCGGGGGAGCATGGCCTGTCATGCGGTCCCACGTGTCATGATGTACCAAGGCGATGCGCGTGTCCCACTTGAGGCAGAAGCAATACTACGTGGTTTGAGATGATGGCGAACCAAAGTGTGAAATAATGGTTGCTTCGTCCGTTTGGGAAGGTGCGGCATTATGATTTGACGTCTCATTGCTCATTACTACTACTACTGGGGCGGTACGACTTTGGTGCGTCCCACCTGCTGTTCTGCATTGTTATTTGGTGCTTGACACGTCGACCCGATTGCTATATGTCCCACATGTCGGCGATAGGAAGTACATAATTCATGAAAGCGAGCATCGACGGAGGAGTGCAAGACTTGGCTTGGGTTTTTGCTGCTTCGCGCGATCCATCGATACAAACCCGGACTAAAAAAGGCGAGGGCGGGTCTTTTCCCACGCGGCAGGCAGAGGAGTTTGACATAGTCTGTTCGAGGCAAGGAGGCTGGAAGGGAAATAAGCAAATAAAGGTTGAGCGACTTAGTTTTGGGAAAATCTAATTTTACGGAGTACGTACCCACTAGGGTTTACAGGGCTCATCTACAAAACATTCGTTTTTCCGATTTATAAGTCTCAATTCTACTACTACTAGTAGTAGTAGTACCATCACATGTTGGATTTTGAGGTGCGTTAGATCACCCGATGCAAGCAGTGTCAAGAGAAAACTCACAAATGCATGTATAAGTTTATGGAAATTTAGTGGTCATTCATGCATTCATTCTAATTAATGCCTCGGTAAACATAACTTCTTGAGAAAAACGAGCGTACTAATTACTTGTGCAAACTAGGAGTATGAAATTAATTCGACCACTCACCGTCTACCTTGGTTGGAGAGATTTTGAAATTGAACCATAAACTGGAAAGGAGGGAGTAGTAACTTTTGTCTCGATTACTATTTGTGGCCTTGTATAGATGAAAAATGTATTTTTTATAGTGGCCTTGTATAAGAGGGTGCTTGGATCCAAGGGACTTATTTTAGTCCGACTAAAAATAATCTCTTTAAGAGGCTAAAGTTCCAAGAACCCCTGACTAAAGAGGGGCTAAAACTAGTCTTGAGACTAAATTTTTTTAGTCAGGGTTACCCCTACTAAAATGTGGATTAGTCCTCTTTCTCCTCATTTAACTCCTCTCCTTTAACACAGGCGAGTTCTGGATTGGAGGGTTTGGAGGATAATAAATGCTCATTAACTTGATTTTAGTCTCTTTAGTATTTGGACCCAAGCATGGGTGAGGCTAGCAAGTTTTAGTCCCACTACTTTTAGTCATGAGACTAAAACGTATCCAAGCACCCTCTAAGTAAATGGAGGGAGTACTAAAGGACATATATATTCCAAACAATATGATAATCTCTCTAACCAAGGTAGGGACGAGGAGTAAACGGAGGGAGTACTACTTCCTCCGTCTAGGTGTGTAAGTCATCTTACTTTGTGCATCGCTACCAAGGCGGAGAGGAAAACGAGAAAAATTAATGTCTTTTTGCTAATTAATAGCATTGCATGCAATGAACTAACCACTGCATGTTATGTTTGGTAGTCTCAAGTCATTGAAAGCATGCACGGCCCACATATCTTATTGGTTGATATGCCACAAAACAAGAAACGAGGAGGTAGTTAATGTACGGTGCCTAAGTGTTTTGGGATTATTTGGTTTTCGTAAGGTGACTTACACACCTAGACGGAGGGAGTAGTAAAATTTTCTCCTCGTCCTGCGAGCCACCGTGTGCGTGGGCGAGGGAGTGGGCGTAAGGCGTAGTAAGCAAGCTTCACCTCATCCTGCAAGCCACCGCGCCCGTGGGCGGGGGAGACGGCGTACTAAGCAAGCTTCTCCTCGTTCTGCGAGTTGACGGGACACATCAAAAGTACTCCAGTGTATAGAGCCTTGCCTCTAAGGTAGGCCCCACATGGTTTGACTCTTTTTTTAACATAACGCGTCAAGTCGCAATTTGTTTGTTCACCCGTGGTAGACGATCCTCCCTCCATCTAGTGGACAACCAGTACACGTGTCAAGTTACCTGATACGTCTCCGTCATATCTACTTTTCCAAACACTTTTGCCCTTGTTTTGGACTCTAACTTGCATGATTTGAATGGAACTAACCCGGATTGACGTTGTTTTCAGTAGAATTACCATGGTGTTATTTATGTGCAGAAACAAAAGTTCTCGGAATGACCTGAAACTTCACGGAACAATTTTTGGGAAAATATAAAAAATCCTTGCAAAATATGAAGGCCAGGGGGGCCCACCACCTTTCCACGAGGGTGGGGGGCGCGCCTGCCCCCCTTAGGGTGCGCCCCCTACCTCGTGGGCCCCCTGGAGCTCCTTCGACCTCAACTCCAAGTCTATATATTTGGTTTCGGGGAGAAAAAAAATCAAAGTGAAGAATTCATCGCGTTTTACGATACGGAGCCGCCGCCAACCCCTAAAACCTCTCGGGAGGGCTGATCTGGAGTCCGTTCGGGGCTCCAGAGAGGGGAATCCGTCACCATCATCATCATCAACCATCCTCCATCACCAATTTCATGATGCTCACCGCCGTGCGTGAGTAATTCCATCGTAGGCTTGCTGGACGGTGATGGGATGGATGGGATCTATCATGTAATCGAGTTAGTTTTGTTAGGGTTTGATCCCTAGTATCCACTATGTTCTGAGATTGATGTTGCTATGACTTTTCTATGCTTAATGCTTGTCACTAGGGCCCGAGTGCCATGATTTCAGATCTGAACCTATTATGTTTTCATCAATATATGAGAGTTCTTGATCCTATCTTGCAAGTCTATAGTCACCTATTATGTGTTGTGATCCGTTAACCCCGAAGTGACAATAATCGAGATACTTACCGGTGATGACCGTAGTTTGAGGAGTTCATGTATTCACTACATGTTAATGCTTTGTTCCGGTACTCTATTAAAAGGAGGCCTTAATATCCCTTAGTTTCCGTAAGGACCCCGCTACCACGGGAGGGTAGGAAAAAAGATGTCATGCAAGTTCTTTTCCATAAGCACGTATGACTATATTCGGAATACATGCCTACATTACATTGATGAACTGGAGCTAGTTCTGTTTCACCCTAGGTTATGATTGTTACATGATGAACCGCACCCGACATAATTCTCCATCACCGATCCATTGCCTACGAGCTTTCCATATATTGTTCTTCGCTTATTTACTTTTTCGTTGCTATTGCTATCATCACTACAAAAGACCAAAAACATTACTTTTACTACTGTTACCTTTTGCTATCGTCACCACTACTATCATATTACTTTGCTACAGATACTAAGTTTCCAGGTGTGGTTGAATTGACAACTCAGCTGCTATCACTTGAGAATATTCTTTGGCTCCCCTTGTGTTGAATCAATAAATTTGGGTTGTATACTCTACCCTCGAAAACTGTTGCGATCCCCTATACTTGTGGGTTATCGAGACTATTTTCTGGCGCCGTTGCCGGGGAGCATAGGTCTATTCTTTGAGTCACTTGGGATATATATATCTGATTATCATTATGAAGAACTTTAAAGATCCATGAACCAAGATTTATCCCTCAACTACGAGGGGAGGTAAGGAACTGCCATCTAGCTCCGCACTTGATTCACCTTCTGTTTTGAGTAAGCTTCTGACACCTAAACCTGCTTCTGCTATTCATTCTAATATGTCGCATGTTATTGATGATGCCACTTCTGCTATACATGATACTTATGATGAAACTACTTCTATGCTTGATACTACTGTGCCACTTGGTGAATTTCTTGATGAACAACTTGCTAGGGGTAGAGAGAATGAAATTATTGAATCTGATAATACTGATGAAAGTGATGATGAAGACTCACCTGTTATTCCTGAGAGTTATGTTTTTGATAAAGAAGCTTCTTTAGCTATTTTAGCTTGCAAAGATAGATACGAACTCAAGAGGTTATTAGCTAAATGGAATAAGCAATCTCTAAATGCTAGAATGAAACCTGACCCTGCTTTTGCTACTTCACCTATCTGTGTTACTGATAAGGATTATGAATTCTCTATTGATCCTAATATAATTACTTTGGTTGAATCTGATCCTTTTCATGGCTATAAATCTGAAACTGTTGTGGCACATCTTACTAAATTAAATGATATAGCCACCCTGTTCACAATTGATGAGAGAACTTGTTACTTTTATATCCTTAAAATATTTCCGTTCTCATTAAAGGGTGATGCTAAGATATGGTTTAATTCTCTTGATCCTGGTTGTGTGCGTAGTCCCCAGGATATGATTTATTACTTCTCTGCTAAATATTTCCCTGCTCATAAGAAACAAGCTGCCTTAAGGGATATATATAATTTTGTGCAAATTGAAGAAGAGAGTCTCCCACAAGCTTGGGGGAGGCTTCTCAAGTTACTTAATGCTTTGCCTGATCATCCTCTTAAGAAAAATGAAATACTTGATATCTTTTATAATGGACTAACCGATGCTTCCAGAGATTACCTGGATAGTTGTGTTGGTTCTGTTTTCAGGGAAAGAACACCGGATGAAGCTGAAATTCTATTGAATAATATGTCGACAAATGAAAATAATTGTACACCACCGGAGACAATTCCTGAGCCTATTCCTAAACCAACTCCGAAGAAGAGGGGTATTCTATTTCTCAGTCCTGAAGATATGCAAGAGGCAAAGAAATCTATGAAAGAAAAAGGTATTAAACCTAAAGATGTTAAGAATTTACCTCCTATTGAAGAAATACATGGTCTTAATTTACCGTCTGTTGAAGAAACATATGATCTTAATCCTTTACCTATTGAAGAAACTCATGGTCTTGATAACCCGACACAGGTAGTAAAGGTAAATTGTCTCTATAGATATGATAAAGCTGAAATCCCATTTACTAAGTTTGCTAGCCCATGCTTAGATGAGTTTGATAAATTTGTGGCTAAGCAAGAAGACTTTAATGCTTATTTTGGTAGACAATTGAAATACAATTCAAATATGCTTGAACACTTGGGTGATTATATGGCTAATGTCAAAGGTGAACTTAAACTTATTAGTAAACATGCTTCTATGGTTACCACTCAAGTAGAACAAGTACTTAAAGCTCAAAATGATTTGCTCAATGAATTGAATAGTAAGGATAATGATAATGCTATTAGAGTTATGACTAGAGGTGGTAGAATGACTCAGGAACCTTTGTATCCTGAAGGCCACCCTAAGAGAATTGAGCAATATTCTCAGAGAAATAATATAGATGCACCTAGTCCTTCTAAAAGGAAGAAAAAGAAAAATGATAGGACTTTGCATGCTTCTAGTGAACCTGTTACTGAACCACCCGAGAATCCAAATGATATTTCTATTTCTGATGCTAAAACTCAATCTGGTAATGAACCTGAAACTAGTGATAATGTTAATGATAATGTTCATGATGATGCTCAACCTAGTAATGATAATGATATAGAAATTGAACCTGATGTTGATCTTGATAACCCACAAACAAAGAATCAACGTTATGATAAGAAAGACTTTGTTGCTAGGAAACACGGCAAAGAAAGAGAACCATGGGTTTAGAAACCCATGCCTTTTCCTCCCAAACCATCCAAGAGAAAGGATGATGAGGATTTTGAGCACTTTGCTGAAATTATTAGACCTATCTTTTTGCGTATGCGATTAACTGATATGCTCAAAATGAATCCTTATGCTAAGTACATGAAAGAAATTGTTACTAATAATAGAAAGATACCCGGAAGCTGAAATTTCCACCATGCTTGCTAATTATACTTTTAAGGGTGGAATACCGAAGAAACTTGGAGATCCAGGAGTACCCACTATACCATGCTCCATTAAAAGAAACTATGTTAAAACTGCTTTATGTGATCTTGGAGCCGGTGTTAGTGTTATGCCTCTCTATTTATATCGTAGACTTGATTTGAATAAGTTGACACCTACTAAAATATCTTTGCAAATGGCTGATAAATCAACTGCTATACCTGTGGATATTTGTGAGGATGTGCCTGTTGTAGTTGCAAGCGTTACTATTTTAACGGACTTTGTTATTCTTGATATTCCCGAGGACGGTAGTATGTCTATTATTCTTGGAAGACCCTTTTTGGATACTGCAAGGGCTGTTATTGATTGCACTAAAGGCAATGTCACTTTTCATGTTAATGGTAATGAGCATACGGTACACTTTCCGAGGAAACAACCTCAAGTTCATAGTATCAACTCTATTGGAAAAATTCCATCGATTATATTTGGAGGTTCTGAATTTCCTCTTCCTACTTTCAAGAAGAAATATGATATTCTTATTATTGGGGATGTGCATATCCCCGTTGAGGTAACATAGTGTTATTCGAAATTTCTCTGGTTCCATGTTATTCGGAATGAGTTCGTTAACAAGACTTGATCAACCTTGTTAGTGGATTCCTTTTGATGATCATGAGATGGATGAAACTAGAAGGCACAACCTTCTGTACCCCATTTTACTTTCTGTTATTTATATTAAATAAAATAAAAATACTATTTTTTAGTTTGTTATCTGATTATCCATGCAATATAAAAATACCCCAAAAATAAAAGTTCTCCAAATGCCCTGTAATTTAAATATGTTTTTTCTGGAATATTTGAGAATATTTGGGACTAAGAACACAGCAGGGGGGTCACCCACCTTCCCACGAGGGTGGAGGGAGCGCCCTACCCCCTGGGCACGCCCCCCTGCCTAATGGGCCCACGCTGGCCCTCCTCCACTTATCCTTTCACCCACACACTCCTTCTTCCTCCCCCAAACACGAATATCCAGCTCAAACCCAAGTCCAAGCTCACTTTTCTGCCATTTTAGATCTCCTTGCTCAAAGCACCTCTCACAAAACTACTTGGGGAGATTGTTCCTTGGTATGTGACTCCTCCATTGGTCCAATTAGTTTTTGTTCTAGTGCTTTATTCATTGCAAATTTTTGATGCTTGGGTGACCCTGTTCTTGAGCTTGCATGTCAAATTTATATGGTTCGAAGTAGTTTTCATTCATGATATAGGCCCTAGGCACTTCTAGGAGTAGTTGCTATCAATATTATTGAGTTTGGTTTACTTTTATTTTGAAGTTACTAAAAATTTCAGAATTTTTCAGAAAATAATGAAGAGACTTTTGAGGGGCTCATCGAGCCGAAGCTCGAAGGAAAAGGCACAGAAGCCCAAGTATAATCTGCCTCGCACCGCGGAGGTTCGCTCGTGTGAATGGCCTTCTGATACGTCCATTTTACATCATGCTTTTATATCAATATTTATTGCATTATGGGCTGTTATTACACATTATGTCGCAATACTTATGCCTATTCTCTCTTATTTTACAAGGTTTACATAAAGAGGGAGAATGCTGACAGCTGGGATTCTGGGCTGGAAAAGGAGCAAATATTAGAGACCTATTCTACACAGCTCCAAAAGTCCTGAAACTTCACGGAAGATGTTTTCCAAATATATAAAAAATACTGAGAGCAAGAACTTCACCAGGGGAGCCACACCCTGCCCATGAGGGTGGGGGCGCGCCCCCTACCTCGTGGGCATCCTGGTGGCCCTCCGGTGGCCATCTTCTGCTATATGGAGTCTTTCGATGGGAAAAAAATCATAAGCCATCTTCTCGGATGAAACTCCGCCGCCACGAGGCGGAACCTTGGCGGAATCAATCTAGGGCTCTGGCGGAGCTGTTCTGCCGGGGAAACTTCCCTCCTAGAGGGGGAAATCATCGCCATCGTCATCACCAACGCTCCTCTCATCAGGAGAGGGCAATCTCCATCAACATCTTCATCGGCACCATCTCATCTCAAAACCCTAGTTCATCTCTTGTATCCAATTCTTGTCTCTAAGTACGGGATTGGTGCTAGTAGGTTGATAGCAGTGTTAATTACTCCTTGTAGTTGATGCTAGTTGGTTCAATTGGTGGAAGATCGTATGTTCAGATCCTATATGCATATTAATACCCCTCTGATTATGAACATGTTTATGCTTTGTGAGTAGTTACTTTTGTTCCTGAGGACATGGGAGAAGTCTTGCTATTAGTAGTCATGTGAATTTGGTATTCGTTCGATATTTTGATGAGATGTATGTTGTCTCTCCTCTAGTGGTGTTATGTGAACGTTGACTACATGACACTTCACCATTACTTGGGCCTAGAGGAAGGCATTGGGAAGTAATAAGTAGATGATGGGTTGCTAGAGTGACAGAAGCTTAAACCCTAGTTTATGCGTTGCTTCATAAGGGGCTGATTTGGATCCATATGTTTCATGATATGGTTAGGTTTACCTTAATACTTTTGTTGTAGTTGCGGATGCTTGCAATAGAGGTTAATCATAAGTGGGATGCTTGTCCAAGGAAGGGCAGCACCCAAGCACCGGTCCACCCACATACCAAATTATCGAAGTACCGAACGCGAATCATATGAACATGATGAAACCTAGCTTGACGATATTCCCATGTGTCCTTGGGAGCGCTTTACATCATATAAGAGTTTGTCCAGGCTTCTCCTTTGCTACAAAAAGGATTGGGCCCCCTTGCTGCACCTCATTTACTTTTATTACTTGTTGCTCGTTACAAATTACCTTATCACAAAAATATCTGTTAGCACTTATTTCAGTACTTGCAGAGAATACCTTGCTGGAAACCGCTTATCATTTCCTTCTGCTCCTTGTTGGGTTCGACACTCTTACTTATCGAAAGGACAATGATAGATCCCCTATACTTGTGGGTCATCACCTTCCGATGATTTCTTGAGAGCAGCCGGGATTTATGAAGATTTTTATGAATTGGATAAGAATGCAGGACTCACCGCTTTCCTCCACGACCAACGTGATCAGTATCTCTTACTCACAAATATCTTTGTGCAAAACTTTCATTTCCATTCTAGGAGCTCACCACCTACGGTGGAGTTTTATTTATATGATGAGCATAAGGAGATGTCACTTTATGATTTTTGTCGGGTTTGTTTGGTCCCTTTTGAGGGCACGACAGAGGAACCACATTGCAGCGATGTGGATGGGTTTATTGATATCATCACTGTAGGGGAAACGAGGAAGGTTTCTGATGCACGAATCACTAGCATACATTTTCCTGTTTTACGCTATTTTGCATTATTTGCTAGTCGTTGCTTAATTGGTCGCGGAAACTGTGAAACCTTAGTGTTCCCGATATTATTATTTTTCTCCATGGTTTATTCAGTGATAACTCAGTTAGTATGGGCGGCAATATTGCTAAACGGTTAAGTCTGAACCGTACAAAGGGCCCCATCTCTGGAGGCATCTATGCTTCACGCCTAGCTGCACATTTTAACATACCTATTAGGCATTATGAGAAGGAAGAAGAAGTGCTGCCCCGTGTTTATTTAGATTATAAGAGTATGGTAGCACATGATTTTATTGTTAAGAATAGGGAAGGAGAGCTTAAATACAAATTGTTCTTTGATAAACATCATCCTGAGACTATTACCCTGCCTGCTCCTTCCTTGTTTGATTTATCTGCAGGCCAGTACCTTGTTCCGTTAGAGGTTATTCACGCCTATCAGAACCCTACATCAGCCAAAGAGCCAGAGCCGGAACCACAAGTTGATCCTCCATGACAGTCTAATTACCAGTGGATCCGGAGATGATTGCCAACCGGTGGCAATCGGAGTCTTCTTCTTCGCAGTATGACCCCAACTATTATTATGGATATCCGCGAGGCCACCCGTGGCCATAGACCAACTTAGGCCCAAAAGCCTAAGCTTGGGGGAGTACGTATTTCTCACAGACATTACATTTATGTTCACACACTCATTGCTAGATGTCGGTGCTCATAGTTTTTCATTGTATCATCCATGCTAGTTTATTTTCCTTTTATGCTTTCTTGTGTGTTTGATAAACCTTAAGAAAAACCAAAAAAAAATAGTTGTAGCTTTTAATTAGTTTACTTTCCATGCTTGTAGTAGTAATTAAAAGAAAACCCAAAAAGATTTCCTGTTCTTCTTTTACTTGTTGGGCGCTCTCCCATGTAAATAGTTTTATTTCTTTTCTTTTCTTTGGGGGTCGATAGGAGAAGACCATAATTAAATTGTTGAAGTGGCTCTTATATGCATTATTGTTGATCTGAAAAAAGAGCCCATATTGCCTTGTCTTCTCCTGTTTATTGAATGCTTGCAGATTCTAGCTTAGTCCAATGCACGTGCACTATTATTATTATTCACATCATTTGGTCATGCAAGTGAAAGGCAATTATGACGATATATGATGGACTGACTGAGATGAGAAAAGCCAGTATGAAGTCGACCTCTTTTGTTTTTGTAAATATGATTAGTTCATGATTCCTGATTCAGCCTATTATGAATAAACATGTTTGCAATGACAACTAGAGATCATAGTTTCTTGTGCCATGCTTGATTAGCTAGGAGCTTATAATGGTTTACCTTGCATGCCAACATGCTATTAAAATGGTTGTGATGTGGTATGATAGGGTGGTATCCTCCTCTGAATGATTTAAGTGACTTGACTTGGCACATGTTCACGCATGTAGTTGAAACAAAATCAACATAGCCTTCACGATATTTATGTTCATGGTGGATTATATCCTACTCATGCTTGCATTCGGTGTTGATTAATTTTAATGCATGTTCATGACTGTTGTCGCCCTCTAGCTGGTCGCTTCCCAGTCTTTTGCTAGCCTTCACCTGTACTAAGCAGGAATACTGCTTGTGCATCCAACTCCATAAACCCTAAAGATATTCCATATGAGTCCACCATACCTACCTATATACGGTATCTACCTGCCGTTCCAAGTAAATTTGTATGTGCCAAACTCTAAACCTTCAAATAAATATCCTATTTTGTATGCTCGAATAGCTGATACGTCCATTTTGCATCATGCTTTTATATCGATATTTATTGCATTATGGGCTGTTATTACACATTATGTCACAATACTTATGCCTATTCTCTCTTAATTTACAAGGTTTACATAAAGAGGGAGAATGCCGGCAGCTAGGATTCTGGGCTGGAAAAGGAGCAAATATTAGAGACCTATTCTGCACAGCTCCAAAAGTCCTGAAACTTCACGGAAGACGTTTTCCAAATATATAAAAAATACTGAGAGCAAGAACTTCACCAGGGGGGCCACACCCTGTCCACGAGGGTGGGGGCGCGCCCCCTACCTCGTGGGCCCCCTAGTGGCCCTCCGGTGGCCATCTTCTGCTATATGAAATCTTTCGATGGAAAAAATAGCAAGCCATCTTCTCAGACGAAACTCGGCCGCCACGAGGCGGAACCTTGGTGGAACCAATCTAGGGCTCTGGCGGAGCTGTTCTGCCGGGGAAACTTCCCTCCCGGAGGGGGAAATCATCGCCATCATCATCACTAACGCTCCTCTCATCGGGAGAGGGCAATCTCCATCAACATCTTCATCAGCACCATCTCCTCTCAAAACCCTAGTTCATCTCTTGTATCCAATTCTTGTCTCCAAGTTTGGGATTGGTGCTAGTAGGTTGATAGCAGTGTTAATTACTCCTTGTAGTTGATGCTAGTTGGTTTAATTGGTGGAAGATCATATGTTCAGATCCTATATGCATATTAATACCCCTCTGATTATGAACATTTTTATGCTTTGTGAGTTGTTACTTTTTTTCCTGAGGACATGGGAGAAGTCTTGCTATTAGTAGTCATGTGAATTTGGTATTCGTTCGATATTTTGATGAGATGTATGTTGTCTCTCCTCTAGTGGTGTTATGTGAACGTCGACTACATGACACTTCACCATTGTTTGGGCCTAGAGGAAGGCATTGGGGAGTAATAAGTAGATGATGGGTTGCTAGAGTGACAGAAGCTTAAACCCTAGTTTATGCGTTGCTTCATAAGGGGCTGATTTGGATCCATATGTTTCATGCGACGGTTAGGTTTACCTTAATACTTTTGTTGTAGTTGTGGATGCTTGCAATAGAGGTTAATCATAAGTGGGATGCTTGTCCAAGTAAGGGCAGTTCCCAAGCACCGGTCCACCCACATACCAAATTATCAAAGTACCGACCGCGAATCATTTGAGCGTGATGAAAACTAGCTTGACGATATTCCCATGTGTCCTCGGGAGTGCTTTTCTCTATATAAGAGTTTGTCCAGGCTTGTCCTTTGCTAAAAAAAAGGATTGGGCCACCTTGCTGCACTTTATTTACTTTTGTTACTTGTTGCTCGTTACAAATTATCCTATCACAAAACTATCTGTTACCACTTATTTCAGTACTTGCACAGAATACCTTGCTAGAAACCGCTTATCATTTCCTTCTGCTCCTTGTTGGGTTCGACACTCTTACTTATCGAAAGGACTATGATAGATCCCCTATACTTGTGGGTTATCAAGACTCTTTTCTGGCGCCGTTGCCGTGGAGTGAAGCGCCTTTGGTAGGTGGAATTTGGTAAGGAAAAATTTATATAGTGTGCTGAAATTTACTATCACTTGTTACTATGGAAAGTAATCCTCTGAGGGTCTTGTTCGGGGTATCTTCATCCCGACCAGAAGAGCAAAGAGTTGCTCCTCAACCTACTGAACCTACTGAAAATGAAAATGAAAATGTCTGCTTTGAAATTCCTTCGGTATGATAGAAAAATTGCTAGCTAATCCTTTTTAGGAGATGGAACAAAACATCTTGATGAGCATCTAATATATGTGGATGAAGTTTGTGGATTATTTAATCTTGCAGGTGTACCCGGAGATGTTATTAAGAAGAAGGTCTTCCCTTTATCTTTGAAGGGAGACACATCGACATGGTATAGGCTATGTGATGATATGGGGTCTTGGAATTACAAACGATTGAAATTGGAATTTCATCAGAAGTTTTATCCTATGCATCTTGTTCATCGTGATCGCAATTATATATATGATCTTTGGCCTCGCGAAGGAGAAAGCATCGCTCAAGCTTGGGGGAGGCTTAAATCAATGTTATATTCATGCCCCAATCACGAGCTCTCAAGAGAAATGATTATTCAAAACTTTTATGCTCGGCTTTCTGATAACAATCGCACCATGCTTGATACTTCTTGTGCTGGCTCTTTTATGATGAAGACTATTGAATTCAAATGGGATTTATTGGAAAGAATTAAACACAACTCTGGAGATTGGGACCTCGACAAAGGTAAGGAGTCAGGTATGACACCTAGTTTTGATTGTGTTAAATCTTTTATGGATTCCGATATTTTCCGTAAATTTAGCACTAAATATGGGCTTGACTCTGAGATAGTAGCTTCCTTTTGTGAATCCCTTGCTACTTATGTTGATCTCCCCAAGGAGAAGTGGTTTAAATATCATCCTCCCATAGAAGTAAAAGTAGCTGCACCTATTAAAGTTGAAGAAAAGATTGCCACTTATAATGATCCTTTTGTTCCTACTACTTATGTTGAGAAACCACCTTTCCCTATTAGGATAAAGGATCATGCTAAAGCTTCAACTGTAGTTCGTAAAAGCAATATTAAAACATATACACCTCCTGAGCAAGTTAAAGTTGAACCTAATATTGCTATTGTTAAAGATCTCTTGTCTGATAATATTGATGGGCATGTTATTTATTTCTGTGATGAAACTGCTAGAATTGCTAAACCCTGTGCTAAAGATAAACCTAGACCTTTGGTAGGCATGCCTGTTATTTCTATTAAAATAGGAGATCATTGTTATCATGGCTTATGTGATATGGGTGCTAGTGCTAGTGCAATACCTCATTCCTTATACAAAGAAATTATGCATGATATTGCACCTGCTGAGATAGAAGATATTGATGTCACAATTAAACTTGCCAATAGAGATACTATTTCACCAATGGGAATTGTTAGAGATGTTTAAGTCTTGTGTGGGAAAACTAAATATCCTGCTGATTTTCTTGTTCTTGGTTCCCCACAAGATAGCTTTTGTCCCATTATATTTGGTAGACCCTTCTTAAGTACTATGAATGCTACCATGGATTGCAAAAGGGATGTTGTTACTATCGGTTTAGATGATATGACTCATGAATTTAATTTTTCTAAATTTAGTAGACAACACCGTGAAGAAGAATTACCTAGTAAGGATGAAATTATCTGTCTTGCTTCTATTGATGTACCTCCTAGTGATCCTTTAGAACATTATTTGCTAGACCAAGAAAATCATATGTTTATGAATGAAAGAAGGGAAATAGATGAAGTATTCTTTAAACAGGAACCTATTCTGAAAAACAATTTACCTGTTGAAATGTTAGGGGATCCTCCTCCACCCAAGGGTGATCCCGTGTTTGAGCTTAAACCGTTGCCTGATACTCTTAAATATGCTTATCTTGATGAGAAAAAGATATATCCTATTATTATTAGTGCTAACCTTTCAGAGCATGAGGAAGAAAGATTATTGAAAACTCTGAAGAAGCACCATGCTGCCATTGGGTATACTCTTGATGATCTTAAGGGCATTAGTCCCACTCTATGTCAACATAAAATAAATTTGGAAGAAGATGCTAAACCAGTTCGTGATCATCAACGACGGCTGGATCCTAAAATGAAAGAAGTGGTAAGAAAGGAAATACTAAAGCTCCTTGAAGTAGGTATAATCTATCCCGTTGTTGATAGTCAGTGGGTAAGCCCTGTCCATTGTATCCCTAAGAAGGGAGGTATTACTGTCATTCCTAATGATAAAGATGAATTGATTCCTCAAAGAATTATTAGGTTATAGGATGGTAATTGATTTCCATAAATTAAATAAGGCAACTAAAAAGGATCATTACCCCTTACCTTTTATCGATCAAATGCTAGAAAGATTATCCAAACATACACATTTTTGCTTTCTAGATGGTTATTCTGGTTTCTCTCAAATACCTGTGTCAGCCAAGGATCAATCAAAGACTACTTTTACTTGCACTTTTGGTACTTTTGCTTATAGACGTATGCCTTTTGGTTTATGTAATGCACCTGCTACCTTTCAAAGATGCATGATGGCTATATTCTCTGACTTTTGTGAAAAGATTTGTGAGGTTTTCATGGACGACTTTTCCGTCTATGGATCTTGTTTTGATGACTGCTTAAGCAACCTTGATCGAGTTTTGCAGAGATGTGAAGAAACTAATCTTGTCTTGAATTGGGAAAAGTGCCACTTTATGGTTAATGAAGGTATTGTCTTGGGGCATAAAGTTTCTGAAAGAGGTATTGAAGTTGATAAAGCCAAGGTTGATGCTATTGAAAAGATGCCATGTCCCAAGGACATCAAAGGTATAGGAAGTTTCCTTGGTCATGCCGGTTTTCATAGGAGGTTCATTAAGGACTTCTCAAAAAATCTCGGCCTCTGACTAATTTATTAAAAAAAGATATATCATTTGTCTTTGATGATGATTGTGTAGAAACATTTGAAATACTTAAGAAAACATTGATCTCTGCACCTATTGTTCAGCCACCTGATTGGAATGTACCCTTTGAAATTATGTGTGATGCTAGTGATTATGATGTAGGTGTTGTTCTAGGGCAAAGAGTTGATAAGAAATTAAATGTTATTCAATACGCTAGTAAAACCATAGACAATGCTCAAAGAAATTATGCTACCACTGAAAAAGAATTCTTAGCGGTTGTATTTGCTTGTGATAAGTTCAGACCTTATATTGTTGATTCTAAAGTAACTATTCACACTGATCATGCTGCTATTAACTATCTTATGGAAAAGAAAGATGCTAAGCCTAGACTTATTAGATGGGTTCTCTTGCTACAAGAATTTGATTTGCATATTCTTGATAGAAAGGAGTTGAGAACCCCATTGCAGACAACTTGTCTAGGTTAGAAAATGTGCTTGATGACCCACTTCCTATTGATGATAGCTTTCCTGATGAGCAACTAAATGTCATAAATGCTTCTCATACTGCTCCATGGTATGCTGAATATGCTAATTACATTGTTGCTAAGTTTATACCACCTAGTTTCACATACCAGCAAAAGAAAAAGTTCTTCTATGATTTGAGGCATTACTTTTGGGATGATCCACATCTTTATAAAGAAGGAGTAGATGGTGTTATTAGACGTTGTGTACCTGAGCATGAACAAGAACAGATCCTACGCAAGTGTCACTCTGAAGCTTATGGAGGACACCATGCTGGAGATAGAACTGCACATAAGGTATTGCAATCTGGTTTTTATTGGCCTACTCTCTTCAAGGATGCCCGTAAGTTTGTCTTATCTTGTGATGAATGTCAAAGAATTGGTAATATTAGTAGACATCAAGAAATGCCTATGAACTATTCACTTGTTATTGAACCATTTGATGTTTGGGGCTTTGACTATATGGGACCCTTTCCTTCCTCTAATGGATATACACATATTTTAGTTGCTGTTGACTACGTTACTAAGTGGGTAGAAGCTATTCCAACTAGTAGTATTGATCATAAAAATTCTATTAAAATGCTTAAAGAAGTTATTTTTCCAAGATTTGAAGTCCCTAGATATTTAATGACTGATGGTGGTTCACATTTCATTCATGGTGCTTTCCGTAAAATGCTTGCTAAATATGATATTAATCATATAATTGCATCCCCTTATCATCCTCAGTCTAGTGGTCAAGTAGAATTGAGTAATAGAGAGGTCAAATTAATTTTGCAAAAGACTATTAATAGATATAGAAAAAATTGGTCCAAGAAACTTGATGATGCATTATGGGCCTATAGAACTGCATATAAAAATCCTATGGAATGTCTCCGTATAAAATGGTTTATGGAAGAGCAGGTCACTTACCTCTCGAACTAGAACACAAGGCATATTGGGCTATTAAAGAACTCAATTATGATTTCAAACTTGCCGGTGAGAAGAGGTTATTTGATATTAGCTCACTTGATGAATGGAGAACCCAAGCCTATGAAAATGCCAAGTTGTTTAAAGAAAAAGTTAAAAGATGGCATGACAAAAGGATACAAAAGTGTGAGTTTAATGTAGGTGATTATGTATTGCTATACAACTCTCGTTTAAGATTTTTTTTGCAGGAAAACTTCTCTCTAAATGGGAAGGTCCTTACGTTATCGAGGAGGTCTATCGTTCCGGTGCCATAAAAATCAACAACTTCGAAGGCACAAATCCGAAGGTGGTGAACGGTCAAAGAATCAAACATTATATCTCAGGTAATCCCATAAATGTTGAAACCAATATTATTGAAACTGTAACCCCGGAGGAATACATAAGGGACACTTTCCGGAACGTTTCAGACTCTGAAAAGGAATATGTATGTGGTACGGTAAGTAAACCGACTCCAAAACAGTTTTAAAGCAATATTTCTCCGTTTTGGAATATTTAGAAAAATAGAAAAATAAGTAGCAGTCTGGGAAGGACACTACTACGTCTTGAGCTTGCGTTGGTTTTCCCCGAAGAGGAAGGGATGATGCAGCAGAGTAGCGTAATTTTTTCGCTCAGTTTTTGAGAACCAAGGTATCAATCTAGTAGGAGCCCACGCTCAAGTCCCTCATACCTGCACAAAGCGATAGCTACTCGCAACCAACGCGATTAGGGGTTGTCAATCCCTTCATGGTCACTTACGAGAGTGAGATCTGATAGATATAATATTTTTGGTATTTTTGGTATAAAGATGCAAAGTAAAAAGTAAAAGCAAAGTAAAAAAAGCAAAGCAAGATTAAAGTGATGGAGATTGATATGATGAGAATAGACCCGGGGGCCATAGGTTTCACTAGTGGCTTCTCTCAAGAGCATAAGTATTCTACGGTGGGTGAACAAATTACTATTGGGCAATTGACAGACTTGAGCATAGTTATGAGAATATCTAGGCATGATCATGTATATAGGCATCACGTGCGTGACAAGTAGATCGAAGCGATTCTGCATCTACTACTATTTCTCCACTCATCGACCGCTATCCAGCATGCATCTAGAGTATTAAGTTAAAAACAGAGTAACGCCTTAAGCAAGATGACATGATGTAGAGAGATAAATTCATGCAATATGAAATAAACCCCATCTTGTTATCCTCGATGGCAATGATACAATACGTGCCTTGCTGCCCCTTCTGTCACTGGGTAAGGACACCGCAAGATCGAACCCAAAGCTAAGCACTTCTCCCATGGCAAGAACTACTAATCTAGTTGGCCAAACCAAACGGATAATTCGAAGAGACTTGCAAAGATAACCAATCATACATAAAAGAATTCAGAGAAGATTCAAATATTATTCATAGATAGACTTGATCATAAACCCACAATTCATCGGTCTCAACAAACACACCGCAAAAAGAAGATTACATCGAATACATCTCCACAAGAGAGGGGGAGAACTTTGTATTGAGATTCAAAGAGAGAGAAGAAGCCATCTAGCTACTAACTATGGACCCGAAGGTCTGAGGTAAACTACTCACACTTCATCGGAGAGCCTATGATGATGTAGAAGCCCTCCGTGATGACGGCCCTCTTCCGGCGGAGCTCCGGAACAGGCCCCGAGATGGGATCTCGTGGATATAGAAAGTTGCGGCGGTGGAATTAGGTTTTTGGCTCCTGTTCTGATCGTTTGGGGGTACGTGTGTATATATAGGAGGAAGAAGTACGTCGGAGGAGCAACGAGGGGCCCACGAGGCAGGGGGCGCGCCCTAGGGGGGCCCACCCTCGTGACCGCCTCTTTTGTTCCTTGGAGCAGGGTCCAAATCTCCTGGATCATGTTCGGTGAGAAAATCACGTTCCCGAAGATTTTATTCCGTTTGGACTCCATTTGATATTCCGTTTCTTTGAAACACTGAAATAGGTAAAAAAACAGCAATTCTGGGCTGGGCCTCCGGTTAATAGGTTAGTCCCAAAAATAATATAAAAGTGGAAAATAAAGCCCAATATAGTCCAAAACAGTAAATAATATAGCATGGAGCAATAAAAAATTATATATACGTTGGAGACGTATCAGGCATCCCCAAGCTTAATTCCTGCTCGTCCTCGAGTAGGTAAATGATAAAAAGAGAATTTTTGATGCGGAGTGCTACTTGGCATAATTTCAATGCAAATCTTCTTAATTGTGGTATGAATATTCAGATTAGAAAGATTCAAGACAAAATTTTATATTGAAATAAAAATAATAATACTTCAAGCATACTAATAAAGCAATTATGTCTTCTCAAAATAACATGGGCAAAGAAAGTTATCCCTATAAAATCATATAGTCTGGCTATGCTCCATCTTCACCACACAAAGTATTTAAATCATGCACAACCCCGATGACAAGCCAAGAAATTGTTTCATACTCTAACTTTTTCAAAACTTTTTCAATCTTCACGCAATACATGAGCGTGAGCCATGGATATAGCACTATAGGTGGAATAGAATGGTGGTTGTGGAGAAGACAAAAAGGAGAAGATGGTCTCACATCAACTAGGCGTATCAACGGGCTATGGAGATGCCCATCAATAGATATCAATGTGAGTGAGTAGGGATTGCCATGCAACGGATGCACTAGAGCTATAAGTATATGAAAGCTCAAAAAGAAACTAAGTGGGTGTGCATCCAACTTGCTTGCTCATGAAGACCTAGGGCAATTTTTGAGGAAGCCCATCATTGGAATATACAAGCCAAGTTCTATAATGTAAAGTTCCCACTAGTATATGAAAGTGATAACATGAGAGACTCTCTACTATGAAGATCATGGTGCTACTTTGAAGCACAAGTGTGGTAAAAGGATAGTAACATTGTCCCTTCTCTCTTTTTCTCTCATTTTTTTATTTGGGCCTTTCCCTTTTTTATGGCCTCTTTTTATTTGGGCTTCTTTGGCCTCTTTTTTTCGTCTGGAGTCTCATCCCGACTTATGGGGGAATCATAGTCTCCATCATTCTTTCCTCACTGGGACAATGCTCTAATAATGATGATCATCACACTTTTATTTTTCTTATAACTCAACAATTCCACCTCGATACTTAGAATAAAATATGACTCTATGTGAATGCATCCGGTGATGTACCGGGATATGCAATATGACAATGATGGAGTGTGTCATGATGAACTAGATGGTGGAAAGTTGCATGGCAATATATCTCGGAATGGCTATGGAAATGCCATAATAGGTAGGTATGGTGGCTGTTTTGAGGAAGGTATATGGTAGGTGTATGATACCGGCGAAAGGTGTGCGGTATTAGAGAGGCTAGCAAAGGTGGAAGGGTGAGAGTGCGTATAATCCATGGACTCAACATTAGTCATGAAGAACTCATATACTTATTGCAAAATTCTAGAAGTTATCGAAGCAAAGTATTACGCGCATGCTCCTAGGGGGATAGATTGGTAGGAAAAGACCATCGCTCGTCCCCGACCGCCACTCATAAGGAAGACAATCAATAAATAAATCATGCTCCGACTTCATCACATAAGGGTTCACCATACGTGCATGCTACGGGAATCACAAACCTTAACACAAGTATTCTTTAAATTCACAACTACTCAACTAGCATGACTTTAATATTATCACCTCCATATCTCAAAACAATTATCATGCTTCAATCTTTTCTTAGTATTCAACACACTCAAAACAAAGTTTCACAAATCTTGAATACCAAGCATATTATTATTAAGCGAATTACCATGCTATTTAAGAGACTCTTAAAATAATTTAAGTGAAGCATGAGATATCAATAGTTTCTTTAAAACAAATCCACCACCGTGCTCTAAAATATCTAAGTGAAGCACATAGAGCAAAATTATAACGCTCAAAAGATATAAGTGAAGCACATAGAGCAAAACTACTACGCTCAAAAGATATAAGTGAAGCACATAGAGCATTCTATCAAATTTTAATTCATGTATGGCTCTCTCAAAAGGTGTGTACAGCAATATGATTGTGGCATACTAATACACAAAGACACAAATAATACAAGATGCTCCAAGCAAAACACATATCATGTTGGTGAATAAAAATATAGCTCCAAGTAAATTACCGATGGAAGTGGACAAAAGAGGGGATGCCTTCCGGGGCATCCCTGAGCTTTGACTTCTTGGTGTCCTTATATTATCTTGGGGGTGCCATTGGCATCCCCAATCTTAGGATCTTGCCACTCCTTGTTCCACGATCCATCAAAAGAATTCACCCAAAACTTGAAAACTTCACAACACAAAACTCAAAATAGAAAACTCGTGAGCTCCGTTAGCGAAAGAAAACAAAAGACCACTTCAAGGTACTGTAATGAACTCATTCTTTATTTATATTGGTGTTAAACCTACTGTATTCATACTTCTCTATGGATTATAAACTATTTTACTAGCCATAGATTCATCAAAATAAGCAAACAACACACGGAAAACAGAATCTGTCAAAAACAGAACAGTCTATAGTAATCTGTAGCTAGCGCAAGATCTGGAACCTCAAAAATTCTAAAATAAATTGCTGGACGTGAGGAATTTATCTATTAATCATATAATAAAATAATTAACTAAATATCACTCTTCAAATAAAAAATACAGCAGTTCTCGTGAGCGCTAAAGTTTCTGTTTCTTACAGCAAGTTCAACAAGACTTTCCACAAGTCTTCCCAATGGTTCTACTTGGCACAAACACTAATTAAACACAAAAAACACAAACAAAACAGAGGCTAAATAATTTATTTATTACTAAACAGGATTAAAAGGCAAGGAATAAAAATAAAATTGGGGTGCCTTCCAACAAGCGCTATCGTTTAACGCCCCTAGCTAGGCATAAAAGCGAGGATAGATCTAGGTATTGCCATCTTTGGTAGGCAATTCTTCGACGAGGCATCTATTTTCCTTAGGAATTTCTTTCTTTCTAGTGATTATCAAATTTTTAGGCACAAGATCAAAAAATTCATTTGTAGCAATCAGTTCCTTAATGATAGCAAAAAGATTAGGATGAATACTTATAGATTTAAGATCCGCAGTTTCCTTACTAGATGATTCACCCTTATTTTTAGGAACATACATAAGCTTGGAAATTTTAGTAGGAGGACTTGGAGTATTCTTTACGGAAGAAAAAGCGGTTCCCAAGTTTGTAATGATACCCTCAAGTTTATCAATTCTAGTAGAATCTAAGTTTATCTTCTCATTAACTATGGGTCCCTTTTCCTTAATATTTTTCAGAGTCATTCCTACCTTAGATCCATATTGAGTAATTTGATTGTGGATCTTTTTATCTAGATTTTCAATTGATTCAATAGTAGCAACTTTATTTTCAATAATTTCAAGTCTTTGCATAACATGCTCCAAAGTTAACGTGGTTCCATTAACCAAAAGAGGTGGTGAGCCAAATAAATTTAGCATAGCATTATAAGAATCAAAAGTATGGCTACCCAAGAAGGTCCCTCCGGTAATGGTATCGAGGATATATCTATACCAAGGATTAACACCTACATAAAAATTGCGGAGAAGAACTAAGGTAGATTGCTTCCTGGTAGATCTATTTTGAGCATTGCAAATTCTATACCAAGCATCTTTTAGATTTTCTCCCTCCCTTTGTTTAATATTTAGTACTTCACTCTAGGGAGACAACGGAGAAGATATGAGACTAGTCATGACGACAAGCAAACAAACTAGCACATAAGCAAACAAGAGGCAAGCGGAAAAGAGAGGGAGGATAGAGAGTGAGAGGACGAATAAAACGGCAAAGGTGAATTGGGGGGGAGAGGAAAACGAGAGGCAAATGGAAAATAATGTAATGCAAGAGATAGGGATTGTGATGGGTACTTGGTATGTTGACTTTTTGCGTAGACTCCCCGGCAACGGCACCAGAAATCCTTCTTGCTACGTCTTGAGCTTGCGTTGGTTTTCCCCGAAGAGGAAGGAATGATGCAGCAGAGTAGCATAGGTATTTCCCTCAGTTTTTGAGAACCGAGGTATCAATCCAGTAGGAGCCCACGCTCAAGTCCCTCGTACCTGCACAAAGCGATAGCTACTCGCAACCAATGCGATTAGGGGTTGTCAATCCCTTCATGGTCACTTACGAGAGTGAGATCTGATAGATATAATATTTTTGGTATTTTTGGTATAAAGATGCAAAGTAAAAAGTAAAAGCAAAGTAAAAAAGCAAAGCAAGATTAAAGTGATGGAGATTGATATGATGAGAATAGACCCAGGGCCCATAGGTTTCACTAGTGGCTTCTCTCAAGAGCATAAGTATTCTACGGTGGGTGAACAAATTACCGTTGAGCAATTGACAGAATTGAGCATAGTTATGAGAATATCTAGGCATGATCATGTATATAGGCATCACGTCCGTGACAAGTAGATCGAAACGATTCTGCATCTACTACTTTTACTCCACTCATCGACCGCTATCCAGCATGCATCTAGAGTATTAAGTTAAAAACAGAGCAACGCCTTAAGCAAGATGACATGATGTAGAGAGATAAATTCATGCAATATGAAATAAACCCCATCTTGTTATCCTCGATGGCAACGATACAATACGTGCCTTGCTGCCCCTTCTGTCACTGGGTAAGGACACTGCAAGATCAAACCCAAAGCTAAGCACTTCTCCCATGGCAAGAACTACCAATCTAGTTGGCCAAACCAAACGGATAATTCGAAGAGACTTGCAAAGATAACCAATCATACATAAAAGAATTCAGAGAAGATTCAAATATTATTCATAGATAGACTTGATCATAAACCCTCAATTCATTGGTCTCAACAAACACACCGCAAAAATAGGATTACATCGAATAGATCTCCACAAGAGAGGGGGAGAACTTTGTATTGAGATTCAAAGAGAGAGAAGAGGCCATCTAGCTACTAACTATGGACCCGAAGCTCTGAGGTAAACTACTCACACTTCATCGGAGAGGCTATGATGATGTAGAAGCCCTTCGTGATGACGGCCCTCTTCCGGTGGAGCTCCGGAACAGGCCCCGAGATGGGATCTCGTGGATATAGAAATTTGCGGCAGTGGAATTAGGTTGTTGGCTCCTGTTCTGATCGTTTGGGGGTACGTGTGTATATATAGGAGGAAGAAGTACGCCGGAGGAGCAATGAGGGGCCCACGAGGCAGGGGGTGCGCCCTAGGGGGGGGCGTCCCCCACCCTCGTGACCGCCTCTTTTGTTCCTTGGAGCAGGGTCCAATTCTCCTGGATCACGTTCGGTGAGAAAATCACGTTCCCGAAGAATTTATTCCGTTTGGACTCCGTTTGATATTCCGTTTCTTCGAAACACTGAAATAGGCAAGAAACAACAATTCTGGGCTGGGCCTTCGGTTAATAGGTTAGTCCCAAAAATAATATAAAAGTGGAAAATAAAGCCCAATATAGTCCAAAACAGTAGATAATATAGCATGGAGCAATCAAAAATTATAGATACGTTGGAGACGTATCAGACACGAGGGCTCCACGAGGGTGGAGGGCGCGCCCTCCCCTACTGGGCGCACCCCCTACCTCGTGGGCACCTCGTGTGCTCTCCGGACTCCGTTTTCGTACATGACACGTATTTTTGTCGGTAAAAATTCATTATATAATCTCCCGGAGGTTTTGACTCCCGTATCACGCAAAAATCTCCCGGAGGTTTTGACTCCCGTATCACGTATTTTCGTTTCGAGTTGTTTTTCTGACAGATCCAGGCCGTCATGTCATCTTCAAGCGCCCCAAGGACCAGTTCTTCGAGAAGGTCATCAACCCCTACCTCGCAGAAGTGCTGAAACACCCTCAAACCATTGAGATGCATGAGGGGATGTTGCACATCCGCGATGCTGAGGGACCAAGGAAGACCGGAAGCACGGAGGCAAGGCTTGAGGCATTGGAGCAAGAAGTTTTCAAGTGTCAGGAGATGGTGGAGCGTGGACTCGATTCCAATCACATCATGATCACGGAGTTCACCAACAACCACAAGCTGGACGTCAAGGACATTGGGGAGGCCATCTTCAAGCTTCATGAGAAAAACGAGCACCTCCAAGCCCAGATCTATGACCCGCAAAATCAAAATTGTGAGTATGAATATAGATTCAAGAGGATGAGTTTGGCTGCAGATTTGAGGTTTCAGAAGACTTGGTCATCCTTCTATGATGGCGAGCCTATGCCTTGGAAGAAGGACGACAAGCCTACACCATCAACAAAATCACCACCATCTCCACCAACAAAGAAGAATTGAGTATCTGGTATGGGCACTCTACTTGGCAACTGCCAAGCTTGGGGGAGTGCCCCAGTATCGTATCACCATCACTTTTATCTTTACCGTTTTCCTTAGTTTGATCCTTTTGGTAATATCTTGATCCAGTAGAATAAAAGTTCTTAGTATGATCTAGTTGTGAGTTTTGCCTTATAATCCTTCTATGTAATCGAGCCCGTAAGCTATATAATAAAGATTAGTGTTGAGTCAAGGGCTTGATTATTTTGCCATGATCCTAAGGGAATAAAAGAAAAGAGAAAGAAATAAAAAGAAACAAAGAGATCATGTGAGTCTTATGGAGAGTAATGAGCTCACATAGAAAAGGTATGATGAATAAAAGTTGTTGAGAGTTGACAAACATAGTTTTGGTCATCGTTGCAATTAATAGGAAGTAATAAAGAAAGAGAGGTCTTCACATATAAATATACTATCTTGGACATCTTTTGTGATTGTGAGCACTCATTAAAATATGACATGCTAAAAGAGTTGACGTTGGAAAAGGAAGACAATGTAATGGGTTATGTTTTCTTACATCTGAGATAAATTATATTGTCATGGATCATCCAACATGGTTGAGCTTGCCTTTCCCTCCCATGCTAGCCAAATTCATCGCACTAAGTAGAGATACTACATGTGCTTCCAAATACCCTTAAACCAGTCTTTCCATGAGAGTCCACCATACCTACCTATGGATTGAGTAAGATCCTCCAAGTAAGTTGTCATCGGTGCAAAGCAATAAAAATTTCTCTCTAAATATGTATGACTTATTAGTGTGGGAGAAAATAAACTTTATATGATCGTGTGATATGGAAGAAATAAAAGCGACATACTGCATAATAAAGGTCCATATTACAAGTGGCAATATAAAGTGACGTTCTTTCACATTAAGATTTTGTGCATCCAACTATAAAAGCGCATGACAACCTCTGCTTCCCTCAGCGAAGGGCTTATCTTTTACTTTTATCTCCTACCCTGCATAAGAGTCATGGTGATCTTAACCTTTCCTTTTTAGATTTTATTCCTTTGGCAAGCACAGTATGTTGGAAAGATCCTGGCATATATAGCTAATTGGATGTAAGTTTTCATGAACTATTATTGTTGACATTACCCTTGAGGTAAAATGTTGGGAGGCAAAACTATAAGCCCGTCTATTTCTCTGTGTCCGGTTAAGATTCCATACCCATAAGTATTGCGTGAGTATCAGCAATTGTGAAAGACTATATGATAGTTGAGTATGTGGACTTGCTGAAAAGCTCTTATACATTGACTCTTTCCTATGTAATGATAAATTGCAATTGCTCCAATGACTGAGATTATAGTTTGTTAGTTTTCAATGAAGTTTACTATTAATACTTGAGATTGTGATTGAATTATTACTCTAGCATAAGAAATCATATGGCAAGAATTATATAAGTTGTTGTTCTAAGAATGATCATGATGCCCTCATGTCCGTATTTTATTTTTATCGACACCTCTATCTCTAAACATGTGGACATATTTTTTGATTTCGGCTTTTCGCTTGAGGACAAGTGAGGTCTAAGCTTGGGGGAGTTGATACGTCCATTTTGCATCATGCTTTTATATCGATATTTATTGCATTATGGGCTATTATTACACATTATGTCAGAATACTTATGCCTATTCTCTCTTATTTTACAAGGTTTACATAAAGAGGGAGAATGCCGGCAGCTGGGATTCTGGGCTGGAAAAGGAGCAAATATTAGAGACCTATTCTGCACAGCTCCAAAAGTCCTGAAACTTCATGGAAGACGTTTTCCAAATATATAAAAATACTAAGAGCAAGAACTTCACCAGGGGGGCCACACCCTACCCACGAGGGTGGGGGCGCGCCCTACCCCCTTGGGCGCGCCCCCTACCTCGTGGGCCCCCTGATGGCCCTCCAGTGGCCATCTTCTGCTATATGAAGTCTTTCGATGGGAAAAAAATAGCAAGCCATCTTCTCGGACGAAACTTCGCCACCACGAGGCGGAACCAATCTAGGGCTCTGGCGGAGCTGTTCTGCCGGGGAAACTTCCCTCCCGGAGGGGGAAATCATCGCCATTGTCATCACCAATGCTCCTCTCATCGGGAGAGGGCAATCTCCATCAACATCTTCATCAGCACCATCTCCTCTCAAAACCCTAGTGCATCTCTTGTATCCAGTTCTTGTCTCCAAGTTCGGGATTGGTGCTAGTAGGTTGCTAGTAGTGTTGATTACTCCTTGTAGTTGATGCTATTGGTTTAATTGGTGGAAGATCATATGTTCATATCCTATATGCATATTAATACCCCTCTGATTATGAACATGTTTATGCTTTGTGAGTAGTTACTTTTGTTCCTGAGGACATGGGAGAAGTCTTGCTATTAGTAGTCATGTGAATTTGGTATTCGTTCGATATTTTGATGAGATGTATGTTGTCTCTCCTCTAGTGGTGTTATGTGAACGTCAACTACATGACACTTCACCATTGTTTGGGCCTAGAGGAAGGCATTGGGGAGTAATAAGTAGATGATGGGTTGCTAGAGTGAGAGAAGCTTAAACCCTAGTTTATGCGTT
This sequence comes from Triticum urartu, assembly GCF_056163025.1. Classification (NCBI taxonomy): domain Eukaryota; kingdom Viridiplantae; phylum Streptophyta; class Magnoliopsida; order Poales; family Poaceae; genus Triticum; species Triticum urartu. The sequence continues at coordinate 579,043,886 of NC_141874.1, forward strand.
GCTTCGTAAGGGGCTGATTTGGATCCACATGTTTTATGCTATGGTTAGGTTTACCTTAATACTTTTGTTGTAGTTGCGGATGCTTGGAATAGAGGTTAATCATAAGTGGGATGCTTGTCCAAGTAAGGGCAGTACCCAAGCACCGGTCCACCCACATACCAAATTATCAAAGTACCGAACGTGAATCATATGAGCGTGATGAAAACTAGCTTGACGATATTCCCATGTGTCCTCGGGAGCGCTTTTCTTTATATAAGATTTTGTCCAGGTTTGTCCTTTGCTACAAAAAGGATTGGGCCACCTTGCTGCACTTTATTTACTTTTGTTACTTGTTGCTCGTTACAAACTATCCTATCACAAAACTATCTGTTACCACTTATTTCAGTACTTGTAGAGAATACCTTGCTGGAAACCGCTTATCATTTCCTTCTGCTCCTCGTTGGGTTCGACACTCTTACTTATTGAAAGGACTACGATAGATCCCCTATACTTGTGGGTCATCAATAGCTCATGTATCAACTAGGGCTGTCCGTATCTTCCATGTTAGGCGGGTTATTCTCAAGAGGAGTGGACTCCGCTCCTCACTCACGAGAAAGGGGCTGGTCACCGGGATGCCCACTCCCATGCTTTATGCAAACTAAATCAAAATAATTGCAAACAAAACTCCCCTAGGACTCTTTTTAGTTGGAGGCACTCGTTGTTTTGAGCAAGCCATGGATTGATGCTTGTTGGCGGAAGGGGGAGTATAAACTTTACCATTCTATTTGGGAACCGCCTATTATGTGTGTAGCATGGAAGATATTGCCATCTCTTGGTTGTTATGTTGACAATGAAAGTATACCGCTCAAAATATTATTCATCTCTATTTCAAAACCGAGCTCTGGCACCTCTACAAATCCCTGCTTCCCTCTGCGAAGGGCCTTTCTATTTACTTTTATGCTAAGTCATCATCCTCTTATTAAAAAGCACTAGTTAGAGAGCACCGCTGTCATTTGCATTCATTACTATTAGTTTACATTGAGTATGACTTGACTGGATCTCTTTTACCATGAATTACAATGTGTAGTCAGTCCTTGATCTTTAAAGGTGCTCTGCATTTATGTTTTGCGGTCTCAGAAAGGGCTAGCGAGATACCATCTTGTTATATCATATTATGATTGTTTTGAGAAAGTGTTGTCATCCGAGATTTATTATTATTGCTCGCTAGTTGATTATGCCATTGATATGAGTTAACTTGAGACCTAAGCGTTATTGCGAATGTGGTTAGTTATAATCTTTGCTGAAAACTTGAATGCTGGCTTTACATATTTACAACAACAAGAGCAAACAGAGTTTGTTAAAGTTTTTCTTTATCACTTTCAGTTTATCAACTGAATTGCTTGAGGACAAGCAAAGGTTTAAGCTTGGGGGAGTTGATACGTCTCCGTCGTATCTACTTTTCCAAACACTTTTGCCCTTGTTTTGGACTCTAACTTGCATGATTTGAATGGAACTAACCCGGACTGACGTTGTTTTCAGCAGAATTACCATGGTGTTATTTATGTGTAGAAACAAAAGTTCTCGGAATGACCTGAAACTTCATGGAACAAATTTTCAGAAAATATAAAAAATCCTTGCAAAAGATGAAGGACAGGGGGCCCACCACCTGTCCACGAGGGTGGGGGGGTGCATGCCCCCTAGGGCGCACCCCCTACCTCATGGGCCCCCTGGAGCTCCTCCGACCTCAACTCCAACTCTATATTTGGTTTCGGGGAGAAAAAAATCGGAGAGAAGAATTCATCACGTTTTACGATACGGAGCCGCCGCCAAGCCCTAAATACTCTCGGGAGGGCTGATCCGGAGTCCGTTCGGGGCTTTGGAGAGGGGAATCTGTCGCCATCATCATCATCAACCATCCTCCATCACCAATTTCATGATGCTCACCGCCATGCGTGAGTAATTCCATCGTAGGCTTGCTGGACAGTGATGGGTTGGATGGGATCTATCATGTAATCGAGTTAGTTTTGTTAGGGTTTGATCCCTAGTATCCACTATGTTCTGAGATTGATGTTGCTATGCCTTTGCAATGCTTAATGCTTGTCACTAGGGCCCGAGTGCCATGATTTCAGATCTAAACCTATTATGTTTTCATCAATATATGAGAGTTCTTGATCCTATCTTGCAAGTCTATAGTCACCTATTTATGTGTTATGATCCATTAACCCCGAAGTGACAATAATCGGGATACTTACCGGTGATGAACGTAGTTTGAGGAGTTCATGTATTCACTATGTGTTAATGCTTTGTTCCGGTACTCTATTAAAAGGAGGCCTTACTATCCCTTAGTTCCTGTAAGGACCCCACTGCCACGGGAGGGTAGGACAAAAGATGTCATGCAAGTTCTTTTCCATAAGCACGTATGACTATATTCGGAATACATGCCTACATTACAATGATGAAGTGGAGCTAGTTCTGTGTCACCCTAGGTTCTGATTGTTACATGATGAACCGCATCCGGCATAATTCTCCATCACCGATCCATTGCCTACAAGCTTTCCATATATTGTTCTTCGCTTATTTACTTTTCCGTTGCTATTGCTATCATCACTACAAAATACCAAAAACATTACTTTTACTACCGTTACCTTTTGCTACCATCACCACTACTATCATATTACTTTGCTACTAAATACTTTGCTGCAGATACTAAGTTTCTAGGTGTGGTTGAATTGACAACTCAGTTGCTAACACTTAAGAATATTCTTTGGCTCCCCTCGTGTCAAATCAATAGATTCAGGTTGAATACTCTACCCTCGAAAACTGTTGCGATCCCCTATACTTGTGGGTTATCATTACCACGTGGTCTGCCTTTTCGTACAGAAATGAGCTCCACCGTGTACCTACGCGTGTGTGGTTGGGAAAGCGATGGGAGTACGTGCGCTGTGCGTGCACCTCTTCTCTTCCTGCACGCCCCCACCTACATGGGTTTGTGTGAGAGGGACTATAAAGATACAAACCGACATAATGCGCCATCCATCCCCACGCCTCCGCCCAGTCTGACCACCAGTCACCACCACGCCCCACTCCTCCTCACCTTATCTCTCATCTTTCTCCCTCCATTTTTATATACAAGGCCACTATCAAAATTACAATTTGCAGATAGAAAAGGCCACTAACACTAATCAATGCAATATTAATGGTGTTTGCCTCGTAGTACTACTAGCAAAGGAGGACATTAATTATCCCTTGCATGCATGCGGGAGTGTGAGCATTGGCTTCATGTGCATGAAAAAGAAGAATACACATTAATTTACATGGCAAACAAGGAAACAAGGTGGCTTGCAACATTGAGTTAGAATACATTGATATTTTCCTTGGTACCTATAATATGGGTTTGTGGCCTTGTATACAAAAATGGAGTCCGATAAAATTCTCGAGATGCCATTTATCCGATAAAATTCTCGAGCAATCATTAGCTTTTACAAAATGGGATTACTCCTGCATTGGTCAATCACAACAGGTGTTTTGTAAAAAAAATGCATCTTGATGTTCCGTGCAATGCACGGGCATCTTGCTAGTCCATGAAAACAACACATGGCAAAATTCCACGGCGAACGAGGGATTTGAATCTGTTGGGAGGGGCTGTTTGGATCTTGCCCGGGGTAGCCAAAATATTGGGGACCCTTTTGTCCACCGGTGCCTTTGCCACCGATGAACGAGGAATGGCTCGGGTTCTCATGCATCCTCCAGCGCGCACGTTGGAGATGAGCTTGCATGAGTTGTGTTCTTTTTGTCCCACCACGCCGCCCGAGCCTCCCGTAGACCGACCGGTGACCCGCAAATTACGCCATCCAACCGTAGCTGCACACATTATGACAGCAGGTCAACCAACCGGACGAAATTCACGCAAACACGGCGATATTTCATATAAACAATGAGGAAATCATATAAGATACCGGATTTTCATACAAACATGACGGATTTCATTACATTCAAATGAACTACGCGGTGCTAGTTCTAGACAGCACAGGTATATAATACCTGGCCTAAATGGTCGCCCGCCGATCGATTTGTGTTCCTCATGTCCGGCAGCAAGATCACTGGACTGCCGGGAGCCCCGGAGGTTTATGCGGGGTCGACGAAGGTCCTCGCAAGAAAAGGATCCGCCAAGACACCTACTATGTACGCCGGTGTCGCCTCCGTGGTGGCCTTCATGAGACCCAAGCGGCGGCGGCCTCCCGTGTTCTACTTCTCCTTGATGATGGCGGTGGACGCGAAGGCGCTCGCCACCGACTCGTCGCTCTCCGCACACCCGGCTTCTGTCGCTTCTTGCATGGCGCGGCCGCCGGCATGGGAGTCTCGGCCACAGAACCGGGAGATGCGGTACGAGGCGGCGACGTGGACGGCAGCAACAGCGCCCGTGCACCGCTCCTCGTTGAGCTGGCCTGGAGTGGTGAGTTGCTGAACCACGCGCCGGCTTGGGGCGGCAACTGGCTCCGTCGGGCGAGGGGAGGTAAGTGGATCAGCGAGCTGCATAGCTCGTATCTGGTGGGCTCGGAGGGCCACCCAACCGCCTTGGATGCAGAATAACTACTATTTGTAAGCCATTGTAAGAGTGGACAAAATGGTGAAGGAGGAGATAGGGGAGCGGCGGAGGTGTGCGATTCTTGGCCAGCGTTTGGCCTCGTTTAAATAGGAGATTAAATAGACGGCGGATGGCAGGAGCTCGGCCGGCGTTGCGTTTAATGCCGGCCCAGTCATGAACGGACGTGTGTCCAGAGTGGGTTTCTCGGCTTCCACACGGGCGGGTTTCATGGAGGCGTTTGAATGCGGCAAGGAGGCATGTTCAGCCGGGCATGCAGCGAGTGGCGCCCTCGACTCTGATGTAGGACAGCGCGCCATTCTTCTACTGACGTGTGGGCTCTTTGGGTACATGGCCTGCATGTCAGTGACCCAACGCAGGCAGCGCACAGCAGAGGAACCTTTGGTGAGCCAGGGCGGCCAGAAGCGGGCATTCCATAAACCGATGATTGTTCATTGAGTGTGACCTCGTCCTTTTTATGTAGATAAGCCTACTATGTTGATGGCCCGTTCGATACGTTGTGATTCATAAAGACCGCTACAAACATCAATGTTCTGCTTATCATAGATAAGATTGATTAATACCCATAACAATCCATGTCCTTAACAAAGGGTGCATGCATGTATAGGTTGAGCGTGTGTCTTGCGTCGTGTGTTGTGTGCATGCAGGCGTGCGAGTGTTGCGTGCGTGCAAGGGTATGTTTTAGTGTTGCATGCATGTGTGCGTACGTGCGTGTGTTCGTGAGTGCATGTGTACGCGTCAGTGTTGCACGCCTGCATGCGTGCATGTGTTCGTTATGTGTACGTGTCAGTGTTGCACGCCTACATGCGTGCGTGTCTTGCGTGCGTGCATGTGTACATGCGGGGTGAGGCTACACGTCAGTCGACTGACTTTTTCATATCTGGTCATTAGATTTTCCAGCCATTGGATACGAAATCAAGGGCATGTAGTTTATCATCAAACTCCACCCCCCTGAGCCGCCAGCCACCACCGGCCTCGCCGCCGGCCCGCGCCGCCTCGCCGCCCGGGCCGTCCCGAAACCACTCCTCATCGCCGGTCCGCCGCCGCACCGGCCGTCCCTCTAGCCCCCCCCCCCCCCCGCGCCGAGCTTTTTCTCCGGCGATCCCCACCCCACCGCCGAATCAACGCCCCCCCCACCGCCCGCGACTGCCAACCAGAGGTCTCACGACTTCGAGTACCCACCGACCACTAATTTATTACCATTTCTGTCCTTCATATATGCGCTGACGGGTGGGCCCTATGGTAATGTGCGTGGCTGAATGTGGACCGTTTGAGTGGTTAATTGATCATGTCATCAACAAATTACGGAGCTGTATGATGAGCCAGTGACCGTATGATCACCCTAAAATGAATTTTATTAACACAGTACAGACTCAAACTACCATTTCTTTCTTTCATATACGGGCTGATAGGTGGGCCCCACGGTTATGCGCCCCGATGGTGCAACACTAGTTGCGCCACATGGAACGTTTGACTGCTCAATTGATTGTGTCATCAACAAAATACGAAGTTGTACGGGTGAGCCAGTGACCGTATAATCATGACATGTATTTTTTTAACATGGTACAGACGCAAGGGCTCAAATATATGCGCAAGCACTCACTGCTATAAGCCCAGACACGCAGACCCTACCCCTATGAGCAACTTCGAGAGAGTGGGCCAGCATATGATCTTGAGATTTTATGAAGTCACCATATGTTCCTCGTAGTCGAGTGGAATGTCTCCTCCCACTGAACGCACATCGCCAGAAAATACTGAAATTAACCCAGGATAAATGCGAGCATCGGGACTTTAACCCTGGTGGGCTCAAGAAACCACTGTCCTCCTAACCATCCAACCACATGTTGGTTAGCACGAAAAAATGTATGTGGTGACCGTGATGAGCTTATTCTGAAGTCCAGTGACCATATCGTGCTTTCGCTTCAAATACAATGACCGTAAGTGTTGTCAACAAAATACGGAGCACGCATCAAATGCAAAGTCCGTCAGTGTCATCAAGAAAATACGGAGATGTATCATGAGCTAGATACCGTATGATCACCACGAGAATGTATACGGTGACCATAATGAGCACATTCTAAACTCCAGTGACTGTATAGTGCTTTAGCTTGAAATACAGTGACCGTCATGCGAGAATGTGTCGTGGTCATGCATACTTTTAGAGGGCCGAGAGATAGTTTGTGTGCGTACATGAAAGTGGTGTAGAAAGAGGGGATGTCCGGTGGAGACAAGGAGAGATATGCCCTTTGTTTCTCTTTCCCGTGACTAATGTTTTAGGAGAATACATAAATATTCACAATGCAGAACAAATATTTTTGGATGCACCATGCAATTAACTTTCATGTATAACATTGTACTATTGTATATGCTTATTTTCTTAGTGGCCGATTGCGTGTGTGGTGTGGTGGGCACATCATTTCTAGTTGTGGTGGGTCAACATGAGGAGTCATGGGTTGGTTCCATCCAGCGCCACGTAGGTTGGATCGGGACGCGTTATACGAAGACCCATGTGGAGGACTCGGCATACAACACGAAGCTAGCTACCAGAGTAGCGGAGGACTCTATCCCCACTGGTGATAAGCCAAATATATATGATTTGTAACCCTAGGCCCTGAGTATGTTATAGAAGCTTGGGGGCTAGTTCATCGACAGTATACACACACCCACAATGCCTGGCATTCATGTGTACTTTGTACACACCCCTATCACTAATATACAGTACCAGGAGTAGGATTTTTCCTCAACTACAAGGGTCCGAACTAGGGTAAAACTTTGCCTTGTATTTTCTTACATCTGCCAACTACTAAGAGAGAGGTGTGTCTGGGGGGGCAATGTGTGCGAGAGAGGCCTAAAGATAATGTGCATGCGGGAGACACGTAGGCACATATATGTGCGTATAGAGGGATAGTAGAGATTGTGCGTGTGTGTATATGCATGTGAGAGAAATAGTGTTTTCCAACTGAGATTAGTGAAAAGAGTGGTACATAGTAGTCAGAAAGAGAGAGAGAGAGAGAGAGAGAGAGAGATACAGAGAGAGCATGTGTGTGAGACTCCCCGACACCCCGAGACAGATTGTGAGCATGTGAGAAAGAGAAATGCCGATGCATATGAAGTGTGTGCACACGAAGACTCGGAGGACGACAATTATGTTCCGCTCTCCGAGGATGAGGCGAGCCTCGGCACCGAGGATTTCATCGTGCCTAAGGAACCTCTTTAGCAGGAACGCTTCAAGCGCCAGCTGATAGCCACTGCAAGGAGCCTGAAAAAGAAGCAGCAACAGCTTCAAGCTGATCAAGATCTGCTCAACGATAAATGGACCGATGTCCTAGCAGCCGAAGAATACGGCCTCAAGCGCCCAACCAAAAGCTACCCGAAGCGCAAATTGCTACCTTAGTTCGACGATGAGGCGACGGAATACATACCACCATTGCACAATGCGGCTGACCGACCACCACGTGGTCGGGACAAAACGGCAACTAAAGCCGAACACCAGCCCGCCCCGCCTCATCGCAAAGACAGAGGTAAATTAGCCCACGGCCATACATATGACCTTCGACAGGACCTGAACAATAAAGCATGACATACCAGATCGATCTACGGATCGCGAGGACATGCCTCGACACGCGACGACGGCCATCTGTTCGGATGTGACAAACCTAGTCACGCGCGGGCTGAAAGCCGCAGACGGACTCCATCAGAGCTACGTCGCGATACAGCCCGATATAGAGGTGCCGCACACCCTCATTGCTTCACCGATGAATTCATGGAACATGAATTCCTAGAAGGGTTCAAACCCGTGATTATTGAATCAAATGACGGGACAACTGATCCCGCGGTATGGATCGAGGACTTCATCCTCCACATACATATGGCCCGCGGTGACGACCTTCATGCCATTAAATACCTCCCCCTAAAACTCAAAGGACCAGCCCGACACTGGTTGAACAGCCTGCCCAAAAACTCCATCGGCAGCTGGGAGGACTTGGAGGAAGCCTTCCTTGATAACTTTCAAGGTACATATGTTCGAACTCTGGACGCTGATGACTTAAGCCATATAGTTCAACGGCCCGCACAGTCCGCCAGGAAATTCTGGACTAGGTTCTTAACTAAAAAGAACCAGATTGTCGACTGTCCGGATGCCGAAGCCCTAGCGGCCTTTAAACACAGCTTCCGCGACGAATGGCTCGCTCGCCACCTCGGCCAAGAAAAGCCAAAATCCATGGTGCCCCTCACGGCACTCATGACCCTCTTTTGTGCGGGCGAGGATAGTTGGTTGGGCCATAGCAAAAACAATGCAAGCGACGCCGGCACCCCTGAAGCTAAAAATAGCAAAGACAAGTCTCGACGCAACATATACAAGTGAAGAAACAACTATGACAACACCAAGGATATAATGTGGAGGTGCTCGCAAAAAATGTGTGTTCACACTTAACCCAACGTCTTGGTCCTATTAAGGAGGTGATAGCGTAGCGAACGAGGCAACCGGACTATAATGCTTTAACACTTTCACTTAGCCATAGGAGTTTGACAGTGGGGCTACTAGATAGCCCCTGGTGGCTCCACACTCTCCCGATCTCGGGGTGAAAACGGCCCTTCGTTAAGGCGGAGGAATTCTAACATTCCGATAGGTCATCGAGTGGTTGACCAGTCTCATGCTATATCATGACAGTCAGTTTTCGGCTTTCTCTACTGAGGTCCTCATCCGGATGAACCAGGGCACAATCGCAGTAGTTCTTCTGGTGCTGCCTTAGCCGATAAAGCTGAACGTAAGGCACCAAAATGCAGGAGACGGACAAACCCAACATTTGACCAAAGACAATGATTCAGAGCTGATGCATCTAAGGCCAAACTCGCGACGCCGAACACTCCCGAAGGTATTCGGTCTTTATGGTATAAACCGTGCCTAAATAGTGCCCTTTGTAAGAATCCCCTTGTGTCCAGGTACATGCATTATTCTGACATGGCCACATGCCAAGACGTCAGCATCCTTCTCAATTGTGCTGAGAATTCGGTGGATGTGTATCAACAAGAGACAGTAAACAAGGTTTACGCAGGCTTTTAATCTAAAAAGAATCCTTGGAACGGGTCCCTGCTGCACGTCTGTGCCTGTGTCTCCGTTGTGCCGTATCCTGGACGGGTGTAGCACGATGATCATCTGTAAAAGAGAGGAACTTAGGTGAAAAAGTTGTCGTGCAAAAAGATAGTTTTTAAAGAAACCATGTATAATTCAAGATGAGTAAAAATTGCCACTTGTCTGCGTGCGTTGAGCCCCTTGTAATTGTAATAGGGGTGTGACCGGTATGAATTACATATAGCTACGCCGGACTCGTCTAACCGTGTCCATGGTCTTGACGACCTGTTAAATGCTTTAGTTGGTGAGGCCGTTTTTAGTGTGCGGCTGCCAAGGCAGCCGCACTCTCTTCGGCGCGCAAAGATCGCTCAATACTTCCATTCACTGTAATGATGCCACGTGGACCGGGCATCTTGAGTGTGAGGGAAGCGTAATGCGGTATTGCATTAAAGCAAGTGAAAGCTTCGCGTCCAAGTAGTGCTTGATAGCCACTTTGGAACGGAGCGATGTGGAAGGTTAAATGTTCGCCACGGAAGTTATCGGGGAAGCCGAATATAACCTTTAGTAGCAGGGAGCCCGTGCAATGAGCCCCTGGGCCTGGCGTTACTCCTTTAAAGGTAGTATTGCTATGGCAAATTTTCGTTGGGTCTATCCCCATTTCACGGATTGTATCCTGGTATATCAGGTTTAGACTGCTGCCACCGTCCATCAGGACTCGTGTGAAGTGGTATCCGTCAATTATTGGGTCTAATACCAGGGCAGCCCATCCTGCACGCTGGATACTTGCTGAGTAATCACGATGGTCGAAAGTGATCGGTTGAGACGACCAGTGGCAGGACTCCACGGTGATAGGCCCTTGGGCATATTTTTCAGGGAGTGCCGTTTTGTTTCTCCCCTTGATCACGTGTAACACGTTTACTGTTTTGACTTCTGGTGGAAATTTCTTTTGTTCCCCAGTGTCTTGCTTGAGAGGCTCATCCTCGTATTCGCTTGGTGTATCCTCCCCCTTGTGTACGGCGTTGAGCTTGCCGGACTGCTTGAAGACCCAACATTCTCTATGGGTATGATTAGCGGGTTTACCAGGGGTGCTATGGATCTGACATATTTGGTCCAGAATTTTGTTTAGGCCGGACAGTTCGTCTCTGGCGCCTTTAGAGGGCGGCTTTTGCTGACCTGGCCGAGAGCTTTTGAATCCGGCATTTACTGTCGTGCTCTTCGTGCTGTCTTCTTTATTCCGGCGTTTGTTATTGTTGTTGCGCCTTGATTTCCCATTTCCATCTCTAACTTCGGATGTACTAGGGTCGCTGGTGCTGCATCTGGCTAGCCAGCTATCCTCACCCACGCAAAAGAGGGTCATGAGGCTTGTAAATGCTGCCATTGTTCTCGGCTTTTCTTGGCCGAGGTGTCTGGCAAGCCATTCGTCACGGACGCTATGCTTAAAAGCTGCCAAGGCTTCGGCGTCTGGACAGTCGACAATTTGGTTCTTTTTAGTAAGAAACATGTTCCAAAGCTTTCAGGCTGACTCTCCGGGCGGTTGAGATATATGACTCAAATCATCCGCGTCCGGAGGTCGGACATAAGTCCCTTGAAAATTTGCCCGAAAGGCGTCTTTGAGCTCTTCCCAGCTTCCAAAGGAGCTTTCGGGGAGGCTCTTAAGCCAGTGCCGAGCTGGCCCTTTGAGTTTGAGGGGTAAATACTTAATGGCGTGGAGATCATCTCCCCGAGCCATATGGATATGGAGGATATAGTCCTCAATCCAGACCCTAGGGTCTGTTGTTCCGTCGTATACCTCTATGTTTACGGGTTTGAATCCCTCTGGAAATTCATGGTCCAGCACCACATCGGTGAAACATAGGGGGTGTGCGGCACCCCTATATCTGGGTGTACCACGTTGTTCGGATGTTTGTTGTGTTGCATCGTATGCTGGAGCACGCTTGCGTGGTCCATAGATGGATCTGGTTTCGCTGTCACTTTGATGCGAGCCCTCGCGTAGACCGCGTATTGGTTTATGTGCGGCGTTGCTTGCCGCTTTATGTTGGCTGTGAGGTCGTCTATCCGGCCAGATGGCTGTTTTAATTTTTGGTTGTGGGGGGACTAAGGCTTCCTCATCGAATTCAGGTAGCAACTTCCACTTTGGGTAGCTCTTGGTGGGGCGATTGCCGCTGTACTTCGCTGCTGTGTTGAGTACTTTACTCCATCTGATTTGGAGTGTGTCCTGCGCAGCATTGAGCCTTTACTTCTGTTTTTTCAGACTCCTCGTGGTGGCAACAAGCCTTTCACGGGCATTTTGCTGCTCCGGGTGCCTGTCCGGCATTATGTCGTCCGGACTATTATCTTTGACAGAATTGGTTTGTTCGGTTTGATTCTCCATGTTGTCGTGGTCCGGCAATGGCTCGCCCTGCTCTAACGCTGGGACTGTATGATCGTTGTTTCTACCGAGGCAGGATTTGGGGCGGTGCTTATGCCGCCGCTTTGACTGCTTCTCAAGGGGACAATCCTTCGTAGCGTCCTTCCATTCCTCGTCGTCGTCTTCTTTTGGTGTGTCCACCATGTATACGTCATATGATGAGGTGGACGTCCAGCGCACTGTGGGCGGTGGTTCCTCTTTGCCTCCCGCATCGTCGTCCATACCGTCGATGTCTTTGGAGTCGAAGTTGATCATGTTGGTTAAATTATCAAGAGTGGCTACGAAGTGGGTGGTGGGTGAGCGTCGAATTTCTCCGTCGTCCGCATCCCAATCCTGTTGGCCATAGTCCGGCCAGGGCTCTCTTGACAAAGAGAGAGACCTTAGTGAATTCAGAATGTCGCCAAAGGGCGAGTGTTGAAAGATATCTGCGGCGGTGAATTCCATGATCGGCGCCCAATCGGATTCGATTGGCAGGGGTGCGGACGGTTCGGAGTCCAGAAAAGAGTCTGACACCTTGGAGTCATGGGCTTCGCAGAGGATTAGGCTGGTGTTCGGCTCGATCGCCGTTGAGACTGCAGCCCCAGAGGCGGTGTCTAGCCACCCGTCCTCGATTGGCGTAGTTGGCTCCGAGCTAAGGGTCGGAGCTGAAGCGGGCGCGGCCTCTGGGGTACTATTCGGCGGCAGAGCTAGGTCATACCCGTCGTGACAGTGCGGCGCGCCCGGCTGTGGCTCGAATCCATCGAAGATCAAGTCTCCGCGAGTGTCGGACGTGTAGTTCAAACTTCCAAATCTGACCTGATGGCCAGGGGCGTAGCTTTCAATCTGCTCCAGATGGCCAAGCGAATTAGCCCGCAGTGCAAAGCCGCCGAATACGAAGATCTGTCCGGGGAGAAAAGCCTCGCCCTGGACCGCATCGCTATCGATGATAGTAGGAGCCATCAAGCCTAACGGTGACGACACAGAGGAACTCTCAATGAAAGCACAAATGTCGGTGTCAAAACCGGTGGATCTCGGGTAGGGGGTCCCGAACTGTGCATCTAGGCCGGATGGAAACAGGAGGCAGGGGACACAATGTTTTACCCAGGTTCGGGCCCTCTTGATGGAGGTAAAACCCTACGTCCTGCTTGATTGATATTGATGATATGGGTAGTACAAGAGTAGATCTACCACGAGATCAGAGAGGCTAAACCCTAGAAGCTAGCCTATGGTATGATTGTATGTTGTGGTTGTTGTCCTACGGACTAAAACCCTTCGGTTTATATAGACACCGGAGACGGTTAGGGTTACACAAGGTCGGTTACAAAGGAGGATATATCCATATCCGTATTGCCTAGCTTGCCTTCCACGCCAAGTAGAGTCCCATCCGGACACGAGACGAAGTCTTCAATCTTGTATCTTCATAGTCTAACAGTCCGGCCAATGGAGATAGTCTGGCTGTCCGGAGACCCCCTAATCCAGGACTCCCTCACCTGGAAAAACTCTTATATAGAGAAAAGCGCTCCCGAGGACACATGGGAATATCATCAACCTAATTTTCATCACGTTCGTATGATTCATGTTCGGTACTTTGATAATTTGGTATGTGGGTGGACCGGTGCTTGGGTACCGCCCTTACTTGGACAAGCATCCCACTTATGATTAACCTCTATTGCAAGCATCCGCAACTACAACAAAAGTATTAAGGTAAACCTAACCATAGCATGAAACATATGGATCCAAATCAGCCCCTTACAAAGCAACGCATAAACTAGGGTTTAAGCTTCTGTCACTCTAGCAACTCATCATCTACTTATTACTTGCCAATGCCTTCCCCTAGGCCCAAATAATGGTGAAGTGTCATGTAGTCGACGTTCACATAACACCACTAGAGGAGAGACAACATACATCTCATCAAAATGTCGAATGAATACCAAATTCACATGACTACTAAGAGCAAGATTTCTCCCATGTCCTCAGGAACAAACATAACTACTCACAAAGCATATTCATGTTCATAATTAGAGGGGTATTAATATGCATATAGGATCTGAACATATGATCTTCCACCAAATAAACCAACTAGCATCAACTACAAGGAGTAATTAACACTACTAGCAACAATCCCGGACATGGAGATAAGAATTGGATACAAGAGATAAACTAGGGTTTTGAGAGGAGATGGTGCTGATGAAGATGTTGATGGAAATTGCCCTCTCCCGATGAGAGGAGCATTGGTGATGATGATGGCGATGATTTCCCCCTCCTGGAGGGAAGTTTCCCCAGCAGAATAGCTCCGCCAGAGCCCAAGATTGGTTCCGCCAAGGTTCCGCCTCGTGGCGGCGGAGTTTCGTCTGACAAGATGGCTTATGATTTTCCCCCATTGAAAGACTTCCACTAGTAGAAAAGGGGGCAAAGGTCCAGGACGGGTCAGCCCATTAGTCCCGGTTCAGTCTAGAACCGGGACCAATGGGGGCATTGGACCCGGTTCGTGAGCCCAGGGGGCCGGCCGGGCCATTTGGGCCATTGGTCCCGGTTCGTCTAGACCTTTTGGTCCCGGTTGGTGGGACGAACCGGGACCAATGGGCCTCGCTCCTGGCCCACCACCATTGGTCCCGGTTGGTGGCTTGAACTGGGACCAAAGGCTCCCCTTTAGTCCCGGTTCATGCCACCAACCGGGACAAATGAGGTGCCTATATATACCCCCTCGCGTAAGAGCAGAGCACACTGCTCTGTTTTTTCTGGCCGAGGGGGAGAGGGCTTGGTGGTGCTCTAGCTCACCTCCTATGCACACAAGGTGTTCGATGGAATGCCCAAGCGACACTACCTAAGCTTTCTCCTCTCCAAGCTCGACCTCCAAGCTCCATTTTCCTCAATATTTGTCTAGGTTTAGCGGTCCGTCATGCCCCGTCCCCGTCTTCACCGCCGTCGATCAGCCGCGCTGAGCTCATCGCCAGCACCACCGTGGTGAGCCTCTTGTTCTTATCTTCTTTCTAAAAGGAAAAAATATTCTTACTTGTATGTTTACATAGATACTTGTATTATTTTCTTACTTTTATTATTGCATCTTATATAGTGCGATGGTTTTGGTATCCGCCCCCGTCGGCCCTCATCTTGTCTATGATTCGGATCTGGTATATATATTATCTTTATAACTATTGGTTCATTTATTGTTTATGAAAATTATGCCGACCAACGTTACATAGATTTTATTTATGTAGGATGTATGTGAATCGGAAATTCCAACCGACCCTATTGTCGAGAGGTTAAATTTAGTTGAAGAAGAAAACAATTTGTTGAAGGAAAAAATAAAAAAAAATTGAGGCGGAGAAGATGATATTAGAGTTGCATGTTGCGGATGTCGTCGATGATCACAAGATCAAGATGGATCAATATGCCATTCATACCGAGGCTTGGTATCATTATGCTTGAAGATTAGAAAGATTAGAAAATATGCCATTCATACCGAGGCTTGGTATCATTATGCCGTTGGATCAATTGTTACCTTGGTTGCGATTATGATCGCATTTGTTTTCGCATTGAAATGTTTTACATAGTTTCAATGTATGGTTTAATTAATTAGATGCTCTGGAGAGCTATATGTTGTTAGATGAGAACTATGTATGTACTTTGGTTTTAATGTGATGATGAACTTCTATTAATTTGGAACTTAATTATACATAATGCACGCAGATGAACCGGCAATGGATGTACGGTGACAGACACACCTCCGAGTACATTAAGGGCGTGCATGAGTTTCTCGATGCGGCTGAGGCAAACAAGCAGAATGGTTTTATGTGTTGTCCATGCACTGAATGTGGGAATACGAGGTCTTACTCTAACCGGGAAATCCTTCACTCCCACCTGCTTTACAAGGGTTTCATGCCACACTATAATGTTTGGACGAGGCACGGAGAAATAGGGGTTATGATGGAAGACGGCGAAGAAGAAGAGTACGATGAAAACTATGTGCCCCCTGAGTACGGTGATGCTGCAATGGGGGGATCTGGTGAAGATCAAGAGGAACCAGACGATGTGCCCAATGATGCTGCAACGGGTGAAGCTGCTGAAGACCAAGAGGAACCAGACGATGTGCTTGATGATGATGATCTCCGCCGGGTCATTGTCGATGCAAGGATGCAATGCGAAAGTCAAAAGGAGAAGCTGAAGTTCAATCGCATGTTAGAGGATCACAAAAAGGGTTGTACGCCAATTGCGAAGATGGCAACACAAAGCTCGGTACCATACTGGAATTGCTGCAGTGGAAGGCAGAGAATGTTGTGCCTGATAAAGGATTTGAGAAGCTATTGAAAATATTGAAGAAGAAGCTTCCAAAAGATAACGAATTGCCCGACAGTACATACGCAGCAAAGAAGGTCGTATGCCCTCTAGGATTGGAGGTGGAGAAGATACATGCATGCCTTAATGACTGCATGCAAGGATCTGAACGCATGCCCGGTATGCGGTGCATTGCGGTATAAGATCAGACAAGATGACCCTAGTGATGTTGACGGCGAGCCCCCCAGGAAGAGGGTTCCTGCGAAGGTGATGTGGTATGCTCCTATAATACCACGGTTGAAACGTCTGTTCAGAAACGAAGAGCATGCCAAGTTGATGCGATGGCATAGTGAGGACCGTAAGAAAGACGGGAAGTTGAGAGCACCCGCTGACGGGTCGTAGTGGAGAAAAATCGAGAGAAAGTACTGGGATAAGTTTGCAAAGGACCCAAGGAACGTATGGTTTGCTTTAAGCGCGGATGGCATTAATCCTTTCGGGGAGCAGAGCAGCAATCACAGCACCTGGCCCGTGACTCTATGTATGTATAACCTTCCTCCTTGGATGTGCATGAAGCGGAAGTTCGTTATGATGCCAGTTCTCATCCAAGGCCCTAAGCAACCCGGCAACGACATTGATGTGTACCTAAGGCCATTAGTTGAAGAACTTTTACAGTTGTGGAATGGAAACGGTGTACGTACGTGGGATGAGGACAGACAGGAGGAATTTAACCTAAAGGCGTTGTTGTTCGTGACCATCAATGATTGGCCCGCTCTCAGTAACCTTTCAGGACAGACAAACAAAGGATACCACGCATGCATGCACTGTTTAGATGACACTGAAAGTATATACCTGGACAAATGCAGGAAGAATGTGTACCTGGGCCATCGTCGATTTCTTCCGACCAACCATCAATGTCGAAAGAAAGGCAAGCATTTCAAAGGCGAGGCAGATCACCGGAAGAAGCCCGCCATGTGTACCGGTGATCACGTACTTGCTATGGTCAATGATTTACATGTAATCTTTGGAAAGGGTCCCGGCGGAGTAGCTGTTCTGAATGACGCTGAGGGACACGCACCCATGTGGAAGAAGAAATCTATATTTTGGGACCTACCCTACTAGAAAGACCTAGAGGTCTGCTCTTCAATCGACGTGATGCATGTGACGAAGGACCTTTGCATGAACCTGCTAGGCTTCTTAGCGTGTATGGGAAGACAAAATATACACCTCAGGCACGGGAGGACCTGCAACGTTTGCACAAAAAAGACGGCATTCCTCTGAAGCAGTATAAAGGTCCTTCCAGCTACGCTCTTACGAAAGAAGAGAAAGAAATCTTCTTTGAATGCTTGCTCAGTATGAAGGTCACGACTGGCTTCTTGTCGAATATAAAGGGAATAATAAATATGCCAGAGAAAAAGTTTCAGAACCTAAAGTCTCATGACCGCCACGTGATTATGACACAACTGCTTCCGGTTGCATTGAGAGGGCTTCTACCGAAAAACGTCCGATTAGCCATTGTGAAGCTATGTGCATTCCTCAATGCTATCTCTCAGAAGGTGATCGATCCAGAAATCGTACCAAGGCTAAGGAGTGATGTGGCGCAATGTCTTGTCAGTTTCGAGCTGGTGTTCCCACCATCCTTCTTCAATATCATGACGCACGTCCTAGTTCATCTAGTCGATGAGATTGTCATTCTGGGGCCCGTATTTCTACACAATGTGTTCCCCTTTGAGAGGTTCATGGGAGTCCTAAAGAAATATGTCTGTAACCGCGCTAGGCCAGAAGGAAGCATCTCCATGGGCCATCAAACAGAGGATGTTATCAGGTTTTTTGTTGACTTCATTCCTGTCCTTAAGAAGATAGGTCTCCCTAAATCGCAGTATGAGGGGAGACTGACTGGAAAAGGCACTCTTGTAAGTGACTCAATAATATGCAGGGACGGATATTCTTGGTCTCAAGCACACTACACAATTCTACAGAACTCTACCTTGGTGACCCCGTATGTCGATGAACACAAGAACAGTCTGCGCTCCAAACACCCGGAGCAGTGCGACGACTGGATTACATGTGAACACATCAGGACTTTCAGCAGTTGGTTGGAAACACGTCTGAGAGGTGACAACACTGTTTGTGATGAGTTGTACTTGTTGTCCAGGGGACCATCTTTGACTGTATTGACTTACAAAGGATACGAGATAAATGGGAATACATTTTACACGATCGCCCAAGATCAAAAGAGCACCAACCAAAACAGCGGTGTCCGCTTTGATGCAGCAACCGAGAGCAGAAAGGACACATATTATGGTTACATAGTGGACATATGGGTACTTGACTACGAACATGATTTTAAGGTCCCTTTGTTTAAGTGCAAATGGGTCAATCTGTCAGGAGGCGGGGTATAGGTAGACCCATAGTATGGAATGACAATAGTGGATCTGAAAAATCTTGGGTACACTGACGAACCGTTCGTCCTAGCGAATGATGTGGCACAGGTTATCTATGTGAAGGACATGTCTACCAAACTGAGAAAAAGAAAAGATAAGGAAGTGAATACATCATACGATGAGCCAAAGCGCCACATAGTTCTTTCAAGAAAAAGGGACATCCTGGGAGTGGAGGGCAAGACAGACATGTCTGAAAATTATGAAAAGTTTCATGAAATTCCTCCCTTCAATGTCAAGGCTGACCCAAGCATCCTGATAAATGATGAAGATTATCTATGGTTACGGCGCAATAAGCAAATGAAACAAGTCAAGAAAAAGTGAAGACTTTCTCCCGCAACTATTATGATGATACCATGCCAACTTTGTAACACACGAGTATACTATGCCAACTTTTTCAGAGTTCATTTGAAAACTATGAATTTAAGTCGAATTTTCTCTATAGGTGCATCTATGTTCATTTTTTAGTAAAGTTAATCACAAACTTGTGATTCACACAAATTTCAAAGAATTCAAATTTTAACTATTCAAATTTGAAAACTAATGGCACTAACAGAAAGTTTATAATTTTTCTAAAACTAAAAGCAAAAAGAATTAAAAAATGAATCAAAAAACAAAAGAAAATAAATAATGCAGAAAACAAAACAAAAAAACTGGTATAGAAAAATAGGGCTCGCCCCTGGCCCATGACCATTAGTCCCGGTTTGTGCCACAAACCGGGACTAAAGTGTTGGTCCTCATTGCACTCAGAGTTTAGTCCCACCTCACCAACCGAAGGGCGCCCACACCGGTTTATAAGCTCGTCCCTCTCTGCCTTGTTGAGCTCCTCTCAAAGTGAAAATAGATGCCCCTATACGGGGAATTTGACCTAAATTCATAATGAATTTCTCTGAAATTCATAGAAATTGATTATGAATATAGGTTGAATTTTCTCTATAGGTGCATCTATGTTCATTTTTTTTACTAAAGTTACTCACAAACTTGTGATTCACACAAGTTTTAAAAAATTCAAATTTAAACTATTCAAATTTTAAAACTAATGGCACTAACAGAAAGTTTATAATTTTTCTAAAACTAATGGCACTAACAGAAAGTTTATAATTTTGCTGACCTAAAAGCAACAAAAAATAAAAATAAAGCAGAAAACAAAAGAAAATAAATAATGCAGAAAACAAAACAAAAAATCTGGGAAAAAAAATAAAAATGGTAACAATAAGTATTTTTTTTGTAAATAGAAACAAAATAAAATAAATAAAGCAACAAAGAAAACATAAAAACTAAAAAAGTGTTTTCAAATTTGAAAACTAATGGCACTAAAGGAAAGTTTATAATTTTTCGAAAACTAAAAGCAAAAAGAATTAAAAAGTAAAGCAAAAAACAAAAGAAAATAAATAATGCAGAAAACAAAACAAAAAACTGGAAAAATAGCAACAATAAGTATTTTATTGTAAGTAGAAACAAAATAAAATAAATAAAGCAACAAAGAAAAAAAGTGTTTTCAAATTTGAAAACTAATGGCATTAACAGAAAGTTCATAATTTTTCTAAAACTAAAAGCAAAAAAGAATTAAAAAATAAAGAAAAAAACAAAAGAAAATAAATAATGCAGAAAACAAAACAAAAAAACTGGAAAAAATAGGAACAATAAGTATTTTGTTGTAAGTACAAACAAAATAAAATAAATAAAGCAACAAAGAAAAAAAGTGCCACCTACTAGGCTCCCACGGCCTGAATACGACTAGAAACCCTACCATGGGCCAGGATTCAGGCCCGCAGGAGGCCCAGTAGGCCCAGAGGCACAAAACACAGGGTTAGGCCCGAAAGCCTGCATTTGAGAGGAGCTCGAGAGGGAAGGCGCAGCAGCGCTCATAAACCACTCTCGAGCTCTCTCAGCTAGCGAGGTGGGACTAAAGTTTTGGCGCGGGGCAGCACAAGGCCTTTGGTCCCGGTTGGTGCGAGCAACCGGGACTAAAGGGGGCATTGGTCCCGGTTCGTGGCACAAACCGGGACCAATGCCCCCTTTAGTCCCGGTTGGTGCCACCAACTGGGACCAAAGGCCGCCGCTTCCCGCCCTTTAGATATATGTATTTTTTGATGTATGTTCATATATGTATGTATGTATTTTTACATGTTTTTTGTATGCATGTACGTATTTTTTTCAATTGTAATGATTTTTTTAAAATATATATATATATATGCAAAAGTTAGATTTTTAATTAGAAAATTTTTATCTATATATGTTCTCTGATTTAGTACATTTTAGGTTAGTTTAATTTTAAAAAAGTTTTATATATTTAGGAAGAAGGAATAGAAGGTAGAAAAGATTTTATATATGAGGGTCGAGTGGGGGTCGACGGCCGCCGAGGGGTCGAGGGTCGAGAGGGGCTCTAGGGTCGCCAAGGGGTCGATGGTCGTCGAACATGAGAGGAAGAAGTGGATAAAAAAAGAAGAGGAAGAAGAAAAAAAGAGGAGAAGAAAGAATAGAGGAGATTCTCCTCTATTCTTTCTTCTCCTATTTTTTTTCTTCTTCTGCCTCTTTTTTTTATCGAGAACGAGGGTCGTCGAGGGTCGCCGAGTAGCCCGCGTCACTTGTGGGACGTGGATCTGGTGTCTGACACCGACGACCACATGTATCTCACACCGACGATACTTGCTATTTAGGGTTTCCTCTACCGCTCGGCGACCCTCGACGACCCTCGTTCCCGATAAAAAAAAGAGGAAGAAGAAGAAAAAAAGAGGAGAAGAAAGAATAGAGGAGTAAAAAAGAGGAGAAGAAAGAATAGATGAGTTATACTCCTCTATTCTTTCTTCTCCTCTTTTTTCTTCTTCTTCTTCCTATTTTTTTAACGGGAACGAGGGTCGTCGAGGGTCGCCGAGCGGTAGAGGAAACTCTAAATAGCAAGTATCGTCGGTGTGAGATACATGTGGCCGTCGGTGTCGGACACTACATCCGCGTCACGGTGTCGGACACTACATCCGCGTCACTTGAGGGACGTGGATGTAGTGTCCGACACCGACGGCCACATGTATCTCACACCCACGATACTTGCTATTTAGGGTTTCCTCTACCGCTCGGCGACCCTCGACGACCCACATTCCCGATAAAAAAGAAGAGGAAGAAGAAAAAAAAAGAGGTTCTTTCTTCTCCTCTTTTTTTTTCTTCTTCCTCTTCTTTTTTTATCCTTGAAGCGTTGTCGAGGCCACCCCAAACCCTAGAGAAGCAGCGTCGAGGCCACTAATTAATATTAGTTCTATGTTTTCCACTAATATATCCATCTATCATGTTTGAATAATGATTGCCATGTTGTAAATATTTGTAGAAACTATGGACACCGCCCGAGACGAAGTACAAGAAGAGTTGTTGGGGGACATAATCGCACGAGGAAGTGATGCCGTCTTCTCGTTGTTTCTCAACGACACCGATGGTCTGGATGGTCTGGAAGCAGCTGGCTATGATTATGATGGCTCCGGTGACCCAATGACGGTGCAAGAAGGAGACCGTGAGGACGGCTCCGGTGACCCAATGCCGGTGCAAGAAGGAGACCGTGATGACGTCTCCGGTGACCAAACCGAGTCCGGCCAGGTATATATACTAGTTAAGCCTGTGTTGACTAGCTAATTGATGCATTCATTGTTTTGGTATGTACACATACTAATTAAGTCTTTGTTCTTTTTTCTAGCCCTCCGGATCGAGCACAACTTCAGTAAAGAGACGAGGACCGAAGAAAAAGTTGAGCTCGGATGAAAGGTTTGAGATCATAGCAATCGCGCCTGACGGCCAACCGATTGAACCCATCCGGATAAAGAGCGCATTTGTTGCTCAGTGCGGGGTTCTGGTTAGGTACAAGATCCCGATCAGCATCCAGCAATGGTTAAAGCCAGCTACAGAAGACCCTGAGGTGTCTTATGTCAACGATATGCAGAAAAATGATCTTTGGACTGAGCTAAAGTCAAATTTCACCCTACCGCCAGAGGATGATCCGGAGAAGCCAGTTAAAGAGCAATTAATCAAGTCTTTTTCTCTTAAGAGGATGGCAGAACTATTCAGGAGGTGGAAGAAAGAGCTGAATAAGTTTGTCGATAAAAAAGAGACACCAGAATTCAAGGGCAGATATGAGAAGATCAGAGACCACTAGCTCGCATTTGTGGCCCACAAGACATCGGAAAAGAGTAAGAAGATGTCGGCGACAAACAAGCAAAATGCTGCGAAGAAGAAGCATCACCATCGCACGGGGTCAGGTGGCTACCTCGTAGCCCGGCCTAAGTAGTCCAAGACTGAGAATGATCTGGTTGATAAAGGGATCGAACCAGAGACAATTAACTGGCCAGACCGTTGCCGGACTTGGTTCTTCGGGGCTGGCAGAACCTTGGACCTTGTATCAGGGAAGTGCATTTGGACAGACGAGCAAATGGAAATACCAGTCAAGAGGCTTAAGCACTATATCGATGCAGCGCAGCAAGGGACGTTCGTTCCAGACAGAGAGAACGACGAGCTCACAATGGCCCTCGGGAATCCTGAGCACCCTGGACGGACACGAGGCACGCCAGGCTCCATTCCGTGGAAGGCTGGGTTTCCGGACGCAGGCGGTTACAAATGCCACGAGAGGATGAAGAAAGTGGAGCAGAACCAACTGCAGGTGCTGCACGCTAGGGTACAAGCGATAGAGGAACGAGAAGCAAATCGCAGCAAACGAACTGCCGAAGCTTCCCCCGAAGCTACCCCGCCATCTCAGCAGTGAAGCAGCGTGGCTTCCATCGAGCTGCTTTAGCCGGAGCATGTCTTGACGGCTCCTGCCAGCTATCCCGTGGATGCTATCATGGAGTCTCAAAATTGCCACCTTATGACGCAATGGATTAATATGAAGGTCAAGGCGGCTGTTGGCTGTGTTTTTCCTACTGAACCCGGCACAACTTTTCACTGCCGGCCGATTCCAGAAGGATATGTTAGGGTGATGGTTGATGAAATAACAGAGGGATTTGAGGACCTCTAGCTTGACCACCCTACCGGTGAAGGGGAGACTCGGCTGGGTTTTTCTCTGAAGACTCCATGCCTATGGCGGAAGGAGCTCATCAACCTTCCGAACTGGACGCCTCTGCCTCCTCCTCCGCGAGTCAGTGCACTCCGTCTCCTCCACCGCCTCCTCCTCTGGCGAGTGACGATCAGGGCACTCGGCCGGCTCCTTCTCCGGCGCGTGGCGGCACTCCGCCTCCTTCTCCGCCTATGCCGGCGCGCCCGAGCAGCCAGCCTCCTCCTTCTCCGCCTCGTAAGCAAGGGCGGAAGAGACCCGCCGCCGCTCCGGCTGCTCCGGCGCGTCGTAGTCCTTCTCCTCCGCCTCGTAAGCAAGTAAAGAAGACAGCCGCTCCGTCTGCTCTGCCGGCGTCTAGCAGTACAGCCAAAGGCGGGAGGACATATAGATACGGTCCTTCTTTGAAGACTCCAGAAAAGTTACCATATGAGAGGACCCCGAAGGAGAACACCGAGATCGCGCGAGAAGAAGTGAGGAACTTATTTGAAGGGGTGAAAGCAAAGAAACATCCACCTCCGGAGGAGAAGGTAGATCCGGTGAAAGCGAAGCGCACTCTGGCTGCCCTGACAAAACCACCCAAGTCTCCGCCGAAAGGCAACTATGAGCGCATTATTGGAAAGGCATTTGCTGAAGCGGAGTGGTCGGGAAGTACAGTCAGTGATCGAAGGCTGAAAGAACGACGAGCTGGGAAACAAATTGCCCAGCTCGGCGAACAAGCGAAGCAATCGTGCCCCCCGCTCAAGGTGCCTAGCGACATCGTCGCTAATGATCCGAGGATGGTGCCCGGTTATAGCAATCTTGGAGATTACCTGCCCGACGATGTAGATTATGATTTCATGGAGGTGCAGATACAAAGATACGAGTACGGGAAGCCTCTCGTCAAAGATGAAAGATCTCTATCAACGATTATGCGAAGATTGCATGATTGGTACTTGAAAATCTGCAGAGAGTCTGGGGGGAGGAGTACTTTGTATGTGAGAGTTAAAAAGGAGCATAACCTCGTTGGAATTGAACTGTTGCCTATTCCATTTGAGGAGTTCTTTCAGTTTTTCAATCAATTGGCCATCGATAAAGGAACGGTCACCTGCTACTGTCTGTAAGTAGTACTACTTCTGTCATTAAGTCTCTCTATATAGCTCAGCTCTTTCATTGCATGTATTTATAATTATCCTCACTATATTATGCAGATTGAAGATCGTCGAATTGAAGAAAAGACAAATCGGTGATATTGGGTTCATTAACACAAATCTCATAGATGCAACTCAGGATAAATTTCATGCCGCAGATACCGAGGCCAACTTGCTGCGATCATTGGTAATAAATGAAAACAAAGATATAATACTCTTTCCTTACAACTTCAAGTGAGTGTTACTATCTTGTGCATATTCGGTTTCCCTTATATATTAGTCAAGGTTATAGTAATGTAATTGATGAGTTATGCATGCGTGTGCAGTTTCCACTATATTCTCCTAGAGATTAAGCTTGAGCAGGGACTAGTAACCGTCTTAGACTCGAGACGAAAAGATCCCCAGGACTATGCGGACATGACTCAAATGCTCGAGAAGTAAGTTAAATCGATCATTATCCACCATATCAGCAACTTTGTTCATTTCCTGATATATCAAGTAATTGTTTTCTTTGTCTGGCAGGGTTTGGAGAAAATTCACCAAAAAAGCGCCGGGACTGCCGAAGAAGCTGCAATTTAGACACCCGAAAGTAAGTACTATAGTAGCATGTTCCGCACACCTCCTAGTGATTCAAGTGCTAGTTTCATCAATACCATTTGGCATTCTTGCTTATCAGTTTGATTGACCTCTATTTCTTGTAAAGTGGTTGTGGCAGGAACAAGGGAATGATTTGTGTGGATACTACGTTTGCGAGTCCATCCGCCACACGACCTGTGAGCGGGGCTACTCTGACGAACAATATGAAGTGCGTAAATAACAACATTCACAATTTTATTCTATTACCATCATTTGTGTTGAGTTTCATTCATTCATATATATATGTATTGACCCCCTTCTTCAAATTAGATGTTTCGGAAGCGGGATGAACTCCTAGCACCAGCTCGCATGCGAGCAATTCAAGAGGAATTGGCGGCATTCTTTCTTGACAACGTGATCACTGAATACGGAGAATACTATGTGGACCATGCATCCGTATGTTAGGAGATTATATTTGTAAGAGATAATTATTGTATATATGTAGCCGGTAGTGTCGGATAGATATACGAGAACTTGTTGTTCGACCAATCTCTCGGAGAAGGAGAGGTGGTCGATATCACTTCTCTCTGTATGCATATATGTTCATGATGATCTTCTGTTTCCTTCGTTTGCTTACTAGCTAGTTAGCGTGTCTAGTCCTCTCTATACGTATGTATAGTACGTAGCGTCGACCAAGCACGGACATAAGAGAGGACACTTCTCTCTATTAATTATAGCTAGCTAACACAATATATGAAACACCTAAATTAACCCCCCAAAACGCCCAACCCCCCCCCCCTTCAAAAAAACAAAAACCCCAGCCACAGAAATGCTGACGCGTGGATGCCTATTGGTCCCGGTTGGTGCCACCAACCAGGACCAAAGGCCCTCCTGCCTGGGCTCTGCGCACCGGCCACGTGGAGGCCCATCTGTCCCGGTTCTGGATTGAACCGGGACTAAAGGGACAAGGCATTAGTACCGACCATTTAGTCCCGGTTCAGGAACCGGGACAAAGGGCCCTTATGAACCGGGACAATAGGCCCGTTTTCTACCAGTGTTCATATAGAAGAAGATGGTCACCGGAGGGCCACCAGGGGGCCCACGAGGTAGGGGGCGTGCCCAAGGGGTAGGGCGCGTCCCCCACCCTCGTGAGCAGTGTGTGGCCCCCCTAGTGAACTTCTTCCGCTGAGTATTTTTTATATATTCTGAAAACATCTTCCGTGAAGTTTCAGGACTTTTGGAGCTGTGCAGAATAGGTCTCTAATATTTGCTCCTTTTCTAGCCCAGAATTCCAGCTGCCGTCATTCTCCCTCTCTATGTAAACCTTGTAAAATAAGAGCGAATAGGCATGAGTATTGTGACATAATGTGTAATAACAACCCATAATGCAATAAATATCGATATAAAAGCATGATGCAAAATGGACGTATCAACTCCCCCAAGCTTAGAGCTCGCTTGTCCTCAAGCGAAAGCCGAAATCAAAAAATATGTCCACATGTTTAGAGATAGAGGTGTCGATAAAAATAAAATACGGACATGAGGGCATCATGATCATTCTTAGAACAGCAACTTACATAATTCTTGTCATATGATTTCTTATGCTAGAGTAATAATTCAATCACAATTTCAAGTATGAATCATAAACTTCATTGAAAACTAACAAACTATAGCCTCAGTCATTGGAGCAATTGCAATTTATCATAACATAAGAAAGAGTCAATGTATAAGAGCTTTTCAGCAAGTCCACATACTCAACTATCATATAGTCTTTCACAATTGCTGACACTCACGCAATACTTATGGGTATGGAGTTTAAATCGGACGCAGAGAAAGGTAGGGGCTTATAGTTTTGCCTCCCAACGTTTTACCTCAAGGGTAATGTTAAAATAATAGTTCATGAAAACTCACATCCAATTAGCCATATATACCAGGATCTTTCCAACATACTGTGCTTGCCAAAGGATAAAGTGTAAAAAGGAAGGGTGAAGATCACCATGACTCTTATGCAATGTAGGAGATAGAAGTAAAAGATAGGCCCTTCGCAGAGGGAAGCAGAGGTTGTCGTGCGCTTTTATAGTTGGATGCACAAAATCTTAATGCGAAAGAACGTCACTTTATATTGCCACTTGTGATATGGACCTTTATTATGCACTCTGTAGCTTTTATTTCTTCCATATCACACGATCGTATAAAGCTTATTTCTCCCACACTAATAGGTCATACATATTTAGAGAGCAATTTTATTGCTTGCACCGATGACAACTTACTTAGAGGATCTTACTCAATCCATAGGTAGGTATGGTGGACTCTCATGGAAAAACTGGTTTAAGGGTATTTGGAAGCACAAGTTGTATCTCTACTTGGTGCGATGAATTTGGCTAGCATTAGAGGGAAAGTCAAGCTCAACCATGTTGGATGATCCATGACTATATAATTTATCTCATATGTAAGAAAACATAACCCATTACGTTGTCTTCCTTGTCCAACGTCAACTCTTTAGCATGTCATATTTTAATGAGTGCTCACAATCATAAAAGATGTCCAAGATAGTATATTTATATGTGAAGACCTCTATTTCTTTATTACTTCCTATTAATTGCAACGATGACTAAAACTATGCTTGTCAACTCTCAACAACTTTTATTCATCATACTTTTTCTATGTGAGCTCATTACTCTCCACAAGATCCACACGATCTCTTTGTTTCTTTTTATTTCATTTTCTTTTCTTTTATTCATTTAGGATCATGGTAAAATAATCAAGCCCTTGACTCAACACTAATCTTTATTATATAGCTCGCGGACTCGATTACATAGAAGAATTATAAAGCAAAACTCACAACTAGATCATACTAAGAACTTTTATTCTACTATTACCAAAAGGATCGAACTAAGAAAAACGGTAAAGATAAAAGTGAAGGTGATACGATACCGGGGCACTCCCCCAAGCTTGGCAGTTGCCAAGGGGAGTGCCCATAACCGATGATCAATTCTTCTTTGTTGGTGAAGGTGGAGTTGTTGATGATGGGTAGTCGCACATCGAGCGTAGGATGTCTTCTAACTTGTGGATAGTTCCTTTGAGTGCGATGATATGCTCCTTCAAAAAAATATTTTCACGTGTGAGATACTTATTTTGTATACGAGCTAACTCGATCATCTTGAAAGCTTCAATCTCAGTTGGGGTAAGGAGATTGTGATCAAGTTGACGGATGTCTTCTGTTGCCGGAGCTTGGTCCTCCGTGGCCTTCTTGATCCCTTCATCCTTGTTGGTCTCCATGGGTTCCTCTCTCTTCAGCTCTATCTTCATTAGCCAAGCATTGTTGCCCTCATTGTTGGAGGAGGAGGGAGACGACATGATTCTTAACTTCGACAACCCTGGCAGAAAACAGCTCGAAACAAGAATAAGAGATTTTTGCATGAAACGAGAGTCAAAACCCCAAGGAGATTATATAATGAATTCTTACAAACCAAAATACGTGTCATGTACAAAAACGGAGTTCCTAGAGCACACGAGGTGCCCACGAGGTAGGGGGCGCGCCCAGGGGGGTAGGGCGCGCCCTCCACCCTCGTGGAGCCCTCGTGTCCTTCACGGACTGCCTCTCATTTTTCTAAATATTCCAAAACGGAGAAATATTGCCTTAAAAACTGTTTTGGAGTTGGTTTACTTACCGTACCACATACCTATTCCTTTTTGGAGTCTGAAATGTTCCAGAAAGTGTTCCTTATGTATTTCTTCGGGGTTATGGTTTCAATAACATTGGTTTCACCATTTATGGGATTACCTGAGATATAATGTTTGATTCTTTGACCGTTCACCACCTTCGGATTTGTGCCTTCGAAGTTGTTGATTTTTATGGCACCAGAACGATAGGCCTCCTCGATAACGTAAGGACCTTCCCATTTAGAGAGAAGTTTTCCTGCAAAAAATCTTAAACGAGAGTTGTATAGCAATACATAATCACCTATATTAAACTCACGCTTTTAAACTCACGCTTTTGTATCCTTTTATCATGCCATCTTTTAACTTTTTCTTTAAACAACTTGGCATTTTTGTAAGCTTGGGTTCTCCATTCATCGAGTGAGCTAATATCAAATAACCTCTTCTCACCGGCAAGTTTTAAATCATAATTGAGCTCTTTAATAGCACAATATGCCTTGTGTTCTAGTTCGAGAGGTAAGTGACATGCTTTTCCATATACCATTTTATATGGAGACATACCCATAGGATTTCTATATGCAGTTCTATAGGCCCATAATGCATCATCAAGTTTCTTGGACCAATTCTTTCTAGATCTATTAACAGTTTTTTGAAAAATTAATTTGAGCTCTCTATTACTCAATTCTACTTGACCACTAGACTGTGGGTGATAAGGAGATGCAATTCTATGATTAACGTCATATTTCGCAAGCATTTTCTGGAAAGCACCATGAATAAAATGTGAACCACCATCAGTCATTAAATATCTAGGGACTCCAAATCTTGGAAAAATAACTTCTTTAAGCATTTTAATAGAAGTGTTATGATCAGCACTACTAGTTGGAATAGCTTCTACCCACTTTGTAACGTAATCAACAGCAACTAAAATATGTGTATATCCATTAGAGGAAGGAAAAGTTCCCATATAGTCAAAGCCCCAAACATCGAATGGTTCAATAACGAGTGAATAGTTCATAGGCATTTCTTGACGTCTACTAATATTACCAATTCTTTGACATTCATCACAAGATAAGACAGACTTACGGGCATCTTTGAAGAGAGTAGGCCAATAAAAACCAGATTGCAATACCTTATGTGCAGTTCTATCTCCAGCATGGTGTCCTCCATAAGCTTCGAAGTGACACTTGCGTAGGATCTGTTCCTGTTCATGCTCAGGTACACAATGTCTAATAACACCATCTACTCCTTTTTTATAAAGATGTGGGTCATCCCAAAAGTAATGCCTCAAATGATAGAAGAACTTTTTCTTTTGCTGGTATGTGAAACTAGGTGGTATAAACTTAGCAACAATGTAATTAGCATAATCAGCATACCATGGAGCAGTATGAAAAGCATTTATGACATTTAATTGCTCATCAGGAAAGCTATCATCAATAGGTAGTGGGTCATCAAGCACATTTTCTAACCTAGACAAGTTGTCTGCAACGGGGTTCTCAGCTCCCTTTTCTATCAACAATATGTAAGTCAAATTCTTGTAGCAAGAGAACCCATCTAATAAGTCTAGGTTTAGCATCCTTCTTTTCCATATGATATTTAATAGCAGCATGATCAGTGTGAATAGTTACTTTAGAATCAACAATATAAGGTCTGAACTTATCACAAGCAAATACAACTGCTAAGAATTCTTTTTCAGTAGTAGCATAATTTCTTTGAGCATTGTCTATGGTTTTACAAGCATATTGAATAACATTTAATTTCTTATCAACTCTTTGTCCTAGAATAGCACCTACAGCATAATCACTAGCATCACACATAATTCCAAAGGGTAAATTCCAGTCAGGTGGCTGAACAATAGGTGCAGAGATCAATGCTTTCTTAAGTATTTCAAATGCTTCTACACAATCATCATCGAAGACAAATGGTATATCTTTTTGTAATAAATTTGTCAGAGGCCGAGAAATTTTTGAGAAGTCCTTAATGAACCTCCTATAAAATCCGGCATGACCAAGGAAACTTCTTATACCTTTGATGTCCTTGGGACATGGCATCTTCTCAATAGCATCAACCTTGGCTTTATCAACCTCAATACCTCTTTCAGAAACTTTGTGCCCCAAGACAATACCTCCATTAACCATAAAGTGGCACTTTTCCCAATTCAAGACAAGATTAGTTTCTTCACATCTCTGTAAAACTTGATCAAGGTTGCTCAAACAGTCATCAAAATAAGATCCATAGACGGAGAAATCGTCCATGAAAGCCTCACAAATCTTTTCACAAAAGTCAGAGAATATAGCCATCATGCATCTTTGAAAGGTAGCAGGTGCATTACATAAACCAAAAGGCATACGTCTATAAGCAAAAGTACCAAAAGGGCAAATAAAAGTAGTCTTTGATTGATCTTTGGCTGACACATGTATTTGGGAGAAACTAGAATAACCATCTAGAAAGCAAAAATGTGTATGTTTGGATAATCTTTCTAGCATATGACCGATAAAAGGTAAGGGGTAATGATCTTTTTTAGTGGCCTTATTTATTTGCGGAAATCAATTACCATCCTATAACCTATAATAATTCTTTGAGGAATCAATTCATCTTTGTCATTAGGAACGATAGTAGTACCTCCCTTTTTAGGGACACAATGGACAGGACTTACCCACTGACTGTCAGCAACGGGATAGATTATACCTGCCTCAAGGAGCTTTAGTATTTCCTTTCTTACCACTTCTTTCATTTTAGGATTCAGCCGTCGTTGATGATCACGAACTGGTTTAGCATCTTCTTCCAAATTTATTTTATGTTGACATAGAGTGGGACTAATGCCCTTAAGATCATCAAGAGTATACCCAATAGCAGCACGGTGCTTCTTCAGAGTTTTCAATAATCTCTCTTCCTCATGCTTTGAAAGGTTAGCACTAATAATAATAGGATATATCTTTTTCTCATCAAGATAAGCATATTTAAGAGTATCAGGCAACGGTTTAAACTAAAACACGGGATCACCCTTGGGTGGAGGAGGATCCCCTAGGATTTCAATAGGAAAATTGTGTTTCAGAATAGTTTCCTGTTTAAAGAATACTTCATCTATTTCCCTTCTTTCATTCATAAACATATGATTTTCTTGGTCTAGCAAATAATGTTCTAAAGGATCACTAGGAGGTACATCAATAGAAGCAAGACAGATAATTTCATCCTTACTAGGTAATTCTTCTTCACGGTGTTGTCTACTAAATTTAGAAAAATTAAATTCATGAGTCATATTATCTAAACCGATAGTAACAACATCCCTTTTGAAAAAATGGTAGCATTCATAGTATTTAAGAAGGGTCTACCAAATATAATGGGACAAAAGCTATCTTGTGGGGAACCAAGAACAAGAAAATCAGCAGGATATTTAGTTTTCCCACACAAGACTTAAACATCTCTAACAATTCCCATTGGTGAAATAGTATCTCTATTGGCAAGTTTAATTGTGCCATCAATATCTTCTATCTCAGCAGGTGCAATATCATGCATAATTTCTTTGTATAAGGAATGAGGTATTGCACTAGCACTAGCACCCATATCACATAAGCCATGATAACAATGATCTCCTATTTTAACAAAAATAACAGGCATGCCTACCACAGGTCTAGGTTTATCTTTAGCACAGGGTTTAGCAATTCTAGCAGTTTCATCACAGAAATAAATAACATGCCCATCAATATTATCAGACAAGAGATCTTTAACAATAGCAATATTAGGTTCAACTTTCACTTGCTCAGGAGGTGTATATGTTTTAATATTGCTTTTACGAACTACAGTTGAAGCTTTAGCATGACCCTTTATCCTAATAGGGAAAGGTGGTTTCTCAACATAAGTAGTAGGAACAAAAGGATCATTATAAGTGGCAATCTTTTCTTCAACTTTAATAGGTGCAGCTACATTTACTTCTATGGGAGGATGATATTTAAACCACTTCTCCTTGGGGAGATCAACATAAGTAGCAAAGGATTCACAAAAGGAAGCTACTATCTCAGAGTCAAGCCCATATTTAGTGCTAAATTTACGGAAAATATCGGTATCCATAAAAGATTTAACACAATCAAAACTAGGTGTCATACCTGACTCCTTACCTTTGTCGAGGTCCCAATCTCCAGAGTTGTGTTTAATTCTTTCCAATAAATCCCATTTGAATTCAATAGTCTTCATCATAAAAGAGCCAGCACAAGAAGTATCAATCATGGTGCGATTGTTATCAGAAAGCCGAGCATAAAAGTTTTGAATAATCATTTCTCTTGAGAGCTCATGATTGGGGCATGAATATAACATTGATTTAAGCCTCCCCCAAGCTTGAGCGATGCTTTCTCCTTCGCGAGGCCAAAAATCATATATATAATTGCGATCACGATGAACAAGATGCATAGGATAAAACTTCTGATGAAATTCCAATTTCAATCGTTTGTAATTCCAAGACCCCATATCATCACATAGCCTATACCATGTCGATGTGTCTCCCTTCAAAGATAAAGGGAAGACCTTCTTCTTAATAACATCTCTGGGTACACCTGCAAGCTTAAATAATCCACAAACTTCATCCACATATATTAGATGCTCATCAAGATGTTTTGTTCCATCTCCTAAAAAGGATTAGCTAGCAATTTTTCTATCATACCGAAGGAATTTCAAAGCAGACATTTTCATTTTCATTTTCAGTAGGTTCAGTAGGTTGAGGAGCAACTCTTTGCTCTTCTGGTCGGGATGAAGATACCCCGAACAAGACCCTCAGAGGATTACTTTCCATAGTAACAAGTGATAGTAAATTTCAGCACACTATATAAATTTTTCCTTACCAAATTCCACCTACCAAAGGCGCTTCACTCCACGGCAACGGCGCCAGAAAAGAGTCTTGATAACCCACAAGTATAGGGGATCTATCATAGTCCTTTCGATAAGTAAGAGTGTCGAACCCAACAAGGAGCAGAAGGAAATGATAAGCGGTTTCTAGCAAGGTATTCTGTGCAAGTACTGAAATAAGTGGTAACAGATAGTTTTGTGATAGGATAATTTGTAACGAGCAACAAGTAACAAAAGTAAATAAAGTGCAGCAAGGTGGCCCAATCCTTTTTTTAGCAAAGGACAAGCCTGGACAAACTCTTATATAGAGAAAAGCACTCCCGAGGACACATGGGAATATCGTCAAGCTAGTTTTCATCACGCTCAAATGATTCGCGGTCGGTACTTTGATAATTTGGTATGTGGGTGGACCGGTGCTTGGGAACTGCCCTTACTTGGACAAGCATCCCACTTATGATTAACCTCTATTGCAAGCATCCACAACTAAAACAAAAGTATTAAGGTAAACCTAACCGTCGCATGAAACATATGGATCCAAATCAGCCCCTTATGAAGCAACGCATAAACTAGGGTTTAAGCTTCTGTCACTCTAGCAACCCATCATCTACTTATTACTCCCCAATGCCTTCCTCTAGGCCCAAACAATGGTGAAGTGTCATGTAGTCAACGTTCACATAACACCACTAGAGGAGAGACAACATACATCTCATCAAAATATCGAACGAATACCAAATTCACATGACTACTAATAGCAAGACTTCTCCCATGTCCTCAGGAACAAAAGTAACAACTCACAAAGCATAAAAATGTTCATAATCAGAGGGGTATTAATATGCATATAGGATCTGAACATATGATCTTCCACCAATTAAACCAACTAGCATCAACTACAAGGAGTAATTAACACTGCTATCAACCTACTAGCACCAATCCCGAACTTGGAGACAAGAATTGGATACAAGAGATGAACTAGGGTTTTGAGAGGAGATGGTGCTGATGAAGATGTTGATGGAGATTGCCCTCTCCCGATGAGAGGAGCGTTAGTGATGATGATGGCGATGATTTCCCCCTCCGGGAGGGAAGTTTCCCCGGCAGAACAGCTCCGCCAGAGCCCTAGATTGGTTCCACCAAGGTTCCGCCTCGTGGCGGCCGAGTTTCGTCTGAGAAGATGGCTTGCTATTTTTTCCATCGAAAGATTTCATATAGCAGAAGATGGCCACCGGAGGGCCACTAGGGGGCCCACGAGGTAGGGGGCGCGCCCCCACCCTCGTGGACAGGGTGTGGCCCCCCTGGTGAAGTTCTTGCTCTCAGTATTTTTTATATATTTGGAAAACATCTTCCGTGAAGTTTCAGGACTTTTGGAGCTGTGCAGAATAGGTCTCTAATATTTGCTCCTTTTCCAGCCCAGAATCCTAGCTGCCGGCATTCTCCCTCTTTATGTAAACCTTGTAAATTAAGAGAGAATAGGCATAAGTATTGTGACATAATGTGTAATAACAGCCCATAATGCAATAAATATCGATATAAAAGCATGATGCAAAATGGACGTATCAGCTATTCGAGCATACAAAATAGGATATTTATTTGAAGGTTTAGAGTTTGGCACATACAAATTTACTTGGAACGGCAGGTAGATACCGTATATAGGTAGGTATGGTGGACTCATATGGAATATCTTTAGGGTTTATGGAGTTGGATGCACAAGCAGTATTCCTGCTTAGTACAGGTGAAGGCTAGCAAAAGACTGGGAAGCGACCAGCTAGAGGGCGATAACAGTCATGAACATGCATTAAAATTAATCAACACCGAATGCAAGCATGAGTAGGATATAATCCACCATGAACATAAATATCGTGAAGGCTATGTTGATTTTGTTTCAACTACATGCGTGAACATGCGCCAAGTCAAGTCACTTAAATCATTCAGAGGAGGATACCACCCTATCATACCACATCACAACCATTTTAATAGCATGTTGGCACGCAAGGTAAACCATTATAAGCTCCTAGCTAATCAAGCATGGCACAAGAAACTATGATCTCTAGTTGTCATTGCAAACATGTTTATTCATAATAGGCTGAATCAGGAATGATGAACTAATCATATTTACAAAAACAAAAGAGGTTGACTTCATACTGGCTTTTCTCATCTCAGTCAGTCCATCATATATCATCATAATTGCCTTTCGCTTGCATGACCAAATGATCAGCCGTTGTTGATGATCACGAACTGGTTTAGCATCTTCTTCCAAATTTATTTTATGTTGACATAGAGTGGGACTAATGCCCTTAAGATCATCAAGAGTATACCCAATAGCAGCACGGTGCTTCTTCAGAGTTTTCAATAATCTCTCTTCCTCATGCTCTGAAATGTTAGCACTAATAATAATAGGATATATCTTTTTCTCATCAAGATAAGCATATTTAAGAGTATCAGGCAACGGTTTAAACTAAAACACGGGATCACCCTTGGGTGGAGGAGGATCCCCTAGGATTTCAATAGGAAAATTGTGTTTCAGAATAGTTTCTTGTTTAAAGAATACTTCATCTATTTCCCTTCTTTCATTCATAAACATATCATTTTCATGGTCTAGCAAATATTGTTCTAAAGGATCACTAGGAGGTACGGTAATAGAAGCAAGACCAATAATTTCATCCTTACTAGGTAATTCTTCTTCACGGTGTTGTCTACTAAATTTAGAGAAATTAAATTCATGAGTCATATCATCTAAACGGATAGTAAACTTCAAAAAAAGAGACATTCGTGACATTTTGGGCCGAACGAATTTTTCTTCTATCATACATATGACACTTCTATGACCATAATTGTGACAAAACCCGGTATCATCATAGATGTGGTGGGATCCTACTTCTATGACAAAAAATCATGATAGAAAATGGGTTTTTCATCCTGGGCGGGCCGGAGACGCGGCTGCATGACATTCTTTGGGCCGTCCATGACGGAAAAAACCATGGTTGAAGCGAGGGAGAGGAAAATTTCGGGGAGTTCCCGGTTATGGTGGGAGGTCGGGGGCCGAGCAATGCATGTTTCTCGCGTACACGTACGCACGTGTGTGCGAGGCGTTGACTCTAATTGAACCCGAGCGAGGCGTTGGGCTCTAACTGAACCCGAGCGATTGCACTGCAGGCTACGCGTTACTGAACCCGAGTGATCGATCGATGGCTGTTAACTGATTCCTTCGCTAGTGCTTCTAACTGAAGCCAATCGATTGGATGAACAGTGAGCGTTGTGGGGGGGGGTGGATGAACAGTGAGCGGTGGCGTTGCCTCTGGATGAACAGGACCCCGTGGTGTGGAGGGCTGGATGAATAGTAGACGGTGGAGGGATGCCCATGGAGGGGTGGTTGAATAGGACACCGTGGTGTGGAGGGATGGATGAACAGTAGATGGTGGAGGGGTGCCCGTGGAGGGGTGGTTGAACAGTAGCCGGTGGAGTAGCGCACGGTGGAGGCTGGATGAACAGGAGCCCGTGGAGGCTGGAGGAGGTCGACGGTAGCCCGTGGAGGCTGGAGGAGGTCGACGGTGGAGATGAACAGTATCCCGTGGAGTCCTGTTTTGCGGTACGCCACACCCCTCCCGATGAACAGGACCCCCGTTTCGACCGTAAGAGGTCCGTTTCGTCCATTTTGCGGTACGCCACACCCCTCCCAATCAACAGGACCCCCGTTTCGAACGTAGGAGGTCCGTTTCCTCCGTTTTGCGGTACACCACACCCCTCCCGATCAACAGGACCCCCGTTTCGACCATAGGAGGTCCGTTTCCTCTGTTTTGCGGTACGCCACACCCCTCCCGATCAACAGGACCCCGTTCCGAATGTAGGAGGTTTGTTTCCAACATTTTGCGGTATGCCAGGCCTCGTTTCTATTGCCTGTTCCGTCCAAGCCCTCCCGATGAACATGACCACGCATTCCGTTCCGACCCAGCCGGTTGGCTCCCACGCGTTCCGTTGCCTCCCGATGAACACGACGCATTCCGTTGCCTCCCCATGAACACGACACATTCCGTTGCCTCCCATGAACACGACGCATTCCGTTGCCTCCCCATGAACACGACGACGATGTTGTTTCTCCGTTACGACCCAGCCATGTACACAAGCCCTGGCCGTAGGTATGCGGGAGTAGGCGTTCGAGACCCCACCCGTATGTACACATACGTGGTTGTATTTTCTTTCTTGCACCCTGGCCGCTGTACGTACGTGTACATGCTACGTGCGCGCCTCTACTATGACACGTGCGCCTCTACATCGACCAGTATGTACGTACACGTTTGCGACCAGAATTACAACGCTACGTACGCTTCGACCAGGTGGGTCCCAATTGTCAGGCACTTCCTTGCCTGCGAAGATGTAGCTGCTGGGTCCCAGCAGTCAGGGGGCGAATCGTTTTTTTGCTCGGACGCACTTCCTTGCGTGTGAAGATGTAGCTGGTGGGTCCCAGCAGTCAGGGGGTGAATCGTTTTTTTTCAGACGCACTTCCTTGCGTGCGAAGGTGTAGCTGGTGGGTCCCAGCAGTCAGGGGGGCGAATCGTTTTTTTTTGCCCGGACGCACTTCCTTGCGTGCGAAGATGTAGCTGGTGGGTCCCAGCAGTCAGGGGGAAACGTTTTTTCTGCGAAATACAGTGGCCCGTCCGGTGGGTCCCAGCTGTCAGGTGGAGGAATCATTATTTTCTGCGTAATAAGGAGGCACTTCCTTGCTGTGGCCGTGGACCCAGCTGTCAGCCTCTCCACGTATAGTACACGTCCGATGGATGTCGTTCTTTGACCACGTTGACTAGGCCGCGCCGAGAGCACCACCGCGGTGGACGACGGCGAGGCCTAGGAAGGGGACGATGCGGAGCCGGGGAAGACGCGGTAGTGGAAGCCCGCGCGAAGAGGAGTACGAGGGTTCACTGGTTCGGCTGCGGTGTGAGGCTGCCATCGCCGCAGGGCCTGGCCAGCGGTGGGAATAGTTGTTGGTGTACAAAAAGAGGGGTACGCTTTTTTGTACCCCTATAACTGTGCATGGGCAGTCTGAGCCGCGGGCACCACCACACCAAGCAAGGCAAGGGAGGTGAGCCAGGGTAAGACCGAAGCTCAAGAGAACTAGAACAAACGCCAAGGCCAAGACCACGAAGAGCAAAGGGGACGAAGCGGACTCCCCCGGCAAGACCCTTGCCGCGGTAACTCGTCCCACGCCTACGGAGCGAATCACCCTTGAGTCCACTGCCCCCAAAGGGCAAGGATTCGAGAGACATCCCCGTGGCGGCATGCAGATCTTTGTGAAGACATTCGAGATCAGATACGCACTAAGGAGACGACAACCCTTGGCGGGATCCCAGCCGAGGAAGACCACA
This sequence comes from Triticum urartu, assembly GCF_056163025.1. Classification (NCBI taxonomy): domain Eukaryota; kingdom Viridiplantae; phylum Streptophyta; class Magnoliopsida; order Poales; family Poaceae; genus Triticum; species Triticum urartu. Next base: position 579,083,208 of record NC_141874.1, read on the forward strand.
AGGCCCCCGGCAAGCGCCTTGCCGGGGATGATAGCAGGAGCCTCGGCAAGACCCTTGCCGGGGCCTCGGGAAGGCCCTTCCCGAGGACACCCGCGGGGCCACCATCAGGCCCACGCCAACTAAACCTCCACCACCGCATGCATGCAGCTGCCGACCCAACCAGCTGGGCAGGCACCTGCGTGGCGGCGTGCAGATCTTCATGGAGACCCACCACTGCGCCACCTCAGCTGCCTTCCTACCTACGTGGCATCTCACGCATCGCTGGCCAGGGGGCGTGTCGACACAAGAAGGAGCGGCGACGGACGAGACCAATCTCTCCCCCGTCCCCGATAAAGCAAGGACACCTAAGCAAGACGCATTAAATGCGCCTTGTCATGTAATGCGAGGGATAACCTCGAATCACCGTACCCTTTCCACCTCCTGTGTGCCACTGTGGAAGCCCCTTTTTCTATAAAAGGAGGCCCAAGGCGACCAGGGGAGGGATTCAGCTTTTTGGAGCTCCTCACGCCCCATAGCTAGCTCAAGAACACAGTTATACAACCCACCAAAGCAGGAGTAGGGTTTTACGCATCCTTGCGGCCTGAACCTGGATAAACGAACTGTGTGCTACCTGTTAGATCCGCTCTTCCCATGACCCCGTGCCCCGCAACCGTAGTAGGGATTCTTGTGATCCCATAGGTGTCGTTCCTCAGCACCGACAATAGTAGGGGGCGGTGAGGCCTCCGCGGCAGCACAGCCGGCCACGGGAGGCAGGAGCATGCGGCACGACCGGTGCTGCTTTGGGCGGCTGGAGCAAGAAGACCAGAGGTTGAAGAAGCACTATAGCCGTTGGATGGACATCGTACGGTCATTATTTTGCGCGTACAGTCCACGGCCGATGGATGTCGTTCGTTGACCACGTTGACCAGGCCGCGCCGAGAGCACCATGGCAGTGGACGACGGCAAGGCCTAGGAAGGGAACGACACGGAGCCTGGGAAGACTCGGCAATGGTTGCTCACGCGGTGGGGAGTACGAGGGTTTACTGGTCCGGGTGCCATCGCCGAAAAATAACAGGAGGTGTGGGTGAGTAGAGGAATGGCCTGGCCTGCAATGAAGTAGGGTGGGGTGGTGCGGCCTGTGCGGCAGCGCAGCCGGCCACGGGAGGCGGGAGCAGGCAGTCCCACCGGAGCTGGTTTGGATGGCTGGAGCAAGAAGATCAGATATTGAAGAAGCAGCACGGCTGTTGGATTAACATCCAACAGTCACTACTGCTAGAATCGTGTGTGGACTAAGTTGACAAAGCCAAAGTACACGTCAACCTAGTAGACCCACAAGTCAGCCTCCAAATCTGTTCCAAACAGCATACAACCCGAAATTTCTAGCCATATTCAAATTAATTTTAAATCTAAATATACCTTCATTTAAATTCAATGAAATTTTACCCGCACAAAAACAATGAAATTTAAAATATCAAAATCCGAAAGAAAACAGTATTTTGGAACTAATTGCCTGTTTGATGTATTTTTTGATTGTACAGCCCATTTATTATTACTTATAGCCCATTTCTTATTACTTATAGCCCATTTTCTGGGCAAAATGCATCCCTCCTCGTCTTGATAGATTTCCGGCCCAGCAGGGCGTAGAAAAGCAAGTAGGCCTACATTGGTTATTCTGCAAAAAACAAAATAGCTGGCTAACCATTTTCAGAAAGGAAAAAAACAAACTGGGCTGGTCATGTGCTAAACATATGAAATAAAAGCCTGGGCTAGACGGGCCACGGGTCCCACACAACCCAGTTGATACCCTTCTCCATCCCGAAAAAACAAAATTACTGCGTGCGCTGCTGGGTCCCTACTGTCATCCTCACCATGTACAGTCATCTCCTTATTCCTCTCGGTTGTTGACCATGTTAACAACACCAGAGGGCGGCGCCGCGGCGAGCGAACCAAGGCGGAGTACGATGGTGAGGCCTCGGACGGGAACGAACAGGAGCCGAGGAAGATCACAGCCAGCCGTGGGAGGCAGGAGCAGGCGGTCCCGCCGGCGCTGGTTTGGCTTTGGCGGCTTGAGGAAGAAGAGACTGAAGAAACGTGACAGACATTGAATGTCAATCCAACGGTCAAGGTTGGCACAATCGTTTGTTGACTAAGCGGACACCAAGTCGCTTACTTTTTTATATATAGGAAGAAAACTAATAGGAAAATGCGTTCGTCTGCCGTCCTCCTCATAGGGAACGTTCGCCACATAAGTGACTAGCACCCTTGGTTTTCAACCGAGAGGTCTTGGGTTCGAGTCCCAGGAACTCTCAATTTTGTCCTCCTTCCTTCCTCGCAAAAAAGGGAAAGAAAATCAAAGACTTGGGAAGGCGTACAGAACAAGCTAGTGTACCAATAAAGATACGTTCCCGAGTTTTAGAAAAAAGAAAGACGTGCTCCTATAGCTGGTTCGAATCCAAACCTAGACTATGACTATATATGGTGCTATGCTACTCTGCAAGTAATGAAACTGACATATCCAATGTTCGCTTCTCCTCTTCTCTACTTACTCTGCCTAGCATCATAAGCTCTGGCCCCAGGAACCATGTCCGCTGGCTGCTCGTCCACCTGCTCTTCAGCAGGCAACAACCAGATATGCGCCAAGTCGCCACCCATACCATCGCCTGTGGGTCTCATCACACCCCCGCCGGCACGCGCACCGCAGCCGATTGCTCATCGCAACCCGCTGCCATTGGTGTGGTGCCACTGCTGCAAATCACGCAGAGTCATCCGTCGTGTCTCAACCACAATCCGCAACCCTGGCCGAGTCTTCTACAAATGCCCGTATCATGGGGTAATAATATGTTTAAGTGTTGTTCTTCTGCTTTCAGTTGCTGATTTTTTTAATAGTTTGGTTGATGATCTTCCAATTTGATTCGTGCAGAGAAGGGAAGATTTGTGTGATTTTTATTTCTGGGAAGTTGCTGATGTGGGGGAATGCAACTACGCTGATTATTTGGTTAGCCGAGGAATCTCAATACCAGCAGGTTGGGGTGTTGGACAAGTAACTGAAGGAACGGCAGAAGAGGAAGATGCAGAGGAGAAGGTTAAAGATGCAGTTCCTCTGATCATGGCCAAGCAACAGCTGCTGAACAACCTTGACAGCAATGAGGAGATGAAAGAGCTTGTGAAGATAATGGGCAAAATCGATGTGCTCTGTAGGATGATTGTCTCTTTATTTGCAGTGTATGTAGCACTCGTGGTGTATTCAGTGGCTACGACATGAGCACTTTGTTGAACTAGTAATGAATGAAACCTGTGTAGCAGGCTAGGCGTATTGTTGTGAACATCTAATGATTTCTATTAACGGAAATCAGGGGGTATCCCCTTTTGCTCATATAAATAAATAAATAGCAGAGGCCCTGTTGGGTCAGCTTTGTTCTCATTCGAAGACGTCGAGCAAATTGCAGTCCAACAGCAAACTATGTCATCAAATTCAAGTTTCACAGCCAAATATGAGTACAACTAAACAACAATGTCATCATGTTTTATTTGTCATACAACCACCAAACACAAATCAGCATACATAACAAGTGATGTTCTCACAGCAAAATACTAAACAACATGTTCATCGGGTTTCAGTTGTCATAGCAAACACAATTTCACATAGTAGATAAAAAATGTCTTCTGACAGGCAAATACGACAAAAGCAATGTAATCATCATCCGCAGCAGCAGTATCAACATCTTTGCCATGTGTATCAGTCTGAATCGTAATTCCCCACGGTGTCATCTTCTTCTTCGTCCTCAACGTCCTCGAACGTTAGCTTCTTCTTGATCAACTCTTGTATGTCCACAGCACGACAGGCAATCTTTTCGCCGGTGTCATTGATGTGATGGTTCTCAAAGATATTAGGAACATCTGTGTTATCTTGTACATCAGGAGCAGTGTAAGCATCATCTTGTTGTGCAACTTCATTAAATGAATTCCTCTACTCAAACCTTTGCTATACTCTCCAGTCATTGCTACGTGCAAATGTGTCTTCCAAGAAAAATATCTATGTTGCTTGATTTGCCAAAATAGAAGGCTCGTTGGTCTGGTACGCCACCTTGACATTGATGGATTTGAAATAATCATCAGCTCTGGGTTTTGTGATCCTGGAAACAGGTTATACCAACCACAGGACAACAAAACCACACACCGATGATCCTCGAAACTGGAGATATACTGTAACTGAACAATGTCTGTTATGTTAGCATACATTTCAGTTGTCTCTTTATCATATGTATCCGTGCTCATGATGGCATTGTTTTGTGTCTTCCTGCCTTCGTCTCGTGCAAGGGTGTTGTAGCGCACATCTCCAACAAGGCAAGATTCATAATGTCTTACCCGAGTATCAGGACCCATTACTAGTGAGTATAGGGCATCATCAACTGCCTGCCCATCCTCCCACATCTTCTTAACCTATGGTTAGAAAATAGACAAGCTGATCATCTTATGCTCAATATATTAAAAAAAACAGAAAGTGCACTTCAAAAGCTTACATGGTACTTGAACCATTTCGCAAATCCTGCCATAACCAGTTTGTCAGTGTTTCTTGGATTTTGCGGCAGTAACTCCTCTTTGTAGATGCTGCACAACATAGTGATCGCGTCAAACATCTAAATATATAAGAATGTGCTACAAGTCTTGTAGATTACGATGTATAAGCTGCAGTACTGCACTTACTTGATATAAGGTAGTATCTCAGGACAGTTATTCAACACATACCAAACCATTTTGTCCAAATCTTTAGGTTTGTCCTCTTGTTGACTCTTCCCTGTAACTCGAACAGAATAATCGAAAACATTGAGCCCGGGATTGTCTTCACCCACCTCTTTGCTAAGTTGATCAGCTGTTTCAATGTATTTTGAGCAGAATGTCAACGCTTCTGTAGCAATGTAGGCCTCTGCAATGGAACCCTCGGGTCTAGCTCTGTTCCTAACATAGCCCTTGAACGTGCCAAGCCGCCTTTCAATAGGGTACATCCAGCCATACTGTACTGGACCTTTAAGTAGTGCCTCATTAGGTAGATGAACAACCAAATGCACCATCACATCAAAGAAGGCTGGAGGATATATCTTCTCAAGGTCGCATAGGATAGTTGGTATCTTGTCTCTAAGATGCTCCAAAGCATCTATCCTGATATTCCTACTACAGAGTTCCCTGAAGAATTGTCCCAACTTTGCAACTGCTCTGTATAAGTCAGGGTGACCCAATCCTCTAAGGATAACAGGTAAAACCCTTTGAAGTAGGACGTGGCAGTCATGAGTTTTCAACCCTTGTACCTTGTTTCCATCTGCACTGACTCTCCTTTCAGGGTTGGAAGCGAATACATGTGGGAATCTCACACGTGACAGGACCTCGCAGAATTGTTTTCTTTTTACCTTGTCCAAGACGTACACAGCTAGTGACATATCTCGTGGTTTACCTTCATCTTGCACCTGCAAATCCTTTCTAATACCCAGGTGTGTCAAATCAATCCTAGATTTTAAGGTATCTTTCGTCTTGCCTTCAATATTAAGAAGTGTGCCGATAATGCTGTCACATATATTTTTCTCGATGTGCATCACATCAAGATTATGCCGCAGATCCAAATCTTTCCAATAATCCAAGTCCCACAAAGTGGACCTTCGAGTAAACAATAATCTCTCTTCTACCCTGCCACGCTTCCTTTTCCCG